>NC_053037.3:347963293-349213293 GCF_002575655.3 Aegilops tauschii subsp. strangulata
CTTCTTCACCACACACTTCTGCGTCGTGCATCGGTAGTAGCTCCTGCACCCACACATCACCATTATCAGCACAAGCACATACATAATCGTTCTTCGTCCCTAGGTACATACCAAAATCGCCCATGCACATGCGGTGCAACTGCCTATGTATGTACGTACATACGTTGATACGTACCTGGGATATGGGCTGTTCTTGACGGCCTTCTGGCCGTACTTGCGCCAGCGGTAGCCGTCCTCGAGGTGGTCGACCTCGCTCTTGGTCATGAAGGCGAACCGCGGCTGCCGCGGACGCTTCTCGCCCTTGCCCGCCTTGCCGCCCTTAGCCGCAGACCTGAAAAGATTTCGATTACGCGTCGGTGAGATGAGATATCAGCAGCCGAAAGCGGCGGAATCGTATACCATTTGGCTGTCTCGATAGCTTAGCTATCTACTCCTAATCCTAGTGGTGGATAGAGATTTCGTTCATACTACGATCGATCGACTACGATATGTATGGTCTGGCCTCCCGGCCGGGATCCCGTTCAAACATGCATGGTTGTTGGCGTGGTCTATGTAAGAGCGCACATGGTTTTTAGGAGGTTCACATTGTGCCTGGCCTTTTTGCTGCCCCCTTTTCTGCTCTTTGGATTTTCTGAGAGATGCGTACATATGATAGGTTGCACCAAAGTAGAACCTGAGCAAATCCTAGATGGGGGAGGGTCTCTTAACTGGGCATGGTTTCATTCTAGAGATTATTGGGCATGATTTTGACAAGATGGGGCCATACATGGGGTGGAAGAAGAAAAATGAACAAAGCATAAAAGTAGAAAAAATGCAAGAGGCAAATTTGTGATCAAGATTTTGGAGATGAAGCAAGTAATCAAGAGTTCAAGACACGAAATCAGATTTTTATGTTTTTATTTATTTATTATTTATTCTTGATTGTCAGGCTGAGGCATGCAAGCTGGGTGTGAAACCCTAGCCGGGTTCACACCTTGGCCAGCCGGCCAAACTACCTTAAAAGGGGAATAAAGAACAAAAAAGAACAGAAAAGGCATGAATGAATGAATGGCCAGCAAGCAATTCAAGGAAGCGAAATCTAGCCCGCCCCAAATCTTGATCCAATATCGCAGCAGAAAAGAACCAGAGGCAGTTAACCAGATTAGGCAGTCAGAAGGACCAAGAACTCGCCAAAAGGGACGCCCCAAGATTTCAGATCAAGACACGGAAAATCACAAGGAGAGAAATTAATGCAGTCCAACTCACCCTTTCTTGCTCTTGTCACCCTCGTCTCCCCCCTTGCCGTCCTCCCCGTCGCCGTCCTCCTTCTTGCACCTCCCCGCCGAGTCCCCCTCTCCGGCGCAGAGGCCTCCGCCGGCCTCGCTCGACGAGGACGACATGGACGACGTGGCGTTGGGCGTCCCCCCGCCGGCGCTGGGAGTGAGGGCGCCGCCGCCGCTTGGCGTGGTGTCCACCACCAGCTCCCTCTTGACGACGTCCTCCGCGGCCGGCAGCTCCAGCGCCCTGCACAGCAGATCGTAGTCCATGGGCGTCTGCAGGTAGTCGGCGAGCCAGGAGGCCTGCTGCTCCTGCTGCTGCATCCCCGGCCCCGGCCGCTGCGTGAAGAGCGACGCGAGCTCGTCGTGGAACTGGAACTCGCCCGACATAGGCGCTACGCTGTACTGCCTTGCTGCCTGTGGGAGATAGATCGATGGTGTAGTAGCTCGATTGTTCTTGGCGCTGTGGCTGGCTGTGGGCTTATGAAACGGGAGGGAGGAGGAGAGGGATCGAGAGGGAAGCAAGCATATGGGGGAGGTACTAGTAGTGGTGGTATGGTGGTGGAGGTGCAGTGATTAGTGAGGCAAGCCGAGGAGACAGCGAGAGGTGTGTGTGAGCAAGAGAGCGAGAGGGAGCGCAGCTCCTAGCTATATCTTGAGGATTCAGAGAGAGAGAGAGAGAGAGAGAGAGAGAGCGGTGATGTATAGAGAGAGGGGGATGGTTGGGTGGGAGGATTTTTTTTTCCATTGGCTTTTTGGCTTGCTTTTGTGAAAGAAACAAGCGCTAATTGATTGGGCCCAAAAGAGAAGAGATAGATGAGATAGATGTCCATTCCTTGGCCTCTTCCCCACTCCTTTGGTTCCTTCCTCTCGGTTTTAACCGCAGGATACTCTATGCTTAGACTTCAGAGTCCAGACCTAGCTAGCTACAACACCGAGCAGTATAATTCTAATACTACTAGAGTATAGTAATACTAGCACCGTAATTTGTAATGTAATGGTGGGGGTGGGAACGGTCCACGGTCACGGGGTGAGTCAGCGGCGTGCACCGGCGGTAGCCGGTCACATGTCTGGGGTCAAAGCGCGGCGCCGCGGTCAATCGTTCAGACGGATGGGGCATGCCACGTCTACGTCGCCCTTTGACCGGGCCCTACCCTACCCACGCCAGCGTGACGCTGCGTGATCTCTGCTCACGCTCTGCGCCCTCCGATCTCGATCTCGATCTCGAGCGAGAGCTGACGGCCGCTGATGCTGGCGGTGGCATTGCATCATGGCATACGATGAGAGAGACCAAGGGAATAACATGTGCGGGGTCAAGCTGGCAGCGGCAGGTGGGGCCGTTTCCATTCGGAGACGGTGCATGACTCTGCACGTCGGGGCAGGCATCGGGAACTGCTTTCGATCATCGATCGCCATTTCCATTTCCCTGCAAGAGAGGCGCATATGGAGGAAATCCAATCATAAAAAGGGATCCACAGTGACCGGGGACCTAAGCCTTAAGTGAGACTGTTTCTGTTTGGTCTCTCACTCGACTCCTGTTGCGTCCAGCAGCAATATTTAGAGCGCCCGCCCACAATCATGACAAGTGCATGCTACGCATCATACCATCCCATTGTCTATTTCCGCCCCGTTCGAGTTTGCTGTTTCAGGGCATGATTCATTTTCGTGTGCATCAACTTTCAGAATCTATACATGTCTTCTTCAAGTGTTTGATCGAAGCGGTACAAATATGGCCACGGTTTGTGCTTCAGTGGGAGCGTCGGGGCCCTCCATAAAGCGTGTGAATACGAACAGAAAACGCCGCACGTCGTCATAGGATAATATCCCCTGCCCTGTCCTGTCCAGCTCGTGCACCGGTTTTTTGCATACGCCGTGGCGGTGCGCCTGACCTGAGACCAGGGTACGCGGCGCGGCGCCAGCTCTGCGTCCCGACGTCCCATGTGAAAAGCGAGCATGGCCTCCACGTCGTCCACGCTTATACCACACGCTAACGCCGGCAACACCGTGTCTCCTGGCTAAAATACCGTGCTGGGCGGGTGGCGTCTGAAAGCGGCCGGGGCCGTGCCGGTGCGCGTGAGCGGGGTGTGAACCGTCGGGAGCACGATCGATCGCGCGGGCGCGCACCGGTGTACTCCTCCGTCCAGGCACTGTGCGCGCAGCAGCACATGCCGATTTGGATCTGACACGATCGTCAGCCAGCACGGCGGTGTGGCGGTACGGTACGGCGGCCTCGCGGCCGGCGCGGTGCGGTGCGGGCGCATTTAAGGCGATGGAGGGTGGTGGCAGCGACAGGTGAGGTAGCTTGGTGGGTGCGCGCACCTGCTTTTTGTTTCGGTCCAGCCGGGGACTGCGACGCCCTGCCGCTGGTCGGTCTCTGGTCGGGCTCCAACCTCTCTCTACGTACTACCACAGTTTTTGCCACATGACACGTTTTCGGATTTTTTATAATCAAGAAGATGATGCACTTGCAGGATTGTTGAAATCTCTGTGCCGTACTACGGGGCTGCTCATTAGCGTCATTCATAGATTTGGTTTGGGTTCGTATTGTGTGTTAAGCACAGCAAGTTGTCCGCACAGACGACACCCGGTGCTTCGATCTGGTTAAGCAAACCGTGGTCCACAAAATTCAGTCCTAGTTTAGTGGCTTGATTCGCATCTGACTAAATTACCATAATGGTATCTGTAGAGAATGATTTGGTGCATCGATGATTGATTGATCGTGCACTAGGCACATATATATAGGTATAAGGGGTGCGACCGGTATCTTGTCTCCTAAAATACACGTACATATAGAGGGAGACAGATACTACAGGCACTGCATACAGAACCCAGACCTACGTACATGTACACATGTTCAACACCCCCGCAGTCGAAGCGTCGCCGGTGACGCAAAGACTGGACCAAAAGCCCTCGAAAGTCGAGGTGGGTAGTCCCTTCGTCATCACATCGGCGAACTGCTGATCGGTGGGCACATGTAGAACACGAACACGACCAAGTGCGACGTGCTCCCGGACGAAGTGGATGTCGAGCTCAATGTGCTTCGTCCGTCGGTGTTGGACAGGGTTGGCAGCGAGGTACACCGCGGAGACGTTATCACAGTAGACAAGCGTCGCCTTGGTGACCTCACATAGCAACTCCTGGAGTAGCTGTCGTAGCCAGGAACACTCCGCGACGGCGTTGGCCACGGCCCGATACTCGGCCTCGGCGCTCGATCGTGAGACCGTGGGTTGTCGTTTAGACAACCACGAAATCAGAGAGGGCCCGAGGTAGACGTAGTAGCCGGAAGTGGAGCGTCGAGTGTTGAGACACCCAGCCCAGTCGGCGTCCGAGTAGGCGACAAGGCAGGTGTTTGGCGAGGCCGTCAGGGTGAGACCCATGGCTGTGGTGCCACGTATGTACCAAGTATACGTTTCACGAGAGCCCAATGGGTGTCACGAGGAGCATGCATGTGAAGGCACACCTGCTGGACAGCATACTGAATGTCCGGACGCGTCAGTGTGAGGTACTGAAGCGCACCAATGATGGAGCGGTAGAAGGGAGCGTCGGACGCCGGAGAGCCCTCAACGGCGGACACCTTAGCCTTCGTATCGATAGGCGTGGAAGCAGGCTTGCAGTTAAGCATGCCCGCTCGCTCCAGAAGCTCATAGGCGTACTTCTGCTGGTGCAGGAAGAAGCCAGTAGCCCGGCGCACGACCTCGATACCGAGGAAGTAGTGGAGAGCCCCCAAGTCCTTGAGGGCGAACTCTGTGCCGAGGCGAGCTGTGATCTGCTGAAGAAGCGCTGGCGAGGACGCAGTCAGGATGATGTCGTCGACGTACAGTAGGAGGTACGCGGTGGCGGGGCCCTGGTGATAGACGAACAGGGAGGCATCGGACCGTGTGGACCGGAACCCCTGTTGCTGGAGGAAGGCCGCGATCCGCTGGTACCAGGCCCGAGGTGCCTGCTTCAACCCATAGAGAGAACGGGAGAGCAAGCACACGTGGTCCGGATAGTCGGTGTCGACGAAACCAGTCGGCTGCTGACAGAACACCTGCTCGTCGAGATGGCCATGCAAGAAAGCATTAGACACATCGAGCTGGTGGACAGGCCAGGCGCGAGAAACAGCAAGCTGGAGAACGGCGCGAATCGTGCCCGGTTTAACAACCGGGGCGAAGGTGTCGGTGAAGTCCACGCCGGCGCGCTGGCGAAAGCCCCTCACCACCCAACGCGCCTTGTAGCGCTCGAGAGAACCGTCGGGGCGAGTCTTGTGGCGGAAGACCCACTTGCCAGTGATGACATTGGCACGGGGTGGCCGCGGGACAAGCTGCCACGTACGGTTGCGCTGCAGGGCGTCAAACTCCTCATGCATCGCAGCTAGCCAGTTCGGATCCCGAAGGGCTGCGCGAGCGGAGGTGGGGAGCGGGGACGGCGTCGAGGTAGAGGCCGCGCATGCGTACTCGTCCGAAGAGTAGCGCGTACTGGGACGCAGGGTCCCAGTCCGAGCCCGAGTGACCACACCGGTGAGGGGTGCGGCCGCGGCGACGGGAGCCACGGCGGGGGCCGCGACGGTGGCCGCGACGTCGGGGGCCGCTGTAGGGGCCGCAGCGCCAGGGGCCGCCGGCGCGGGGAGCGCGGGCAGGGCCGAACCCGGGGCGCGGCTGAGCGGTCCGCCAGAGGTGGAGGCAGGGACGAACCGCGCCGCAGGAGACTCCGAGGGTGATGGTACCTGCTGAAACGGGAACACGAGCTCATCAAAGTACACATGCCGCGAAGTAAAAACGCGGTGGGAGACTGGATCATAGCACCGGTAATCTTTGGTGTTGGGAGGACAGCCAAGGAAGATGCAAGGAAGTGACCGGGGCGCGAGTTTGTGAGGAGCGGTGGACGCGGTGCTAGGATAACAGAGACACCCGAAAATGCGAAGGCCATCATAAGATGGAACCGCACCGAAGAGGAGCTAGTGAGGTGTGTAGTTCCAGTGGGAACGAGAGGGGCAAATGTTAATGAGGAGGCTGGCGGTTGCGAGCGCGTCCGGCCAGAACCGAGCAGGCACGTAGGAGTGGAAGAGCAACGTGCGGACACAGTCATTAAGCGTGTGAAGGACGCGCTCGGCACGACCATTCTGCTGAGACGTGTAGGGACAGGTGAGGCGAAAGATGGTGCCGTGGGACGCAAGTAAATTGCGGACGACGACGTTGTCAAACTCCTTGCCGTTGTCAGTTTGCAACGACCGAACTGTGTGGTGACATATGAATAAAAGGCGGTGAGTGTGGCAAGAGCGTCGGACTTGTGACGGAGAGGGAAGGTCCACACATAATGAGTAAAATCATCCAATATCACCAGATAGTATAAATAGCCCGTGTTGCTAGCAACCGGGGACGTCCAAACATCACTATGCAATAACTGAAACGGAAAGGTGGAAATGTTTGTAGACTCGCTAAAGGGAAGACGAACATGCTTGCCAAGACGGCAAGCCTCACAAGTGTGATCGTCGACCTTATTACATGAGAAGAAAAACTCTGAAGAATCTGACGCATAACGGTGGAGTTGGGATGACCAAGACGGGCATGCCAAAGGTCGACACTGGCGGCGAAGGCGGCGGGGCGACGGGTGGTGGTGGCGCCGGAGGGATGCACTGGATAAAGCTCGTCCGGGCTATCACATCGGTGGAGCACCATCCGTGTACGGGCGTCCTTCACAGAAAAACCGATATCGTCAAATTCAACAGTTATAGGATTCTCACGAGCAAGGCGATGAACGGAAACAAGATTAGTGACTAAGTCAGGAGACACAAGAACATTAGACATATGCACAGGAGTGGAAGTAGAAGGAAAAGACATATGACCGACGTGAGTAATGGGTAGGGAGGAACCGTTACCAACGGTGATACGGGTGGGAGTATGAACGGGAGTGGCAGATGTGAGGTTACCGGGATGAGCAGTCATGTGAGCAGTGGCGCCCGAGTCCATGTACCAGTCACCACCGCCACCATAGGAGCTCGGTGACGGCACCATAGCCGCTGTAGGGAGCGGCGTTCTGCGCGGCGAAGAGGGCCTGGTGACCCGCCCGGCGGGGCCCAAGGATGCCCGGAGCCGGAGCCCGAGGGACCGGCATGGAGTACGCGTGGACGACGCCGGTCCACGGGTTCGTGTCGTACGTCCATGGGGGAGTCACCTGCTGCTGCTGCTGACGAGGCCCCCCCCCGGCGCCTGTTGCTGCTTGCGGTCGCCCCCGCGGCGGTTGCCGCGGCGCCCGCCACCTGGCTGCTGGGGGGCAGCGGGAGGGGCGGGAGGCGCGGGCGGGAGGGGGAAGTACCCCGGAGGCGCTGGTGGCGGCGGCTGCTGGCGCGGCGCGGGTGGGGCGGTCGGTGGAGGGGCGCCGCGGGAGGTGCCGGCGGCAAGGGCGTGGTGCTGCACGCGCTTCTTGACCCCCTTCATCCGGCGCTCCTCCAACCTCAAGTACGCCACAAACTTGGGGAAGGAGGGCTCCGGCATGAAGGTGAGGTTGGAGGCGGCGTTGCCGAAGTCCTCTTTGAGGCCGGCGGTGTGGGTGCTGAGGAGGAGGTCGTCGTCCACATTGGCTCCAATGTCACGGGGCTCATCCGCCAACGTCTTCAGGCGGCGGCAGTAGTCATCAATGGACTGTTCATCTTGGTGACAGTAAAAAAATTCCTGCTGCAAAAAACGCGGCGCTGAAGCTTGTTGTTGGTGAAGAGGCCGTTCAGCTTGACCCACATGGCGCGGGCGTCGTCGCCGGCGCTCACGACCGTGTGGAACAAGTCCTTGGAGATGGTGGTGAAGGACCACCGGATGATCGTGGCGTCGATCGCGGTCCACTCGGCGTCGTCCACCATGGCGCAGGAGTCCACGGTGCCATCCACGTGATCCACGAGATTGTTCTCGCGGAAGAGCAGCGTGAAGTACGTGGAGTTGGAGGAGTCGAGGATCACGGGGATCCGTGCATGGACGTTGATGTCGCGGATCTCGGCAGGGTCGACGGCGAAGGGGTTGGAGTAGGTGGAGGCGTTGGAAGACATGGCGATGAGATCGTGGGGAGGGAATCGGCAGCACGGCTGAGGAGAGGCGGCGCGGCGACGGGAGGTAGGCGGCGTGGCGGGAAGGGGCGACGCGGCGTGGAGGGGAAGGCGCGCGGTGGGGAGGTGGCGCGCGGGGAGGAGGGATGGTGGCGGCGGCGGCGGGATGTCGCGGCGGTGGCGGCGGCCCGAGGCGGCGGCTAGGGTTAGCGAAGCTGGAAGATCGACTTGCGATAGATACCATGTAGAGAATGATTTGGTGCATCGATGATTGATTGATCGTGCACTAAGCACATATATATATATGTACAAGGGGTGCGACCGGTATCTTGTCTCCTAAGATACACGTACATACAGAGGGAGACAGATACTACAGGTACTGCATACAGAACCCAGACCTACATACATGTACACATGTTCAACAGTATCGTGCTGACGTTCCATTGAAACGTTTTTCCGGTGAACTCTGTTGACCATCGGATCGAGCCGCACGAATCACGACATGGGTTGGTCGCACACTTGCGCAACACACCTCGGCAAGCTATGCGCGATTCTCACTGAGGAGCAAGGCTTGGAGATGGAGAAGGCGATGAAGGAGCATTGGGAGGAGGAGGAAGCGAGGTTGCCGGAGGCGGAGGACGAGGAGGAGGAGGGAGAGCAGCTTGTAGCAAGGTTGAGGAGTGCACGTCGTGTGATACATCGATGAGGCCAGGCATCAGCGAATTTGTAAAAAAACCAAGAAGTTTGCAAGGGCTCAGAGATCGCCTACTTCGTGAAGATCTACCCTTAGCGAGAATAGTCCTTTGTGGGTGTACGCCATTGTGGAATAGGTTGGGGTTGAGTGTATTTTTACACTTGTTGCACCATTGTTTAAACCGGTTAATCCCGAATATTCCGATAAATCACTCTGGTCTTATCACTATTGACTAATAAACGCAAAATATTGCAAACCCCTATGTTTAATTTTCTTCCGTCGGAAATTGGCCATTTGTGACAAGGAAATAAAGCAATGTATGAAAATATGAAGTGTGGATATGAAGATAAATCAATCGGGGGGGGGGGGGGCAACAGAGGAAACAAAGGAGAAGACAGCGTATAGTATGAGGAGGCACGCTCATACCACCCTCTCACATCACTTTTGATGTGAGCCCCAACACACTATAGAAGTCCTGGGCCCCACTTCTAACTAAGAGATCGCTGCAAAGAGCCATTCTGTGGAGAAACCCTAGTCGTTGTTATCCCCGTCTCCATCCCCATAGCCATTCTCCTCATAGTTCGCCATACTTGTAATTGACCCATCAAATACGGCGACATTGTAAGACTCCTATCAATCATTCATCTATCAATGCGTACAATGTTTTCCATCCACTACAAAATTTTCTCTATTCAGTAACAAAAACCCTGGTGACGAAACAGAAAACGTCGCCTAAAATCATTTTCTCTGACAGTCCACCCACGAGGTGTTTTTCTTCCAGGGCAGCGCCCTCGGCAATTTTGGCGACGTTCTGGCCTGATTTTGGCCGACGGTATTGGGCGTCACTAGGCATGTCCATTTCCAGGGACGGCTTGTAGTGTCATAGATAACGTTAAGCAAGGCAATGTCTTGAAACATAATAAGAAAAATAACCGATTGTTTTTGAAGTTGACTAATCTAGTGGTGAAAGTCTATATAGATATTTTACGAATGTAGTCATACTTTCTGATAGTGTTCCTGAAATTTTTGACCAACCCCTACTCCATCTAATTTAAAACGGGCAAAAAATGAGTGGTGTTGGAATTTTGTCTATTTTGAGCCTGCCCAATAGCAGTTTCAGAAATTCCTAATAAATCTTAGAGGCCCACGCAGCCCATTCGTGCAAGGCAAGAAGTGGAACTAAAGTTTAGTCCCGCATTGCTAGTTTGGTGGGAGTTGGACCTCCTTATAAGGGAGGTTGTTTCCCCACATGTATGAGCATGAGAACAAGAGGGACATTCACGCGTGCTCCTCCTCCGCCGACCAACTCGCCACGATGCGTCGCGGGTTGCGGGAATGAGCCGAGCTGATGTCTAAATTTTTGCCACGCACGACGAGTATACGAACGGTCACACGGGAGCTGAAACATTTTGCTGTAGTGGAGGTTGAATCCGAACGACACACCTCTTCGCCTGCTGCCTATCCGCTTCGTCTCCCTCTTTTGCTTCACCTCCCGTCGCAGCTTGTTCGCCTCCTTCTCCTGAGAGAGCTCGCTCCTCTCGAGAGAGACACATCCGAAAACATCATCTTCCTCTCGCCATCGTTCCTGAGCACTGAGCTACTTCTACGGTCTTCCCCATCCCGGCTTGCGGCGTGCACCGCAGGTCAGGACAGTAGACCTCTGAAACCCTACCCCTTTGAGTCCTGTACGGGAGAAGGGTGATAAGGTTTTTGGGAAGCGCTCCGCGCGACTACTGACTTCTTCATCACAGACGCCCCGGACTCCGATGACTACTTCCCCGACGACAACTTCTTCCCCGACGTTGACAACCTCTTCGACAACATGGTTGGCGAGGACACCAACGCCAAGACCAGTACTTCTGCCGCCATTCCGTATGTCTTCGTATTCTCCCTGTTTAAGATCTTGCCTCAGTTTCTTGCTCTAGCCTTCCTTGTTCTAGCCTCTGTTCTACATATGTTCTCTTCTAGTCCATATGTGCACATGTCATTTGCTTTCTCTCCTTTAGATTACATGACTTGTTTCATCTCTACTATGATAGTCATGTTTTATCTATTATTTCTGTTAATAAAATTATATGGTAAATTGCTCATATTTCCAACAATCCAAAAACCTTATTATAGGCAAAATTTCTCCCGAGTGGTTTTGCTGCTTCCATGAGACCTACTATGTTTGAGGGTATCCACTATAAGAGGTGGCGCGTGAGAGCAGTCTTATGGCTTCAAACCATGAGTTGCTATGACACCACACTTGGCAAACCTGAAGGAGATTATGATGCTCAACAGGAACAAGCTTTTCAGAAAATGGATACCCTGTTTAAGGCTGCTCTCTTGAGTATTCTTGGTGAGAACATAGTTGATTCTTATGCGTCGATTGACAATGGAAAAGATATATGGGACACACTCGAGGCCAAGTTTGGGATCTCGGATGCCGGCACTGAGCTGTACATCATGGAGCAATTCTAACAGATGAGCGCTCCGTGGTTGAGCAAGCTCATGCGATACAATCATTTGCTAGAGAACTTGAGCACTTCAATTGTATGTTACCAGACAAGTTTGTTGCCGGAGGCATCATCACTAAGCTTCCTCCCTCGTGGAGGAACTTTGCTACCTTACTGAAGCATAAGAGGCAGGAGTTTTCCGTTCCGGATCTCATTGGTACTCTTGATGTGGAATAAAAGGCGAGAGCAAAAGACACACATGCTTGAGGTATTGAGGGAGGATCTAGTGCCAATCTGATACAGAAGAAAAAATTCCAGCCCCACAAGTTCAAGAACAAGGGCAAGTTTGATGGTAAAGCAAAGTTTGATGGGAAGAACAAGGCTGTACATCACACCAACTTCAAGAAGAAGAATGACAAGAAGAAAGGTATTTGTCATGTCTGCGGAGATCCCGACCATTGGCTCCTAGTTGCCCTAATCGTTATGACAAGCGTCATCTTGGGAAAGGCAGCAAGACCGCTAATGTTGTCATTGGTGACACTGACATGAAGGATGCTGGTTATGGTATATTTCCCACTATTCTTTCAGTATGTCATTCTCCTTATTGGTTGATTGACATGGGTGCTAATGTGCATGTATGCGGTGATATTTCCATGTTTTCGTCTTATCGGACCACATGGACTTCCACCGTGCTGATGGGCAACGGTTCAAGTGCTTTTGTTCGTGGTGTTGGAACGGTCGATCTGAAGTTTACTTCCGGGAAGTTCGTGCGGCTGCAGAACGTGCATTATGTCCCCTCCGTCAATAAAAATCTTGTTAGCGGATCTCTTCCGTGTAGAGATGGCTACAAGCTTGTCTTTGAGTCGAATAAATTTGTAGCATCCAAGTATGGAACTTTTGTTGGTAAAGGCTATGAGTTAGGAGGCTTGTTTCGTTTATCATTGTCAGATGTTTGCAATGAAGTTGTTAATCATGTTTGCAACAGTAGTGAATCAAATATGTGGCATTCACGTCTCTATCATGTTAACTTTGGTTACATGTCGCGACTAGCCAAGTTGAACTTAATCCCTAGTTTCACCACTGTCAAGGGATCTAAGTGTCAAGTTTGTGTGCAAGCTAAGCAACCTTGTAAGTCTCACACGACCGTGGAAACGAGAAGTCTTGCACCACTAGAGCTCATAACATACATATCTATGTGAAATGAATGGTGTTTTGACAAAAGGTGGAAAGAAATATTTCATGACGTTAATTGATGACTCCACTAGATACTGCCATGTGTATCTTCTGAAATCTAAGGATGAGGCTTTGAACTTCTTCAAGATCTATAAAGCTGAAGCGGAAAACCAACTTGATCGTAAAATCAAGAGGCTTAGATCCGACCGTGGTGGAGAGTATTTTTCCAGTGAATTTGATTATTTTTGTGCCGAACATGGTATAATCCATGAGAGGACACCTCCCTATTCACCTTAGTCAAATGGGGTAGCTGAAAGAAAGAACCATACTCTAACTGATTTGGTTAACGCCATGTTAGACACATCAGGTCACTCCAAAGCATGGTGGGGGGGAGGCGATATTGAATGCTTGTCATGTCCTAAACCGAGTTCCCACAAAGAACAAAGAGATAACTCCATTCGAGGAATGGCAGAAGAAAAGGTTAAAACTCTCTTACCTACGAACCTGGGGTTGCTTGGTGAAAATCAATATGCCAATTCCAAAGAAGCGCAAGCTTGGACCAAAAACTGTGGATTGTGTTTTCCTGGGATATGCTTTTCATAGCATTGGCTATAGATTCTTGATCATAAAATCTGAGGTATCTGACATGCATGTCGGTACAATCATGGAGTCGAATGGTGCGACTTTCTTTGAAGATATCTTTCCCATGAAGGATATGGCTAGCTCATCAAATCAGGAGATGCCTAGTTCATCGGATCGGGAATTAGTTCCAATTACTGAACCTACCATTTCGATGGAACACTTTGAAAATCCTGTGGAGGACAACCATGAAGTTCCTACTAGGAGCAAGAGACAGAGGAGTGCAAAGTCCTTTGGTGATGATTTTCTTGTGTATCTCATAGATGACACTCCCAGTTCTATTTCAGAGGCCTATGCATCTGAAGATGCTGACTACTGGAAGGAAGCGGTCCATAGTGAGATGGATTCCATCTTGGCAAATGAAACTTGGGAGATCACTGATCGTCCTTATGGGTGCAAACCTATAGGGTGCAAATGGGTATTCAAGAAGAAGCTTAGGCTTGATGGTACTATTGAGAAGTACAAGGCACGGCTTGTGGCCAAGGGTTATACCG
Organism: Aegilops tauschii subsp. strangulata; assembly: GCF_002575655.3. Taxonomy (NCBI): domain Eukaryota; kingdom Viridiplantae; phylum Streptophyta; class Magnoliopsida; order Poales; family Poaceae; genus Aegilops; species Aegilops tauschii. Next base: position 347,977,000 of record NC_053037.3, read on the forward strand.
AAAAGGAAGGTGAAGACTTCTTTGATACTTACTCACCCGTGGCTCGACTGACCACTATTAGAGTACTACTTTCACTAGCTACCTCACATGGTCTTCTCGTTCATCAAATGGATGTTAAGACTGCATTCTTAAATGGAGAGTTGGACGAGGAAATTTATATGGAACAACCAGATGGGTTTGTAGTAGATGGTCAGGAAGGAAAAGTGCGCAAGTTGCTAAAGTCTTTATATGGACTCAAGCAAGCACCCAAACAGTGGCATGCAAAGTTTGAAAGAACTTTAATGGCTGCACGCTTTGTTGTAAATGAAGCTGACAAATGTGTGTACTGTCTCCATGGTGGGGGCGAGGGAGTTATCCTTTGCTTGTATGTTGACATATTGATTTTCGGAACAAATCTGAATGTTATAAAGGAGGTCAAGGATTTCCTATCTCGTTGTTTTGAGATGAAGGATTTAGGAGTGGCTGATGTTATTCTGAACATCAAGCTGTTGAGAGACGATGATGGTGGGATTACATTGCTTCAATCTCACTATGTGGAAAAGATCTTGAGTCGCTTTGGCTACAGTGACCGCAAGCCCTCTCCAACACCATTGATGCTAGCATGTTGCTTTGAAAGAATCAAAGAATTGCTAGAGATCAATTGAAATATTCTCAGATTATTGGCTCACGTATGTATTTAGCCAGTGCTACAAGACCTGACATCTCTTTTGCTATTAGCTAACTGAGACGGTTTGTCTCAAAACTAGGAGGTGTGCATTGGAAAGCTCTAAAGAGAGTTATGCGTTACTTCAAAGGCACTGCGAGTTACAGAATTCACTACACTGGGTACCCAAAGGTACTGGAAGGGTATAATGACTCAAACTGGATCTCAGATGCTGATGAGATAAATGCCATGAGCGGATATGTATTCACTCATGGAGGTGGCGCTGTTTCTTGGAAGTCTTGCAAGTAGACCATCTTAACGAGGTCAACAATGGAAGCAGAACTCACGACACTAGATACAACTACAGTCGAAGCAGATTGGCTTTTCAGCTCTTGAATGACTTGCCGGTTGTTGAGAAACCTATACCGGGTATCCTTATAAACTACGAGAACCAAACTATGATCGCTAAAGTGAGCAACTCAAAGGATAACATGAAGTCATCAAGACATGTTCGGAGAAGGTTAAAATCTGTCAGGAAATGAAAAACTCTAGAGTAATTGCATTGGATTATATCCAAATGTCTAAAAATCCTGCAGATCCTATTACTAAGGGTCTATCTCATAATGTGATAGATAATGCATCGAAGGAGATGGGTATGAGACCCACTATATGAGTTGTTCACAGTGGTAACCTAGTCTATGTGATCAGAGATCCTGTGAATTAGATGCGGAAGACAAGCTGTTGATCAACTGAGAGGAGAGTATCCTTACTATTAACAATACCACTCCATGAAGATGCAATACTCTCCTAATCTTCTTGGCAGGTTGATGTATATCTTAATGTGTTCTAAGTGGCTCATTGAAGCAGAGATGTTGTCCTGCAGAACTTCTTTTGAAGAACACACCTATATGAGTCTTATTGTTAAACATCGCAATCTATGAGAGTAGGGTGTTCTCTAGTAAACTCACGAAAGGTCTCAAAGCATGACGCATAAGCTCCACCCGCCGGAAGACCCACGGTAGCCTAGTATCGGTCAAGGCTTTGTGTGAAGCTAGATTCGCAGAAAACTTGCAGTTCAAGGCCCAGTCCACTGTTCAAGTTGCTTACTAGTGTAGCATAGAGTTCTTGGTGGAAGTTCAACTTAATAGTCTCCACTGCAGTGCCGGTATATAAAACAGTGTTTTGGAACCAAAGGCAATTTTTTGTGTGCCTCTGGGATCTGGTGGGGGATTGATAGAATTTTATCTATTTTGGGCCAGCCCAATAGCAGTTTCTGAAATTCCTAATAAATCCTAGAGGCCCATGCAGCCCATTCGTGCAAGGCAATAGGTGGAACTAAAGTTTAGTCCCACATTGCTAGTTTGGTGGGAGTTGGACCTCCTTGTAAGGGAGGTTGTTTCCCCACATGTATGAGCATGAAAACAAGAGGGACATTCACGCGCGCTCCTCCTCCTCCGCCCGCCTCGCCACGCCGCGCCGCGGGTTGCGGGAATAAGCCGAGCCGATGTCTAAATTTTTTCTACGCATGACGGGTATACGAACGGTCACACGGGAGTTGAAATGTTTTGTTGTAGTGGAGGTTCCTCCTTCTCCTATGCCTATATAAGAGAGGTCGCTCCTCTTGAGAGAGACACATAAGAAAACATCATCTTCCTCTCGCCATCGTTCCTGAGCACTGAGCCACTGCTACGGTCTTCCCCATCCCGGCTTGCAGCATGCACCATAGGTTGAGACAGTAGGCCTCCGAAACCCCACCCCTTTGAGTCCTCTACGGGAGAAGGGTGATAAGGTTTTTGGGGAGCGCTTTGAGCGACTACTGACTTCTCCATCACAGATGCCCCGAACTCCGATGACTAATTCCCCGACGACAACTCCTTCCTCGACATCGACAACCTCTTCGACGACATGGCTGGCGAGGACACCGACCCCAAGACTAGTGCTTCTGCCGCTATGTATGTCTTCGTATTCTCTCTGTTTAAGATCTTGCCTCGGTTTCTTGCTCTAGCCTTCCTTGTTCTAGCCTCTGTTCTACATATGTTCTCTTCTAGTTCATACGTGCACATGCCTTGCTTTCTCTCCTTTAGATTACATGACTTGTTTCATCTCTACTATGATAGTCATGTTTTATCTACTATTTCTGTTAATAAAATCATATGGTAAATTGCTCATATTTCTAACAAGTGGTTCATGTGGCTCGGACGTAGGAAGTCGAGAGCAGTACATGCTGTATTGCAAGTACAACATTGATCGGTTATGGATCAAACTGATGTTACTTGTTTACTTATAGGATATCTAGCACAGTCTACCGGTCCGCACGGCTCATCTCATCGCCTGACAAAGGCAGGCGCCACGTTTCAGTGCAGCAGCATGTCGATTAATGGCAGCTGACGCGTGCCAAATGCCATCGGCCATTGATGCCACTTTTCCCCTCCGCCCGCTAACTTTTGCTACCACTTTTTCCCGAAGGAAATATGCCCTAGAGGAAATAATAAAGTTGTTATTTTATATTTCCTTATTCATGATAAATGTTTATTATTCATGCTAGAATTGTATTGATCGGAAACCTAAATACATGTGTGAATACATAGACAAACAATGTGTCCCTAGTGAGCCTATACTTGACTAGCTCGTTGATCAAAGATGGTTAAGGTTTCCTAATCATAGACATGAGTTGTCATTTGATAACGAGATCACATCATTAGGAGAATGATGTGATGGACAAGACCCATCCGTTAGACTAGCATTATGATCGTTCAATTTTATTGCTATTGCTTTCAATATGTCAAATACATATTCCTTCGACTACGAGATTATGCAACTCCCGGATACCGGAGGAATGCCTTGTGTGCTATCAAACGTCACAACATAACTTGGTGATTATAAAGATGCTCTACAGGTATCTCCGAAGGTGTTTGTTGAGTTGGCATAAATCGAGATTAGGATTTGTCACTCCGAGTATCAGAGAGGTATCTCTGGGCCCTCCCGATAATACACATCATAAGCTTGCAAGCAAATGACTAAGGAGTTAGTCACAAGGTGATGTATTACGGAACGAGTAAAGAGACTTGCCGGTAACGAGATTGAACTAGGTATGAAAATACCGACGATCGAATCTCAGGCAAGTAACATACCGATGGGCAAAGGGAACTACGTATGTTGTCATAACGGTTCTTGCGATAAAGATCTTCATAAAATATGTCGGATCCAATATGGGCATCTAGTTTCGCTATTGGTTATTGACCGAAGAGGTGTCTCGGTCATGTCTAAATAGTTCTCGAACCCATAGTGTTGGGGATATTACTACTGGGCGTAAACCGGCCAGGAGAGACCGGGTTATCCCCATAATGGATTATTATATCTGAAGCCCATGAAGATCAAGATGGAGGCGCTTTATGAAGGCCCAGGGCCCAAAGTCAGTTTAAAGGTCTGTAGATGTAAACCGACATTGATATGTAAACTTGTGTTGTAAGATAGAAAGAGCAGAGACCGAGCAGGGCACGTTTATGAACCGGCCTCAGAATCCTGTAAACTGGCGGGCGTCAACCCATGTATATAAGGGGACGACCCGGCGGCGGTTTAAGGACGAGAGACAACAACTCGAGACCCAGGCAAAGCGTATTCGCTCCCTAGTCATCGAAACCCTAGCAATCCCACAACAACTGGATCGTAGGCTTTTACCTTCACCGCAAGGGGCCGAACCAGTATAAACTTTCTGCGTCCCTTGTCCGCTTTAACCCCTTTAAGCTAACCCGTTGCGATGGCTCCACGACTAAGTCCTTTCTCTAGGACATCTGCCGTGACAAAACCACGACAGTTGGCGCCCACCGTGGGGCTATCGCATGATGGTTTCGAGTTCTTAGAGGGCAGCTTCGTAGGACTCAAGGGCTACGCTGTGGGCCGGATGACCAAGAGTCGTCGCGGCAAGCTCTACATCGACAACGCAGGCTGGGTCCCCGAGGCCGGCTCAATCGAGTACGGGTACCGGGTCCCCTTCGGCGGCATCCACGTTTTCATTGGCAAGATTGGCGAACCGGGCCCTGAGCCGGACATCTGCACCGACATCATCGAGACGGCTCAGCGTGCGAGATCTGCCCGGGTTAAGCCTGTCATGAAGCATGCCTTCGTGGGAGTTATCCGCGGAGTGGAATCTGAGGATAGATCGGAATCTGGTGGTGAAACCGTCGTTTATTCCGGCGACGAGTCATCGACCAGAGAGACCGAGTCATTGTACCAGTTGCAAGATGGCCGGATTGGGGGCTGTTCCGACGGCGACAGTATTCCGGACCCTTCGATCCGCCAAACCGGGTTGCGATCTTCATGGCCGGTACACAGCCAGCGCTCCACTCTTCGACCGCAGCGGCGATGATTTCAGGATCAGTAGCAGCGACAGCGGCCGGGGCAGGAGGCCCCGTGCGACCGCCGGCTCAGGTTTTATTGGATTTATTTGACGCTTTGGCAGCACTGATGGCAAAAGTTAATCCGGCGAATCAAGATGAGCATAATGTGGAAATCGCAAAGGTGAAAGATCAGATAACCCAGGCCAAGGCCGACCTGGCAGCTGAGGATACAAGGATGGCTGCAAAACGGGCCGCATTGGATGCACAGGCTTACCGGCTTATGTTGGATCAGAGCACGTCAAACGATGTCATGAGGAGAAGGTACCGATCTCACCTACCGCCGGTTTATGAGGCCAAGAACCTCTTTAATACCCCAGGAGCGGGGACCAGTAATCCGCCAGTGGTAAACCAGGCGGAGGCACCTGGAACGGGGGCGCCGGTTCAGCCACGCCCGACTGATCCGCCTCATCAGAACAACGTTTTGTCACAGCACGTCCCAACACCACCGGGTCATTACTCTAACCCGATGGATAACATTGTCGCTGCCGCTTCACGACTGGCGGCCCTCCCGATCGAAGGCGAGTCCCCAGTGGCGGTCGAGACGCGACGGGCTAGGGAGCTCCTTCAGACAGCTTTGACTCACCAGCAGGCTTATTTATATAGTCGCGAAAGGATCCATTCTACTCCCCACCCAAGCCAGAGTCACAGCAGGCATATCGATGAGCCGGCCGTATCAAGCAGCGCGCGAAACCGTAATCCGCCCCGTGGCCATAACCCGGCGGGTGGCGGTGGTGATGCTCAGGATGTGGTGGATCGTGCTAGGGCATGTCGAGAGGCCGAGTTAGCGGCGCAGCATGAAGCTCGCCAACTTACTCCGGTTCGTCCAACCACATCGGTGGAACCAGGGGTTACTTCCAGCTCTTTGGGAGTGACGTGTCTCGTCCCAGCACTGCGCAATGTGCGCCTGCCCAAGGATTTCAAGGGCCCACGTAAAGTGCCGAATTACACCGCCGATTTATCCCCCGAGTCATGGGTTGAAAGCTATGAGATGGCAATGGAGATGCTGGATGTGGACGATGCGGCATGTGTTAAATACTTCACCATGATGCTGGAGGGGACAACCCGCACTTGGCTGAAGAACTTGCCGGCCAACTCCATTGGGTCATGGGACGAATTAAGGGCCCGGTTTATCCAGAATTTCAAGGATACATGCAAGCAGCCCATGTCAATTGTGGACTTAGCTGCCTGTGTCCAGGAGGAAGGAGAATCAACAACCCGTTGGGTGTGCCGGGTTTCGGAGATTTTGCATTCATCGGACCGCATCAACGCTGATACAACATTTTTGACATTGGAAGGCAATTGCCGGTTTGCACCTCTGAAGTTGAAGTTGGGACGGCTCAAACGTCATTGTAATGACATGGGAACACCTATGGCAGCTCTGGTAAAGTATGCCGACTCTGATAGTACCAAGGACCTCGAGTCTGACGATGACAAGACAGGGAAGGGAAAGAAGAGCAGCAACACCAAGGGGCGCAGCATAACCCGGTGGGTCATGGAAACAACGCTAAGCGTAAGGCGGATAACAGTTTAGATTTTGTGGCTAATACCAACACGCAGGACAAAGGCTAGAGGCGTAAGGGTAAACCGCCCCAGCGTGGCGGAGGACCAAGTCCTAATCCGGAGCGCTTGTCTTATCTGTTAAACCAGCCTTGCCCAAAGCACGGGACGCAGGACAAACCGTCCACGCACCTCTAGAAAGATTGTTATATCATGCAGGAGTTCAAAAATTCCGACTTTTTCAGTATGATCACGGACCGGGCGGCGGTTCAGGCCCTAGATCTCATGGGCCAGGTTACGATGGAGGCAGTTCCGGTTCAGGTTTTCACGGTAATAAGAGCGGACATGGTAATCAAGGCAATCAAGGTGATTATAATCATCAGGGCAATCAGCAGCAGTCGGGCTACCAGAGCAACCCGAAGCAGTTGAATAGTGGGCAGTATCATGTCTTCACCACAAGTCTATGCAAGCGTGATCAGAAACTTCATAAAAGGGCAGTGAATTCCGTTGAACCGGCGGTGCCCTGTTACTTGCGCTGGTCTGAGCAGCCGATCGTGTGGAGTAGAGAGGATCATCCACCCCGGGTTGATAATCCGGGTCATCTGGCATTGGTGGTGGCGCCTCAGGTTGGAGGTTATAAGTTCACCAAGGTACTCATGGATGGGGGGAGTAGTATCAATATCCTTTATTATGAAACCTTCCGTCGCATGGGGTTAACAGATAAAAATCTTAAACCGTCCAAGAGAGTCTTCCATGGTGTAGTGCCTGGTAAATCGGCATATCCTGTCGGTAAGATAGCTCTGGAGGTGGCTTTTGGAGATGAGCATGATTCAAGGGGGACATTGACTTTTGAAGTGGTGAAAATCAAGAGCCTGTATCATGCCCTGTTTGGACGGCCGGCTTATGCTAAGTTCATGGCAAGGCCCTGTTATGTCTATCTGCAGCTCAAGATGCCGGGTCATAAGGGGACCATCACGGTTCATGGGAGCCGGAAGATCGCTTTAGAATGTGAAGAAGGTGATGCGGCTTATGCTGAGTCGGTTTGCGCAACAGAGGAGTTGAAGTTCTATAAGGACAATGTTGATCCGGCGGATATGACTTCTTTGAAAAAGCCAACTACAGAGCATGATCCGACCTTGAAGTTTAAATCAGCTGATGAGACTAAGCTTGTCGATTTCGTTCCTGGCGATTCATCCAAGCAATTTAGCATCAGCGTTAACTTGGATCCGAAATAGGAAAGCACACTCATCGAGTTCATCCGTGAGGACCGGGACATCTTTGTGTGGAAACCTTTTGACATGCCAGGTGTACCGAGAGAACTCGCTGAGCACACTCTCAATGTCGATCCCAAGTATAAACCGGTCAAGCAGTTTCTTCACCGGTTCAATGAAGAAAGACGCAAGGCTATTGGTGAGGAGGTAGCCAGGCTCTTGGCGGCTGGGTTCATTGTTGAAGTATTTCATCCTGAATGGTTGGCTAATCCGGTGCTGGTACTTAAGAAGAACGACACTTGGCGTATGTGTGTGGACTACACAGATCTCAACAAGGCATGTCCAACAGACCCTTTTGCCCTCCCTCGTATTGATCAACTCATTGATGCTACGACGGGTTGTGAGCGTTTGAGATTTTTGGGTGCATATTCTGGTTACCATCAGATCAAAATGGCAGTTAAGGACCAAGAGAAGACAACGTTTATAACTCCTTTTGGAGCCTTCTGCTATGTGTCTATGCCTTTTGGGCTCAAGAGTGCCCAGACGACTTATCAGCACTGTGTGCAGAATTGTCTTCATGATCAGATCGGCCGCAATGTTCATGCTTATGTGAATGATATTGTGGTAAAATCTAGAAAGAAAGAGACATTGATAGATGACTTGAAGGAGACCTTTGATAACCTCCGGGTTTATAAAATGATGCTTAATCCGGCCAAGTGTGTTTTCGGTGTACCGGCAGGCAAACTCTTGGGTTTTCTGGTGTCTAACAGGGGCATTGAAGCTAATCCGGAGAAAATCAAGGCTATAACTTCGTTGGCTAAACCAAAGTGTATCAATGATGTTCAACGCCTGGCAGGCCGCATTGCCGCCTTGAGCCGGTTTATCAGTCGCCTTGGCGAGAAAGCCATCCCTTTATATCAGATGCTGAAGAAAACGGATGACTTCGCCTGGAGTGACGCCGCCAATGAAGCATTTGAGGACTTAAAGCGGCAGCTAGCTAATCTGCCGGTTCTTGCTGCTCCTGTTGATAAAGAGCCATTGTTGCTATATGTGGCCGCTAACGCCCGGGCTGTTAGCGTGGCTATTGTGGTGGAGCTCAAGGAGGCCGGAAAGGAGTATCCGGTTCAACGGCCGGTTTATTATATCAGTGAGGTACTTATTGAGTCCAAGCAAAGGTACCCACATTGGCAGAAGCTGGTGTATGGAGTTTTTATGGCAAGCCGAAAGCTTAAGCAATATTTCCAAGGTCATCCCATCACTGTGGTCAGCTCTGCTCCTTTGGGGGATATAATTCAAAACAGGGAAGCAACTGGCCGGATTGCTAAGTGGGCTATTGAGCTTGGGCCTCACGGGTTAAAATATATGCCCCGGACAGCGATCAAATCTCAGGCACTTGTGGATTTCATCAATGACTGGACATAATTACAGGCGCCAGAAGAGAAGCGGGATCATACTTATTGGACTATTCATTTTGATGGGTCCAGGCAATTGGAGGGCTCGGGGGCTGGAGTCGTATTAACTTCCCCACGAGGTGATAAGTTTTGTTATGTTCTCCGTTTAATGTTCCCTTGCACTAACAATGCAGCTGAATATGAGGCTTTACTCCATGGTCTTTGGATGGCTAAAGAGATGAATTTAGGCCGCGTTAAGTGCTTCGGTGACTCGGACCTGGTGGCTCAGCAAGTATCTGGTACTTGGGATTCCAAGGACCCACTCATGGCAACATATCGTCGAGAGGTGGATATTGTTGCAGGTCACTTCAAAGGTTATCAGGTTGATCATGTGGACCGGTGCAAGAATGACGCGGCGGACGCTTTAAGCCGCTTGGGTTCCCAACGTAAACCTGTTCCACCCAATGTCTTCCTGGATGTGCTGCATAATCCGTCCGTCAAGCTCCCTGGCGAAGAGGATTTGGCTGTTCCTGATCCGGAGGCTCAGTTGGTGGTGGCTCTTCATGTTATCCCGGATTGGACGGTTCCATATTTGGCGTATATGAACCGGGGCGAGTTACCAGAGGATGAAACTTTGGCCAGGCAGATAATCCGGCGGTCCAAGTCCATGGCTATTATCAATGGAGACTTACATCATTGTAGTGTGACAGGGGCGTTTCAGCGTTGTGTATCTCCTGAAGAAGGCCGTGAAATTTTGCGTGAGATCCACGAGGGAGATTGTGGTCACCACGCCGGTTCAAAATCTCTGGTAGCTAAGGCGTTTCACCACGGTTTCTATTGGCTGACGACTCATGCTGATGCTGAGGACTTGGTCAAAAGGTGTGATGGATGTCAAAAATTCTCACGACGCGCTCATGTACCGGCTCAAGAGTTGAGGATGATTCCAATCGCTTGGCCGTTTGCGACTTGGGGGCTAGATATGGTTGGGCCCTTTAAGAGACCCAAGGACAAGAAGTCCCACCTTCTGGTGGCGGTTGATAAGTTCACTAAGTGGGTGGAGGCAGAACCAGTCAGTAAGTGTGATGCAGCTACGGCGGTTCAATTCATCAAAAAGGTGATTTTCCGGTATGGCTTTCCACATAGCATTATAACTGATAATGGTACCAATCTGTCCAAAGGTGCTATGAAGGAGTTCTGTCAACGTGAGCACATCCGGCTTGACGTATCATCAGTGGCTCACCTCCAGTCTAATGGTCAAGCAGAGAGAGCCAATCAAGAGATCTTGAGAGGCATCAAGCCCCGGCTTATGGTTCCTTTGCAACGGACGCCGGGTTGTTGGGTGGAGGAGTTACCTTCTGTGTTATGGAGCATCAATACCACGCCCAACAGATCCACGGGTTATACACCTTTTTTCATGGTTTATGGAGCGGAGGCGGTTCTCCCTAGTGACATCCGTCATGACTCGCCTCGTGTGGCGGCATATGTTGAAGCTGACAATGAGAAGGCACGACAGGAAGCACTTGACCTGTTGGACTAGGAGCGTGACATTGCAGCAGCCTGTTCGGTGATTTATCAGCAAGATCTGCGTCATTATCACAGCTGCCGGGTTAGAACCAGAACTTTTCAAGAAGGCGATCTGGTGCTTTGACTCATTCAGGATCAGACTGATATGCACAAGTTATCCCCACCTTGGGAAGGACCTTTTGTGGTCAGCAAGAATCTGCATAACGGGTCATACTATCTTATTGATGTTCGAGAGCGCAAAGACTCACGTAAATCGGAGGAGGAGACCCACCGCCCATGGAATATCGCTCATCTTCGGCCTTACTATACCTGAGCCATAGGCTCTGCTTATGTACATAGTTATGACAATGTATATATTATGATCAATATAATAAACCAGAGCCTCAGCTAAAGTGGGGTATCTGTTGTTTTTCTTATATCATGAGTGGTTACATGGGGGCTTCTGTTCATAAAGTGGCGTCCGGTTCACAGCTTGACTCAGCTTATAAAGCTTTATATACAAATCACTTGGGGGCTTGGTTGTACTTAAACCATAGCTACACCTCTTGATCGGCGCAAAGCCACCAAAAAAATCACTTGGGGGCTTGGTCGTATTCGAACCAGTCACACCTCTTGATCGGCTCAAAGCCAAATTAATCCCGGGCCAAAGAGAGTGTTGCAAAAGAACAACTCAAACATAGGCACCCACTGAGCACAGCTCAAAATATTGCTTGGGGATCCTTTGCTACCGCAATGAACAAAGAATCTACACTTGTAATAGGCTATCAAGCCACGGCTTGGAAGCCTGGTGTATACACCTAAAACCCCGGGTTAGCCTGCCTTTTTAAGTAAGTCACTCCGTCCAGGTAAACCTGGTATGACCCGCCGAACTTCGACAAGTCAATCTGATAAGACCCTGAACTTGTCAAAGTTAAAACGACGATTGGTTAAGGATTGAGGACCATCTTAAAAGGCTTTGTGAAATGGTTTAACTCAGTGGCCTGGCAGCCCATGAAAAGCCTCGAATTTGGGGCCTGGCAGGCCGTGAAAAGCCTCGACTACAAGTTTTTTTCGTATGCTTTTATTTGCCAAGTTTTTTTTTATTTTTGATGACATTTATAATGTTCTGATAAACCGACGTCCATTAAACCCGGCTTGACTTTCAACTACAAGTTGTCAGTATCTGATCAGTCATAATCCGGAGGTTATTAACCCGGTCTAGTTTTGACTATAAGTCGCCAGAATTGAATATGAATAAACCGGTGTTTATCATAACCCAGAACGGTTTTATCATAAACCGGCACAATATGACAGAAGATTAGGGTTATTACCCACATTACAACAGTTGGTCAGCAAACATTATGACTCAAGGTCACAGGTATCAATTATTTTCATATTTGATTATCTTTTTGCAAGCCTTGGTTATAAACCCTGGCTATATATATCTGGGCATCATGACCCGTTCGGCGGTAAACCGTCAGGACGCTATCAACTTCTTGTGTGCAGGAATAGCTTGAGTAAATCGCTACGGATTATGAACATCATATGTCTTAAGCATGTCGGATTAACAAGTGTCGGGCACAAATAAATATGCATGATGGCATAGCAGACCAAGTGTTTTAACTAGCCTATTACAAGGCGTTTCAGTGCCCAAGAGGATAATTGTTTCTCGACAAGAATTGCAGCACGTGGAAGGCTAAACCGGCCTCCGGATCATGATTCCTCACCAGCTTGATTTGACGGTTGCGGATCACCTTGCACCGGTTCATCATCCTCCTCTCTACCCAATGGCTGGAAGTCAATGGTTGCCCAGTCGATCCCAGTTAGGGCTTGGAATATAGCTTCATCGCTTATAAGGGTGGACGGTTCAATATCAGGGGCATAGGTGTGCTTATGGATTGGCGGGATAAGATTTTGCGCTTCAGGGGTTGGTGCAGCAACCCGTTTGTTTTTCTCGTCATAACTCGCCTGGTAATATGAGAGATCAGCCTCTTCGGCCAGTTGACAAGCCAGTGGACGTACTTCCCGGTTTATGGCTCGGAGGTCATCATTGCCAAATTCTCACCCGTCTTCTTTTAAGCTGGGATAGCCTTTAGCCACTTCTACCAAATCAAGGTCAGGCACCCATGCTTTTGCCCGGGTTAGTGCGGTCAAAGCACCTGCCCTTGCAGCAGACCTTTTTAGCTCTTCTACCCGGGCAGGTAGCATAGACAACCTTTCTAAGGTTTCCTTGATTAAAGTGGGGGGAGGCTTGTTGTGTGAAGCGGTACAGATGATCCGTTGCGCGCCGGTATATAACTGCTCTATAAGCGTATAGGCAGCCTTCAGCTTCTTCTGTACGTCAGAGCCCAGATGACTAATGCGAGTCCCTGCATAATTACAAGCGTCAGTAAACCGACTTCGTATGGGATGATATGTTGAAAATGTGAAGCAAGGATGTTTACCAAACACAGCAGCCGTCATGGCATGTATCTGCCGCTTTACGCCAGTCAGCTCATCTACTACCGGTTTAAGAGCTGCTTCTGCATCCTCGGCTCTTTTTTGCAAAGCGGATTTTTTTGTGTCCCAATCCGCCTGCTCCTTGTTGAAACTCTCCTTTAGCTTTTCCATAGCGGCTAAAGCGCTGGTCAGCTCATCCTTTGCCTTGGAGGTTTCGGCTTGCTGGGACTTGATGTTTTCTTGCAGATCGGCGATTTGAGATTCCTTTTTGCTCAGCTCAGCCTATAAGAAATAGACATATTATGAGTTGACAGTGCATATTTGAAGTACCAAGTACATAACAAGTTATGCACCTGATACTTGGGGGCTAATGCATACTTGCTTGTTCTCGAAAATTTCTACAAGTCCCAAGCACAATACAAGTATTACTCTTGGCACTTGGGGGCTAATGTATGTTTGCTCAAAGTACCGATATGGGAATTCCTCTACAGTCCCGGTTCATCTTTATAAAGTTAAGCCGACCCTTGGGGGCTACATCAGTGAAGGATACTGTATTGTAATTTTAAAGGACCAGTTCATCTTAAAAAGATAACCCGGTCCCTGAAGGCTAAGCATGCAAAGTTAAGTTATTACTAAGTCCCGGTTTAGATTGATATCATAAACCGTCACTTGGGGGCTACTGGAGTTGATATTTGGAATTAAAAAGAGAAACAGTTATGCAGAGTTGAGCATTAGTTACCTCGTATCGCTCTTTCATCAAGTTTACCAAACCGGCTTCATAGTCGCGGCTGGTGTACAGACGGTTCAAGAAGCCAGAGTGAATGTCTTGGGCATTAAGATGGGCATAGCTTGACAAATCGGTGTTCCATTTTCCTTTGCCCATAGCAGAAAGCTCATCTTTGGCGCTATGTTTGGATAAGGCGACCGGGTTGCCAGGAGCGGTGTGGTTGACGCCGGTAATCATAATGTCATCTTCTATAACATCGGCAGCCTTCATTGGAATGGACGGTTTATGAGCAGTCTTGGTTGGACTAGCCGGTTTATCATCCGTGTGAGCCGGACTAGTCGGTTGGTCAGTGTGACCGGTGGTGTCAACTTCTACTTGTTCCATGACGAAGTCATAATCTTGTGGTGGCGGATCATCAAGCTGAGCGTCCGTGTTGGTCTCTACTGGATCTGGGTTTTTTGGGTTCAATAACCACATTTACGTCTGACGGTTTGTTTAACCGAGCCTTCTTGGTGGGTCTTGGCTTGGCACTGTGAAGAATAAACATAAAGATCAATACGTCAGGTGAACATAAGTATTAAGAACAAATTTAAAGGTATAGCTTACCCAGGGACTGTCTTGAGGGCTGGAAGCTGTGTGGCTATTGACTCACCAGAAGATGAGTGAGGTGTTCCCTGATAATTCGAATCAGACGGATTAAGAGGCTGTCGGAAACAACCCGCCTTGGGGCAAGAAGTGTCAAGAGTATAAGAGACCTCTGATCGGTGTTTCCGAACCGGAGTGTTCGGTAAACCGGCGGAGGTAACTACCTGGCCGCTGTGCCGGGTTGTGCGGCGAGCTTCGTGTTGCTGCGTCTTCAAAAGAAAGTTTGGGTCCAAGTAAGCAAGGGGGTGAGGAAATTTTATTTTCCGGTTTGCTCGACGGATTTTCGGTGTTGACAGAGGATTAGAACCGGAGTAAAGGATAATTACCTCAACGTCATCAGCTTGGCTGCCTTCGGCGTCGTCCTGATGAGGGTCATTGTCAATGAGATGTATGAAAAATGAACCAAGAGAGTCAAGTTCTACCTCTGAGTTCGGATTAGCCAAATCGGCATCAGCGTTTGGCTCGGAAGACGCAGTGGTCCTCTTCTTGGCAGTTTTTTAACAACCTTGGTCTTCTGGTGAAGTGGCTTTGCCGGTTTATCTCGTGGTTTTTTCTTCCAGAATGGATCATCACCCTGTCAAAGATGTACAAAATTTTGAGAGAATATTTGAAAGAAGCAAGTTAAAGAGCAAAAAGGTTATATGATCCTTACAGTTGGCGGTTTGTTGGAAACACAGAAAGGACTTAATCCGGTCTGGCTACAGACAGCCTCCGGTTCATTCAGTATCTTTTTCACAGCCTCAGTAACTTCAGCGTCTGTAAGCTGAATATCAATGTGTCGCTGAGGGTCCTTCAAACTCCCGGTGTATTCACACATTAAACCGGGGCGTCGGATTAAGGGCAATATGCTCCAAGTTATCCAACAACAAGCAAAATAAACACCTGTTAAACCGTTCGCCATAAAGGCTCTAAGCTTTGACAGTTGTGGAGCATAGCTAGACCTTTCCTTTGCAGTTAATCTTTGAGGAAAGGGATGTGTATTGCTAAGACGGTGAGGGCGGTAACCCGGCAAAGGATTTTCATAAGTTGGAGATGTGTCTTTGCAATAAAACCACGTCTGGTTCCACTCCTTGGGGTGACTGTGCAGCTTGGCGTGAGGGAAGCTGACATCCTTTCTCTTTTGAACTGCCATTCCGCCGAGCTCGGTATTGGGTCCATCTGTGAACTGTGTGCGACGGTTTAAATGGAAAAAATCCCTAAACAATTCAACTGTGGGCTCCTCTTGAAGTTAAGCTTCACAAAAGACTTGGAAATGGCAGATGTTGGACACAGAGTTTGGGCCGATGTCCTGAGGTGGAGCTGAAAACTGGCGAGCACATCTCGGAAAAACTTAGAACCGGGAGGACTAAAGCCTCGACCCATATGGTCAACGAAAACAACTACTTCTCCGTCCTTGGGTTCAGGTGGATTTTCTGGACCAGGGGCCCTCCAGTGGATGATCTCTTTCTTGGCTAAAGCACCAGTTGCGACACATCTGTCTAATTGATCTTCAGTGACCCGGGAAGGAACCGAGTTGCATTCATAGACTTGTTTGGCCATTTCAATGGAAGCTGAAACATAGTTATTGCCGGTTTAATATTTATAATGAACAAGTATAAAGCGATGCAAGTTGAAGCAGAGGTGTGCGCATATTGTTAAACTGGAATATGACATTGCTAAACCGGAGTTTGATATTGCTAAGCCGGAATCTTACGATGGAGAAGGTGCAAAGATAAATGAATCGGCGGTTTAAGAGGGGACTAATGGTACCTACCGGATTATCATTTTTTCAAAGCTAAATCGCCTATATTGGTATGAAAGGTACAGATCTAAAGTACCTAAGTGAAGGAAAAACAAATTTTGCAGATTGAGGGGATAATTTCAGATCCGCGGTGTGACAAAAAACCAGAAAATATCCAGACCTAATTTCAAGTGCTTGAACAGTTCATCAAGTTCAGATGAGTTTTTATATAAAAGAGATGCTCCAATAAGGAAAAAGGGGATTATGGCTACGGCCACACAAGAAGTATCAGATCCAAACTAGCCGTTTGTGCTACTAAGAAGAACTGGGAAGAACGGCGCCGGAGCTTCAATAAACTCTGATGAACACTGAAACCCTAATGGTGGATCTAGAGCGAGGAAAGAGGAACTTACTAATGCTGAGGGAACAGCGGAGAAGCGCCGCGTTTCTCTAGTGCGGTCAGGTTCATGCAGCGGCCGTCGTTGGGGCGGAAGCGAAGGTCGACGGCGGCGGCAGAGCTCCAATGGTCGGGTATCGTGAGGAAGAGGACGATGTGAAGGGGCACGAAGGGGAAAAGTGAAAAGGACCCCTCGGCCTTATTTATAAGGTAAATGGATAAGTGGCAGACGCGAGAATTGAGGAGCCCAAAAAATGGGATATATGACAGCTCTGTCGCCTCGATTGTCGGAGGCTCATTAATGAAGGTGAGTTATATGCAATTTCTGAACAGATGACGTCATGGCGGTTTATCATGATCTTGGAAGATGACATCATGGTGGTTTACAAGATTTATGCGAAGGTACTGAAGAAGAAATTTTCTTAAGTATTGAAGATTGACATGAACCAGTTCAAATCAATCTGGGGCCTAATGTTGGGGATATTACTACTAGGCGTAAACCGGCCAGGAGAGACCGGGTTATCCCCATAATGGATTATTATATCTGAAGCCCATGAAGATCAAGATGGAGGCGCTTTATGAAGGCCCAAGGCCCAAAGTCGGTTTAAAGGTCTGTAGATGTAAACCGACATTGATATGTAAACTTGTGTTGTAAGATAGAAAGAGCAGAGACCGAGCCGGACACGTTTATGAACCGGCCTCGGAATCCTGTAAACCGGCGGGGCGTCAACCCATGTATATAAGGGGACGACCCGCCGGCGGTTTAAGGATGAGAGACAACAACTCGAGACCCAGGCAAAGCGTATTCGCTCCCTGGTCATCGAAACCCTAGCAATCCCACAACAACTGGATCGTAGGCTTTTACCTTCATCGCAAGGGGCCAAACCAGTATAAACTTTCTGCGTCCCTTGTCCGCTTTAACCCCTTTAAGCTAACCCGTTGTGATGGCTCCACGACTAAGTCCTTTCTCTAGGACATCTGCCGTGACAAAACCACGACACATAGGGTCAGCACGCTTAACGTTCGATGACGATGTAGTATTATATGAGTTATGTGATTTGGTGACCGAATGTTGTTCGGAGTTCCGGATGACATCACGCAGGGGCGGAGCCCAATAGGCCCACCCTGATGCACAGGCATCAGGGTCGAATTTATTTTTCAGTCGTACCTGCCATCTAAAAGGCCCATGGGCATCAGGGAAGGACGAGGCGAGTGCATCAGGGTCAGGCATGCCACTTGAATGGGCTTCACGCACATGTGACATTAGGCCACTTCTTGCGTTTTAGCGATCGGTTTGACTGATCAATCGACCAATCTCCTCTAAAATAGATCGCTAAATCGATCGATCTGCTCAGCTACGGACCTCGTGTAGATGCGTACATATCGCAAATCGTACAACGTAGGTTGTTCCCTGCTCAGCCGACTCCTCACTCGGTCGCGCCCAGGCGGCGGCCAGATCGACGGGGATATGCCCGACGCCGGCTTGCACGGCAGCACCCTAGCCCTGACCCCCACTCGGGCACACCCAAGCACACGGATCTTTCACCGACTGATTACCGCAACGATGCCGGCGGCCCAGGCAGGCACACCACATGCGGTAAACAGTCGACTATAATTGATCCTAATTTTTCCTCAGAAGTCTTTGTTTGTTTTTATTAATATATTTGTAAATTGCAGCAGTTATTCAGTATGAACTGTGAACCCGCTTTATTATGTACAATATGAAGTTGTAACTAGTAGAGTAAATCCCTAATTAGTTGTATACTCCAGAAAGTGATAATACAAGATAGACGACATGAATTGGGAATGGGAGATTCAGTATGATCGAGGCAATATGAAGTTGATAGAACATTGTCATTCTAATTTGAAAGATCTGGTAAGAAGAAAGTACTTGGTTAATAGACATTGTCAGCCAAGAGACATCAATTTCCCATATTCAGTTTTTTTAGAAAGGCCCTTAAGTACTTTCGTTCATTTTATTATGTTTTACTTGAAAGTTTAATTCTACCTTTTTATCTTGTAGGGTAAGAAACCTTGATGTCTGATGATATATTTTGGAATTTGGAAACCCAAGACATACTTTTCAAGTAATTTTGTTCTTTGATTCATCATTATGGTAACCATTTTGACCGGTACGTACATTTTTTATATACATCACCTTCTATTATGTCTAATAATATGTTTTAGAAGTTATGGAATACACCTCTATTCAATACACTGTTGCTTGAAAATTTTACGCCATGTTAAAGGGGTGCATCAGGGTGGCATTAGCTCCAGCTCCGCCCCTGAGATCACGGACATGACGAGGAGTCTCGAAATGGTCGAGAGGTAAAGATTTATATATAGGATGATGGTATTCGGACACCGGAAGTGTTCCGGGGGATACCGGGTATATATCGGGTCACCGGAAGGGGTTCGGGGCACCACCGACAAAAGATATGGGCCTTATGGGACAAGAGGGGAAACACAACAGCCACCAAGGGCTGGTGCGCCCCCCATATGGGCCAAACCAGGGGGAGAAGGAAAGAGGGGAAGGGAAAGGAAATGGGGGATTCGGCCTCCCCCTTCCCTTTCTTCCCCCTCCTCTTTCCTTCCCACTCCGGCTAATATGGAAAGGGAGGGGCGGCCAAGGGGGAACCCAAGTAGGATTCGGTCCTACTTGGGGCGCCTCCTGGCCTCTCCCCTCGCCTCCCACCTATATATATATATATATATATGTGGGGGGGGGGCTAGCACACACCAGATCAACTGTTAGTCGTGTGCGGCGCCCCCCCTCCACCGTTTACACCACCGGTCATATTTTCATAGTGCTTAGGCGAAGCCCTGCGAGGATCACTTCACCATCACTGTCACCACGCCGTCGTGCTGGTGGAACTCATCTACTACCTCGATGACTTGCTAGATCAAGAAGGCAAGGGACGTCACCGAGCTGAACGTGTGCAGAACGCGGAGGTGACGTGCGTTTGGTACTTGATCGGTTGACGTGAGAAGAAGTTCGACTACATCAACCGCGTTGTGAAACGCTTTCGCTTACGGTCTACGAGGGTACGTAGACACACTCTCCCCCTCGTTTCTATGCATCTCCATGGATAGATCATTGCGTGTGTGTAGAATTGTTTTTGTGTTCCATGCAACAATTCCCAACATTTCCTGCCAGGCACCCGCGGCTCCTTCATCCATCATTGTCTCACCCAAAAATTGAAAATTTCAGCACACAAAGCTCAACAGAAACCTCATGAGAGTCGTTAGTATAATAATCAAATCATAAACTTTAGGTACTGTTATGAACCCATTCATATTTATTATTGCATAATAGCTACTGTATTCTAACTTCTCCATGACTTATACCCCCCGATATAATCCATAGGATCATTAAAACAAGCGAACTATGCAACGACAAAAAAATCTGTCTACAATAGAACAGTTTGTAATGATCTGAACAAATACCATACTTAACTCTAAAAATTCTGGAAAATTAGGACAACGTGGGAAATTTGTATATTAATCATGTGTAAAAATTCAGATCAAAAGCACGTTCCAGTGATATTTAGAAATGCCTGGAATGAGAGCAAAGTTTCTATTTTTTCACAGAATCAAGTCAACTATCAACCAAATCACCCCAAAGGCTTCACTTGGAACAAACGCTAAGTAAAAGATAAAAACAAAATCATAATAGTAGCAATAATTTTGACAACCACTACTAGGAAAATGGCTATAGCTAATATGGACATTAATGGCGCACTATGTATGTGGTGCGCCACTGCTATATAGCAGTGGCGCACCAGATACAGGTGTGCCATTATTGACATATTACTAATGGCGCACCTGGTGTGTGGTGCGCCATTACTAGTTTTGAAAAAAAAATGTTAACAGTGGCGCACCAGGGGATAGTGCGCCATTACTAGTTGAGATAGTAATGGCGCACCTGTACAAAGTGCGCCATTACTATGTGTATGACTGGGTCAAACCTTGGTCAAACTTAGTAATGCCGCATTTTGCATAGGTGCGCCATTACTATGTCAAAGTTAGTAATGGCGCACCTACACAAAGTGCGCCATTACTAACTTTGACCAAGGTTTGACCAAGTCATACACACAGTAATGGTGCACTTTTAAGATTTTCAGAATCCCCAAAAACCTAACAAACGAAAGATACGAGGCTTTTAAGATCTAGAGAGGGGAAAATGGAAAAAGTTTCAAACTTACTAGTGGCGCACCATTTGCTAGGTGCGCCACTAGTAGCAGAAAAAAAAATTGGTTTCGATTTTTTTTTCAAAATATGATACGTAATATGACCGGGAAGTTTGAAATATTTTTTCAAAATTTCATCACACTCATGAACATGAACAAAGTCATAGACATCAACAAGGTTTAATAGGATTGATATGATAGATATATCAACAAGTGCCTGTTAAGTGAGGTGGTGCTGGGGTTGGATAGAACTGCGAAGTTAAGTGTGCTCGGGCTGGAGTAGTGTGAGGATGGATGACCTTCCAGGAAGTTTGACCACTTACTGTGATTTGACTTGAGATTAAGCATATTGACCCGAGATTAAGCCATAGTGACCCGAGATTAAGAAAAAAAAGAAAAAAAATTGAATTTTTTAATATAGTAATGGCGCACCTATAGTGCGCCATTACTATTTGTTACTAGTGGCGTGGTAATAGTGGCGCACCTATAGTGCGCCATTAATGGCCAAAACAGGTGCGCCACTAATTAGCCTTTTCCTAGTAGTGAACACACTAAAACAGAAAGTAAAAGCAAAAAACTTAAGATAACTATTGGGTTGCCTCCCAACAAGCGCTATTGTTTTGTGCCCTAGCTAGGCGTAAGGCATCATTTCAAGTATTGTCATCTTTCAAATTCAACTCCTCAATTATACATCCACGCTTCCTAGGAGGCTTAGCATACATGTTTTTAGTAATCACATTCCTAGGGACAAAGTTGAGGAATTTATTTTCGTAAATAGGTTCGTTTATCAAATCAATGAAATTGGGGTGCACACTAATCATTTTAAGATTGTCACTTCCGTTACTAGACATGACAACTTTATTCTTAGGAACATATATAAACTTGGGATTCTTATTAGGAGGAGTTTTTTCAATAGATTTAACAAAAGAAAAAGTGGATCCCAAATTGGTAATGACTTCTTCCAACTTATCAATTCTAGAAGGACTTAGCTATGTTCTCTTATTAATTATGGATTCCTTCTCTTTTAGCATCTTTAATGTAGTTTATACCCTTGAGACAAATTGAATAATATGATTATGAACCTTCTTGTCTAGATTTTCAGTATGTTCAATAGTAGGCATTTTGTTTTCAATATCTTCTATAGCCTTTGCATCACATGTTCCAAAGTTAATGCCGTTTCATTAATAGTGATAGGTGGTGATCCTACTAAATTTCCCATGGCTTTAAAAGCATCAATAGTATGATTACTCAAGAAATTCCCTCCGGTAATAGTGTCAAGCACAAATCTATACCAAGTAGTAACACCCACATAAAAATTGCAAAGAAGGATGGTAGTGGACTGGTTACGAATTGATCTATTTTGAGCCTCACATATCCTATACCAAACATGTTTTGAACTTGCACCTCCCATTTGTTTGAAATCAAGCACTTCATTCTCAGGGGTGCAAGCAACTAGTGAAGAACTAGCCATAGCGGCAAAGCAAGCAAACAAGCAAACTAGCAAGGTAAAATATTGTTAGTTTTTGGTTTCTATGAGAAGTGGGGGACATGAAAAGGAGAGGCAAAGGAAATAAAAAGGCAAATAAAAAGTAGAGCAAGTATATGATTGTTGGGTGAAGGTACTTGATAGGTTTTGATGATATCTCCCCGGCAACGGCGCCAGAAATTCTTCCTGCTACTTGTGAGTTGCGTTGGGATTGTCCCCGAGGAGGACGGGGGATGCAGTACAACAGAGATAAATATTTTCCCTCGATGAGAACCAAGGTTTGTTGAACCAATAGGAGAATCACACAAAGCCTCATGAACAACACTTGCACACACAAAAGCAAATACTTGCACCCAACGCGAGTAAGAGGGTTGTCAATCCCCTTGAACTCGTTACTTGCTTCAACATGTGAGCTGCGTTGGGATTTCCTCGAAGAGGAGAGGATGATGCAGTACAATAGAGATAAAGTATTTCCCTCAGTTAAGAGCCAAGTTTATCAATCCAGTAGGAGAACCACACAACACCTCGTTAGCAGTACCTACACACAAAATAACAAATACTTGCACCCAACGCAAACAAGGGGTTGTCAAGCCCTTGGTGGTCAATTGCAAGGACCAAATCTTGTAGTGCTAGATAGATAAACAAAAGCACAAAATAAAATAAAAGTAAATAAATTGCAGCAAGATATTTTTGGATTTTAATATATGATAAAGATAGACCCGGGGGCCATTGTTTTCACTAGAGGCTTCTCTCTTGAACATAGCATACAGTGGGTAAACAAATTACCGTTGGGCAATTGATATAAAAGCGAATAATCATGACGATATCCAAGGCAATGATCATGCATATAGGCATCATGTCCGAGACAAGTAGAGCGACTCCTGCCTGCATCTACTACTATTACTCCACACATCGACCGCTATCCAGCATGCGTCTAGAGTATTAAGTTAATAAAGAACAGAGTAACGCCTTAAGCAAGATGACATGATGTAGACAAAGTAAATCCAAGCAATATGAATAAACCCCATCGTTTTATCCTTCATGGCAACGATACAAATACGTGACATGTCCCCTTCTGTCACTGGGATTGAGCACCGCAAGATCGAACCCATCACAAAGCAACTCTCCCATTGTCGGTGTCAAAACCGGAGGATCTCGGGGGGGTCCCAAACTATGGACCTTGGATCGATGGGGAACAGTAGATGTAGGACACGATGTTTACCCAGGTTCGAGCCATCTCTAATAGGTAAAACCCTACGTCCTGCTTGATTATATTGCTTGTGTATGAGGGGGTTACAGAGTAGATCTACCATGAGATCAGACGAACTAAACCCTAACTAGTAGGATGGGAAATGTTCCTCTAGCCTCTAAGGACTAAGCCCCCTGCTTTATATAGACACCAGGGGTGCTAGGGATTAAAGGTAGTCGGTTACATCAAGAAAACTTCGGGTCTTCTATGTTGACTTGGGGGCATACCAAGGCACAAAAGGTCTTCGGTCCGGATACGGTGCGGCCCAACTATCCGGCCCATGTGAGATGAGTTGGCACCTCGAGGACCCCCTAATCCAGGACTCCCTCGGTAGCCCCCGAACTAGCCTTCAATGCCAGCTTCTCATGACTTCCAGGACCGCAGGCTCCGCTTTGTAGGCGAGTTCCTTTTTCTTCGAAAGGTACTTGATTTAGTTCGGCCATACACCAAACCATATCCGGACTCCGAACTATTTGCTTACTTAGCGTTGAAGGCCAATCGTCCAAATGCGAACAATATCTTTGATTGATAAATTTTGGCGAAGGGTCGCATCTAGTCATAAACACAAAGACTCGATACGTAACTCGAGGCCGCCCTTCTGATGACATGTCCCTTCAAGGCGGAGATCGTGCCCCGTTTTTAAGGGATTTGATCAATGATTCCCAGTATCCCACTCGCGCATAACGCTACGAGTATATCAGGAAGAGGCAAGGTGGGCGGTGCATTTACAGGACTCCTGGTATTACAACTGCTTATAAAAAGGGGCAGCCACGGTTATCCCTGCACGCCCTCTTCCCCTTCTTGCCACAACTTTCCCAATCTACAGAGCTCGAGCACTCCAACCCATCTTTCTGCCAAATCGAGTTCGGCAATGGTTGGATCTGGAGCAAAGGGCAAGTGGGAGGCCTCATACGTCACCGACAGCGACATCGAGGACATGAAGCGGGTCGGCTTCATTTCTCCCAACATTGCCCATCGAGCCCCAGAAGAAGGCCAGATCGTGCCGACGCCTCACGCAGGTGAACGGGTGGTGTTCGTTCCCCACTTCATCCGGGGACTAGGTTTCTCCCTCCATCTGTTCGTTCGAGGGTTGATGTTCTACTATGGGCTTGACTTCCACGACCTGGCTTCAAATTCTTTCCTCCATATTTCGGCCTTCATCATCATTTGTGAGGACCTCCTTTGAGTCCAGCTGCACTTTGGCCTATGGCTCAAGGTTTATAACGTTAAGCCAAAAATCATCGATGGCCAGCACATAGATTGCGAGGGATCCATGATCAGCAGGCTTTCCTAACTCAGCTGGCCGGAGGGTGTTTTTGTTTACACGGTTAAGGTCTGGCAAAAGGAATGGTTCTATATCACCGAGCCTCGCGACGTGGCCTGGGCTGCTGCTCCAGAATTCAGATCCGGGCCCCCAGCGAGGTTAACCTCATGGACCAGAAAAAGCCTTGACTGGGGTTCTACCACCGAAGTGGAGGCGCTAAAACACGCGTCTCCAATATGATAAAGGCAGGGGCTGCACTGACCAATGTGGTCCAGATTATGATCTGCCGCGGTCTCATGCCTTGCCAACGCTGAGCCACCCTAATGTGGTCTTTGTTGGGGATATAACTACTAGGTATGAACCACCCAGGAGGGCCGGGTTATACCACTGGCGACTTATCGATGAAGATGGCGGGTCATAGCAAGCCTATTGACGACCCAAGACCCAGAGGCGACTTGAGGCCCAAGAGGATGAACCGCCATATGTATGACTTGTATTGTAAGGCACGTTGACTTATCGATGAAGATGGCGGGTCATAGCAAGCCTAGTTAGTCACCGAGCCGGACACGTTGTG
This sequence comes from Aegilops tauschii subsp. strangulata, assembly GCF_002575655.3. Classification (NCBI taxonomy): domain Eukaryota; kingdom Viridiplantae; phylum Streptophyta; class Magnoliopsida; order Poales; family Poaceae; genus Aegilops; species Aegilops tauschii. The sequence continues at coordinate 348,002,333 of NC_053037.3, forward strand.
TATGAGCCGACCGGGACTCTGTAAGCCGTCGGGCATCAACCTGTGTATATAAAAGGGTGACCCGGCGACGAGTTAAGGGCAAGAAACAAGAGATCGAGAACTAGGTCAAGCGTATTCGCTCCCTGGTAATCGAAACCCAAGGAATACAATCCCAAACTGGAGTAGGCCTTTTACCTCCACCGCGAGGGGTTGAACCAGTATAAACTCTCCGTGTCCTTTGTCCCGCTTAACCCCTTTAAGCTAACCTAGTTGCGATGGCTCCACGACTAAGTCCTTACGCTAGGACATCTTCCATGTTAAGTCCGCAACAGTTGGCGCCCACCATGGGGCCAGCGCACGGTAGTTTCGAGTTCTTGAAGGGCAGCTTCAAAGGGATCAAGGGATACGCTGTGGGCCAGATGACCAAGAGTCATCGCGGCAAGCTCTACATCGACGACGTAGACTGGGGCCCCGAGGCCGGCTCAGTTGAGTACGGGTACCGGGTCCCCTTCGGCGGAATCCACGTCTTCATCGGCAAGATCGGCGAACCGGGCCCTGAGTCGGACACCTGCACCGACATCATCGAGACGGCTCAGCGTGCACGACCCGCCCGGGTTCAACCACCGTGAAGCGTGCCTTTGTTGGTTTCATCCATGGGGCGGAATTTGAGGAAGGATATGTGTCTGGTAGTGAGACGACCATCTACTCTAATGGTGAATATTCCACAGGCGAGACTAATTCAATGTATCAAGTGCAAGACGACCGGCTTGGGGGCTGTTCCGATGGCAACAGTATTCCGGACCCCTATGAGCCACCGAACAGGGTTGCGATTTTCATGGCCGGCACACAACCGGTGCTCGGCTCAACGACCACCGCGGCTATGACCTCCAGCTCAACGGCTGCAGCGACGGCTGGTGCTAGCGGCACTGCACGCCCGCCGGCTCAAGTTCTGACAGAATTATTGGAGGTTTTTAACGACTTTGATGGGGGTGGAGATGACCCCAGACAACCAGGAACAACACAAGGTGGATGTTGCGAAAGCTACGGGATGAGATAGCTCAAGCTAAGGAGGAACTGACGGCTGAGAACGCTAGGATGGCCATGGAGCGAGCTGCTTTGGATGCTCAGGCACAGCGGATTTAGGCAGACTCTTTCCAGCTCACCTTGGATCAAAACGCTTCAAATGAAATCATGAGAAGGAGGCACCCAAGTTGTTTACCCCTGGTTTATGATGCGAGAAACCTCTTCAACACACCTGGCACAGGGACTAGTGACCCACCAGTGGTAAACCGGGCAGTTGAGGTGCCCATAACTGGAGCGTCGTTTCAACCGCGTACGATGGATCTGCCTCGTTTGATTAATACTTCGCCTCAGCATGTTCCTACACCGCCGGGTCATTATTCCAAACCTTTGGATAGTATGATTGCTGCGGCGACACGATTGGCGGCTCTCCCAGTTGAAGGCGAGTCTCCAGCTACGATAGAGACACGGAGGGCCAGAGAGCTTCTTCAGACAACACTGGATCAACATGCGGCTTATTCGTACAGCCGTGAAAGGATTCACTCAACCCCTCGACCAAGCGGAGTTATAGCCGGCACATTGATTCGCCAGCAGTTTCAAGCAGTGAACAGCGCCGTAACCAACCTCGTGGGCATGACCCGGCGCGCGGTGGTGTCGATGCTCAGACCTTGGTGGATCAGGGCAGAGCGCGTCGGGAGGCTGAGCTGGCGGCTCAACAACAATCTCCGGTTTATCCATCAACGTCGGTGGAAGCGGGAGTGACCTCTAGAACCTTGGGTGTGCCATGATTAGTGCCGACTCTGCGTAATGAGCGCTTACCTAAGGGTTTCAAGGGTCCTCGTAAGGTGCCTAATTACACGGTATGGAGATGGCTATGGAGATGCTGGATGTTAGTGATGCTGCATGTGCTAAGTATTTCACCATGATGTTGGATGGGCCGGCTCGTACTTGGTTGAAAGGGCTGCCCGCTAACTCCATTGGATCATGGGCAGAGTTGAAAGCTCGGTTTATCCAAAATTTTAAAGACACGTGCAAGCAGCCTATGTCGATCCTGGATTTGGATTCTTGTGTCCAAGGTGAGGGCGAGTCAACAACCAACTGGATGCACCGAATTTCAGCAGTTATACACTCATCGGATAGTATCAATGCCAGTTCAACAGTCCTGATGTTAGAGAAGAATTGCCGTTTTCTCCCCCTTAAGAAGAAACAGGGGCGGCTTAAACGCCACTGCAATGACATGGGGGAGCTCATGGCGGCTCTCGTCAAGTATGCCGACTCTGATAGTACCAAGGACCCCGACTCTGATGAGGAGAAGGCGGGTAAGGGGAAGAAGAGTGGCAGTGCGAAGGGACAGCAGCATAACACGGCGTGTCACGGTGGCAACGGTAAGCGCAAAGCTGAGGGCGGTTTAGACTTTATGGCCAACACCAATACGCAGAACAATAATCAGCGTAAGAAGGGAAAGCCGCCCCGACTTGGTGGGCCAAAGTTCAACCTGGAAGCGATGATGAATCAGCCTTGCCCAAAGCATGGTACGCACGAGAAGCCGACCAATCATCTATGGAAGGATTGCTTCATCATGAGGGAGTACAAAAATTCCATTTTTTTTCCAGAACAATCATGGCCCGAATGGCGGTTCAGGATCTGGCTCTCACGGGCCTGGCTTTGGTGGCGGCGGCTCAAATTCCGGTTTCCAGGGCCAAGGCAATCAAGGTGGTTTCAATCAACAGTCTGGTCAAGGGAATCAGAAGCAGCAATCTGGTTATCAGAGTAATCCGAAGCAGCTGAATAGTGGACAATATCATGTGTTCACCATGAGTTTATGCAAACGAGATCAGAAGATTCATAAAATGGCAGTGAATGCAGTATAGCCGACGGTTCTTCGTTTCTTGAGATGGTCTGAACATCCTATTCTTTGGAGCCGTGAGGATCACCCGCCGCGGGTTGACAATCCAGGTCAGTTGGCTTTGGTGGTTGCACCTCAGGTTGGAGGCTACAAGTTCACTAAGGTGCTCATGGATGGAGGCAGCAGTATCAATATCCTTTACTATGAAACTTTTCGTCGTATGAGTTTAACTAACAAGGATCTTAAGCCGTATAACACTATTTTTCATGGTGTGGTACCTGGTAACTCGGTGTATCCAGTGGGCAAGATAGCTTTGGAAGTGGCCTTTGGTGATGATCATGATTCCAGAGTTGAGACTTTGACCTTTGAGGTGGTTAAGATTAAGACCCCTTATCACGCCTTGTTTGGGCGGCTGGCTTATGCTAAGTTCATGGCAAGGCCTTGTTATGTTTATTTGCAACTTAAGATGCCGGGTCATAAGGGTACCATCATAGTACATGGGAACCGGAAGATAGCCTTGGAGTGTGAAGAAGGCGATGCTGCTTATGTTGAGTCTGTTTGTGCGACAAAAGAGTTGAAGTTTTATAAAGATAATGTTGACCCGGCAGATATGACACCTTTGAAGAAGCCAACAACGGAGCATGACCCTCTGTTGAAGTTTAAGTCAGCAGACGATACTAAATTGGTTGATTTTGTTCCCAGTGATTCATCCAAGCAGTTCAGCATCAGTGCTAATCTGGATCCGAAATAGGAAGGCGTGCTCATCGAGTTCATCCGTGAGAACCGGGACATCTTTGCATGGAAGCCTTCAGACATGCCAGGTGTACCGAGGGAACTCGCTGAGCACACTCTTAATATTGATCCAAAGTTTAAGCCGGTCAAGCAATTCCTTCATCGCTTCAATGAAGAAAGACATAAGGCCATTGGTGAAGAAGTGGCCCGGCTCTTGGCAGCGGGGTTTATTGTGGAAGTTTTTCATCCTGAATGGTTGGCTAACCCGGTGCTGGTACTTAAGAAGAATGGCACTTGGCGCATGTGCGTGGATTATACAGACCTTAATAAGGCCTTCCCGGCTGATCCTTTTGCTCTCCCTCGTATTGATTATATTATTGATGCTACGGCGGGTTGTGAGCGTTTGAGTTTTTTTGGATGCTTATTCTGGGTATCATCAGATCAAGATGGCAGTTAAGGACCAGGAGAAGACATCTTTCATCACTCCCTTTGGAGCCTTCTGCTATGTGTCTACGCCTTTTTGGCTCAAGAGTGCCCAGGCGACTTACCAGCGGTGTGTGCAAAATTGCCTTCATGATTAGATTGGGTGCAATGTTCATGCTTACGTGGATGATATTGTGGTGAAATCAAGGAAGAAAGAGACCTTGATAGATGATTTGAAAGTGACCTTTGACAATCTCCGGGTCTACAAGATGATGCTTAACCCGGCCAAATGTCTCTTTAGTGTACTAGCAGGCAAGCTCTTGGGTTTTCTGGTTTCTGAACAGGGCATTGAAGCTAACCCGGAGAAAATCAAGGCTATTACTTCTTTGGCTAAACCAGCATGTATTAATGATGTTCAGCGTCTGGCGGGTCGTATTGCAGCCTTAAGCCGGTTCATAAGCCGCTTGGGACAAAAAGCTATCCCTCTATACCAGATGATGAAGAAAACAGATCACTTTGTCTGGAGTGATGCTGCTGATCAGGCTTTTAAAGCCTTGAAGAAACAGTTAGCTGAGCCACCAATCCTTGCTGCTCCCATTGATAAAGATCCCTAGTTGTTATATGCTGCTGCCAATAGCCGAGCTGTCAGCGTGGCAATTGTTGTGGAAAGGAAGGAATCAGGCAAGGAATATTCAGTTCAACGGCTCATCAGTGAGGTGCTCATTGAGTCCAAGCAGAGGTATCCGCATTGGCAGAAGCTGGTATATGGGGTGTTCATGGCTAGTCGAAAGCTCAAGCAATATTTTCTGGGTCATCCCATCACCGTGGTTAGTTCTGCTCCTTTAGGGGATATTATTCAAAACAGAGAGGCCACAGGTCGGGTAGCCAAGTGGGCCATTGAGCTTGGACCCCATGGTTTGAAATACATGCCTCGCACAGCCATCAAATCTCAAGCACTTGTGGATTTCATCAATGATTGGACAGAGTTGCAGATGCCTGAGGAGAAGCCGGATAGCACATATTGGACTATTCACTTTGATGGATCCAGGCAGTTGGAAGGCTCGGGGGCTGGAGTTATTTTGACTTCCCCACGAGGTGATAAATTTTGTTATGTTTTAAGATTGATGTTCCCTTGTACTAACAATGCAGCTGAGTATGAAGCCTTACTCCATGGTCTTCAGATGGCTAAGGAGATGAATCTAAGCCGAGTGAGGTGTTTTGGTGACTCAGATTTGGTGGCTCAGCAAGTTTCAGGCACTTGGGATTCTAAAGACCCACTCACGGCGGCTTACCGACGCGAGGTTAATGCTATTGCTGGTCATTTCAAAGGTTATCAAGTGGAACATGTTGATCGCAGGAAAAATGAGGCGGCTGATGCTTTGAGCCCGTTAGGGTCCCAGTGTAAGACGGCGCCACCTAACGTTTTCCTTGATATTCTGCAAAACCCTTCAGTCAAATTGCTTACAGAGAAAGATCTTGCTATTCCTGACCCGGAGGCACAATTGATGGCGGCTCTTCATGCTATTCCTGATTGGACAGTTCCATATTTGGCTTATATGAACCGGGGCGAGTTACCTGACGATGAAACTTTGGCCAGGCAGATAACCCGGCGGTCTAAGTCAACGACTATTGTCAATGGAGAGTTGCACCGCTGCAGTGTCACAGGGGTGTTTCAACGTTGTGTTTCTCCTGAGGAAGGCCGTGAGATTCTACGAGAAATTCATTAAGGGGATTGTGGTCATCATGCCGGCTCTAAGTCTCTCGTAGCCAAGGCTTTCCGTCATGGGTTTTATCGGCTGACGGCTCATACTGATGCAGAAGATCTGGTCAGTAAATGTGCCGGTTGTCAGAAATTTTCAAGACGAGCTCATGTGCCGGCTCAAGAATTGAGGATGATTCCAATCACTTGGTCGTTTGCAGTCTGGGGGCTTGATATGGTTGGACCTTTCAAAAGGGCCAAGGATAAAAAGACCCACCTTTTGGTGGCGGTTGACAAATTTACAAAGTGGGTTGAGGCAGAGCCGGTCAGTAAGTGTGACGCGGCGACAATGGTTCAATTCATCAAAAAGGTGATTTTCCATTTTGGTTATCCCCACAGCATTATAACTGAAAATGGCACTAATCTGTCCAAGGGTGCTTTGAAAGAATTCTATCAATGAGAGCATATTCGTCTTGACGTATCATCACTGGCTCACCCCCAGTCCAATGGCCAAGATGAAAGAGCCAATCAAGAAGAGCTCTTCTACAGTACCCTTAAATTAACATGGACCCTTCATTTGTCCTAATCCAGTGGTTAAGATTGGATGGTACTCCAATACGTGTACCCAGGAGTACCACCACTAATTACCCGGGAGTACCATAAGTTGAGGGGCAAAAGTGTCACAGAATAACTTTCTGAAAGAATAGTATGTCGCGTTGTGTATTTTTCATTGATTAGCGGCTAATCACGTGATCTCTCGGCTCGGATGAATCGCCCGCTGCTCGCCGGACCGGTCATAGCTGCGATGCGCAAGTGCGACGTTGGAAAGGGCCAACTTGGGTGGAGAACTGTAGCCTGAGGCGAGAGGCCATGAAGCAAGAACATGTGGAGATGCAGAATACTTTTTGACCTGGATTTTGAATTTTGGATGCAAGGTAGTATCGTACCGAGCAAAATCTCCTCCCGCAAAATCTGAATGCAAAGGTAGCAAGTACCAAAGGTCGAAATAATTAATGGTGGTATGGATAAACGGGATAGGAGTCGACTATCCCTAAGGCCAATTTGATAGATCGTGTCGCCGTAGATTTCTAGAACAGACCAACCCGTAATTCACAGATTCCCTTACGCATGCGCTGCTAGTGCCTCCAGCGATGTAGACCATGGCCGAACTTGGGTGAGATTCGCGGAGTAAAACATGTATCCTCGTTTGGTAGGAAGAAGACGATGGCGGACGGTGGCGTGCGCGTCAATGGGGAAGATCTAATCTGGGAACGATCAAACACCAATTAATTAGCACGGTGAAGAGACTAAACTAACCCTATAGATGAGCGGCCAGATTTTCTGGGTACTCCAAGCTTGCTCTATGGAGTACCAGGGTACCATAAAAACATGAGAAATTTTGAGAGGCATCAAGCCCCGGCTTATGGTCCCTTTGGAGAGGACGCCGGGTTTTTGGGTGGAGGAATTACCCTCAGTGTTATGGAGCATCAATACTACCCCCAATAGATCTATGGGTTACACACCTTTCTTCATGGTTTGAGGAGCAGAGGCGGTTCTCCCTAGTGACATCCGTCACGACTCACCCCGTGTGGCGGCTTATGTTGAATCTGATAATGAAAAAGCACGTCAGGATGCACTTGACCTGTTGGATGAGGAGCGTGACCTTGCGGCGGCTCGTTCGGCGATTTACCAGCAAGAACTGCGTCGTTATCACAGCCACCGGGTTAAAACTAGAACCTTTCAAGAAGGAGATTTGGTGCTCCGTCTTATCCAGGATCAAACTGATATGCACAAGCTATCCCCGCCTTGGGAAGGGCCTTTTGTGGTCAGCAAAAATCTGAACAATGGATCATACTACCTCATTGATGTTCGAGAGCACAAGGACTCACGCAAATCTGAGGAGGAGACCCATCGGCCGTGGAATATTGCTCATCTTCGGCCTTGTTACACTTGAGCCACCGGCTCTTGTGATGTACATATTTTTTATCAATGTATATATTATGATGAATATAATAAAGCCGGCATACCTGATAATTCAGGGCCTCTGTCGTTTCATTTCTGAGAATGTGAGTCTACATTGTCACTTCATACGATCACTTGGGGGCTTCCTGCTCATTGAGCATAGCTATGACTACCCTCTTGATCCGGCTTGTATACCGTGATTACAAAATACTTGGGGCTTCCTGCTCATTGAGCATAGCTATGACTACCCTACTCATCCGGCTTATATGCCTGGAATGAAATATTACTTGGGGGCTTCTTGTTAATGAGCAGAGCTTTGTTGACCCTTGTAATAGGCTTGGACGCCAGGTGTATTCACCAAAAATCCGGGTTATCCTGCCTTTGTTTGCCTGCCACTTCGACCAGGTAATCCTGGAATGACTCGCCGTACTCTTGACAATCAATCTTTTTAAAAGACCCTGAATTTGTCAAAGTTAAAATGGCGATTGGTCATGTGAGGTCCGGCTTACGAGGTTTGAATTAAGGTTTAACTCAGCGGTTGCGTGGCCCGTGAATAACGCTTGACATAAGGGCTTGGCAGCCTATGAATGCCTTGTTTTTTGTTTTTCTGATTTATATTTGGTTTCAACATTTTTTGAGGTTCATCTTTTATGCCATGTTGATATATGGTTGAAAACTGATTAGGGCCATGTTGCCTTATGATTCATATATGAATCTATCCAGAGTTTTATTGAACCCGGCCTGGTTTTGGACTTTAAGTCGCCAGTGTATGATGATTATGTGCTTGAGTGTTTGCTCTAAGCTTTGGGATGTTGCCCCTTGCTGCATATGGCATGATGAGCCGGTGGTATGAATAAATTGAACAGGTTGTTGTGCTATGTCTTTGGGCTATTACCCTTACTGGCGTGATAAGCTGGCAGTTGATACTTCTCGAACATATCTACTTTTTCTCACACTTTTCCTCTTGTTTTGGACTCTAATTTGCATGATTTGAATGAAACTAACCCCGGACTGACGCTGTTTTCAGCAGAACTACCATGGTGTTGTTTTTGTGCAGAAATAAAAGTTCTCGGAATGGAACGAAACTTTGCGAGGATTTTTTATATCAATAATAAGAATTTCTGAGCCAAGACCTGCCGGAGAGGGACACCTGGGTGGGCACAAGCCACCAGGGCGTGCCCCCCTCTCCTGGCGCGCCCAGGTGGGTTGTACCCACCTGGTGGCCCCGCTGACGACCCCGCTGATACTATAAAATCACATATTTCTAGAAAAAAAGTCAAGGAGAAAGAATTATGGCGATCCACGAAATGGAGCCGCCGCCAAGCCCTGTTCTTCCTCGGGAGGGCAGATCTGGAGTCCGTTTGGGGCTCCGAAGAGGGGGATCTTCGTTCTTCGTCATCACCAACCCTTCTCCGTCACCAATTCCATGATGCTCCCCACCGGGAGTGACTAATTCCTTCGTAGGTTCGCTGGTCGGTGAGGAGTTGGATGAGATTCATCATGTAATCGAGTTAGTTTTGTTAGGGCCTGATCCCTAATATCCACTATGTTCTTAGATTGATGTTGCTATGACTTTGCTATGCTTAATGCTTGTCACTTTGGGCCCGGGTGCCATGAACTCAGATCTGAACCGTTTATGAATTCATATTATATCCATGTTTTAGATCCGATCTTGCAAGTTATAGTCACCTACTACGTGTTATGATCCGACAACACCGGAGTGACAACAACCGGGCCCACTCTCGGTGATGACCGTAGTTTGAGGAGTTCATGTATTCACTATGTGTTAATGCTTTGTTCCGGTTCTCTATTAAAAGGAGGCCTTAATATCCCTTAGTTTCCAATATGGACCTCGCTGCCACGGGAGGGTAGGACAAAAGATGTCATGCAAGTTCTTTCCATAAGCACGTATGACTATTTACGGAATACATGCCTACATTATATCGATGAACTGGAGCTAGTGCCGTATCGCCCTAGGTTATAACTGTCACATGATGAATACCATCCAACAAGTCACCGTCCAATGCCTACGAATTGATCTTATATTGTTTCTGCTAAGTTACTACTGCTATCATCACTGTTACACTTGCTACAAAATTACTGTTATCACTGTTACTATTACCGTTGCTGCTGTCACTACTATCAAAACTGTCATACAACTTTGCTACTGATTACTTGCTACAGATAATTAATCTGCAGGTGTGGTTGAATTGACAACTCAGCTGCTAATACCTTCAAATATTCTTTGGCTCCCCTTGTGTCGAATCTATAAATTTGGGTTGAATACTCTACCCTCGAAAACTGTTGCGATCCCCTATACTTGTGGGTTATCAAGACCTTTTTCTGGCACCGTTGCCGAGGAGCATAGCTATATCTGTTGAGTCACTTGGGATTATTATCAATTTATCACTATGAAGAATCTGAAGGATCCAAAGACTAAGATATTTCCCTCAAAGACGAGGGGAGGTAAGGAACTGCCATCCAGTTCGGCTTTAGATTCACCTTCTGTTATGAATAAGCTCGCAACACCACCACATGTTATCAATTCTAATATGTCGCAAGTTATTGATGATGCTACTTCTACTATGAATGATGCTTATGATGATGCTAGTACTTTGCTTGATAATGATGATGTGCCACTTGGTGAATTTCTTGATGAACAAACTGCTAGAGTAATACAACATGATGTTGTTGAATCTGAATCCCCTGAAACACCTGCTAGAACTAGCCTTCCTAGATATGAATTGCCTAAGGTACCGGATGGTTATGTTATGAATGAGGAGACAACTAGAGATATTCTTGCTTGTAAGGATAGAGATGATCTAGAGAAATTACTATGCAAGTATAAATAAAAATCTCTGAATGCTAGAATGAAATGTGATCCTAAGTTTGCTACTTCACCTATCTTTGTTGATGATATGGATTATGAATTCTCTGTCAACCCAGAGTTAATTACTTTGGTTGAATCTGATCCTTTCCATGGTTATGAAACTGAAACTGTTGTGGCACATCTTACTAAGTTGAATGATATAGCCACCCTTTTTACTCATGATGAGAAAACTCGCCACTACTTTATTCTCAAATTATTTCCTTTCTCATTAAAGGGTGATGATAAAGCTTGGTACAATACTCTTACTCCTGGTTGTGTGCGTAGTCCCCAGTATATGATTTATTACTTCTCTGAAAATATTTTCCTGCTCATAAGAAATAAGCTGCCTTACAGGAAATATTTAACTTTGTGCAAACTAAAGAAGAGAGTCTCCCACAAGCTTGGGGGAGGATTTGCCAGTTACTTAACGCTTTGCCTGATCATCCTCTTAAGAAAAATGAAATACTTGATATCTTATATAATGGACTAACCGATGCTTCTAGGGACTTCCTAGATAGTTGTGCTGGTTGTGTTTTCAGGGAACGAACCGTTGGACAAGCTGAAGAATTATAGAATAACATATTGAGAAATTATGATGATTGGACTCTTCCTGAACCACCTGCTAAACCCACTCCGAAGAAGAGGGGTATATTATATCTCTGTCCTGAAGATATGCAAGTGGCAAAGAAATCTATGAAGGAAAAAGGTATGAAAGCTGAAGATGTTAAAAATGCACCTCCTATTGAAGAAATACATGGGCTTAATGCACCACCAATGCCTAAGGTGGTAGAGGTAAATTCTCTTATGAAGTTCAATGATAATAATAACCCTCACAATATGCATCCTAGTCAATGCCTTTATGAGTTTGAAAACTACATTAGAAAACAAGATCACTTCAATGCAAATGTTATGAAACAATTGAAATATAATCCTGATATGATTGCTTGCTTGAGTGACTTGTTATTTAGAATATCAAATGATGTTAGAGGTGTTGGAAAACATGCTTCTATGGTTCAAACTCAGTTAGAACAAGTTGCTAAATCACAAAGAGAATTGCTTGATGAAATGAATCATAATATGCATGACTTTGCTGTTAGAGTTGCAACTAGAGGAGGTAAAATGACTCAGGAACCACTTTATCCTAAGGGATATCCAAAAAGAATAGAACAAGATTCACAAAGAAATAACACCAGTGCACCTAGTCCTTCTAGAAAGAAAAATAAGAAGAAAAATGATAGGACTTTGCACACTTCTAGTGAACCTGAAATAGAAAAACCTCCTGATAATTATAATGAAACTTCTATCTCTGATGCTGAAACTCAATCTGGTAATGAACACTCACCTAGTGATAATGAAAAAGATAATGATGAGGTTCATGAAGACACTCAACCAAATAATGAAAAGAACCAGATAATGATGTTGAGATAGAACCACCCGTTGATCTTGATAACCCACAACCTAAAAATAAAAGATATGATAAAAGAGACTTTGTGGCTAGGAAACATGGTAAAGAAAGAGAACTGTGGGTTCAAAAACCTATGCCTTTTCCACCCAAGTCAACCAAAAAGAAAGATGATGAAGAATTTGAACGCTTTGCTGAAATGCTGAGGCCAGTCTTTTTGTGTACTCGCCTTACTGATATCCTTAAAATGCCTCCTTATGCAAAGTATATGAAAGACATCATCACAAATAAGAGAAAAATACCAGAAGCTGAAATCTCCACTATGCTTGCTAATTATACTTTCAAAGATGGAGTACCTAAAAAACTTGTAGATCCGGGAATACCAACTATACCTTGCTCCATCAAAAAGAATTATGTGAAAACTGCTTTGTGTGATTTAGGAGCTGGTGTTAGTGTTATGCCTTTCTCTTTATATAAAAGACTTGACTTGAATAAACTCACACCTACTGAAATATCTTTGCAAATGGCTGACAAATCAACTACCATACTTTTGTAGGGTGAAACCCTAGAGGGGATCTTTTCACACTTGGAGGGGGAAAAGAGGAAGAACACTCAAGAACACAAGACACAAATCACTCAAACAAACCCGAATATCACATCCACTAGAGTAGCACACATGAGATCCACAAGATTACAAGATCAATCCAAGGAAACAAGCACAAAGGTAAAGTTCTTCCCACTCCTAGAGGAGGTGAGGTCTTGATGAGGATCTACTCCCTTGGGAGGTCTTGCAATCCACAAGGATTCTTCCCAAAGAGGGGTCTTGATCTCCAAGAGGAGGATGATACAAGGAGCAAAGCTCTCTTTGGTGTTCTAAAACACTTTGCTAACCCTAGAAAGGAGGTGGAGGTGGTCTATTTATAGTCTAAGCCACGAAGGGGTAAGTGGGAGAGGGATACAAGGCCAAAGGCCCGCGGCTGCGCACAGGCCGAGCGGTAGTACTGGACCTTGGGCGGTAGTACCGCTTGTAAGCGGTAGTGCCACTTGGACTGGGCGGTAGTACCGGACCCGGGTCGCTCGAGCACAGGAGTTTGTCGGGTTGAGCGGCAGTAGAGCGGACATTCGGCGGTAGTACCGCTTGGATGGTCTTAGCGGTAGTACCGCTTGTAGGCGGTAGTACTGCTCGTTCCAGGTATTCTTCCTCCTTCTCGTTCTCCTCTCCTCTCCCTTGCTCCATGGATGGTCGAGTCTCCGTCTTCTCCTTCTCACGATCAACTTCCTCGTACCTAAGAATGAACAATGTTTTCGATTGAGGTAGAATCCAATTCTCACGGGAATCCAAACGAGACTCAAATAGGAAAGAGTTCACCTTGTTCTCGATGTTGCGTGCACGTGCTCTTGTCATTGGCCCTCTTGGTGCTTGCGGTGGTGATGGAGTGTCGGTGCGGGTAGTTGAGGGATGCTCCGCATCATCTCCCCCCCCCCTTGGGAGAGATTCGTCCACGGATCGTGCTCTTCATCACCATGGTACTTGGCCAAGTCTTTGACGTTGAAGATGTCACTTACGTTGTACTTGTCACGTGGGATGTCGACCTTGTAGGCGTTGTCGTTGTAGCGTGCTAGCACCTTGAATGGTCCATCGGCTCTCGGGAGCAGCTTGGACTTGCGTTCCTTGGGGAAGCGGTCCTTGCGGAGATGTATCCATACTTGATCACCCGGTTGGAACACCATCGGAGACTTGTTGAGGTTGAGCTTGGAGGCGAGTCGTTGTACTTGGCGCTTGATCGTGGAACGTGTTTCTTCATGCATCTTCTTGAGGTAGGTGGCTCTTGCTCTTGCGTCCAAGTTTGCTCGTTCTTGAAGCGGTAGAGGAAGGATGTCCAACGATGACAATGGGTTGAAGCCGAAGACAACCTCGAAGGGGGACTTGCCGGTTGTAGAGTGTCTTGCGCGGTTGTAGGCGTACTCGGCGATGGGTAGGCACTCCTCCCACTCCTTGATGTTCTTCTTTATCAACACGCGTAGGAGAGTTGCAAGCGTTTGGTTTGTTACTTCCGTTTGGCCATCGGTTTATGGGTGGTACGCCGTGGATAAGAGTAGCTTGATTCCGAGCCTGGCGCATAGCGTCTTCCAAAAGTAGCTTAAGAACTTGACGTCTCGATCCGACACAATTGTCTTTGGCACACCGTGCAACCTCAAGATTTCCCTACAAAATAGGTTGGCAACATGTGAAGCATCGTCTATCTTATTGCATGGGATAAAATGAGCCATTTTAGAGAATCGTTCCACAACAACAAATATGGAGTCCTTGCCATTTTGAGTCCTAGGTAATCCAAGCACAAAATCCATGCTAATATCTTTCCAAGGTTGATGTGGAATAGGTAAAGGCATATGTAAACCATGTGATTGAGATTGTGACTTAGCTTTGCAACATGTAGAGCACCGGTTGGTGAAACGGGCGACATCACGAAACATCTTGGGCCAAAAATAGTTCTTGTAGAGCGTGGCATAAGTCTTGTCGCGTCCAAAGTGTCCCATGAGTCCACCTCCATGAGCCTCTTGCAAAAGTAACAAATGAAGCGAAGACTCAGGAATGCATAGTTTGTTAGCTCTCATAAGATAACCATCTTTGATATAATATCTTTCCCAAGAAGTATGCGTCACACACTTAGTATACGGAATAGCAAAAGTCACATCATGCTCATACAAATCTTTTATGTGATCAAATCCAACAACATTCAATTCAAGTTGAGTAAGTAACATGCATTTGCGGGAAAGGGCATCCGCCATGACATTCTCTTTGCCCTTAATGTACTTGATCACATAGGGGAAAGATTCAATAAATTCACTCCATTTAGCATGCCGTTTTTTCAACTTGGTTTGACCTTTAAGGTACTTAAGTGTTTCATGATCGGTATGTATGACAAACTCATGCGGTCGAAGATAATGCTCCCAAACATGCAACACACGGACTCAAGCATACAATTGTTTGTCATAGATGGGATAATTGAGTTGAGCACCAGAGAGTTTTTCACTAAAATATGCAATGGCTCGTTTTTCTTGCATCAAAACTCCACCAATTCCATTACCACTAGCATCACAATGGACTTCAAAAGTTTTGTCAAAGTTAGGCAAAGCAAGAATCGGAGCATGAGTAAGCAAGGATTTGAGCTCATCAAAAGCGGTTGGTTGCAAAGGTCCCCAAACAAAGGGTGCATTTTTCTTACTCAAGGCATGCAAAGGTGCGGCGATAGAGCTAAAATCTTTCACAAATCGACGATAGAAACCCGCAAGGCCAAGAAAACTACGCACTTGTTGCAAATTAGTGGGTTGTGGCCAAGTTTTAATTGCTTCAATTTTAGATTCATCAACATGAACACCCTTTGAGGAAACAACGAAACCCAAGAAAACAAGCTTGTCAACTCCAAAAGTGCACTTTTTCATGTTCGCATAAAGACGTTCTTTGCGAAGAGTTTGCAAAACAGCCCTAACATGCTTTATATGATCTTTGATGGATTTGCTAAAAACAAGTAAGTCATCGAAGTAGACCACAACAAACACTCCAATGTAAGGACGAAGCACAAAATGCATAAGACGCATGAATGTACCGGGAGCTTCCGATAAACCCATAGGCATAACCAACCACTCGTACAAGCCAAATTTAGTTTTGAAAGCGGTTTTCCATTCATCACCTTCTTGTATGCGGATTTGATAGTAGCTACTTTTAAGATCAATTTTTGAGAAAATAGTAGCACCGCTAAGTTCATCTAGCATATCGTCAAGTCGAGGTATGGGATGCCTATAACGAACGGTGATAGCATTGATGGGTCTACAATCGGAGCACATACGAAAACTACCATCTTGCTTGGGTACAAGTATAACCGGAACGGCACAAGGGCTTAAGCTTTCACGTACATGGCCGTTGTCGATGAGTTGTTGTACTTGCCGTTGGATCTCCTTAGTTTCTTCCAGGTTGACGCGGTAGGGAGCCTTGTTCGAGAGTGGCGCCCCGGGGATGAGGTCGATCCTATGTTCAATGCCACGTAGAGGAGGAAGACCGGGAGGTAGCTCATCGGGAAAGACATCCTCGAATTCCTACAACAAATTAGAAAACACTAGAGGAAGAGGATTAGGAGTGTTAGTTTTAGCCACCTCATGTTTGCATAGTAGGACAAAGTGGATGACACTCAATGGGTTCTCACACACTTCTCTCATCTCTCTTTTTGTGGCTAGGAGGACTAAGTTTTTCTCTCTTGGCGAAGAGGCGCTCAATTTTGGCTTGTGGCTCTCACTTTCTTTTTGGTGGTTCACTCTCTCACTAGGATCTCCATGATGGGTGGATGTTTGCTTATCGGCAATCACTTGGCTTGGTGACACTGGTCGAAGCACATATTCCTTGCCTTTCATCTTGAAGCTATAGTGGTTGGTTCTTCCGTTGTGGATGACTCCACGATCGAATTGCCAAGGTCGTCCCAAGAGAAGGTGGCACACCGACATAGGAACTACATCGCACTCCAAGGTGTCCTCGTAGGCGCCGATCTTGAAAGAAACTTGCACCATATGTTCCACTTGAATAGTGCCGGAGTCGCTTAGCCATTGCACCTTGTAGGGGCGAAGGTGCTTCTTCTTGACCAATTGGAGCTTGGAACATAGCTCTTCACTTGCCAAGTTGTGACAACTTCCTCCGTCGATGATGACCTTCACGGAACGTCCGTTGATACCGGCCTTTGTGTGGAAGATGTGGCACCATTGGTCTTCATCTTGATGGTGTTGGAGTGTCAAGACCTTGGAGACCACGAGAGAGGCACTTGAATCGTTTTCACAAAACACTTGATCATCTTCATCTTCGTTCACGCGCCGGTTCATGGCTGCGTGCTCAATGGCTTCCATTTCTTCGTCGCTCATCAAGTCATATGTGCCATCATCGTTGAAGATCATTGTTCGCTTGTTGATGCATTCGAAGGACTTGTGACCTCGGCCACCACATGTGAAGCACTTGAATGAACTTGTCTTGACGATGTCGTTTGGTGGCGCCGAAGAGGAAGGAGTCTTGGATTTCTAGGTGCTTGCCGGAGGACGAGTCGAGGAGGGCGTAGCTTGCTTGGAACTTGACTTGTCGCCGGTACTTGGTGATGCTCTAGTTGAGGTAGGAGTTGCCGAAGTCGCGGGAGCTTGAGAGTAGAAGCCGAAGGTCTTGGACGAGTACTTGGCATATTTGAAGTCATCTTGGACTTGTCGCTCGACCTTGGTCGCTTGATGAACAAGCTCGAGAAGGTGAGTATGGTTGGAAGTCGGCAATCCACTTGATAGGGTGGTTGAGGCCGTTCAAGAAGCGTGCCATTGTTTGCTCGTCGTATTCCTTGACATTGGCTCGTATCATGGCAATCTCCATTTCTTGGTAGTATTCTTCCACCGTTTTCGTGCCTTGCTCGAGGAGTTGCAACTTCTTGAAGAGATCACGTGTGTAGTGTGTAGGCATGAAGCGAGCTCTCATGACATCCTTCATTTTCGTCCAAGTTGTGATTGGTGGTTCGCCTCTTGATGTCGTCGCTCGATCACTTGTTCCCACCTGTCGGGGATATACCCCGCGGTATTACCCGACCGGAGCCATAACCCGACTGGGACTTGGTAAACCGGCGGATGGTGAACCGGCAGACAGTTAAGACAGACAATTAAGGCAGACAGTTAAGACAGATGGCTAAGACAGACGGTAAACCGGTAGGTGTTAAGTCAGATGATAACCCGGCAGGTGTTAAGACAATCATAAACCGGCAGACAATCATAAACCGGCAGACAGTGATAACTGGTTGATAGTCATAACCCACCAGACAATGATAATTGGTGGACAGTCATAACTCGGCAGATAGAGTCGCCTGGAGTTATGAAGCCCGAACGTTATGAATCCCAAGATGTTAAGAAGCCCATGAAGAGAAGTCAGAATAGTTTAAGTCTTAATCCGAGTTGGACTCTACATGTAACCCGCCCCTTCAACATATATAAGGAGGGGCAGGGCACCCCAAGAGGGAAGAGAGATAATCTTAGGGCTAGACATAACTAGGAGAGCCGGTTTACGGCGACTCCCTCGTGATGTTAATGAGATCTAGCCACAAACAGCATGTAGGGTTGTTACCGGATGATGTTTCCCGGGGTCTGAAGCTGTCTAAACCCTTGACTTGTGTGTTGATCCGCCTTGCGTCTCTCGATTCCGACCAACCCCTTCAAGCTACCGCATAGATGCGTTGGCCTCGCGCCCATCGTGGGGCTGGCGCACGGTGGTGATGAGTTCTTGAGGGGATCTTTTCTAGGGTTTGAGAAGTTAACAATTTTTCGGCTCAAACCGGCATGGAAGGATTCATCAGTCAAGGTCAAAGAAGTCATCAGCGGCGGCATAGACAAAATTGAGATCAGAAAAGATTAGGGTTACAGTTTTTGTTAGCCACTGTCTTGCGATTGGTTTGTTTGTTTTCAAGTCACCAAGACCGGCAGCAATTGTTCCTCGAAGCACCGAGACGGACGGATTTCTGAAGAAGACGCATCAACTCTGAGTCGGCCCCGTGGCCTATGTCGTCGAGTCACTGTCACCGCCCCTAGCTCTGCTGGTCTCCATCTCGGTCCCCGCGGCCAAGTCGCCAGGCTACACCTCTTGAGCCGCCTGTTGTTTTTGATTCGCCGTCACCGCCGAGCGCGGCTGGATTCTTTCTGCTGCTGCACATGCGCAATAGTAACCGGGTTAGATGTTGTTCCACTACTATTCCCTGGCATGACGACCGAAGACTGCAAATCAATCGGCAAGTATGTCTGGACGTACGAGCAAAGCACATATATCAAGTAAAAAGACTATGCTGGTCTATTATTTCTCAATGGCGAGAATCACGTTTGATCTGCTTGCAAGATCTAGATGGAAGAGAAGTCAAAGTTGAAAAAAAGGTTACTACCTACAAGGGAACACGGACGTGGATTCATTGAACCGGCCACGATTCAGAAGGAGATGTCTCCGGGCTTGGACTGCTCTTGCGACTCGCTTCGTGAAAGGCTGCGCCTCCGCTGTCGCCGGTTTGCGCATCCAACTCACCGTTGCCGCCTCGTCTCGCCTCTGCCTCTGCCGGTTGCCGTCAAGTCGCCTACCACCGGCTCTAACCTGGTCACGCCGACCGTTTTCGAGTCGCCTCGGCCTTGAATAACTATTTCTGTCACTGCAATCAACGGCCGCAGTCCGAGCCTCCGTGGCTGGACCACGCCGAGCCGCCCTATCCTCTCTTTGGTTTGGATCAAGAAGGAAACTAACCCCTGTCAGAGGGACGTGTGTATGTACTACAGCAATTGAAATCAAAAGTCAAAGTAAGGGATTGAGGTCCAGTCAACAGCGAAACTATCTGTGACTCAGAAACGAATTTTAGGCCACGGACTCGGTCTCTGTTGTTGAGCCGCCCTCGCCACCACTGGTCTCCACACCAAGCCCAGCCTTAAACCGCCGTCCGCCGAGCCCTGCGAAGCCTCTGTCCGCTTCAACCTCCATTGCCGGCGAGCTGCCTCTTCGTAAAACCTGCACCTCCTCTGTTGCCGGGTTAGGCCAACCCAACACGCCATGCCTCCGTAGCCAAACCATGCTGAGTCACCCCGTCGTCGCGGATCCGCTCCGTCTCCTGCGCCTTGTCAAATCCGCCCGGTTCAAGACGCCGCCGTCCGGGACATGACCCGCCTCTGCGTTGACGGCCTTGACTCGCTGGCACGCCGCCTGGAATCACCTTAAAGCCGAAGCCTCTTTGAGCAGGACCGTGACCCGCCAGGGGTTTCCGCAAGAATCACTACGGGGTAAGCCGTCATCAGCTGTGGCCTCAACCTCGCTCCTCATAGCCGGAGTACAGCCGCGAATAAAACACCATGCTCACATATACCACAGCTCTATCTGCTGACTCGCCGAGCCGCTTCCCCGTGCCGCCTTCGCTTCACACCCGCCGCGCCGGCCTGCCTCAGTCACGACTACGACTGGTCCGGGGAGATGGGCAACCCGCCGTCACGCGTCGTCGCTGCCCTGTTACTATCGTCACCCCCGCGGGGCCTCAGCTGGAACCGCCACTGCTCAGACTCGTCATCGCGCCACCGCCCTCACCTCCTGCTCTGTGTGCCTGTGCTAAACCAGCCACGGCCGCCGCTGGCTCGTGGGCCGCCCTGATTAAATCGTCTCGCTGCACGATCAATCTCCAGTTTCCAAAACTACAAGGCAAAAGTCGTGGAGTGCTCAGCGCCGGCAAACCGGGACTCGGTCTCCGTTTCCATGCCAAAGTCATCACCGCGGCTTCGCTCCCTCTCCACGGAGTCATCGTCCTCCAACGCCCGCACCTGCTCCGCTGGGCCATACCCGCGCCTGCTCTGGTCGGCTTACACTTCGAGCGCCTGCCGGTTCGTACCCGCATTCCGGCCTCGCGCTCACCTCCGGATTATCTCCGCTGCTCAATTCCGCTGTATGGTCTCAGGCCATTAGCTCGAGACTTGTCACTGCAGTTTTTTGTCACCGACGCACCCCTAAATCGCCTTGCGGCCTCAAGCCCGTGCAGGCCGCCGCAACCGAACCGGCCTGCATCGTCCTTGACCCACGTTGCCGAGTCACCGCTGCCGCCATGACTCGCATCCGTTTTGCCAAGGCACCCCTGCTGGTGTGATTTTGTCTTTCTGGTACAAAGCAAAAGAAAATTGGGGGATAATGGAGCAGTGCATGCATGCATGTTGACTCGAAGACTGGTCTGCCAACAATAATGGGGTAGGAGTCCTAGTGGGCAAGACATTATGTATTACCAGGATCGGTGCTCATCTGACAAATCCAGGTGCTATCTTCTCTATATATTTTATTAGCACATATTAAATTGTTTGAGAACAGCTACTCTGTCTTTCAATATATTTTATGCAGGACAAAGTCCACTACAAAAGTGGCGTCGTACCATGGACAGGAGGCTCGCACCGGTTTGAATGTCGTGTCCAACTCTCGCGCCTGCACCGACTACCGTTGCCGCGCCCGAATCATCAGTCCACACCGGCTTACAAATGCCGCGCCCGACTCTCCCGTCTGCACCGGCTTACAAATGCCACGGCCGACTCTCCCGCCCGCGCCGGCTTATAACGTCGCGACCGATTCATCTGTCTGTGCCGCCTCTGATGCTGCGATCGTCTTGACCGTCTGTCTCTCGCGGCCTGGTCTATATCAACATACCGGGCCGCACCTGTTTGCATGAGCTATTTATTGAGTATGAGAAAGTCACTGCTTGGGTAGCCCGGTTTTCTTCCAACAAATTGGAGGCAAATTATCATCAGCCGCTGTCTGTGCTGGATGGTTCAATGGACATGCGCAGAAATCGCTGCCACTACAGTTCGGTTAACTTCAAACAGCTAGTTGGAAGGAACCATTGGCCGAGTTGCTGACACGGCTCATATGGGATCATTTATAACCCGCCGCAGTAACCTCAACCTTCTGTGGATTTACATCGCGTTATCAACACCAATGATATATACCTTCTGCTATGGTCAAGTACGAAGAATCTCAAGACAACTCCTTGAGTCATCTTAAGACTCGGGGGCTACGATGATATGACTCAGCAAGTCTTGCCAGTTTCAACAAATTCAAGTGCCCCAGGATGTTGAAGGGAAAGATAACCTGGTCCCGGAGGCTACTATTATATTTTGAAGGCCGTTAGAAATATTCCGGCTCACAATGATGGTTCCGGTTTATAGTCCGGTATAAGGGAAATCCCGTCTCCCACACAGCGTTGAAGCCCTTAGTATCTGGTTCAAATCCGGTTTAAGAGGAAACTGTCTCTTGCAAAGCTCAGATGCTCTCAATATCCGGTTCAAAATCCCGGTTCAAGAAGAATTTATCTCTTGCAAAAATTTAAAGGTTGCCGAAGAGGACATGTTGCCATGATGCGCGGTTCAAACATGGGTATTCCGCCTTATTGGCTTATCATATTATTGACCACATGGGGGCTTCTGCTTTATAGAGCAAAGTTATGATTACCCTTTAATCCGGCTTATAAAGCCATACATAAAAATCACTTGGGGGCTTGGTCGTATTCGAACCATAGCTACACCTCTTGATCGGTGTAAGGCCACCAGGGAAATTACTTAGGGGCCAAAGAGAGTGTTGCAAAAGCACAACTCAAACATAGGCACCCACTGAGCACATCTCAAAATATTGCTTGGGGGCCCTTTGCTTCGCAACGAACAAAGAGTCTACACTTGCAATAGGCTATCAAGCCAGGCTTGGAAGCCAGGTGTACACACCTAAAACCCCGGGTTATCCTGCCTTTTTTAAGTAAGCCACTCCGTCCAGGTAAACCTGGTATGACCCGCCGAACGTTTGACAAGTCAATCTCATAGACCCTGAACTTTTCAAAGTTAAAACGACGACTGGTTAATGATCGAGGTCCATCTTAAAAGGCTTTGTGAAATGGTTTAACTCAGTGGCCTGGCAGCCCATGAAAAGCCTCGATTTGGGGCCTGGCAGCCCGTGAAAAGCCTCGCATGTTCTTTTTATGTTTTTATTTGCCAAGTTTTTTTCTCCTTTGATGAGGTTTATAATATCTTATGATAAACCGGTGTTTATTAACCCGGCTTGGTTTTCAACTACAAGTTGTCAGTACATGATTAGTTATAATTCGATGCTTATTGACCCGGCCTGGTTTCGACTATAAGTCGCCAGTATATATTTGGATTGCGCCATTGGAATCATGCGCTTATAAATCATTGGGTATATTGTTCAAATCTTTAATAGCCAACATGGCTGGATTTTTACTATGGTTATCAAAACCAATATTATGATTGAGGTTTTCAAAGTCACTTTAGCGCAATGGATATTATTTCATCAATGGATATGATTTATTCTACAATGGAAGGAATAGTCCTGAGTCGCTGCAGGCTTACGACCCGGCACTTGGGGGCTACATTATTCAAATTGAGATTATATCAAATATGCAAGTCCCATGTCACTGCCAGCATGCACCATGGCACTTGGGGGCTAATGCAAAGTCATTTTTTCATCACCTTATTGAAGACCCGACTCATCACATCATAATGAGCCGGCCCTGGGGGGCTACCAATTGCTCCTGTCAAAAATTCAAGGTACACAAATATTAATCCATTATATTGAAGGATCCACTGCTCAATTGGTAGAGCACAAAGCTCTTAACCTTGTGGACGTGGATTCAAGCCCTACGATGGTGGCTACATGATAAGATATTATTTTCATTGAATTATATATCAAGTCCCAGCTCAGTATTACCTTAATGACCCGGCCCTTGGGGGCTACACATCACTCCTCAAATCTGCATGATTATATTTACAAAAGTCCCTCCTCATTATTGCATAATGACCCGACCCTTGGCGGCTACACTAGTTGAAGTTTTTTATGAGCATAAGGCAGTTTCAAGTCCCAGGTTGCTGCAAGCATAACAACCCGACACTTGGGGGCTACATATGTGGAATATTCACTTTTGACTAGTGACTGAGATGAACAACTTGGATTTCTTCAAGATTGTAACATTTATGTCTTAAGCAGTTACTACGCTCCCTTCTTAAGACTTGGGGGCTACAAGTGATATGCATACAAAGGAGGTATATTTTCAAGCTTGATCTTAACTACAATTATGACCCGGTGCCATCAATATTTATAAACCGACAATTTTTGCAATGATAAACCGACAAGTTCTACATTCTTAAACCGGCTGAAGATCAGATGAGTATTTCAAAGACCAATATTTTTGTTAAGCATTGGGAGCTGAGTCAAAGGAGTTATTCTTCACAATATTTCTCTGTGACAAACTAATGTGAGCAAATTGATTATGAAGCTGGCCTATTGACCCAAATTTTCTAGAAGAAGGAAATGACAAGGACTTAAGGATGATCATGATCAGTTTAACATGGATAAATCCAAATTAAACTGGGGGCTAATGTCGGGGATATACCCCGCGGTATGACCCGGTCGGAGTCATAACCTGGCTGGGACTTGGTAAACCGGCGGATGGTAAACTGGCAGACAGTTAAGACAGACAGTTAAGGCAGACAGTTAAGGCAGACAGTTAAGACAGGTGGTAAACCGGCAGGTGGTAAACTCGCAGGTGTTAAGTCAGATGATAACCCGGCAGGTATTAAGACAATCATAAACCGACAGACCATCATAAACCGGCAGACAATGATAACTGGTTGACAGTCATAACCCGGCAAACAATGATAACTGGTGGATAGTCATAACTCGGCAGATAGAGTCGCCTGGAGTTATGAAGCCCGAGACGTTATGAAGCCCAAGATGTTATGAAGCCCATGAAGAGAAGTCAGAATAGTTTAAGTCTTAATCCGAGTTGGACTCTACATGTAACCCGCCCCTTCAACATATATAAGGAGGGGAAGGGCACCCCAAGAGGGAAGAGAGATAATCTTAGGGCTAGACATAACTAGGACAGCTGGTTTACGGCGACTCCCTCGTGATGATAATGAGATCTAGCCACAAACAGCATGTAGGGTTGTTACCGGATTATGTTTCCCGGGGCCTGAAGCTGTCTAAACCCTTGTCTTGTGTGTTGATCCGCCTTGCGTCTCTCAATTCTGACCAACCCCTTCAAGCTACCGCATAGATGCGTTGGCCTCACGACTAAGTCCTCACACTAGGACATCTACCTTGACAATTCCACGACACCACCAAATGAGGACGTAGTCTTGAAATTCGAGGGAGGCCATGGCGATCTTCTTTTCCTGATCGTAGTTGTGAAGACGGAATATCTTGTCCACCTTCAAGGCCCATGAGAGATACTCTTCGGGATCATTGCTTCCGGAGAACTTGGGCATGGTGAACTTGAGCTTGCTGTAGCGGAGTTCTTCATCGAAGTAGCGGTTTTGATGTCGCTCTTGCCGTGGAGGAATGTCCTCGAATACTCGTTCCTCAAGATGTCGCTCTTGGCGTGGGAGAGGGTCTTGAAGCACTTGGTCCACTTGGTGTCGTTGTTGTCGTGGAGGGGGGCGAGGAATAGGCGCTTGGTTGCGCCTTTCTTGTTGTTCTTCGCGATGCGCGACTTCTTCTTGTATTTCCCGACGAAGAGCTTCCTCTTGTTCTCGCACTTGGCGGTTGCGCTCTTCAACGGCTCTAGTGGCATCGCGGAGTGCGCGTTGTGCTTCGAGTGCTTGAGCTTCACGGCATTCTTCAGCTTGACGGATTGCATCGGCTTGAGTTTCTTGACGAGGTACTTGTGGAGGCATTTGCTCTTGCTCCATTGCTTCTTGCGCTTGTTGTCGTGCCCTTTCACGTGCTCGGACTCGGTCTTGTAATCCATTGCGATGGAATGGATTTTCTTGAGCGCGGCGATCTTGAGGAGCTTGACAACGAGGGACTTGAGCTCGGGGAGGACTTGTATCATAAGAAGAGTAGTCTGAAGCTGGCCAACTTGAGCGGCGGCTTGAGTGGCGCCGTCTTGTTGATGATGATGAGGAAGACGGGCGTCGCACGATCATGTTGCGAAGTTCTTCCATTTGTGTAGTGAACTTGTTGTCGATCGGTTGATGAAGGTCGCAGGCGAGTTGCTCCAAGCGTTCACCCAATGCTACGCTTTCTTGATGTAGAGCTCGTTGTGCGATGAAGAAGTGGTTCTTGGTGACGTATCCGTTATCGTCACCTTGCTCCTCGAAAAGTGGGTTCGCCGACGAACTTGGCCTATCCATCATGACCAAGTGGGGTGAGTAGGAAAATGAGAGAACAATACCGAAGTTACCTTTTCCGAGGATTGAGGATGTAACAAGTGTCACTCAATGTAATGCCACAATAGGAGAATTGGAACCGGGTTTGTTTCTCACACCTACAAGTAAAAGGCTTATGGAGTAGCTCGGTTAGGATGGTGGCAAAAATTTCAAGCAAATGTTAGTCAAGATATCGATGAGGTTGAGAAGGTTCACAAAAATGCAAGTAAAGCAAATAGATCAAACCCAAGGATATCACTAGGAACACACACACGGAAGATAGATGGGATCCGCACAACCAAGGGGTAAGCTCAAAATGTGCAACCACGGAAAATGGTCTTGTTGTGTGAATGCTAGAGAGACGCTAGCTCGATTGCTCAAATGGGCAAGATACGCTTGTGCACCAACCTATGAGAGAAACGTGCCATCTTCAATCCCAACTATGCTTGATGCGGTGACCAAGATGATATGCAAAATGGCTCAATGCTATTGCTTATAAGCTCTTTGTTTCTCCTCTTTTGCTTAAAAGCTTCTTTTTTTCCCTCTATGCTTGATGCTCGAGCCAAGTATGATATGAGACAAGTATGCAAGATATGCACGGGAGAGACTTATGGCACTAAGATGATAACACGATCACTACGGTGCACAATAGCGTGGCCCGGCAATTCTCAACTCGCTAGTCTCGATGGGTAAGCAACGCAAAAAGGCTCAGGCTATCAATGCAAAAGCAATGGTGAGTGTCGTCGAGGTTACCGTCCTTTCTTACGGTTAGCGGTGAAGATGACTCCGAGGCTAAGGTGTCGATGACGGAGATGTCGATGTCACACACTCCTAAGTAGCCGAAACACCTTAGGAAACGCAAATCGCAACTCAAAATCGGTCAAATGCGGAAGGTGGGTGTTTTTGTGATGATTTTTTTTGGATGGAGGCTAATGGTGGTGGTAATGATATGAGTGGATGGGGGATGTCAATAGCTACTCAACGAGCTAAAGAACGCGAAAATCAGACGCCGGATGTGAAAGTTATGGGCAAAGCGCTGAAACTCGGAACGCTGAAACTGGGAGGGGCGGTAGTTCCGCTTATAGGCGGTAGTACCGCTTGGCGGGCGGTAGTACCGCTCGTGTCGGGATTCTTCGCAGATCGAATCGGGGCGCGATTTTGGGGGCGGAAATGGATGATTTCAGTGGCAAAATTTGATGAATTTCATGGTGGGAAGGGTGGGGATTGTTGGGGAGGGGCTAGATCCACTTGCCAAACATCAAATCCATGGACCAAAACAACCAAATCTCACAAGATCCAACAAATTGCAAGAAAAATTTTTGGGGCTATTTTTGTGGGGATTTTCGAAATTGGATGAAAAACAACAAAATCAAGCTAGCAAATGGGGGGATGGGACTCCAAGATGTGAATCAACCTTGCTCATGATACCAAGATGTTGTAGGGTGAAACCCTAGAGGGGATCTTTTCACACTTGGAGGGGGAAAAGAGGAAGAACACTCAAGAACACAAGACACAAATCACTCAAACAAACCCAAAGATCACATCCACTAGAGTAGCACACATGAAATCCACAAGATTACAAGATCAATCCAAGGAAACAAGCACAAAGGTAAAGTTCTTCCCACTCCTAGAGGAGGTGAGGTCTTGATGATGATCTTCTCCCTTGGGAGGTCTTGCAATCCACAAGGATTCTTCCCAAAGAGGTGTCTTGATCTCCAAGAGGAGGAGGATACAAGGAGCAAAGCTCTCTTTGGTGTTCTAAAATACTTTGCTAACCCTCGAAAGGAGGTGGAGGTGGTCTATTTATAGTCTAAGCCACGAAGGGGTAAGTGGGAGAGGGATACAAGGCCAAAGGCCCGCGGCTGCGCATAGGCCGAGCGGTAGTACCGGACCTCGGGCGGTATTACCTCTTGTAAGCGGTAGTGCCGCTTGGACTGGGTGGTAGTACCGGACCCGGGTCACTCGAGCATAGGAGTTTGTCGGGTTGAGCGGCAGTAGAGCGGACGTTCGGCGGAAGTACCGCTTGGATGGTCTTAGCGGTAGTACCACTCGTTCTAGGTCTTCTTCCTCCTTCTCGTTCTCCTCTCCTCTCCCTTGCTCCATGGATGCTTGAGTCTCCGTCTTCTCCTTCTCACGATCAACTTCCTCGTACCTAAGAATGAACAATGTTTCCGATTGAGGTAGAATCCAATTCTCACGGGAATCCAAATGAGACTCAAATAGGAAAGAGTTCACCTTGTTCTCGATGTTGCGTGCACGTGCTCTTGTCATTGGCCCTCTTGGTGCTTGCGGTGGTGATGGAGTGTCGGTGCGGGTAGTTGAGGGATGCTCCGCATCACATACCTATCAGTATCTGTGAGGATGTGCCCGTTGTTGTTGCTAATGTTTGTATTTTGACTGACTTTGTTATACTTGAGATGCCCGAGGATGACAACATGTCGATTATCCTTGGTAGACCCTTCTTGAATACTACAAGGGCTGTTATTGATTGCAATAAAAGCAAGGTCACTTTTCTTATCAATGGTAATGAGCATACGGTGCATTTTCCGAAGAAACAATTCTAAGTGAATAGTATTAACGTTATTGAAAAATCTCCGTCAATCACTATTGGAAGTTTTCAAATACCTTTACCTACTGTCAAAAATAAATATGAAATGCTTATTGTTTGGGACATCCATATCCCCATTGAGGTAACTTAGTGATTTACGAAAGTCCTTCGGTTTCATGCTAATCGAAAGTGGTTGTTAATAAGACCTGATCAACCTTATTAATGAATCATTTTTTAGCGCTATGAAGTTGATGAATCTAGTAAGCACTACCTTCTGTCCCTACTTTTTATTCTCTGTTTTTACTAGTTAAATAAAATAAAATGCCATGTTTTGTTTGTTTTCTGAATTTTCTGTGCAATAAAAAATGACCCAAAAATAAAAGTTCTCAGAATGCCCTGAAAATTGAACAGGATTTTTTCTGAATTTTTCTGAATTTTTGGTGCAAATAATACCAGAGGGAGGTGCACCAGGTGGGCACAACCCACCTGGATGCGCCAGGACCCCCAGGCGCGCCCTGGTGGGTTGTGGTCCCCACGTGGGCCCCCTCACTTATCTTTTTAGCCCACATCATCACTTACCTCCAGAAAAAATCTCCATTGCTCTCTCCCCCGTGTTCTTGAACTCAAACCCGCAGATTTCGATCTCTTTGCTCGAAGCTCCGTTTCCAAAACTGTTTCGGGGGATTGTTGCTTGGTATGGACTAGTACAGCGAGCTCCTAAACAAACGGTTTTTAACCCCTTTCCGCGACGGCATTTGGAACCGTTGCCAAGTGAGTGTGGGCGATAGGGGGTTCCTTCCCACACGACCCAGAAACCGTCGAGGATATGACCTCCTGGCACACACGTTCGGCAAAATGAGGTCGTGTGCGACCGGCGAGCGCTCAAATACGAAAATACGTATGGTAGAGCTAAAAAATACAATTATACAGCGAAATTGTTTCCGGTCGCAAGTATATCCCACACAGTCAGTCCCCGCTAAACGTTTCCGTTCGTATGTACATCCCACACAGTCGCTCCAAGGAAAACGTTTCCGTTCATAGGTAGATCACACACAATTTTTCCTGTTAAATAGCTTGCGTTATTGAATATATCACACACGGTCCATGGAAGAAACTGTGTGGCAAAAGCTGTCCATCACACACAGTTTTCATGTGGTAAACGTTTGCGCAAGGCGGCCTAATGTGTGATTGTTCATTGATCCACCACGGTTTATTCCTAGAAACTGTGTGCGTTGCCTGAGGTCATCGCCCACGGTATTTTTTCAACAACCCTTTGCAATAGCAAAACCCAATTAGCAGGCTAATTAGCCACTAGCAGGCTAATTATCCGATTATTCATAATCCATTTATTAATCTAAAATTGACATTTCATATTAAGCACACAATATATTTCATTTTCATAATTGAAATAAATCAGAGTACAACATCATATAGCTTCAGCACTCAGCTACCCCATTGCAGAACTACACCAGGACCAAGTTTCACATGCAACATCTATAACCTTTCGAAATTAGCATCATAGACGGTGCATAGACAGATGTATCTAATCTGGAAAACTGCTGAAGCAGAAGGCGAATATTGAGCCTTCATTGATGTTGAAGGTCTTTGTAACTTTAGGCCAGTGCCTGTGGATGATTGACCGTCCATCCTTCGTCCTCTTCAGCAACACTTCAATATTGAACCGTGGGTGTTGTATGAATACCTTCCTTGCCTCCTGACCATATAGGTGGTTTGAGAGGTAATCATCAGTGAACTGCTTTGGAAAGGCCTGAAAACAAGGATGTGCATAAATATCTTCTCTATATTGGAAATGGGGCAAAGGAATAAAAAAGGCAAGGTATAATAGTTAGTACCATCCTGTAGTGAACTGATGTCTTCTTCATAGTTCAGACAAAGATCTTGTTGTTTTTTGTCGCTAATTTCTTTATCCTAACAATCTTTCTGAGTTTCTTGACTTGATTGATATTCATGGACAACTCATTTCCCCATATGCAAAAAGGGTCGAACAGTGGGTCAAAACCTCTGACAACAGGACCTACATGTGCAAGACCAAATTGTTAAAAACCTAAATATTAGAATGGTTCATGCAATTGCACAATAATGTGCTATTAGACAACGGACCATGCACGTGCTAACCTCGATTGTAAATCTCAGTGCTTCCCATTGTTTCCCTGCAACACATATAAGGTAGTTAGTCATCAGGTTAAGTAAGGGTTCGCATGCTATCAGTAAAATATGTTGATGAAAAATAAGCACATTGCAGATTCATCAGATTAATTCAAGCCACATGGAAAACCCATTTATCCAAACCAAGTATGATTAAGAACTAGGAAATATAGCAATTGTATATGTTTCTCATGTATTAAGTGCTGCCAAATTCGATTTATTCCTCACATGCACAACAATACAAAATTCTACCCACGACAATTGGACATCGCAGTGTAGAATTGAACCAAGCAGTTAGGTAAACACCACAACAAATGAACCAAACATTAAGTGAGCACCATATTGCACAATATAACATACTCCTAATAGAAGATCAGACAATTAACCAAACCAAGAATGCTTAACAACTTGGAAATATAGCAATTGTATTTGTTTCTCATGTATTTAGTACAGCCAAATTCGATTTATTTCTCACATGGTATACAATAACAGAATGCAACCACAACAATTGAACATCGCATTGCAGAATTGAACCAAGCAGTTAACTAAACACCACAACAAATGAACCAAACGTTAACCGAGCACCACATTGCACAATATAACATACTCATAATAGAAGATCAGACAGTTAACCAAACCAAGCATGCTTAACAACTTGGAAATATTGCACCCTGAAGAATTGAACATCACATCTGCAGAATTGAACCAAGCAGTTAACTGAACACCACATTGCACGACATATAGAACATATACACTAGAATTTGTTAAGGAAAGGCAGTAGCTAGCAAATGATGGCCTCGAGAAAACACCATGAACTGTCATTTAAAGCAGCCAACCACGTCACGGCGTCGCCGCGCGAGGCGTCAGTGGTGGCCTCGACGGCGAGGTGCTCCTCCAAGATCTGGGGGTCGGCACGAATGGCAGCCATCGCGATCTCATCCGCGCGTGCGGCCGCGATTTGCTTCTCCGCTGCCAAATGCTCCTTGAGATCCTGGCTATACTGTGTGCACCATGGCTTAGGGCGGCGCTTATTTAGTGGAGGGGTCGGTGATTTCGGTGGAAGGTGTGACGCTCACGCCGGCGGTCGGGGCATGTGGGATGTGGAAGGAGGAGGAGGATGGGGGTCGGGTGTGGATTACCTGCCTGGATAGGCGAGGCGGAGCAGCGTGAAGGTGGGTCGCCGGCGAGGAGGCGACGGTGCAAGCACGGTGTGAAGGTTTCAACTTGGAAAGGAAGGCGGAAAGGAGGGAAATGTGGCTTTTGGTAAGGGGGAGGGGGGCGGGGAGGTAGATATTTCCGCGGAAGCCAAAAATTTGGAATCGCTTCAGCCAAAAAACTGGCGCGCAAAGTGTCATCAGACACGGTCCCTTATTTAGAACCGTGTACGATATGTGAACATCACAAACGATTCAGATAGCTTAACCTGTGTGTGATGAGTTTTGAACGTCAAAAATTTTGGTTCGAATTTCCAAGGTTACAGTGGTCATCCACGTCATTGCATAATTTGGGTACACAAAGGAGACAACAGCACACCCACACTTCTTAAGCGAGCAAGTTCAGCAATTAAACAGAGCTAGCCGACCTAAACATTACTCTAACTTATTAAACTTCGGTGCTCTTAATTAAACAAAACAAAGAGTACTACTACGGCTGGTGCTAGTCGATCTCCGCCGCCGCCTCCATGTCCAGCTCGCGCCCGACGGTCTCCTGGGGAAGGGGCTTCATGGCATCAATCGCACCATACTCGGCAAGCATCTCACCATCCGCGTCCGCCATATCTTTGGAATAGGCCGTTACGAGCAGGGCATGGCCGACCGTGATCTGGGCTTTGGCGGGCTCCGTCGTGGTAAGGTATGCCGTGCAGGAACGGATGGCTGCTCGAACTCTCTCGGCGATTGCCAACTCTTCGGTCGTGGGTTGCCGACCGTTGTCGGAGAAGCTTCCTTCGATTTGTGCAGTGAGCGCCACGAGCTGGGCGTGGACGGCCTCGACATGGTGGTGGGCGACCTCCATCAGGGCTAAGGCCGCCGTTGCTGAACGGACAGCTGCTGTGCCACTCTTGCCAGTTGCTATCCCCGAGGCAGATGCTGCTGCCGCCGCCTGAGAAGCAACATCGGCCGTTTGGGCTGCCATGGCCGCCTGGACGTAGACTGCGGTCGCCCTCATGAAGCTTGTTAGCACGCGCCTGGCGGCTGCGGCCGCGCTCTCGCTGGAGTGGGCCGCCAAAGTTGGCCTCACGAAGCGGGTCCACGTCCCCATCTTTCACCGGCGACGATAGAACAATGAAAAGATATTTGGGGAGTGAGCTAGTGTGCTTGACACGCCGGCTACGGACTGTAGCCGACGCACCTTCTCTCGTAAGCCATGGGCGTACTATACACCGACGGTGCTCCAAGATATTTTGTGCTGCATCTCACATGGTTAGTGATAATAAACTGTGTGCGATCTACTTGATTTATCATCTTGATCATTTGAATTACGTAATGGGGTCACAGCTACAAAGGATGGTGTTTGAATTGTTAGAACTTTTATCTGCAGTGAACATGCAACTATAGGTGTGTCGTCAAAAAATTGGAATTATTCAGGGTTCGTTTGTACATTTTTATACATTAACTGGGTTTTCCAGGCATTTTATGTGCATAATTCAAATTCGAACTACATGCACATGCTCCAGTGCATATAAACTTATTGAAAAATCAAATATGTGTCCTTGGTTGCATGCTTAGGTCCCATGCAAGAAATGGGAATGAATTTCAAACACCCGCCACCGTCACTCGGCGGCAAACATTGAGATACCTGGTTTTTAAATTCTAGTAAATCCAAAACTCATCTGAAATTCATAAAACTTGGCATGCTATCATGTAGCGGCATCAACATGTCGTGGTAAATTTTTTGTCCCATTTGGGGCAGGTTTGGGTATAAGCTTCTTACAATCCAGAGCTTCTCACAACAAGCGTGATGGTTTCGGTAGGGAACGTGCCACCATTGGGGACGAAACGATATCCATTGCCTCTTATTGCTTTCAAAAAATTTCGAGTGTCAACGTAGAACAACAAGAGTGTTGTGTTTAGTTTTGGAATTTTTTGGGGTTCGTTTGGACATTTTTATACATTAACTGGGTTTTCCAGGCATTTTATGTGCATAATT
This sequence comes from Aegilops tauschii subsp. strangulata, assembly GCF_002575655.3. Lineage (NCBI taxonomy): Eukaryota > Viridiplantae > Streptophyta > Magnoliopsida > Poales > Poaceae > Aegilops > Aegilops tauschii. The sequence continues at coordinate 348,035,836 of NC_053037.3, forward strand.
CAAATTTGAACTACATGCACATTCTCCAGTGCATATAAATTGGTTGAAAAATCAAATCTGTATCCTTGGGTGCATGCTTACGTCCCATGCAAGAAATGGGAATGAATTTCAAACACCAAGGCACCGTTGATTGCCGATAAAACATTGAGATGCCTGGTTTTTCAATTCTAGTAAATCCAAAACTCGTCTGAAATTCATGAAACTTGGCATGCTATCATGGAGCGGCATCAACATGTTGTGGTACAAATTTTGTCCCATTTGGGGCAGGTTTGGGTATATGCTTCTCACAAACCGGATCTTCTCACAACAAGCATGATGGTTTTCGGTAGGGAACGTCCCACCTTTGGGGACGAAACGATATCCATTGCCTCTTATTGCTTTCAAATTTTTTTCTCGTGCCAACATAGAACAACAGGAGTGTTGTGTGAATTTTTGTGAATTTTCGGGGTTCATTTGGACATTTTTATGCATTAACTGAGTTTTCACTGCATTCATGTGCATAATTGAAATTTGAACTACATGCACATGCTGCAGTGCATATAAATTGGTTGAAAAATCAAATATGTGTCCTTGGGTGCATGCTTAGGTCCCATGCAAAAATGGGAATGAATTTCAAACACCAGGTCACCGTTGATTGCTGGCAAAACATTGAGATGCCGGGTTTTTAAATTCTAGTAAATCCAAAACTCGTCTGAAATTCATGAAACTTGGCATGCTATCATGTAGCGGCATCAACATGTCGTGGTACAAATTTTGTCCCATTTGGGGCAGGTTTGGGTATATGCTTCTCACAAACCGGAGCTTCTCACAACAAGCATGATGGTTTTCGGTAGGGAAGTCCCACCTTTGGGGACGAAACGATATCCATTGCCTCTTATTGCTTTCAATTTTTTTTCTCGTGTCAACATAGAACAACAGGAGTGTTGTGTGAATTTTTGTGATTATTCGGGGTTCGTTTGGACATTTTTATGCACTAACTGAGTTTTCAATGCATTTATGTGCATAAGTCAAATTTGAACTACATGCACATGCTCCAGTGCATATAAATTGGTTGAAAAATCAAATCTGTGTCCTTGGGTGCATGCTTAGGTCCCACGCAAGAAATGGGAGTGAATTTCAAACACCAGGGCACCGTTGATTGCCGGCAAAACATTGAGATGCCTGGTTTTTAAATTCTAGTAAATCCAAAACTCGTCTGAAATTCATGAAACTTGGCATGCTATCATGGAGCGGCATCAACATGCCGTGGTACAAATTTTCTCCCATTTGGGGCAGGTTTGGGTATATGCTTCTCACAAACCGGAGCTTCTTACAACAAGCATGATGCATTTCGGTAGGGAACGTCCCACCTTTGGGGACGAAACGATACCCATTGCCTCTTATTGCTTTCAATTTTTTTCTCGTGTCAACATAGAACAACAGGAGTGTTGTGTGATTTTTTGTGATTTTCAGGGTTCGTTTGGACAGTTTTATGCATTAACTGAGTTTTCAATGCATTTATGTGCATAATTCAAATTTGAACTACATGCACATGCTCCAGTGCATATAAATTGGTTGAAAAATCAAATATGTGTCCTCGGGTGCATGCTTAGGTCCCATGCAAGAAATGGCAATGAATTTCAAACACTAGGGCACCGTTGATTGCCGACAAAACATTGAGATGCCTGGTTTTTAAATTCTAGTAAATCCAAAACTCGTCTGAAATTCATGAAACTTGGCATGCTATCATGGAGCGGCATCAACATGCCGTGGTACAAATTTTGTCCCATTTTGGGCAGGTTTGGGTATATGCTTCTCACAAACCGGAGCTTCTCACAACAAGCATGATTGTTTTCGGTAGGGAACGTCCCACCTTTGGGGACGAAACGATACCCATTTCCTCTTATTGCTTTCAATTTGTTTTCTCATGTCAACATAGAACAACAGGAGTGTTGTGTGAATTTTGGTGATTTTTCAGGGTTCGTTTGGACATTTTTATGCATTAACTGAGTCTTCAATGCATTCATGTGCATAATTCAAATTTAAACTAGATGCACATGCTCCAGTGCATATAAATTGGTTGAAAAATCAAATCTGTGTCCTTGGGTGCATGCTTAGGTCCCATGCAAGAAATGGGAATGAATTTCAAACACTAGGGCACCATTGATTGCCGGCAAAACATTGAGATGCCTGGTTTTTAAATTCTAGTAAATCCAAAATTCTGTTAACCATTCACATGACGCCATGTGTCTTGGTTTTAATGGCTGTAGGAGGTGCCGTGCGGACAGCTGCTTGACCTTGACTGAACGGGAGGCGTGCGAGTGCCGTCGGATGCGCAGGCTGACCGAGAGGCGTGCAAGCTGTCCTCGAGTGCGCAAGCTCACCGGGAAGCGTGCGAGTTGTACGCTGCGCAGGCTCACTGGGAAGCGAGCCCTTAGACTTCCATGGCCGCTCGCCTTGCTCGCATCCTCTCCATTAATGGCGCCCAGGCCGCAGTTTAATTCGCTTTTTAAAATATAAAACACTCATCGTAAACATTTTAGTTAGAACACCCGTATGCAAACCGACAACTTCCCCAGGAAGCCAAGGGAAAATGTGCCGAGCAGGATTTCTGTAGCTCTTGATCGCAAACGATTTAGATAGAACACCCGTATGCAAAGTGAGAGCAGCGCAGGATTTGTGCATCCCTTCAACGCAAACGGTTGTTTTGGATGACCCGTGTGCAACCACGTACAAACAATTTGGTAAGATTTGCATCTGTCATATTGGGTATGTTGCCATTTGTCAAACTGGAAAGATTTACATTTGTTGATCTAGTAACGTTGCCATTTGTCAATCCTTGTAACACAGCGATTTATCGAAATATGCAGCTAGAAATCATTAGCACTATGTAATTTTTGCAACTAAAATTCAGTAATTAAGCATAGATTTCATTCATAGATTAAGCAATCATTCTTAATTTTATACAAATAGTTCAAGTCGATATCTGAACCGACCAAACTTCTCCCCAATTGTTGCCAACCACGTACTGAAGCTGAAATAGCTAGTTCAACTATATATACTAGCTAATTTTAAGTACGTTGTACAGTTCGACCGCACATCTATAGTCAGATGAATTGAACAAAATAGCCCCTAAATACTACTACTACCACGGAGGGGCTTTGTGCTACTTCCGGTAGCCTCTCCTCTACCGAGCGTGCATAGTAAGAGGCACAGGAGGAGGAGGAGCCTACCGACGAGCTGGACAAATGCAATATGGTGCCTGCCGCTGCTGCACGTTCAGCGACGCTCGCCAGCTCGAACGCCCAATGCCGCTCCGGACGATCCCTCTCAAAGTGGCCGGACTGCTCGTAGATCTCCTGATTCCTCGCCTCTGCGCCAGCGTGTGCTGCAGCCACGACTGTGGTAAGGCTCTTTGCGTGCTCAACGAGGCGCTCCTCCTCCTCCCGCAGGAACTCGATGTAGCGCGCAAGGTCGCTGACGCACGTGCGGGCCTCCACCTTCGCCTCCCTCCTTCGGGCGGCGGTGGCGGAGCGGGTGATGATCCCGACGGTCGACGGTGGGCTGGTGGCCACGGCGGCCGAGGATGGGGTGGCGGCCACGACCACCACCTCCCACCTTCGGGCCACGGTGGCGGAGCGGGTGATGGCCATGGTGGCCGGCAGTGGGGTGGCGGCCACGACGGCCACCTCCCGCCTTCGGGCCACGGCGGCGGAGCGGGAGATGGCTCTGGCTTTCGACGGTGGTGTGGCGGCAATGGCGGCCGGCAACAGCTGCCGACGGGCAGCGGCGGTGGAGCGTGTGGTGGGTGTTCCGCGCACACCCAACAGGGACGCCACGCGCACTACACTACGCCGGGGACTGCGCCACTGCCGCGGTGTAGCCTCCCAGCTGGAGCTGTCCTATGATGACGGCGGACTGGCTGAGAGACAATGACAGACTGGTGCCATTGGCGATTGTGGGAGAAGCAGATGAGATAAGCTACAGGGAGGGAGGGGAAAATGCGACGCAGGACTCGCCGGCCATGAGGGTTTTTATAGCAGGCCGGTAAGCATTGGGATTTTGGGGGATTTCACCAAGTCGGGCAAGAATCTTGCACGGGAACCTGCGAAGTTGCATGGGAACGGGCTCACCGACGATTCGTTGTCGCCACCGTTTGGCCAAAAGAACGCCCCCGCGCGCTGCGCAAGCTTGCGCTGTAAGCCGTCTGCGGCAGCGGGGTGACAAGACGTGCGAGAGGAGGACGAGAGGACACGTACACATACAGTTAATAAAAAAACGTTTGCGATTTAGTTACCTACTATACCCCCGTCCTGGTTTATAAGTAGGATTTAACTAATAAAATACGAATGCATGTCGCCATAGATTATATCGTTGGATTCGTATTTGAACATAGTTTCCAGCTATACAATTTTTGTAACATGCATTAACACTTTTTTTGTTAAATTTAAGGTTATACATCAGCAAGCGTTTGCCCGCAGCACACATGGCTTATTCCATCACAAATAGCTCTGATGGATCAACTGTCTGCCACGTATCACACACGCAACTCTAATCTGATTCGTGCTTGATGTCTCCGACATCGCTCGCACAGTTCATCTTATTTTCCACGTATCACTGTGCCGTCCTCTGCTCGCGTCCCTCGGCAAGCTCTGCTCGCCGTTAGGCGCCACAACGCGCCCGGTTGCGTCCGTTGGCGCACTCTGCTCGCGTCCGTCGGCGTGCTTGGCTTGTGGACAAGTTTTCCTTGAGGCGACCGTGGAGCGCTCTGCTCGCGTCCCTCCGCGTGCGCTTTGCCAGCGGTTGGGCGTGCGCACGATCACGTTGGGGCCCCCATATGCATGCGGTTGCGCGGCGCGCGTTGCCACGCGATGCAGTTACGTGCGTCACGATGGAGTTACGCGCTGCAAATTAGAACTGCCATCAAGGCCTGCCGATATTCCTAGCTGTCCGGCTTCCCCTTTAATTCCCGCGGCCATTATGACCTTAGTCTCTTCAACCTTTCGATCGCGCCCCACAACACAACCAGCAGACCCACGATGACACATAGAGAGGGGATGTCCGGCGGCGCTCCAATGGAGTTCCGCGAGCATAGAGTGGAGACCCACGCGAGGGAGACGGATCTCTCGGTGGTGTACACCATTGATCCGGCCATGTTGGACGACTACATCAACATCGTTGAGCAGTTGCTTGCTGGAGACAAGTACGAGGTGGTCAGCATCGACCTCCAGTACACCACCGGTCGCCCCGGCATAGATCAGAAGGTTGCCATCGCCCAGTTGTGCGTGCGCCATCATGTCCTCATCTACCACTACTGCATGGCCACAGAGCCTTGCGACCATTTCAACAGGTTTGTCAATAGCACTGACTACAAGTTCACCATGGTGGATACCACCAACGATGTAAAAGCACTCAGTGTTATGGGCTTGGCCTGCAAGAACCTTGTCGAAATCCGTGACCACTACACGGTCTGGGGCAGCACGAAGAAGGACTCCCTGGTCGAACTCGCCTCGGCCATCATCGACCCCTACTATGAAAAGATGAAGCAGGATGCCCAGAGAACAAGTCCCGTATCCTGGCACGGGGCCTGGATACGGCAACTGGATGAACCTCACCTCAGGTTTGCGGTGAAGAGCGTGTGCACATGCTACGAGATGCACAGGCGGATCGTTGACATGAGGAAGTGCCTCGTTACCCAAATCGACGAGCCCGGATCGAGCCACAAGCAGAGCAAGCGTCACAGATCAGATGATCGTTTATGCTAGTTAATCATGCATGTAATATATAGTTTACTTTATTGGTGTGTGGAAATGTCATGTGTGTAGTAGCCACCTATGTAATTATGCATGTAATAGTTTACTTTGGTGTGTGCAAATGCCAAGGTTGTAGTAGCCACCTATGTAAGTGGATGTTTAATTTGGTTATGCAAGCATGTCCTTATAAGTGTGTGTGTATATATATATATATGTTGTTGTTCTGTATGCAATCCCATCGCACAACACACATGTCTTATTAGCAGCAACCGTCTGTGTTATTATCGGTCTTCACACACATTTCTGATTACAGACCTGTTTGCCGCGTATCACGCACATCTTGTTAAGCTGAACCATTTCTGTTCTCATGTCTCAATGCAAACAGTTCATCTGAGTGAACCGCATGCCGTATATCGCACACACCTTGATCTGGCTGACCATTTTATTTTGTGTTGCCTAATCACAAACAGTTCATCCAAGTGAACCGTATGCTGTGTATCGCACACGCCTTCATCTGGCTGCCCGTTTCTTTTGTTCCTCCTCATCGCAAACGGTTATTTGAACTGAACCGTATGCCCTTCATCGCACACGCAACTAAAAGCTGAACCGTGTTTATGCATCTGTCATCGCACACGCAATACAAACATGAACCGATTATTGGATCGCACACAGTTTCTCGAAGGGTCTCTGATCATAGTGTCGCCTTAGCAGCATCCTGCAGTAGTGATGTGACTCCACCATTTGTCCAATTAGTTTTTGTTTTAGTGGTTTATACTTTGAATAATTAGCTACTCTTGGTGCTGCTGTTGATGTGCTTGCATGTTGAATTCTTAGTGTTCTAAGTAGTTTGAATGCTTGCTATGGCCTCTATGTATCCCTACGAGTAGTTGCTATCAATTTCATAAAGTTTTGTTGACAAATTTTTGTCACCCCAAAATTTTTTATTTTCAGAAATTGTACGCGGACATGAATATCTTCAGGTAGTTTGGCTCTAAAAAGAACTCCAAGGGTGTTATTGGGGAGTCTTCTGACAGTGATCTCCACCCTCGAAGGTTGGCGGAGGTACGGTGATACGTCTCCGTCATATCTATAATTTTTTATTGTTCCATGCCAATATTTTACAACTTTTACATACTTTGGCAACTTTTTATACTATTTTTGGGACTAACATATTTATCCAGTGCCCAGTGCCAGTTCCTGTTTGTTGCATGTTTTTTGTTTCGCAGAAAATCCATATCAAACGGAGTCCAAACGGGATAAAAACTGACGGAGATTTTTTTTGAAATATATGTGAATTTTGGGAAGTGGAATCAACGCGAGACGATGCCCGAGGGGCCCACGAGGGTGAGGGGCGCGCCCTGGGCCCTCATGGCCACTCCGTAAGGCGGTTGGTGCCCTTCTTTCGCCGCAATAAATCCAATATCCAGATAAAAATCGTGTCCAAATTTCATCCCAATCGGAGTTACGGATCTCCGGGAATATAAGAAACGGGGAAAGGGCAGAATCTGGAACGCAGAAACAGAGAGAGACAGAGACAGATCCAATCTCGGAGGGGCTCTCGCCCCTCCCATGCCATGGAAGCCAAGGACCTGAGGGGAAACGCTTCCCCCATCTAGGGAGAAGGTCAAGGAAGAAGAAGAATAAGAAGGGGGGCCCTCTCCCCCTCTTCCGGTGGCGCCGGAACGCCGTCGGGGCCATCATCATCACCGCAATCTACACCAACACCTCCGTCATCTTCACCAACATCTCCATCACCTTCCCCCATCTATCTACAACGGTCCACTCTCCCGCAACCCGCTGTACCCTCTACTTGAACATGGTGCTTTATGCTTCATATTATTATCCAATGATGTGTTGCCATCCTATGATGTCTGAGTAGATTTTCGTTGTCCTACCGGTAATTGATGAATTGCTATGATTGGTTTAATTTGCTTGTGGTTATGTTGCTGTCCTTTGGTGCCCATCATATGAGCGCGTGCGTGGATCACACCATAGGGTTAGTTGTATGTTGATAGGACTATGTATTGGAGGGCAAGAGTGACAGAAGCTTCAACCTAGCATAGAAATTGATGTATACGGGATTGAAGGGGGACCAATATATCTTAATGCTATGGTTGGGTTTTACCTTAATGAACGTTAGTAGTTGCGGATGCTTGCTAATAGTTCCAATCATAAGTTCATAGAATTCCAAGTCAGGGATGACATGCTAGCAGTGGCCTCTCCCACATAAAACTTGCTATCGGTCTAGTAAAGTAGTCAATTGCTTAGGGACAATTTCACAACTCCTACCACCACTTTTCCACAGTCGCTATACTAACTTTATTGCTTCTTTACCTAAACAGCCCCTAGTTTTTATTTGCGTGCTCTTTATATTCTTGCAAACCTATCCAACAACACCTACAAAGTACTTCTAGTTTCATACTTGTTCTAGGTAAAGCGAACGTCAAGCGTGCGGAGAGTTGTATCGGTGGTCGATAGAACTTGAGGGAATATTTTTTCTACCTTTAGCTCCTCGTTGGGTTCGACACTCTTACTTATCGAAATAGGCTACAATTGATCCCCTATATTTGTGGGTTATGAAGGCCTTTTTCTGGCGCCGTTGCCGGGGAGATATAGCGTGGGGTGAATATTCTCGTGTGTGCTTGTTTGCTTTATCACTAAGTAGTTTTTATTTTGTGCTCTTGTTTTCTATCTTTAGTTATGGGTAGGAAACGCAAAATACCAAAAAAATTAGTTGTAGCTACTACACCAATGGTTGAAGAACCACGCAAAATCTATCACACTCCTGAAGCTTTTTACTTGGATCATCTTCGATCCCTATGTGCTCGTGCTGAAACCCCAACAAGCTTAGTTGAGGGAAAATCTTTAGATGAGCATGCTTGTTATGTGTGACATCGCATATCTAAAAAAGGGAAACTTTTACTGGATCAAATTCATTGTTTGCAATGCTATGCTTGGAATTTATGTGAAATATATGATGTTACTTGTTGTTCTAAAAACCCTAAGAAACACCTTCCCTACCAGTGCGAGTTTAGTGATAATGGAATCGTATCTTCGTATGCTAAGGGTTTTTATAATTACTATGATGTTCAACAAATTGAAGAATTTGTTGCTTTTAAGGGTGCTTATGAAATTGCTTCTTTGATTGAAACGTATGATGCTACTCTTTACAAATCTGAAAATTTTGCCATACTTAAATATTGTTATGATAATTATGCTTCTAATCCTTATATTAAACCATATATTGAGGACTCCTCCGCTGTCTAAGAAGAGACTAATATTTTGCAGGAGTCTATGGAAGAATGAATTGATGAAACTGTGAGCTCATTGGATGAAAAAGATGATGAGGAGAGCGAAGAACAAAAGGAGGAAGATCGGATTAGCTACCCGTGCCCACCTTCTAATGAGAGTAACTTTTCTACTCATACATTATTTGATGCCCCTTCGTTCTTACCGAAGGATGAATGCCATGATAATTGCTATGATCCCGTTGATTCATTTGAAATATCCCTTTTGATGATGCTTGTGGCCAAGATGCCAATATGAATTATGCTTATGGAGATGAACTTGCTATAGTTCCTTATGTTAAACATGAAATTGTTGCTATTGCACCCACGCATGATAGTCCTATTATCTTTTTGAATTCTCCCGAATACACTATATCGGAGAAGTTTGCCCTTATTAAGGATTATATTGATGGGTTGCGTTTCACTACTACACATGATGATTTTGATAGATATAATATGCATGTTCTTGCTGCTCCTACTTGCAATTATTATGAGAGAGGAACTACATCTCTGCCTCTCCATGTTTCCAATATGATAAAATTGCAAGAAACTGTTTATACTATGCATTGACCTTTACTATGTGTGCATGAATTGTTCTTTTATGACATGCCGGTGCATAAGAAGAGAGTTAGACTTTGTTGTTGCATGATATATGTTACTTTGTGCTCACTACTAAATCAAAAATCATTGTTAATTAAAATTGGCTTTGATATACCTTGGGATCCGGGTGGATCCATTACTTGAGCATTATATGCCTAGCTTAATGGCTTTAAAGAAAGCGCTGCCAAGGAGACAACCCGGAAGTTTTAGAGAGTCATATATTTCTGTTGTGTGCTTTTATAAAGTTTAAAAACAAAAATAATGTGCCAAGATTTGCCTTTAGGATGTTTACATTGCTTATTGGTTTGTGCGGTGCAAAACAGAAACTTTGGCTGTAGTGCGTGATTTTACATTTTTTTTACTGGAATGTCAAACGGTTTTGAAACTTTTTGCACTGTCTTTCTATACAAATTGTTTATTTTTCCTATTTTTTTAGAATTTTTGGAGTACCAGAAATATGGTGAATGTTCAGATTACTACAGACTGTCCTGTTTAAGACAGATTCTGTTTTTGATGCATAGTTTGCTTGTTTTGATGAAACCATCAATTTCTATCAATGGATTAAGCCATGGAAAAGTTATATTATAGTAGCTACAATGCGAAAACAAAATATGAATTGGTGTGCAACCGTACCTAGATTAGTGATTTGCTTTATTATGCTAACAGATCTTACCAAACTTTCTATTGAGTTTTGTGTGGATGAAGTGTTTGAAGATCGAGGATGTCTCGATGTGAGGAGAAGGAGAAGAGGCAAGAGCTCAAGCTTGGGGATTCCCAAGGCACCTCAAGTAAATATTCAAGGAGAATCAAGCATCAAAGCTTGGGGATGACCCGGAAGGCATCCCATCTTTCTTCAACAAGTATCGGTATGTTTTCGGATTCGTTTCATTCATGCGATATGTGCAAATCTTGGAGCGTCTTTTGCACTTAATTTTCACTTTTCTTTGATGCACCTTGCTGGTATGAGATAGTCCTTGGTTGATTTATAGAATGCTCATTGCACTTCACTTATATCTTTTGAGTATGGCTTTATAGAATGCTTCATATGCTTCACTTATATCATTTGAAGTGTGGATTGCCTGTTTCCCTACACATAGAAAACCGCCATTTGTAGAATGCTATTTTGCTTCACTTATATTTGTTAGAGCATGGGCATATCTTTTGTAGAAAGAATTAAACTCTCTTGCTTCACTTATATCTATTTAGAGAGATGACATGAATTGGTCATTCACATGGTTAGTCATAAAATCCTACATAAAACTTGTAGATCACTGAATATGATATGTTTGATTCCTTGCAATAGTTTTGCGATATAAAGATGGTGATATTAGAGTCATGCTAGTGGGTAGTTGTGGATTGTAGAAATACTTGTGTTGAAGTTTGTGATTCCCGTAGCATGCACGTATGGTGAACTGTTATGTGACAAAGTCGGAGCATGATTTATTTATTGATTGTCTTCCTTATGAGTGGCGGTTGGGGACGAGCGATGCTCTTTTCCTACCAATCTATCCCCCTAGGATCATGCGCGTAGTACTTTGTTTCGATGACTAATAGATTTTTGCAATAAGTATGTGAGTTCTTTATGACTAATGTTGAGTCCATGGATTATACGCACTCTCACCCTTCCATCATTGCTAGCCTCTTCGGTACCGTGCATTGCCCTTTCTCACCTCGAGAGTCGGTGCAAACTTTGCCGGTGCATCCAAACCCCGTGATACGATACGCTCTATCACACATAAGCCTCCTTATATCTTCCTCAAAACAGCCACCATACCTACCTATCATGGCATTTCCATAGCCATTCCGAGATATATTGCCATGCAACTTCCATCATCATCATATACATGACTTGAGCATTTATTCTCATATTGCTTTGCATGATCGTAAGATAGCTAGCATGATGTTTTCATGGCTTGTCCATTTTTTTATGTTATTGCTACGCTAGATCATTGCACATCCCGGTATACTGCCGGAGGCATTCATATAGAGTCATACCTTTGTTCTAGTATCGAGTTGTAATATTGAGTTGTAAGTATATAAAAGTGTGATGATCATCATTATTAGAACATTGTCCCATGTGAGGATATCAAAATAAAAGTGGCCAAAGAAGCCCCAAAAAAAGAGGCCAAAGAAGCCTAAAAAAAGAGAAAAAAATAAAAAAAAAAAGAGAAAAGAGAGAAGGGACAATGTTACAACCCTTTTACCACACTTGTGCTTCAGAGTAGCACCATGTTCTTCATATAGAGAGTCTCTTGAGTTATCACTTTCATATACTAGTGGGAATTTTCATTATAGAACTTGGCTTGTATATTCCAATGATGGGCTTCATCAAATGCCCTAGGTCTTCATGAGCAAGCAAGTTGGATGCACACCCACTTAGTTTCAGTTTGAGCTTTCATACACTTATAGCTCTAGTGCATCCGTTGCATGGCAATCCCTACTCCTCGCATTGACATCAATTGATGGGCATCTCCATAGCCCGTTGATTAGCCGCGTCGATGTGAGACTTTCTCCCTTTTTGTCTTCTCCACACAAACTCCATCATCATATTCTATTCCACCTATAGTGCTATATCCATGGCTCACGCTCATGTATTGCATGAAAATTGAAAAGGTTTGAGAACGTCAAAAGTATGAAACAATTGCTTGTCTTGTCATTGGGGTTGTGCATGATTTGAATATTTTGTGTGGTGAAGATGGAGCATAGCCAGACTATATGATTTTGTAGGGATAACATTCTTTGGCCATGTTATTTTGAAAAGACATGATTGCTTTATTAGTATGCTTGAAGTATTATTGGCTTAATGTCAAATGATAGACTATTGCTTTGAATCACTCGTGTCTTAATATTCATGCCATGATTAGATTACATGATCAAGATTATGCTAGGTAGCATTCCACATCAAAAATTATTTTTTTATCATTTACCTACTAGAGGACGAGCAGGAATTAAGCTTGGGGATGCTGATACGTCTCCTTCGTATCTATACTTTTTGATTGTTCCATGCCAATATTCTACAACTTTTACATACTTTTGGCAACTTTTTATACTATTTTTGGGACTAACATATTGATCCAATGCCCAGTGCCAGTTCTTGTTTGTTGCATGTTTTTTGTTTCGCAGAAAATCCATATCAAACGGAGTCCAAACGGGATAAAAACTGACAGAGATTTTTTTTTGGAATATATGTGAATTTTGGGAAGTGGAATCAACGCGAGACAATGCCCGAGGGGCCCATGAGGGTGAGGGGCGCGCCCCAGGGTGTCAGGCGCGCCCTAGGCCCTTGTGACCACTCCGTAAGGCGGTTGGTGCCCATCTTTCGCCGCAAGAAAGCCAATATCTGGATAAAAATCGTGTCCAAATTTCAGCCCAATCGGAGTTACGGCTCTCAGGGAATATAAGAAACGGTGAAAGGGCAGAATCTGGAATGCAGAAACAGAGAGAGAAAGAGAGACAGATCCAATCTCGGAGGGGCTCTCGCCCCTCCCATGCCATGGAAGCCAAGGACCAGAGGGGAAACCCTTCTCCCATCTAGGGAGAAGGTCAAGAAAGAAGAATAAGAAGGGGGGCCCTCTCCCCCTCTCTTCCGGTGGCGCCGGAACGCCGCCGGGGCCATCATCATCACCGCAATCTACACCAACACCTCCGTCATCTTCACCAACATCTGCATCACCTTCCCCCATCTATCTACAACGGTCCACTCTCCCGCAACCCGCTGTACCCTCTACCTGAACATGGTGCTTTATGCTTCATATTATTATCCAATGATGTGTTGCCATCCTATGATGTCTGAGTAGATTTTCGTTGTCCTACCGGTAATTGATGAATTGCTATGATTGGTTTAATTTGCTTGTGGTTATGTTGCTGTCCTTTGGTGCCCATCATATGAGCGCGTGCGTGGATCACACCATAGGGTTAGTTGTATGTTGATAGGACTATGTATTGGAGGGCAAGAGTGACAGAAGCTTCAACCTAGTATAGAAATTGATGTATACGGGATTGAAGGGGGACCAATATATCCTATGGTTGGGTTTTACCTTAATGAACGTTAGTAGTTGCGGATGCTTGCTAATAGTTCCAATCATAAGTGCATAGAATTCCAAGTCAGGGATGACATGCTAGCAGTGGCCTCTCCCACATAAAACTTGCTATCGGTCTAGTAAAGTAGTCAATTGCTTAGGGACAATCTCGCAACTCCTACCACCACTTTTCCACACTTGCTATACTAACTTTATTGCTTCTTTACCTAAACATCCCCTAGTTTTTATTTGCGTGCTATTTATATTCTTGCAAACCTATCCAACAACACCTACAAAGTACTTCTAGTTTCATACTTGTTCTAGCACTAGTGCAGAACAGGGCTTTAGCGCCGGTTCGTAAGGGCCTTTAGTGTCGGTCCCGCAACCGGCACTAAAGAGTGGGGACTAAAGGTCCCCCCCTTTAGTACCGGTTCATCACGAACCGGCGCTAAAGTGCCACCACGTGGCACGAGCTAGGCCCGGGTGCGTGTAGGACATTAGTACCGGTTGGTAACACCAACCGGTACTAAATGTTTGGGGATGTTTTATTTTTATTTTTTATTTTTCCTTTGATTTTGTGTTTTCAATTTATAATTGTTTTACATTATAATGAGTTGTTAAATCATTAGGTGAAAGTACCGCAGATTAGTTTCGAATGGATGCATGTGGATCCTAGCTAAGTGATCAAGTATATGCCATATCCATATTATACTTGATCACCTAATGATCAAGTATAATATGGATATGGCATATACTTGATCACTTAGCTAGGATCCATCCAGCTGAAACTAATCTGCGGTTTCTTTCATAAATGATATAATAACTCATCATCATCATCATCATATTAATATAAAAACTCTTGCATCATATCATCAACAACAGTATACTAGCTAGCTAAAAATCATCATAGTCGTCATTACCACTATTTAATCATCATAGTCATTACCGCTATCTAATCAACACCAACACTAGCTTAAAGAAGAAACATTCACTTGTACCAGAAGCAAAGATATCATCGAGTTCAACATGGTCATGATATTATAAGCGTTCATAACACCACAAAAGCAAATCACTCTTTGAGATTAAGTTCAGGACGAAGAACACGGACATGAGAGGACAAGTACTAAGAGCATGAACTAGCTAAATCACTCCTGCTGCTCTCTCTCAGGTAAAATAGTATAGAACATGTATAGCTCTCCTGATTCATCATACTGGAGCATGCAGATGAACCTGTCTCCTAATCGTGGGCTGCACTTCTCATTGCTGCCCCCTAGTACTTCTCTGGGATCGTTAACAATTTTTCTCCAATCTTTCACTATTAAGCATTCATCGCTTTTAGAAATCCTCAATGCACTCATGTGAAATGTAGGATATCTTGGCCGTAAGCTAACCATTGACATGCGACCTTTAGTCTCGATCCACTGAGGCACAACTGTCATCGGGAGTCCCTGTTGAGGAACATCGTATAGTAATTAATATACTTAGCAATGAAAGTTTAGCAAAAAAATAATGTATGCAAAAGAAGCACTGAGGACAAATAGTAAAAATCTTACCATCTTTCCTAAATAGATGTGACCGTAGTTCAATACGATCACTATTGGTCGCACGTTTTGAGTACTAACATTTCTAAGTGCAGGAAGAAAATTTGTCTTGACAGTACGAAGATCCTCAAGCCATGAAACATAATGACTTATCTCCTCGCAGTTTAGTTCAGCTCCGGGATAGTAGTAGGTCCTGTGTAACATCCCAAAATTCTAAATTTTGGAATGTTATAATAAATAGATAGATTTGATTGTTTGTTTGATTGTTGTGTGATTGATTGACTGAATGTGAGTGAAATTCAAACTTTTTGAAAGTTAAATGAGAGGGAATAAAAGGACTTTCCCAAACTTTCATTTTGCATTTATGATCTTCGTGATTTCAAATTCTTTTCAAATACAAAACCCTAGAGAGAAGATGACAGGACTTCTTCCATTTAAATAAATGAAAAGGGATTTGAAAGGATTTGAATTTTATTTGGAAATATTTTCAATTCAGAAAACTTTAAGCAACTCAATGATTTTCATGAGAGAAGATAAAATGACTTCTTCAAAACATATGAAATATGAGTTGGAAGTTTAAAAGGATCAAATTTAAAATCCTTTTGAAATTATTTTCAATTTGGAGTTATTTGATTTTATTCAAATTATTTTTCTCCAAAAATAAAATATATGGAAAATAGGGTAACATGATTCCCTACATCAGAAAATTGGAGATAACTAAATTTGAAATTATTTTTGTATTTCTAAAATGATTTTATTGCATTTTAGTAGGGCAGTAGCACTCTTTGAATTATTTGAAATGGTGTGGACTTTATTTGACTCTAGAAAAATGTTCAGCTTGTAGGAAATCTTTTGCTGAAAATTTTGATATATTATATTCCTATATAATATTTTTGTTTATTTTTATTTACCTATTTTTGTTTGTCTGAGAAAATGCTTTTTTTTAAGATTTTTTTCTCCGCGGGCCAACTGGGCCGAAGCCCAGCCAGCTGGCCCAGCCCAGCGCCGCGCCCCGCTCGTCCCCGAGCTCGGGCGGACTACCACACCCGCACGGCGTCGCCGCCGCCTCTCCGTTGCCCCTCCTCCACGCCTCGCGACTCCCCTCCCTGCCTATTTAAGCCGCAGCCCCGGGCCCCCCTCTCTCTTTCCTCGCCTCGCCTCACCCGATCCATCGCCGCCGCCGTCGGTTGCCGCCCTCGCCGCACTGCTCGCTGCTCCTCGCCGCCGCGCTGCCCTCGGGCCTCGCCGCCGCCTCCGCCGCCCCGCATAGCCAACGCCCGCGCCGCTAGCTGCTGCTGCCGTCGTCGCCGAGCGCCGCCGCCGCTGCCGCATCTCGTCGCCGGAGCCGCCGCCCCGATCCAAGCTGCCGCCGCCGCCGTCGAACCGCCGGTTCATCCGGACCGGTAATAAACCGTCCCTGGTTCGCTGGTTCTCTCTTTAGGGTTTCGGTTTTTAATTTAAACCCGGTTTTTCTTTTGACCTAGTTAATTAGTAAACGTTCGCTATGTTAGCTTTTGCAGTGAACGAGTTCGTTCTTTAGTTCTCCGTAGCGAACGTTCGTTCGATAGGATTTTTCTTTTTCTTTTTAATTTCGGTCAGGGATCCATCAATGAATATTTTCTTTACAAATCAGCCCCTGGTTTTCAAACGACTATAACTTTTTGCTCGTTAGTCAAAATTAGATGAAACCAACGCCCACTTCTTCTTTATGAACCCCTCTATCCAGTAAAACAACTTAAACATGTTTTTGAAATTTTAAAATGTGAAATTAGATCAGATTTGAATTCAAACTTTGTTTGATCATAACTTGAGTTTTATAACTCCGTTTTAGTCGATTCTTTTTGCTTTTCGAAGCTCTTGACCTAAACTTTCTGATAAGGCAAAATTCATATAATATTGGTACTATTAGAAATTGTTTTATGTTGCAAGAGTTATCTCATTGGTTTTGATGTTTTCCGAATTGTCTTCTTCGTTCTTTCGATCTTTTGAGTGATTGCTTATGTGTGGTTACTATTGCTTGCTTACGATAGATTGACCGGAGTGTGACGAGTAGAACTATCAGGAGTTATGAGTGTGAATCATCTTCATCAACAGTACAAGGCAAGTTCACACTTTGATCATATCCCTTTCATACCCAGTTTTTATGCATTAGTTTCACCCTCAAACATTGCATGAGTAGGATTGATAACATGTGGGTTTTGGGAAGTAGATGAGGTAGTACCTATTGTCCTGTTTACTATCAAACCCTTGGGAGTTACTTCTACGCTTGCTTATATTGCTATGCTATGCTCGTAGACGTGGATTGGGTTTGAGTGAATTTTCCATGACAGATGTGAGATTGTTAATTAATGGTTCAACTTAAGGTGGCTACTTAAATAAACAACTGGGTGGATTGAGGCACCTGGAGAACCCAGTGTTGCCTGTATTTTTGGATATCCCGGAGTACCCGTGTGATCATCCTATGGACCGCCACCCAGACTAAAAGGGATCATAAGATTATTCATGCTAGAAACTTCCGTGTGCAGCCACAAGCCATTATGGGCTCTGGCATAGTTGAGTAAGTTGTGTGAGCTCTTGAAGAGGTGGACTAGCAGATGTAGGGGGATTGTAGGTGTAACGGTCTGCCCGGAGTAGAGAGTAAATGCTTCTGAAAGACTGTGTCTCGATCATCCGTTTCTCAAACACCAAGTAGTGCGAGAAATCCAACGGAGGAGATCGAGTCTTGTGGGGAAAAGTGCACAAACCTCTGCAGAGTCTACAAACTAATCATGATTAGTCGTGTCCCCGGTTATGGACATCTTGAGTATCTAGTTCTTGGATTATCATGTGAATCTCATCATCATGTTACTTAATTTAATTTGATTGGGTTAATCACGTTCTTAATTGGGATTGAGTTGGAGGTACCTTCTCAATGTTTAACAACCACCATGATAGTTAAATAAAATTTATTCCTTTGCAGTAGGGAAAAATTGGCTTTTCGCAAAAACATTAAAACCATAGAGCTTTTCCACCAACCATATATGCATGTAGTGATAGCCTTTGTTCATCATTTCTCTATGGTGTGAATTTGCCAGTACATTCAATGTACTGACCCTTTGTGGCTGCAACGTTTCATGTTGTAGGAATCTTACGACGAGTAAGTGATACGTTAGGGTGACGATTTCTACACTCAACTTTGCCGTTGGTGTTGATGGGAATCCACAACCTTGTTACTTCCGCTATTTGGATTGAGGTAATAGTATTTACGTTACTTTATACATGTGATTTACCTCTGTTATAAATCCTCGAGTACTGTGTGTGTCAGCATACCGATCCAGGGATGACACTTAAGCACAGAGACTTGACCGTGTTAGGTCGGGTCGCTACATCCTGTCTACCAAGCGCCGGACATGTTTGCTTGAATGGAAATAAGCTGTCAATAGGAATTAGTTGTCAACTATTTTTGAATAAACAATATCAAAGACATAAATATGGTTGAGAAACTCACATAATGGTAGAACTGGAGGCGTCTGCACATCGACCCAGATGTCTCTATTACCTTCAATATCATCTTCCGGACGAATATCAAAGGTCATAACCATATCAGGCTCAAATGCATAAGCCTTGCATAGTGCTTGCCAAGTTTTGCATTCAAAATAGGTGTACGTGTCTGCATTGTATACTTTGACGTTGAAAGTATAACCATGCTCGGTTTTCAGGTAAACTCTCTTTACCTCCATAGTTTCCATAGCACTGAAACTTATCTTATCCAAGACAAAAATTCTTGCATGGCAGGGGATGCGCTAGTAGAATAGTGAAAATTTAAAATTATAAGTTGAAGCAAATGAAGGATATATATAAGTCATGCTTAATTACGAAAAAAGACTTGTCATTGTGACTTACTGTATCCACTTCGAAGGTCTCATCCAGCTTGATGCTGAAGCGCCTATCATCAACAAGGAAATTTCTGTCGCACAGGCCGCGCTGGTCTTCACAGTATTCGCACATAATGAAATCTTTTTCGTCGTCAGACGACATTTCCTATGTTCATATAGGTGAAACATTAAACACTTACTAGTTCTATTAATTCAACTAATTCAACTACTTCTATTAATTCAACTAGTTCTATTAATTCAACTAATTCAACTAAGCATTTACTAAAAATAAACTTGTTCTATTAATTTTCTTACTAAAATAAAGTAGCTAGTTCTATATAGTAATATTTTAATTAGATCATCAAATCTCAGATATCAAAATTTTCTAACTAAAAGTAAACTAGTTCTATTAATTCAACTAATTAACTAAGAATTTACTAAAAACAAACTAGTTCTATTAATTTACTTACTAAAATATATAAAGTAGCTATATATAGTAATATTTTAATTAGATCATCAAATCTCAGATACCTAAATTTTCTTACTAAATATAAACTAGTTCTATTAGTTCAACTAATTCAACGAAGAATTTACTAAAAACAAACTAGTTCTATTAATTTACTTACTAAAATATATAAAGTAGCTATATATAGTAATATTTTAATTAGATCATCAAATCTCATATACCTATTTTTTTACTAAAAATAAACTAGTTCTATTAATTCAACTAGTTCAACTAAGCATTTACTAAAAATAAACTAGTTATATTAATTCAACTAGTTCAGATAATCTCATATACCTAAATTTTCTTACTAAAAATAAACTAGTTCTATTATTTTTCTTACTAAAAATAAACTAGTTATATTAATTCAACTAGTTCAAATCTCATATATATACCTAATTAATATCTAGCTAATTCATCTAGCTAACAATTGACATTAATAATTAACAACTTTTCTATCTAATTCATCTAACATTAACATTCTAACATTCTTATCTACGTAATTCATCTAACATTAATCTAAACAATAGAAAACAGAAAATAAGTCAAAAAATATGTGTGTGTGTGTATGTGTGTGTGTACGAGCGGGGGGGGGGGGGGGGGCGGCGGTGTACGGGCGGCGGCGCGAGACGGCGACGGCGCGACAACGGGCGGCGGGCTGGGGGCGACGGCGCGATCGAGACGGCGACGTAGTACGGGGCGGCGGCGCGAGACGGCGACGACGGGCGGCGGGGGCGACGGTGCGTGGCGGGGGCGGCGAGGGCGGCGCGCGATGGGCGACGGCGCGGCGGCGGCGGCGATGTCGCGCGAAGAAGTTGGAGAAGAAGTGGTGGTCGATGAAACTGAATTTTTCATAAGTGCCATATATATAGGAGGGGCCTTTAGTACCGGTTGGAGCCACCAACCGGTACTAAAGGCTAATTTTGGCCAGGTCAAGCAGCGGGAAACGGCCGCCTTTAGTACCGGTTCATTACCCCAACCGGTACCAAAGGCCCACCCGTTAGTACCAGTTGGAGCCACCAACCTGTACTAATGGTTGTGCGCTGCCACCCGCGATGCACTATGTTTAGTCCCACCTCGCCGAGCGAAGGGCAGCCGCACTGGTTTATAAACCCAGCCGTGGCTGCTCCTTCGAACTCCTCTATATAGCAGGCTTCTGGGCCTAACTAGGGCGCGCTGCCCTGTGAGCCTGCCGGCCCTTCTGGGCCTGAATTTGCACACCCTAGGTCTGGCAGGCCCACTGGGCAGCGCCCCAAAAAAAATTTATATAGTTTTTTTTTTGCTGTATTTAGTTTCTTTGTG
Organism: Aegilops tauschii subsp. strangulata; assembly: GCF_002575655.3. Taxonomy (NCBI): domain Eukaryota; kingdom Viridiplantae; phylum Streptophyta; class Magnoliopsida; order Poales; family Poaceae; genus Aegilops; species Aegilops tauschii. The sequence continues at coordinate 348,056,673 of NC_053037.3, forward strand.
AATATTTTTGCTTTAGCTCTCTAAACAAATTGGTAAATGATGACGTCGCTTTGAATGCTGCATACTGAATGCAAAAAAATTCTGGAGTTCAAATAAGTTAAAAAAACATTGAAGTGCCCGTGTAACAGATGAGTTCTCGTCCGAAACACTGATACTCCGAAAGAGATTGTCCAGTTTGTACACGAAGTGTGTCCAATTTTTCCCGTGACCATCTCTACTCTTTCACACATGCTATGCGGGTGAAATGATGATACCATGCCAAGTTTCAACATTTTCAGAGTTCATTTTGTTGTGATTTACTGTTTCACGGTCATTTAGCTCTCTAAACAAATTGGTAAATGACTGAAAAACAGCAAATGATGTCAGAACGTGTTGGAAATTGATGACGTCACTTTGAATGCTGCATACTAAACGCAAAAAAAGTCTGGAGTTCAAATAAGTTTAAAAAAATGAAGTGCCCGTGTAACAGATGAGTTCTCGTCCCAAACCCTGATACTCCGAAAGAGATTGTCCAGTTTGTACACGAAGTGCGTCCAGTTTTTGCCGTGACCCTCTCTACTCTTCCGCACATGCTATGCGGGTGAAATGATGATACCTTCAACATTTTCAGAGTTCATTCTGTAGTGATTTTCAATTTCACGGTCATTTAGCTCTCTAAACAAATCGGTAAATGACTGAAAAACAGCAAATGATGTCAAAACGTGTTGGAAATTGATGACGTCGCTTCGAATGCTGCATAATCCCGGCTCAAAAAAAGTCTGGAGTTCAAATAAGTTTAAAAAAATGAAGTGCCCGTGTAACAGATGGGTTCTCGTCCGAAACCCTGATACTCTTAAAGAGATTGTCCAGTTTGTACACGAAGTGCGTCCAGTTTTTGCCGTGACCCTCTCTACTCTTTCGCACATGCTATGCGGGTGAAATGATGATACCTTCAACATTTTCAGAGTTCATTATGTAGTGGTTTTCAATTTCACGGTCATTTAGCTCTCTAAACAAATCGGTAAATGACTGAAAAACAGCAAATGATGTCAGAACATGTTGGAAATTGATGACGTCGCTTCGAATGATGCATAATGTTGGCTCGAAAAATGTCTGGAGTTCAAATAAGTTTAAAAAAAGAAGTGCCCGTGTAACAGATGAGTTCTCGTCCGAAACCCTGATACTCCGAAAGAGATTGTCCAGTTTGTACACGAAGTGCGTCCAGTTTTTGCCGTGACCCTCTCTACTCTTTCGCACATGCTATGCGGGTGAAATGATGATACCATGCCAAGTTTCAACATTTTCAGAGTTCATTTTGTAGTCATTTTCAATTTCGTGGTTATTTAGCTCCCTAAACAAATCGGTAAATGACTGAAAAACAGCAAATGATGTCAGAACGTGTTGGAAATTGATGGTGTCGCTTTGAATGCTGCATAATGCTGGCTCAAAAAAAGTCTGGATTTCAAATAAGTTTTAAAAAAATGAAGTGGCCCGTGTAACAGATGAGTTCTCGTCCGAAACCCTGATACCCTAAAAGAGATTGTCTAGTTTGTACACGAAGTGCGTCCAGTTTTGAAGTGAGTGGCGGTCGGCGGGGGAGGACCGGCGCGGGAGATTGAGGGGGAGACCGAGTGAGTGGAGAGAGTGAGGGCGTAAACATGTAAAAATATACATAAAAAATACATTGATTATCAATGATCTTTTTATGTACAATCTGAATTGTCAATATGAGTCCTCAATGGTTTAGAAACCGGTGAAGACTCATATGGAGTCCACAAATTCTACACATAGAGTTCAATGAAGACCAAATGCTTGTGAAGTTTGAGAAAGTAACATATTTAAGGTGGTAAAAATCTTGCTAGGGGAGCGAGGTGGGACTAAAAACAGCCTGCCACAACCTCTTTACTACCGGTTCATCCCACGAACCGGTACTAAAGGTGTTGGCCGGGCCCCAGCCTCTTTAGTACCGGTTCGTGGCATGAACCGGTACTAAAGGTTCGCACTGAACCGGTACTAAAGATCTCCTCCCGCCTAGCCGTTTGAACCGGCACTAATGGACACATTAGTGCCGGCTCAAATGCAAACCGGGACTAATGCGTCTCACATTTGACCCTTTTTCTACTAGTGTAGGTAAAGCGAACGTCAAGCGTGCGTAGAGTTGTATTGGTGGTCGATACAACTTTAGGGAATATTTGTTCTACCTTTAGCTCCTCGTTTGGTTCGACACTCTTACTTATCGAAAGAGTCTAAAATTGATACCCTATACTTGTGGGTTATCATACGACCGTGCGAATGGCCGCACACCCCGTTCCTGGAAGAGTCTGGAATTGTTCAGGTGTTCACACAATACATTGCCAATGCCGGTCTCACCGACTTCATCGCAGATGAGTGTGACCAGCACCAAATCCTCACAAACATCTTTGTTCAAAGCTTTACTTTCTTGCCTAGAAATAATCCTCCTGAAGTGAGCTTTGATTTATATGCTGAAAACCATCAGATACCACTTACTGAGTTTTGTGACATATGCATGATCCCTTCTGATGGGAGCTTGGCTGATCCTAGGCCAGCTGGGTTTGAGGACTTCTATCATACTTGACAGTGGGAGATGAGAGAGGGGTGTCAGCCACCACGGCTGTTAGCTTACACTTTCCTGCTGTACATTATTTTGCTTTATTTGTTGCTAAGTGTCTGGTTGCTAGAAAGAAAGTAGGTGCACTCAGCGCACCAGACTTTGCTGTTTTACGTCGGGCACTGGAGGGTGACAATGCTTATAGCTTGGGAGCTATTGTGGCCCGTCGCCTACATCTTAATAAATCCCGGGGGGAAATACATGGTGGGATTTTTGCTACTCGTTTGGCGGCTCACTTCAATGTTGAGATACACCCTCATGATTACCCTCTGACCAAGGTTTACCTAGATCGTGTAGCCATGGAACACCATCACTTTCTTGCACATGATCATCCTAATATCGCCATTCCTTATAACCTGGTCTTTAGCATTAAAACTCATGATGTTATTCCATTGCCCGCACCTGCTTTGTTTGATTTTGCTGCAAGGGGCGGATATAGGATTATGCCTGCGGACATCATCGCCTACCGGTACGCTCAGGCTACTGTGGAAGCAGCACAGGAGGAGCCTCAACAGTAGGATGAGTGGATGCCTGCTCCTCAGGATCCCTACTACCATCCAGGGTACTGATCGATTACCAAGTTAGGCGAAAATCCTAAGCTTGGGGGAGTACGTGTTTGTCACCGACATTACATGTATGTCTACATATCATTCTATTTGTCGGTGTTCACACTTTTTCATTGTATCATCCATGCTTGGATTTATATTCTTGCTTTCTTCTTGTGCGTTTGAAAAACTTTAGAAAAACCAAAAAAAAATAGTAGTAGTAATTTACTTTCTTTGCATGCTTAGTAGTAGTATTAAAAAGAAAACCCAAAAAGATTTCCTTGTTCTTCTTTTGCTTGTTGGGAGCTTTCCCGTGTAAATATTTTTTTTCGTTTTTGCATTTCCCTTTTATTTGCTTGTTTAAGAAAACCAAAAAAACTCCAAAAATATTTCAGTGCGTTTCTCTGAATTTCTTTTCTTTTTATTCGAGTCCTACCGAGGAAAAGACCACGATGAAAATGTTGAGTGGCTCTCATATGAATAACTGTTGAACTAATAAAGAGCCCATTTTACCTCGTCTTCTCCCGTTGAATAAAATGTTTGCAGATTCCAGCTTAGCCCACGACATTCGTGCACTATTATTATTTTCATATCGTTCGGTCGTACAAGTGAAAGGCAATAATGACGACACTCGATGAACTGGCCGTGGCAAAGAGAAATTGGTATGAACTCGACTTGTTCTGTTTGTGTAAATATGTTTAACCTAGTATCTAGGCTTCAGCCCGTTAAGATTAAACATGTTTGCAATGACAATTAGAGATTATAGTTTTTCATGCCATGCATAAGTCTAGGAGTGGATAATGGTTTATCTTGGATATCAACATAGCGTTAAAATGATTGTGATGTATTATGATGAGATGGTATCCTCCTCTGAATGTTCAAGTGGCTTGACTTGGCACATGTTCATGCATGTAGTTGAATCAAAACCAACATAGCCTCTATGATATTTATGTTCATGGTGATCATATCCTACTCATGCTAGTGTCCAATGTTACTTATGCATAATGCATGGTTATGATCGTTGTTGCTCTCTAGCTGGTCATTTCTCAATCTAAATTGCTAGCCTTCGCCTGTACTAAGTGGGAATTCTGCTTGTACATCAAAAACCTTGAACCCAAAGTTATTCCAGGTGACTCCACCATACCTACCTATAGACGGTATTACCCTGCCGTCCTAAGTAAATTTGCATGTGCCACCTCTAAAAACTTATAAAAATTATCCTTTTTGTGTGCCTGGATCGTTCATGGAACGACAGGAGGTGGTCAATATCTTCCATGCTAAGCGGGTTATTCTCAGGTCAAGTGTTTATTCACTCGCCATTGCACGAGAAAATGGGCGGTAATAGGGATGCCCAGTCCCAAACTGCAAACATGAAAAAGAGTTCATCTCTTAAATAATCAAACAAAAACTCCCAATGGAGTCAAAACCTTTACTTTTATCGCTTGGGAACCGCCACTAGCGTGCTTAGCATGGAAGATGTTGTTAACTGATGGTCGTGAAGTGAATGAGAAAGGTGCATGTCTCAAAATATCATTTATCTCTGATTTAAAAACTGAGCTCTGGCACCTCTGCAAATCTCTGCTTCCCTCTGCGAAGGGACTATCTATTTACTTATATGTTGTGTCACCACCTTCTAAAACAAGCGGCAAAAACAGAGTAGAGCACAGCTGTCATGATTTATGCATTGTGTGTAGCTAATGTTGGGTGCATCATGACTGGATCTTTTCTGCCATGAATTACAATGTTAAGTCGCTGCTTGAACTTTGGAGGTGCTCTGCATTTATGTTTTGCGGTCTCAGAAAGGGCTAGCGAGATACCACTATTGTCGTATTATATCATGGTTGTTTTGACAATGTGTTGCTATTTGAGATATCTTATTATTGCTCGCTAGCTGATTATGTCATTCATATGGGCCATTATAATCTTTAAGAGTTATTGTCGGCATGGTTAGTTATAATGATTGGCTGAAAATCTGGGTGTTGTTTAAGCTTATTTATGCAAACAAGAGCAAAAGAGTTCGGAAAAGTTTTTCTTTCTCACTTTCAGTTTATCAACTAAATTGCTTGAGGACAAGCAAATGTTTAAGCTTGGGGGAGTTGATACGTCTCCAACGTATCTACTTTTTCTCACGCTTTTCCCCTTGTTTTGGACTCTAATTTGCATGATTTGAATGAAACTAACCCCGGACTGACGCTGTTTTCAGCAGAACTACCATGGTGTTGTTTTTGTGCAGAAATTAAAGTTCTCGGAATGGAATGAAACTTTGCGAGGATTTTTTATATCAATAATAAGAATTTCTGGAGCCAAGACCTGCCGGAGAGGGGCACATGGGTGGGCACAACCCACCAGGGCGCGCCCCCCTCTCCTGGCGCACCCAGGTGGGTTGTACCCACCTGGTGGCCCCGCCGAGGACCCCCCTGATACTATAAAATCACATATTTCCAGAAAAAAATCAGGGAGAAAGAATTATCACGATCCACGAGACGGAGCCGCCGCCAAGCCCTGTTCTTCCTCGGGAGGGCAGATCTGGAGTCCGTTTGGGGCTCCGGAGAGGGGGATCTTCGTTCTTCGTCATCACCAACCCTTCTCCATCGCCAATTCCATGATGCTCCCCGCCGGGAGTGAGTAATTCCTTCATAGGCTCGCTGGTCGGTGAGGAGTTGGATGAGATTCATCATGTAATCGAGTTAGTTTTGTTAGGGCCTGATCCCTAGTATCCACTATGTTCTTAGATTGATGTTGCTATGACTTTGCTATGCTTAATGCTTGTCACTTTGTGCCTGGGTGCCATGAACTCAGATCTGAACCGTTTATGAATTCATCATTATATCCATGTTTTAGATCTGATCTTGCAAGTTATAGTCACCTACTACGTGTTATGATCCGGCAACCCCGGAGTGACAACAACCGGGCCCACTCTCGGTGATGACCGTAGTTTGAGGAGTTCATGTATTCACTCTATGTTAATGCTTTGTTCCGGTTCTCTATTAAAAGGAGGCCTTAATATCCCATAGTTTTCAATATGGACTCCGCTGCCACGGGAGGGTAGGACAAAAGATGTCATGCAAGTTATTTCCATAAGCACGTATGACTATTTACGGAATACATGCCTACATTATATCGATGAACTGGAGCTAGTGTCGTATCGCTCTAGGTTATAACTGTCACATGATGAATATCATCCAACAAGTCACCGATCCAATGCCTATGAATTTATCTTATATTGTTTTTGCTAACTTACTACTGCTATCATCACTGTTACACTTGCTACAAAATTACTGCCATCACTGTTACTGTTACCGGTGCTGTTGTCACTACTATCAAAACTATCATACTACTTTGCTACTGATTACTTGTTGAGATAATTAATCTCCTAGTGTGGTTGAATTGACAACTCAGCTGTTAATACCTTTAAATATTCTTTGGCTCCCCTTGTGTCGAATCTATAATTTGGGTTGAATACTCTACCCTTGAAAACTGTTGCGATCCCCTATACTTGTGGGTTATCAGCAGTGCGCATAAATATCACATGTATGATATTTATTTTGTTATGGTTATATGAGGTTTTGATAAATCGGCCCTGGTTATGGACTATTTAGTCATCAGTGGTTTTTATATGGGGTATTTTGACCCGCCCTGGGGTAAACCGCCAGGGCACTTGTAATGTGTTTATGTGCAGGAAAAAATGATAAGTCTGACCTGCATAATTGATAGTATTATAAAGCATAAGTGGCGGGTCTTTAAATGATGGGTCGACGGTGTTATGCAAATAAACACGCACGATGGTGTGACAGATCAGAATTGTTTATCTAGCCTATTACAAGGCATCTGACAGCCCAAAAGGACAAGTGTTTTTTGAGACATAGCATCAAAACGCTATGACTGGTAAGCCGGCTCATGAGTTCAGACTTTTAGTCTTGGCGGGTCAAAGCCTCCGGGTCATCCTATGCTTCTTCTTCTTCTTTGATTATCCATTGGCTGGAAGTCAGGCGAAGCCTAGTTGATACCGGTCAAAGCTCTAAACACAACCTCGTCATCTATAAGACTTGATGGATCAATGTCAGGAGCGAAGGTGTGCTTACGAGTCGGCGGGATGAGATCCACCTCTTGATGAACCGGCGCCTTCACCTTCTTGTTATCAGCATCATAAGCCGCCTGGTATTGGGAGAGATTGGTTTCTTTGGCCAGCTTGCTTGCTAACGGATGCATTTCCCTTGTTATTTGTGCAAAATCATCAGCGCTGAAGGGAGACCCGTCTTCTTTCACACTCGGGCAACCATTGGCTAAATCTTCTGGATCAAGATCTGCTTGCCATGCCTTTACCCAGCTTAAGGCAGTCATGGCACCAGCTCTAGTGGCGGCTCGCTTTAAGTCTTCAATCCTTTGGGGCAGCACCGATAGCCTGTCCAGTGTTTCCTTGATGAGGGTGGGCGGAGGCTTCTTATGGATAGCAGCAGATATTGTCCGTTGAGCACCGGTGTATAGCTGCTCTACCAGAGTATAGACAGCTTGAAGCTTGATGCGCAAGTCGGAGCCCAATTTGGCGCTTCGGGAGCCTGCATCAGTAAAATTATTGAAAAACCGGCAGATGATTATGATATACTGACGGTGCAAAGGAAAGTATTATTGTTACTTACCGAAGATGGCCATTGTCATGTTGTTGATTTGATGCTTTAAACCGGACAACTCATCAGCTACCGGTTTCAGGGCTGCTTCGGCGTCCTCCGCTCTTTTTAGTAAAGTTGCCTTTTCGGTCTCCCAGCCGGTTCTATCAGTACTGAAGCTCTGTTTCAACTGCTCAATGTTCTCCAATGTAGTCTTCAGTTCTGATTTGGCTTTTGATGTCTCAGATTGCTGAGTTTAAATATTGGCCCTCAGGTCTTGGACTTGGGATTCCTTTTCATTTAGTTCAGCCTGCGACATGAACAACATGGAAGGTATTATGACCATGATTATTTTTTAAGTCCCAAGCACAATACAAGTATTTTCCTTGGCACTTGGGGGCTAATGCCGATCACTCTTTTTAAGACAAGTTTATATAATGACCCGGGTAAACTTATATGATGCATTTTATGCAACATACTTGAATTTTTCAGCTATGGTGATAAGTCCTGGCTTATTCATGGTGATTAAACCGGCCCTTGGGGGCTACAGGTGCAAAGTTGATCGTTATTAATTGAAGTCCCGACTTAACTTAATCGTTTAAGCCGGCCCTTGGGGGCTACTAGTTTGATCTTCATATATTTATGGCTCTCTAAAAGTCTATAGTACATTCAATGCTATCATATTCTATAGACATGGCGGCTTATAGAGATATATGTATGAGGAGGATTTTGTTGGATTACCTCAAAACGCTCCTGCATCAAGTTGACCAAGCCGGCTTCAAAATCACAGCTGGTATACAGACGGTTTAAATAACCGGAATGATTCTCTTGGGCGCTGAACTAGGCATAGCTTTCCAAGTCTACCTTCCACTTGCCTTTATCAGCAGCAGAAACATCTTCCTTGGCGATGTGCTTGGATAAGGAAGTAGGGTTACCCGGTGCTGTATAACCAAGCCCGGTAATGATGACATCGTCAGCTTTCTCTTCAGCGAGCTTGATTGGACTTGGCAGCTTAGTGATGACCAGCTGAACGTCTATATGATCTATGGTGACATCATGCTCTTCTGGTGGCGGGTCATCAATGGTAGCTTCAGCGGTTGGATGAGAGGCCTCTGGCAATTGCTTTTCCGTCTCAAAAGGGTTGGAGTCTTCAGCCGGCATATTTAGTTTAGCCTTCTTGCTGGGCTTGGCCACGCCACTGAAAATAAGAAATACGAAGATGTCAACATATCAGTCAGGCATGAAGTTTCAAATGATTGAATATAACTTACCCAGGAGCAATTTTGAAGGCCGGAATCTGAGTTCCAGTTGACTCACCGGATGTGGAGTGAGATGTTCCATGGTAGTTTGAATCAAATGGATTAAGAGGTTGACGAAAAAGACCCACCTTGGGATAATTTAAGTCAGAAGTTTGTGAAACCTCGGCACGACGCTTGCGAGGGACCGGTGTGTTGGGTAAACCGGAGGATAAAACTCCACCGCCACTGTTCCGGGTCGTGCGGCAGCCTTCATGCTGTTGTTTCTTCAAAATAAATTTGGGATCCAAGTGAGCTAAAGGGTGAGAAAATCTTACTTTCTGGCTTGCTTGTCGAGTTTTCTGTGTTGGCAGAGGTTCCGAGCCGGAGGAAAGGGTAATTACCTCTTCATCATCTGCACGGCTGGCCTCCGCATCATCTTGATAATGGTCATTGTCAATAAGATGTACAAAGAATGAGCCAAGGGAATCAAGTTCTACCTCCGATTCTTCATCATCATCTTTATCGTCCAAATTGAATAACTCAGCAGGATTGGTCTTCTTCTTAGCAGGTTTCTTGATATCCTTGCTCTTTGTCCGGGTTTTCTTGGTCGGCTTATCCTGCAGTTTTTTACTCCAAAAAGGTGAATCGGCCTGCAAATAGTAAATGGGTATGAAAAGGCAGTATAAGTAAAGATATGTTTTAATAGTGAAATTTATGAAAAGCTTACAACTGGTGGCTTGTTCATAAGGCAGAAAGGATTTAGTCCGACTTTACTGCAGTCTTCCAAGCTCTCATTCAACAGAGTTTTGGTCATGTTATTGATGTCTTCATCAGTCAATTCAATCTGACAGTGGCACTGAGGATCTGATAACTCGCCGGTGTATTCATGCATTAAGCCGGGACAGCGGCTTAGAGGCAAGACTCTCCAAGCGACCCAGCATCGAACTAGGTCAATTCCGGTCAAGCCATTGGCCATCAAGGCTCGGATCTTTGAAAAAACCGGCATGTATTTCTTCCGCTCTGCTGTGCTGATGCGGTCTGGAAGATGATGTCTATTACTAAGCCGGCTGGCGCGATAACCCGGCAAGGGATTTTCCCCTTCTGGAGATGTACCTTTGCAGTAAAACCAAGATTGGTTCCAGTTTTTGGGATGACTGGGAAGAGTGGCAGCTGGGAAGGTGGCTTCTTTCCGATGCTGTATCGAAATGCCGCCTAGCTCTAGGCTGGGCCTGTCTATGAACTCGTTCTACCGATTTAAGTAATAGAACTCTCTGTATAGTTCCACGGTGGGCTCCTGTTGAAGGTACACCTCGCAGAATACTTGGAAGTTGCAGATGTTCGAAACGAAGTTGGGTCCAATATCTTGTGGATGGAGCTTGAAAAATGCAGCACATCGCGGAAGAATTTTGAGCCAGGAGGGCTGAAGCCCCGGTTCATGTGATCAACAAAGACAACTACTTCTCCATCCTTGGGCTCAGGAGGAGTTTCAGCGCCTGGGACCCTCCAATGGATGACGCCCTTTTTGGCCAGGACACCTATCTGAACATATTCGTTCAAATCTTCCTCAGTGACCCGGGAAACGACCCAATTGCAAGCAGTGACAGTTTTTCCCATTTGGAGATTGAAAGCCTAAAAGAAAGAAACATTACTGGTTTAAAATTATACTATTAAACCGGACCATGGATTCAAAGATAGAGTGCTATAAACGGCTGACAGTGTAAGCCGGAGGGTGAACATTGAAGTACGTAGATATTCATATTGGCGTCTTAAAAGGGGACTGATGGTACCTACCGGAATAAGCAAGCATGGTTAAACCGGAGATTATTGCCGTGTTATGCAGGCTATGAAGCATGTGAGGGCGGTTTAAATAGGGCCCAATGTTATATGGTGGATCATGGTTTATGGTATAAGCCGCCATGGCAGTTATGATACTTCAAATCTATCAGTGAAAATTTTGCTAAAGTGATGGACAAATAGATTTCACAGGCTAAAGATATGATTTTTGATCTACAGCAGTTCAGAAAAGGCAATAAATTCTGAAACCTAAGGTGGCGGCAGCAGAAAAGTTTGGGTGCTCCGATGAGATCTTTAAGGAGAGATATTATTCTGATGATAAAAGTGAATGCTAAACTACTACCGCACAAGGTTCATGACCTATTCAGATTAAAAGCTGCTTGAGTTGAAGGAAACAACGAAGAACGGTGAACAACACTGATGAACAGACGAAACCCTAATGCAGATCTGAGATGAAAAGAGAGGAGCACTTACAGGTGATGAGGAACAGCGGTGGCGCGCTGGAGTTCTCTGGTCCGGTCAGGTCAATGCAGTGGCCTGAGTTGGTGCAGCGGTCGAAGGTCGCGGCGGCGGAGCTCAGGTGACAGAGGAGATGCGAGAGGAAGACGAAGGCAAGGAGGCAAGGGGGAAAAACGATAAAGACCCCGTCCCTATTTATAAGAGGGTGGATACAAGGCATGAGCGGGAATCGAGGAGGCTGAAATCATCATGTGGCTATATGGACGCCTCAATTTTCGGGATGATCATTAAGATAAGGATCAGTTAAAAATATTCTGGGCCTCGTGCGAAGTTAATGCGAAATGACATCATGGCGGTTTAAGAAGATTCTGTGAGCTGACGTCATGGCGGGTTACAGCACGTTTATCAAACAAGCGATGCAAGATTTTGACAAGTGAGGTATTGAAGATTGATATGAACAAGTTCAAATCAACCTGGGGCCTAATGTTGGGGATATAACTACTAGGTATGAACCGCCCAGGAGGGGCCGGGTTATACCACTGGCGACTTATCGATGAAGATGGCGGGTCATAGCAAGCCTTTTGACGGCCCAAGACCCAGAGGCGACTTGAGGCCCAAGAGGATGAACCGCCATATGTATGACTTGTATTGTAAGGCAAGCTTAGTTATTCACCGAGCCGGACACGTTGTGTATGAGCCGGCCGGGACTCTGTAAGCCACCGGTCATCAACCTGTGTATATAAAGGGGTGACCGGGCGGCGAGTTAAGGGCAAGAAACAAGATCGAGAACTAGGTCAAGCGTATTTGTTCCCTGGTAATCGAAACCCGAGCAATACAATCCCAAACTGGAGTAGGCCTTTTACCTCCACCGCGAGGGGCTGAACCAGTATAAACTCTGTGTGTCCTTTGTCCCGCTTAACCCCTTTAACCTAACCTAGTTGCGATGGCTCCACGACTAAGTCCTTACGCTAGGACATCTGCCGTGTTAAGTCCGCGACAGTCTTGGAAGCCCACGGACCCCCGCACCGCACAATAACTTCATGGCACTACCCATGAGAAACTGTGGAAGGCGTTGTTCAAGCTGCAGAAGACATGGCCAACTGAGAAGGAGGACATCAGCCTTGACGCCGAGAACCCTCCCAGGGAGGTAATGTAACACAACCCCTTTGTGGTCGGATATTTACTATCTCATTTTGATTCTCAACTCTCTCAACTTGTTCTCCAGGGCTTGCTCAAGAAAGCCGAGGAGATGGATTGTCTGTGCTGATGCAGCTTGAACTACGTAGGTATTTCCCCAAAGAGGAAGGGATGATGTAGCACAACTACGGTAGGTATTTTCCTCAGTGATGAGACCAAGGTTATCAAACCAGTAGGAGAACCACGCAACACTACGTAAATGGTACCTGCACACAAAGAACAAATACTTGCAACTCGACGTAAAAGAGGGGTTGTCAATCCCTCCCGGGTAAAAAGATAGATAATATTGTAGTAGATTGGATAAATAGATCTCACGGGAACGCGAGATAAAATAAATAAATAAAATTTTGCAGCAAGGTATTTTTGGGTTTTTGGATTAATAGATCTGGAAATAAAAGCAAATAAAAATAGATCTCAAAGGCAAATATGTTAAAGAAGAGACCCGGGGGCCGTATATTTCACCAGTGGCTTCTCTCGAGAAAAATAGCATACGGCGGGCAAACAAATTACTGTTGGGAAATTGATAGAACTTCAAATAATTATGATGATATCCAGGCAATGATCATTATATAGGCATCATGTCCAATATTAGTAGACCTACTCCTGCCTGCATCTACTACTATTACTCCACACATCAACCGCTATCCAGCATGCATCTAGTGTATTAAGTTCATGGAGAAACAGAGTAATGCAATAAGAACGATGACATGATGTAGACAAGATCTATTCATGTAGGAATAATCTCCATCTTGTTATCCTTAATAGCAACAATACAAACGTGTCATTTCCCCTTCTGTCACTGGGATTGAGCACCGTAAGATCGAAGCCATCACAAAGCACCTCTTCCCATGGCAAGAAAAAATCGACCTAGTCATCCTAACTAAACCAAAGATTCGAAGAAGAAATACGAGGATATAAGCAATCATGCATATAAGAGATCAAAGAACTCAAATAACTTTCATGGATAAAAATATAGATCTGATCATAAACTCAAAGTTCATCGGATCCCAACAAACACACCGCAAAAAGAGTTACATCAAATAGATCTCCAAGAGACTACTGTATTGAGAATCAAAAGAGAGAGAGAGGAAGCCATCTAGCTACTAACTACGGACCCGTAAGTCTATAATGAACTACTCATGCATCATTGGAGAGGCACCAATGAGGATGATGAACCCCTCTGTGATGGTGTCTAGATTGGATCTGTGGTTTCTGGAACTTGCGACGGCTGGAATTTTTTTCATCGCCTCCTCTAGGGTTTTTGGAATATTGGGGTATTTATAGAGCAAAGAGGCGGTGCGGGAGGCCACCGAGGTGGGCACAACCCACCAGGGCACACCTGGGCCCCCAGGCACGCCTAGGTGGGTTGTGCCCCCCTCGGGGCACCCCTCTGGTACTTCTTTGGCCCATCCTGTGTCTTCTGGCCTAGAAAAATTCTCCAAAAAGTTTCGTTGTGTTTGGACTCCCTTTGATATTGATTTTCTGCGAACTAAAAAACAGCAACTGGCACTGGACACTATGTCAATAGGTTAGTCCCAAAAAATGATATAAAGTTGCTATAAAATGATTGTAAAACATCCAATAATGATAATATAACAACATGGAACAGTAAAAAATTATAGATACGTTGGAGACGCATTGGACGCCCCTGCCCGAAGATCCCATGTCGGCTTTGTTACAAGAGATATTGATCGTGGCGCCCTACAAGGCGCCTGAAAAAAGGAGTAGAAGAAAAAGAATGCACCGGAGACCATGGGGGCCTCCGCACAAGAGGTCATCCGAACAGCAAATCTGGAGGCATCGCGGCCGCCTCTGTCCAAGATGGGGATGAGGAAGAGGACGAAGAGGAGAGTGACTCCTCCTGCTCCAAGAAGGGGGCAACACCGGCCGAAACCGAGGGGGAACACCCTTCCCCGACGCCAAAGAGGAGGGGAGATACTTGATGATAGCTCGGACTCCGATAAGGAGTCCGCAGCTTCGAAGAAAGTCCCGGAGCGGGTTTCCAGAATCAAGCCCCACGCCGAAAGGTAAGAGCCCGAAGACTTTTCGGGCATCAATTTCACTAACCGAATAATTAGAAGTATGTTCTTTTGCACCGCAGCACCGCCCGAGACCTTCCCACTGACCAGGTGTCGGAGGGCACTTCTTCGTCGGCCGACCTGGCGGAGAGTGGAGGCGCGTCGCACTCTGCTCCTCCCCCGGTCATCGGAGAGACCGGGGAGGTGTTGTCCCAGAGGACCCCACCCCGTGCCTAACACAGGGGGGATGAGGATATTGTCATGGCCGAAGCATTAGCTTCGGCTACCGAAAACAAGGAGAAGGAGCCGGGCATGTCGACTCTTCCCAGACGGCGGTTTTGGAGCCTGAGCGGCCCTTCAAAACAGTGCAACCGCCTTCCACCAAAGGGGGAGCAGGGGGCCCACCGCCCGTGCCAAACACTGGGGGTCGGGGTGTGGCCAAATGGCCGAACATGATGGAGGTGGCTATGAAAAGCTCCTCCATTGTCGCCGAACACCGCATCCTAATGGGTGTGGTTTTGCAAAGCGTTCGGTCCGTTAACAGCGGACTGAAAGACGCTTTTGGAGGCCTCCTAACAGCCTTTGAGTTAAACAGAGTAATGTTTTTGTTGTTTGTTGTTTTGTAAATAAGATTTGAGCCATCCTTATATGTAGCAGCCCCCGAGACTCTGGTAGGTTGCGAAGAAACCTAGCAGAGGGTCGAAATTGTGAGGATGTTGGCCAAAGAATCAACTTGTTTCTATTTTGCAGGATTCGGCGTTGGCGGCTACTGTCAATGCCACTGAGTTGGTTGTGATCAATCGGAAGCTAAAGGGCTCCGAGGAAGAACTCAACCTCGCCAACAAGGGGCTAGACAAAGCACAAGGTTAGTCTGTGCGAAACACAGTACTTTGGATAGTTTAAGTTTAACTAGACTTTTCGGGATGATCCCTTAAGCAAGAAAATCATTGCAGTTGGCACTGCAGAGGTTGGAAGCCTTAAGGCCGAGCTGCGGAAGGCGAAAGCTGACGCAGCCGAACAAAATACGATGGCCGAGTGAATGGCCGCCGAGCTCACATCGGTGAGAAATGACAATAAGAAGCAGGAGTCCAGGGTGACCGTGGTGCAACAGGAGCTCAAGGATGCCATCACAAAATGTGAGGACCTTGAGTAGAAGAATAAGGAACATGACATCGAGCTGGCGAAGATGATGATGGAGGTCCAGGAAGCACGAACAGAGGCGCGAGGTGCTCGGGAAGAGCTCTGACAGGCGAAGCAAATTGCGAATGGTAAGCAGTACTTACTACAAAGAGTCTTCGGTGGCAAAAGATTCGTGTTGCTTACCTGGGTCTGGCGTTCCGCGGGAGCCTTTGCGGAGATCCCGAGGAGTGCGGCCGATGCGTCAAGATACTATGCGACTCAAGAAGGTGACGTTGACTTGAGGCTATTCTGGGAGTAATTTCAAGCCCTTGAGCACCCTCCCTCCTTGTTAATCAAATGAAACAGTTGATAGAGCTGCACCGGATGGCGGAGCCGGACATGAAGGTCCTTTTTGTCTGACTGTGCCCCTCTGATCCCCTGCCAAACAACTATTTCGGTATTGTGGCGAAGCTGTGTGACGCTCCGGCCCAGGTTGAGATCGTCAAGCACTCGATGTGCCTTGAAGGGGCTCGGGTGGCGTTCTCGAAGACCATGGTGCATTGGCCAAAGATCAAACCCTTCGAGATGTCCACCGACCTCCCCCAACCGGAAAGGAGCATAGGCGCCCGGAGCATACTTTTCGCTGCCGTGATGGATGGTGCTCGGGTCGTAGAGGCATTATGTTCCAAGGATGTAATCCTTGGATAGTTGACCTTGTTGTGTATTAAACTATGGTTGAACCTTGATGTTTTATAATGTGGTTGTGTTTTGTATTGTTTATCATACTTGCATATGTGTGTGTTAATTTTGACTCCTCTGTGGCCGTTTTATTCGAAAAGTGACCAGTCCTCAGCTTCAGCCCCATGTAGATGCTACGAGGGGTGTCCCGTCCTCCGTACTGTAACCCTTAGCCGACGTCTCGACGCCCGGAGGCTGTAGTGTGGGAGGGGAACCAGGCAATCAGACTATACAATGTTATAACTTTCACTTAGCCATAGGAGCTTAACTGCGAGGGCTGATGACCAGCCCCCAGTGTGGGGGGATGTGCGGCAGGTCTAAGGGTGAGGCATCTATCACCTGGTTTGCGTAAGGAAAAACCCTTCGTGTTACATGTTCTGATCACTGACGATTGTGGGTTTGACACCAGTCATCGGATCGCTGACCAGTTTACGCCTATTATGACAATCAGTTTTCGGCTTTATTAACTGAGGCACTCGACCGAATGAGGCGGAAGTACAATCGCAGTGGTTCTCCCTTCACCTTCTTAGCCGAACATGCGGAACATAAGAAGGTAAGCACAGGAGCCGGGCAACCCAATGATACGTCCATTTTGCATCATGTTTTCCTATTGTTATTTATGATGTTTTTATGCATGATAATGCTTTGGAGTAATTCTAATGCCTTTTCTCTCATAATATGCAAGGTTCGCCCGACAGCTGGAATTCTGGACCTGAAAAAGCTACCTCGGGCCACCTATTCTACACATCTCCAAATGAGCTGAAACTTCCCAGAGATTTTTTATGGAATATATAAGAAATATTGGCGCAAATAACTACCAGAGAAGGCTCACCAGGTGGGCACAACCCTCCTGGGTGTGCCAGGGAGCCCAGGCGTGCCTTGGTGGGTTGGGCCCTCCTCGGCCCACCTCAGGTGCCCCTCTTCTGGTATAGAAGTCATTTTGACCTAGAAAAAATAGAGGGAGGACTTTCAGGACGAAGCGCCGCCGTCTCGAGGCGGAACTTGAGCAGGAGCACTTTTGCCCTCCAGCGGAGCGATTCCATCGGGGGAACTTCCCTCCAGGAGGGGAAATCATCATCGTCATCATCACCAACAACTCTTCCATCTTGGGGAGGGCAATCTCCATCAACATCTTCAATAGCACCATCTCCTCTCAAACCCTAGTTCATCTCTTGTGTTCAATCTTTGTACCGGAACCTTAGATTGGTGCTTGTGGGTGACTAGTAGTGTTGATTACATCTTGTAGTTGATTACTATATGGTTTATTTGCTGGAAGATTATATGTTTAGATCCATTATGCTATTTAATACCCCTCTGATCTTGAGCATGATTATTATTTGTGAATAGTTACTTTTGTTCTTGAGTTTACGGGAGAAATCTTGTTGCTAGTAATCATGTGAACTTGATATGTGTTCGATATTTTGATGGTATGTATGTTGTGATTCCCTCAGTGGTGTCATGTGAATGTCAACTACATGGCACCTCACCATATTTTGGCATAAGGGAATGCATTGTGGAGTAGTTATTAGATGATGTGCTGTGAGAGTGACAGAAGCTTAAACCCTAGTTTATGCGCTACTTCGTAAGGGACTGATTTGGATCCAAAAGTTTAATGCTATGGTTCGATTTTATCTTAATACTTTTCTCGTAGTTGTGGATGCTTGCGAGGGGGTTAATCATATGTAGGAGGTTTGTTCAAGTAAGAACATCACCTAAGCACCGGTCCACCCACATATCAAATTATCAAAGTAGCGAACACGAATCAAACCAACATGATGAAAGTGACTAGATGAAATTCCCGTGTACCCTCAAGAATGCTTTGCTTATCATAAGAGACCGTTTTGTCATGTCCTTTGCCACAAAAGGATTGGGCTACCTTGCTGCATATTATTTGTCGTTACCGTTACTTGCTCGTTACAAATTATCTTACTATCAAACTACTCGTTACTTATAATTTCAGTGCTTGTAGAGAATACCTTGCTGAAAACCACTTGTCATTTCCTTCTGCTCCTCATTGGGTTCGACACTCTTACTTATCGAAAGGACTAAGATTGATCCCCCATACTTGTGGGTCATCACCCAACTATTGACCCAAGACATAATTAGGAACTGATGCATATAATGCAATATCCGAGACGCCAGACACGTTAGAAAGTAGGGTGCCGGACTTAGTATGCGGGGCGAGCCTTACGGCCGAGCCCCCGGTTTATAAGCCAGTTTGCATGTGAGGGCAAGTATGTTCCATATGAGTTCAAGGCAAGATCGAAGAGCAGGGGAAAAAAGCGTGGTATGAATAACTGTATAAGGACCTCAAAAGGCTTGCATTATTTCCCATGGGCTCGTGACATTTTAGTCATACAATTCGAACTGCCAAACAAAGCATCAGAAAGGATACATTATTTCACAAAAGAAGAAGAAAAATTTACAGATGAAAGGTTTACGTAGGGCCTTGATGTGTGGGTTAATTCCCGAACTATGCCCTACTGGACGTCTGCGCCTTTACTTCTGTTGGGGGGAGGGTCATCATCATGGGGTGGTTGTCCGACATCGGGTCCTTGAAAAGGAGCCTTCTAGAAATCACTGCATTGTTAAGGCTTGATGCCGCATAGGTCCTTGATGGTACCTATTTTGTCATCCGGAGACACGATGTGCCATGGTACGGTCGAACCGTGCTCTTGGTGATCAAGCCCCATAGCTAGCCATGGTATTTTGAGTGAAAAATTGTGATATCGAGCCACGTAGTGTGCTGCTGGGTTGGGTGGGCTATGGGTGGGGCGTATTCCTATGCACGACGAACACAGGGAGGTCCCTTGGATGGAGATAGGGCCCGTGCTCGCTTATTCGCCTCTCGCACCTTGATGGTGGGCAGACACTTCGGTCCTCCGTATTCGGCTGCCAAGGTCGCGGTATGCTCCACCGTCCGAAGAGAGCACTCCATGTTAGCGTTGACTGTAATGACGCCTCTTGGACCGGGCATCTTTAGCTTGAGGTAGGCATAGTGGGGGTCAACATTAAAGCGGGCGAACAAGCGGCGTGATATCCACTGCGGAAGGGGGCGATGTCGAAGATCAAGTCTTTGCTCCGAAAATTGTCCGGAGAGCCGAATACTGATACGTCTCCAACATATCTATAATGTTTGATTGTTCCATGCTATTATATTATCCATCTTGGATGTTTTATGGGCTTTACTATGCACTTTTATATTATTTTTGGGACTAACCTATTGACCCAGAGCCTAGTGCCAGTTCCTGTTTTTTCGCTTGTTTCAGTGTTTCGAAGAAAAGGAAAATCAAACGGAGTCGAAACGGAATGAAATCTTCTGGAGAAGTTATTTTTGGAAGGAAAGCAACCCGGGAGACTTGGAGTCCACGTCAAGAAAGCAACGAGGAAGGCACGAGGCAGGGGGGCGCGCCCTCCACCCTCGTGGCTCCCCTGACGTACTTCTTTCACCTATATATATATCCATATACCCTAAAACGATCGGGGAATAGAATAGATCGGGAGTTCCGCCACCGCAAGCCTCTGTAGCCACCAAAAACCTCTCGGGACCCTGTTCCGGCACCCTGCCGGAGGGGGGAACCCTCACCGGTGGCCATCTTCATCATCCCGGCGCTCTCCATGACAAGGAGGGAGTAGTTCACCCTCGGGGCTGAGGGTATGTACCAGTAGCTATGTGTTTGATCTCTCTCTCTCTCGTGTTCTTGATTTGGCATGATCTTGATGTATCGCGAGCTTTGCTATTATAGTTGGATCTTATGTTACTTCTCCCCCTCTACTCTTTTGTAATGGATTGAGTTTACCCTTTGAAGTTATCTTATCGGATTGAGTCTTTAATGACTTGAGAACACTTGATGTATGTCTTGCCGTGCGTATCTGTGGTGACAATGGGATATCACGTGATTCACTTGATGTATGTTTTGGTGATCAACTTTCGGGTTCCGCCCATGAACTTATGCATAGGGGTTGGCACACGTTTTCGTCTTGACTCTCCGGTAGAAACTTTGGGGCACTCTTTGAGGTTCTATGTGTTGGTTGAATAGATGAATCTGAGATTGTGTGATGCATATCGTATAATCATACCCACGGATACTTGAGGTGACATTGGAGTATCTAGGTGACATTAGGGTTTTGGTTGATTTGTGTCTTAAGGTGTTATTCTAGTACGAACTCTAGGGCTGTTTGTGACACTTATAGGAAGCCCAACGGATTGATTGGAAAGAATAACTTTGAGGTGGTTTCGTACCCTACCATAATCTCTTCGTTTGTTCTCCGCTATTAGTGACTTTGGAGTGACCCTTTGTTGCATGTTGAGGGATAGTTATATGATCCAGTTATGTTATTGTTGTTGAGAGAACTTGCACTAGTGAAAGTATGAACCCTAGGCCTTGTTTCCTAGCATTGCAATACCGTTTGTGCTCACTTTTATCGCTTGCTACCTTGCTGTTTTTATATTTTCAGATTACAAAAACCTATATCTACCATCCATATTGCACTTGTGTCACCATCTCTTCGCCGAACTAGTGCACCTATACAATTTACCATTGTATTGGGTGTGTTGGGGACACAAGAGACTCTTTGTTATTTGGTTGCAGGGTTGTTTGAGAGAGACCATCTTCATCCTACGCCTCCCACGGATTGATAAACCTTAGGTCATCCACTTGAGGGAAATTTGCTACTATCCTACAAACCTCTGCACTTGGTGGCCCAACAACGTCTACAAGGAGAAGGTTGCATAGTAGACATCAAGCAGTTTCTGGCGCCGTTGCCGGGGAGGCTAGGTAAGCGGCACTCACACCCCGTCAACTAAGCTCTTTTCTGGCGTCGTTGCCGGGGAGGTGAGTGCTTGAAGGTATATCTTTAGATCTTGCAATCGAATCTTTTAGTTTCTTGTTTTATCACTAGTTTAGTTTATTAAATAAAACTACAAAAAATGGAATTAAGGGTGCCTCATATGCTTCATCTTTTTAATATCTTTCGTGAAAATGATGGGAAGGAAAATTGTGCACAAGTACTAGAAGAAGAATGCATTAAAATGTTTGGCACTAAATATGTGAATGATGAGCATGATTGCAATGTTGTTAGTATGAATTCCTTGAATATCCATGATGCTAATGATATGCAAAGCCACAAGCTTGGGGAAGCTATGTTTGGTGAAGATGATATTTTTTGTCCCCCAAGCTTTGATGAGCAAATTTACTATGATGAAAGCATGCCTCCTATCTATGATGATTATTGTGATGACACATATGCTTTAAAGAATAATCATAACCATGAAACTTGTCATCTTGATCTTAATTTTCAATCACATGATAGTTGTTTTGTTGAGTTTGCTCCCACTACTATTCATGAGAAGAAATTTGCTTATGTGGAGAGTAATAAAAATTATATGCATGTAGATCATGAAAAGAATGCTTTATGTGATGGTTATATTGTTGAATTCATTCATGAGGCTACTGAAAATAATTATGAGGGAGGAACATATGCTTGTAGGAATTGCAATAATATCGAGTTTCCTCTCTATGTGCTTAAAGTTTTGAAGTTATGCTTATTTTGCCTTCCTATGCTAGTTGATTATTGTTCCCATAAGTTGTTTGCTCACAAAATCCCTATGCATAGGAAGTGGGTTAGACTTAAATGTGCTATTCATATTCTTCATGATGCTCTCTTTATGTTTCAATTCTTATCTTTTATGCGAGCATCATTGAAATCATCATGCCTAGCTAGGGGCGTTAAACGTTAGCGCTTGTTGGGAGGCAACCCAATTTTTATTTTTGTTATTTATTTTTGGTTCTGTTTAGTAATAAATAATTCATCTAGCCTCTGGTTAGATGTGGTTTTATGTTTTAATTAGTGTTTGTGCCAAGTAGAACCTTTGGGAAGACTTGGGTGAAGTCTTTATGATCATGCTGTAAAAAACAGAAACTTTAGCGCTCACGAGATTAGCTAAAACTTTTTACTGGAGAGCGATATTTAGTTGATTCTTTTTGCATATGATTACTAGACAAATTCCTCAGGTCCATCAATTTATTTTAGAATTTTTGGAGTTACAGAAGTTTGCGTTAGTTACAGATTACTACAGACTGTTCTGTTTTTGACAGATTCTGTTTTCTATGTGTTGTTTGCTTATTTTGATGACTCTATGGCTAGTAAAATAGTTTATAAACCATAGAGAAGTTGGAATACAGTAGGTTTAACACCAATATAAATAAAGAATGAGTTCATTCCAGTACCTTGAAGTGGTGTTTTGTTTTCTTTCGCTAACGGAGCTTACGAGTTTTCTGTTGAGTTTTGTGTTGTGAAGTTTTCAAGTTTTGGGTAAAGATTCGATGGACTATGGAATAAGGAGTGGCAAGAGCCTAAGCTTGGGGATGCCCAAGGCACCCCAAGGTAATATTCCAGGATAACCAAGAGCCTAATCTTGGGGATGCCCCAGAAGGCATCCCCTCTTTCGTCTTCGTTCATCGGTAACTTTACTTGGAGCTATATTTTTATTCACCACATGATATGTGTTTTGCTTGGAGCGTCATCTTATTTTCTTTTGTTTTGCTTGCTGTTTGAATAAAATACCAACATCTGAAATTCTTAAATGTTAGAGAGTCTTCACATAGTTGCATAATTATTCGACTACTCATTGATCTTCACTTATATCTTTCGAAGTAGTTTGTTGTTTGCTCTAGTGCTTCACTTATATCTTTTAGAGCACGATGGTAGTTTTATTTTGAAGAAATAGATTAACTCTCATGCTTCACTTATATTATTTTGAGAGTCTTAAACAGCATGGTAATGTGCTTAATCCTAATATGCTAGGTATTCAAGACTAGTAAAAACTTTCTTATGAGTGTGTTGAACACTAAGAGAAGTTTGATGCTTGATGATTGTTTTGAGATATCGAGGTAATAATATCAAAGTCGTGCTAGTTGAGTAGTTGTGAATTTGAGAAATGCTTGTGTTGAAGTTTCAAGTCCCGTAGCATGCACGTATGGTAAACGTTATGTAACAAATTTGAAACATGAGGTGTTCCTTGATTGTCCTCCTTATGAGTGGCGGTCGGGGACGAGTGATGGTCTTTTCCTACCAATCTATCCCCCTAGGAGCATGCGCGTAGTGCTTGGTTTTTGATGACTTGTAGACTTTTGCAATAAGTATATGAGTTCTTTATGACTAATGTTGAGTCCATGGATTATACGCACTCTCACCTTTCCACCATTGCTAGCCTTTTCGGTACCGTGCATTGCCCTTTCTCACATTGAGAGTTGGTGCAAACTTCGCCGGTGCATCCAAACCCCGTGATATGATACGCTCTTTCACAAATAAACCTCCTTATATCTTCCTCAAAACAGCCACCATACCTACCTATTATGGCATTTCCATAGCCATTCCGAGATATATTGCCATGCAACTTTCCACCGTTCCGTTTATCATGACACGTTCATCATTGTCATATTGCTTTGCATGATCATGTGGTTGACATAGTATTTGTGGCAAAGCCACCATTCATAATTCTTTCATACATGTCACTCTTGATTCATTGCATATCCTGGTACACCGCCGGAGGCATTCATATAGAGTCATACTTTGTTCTAGTATCGAGTTGTAATCATTGAGTTGTAAATAAATAGAAGTGTGATGATCATCATTTTCTAGAGCATTGTCCCAAGTGAGGAATAAAAAAAGAGAAAGGCCATATAAAAAGGAGAAGGCCCAAAAAAATGAGAGAAAAAGAGAGAAGGAACAATGTTACTATCCTTTTACCACACTTGTGCTTCAAAGTAGCACCATAATCTTCATGATAGGGAGTCTCTTGTTTTGTCACTTTCATATACTAGTGGGAATTTTTCATTATAGAACTTGGCTTGTATATTCCAACAATGGGCCTCCTCAGGTGCCCTAGGTCTTCCTGAGCAAGCAAGTTGGATGCACACCCACTTAGTTTCTTTTGTTGAGCTTTCATATATTTATAGCTCTAGTGCATCCGTTGCATGGAAATCCCTACTCCTTGCATTAACATCAATCGATGGGCATCTCCATAGCTCATTGATTAGCCTCGTTGATGTGAGACTTTATCCTTTTTTGTTTTCTCCACATAACCCCCATCATCATACTCTATTCCACCCATAGTGCTATGTCCATGGCTCGCGCTCATGTATTGCGTGAAGGTTTATAAGTTTGAGATTAATAAAGTATGAAACAATTGCTTGGCTTGTCATTGGGGTTGTGCATGATGAGAGCATTCTTGTGTGACGAAAATGGAGCATGACTAAAATATATGATTTTGTAGGGATGAACTTTCTTTGGACATGTTATTTTGAGAGGACATAATTTCTTAGTTAGTATGCTTGAAGTATTATTATTTTTATGTCAATATGAACTTTTATCTTGAATCTTTCGGATCTGAATATTCATACCACAATTAAGAACAATTACATTGAAACTATGCCAAGTAGCATTCCACATCAAAAATTCTGTTTTTATCATTTACCTACTTGAGGACGAGCAGGAATTAAGCTTGGGGATGCTGATACGTCTCCAACGTATCTATAATTTTTGATTGTTCCGTGCTATTATATTATCCATCTTGGATGTTTTATGGGCTTTACTATGCATTTTTATATTATTTTTTAGACTAACCTATTGACCCAGAGCCCAATGCCAGTTCCTGTTTTTTCCCTTGTTTCAGTGTTTCGAAGAAAAGGAATATCAAACGGAGTCGAAACGGAATGAAACCTTCTGGAGAAGTTATTTTTGGAAGGAAAGCAACCCGGGAGACTTGGAGTCCACGTCAGGAAAGCAACGAGGAAGGCACGAGGCAAGGGGCGCGCCCACCCCCCTGGGCGCGCCCTCCACCCTCGTTGGCCCCTCGTGGCTCCCCTGACGTACTTCTTTCACCTATATATATATATCCATATACCCTGAAACGATCGGGGAACAGAATAGATCGGGAGTTCCGCCACCGCAAGCCTCTGTAGCCACCAAAAACCTCTCGGGACCCTGTTCCGGCACCCTGCCGGAGGGGGGAACCCTCACCGGTGGCCATCTTCATCATCCCGGCGCTCTCCATGACGAGGAGGGAGTAGTTCACCCTCGGGGCTGAGGGTATGTACCAGTAGCTATGTGTTTGATCTCTCTCTCTCTCGTGTTCTTGATTTGGCACGATCTTGATGTACCGCGAGCTTTGCTATTATAGTTGGATCTTATGTTGCTTCTCCCCCACTACTCTTTTGTAATGGATTGAGTTTTCCCTTTGAAGTTATCTTATCGGATTGAGTCTTTAATGACTTGAGAACACTTGATGTATGTCTTGCCGTGTGTATCTGTGGTGACAATGGGATATCACGTGATTCACTTGATGTATGTTTTGGTGATCAACCTGCGGGTTCTGCCCATGAACTTATGCATAGGGGTTGGCACACGTTTTCATCTTGACTCTCCGGTAGAAACTTTGGGGCACTCTTTGAGGTTCTATGTGTTGGTTGAATAGATGAATCTGAGATTGTGTGATGCATATCGTATAATCATACCCACGGATACTTGAGGTGACATTGGAGTATCTAGGTGACATTAGGGTTTTGGTTGATTTGTGTCTTAAGGTGTTATTCTAGTACGAACTCTAGGGATGTTTGTGACACTTATAGGAATAGCCCAATGGATTGATTGGAAAGAATAACTTTGAGGTGGTTTTGTACCCTACCATAATCTCTTCGTTTGTTCTCCGCTATTAGTGACTTTGGAGTGACTCTTTGTTGCATGTTGAGGGATAGTTATATGATCCAATTATGTTATTATTGTTGAGAGAACTTGCACTAGTGAAAGTATGAACCCTAGGCCTTGTTTCCTAGCATTGCAATACCGTTTGTGCTCACTTTTATCGCTTGCTACCTTGCTGTTTTTATATTTTCAGATTACAAAAACCTATATCTACCATCCATATTGCACTTTTATCACCATCTCTTCGCCGAACTAGTGCACCTATACAATTTACCATTGTATTGGGTGTGTTGGGGACACAAGAGACTCTTTGTTATTTGGTTGCAGGGTTGCTTGAGAGAGACCATCTTCATCCAACGCGTCCCACGAATTGATAAACCTTAGGTCATCCACCTGAGGGAAATTTTCTACTGTCGTACAAACCTCTGCACTTGGAAGCCCAACAACGTCTACAAGGAGAAGGTTGTGTAGTAGACATCAAATACCACTTCCAAGGTGACGGTGCCTGAGCAGCGGGCTTCGATGCCGGGGATGACCCCCTTAAAGGTGGTGTTACTAGGTTTGATCCTTGACCAATACCCATTTTCCAGACTGTGTCCTCATAGATCAGATTGAGGCTCCTGCCTCCGTCCAAAAGGACTCTGGAAACGTGGTATCCGTCGATAATGGGATCTAGGACCAAGACCACTGATCCTCCATGACGGATGCTGGTCGGGTGGTCCCTGCGATCGAAGGTGATCGTACATGCTGACCATGGGTTGAACTTTGGGGCTACATGCTCTATGGCATAGACGTCCCGGAATGCGTGTTTCCGCTCCTTCTTCGGTATATGAGTGGCATAGATCATGTTCACTGTTTTAACCTTCAGAGGGAATTATTTCTGGCCTCCATTATTCGGCCTACGAGGTTCCTCGTCATCCTCGATTCGTGGGATTTTGCCCATGTCATCGGCTGTGAGTTTGCCGGCCTGCTTAATCACCCAACAGTTATGGTTGGTATGGTTGGCAGGCTTGTCTGCAGTGCCGCGTATCTGGCATGGTCTCTCCAGGATAACATCCAACTTAGTGCGTCCATACTAGTTTCCTTTGGAGGGCTTCTTACGCGGCCCTGACTTGGAATTACGGAATCCGGCATTTACTACCGTGTCATCGGTCTCGGCGCCGTTGTGTTGGCGTTTGTTTTTGTTATGCCTTGGCTTTATATTGCCGCCCCAGACTTTCGAAGTGCCGGGTTCTTCTGGGTTGGTGCTTCTACAGGCCAACGAACTATCTTCACCCGCGCAAAAGCGGGTTATGAGGGAGGTGAGGGCCGCCATTGTGCTCGGTTTGTCTTGGCCGAGCTGGCGTGCAAGCCATTCGTCCCAGATACTATGTTTGAACGCGGCTATAGCCTCAATGTCCGGGCAGTCGTCAATTTGATTCTCTTTGGTTAGAAACCTGTTCCAAAAATGTCGGGCCGACTCGTCGGGCTGCTGTACTACGTGGCTCAGGTCGTCGGCATCCGGAGGCCGAACATAGGTGCCTTCGAAGTTGGCTCGAAAAGCATCCTCGAGCTCTTCCCAGCTCACGATGGAATCATTGGGGAGGCTGGTCAGCCAGTGTCGGGCCGGTCCTTTAAGCTTTAGTGGCAGATACTTGATGGCATGGAGGTCGTATCCTCATGCCATATGAATGTGGAGGAGAAAGTCCTCAATCCACACGGCTGGATTGTTGGTACAATGATAGGCCCCTTATGTTTTGGAGTTTATTGACATAAACAATATGGGACTTATGTGTTTGCTAGTGCACACAGAGTAACAGGTCCCTGAGATCATGAGGAGTTTGATGCAAAAAAGAAGATAATCTCCCTGCGGTGCAGCGAAGGTTATCACCGAAGATGATGTTAACAAGAGTGACCCCTAAAAATTTGCTGAAGTGAAGCAATTGGTTCGGTGTCTGTCTGAGGAAATTGACCGCGTCTGAGGAGAATGAAGACGAAGTGAATACGTAGCATTTATTCCGTTGTTCTTCTTCTTTTCGTTGAGTCATAGGACCACCATACTATTAAGAGGGGTGTAACATTTGAAATTTTGATTCTCTAATGCTAAACCCAAATCCTATGAAAGTTGTGAGAGAAATCTCTTTGTGATTCGAGCAAATACTTGCCAGCAAGAGACTGTGATCTTCTTCACTGCGAGAGATTTGTCTCAGACCGAGGAGTTAGCATTACTTGTTCCTTAAGTAATGTTACCGTTGCTTTGAAATCCGGCCATTGCAAATGTGTCGGTTGGCCATTGGCTGGACCGAGTATCCAAAATGGTCGTTTCGCATCCGGGAAGGCTGCGGCTATAAATAGCCAGCCCGTGCCAGCTTTATTCGGTGGCTGCTCCGTTTGATTCTGAGAAGATTGTTGAGCAACCCCCTCTCAGAGCGATTTGAGTTTGAAATCCACCAAGAGAAAACCCCTAGAGCCGAATGATATGTCTCCAATGTATCTATAATTTTTTATCGTTCCATGCTATTATATTATCTGTTTTGGATGTTTTATATGCATTAATATGCTATTTTATATTATTTTTGGGACTAACTTATTAACCTGGAGCCCAGTGCCAGTTTCTGTTGTTTCCTTGTTTTTGAGCTTCGCAGAAAAGGAATACCAAATGGAGTCCAAACAGAATAAAACTTTCGCGATGATTTTTCTTGGACCAGAAGACACCCAGGAGACTTGGAGTTCGAGTCAGAAGAGCCACGAGGCGGCGGCAAGGGTGGAGGGCGCGCCCAGGGGGCTAGGGCGAGCCCCCCTACCTTGTGGGCCCCTGGTGACCCCCCTGACCCAGTTCTTCCTCATATATATTCACATATATTCCCAAACCACCCGAAGCATCCACGAAAACACTTCTCCACCACCGGAACCTTCTGTTCCCGTGAGATCCCATCTTGGGGCCTTTTCCGGCATCCTACCGGAGGGGGATTCGATCACGCAGGGCATCTACATCAACCCCATTGCCCTACCGATGAAGCGTGAGTAGTTTACCACAGACCTACGGGTCCATCGCTAGTAGCTAGATGGCTTCTTCTCTCTCTCTCTCGTTGATTCTCAATACCATGTTCTCCTCGATGTTCTTGGACATCATGTAATCTTCTTTTGCGGTGTGTTTGTTGAGATCCGATGAATTATGACTTATGATCAGCTTATCTATGAATATTATTTGAATCTTCTCTGAATTGTTATATGCATGATTTGGTATCTTTGTATTTCTCTTCAAATTATCGGTTTGGTTTGGCCAACTAGATTTGTTTTTCTTGCAATGGGAGAGGTGCTTAGCTTTGGGTTCAATCTTGGTTTTTCTTGCAATGGGAGAGGTGCTTAGCTTTGGGTTCAATCCTGCATGATTTCACCCAGTGACAAAGTAGGGGTAGCGAGACACTTATTGAATGGGACAATTGCATTTTTACCCCTAGTTGGTTCCTACCCACGGGTTTTGCCCTTACTTTTCGAGCTTGCTCAGTTTTGCCCTTACTTTTTCCGTCATGGTCCCTCGAATGCCCTTTGACCATTTGACCAAAACTTTGAAAATTCATAACTAATTCATATGAACTCAGAAAAATGCAAATAATATATCAAAGTGTTCAGATAAACATTACCTTTATGTGCATATCATTTGCACTCAGGAAAAAAGTAGCCTTTAAACTACCTGAGGTAATTAATGATATTAACATTATTAAAAATAAAAAGGTATAAACAATATTTTTTTTCATGAATAAAAATTACATGCAAATGTAGGTGATGTTTTCTGAACATCCAGATATCTTATTTGCATTTTTCTGAGTTCGTATCATCTTGTTAAGTATGTTCTAACGACTTTGACCATTATTTGGAAACTTCATAACAAGTTGATACGAACTCAGAAAAATGCAAATAAGATATCAGGATGTTCAGAAAACATCACCTACATTTGCATGTAATTTTTATTCATGAAAAAATATTGTTTATACCTTTTTATTTTTAATAATGTTAATAACGTTAATTACCTCAGGTAGTTTAAAGGGTGCTTTTGTCCTGAATGCAAATGATGTGCACATAAAGGTAATGTTTATCTAAACATTTTGATATCTTATTTGCATTTTTCTGAGTTCATATGAATTAGTTATGAATTTTCAAAGTTTTGGTCAAACGGTCAAAGGGCATTCGAGGGACCTCGACGGAAAAAGTAAGCACAAAACTGAGCAAGCTCGAAAAGTAAGGGCAAAACCCGTGGGTAGGAACCAACTAGGGGTAAAAATGCAATTGTCCCTTATTGAATTGTTGCCACCGAGGATAAACAGATGGGGTTTACATCATATTGCATGAGTTTATTCCTCTACATCATGTCATCTGACTGAAGGCGTTACTCCGTTCTTTATGAACTTAATACTCTAGATGCATGCTGGATAGCGGTCGATGTGTGGAGTAATAGTAGTAGATGCAGGCAGGAGTCGGTCTATTTGACACGGACGTGATGCCTATATTGCATAATCATTGCCTTGGATATCGTCATAACTTTGTGCTTTTCTATCAATTGCTCGACAGTAATTTGTTCGCCCACCATATTATTTGCCTTCATGAGATAAGCCTCTAGTGAAACCTATGGCCCTCGGGTCTATTTTCCATCATATTAGTTTCCGATCTACTATTTTGCAATCTTTTATTTTCAGATCTATACACCAAAAAACCCCAAAATATTTTATCTTTTGTTTAGTTTTATTTATCTATCTCTATCGGATCTCACCTTTGCAAGTGACCGTGAAGGGATTGACAGCCCCTTTATCGCGTTGGGTGCAAGTGTTTGACTGTTTGTGCAGGTATTGGTGATTTGCGCATTCGTCTCCCACTGGATTGATACCTAATTGGTTCTTAACTGAGGGAAATACTTATCTCTACTTTGCTGCATCACCCTTTCCTCTTCAAGGGAAAAACCAACGCAAGCTCAAGAAGTAGTAGGAAGAATTTCTAGCACCGTTGCCGGGGAGATCTACGCCAAGTCAAGATCTACATCAAGCCTACCAAGTACCCATCATAAACTTTCATCTTTTGCATTACATTATTCGCCATTTGCCTCTCGTTTTTCTCTCCCCCACTTCTAAAATGATTTTCGAAAAGATTTTCCCTTTTATTCGCCCTTCTTCCATTCGTCTTTTTTGCTTGCTTTTTGTTTGCTCGTGTGTTAGATCGCTTGTCTTGCTTTAATGGCTAGTCCTCCCATGATTGCTAGCACTTCCGATAATGAGGTCCTTAATTTTAAGCAAATGGAGGGAGAAAATTTGAAAGGTGGTTGGTTTAGAATTTGCAATGCTCAGAATAGATCTACTCGAAAGCAATCTACTGCCGTTCTCCTTCGCAATTTTTATGTGGGCCTTACTCCTTGGAATAGATATGTTCTAGATACCATTACCGAGGGAAATTTCTTGGGGAGCCATAATTTTGATTCTTACAATGCTATGATAGATTTGTTAGGCCCACGACCTCTTATGATTAATGGAACTGTGTTAACCTTGGAACATGTGATGCAAATGCTTGATATTATTGAGAACAAAATTGCTACCATAGAGTTGATCAAAAATTTGGATAAAAAGAGTCATAATCAGATTTCACAATATGGATCTAAGGTAGGAGTTACTTTTAAGAATATTAGTGAGAAGGAACCCATAGTTAATGAAAAGATAGATCAAGATTCTACTAGAATTGGGAAACTAGAAGATATTATTACCAACTTGGGTTCCGCTTTTTCCTCCATTAAAACCACTCAAAATCTTCTTCCTACTAAGGCTGCCAAGTTTATTTACGTTCCTAAGAATAAGGGTGGATCTTCTAGTAAAGAGAACGAAGATCTCAAAACAATAAGTGTTCACCCCAATTTTTTGATATTATTAAGGAACCAATTGCCACGAGCGAATTTCATGATTTCTTGCCAAGGAGTTTGATGATTGAGAAAACCAAAGAATATCCTAAGGATTATAAGTGTGCAATCGAGGAATTGCATACCAAAGATGACAATATCTAGATCTATGTTTTTATGCCTAGCTAAGGGCGTTAAACAATATCGCTTGTTGGGAGGCAACCCAATTTTATTTTTGTTCTTTTTTTGGTTATGTTTTGCAATAAATAATTCATCTAGCCTCTGGTTACATGTGTTTTTGTGTTTTAATTAGTGTTTGTGCCAAGTAAGACCTTTGGGAAGGCTTACGGTGATAGTTGATTTGATCCTGCTGAAAAACATAAACTTTTGCATCCAGTCTCAGAATTGTTTAAATTCACCGGAGCGTGGAAAAACCCAGAATTTCTTCCACAGGAGTTATATACAAATTGCCTCTGTTGTCCTAATTTTTCAGAATTTGTGGAGTTACAGAAGTATTGGAACAATTCAGATCTTCGCAGACTGTTCTGTTTTTGACAGATTCTGTTTTCTATTTGTTGTTTGCTTATTTTGACGAATCTATGGGTTGTATCGGGGGGTATGAACCATGGAAATTTGGAATACAATAGATATTACACCAATATAAATAAAGAATGAGTTCACAACTGTACCAAAAGTGGCGATTTATTTTCTTATACTAACGGAGCTTATGAGATTTTCTGTTGAGTTTTGTGTTGTGAAGTTTTCAAGTTTTGGGTAAAGATTTGATGGACTATGGAATAAGGAGTGGCAAGAGCCTAAGCTTGGGATGCCCAAGGCACCCCAAGGTAATATTCAAGGATAATCAAGACCCTGAGCTTGGGGATGCCCCAGAAGGCATCCCCTCTTTCGTCTTCGTCTATCGGTAACTTTACTTGAGGCTATATTTTTATTCACAGGCATCCCCTCTTTCGTCTTCGTCTATCGGTAACTTTACTTGAGGCTATATTCTTATTCACCACATGATATGTGTTTTGCTTGGAGCGTCTTGTATGATATGAGTCTTTACTTTTTAGTTTGCCACAATCATCCTTGTTGTACACACCTTTTGAGAGGGACACGCATGAATCTTGATTTATTACAATACTCTATGTGCTTCACTTATATCTTTTGAGCTAGGCAATTTTGCTCTAGTGCTCCACTTATATCTTTTTAGAGCATGGTGGTGGCTTTATTTTATAGAATTATTGAACTCTCATGCTTCACTTATATTATTTTGAGAGTCTCTGTAAACAGCGTGGTACTTTGCTTTGGTTATGAATTTAGTCCTAATATGATAGGCATCCATGAGGGATATAATAAAACCTTTCATATAAAGTGCATTGAATACTATGAGAAGTTTGATTCCTTATGATTGTTTTTGCGATATAAAGATGGTGATATTAGAGTCATGCTAGTGAGTAATTGTGGACTGGAGAAATACTTGTGTTAAATTTGTGATTCCCGTACCATGCACGTATGGTGAACCATTATGTAACGAAGTTGGAACATGATTTATTTATTGATTGTCTTCCTTATGAGTGGCGGTCGGCGACGAGCGATGGTCTTTTCCTACCAATCTATCCCCCTAGGAGCATGCGCGTAGTACTTTGTTTCGATGACTAATAGATTTTTGCAATAAGTATGTGAGTTCTTTATGACTAATGTTGAGTCCATGGATTATACGCACTCTCACCCTTCAACCATTGTTAGCCTCTCTAGTATCGCGCAACTTTCACCGGTGCATTACACCCACCATTTACCC
Source organism: Aegilops tauschii subsp. strangulata (assembly GCF_002575655.3). Lineage (NCBI taxonomy): Eukaryota > Viridiplantae > Streptophyta > Magnoliopsida > Poales > Poaceae > Aegilops > Aegilops tauschii. The sequence continues at coordinate 348,090,353 of NC_053037.3, forward strand.
TTTCTCAAAACATCCACCATACCTACCTATTATGGCATTTCCATAGCCATTCCGAGATATATTGCCTTGCAACTTCCACCATTCCGTTTTACTATGGCATGTTCCATCATTGTCAGATTGCTTTGCATGATCATGTAGTTGCCATCGTATTTGTGTCAAAGCCACCTTTCATAATTCTTTCATACATGTCACTCTTGAGTCATTGCACATCCCGGTACACCGCCGGAGGCATTCATGTAGAGTCATATATTGTTCTAAGTATCGAGTCGTAATTCTTGAGTTGTACGTAAATAAAAGTGTGATGATATTCATTATTAGAGCATTGCCCCATGTGAGGAAAAACATAAAAGAGGCCAAAGAAGCCAACAAAAAAGGCCAAAGAAGCCAAACAAAAAAATGAGAGAAAAGAGAGAAGGGGCAATGTTACTATCCTTTTTCCACACTTGTGCTTCAAAGTAGCACCATGATCTTCATGATAGAGAGTCTCCTATGTTGTCACTTTCATATACTAGTGGCAAATTTTCATTATAGAACTTGGCTTGTATATTCCAACGATGGGCTTCCTCAAGTTGCCCTAGGTCTTCGTGAACAAGCAAGTTGGATGCACTCCAACTTAGTTTTCTTTTGAGCTTTCATAAACTTATAGCTCTAGTGCATCCGTTGCATGGCAATCCCTACTCACTCACATTGATATCTATTGATGGGAATCTCCATAGCCCGTTGATACGCCTAGTTGATGTGAGACTATTGCTACCTCTTGAGCACTGCGTTGGTTTTCCCTTGAAGAGGAAAGGGTGATGCAGCAAAGTAGCGTAAGTATTTCCCTTAGTTTTTGAGAACCAAGGTATCAATCCAGTAGGAGGCTACGCGCGAGTCCCTCACACCTACACAAAATAAATAAATCCTCGCAACCAACGCGATAAGGGGTTGTCAATCCCTTTACGGTCACATACAAGAGTGAGATCTGATAGATATGATAGGATAATATTTTTGGTATTTTTGTGATAAAGATGCAAAGTAAAATAAAAGCAAAGTAAAAAGCAAAGGCAATAACAAAGTGTTGGAAGATTAATATGATGAAGATAGACCCGGGGGCCATAGGTTTCACTAGTGGCTTCTCTCAAGAGCATAAGTATTTTACGGTGGGTGAACGAATTACTGTTGAGCAATTAACAGAATTGAGCATAGTTATGAGAATATCTAGGTATGATCATGTATATAGGCATCACGTCCGAGACAAGTAGACCGACTCCTGCCTGCATCTACTACTATTACTCCACTCGTCGACCGCTATCCAGCATGCATCTAGAGTATTAAGTTCATGAAAACAGAGTAACGCCTTAAGCAAGATGACATGATGTAGAGGGATAAATTAATGCAATATGATAAAAAAAACATCTTGTTATCCTCGATGGCAACAATACAATACGTGCCTTGCTGCCCCTACTGTCACTGGGAAAGGACACCGCAAGATTGAACCCAAAGCTAAGTACTTCTTCCATTGCAAGAAAGATCAATCTAGTAGGCCAAACCAAACTGATAATTCAAAGAGACTTGCAAAGATAACCAATCACACATAAAAGAATTCAGAAGATTCAAATATTGTTCATAGACAAACTTGATCATAAACTCACAATTCATCAGTCTCAACAAACACACCGCAAAAGAGGATTACATCGAATAGATCTCCACGAGAGAGGGGGAGAACATTGTATTGAGATCCAAAAAGAGAGAAGAAGCCATCTAGCTACTAACTATGAACCCGAAGGTCTGAGGTAAACTACTCACACTTCATCGGAGAGGCTATGGTGTTGATGTAGAAGCCCTCCGTGATGGGTGCCCCTTCCGACGGAGCTTCGGAACGGCCCCCAAGATGGGATCTCGTGGGTACAGAAGGTTGCGGCAGTGGAATTAGGTTTTTGGCTCCCTATCTGATCGTTTGGCGGTACGTAGGCGTTGGGGAACATAGTAATTTCAAAAAAATTCTTACGCACATGCAAGATAATGGTGATGCATAGCAACGAGAGGGGAGAGTGTGTCCACGTACTCTCGTAGACCGAAAGCGGAAGCGTTAGCACAACGCGGTTGATGTAGTCGTACGTCTTCACGATCTGACCGATCAAGTACCGAACGCACGGCACCTCCGAGTTCTGCACACGTTCAACTCGATGACGTCCCTCGAACTCCGATCCAGCCGAGTGTTGAGGGGAGTTTCGTCAGCACGACGGCGTGGTGACGATGATGATGTTCTACCGACGCAGGGCTTCGCCTAAGCACCGCTACGATATTATCGAGGTGGATTATGGTGGAGGGGGCACCGCACACGGCTAAGATATCAAGAGATCAATTGTTGTGTCTCCAAGGGGTGCCCCCCTCCCCGTATATAAAGGAGTGGATGAGGGGTAGGGCCGGCCCTCTCTATGGCGCGCCCTAGGAGGAGTCCTACTCCCACCGGGAGTAGGATTCCCCCCTTCCAAGTAGTAGGAGTAGGAGTCAAGGAAAGGGGAGAGAGAAGAGAAGGAAGGAGGGGGCGCAGCCCCTCCCCCTACTCCAATGCGGACTAGGCCTTGGGGCGCGCGCAGCCTCTCCTCTCTCTTTCCCCTAAATCCCAATAAGGCCCATATACTCCCCGGCGAATTCCCGTAACTCTCTGGTACTCCAAAAAATACCCGAATCACTCGGAACCTATTCGATGTCCGAATATAGTCGTCCAATATATCGATCTTTATGTCTCGACTATTTCGATACTCCTCGTCATGTCCCCGATCTCATCCGGGGCTCCGAACTACCTTCGGTACATCAAAACACATAAACTCATAATATAACCGTCATCGAACTTTAAGCGTGCGGACCCTACGTGTTCGAGAACTATGTAGACATGACCGAGACACATCTCCGGTCAATAACCAATAGCGGAACCTGGATGCTCATATTGGCTCCCACATATTCTATGAAGATCTTTATCGGTCAAACTGCATAACAACATACGTTGTTCCCTTTGTCATCGGTATGTTACTTGCCCGAGATTCGATCGTCGGTATCTCAATACCTAGTTCAATCTCGTTACCGGCAAGTCTCTTTACTCGTTCTGTAATACATCATCCCGCAACTAACTCATTAGTTGCAATGCTTGCAAGGCTTATAGTGATGTGCATTACCGAGTGGGCCCAGAGATACCTCTCCGACAATGAGAGTGACAAATCCTAATCTCGAAATACGCCAACCCAACAAGTACCTTTGGAGACACCTGTAGAGCACCTTTATAATCACCCAGTTACGTTGTGATGTTTGGTAGCACACAAAGTGTTCCTCCGGTAAACGGGAGTTGCATAATCTCATAGTTATAGGAACATGTATAAGTCATGAAGAAAGCAATACCAGAATACTAAACGATCGTGTGCTAAGCTAACGGAATGGGTCAAGTAAATCACATCATTCTCCTAATGATGTGATCCCATTAATCAAATGACAACTCATGTCTATGGCTAGGAAACATAACCATCTTTGATCAACGAGCTAGTCGAGTAGAGGCATACTAGTGACACTATTGTTGTCTATGTATTCACACATGTATTATGTTTCCGGTTAATACAATTCTAGCATGAATAATAAACATTTATCATGAGAATAAGGTAATAAATAATAACTTTATTATTGCCTCTAGGGCATATTTCCTTCAGTCTCCCACTTGCACTAGAGTCAATAATCTAGTTCACATCGCCATGTGATTTAACACCAATAGTTCACATCACCATGTGATTAACACCCATAGTTCACATCATCATGTGACCAACACCCAAAGGGTTTACTAGAGTCAATAATCTAGTTCACATCGCTATGTGATTAACACCCAAAGAGTACTAAGGTGTTGTCATGTTTTGCTTGTGAGAGAAGTTTAGTCAACGGGTCTGCCACATTCAGATCCGTATGTATTTTGCAAATTTCTATGTCAACAATGTTCTGCACGGAGGTACTCTAGCTAATTGCTCCCACTTTCAATATGTATCCAGATTGAGACTTAGGGTCGTCTGGATCAGTGTCAAAACTTGCATTGACGTAACCCTTTATGACGAACCTTTTGTCACCTCCATAGTCGAGAAACATATCCTTATTCCACTAAGGATAATTTTGACCGCTGTCCAGTGATCTATTCCTAGATCACTATTGTACTCCCTTGCTAAACTCAGTGTAGGGTATACAATAGATCTGGTACACAGCATGGCATACTTTATAGAACCTATGGCTGAGGCATAGGGAATGACTTTCATTCTCTTTCTATCTTCTGCCGTGGTCGGGCTTTGAGTCTTACTCAATTTCACACCTTGTAACACAGGCAAGAACTCTTTCTTTGTCTGTTCCATTTTGAACTACTTCAAAATCTTGTCAAGGTATGTACTCATTGAAAAAAAACTTATCAAGCGTCTTGATCTATCTCTATATATCTTGATGCTCAATATATAAGCAGCTTCACCGAGGTCTTTCTTTGAAAAACTCCTTTCAAACACTCCTTTATGCTTTGCAGAATAATCTACATTATTTCCGATCAACAATTTGTCATTCACATATACTTATCAGAAATGATATAGTGCTCCCACTCACTTTCTTGTAAATACAGGCTTCACCGCAAGTCTGTATAAAACTATATGCTTTGATCAACTTATCAAAGCGTATATTCCAACTCCGAGATGCTTGCACCAGTCCATAGATGGATCGCTGGAGCTTGCATATTTTGTTAGCATCTTTAGGATTGACAAAACCTTCTGGTTGCATCATATACAACTCTTATTTAATAAATCCATTAAGGAATGCAGTTTTGTTTATCCATTTGCCAGATTTCATAAAATGCGGCAATTGCTAACATGATTTGGACAGACTTAAGCATAGATACGAGTGAGAAACTCTCATCGTAGTCAACACCTTGAACTTGTCGAAAACCTTTTTGCGACAATTCTAGCTTTGTAGATAGTAACACTACTATCAGCGTCCGTCTTCCTCTTGAAGATCCATTTAATCTCAATGGCTCGCCGATCATTGGGCAAGTCAATCAAAGTCCATACTTTGTTCTCATACATGGATCCCATCTCAGATTTCATGGCCTCAAAGCATTTCGCAGAATCTGGGCTCATCATCGCTTCCTCATAGTTCGTAGGTTCGTCATGGTCAAGTAACATGACCTCCAGAACAGGATTACCGTACCACTCTAGTGCGGATCTCACTCTGGTTGACCTACGAGGTTCGGTAGTAACTTGATCTAAAGTTACATGATCATCATCATTATCTTCCTCACTAATTGGTGTAGGAGTCATAGGAACAAATTTCTGTGATGAACTACTTTCCAATAAGAGAGCAGGTACAGTTACCTCATCAAGTTCTACTTTCCTCCCAGTCACTTCTTTCGTGAGAAACTCCTTCTCTAGAAAGGATCCATTCTAAGCAACGAATATCTTGCCTTCGGATCTGTGATAGAAGGTGTACCCAACAGTCTCCTTTGGGTATCCTATGAAGATACATTTCTCCGATTTGGGTTTGAGCTTATCAGGATGAAACTTTTTCACATAAGCATCGCAACCCCAAATTTTAAGAAACGACAACTTTTGGTTTCTTGCCAAACCAAAGTTCATAAGGTGTCATCTCAACGGATTTAGATGGTGCCCTATTTGACGTGAATGCAGCTATCTTTAATGCATAACCCCAAAACGATAGTGGTAAATCGGTAAGAGACATCATAGATTGCAGCATATCTAATAAAGTACGGTTACGATGTTCGGACACACCATTACGCTGTGGTGTTCTAGGTGGCGTGAGTTGCGAAACTATTCCGCATTGTTTCAAATGAAGACCAAACTCGTAACTCAAATATTCTCCTCCACGATCAGATCATAGAAACTTCATTTTCTTGTTACGATGATTTTCAACTTCACTCTGAAATTCTTTGAACTTTTCAAATGTTTCAGACTTATGTTTCATTAAGTAGATATACCCATATCTGCTTAAATCATCTGTGAAGATGAGAAAATAACGATACCCGCCGCGAGCCTCAACATTCATCGGACCACATACATCTGTATGTATGATTTCTAACAAATCTGTTGCTCGCTCCATAGTTTCGGAGAATGGCGTTTTAGTCATCTTGCCCATGAGGCACGTTCGCAAGTACCAAGTGATTCATAATCAAGTGGTTCCAAAAGTCCATCAGTATGGAGTTTCTTCATGCGCTTTACACCAATATGACCTAAACGGCAGTGCCACAAATAAGTTGTACTATCATTATCAACTCTGCATCTTTTGGCCTCAATATTATGAATATGTGTATCACTACGATCGAGATCCAACAAACCATTTTCATTGGGTGTATGACCATAGAAGGTTTTATTCATGTAAATAGAACAACAATTATTCTCTAACTTAAATGAATAACCGTATTGCAATAAACATGATCAAATCATATTCATGCTCAACGCAAACACCAAATAACACTTATTTAGGTTCAACACTAATCCCGAAAGTGTAGGGAGTGTACGATGATGATCATATCAATCTTGGAACCACTTCCAACACACATCATCACTTCACCCTCAACTAGTTTCTGTTTATTCTGCAACTCCCGTTTCGAGTTACTACTCTTAGCAATTGAACCAGTATCAAATACCGAGGGGTTGCTATGAACACTAGTAAAATACACATCAATAGTCTGTATATCAAATATACCTTTGTTCACTTTGCCATCCTTCTTATCCGCCAAATACTTGGGGCAGCTCCGCTTCCAGTGACCAGTCCCTTTGCAGTAGAAGCACTTAGTCTCAGGCTTAGGTATAGACTTGGGCTTCTTCACTTGAGTAGAAACTTGCTTGCCGTTCTTCTTGAAGTTCCCCTTCTTCCCTTTGCCCTTTTCTTGAAACTAGTGTTCTTGTCAACCATCAACACTTGATGCTTTTCTTGATTTCTACCTTCGTCGATTTCAGCATCACGAAGAGCTTGGGAATCGTTTCCGTTTATCCCTTGCATATTATAGTTCATCACGAAGTTCTAGTAACTTGGTGATAGTGACTAGAGAACTCTGTCAATCACTATCTTATCTGGAAGATTAACTCCCACTTGATTCAAGTGATTGTAGTACTCAAACATTCTGAGCACATGCTCACTAGCTGAGCAATTCTCCTCCATCTTGTAGGCAAAGTACTGTCAGAGGTCTCATACCTCTCGACATGGGATGAGTATGAAATACCAATTTCAACTCTTGGAACATCTTATATGCTCCGTGGTGTTCAAAACATTTTTGAAGTCCCGTTTCTAAGCCTTAAAGCATGGTGCACTAAACTATCAAGTAGTTATCATACCGAGCTTTGTCAAATGTTCATAACGTCTGCATCTGCTCCTGCAATAGGTCCGTCACCTAGCGGTGCATCAAGGACATAATACTTCTGTGCAGCAATGAGGATAATCCTCAGATCACGGATCCAATCCGCATCATTGCTACTAATATCTTTCAACTTAGTTTTCTCTAGGAACATATCGAAAATAAAATAGGGGAGCTAAACGCGAGCTATTGATCTACAACATAGATATGCTAATACTACCAGGACTAAGTTCATGATAAATTAAAGTTCAATTAATCATATTACTTAAGAACTCCCACTTAGATAGACATCCCTCTAATCCTCTAAGTGATCACGTGATCCAAATCAACTAAACCATGTCCGATCATCACGTGAGATGGAGTAGTTTCAATGGTGAACATCACTATGTTGATCATATCTACTATATGATTCACGCTCGACCTTTCGGTCTCAGTGTTCTGAGGCCATATCTGTTATATGCTTGGCTCGTCAAGTTTAACCTGAGTATTCCGCATGTGCAACTGTTTTGCACCCGTTGTATTTGAACGTAGAGCCTATCACACCCGATCATCACGTGGTGTCTCAGCACGAAGAACTTTCGCAACGGTGCATACTCAGGGAGAACACTTGTACCTTGATAATTTAGTGAGAGATCATCTTATAATGCTACCGTCGATCTAAGCAGAATAAGATGCATAAAATATAAACATCACATGCAATCAATATAAGTGATATGATACGGCCATCATCATCTTGTCCTTGTGATCTCCATGTCTGAAGCACCGTCATGATCACCATCGTCACCGGCGCGACACCTTGATCTCCATCGTAGCATCGTTGTCGTCTCGCCAACTATTGCTTCTACGACTATCGCTACCGCTTAGTGATAAAGTAAAGCAATTACAGGGTGATTGCATTGCATACAATAAAGCGACAACCATATGGCTCCTGCCAGTTGCCGATAACTCGGTTACAAAACATGATCATCTCATACAATAAAATATAGTATCATGCCTTGACCATATAACATCACAACATGCTCTGCAAAAACAAGTTAGACGTCCTCTACTTTGTTGTTGCAAGTTTTACGTGGCTGCTACGGGCTAAGCAAGAACCGTTCTTACCAACGCATCAAAACCACAATGATAGTTTGTCACGTTGGTGCTGTTTTAACATTCGCAAGGACCGGGCGTAGCCACACTCAGTTCAACTAAAGTTGGAGAAACTGACACCCGCTAGTCACATGTGTGCATAGCACGTCGGTAAAACCAGTCTCGCGTAAACGTACGCGTAATGTCGGTCCGGGCCGCTTCATCCAACAATACCGCCGAACCAAAGTGTGACATGCTGGTAAGCAGTATGACTTATATCGCCCACAACTCACTTGTGTTCTACTCGTGCATATTACATCAACGCATAAAACCAGGCTCGGATGCCACTGTTGGGGAACGTAGTAATTTCAAAAAAATTCCTACGCACACGCAAGATCATGGTGATGCACAGCAACGAGAGGGGAGAGTGTGTCCACGTACCCTCGTAGACCGAAAGCGGACGCGTTAGAACAACGCGGTTGATGTAGTCGTACGTCTTCACGATCCGACCGATCAAGTACCGAACGCACGGCACCTCCGAGTTCTGCACACGTTCAACTCGATGACGTCCCTCGAACTCCGATCCAGCCGAGTGTTGAGGGGAGTTTCGTCAGCACGGCGGCGTGGTGACGATGATGATGTTCTACCGACGCAGGGCTTCGCCTAAGCACCGCTACGATATTATCGAGGTGGATTATGGTGGAGGGGGGCACCGCACACGGCTAAGAGATCAAGAGATCAATTGTTGTGTCTCCAAGGGGTGCCCCCTCCCCATATATAAAGGAGTGGAGGAGGGGGAGGGCCGGCCCTCTCTATGGCGCGCCCTAGGAGGAGTCCTACTCCCACCGGGAGTAGGATTCCCCCCGTTCCAATAGTAGGAGTAGGAGTCAAGGAAAGGGGAGAGAGAAGAGAAGGACGGAGGGGGCGCAGCCCCTCCCCCTAGTCCAATCTGGACTAGGCCTTGGGGGGGGGGGCGCAGCCTCTCCTCTCTCTTTCCCCTAAAGCCCAATAAGGCCCATATACTCCCCGGCGAATTCCTGTAACTCTCCGGTACTCCGAAAAATACCCGAATCACTCGTAACCTTTCCGATGTCCGAATATAGTCGTCCAATATATCGATCTTTACGTCTCGACCATTTCGAGACTCCTCGTCATGTCCCCGATCTCATCCGGGGCTCCGAACTACCTTCGGTACATCGAAACACATAAACTCATAATATAACCGTCATCGAACTTTAAGCGTGCGGACCCTACGTGTTCGAGAACTATGTAGACACGACCGAGACACATCTCCGGTCAATAACCAATAGCGGAACCTGGATGCTCATGTTGGCTCCCACATATTCTACGAAGTTCTTTATCGGTCAAACCGCATAACAACATACGTTGTTCCCTTTGTCATCGGTATGTTACTTGCCCGAGATTCGATCGTCGGTATCTCAATACCTAGTTCAATCTCGTTACCGGCAAGTCTCTTTACTCGTTCTGTAATACATCATCCCGCAACTAACTCATTAGTTGCAATGCTTGCAAGGCTTATAGTGATGTGCATTACCGAGCGGGCCCAGAGATACCTCTCCGACAATCAGAGTGACAAATCCTAATCTCGAAATACGCCAACCCAACAAGTACCTTTGGAGACACCTGTAGAGCACCTTTATAATCACCCAGTTATGTTGTGACGTTTGGTAGCAGACAAAGTGTTCCTCCGGTAAACGGGAGTTGCATAATCTCATAGTTATAGGAACATGTATAAGTCATGAAGAAAGCAATAGCAGAATACTAAACGATCGTGTGCTAAGCTAACGGAATGGGTCAAGTCAATCACATCATTCTCCTAATGATGTGATCCCGTTAATCAAATGACAACTCATGTCTATGGCTAGGAAACATAACCATCTTTGATCAACGAGCTAGTCAAGTAGAGGCATACTAGTGACACTATGTTTGTCTATGTATTCACACATGTAATATGTTTCCGGTTAATACAATTCTAGCATGAATAATAAACATTTATCATGAGATTAAGGAAATAAATAATAACTTTATTATTGCCTCTAGGGCATATTTCTTTCAGTAGGTATATATAGGAGGAAGAAGTACGTGGGTGGAGCAACATGGGGCCCACGAGGGTGGAGGGCGCGCCCTGGGGGGGTGGGCGCGCCCCCCTACCTCGTGGCCTCCTGGAAGCTTCTCTTACGTAGGGTCCAATTCTCCTGGATCATGTTTGTTCCAAAAATCACGCTCCTGAAGGTTTCATTCCGTTTGGACTCCGTTTGATATTCTTTTTCTGCGAAACTCTGAAATAGGCAAAAAACAGCAATTCTGGGCTGGGCCTCCGGTTAATAGGTTAGTCCCAAAAATAATATAAAAGTGGATAATAAAGCCCAATATTGTCCAAAACAGTAGATAATATATCATGGAACAATAAAAAATTATAGATACGTTGGAGACGTATCAAGCATCCCCAAGCTTAATTCCTGCTCGTCCTCGAGTTGGTAAATGATAAAAACAAAATTTTTGATGCGGAGTGCTACTGGGCATAATTTCAATGTAATTCTTCTTGATTGTGGTATGAATATTCAGATCCGAAAGATTCAAGATAAAAGTTCTTATTGACATAAAAATAATAATACTTCAAGCATACTAACTAAGCAATTATGTCCTCTCAAAATAACATGGCTAAAGAAAGTTCATCCCTACAAAATCATATAGTTTAGTCATGCTCCATTTTCGTCACACAAGAATGCTCTCATCATGCACAACCCCGATGACAAGCCAAGCAATTGTTTCATACTTTAGTAATCTCAAACCTATAAATTTTCACGCAATATATGAGCGCGAGCCATGGACATAGCACTATGGGTGGAATAGAATATGATGATGGGGGTTATGTGGAGAAGACAAAAAGGAGAAAGTCTCACATCAACGAGGTTAGTCAATGAGCTATGAAGATGCCCATCGATTGATGTTAATGCAAGGAGTAGGGATTGCCATGCAACGTATGCACTAGAGCTATAAATGTATGAAAGCTCAACAAAAGAAACTAAGTGGGTGTGCATCCAACATGCTTGCTCACGAGGACCTAGGGCACTTGAGGAGGCCCATTGTTGGAATATACAAGCCAAGTTTTATAATGAAAAATTCCCACTAGTATATGAAAGTGATAAAACAAGAGACTCTCTATCATGAAGATTATGGTGCTACTTTGAAGCACAAGTGTGGCAAAGGATAGTAGCGTTGTCCCTTCTCTCTTTTTCTCTCATTTTTTTGGGCCTTCTCTTTTTTATGGCCTTTCTCTCTTTTTTTATTCCTCACTTGGGAGAATGCTCTAGAAAATGATGATCATCACACTTCTATTTATTTACAACTCAATGATTACAACTCGATACTAGAACAAAGTATGACTCTATATGAATGCCTCCGGCGGTGTACCGGGATATGCAATGAATCAAGAGTGACATGTATGAAATAATTATGAACGGTGGCTTTGCCACAAATACTGTCAACTACATGATCATGCTAAGCAATATGACAATGATGAATGTGTCATGATAAACGGAATGGTGGAAAGTTGCATGGCAATATATCTTGGAATGGCTATGGAAATGCCATAATAGGTAGGTATGGTGGCTGTTTTGAGGAAGATATAAGGAGGTTTATGTGCGAAAGAGCGTATCATATCATGGGGTTTGGATGCACCGGCGAAGTTTGCACCAACTCTCAATGTGAGAAAAGGCAATGCACGGTACCTAAGAGGCTAGCAATGATGGAAGGGTGAGAGTGCGTATAATCCATGGACTCAACATTAGTCATCAAGAACTCACATACTTATTGCAAAAATCTACAAGTCATCAAAAACCAAGCATTACGCGCATGCTCCTAGGGGGGATAGATTGGTAGGAAAATACCATCGCTCGTCCCCGACCGCCACTCATAAGGAGGACAATCAAAGAACACCTCATGTCTCAAATTTGTTACATAACGTTTACCATACGTGCATGCTACGGGACTTGCAAACTTCAACACAAGCATTTCTCAAATTCACAACTACTCAACTAGCACGACTTTGATATTATTACCTCCATGTCTCAAAACAATCATCAAGCATCAAACTTCTCTTAGTATTCAACACACTCATAAGAAAGTTTTTACTAATCTTGAATACCTAGCATATTAGGATTATTTAAGCAAATTACCATGCTATTTAAGACTCTCAAAATAATCTAAGTGAAGCATTAGAGATCAATAGTTTCTATAAAACAAATCCACCACCGTGCTCTAAAAGATATAAGTGAAGTACTAGAGCAAAACTATATAACTCAAAAGATATAAGTGAAGCACATAGAGTATTCTAATAATTTCCAAATCATGTATGACTCTCTCAAAAGGTGTGTACAGCAAGGATGATTGTGGTAAACTAAAAAGCAAAGACTCAAATCATACAAGACGCTCCAAGAAAAACACATATCATGTGGTGAATAAAAATATAGCTCCAAGTAAAGTTACCGATGGAAGTAGACGAAAGAGGGGATGCCTTCCGGGGCATCCCCAAGTTTTGGCTTTTTGGTGTCCTTAGATTATCTTGGGGGTGCCATGGGCATCCCCAAGCTTAGGCTCTTTCCACTCCTTGTTCCATAATCCATCAAAATCTTTCACCCAAAACTTGAAAACTTCACAACACAAAACTCAAGAGAAATCTCGTGAGCTCCGTTAGCGAAAGAAAACAAAAGGCCACTTCAAGGTACTGTAATGAACTCATTCTTTATTTATATTGGTGTTAAACCTACTGTATTTCAACTTCTCTATGGTTTATAAACTATTTTACTAGCCATAGATTCATCAAAATAAGCAAACAACACACGAAAAACAGAATCTGTCAAAAACAGAACAGTCTGTAGTAATCTGTAACTAACACAAACTTCTGGAACTCCAAAAAATCAGCCAACATAGGAAGACCTAGGCAATTTGTTTATTGATCAGCATCAGTTGGAATCACTATTTTATCACGTTCTGGTGATTTTTAACAATTGTTTTCGTGAACATAAAGTTTCTGGAAATTTCTGCAAGATCAAATAACTATCATCCAAGAAGATCCTATAGGTTTAACTTGGCACAAATACTAATTAAAACATAAAAACACATCTAACCAGAGGCTAGATCAAATATTTATTCCTAAACAGAAGCAAAAAGCAAAAAAAAAAACTAAAAATAAAATTGGGTTGCCTCCCAACAAGCGCTATCGTTTAACGCCCCTAGCTAGGCATAGAAGCAAGGATAGATCTAGGTATTGCCATCTTTGGTAGGCAATCCATAAGTGGCTCTCATGATAGATTCATATGGAAATTCTATTTTCTTCCTAGGGAAGTGTTCCATGCATTTCTTTAATGTAAATTGGAATCTAATATTCCCTTCTTTCATATCAATAATTGCACCAATCGTTCTAAGGAAAGGTCTACCAAGAATAATAGGACATGAAGGATTGCAATCTATATAAAGAACGATAAAATCTACGGGCACATAATTCCTATTTGCAACAATAAGAAAATCATTAATTCTTCCCATAGGTTTCTTAATAGTGGAATCCGCAAGGTGCAAGTTTAGAGAGCAATCATCAAAATCACGGAAATCTAGCAAATCACACAAAGTTTTGGGAATAGTGGAAACACTAGCACCCAAATCACATAAAGCATAGAACTCATGATCCTTAATCTTAATTTTAATAGTTGGTTCCCACTCATCATAAAGTTTTCTAGGGATAGAAACTTCCAACTCAAGCTTTTCTTCATAAGATTGCATCAAGGCATCAACGATATGTTTAGTAAACGCTTTATTTTGACTATAAGCATAAGGAGAATTTAGCACGGATTGCAACAAGGAAATACAATCAATCAAAGAGAAATTTTCATAATTAAATTCCTTGAAATCCAAAATAGTGGGTTTAGCAACATCTAGGGTTTTGATTTCTTCAATCCCACTTTTATCAATTTTAGCATCAAGATCTAAAAACTCCGAATTCTTGGAACGCCTTCTAGGTAAAGGTGGATCATATTCAGTCCCATAATTATCAACATTCATATTGCAAAACAAAGATTTAATAGGGGACACATCAATAACTTTTAGATCTTCATCTTTATTTTCATAGAAATTTGAAGAACACGCTTTCATAAAGCAATCTTTCTTAGCATGCATCCTAGCGGTTCTTTCTGTGCACTCATCAATGGAAATTCTCATGGCTTTGAGAGACTCATTGATATCATGCTTAGGAGGAATAGATCTAAGTTTTAAAGAATCAACATCAAGAGAAATTCTATCAACGTTCCTAGCCAATTCATCAACTTTAAGCAATTTCTCTTCAAGCAAAGCATTGAAATTCTTTTACGAATTCATAAACTCTTTAACACTAGTCTCAAATTTAGAAGGCATCTTATTAAAATTTCCATAAGAATTGTTGTAGGAATTACCATAATTATTAGAGGAATTGCTAGGATAAGGCCTAGGATTAAAGTTTCCTCTATACGCGTTGTTACCAAAATTATTCCTACCAACAAAATTCACATCCATAGATTCATTATTATTCTCAATCAAAGTGGACAAAGGCATATCATTAGGATCATAAGAAACACTCTTACTAGCAAATAATTTCATAAGTTCATCCATCTTTCCACTCAAAACATTAATTTCTTCTATCGCATGCACCTTTTTATTAGTAGATCTTTCAGTGTGCCATTGAGAATAATTAACCATAATATTATCTAGGAGTTTAATAGCTTCTCCTAAAGTGATTTCCATAAAAGTGCCTACCGCGGCCGAATCTAAAAGATTTCTAGAAGCAAAATTCAATCCGGCATAAATTTTTTGTATAATCATCCACAAATTCAAACCATGCGTAGGGAAATTACGTATCATTAATTTCATCCTCTCCCAAGCTTGTCCAACATGTTCATGATCAAGTTGCTTAAAATTCATAATATCGTTTCTAAGAGAGATGATCTTAGCACGAGGAAAATACTTAGAGATAAAAGTATCTTTGCACTTGTTCCAAGAATCAATACTATTTTTAGGCAAAGACGAAAACCAAGCTTTAGCACGATCTCTAAGCGAAAAAGAAAATAGCTTCAATTTAACAATATCATTATCAACATCTATCTTCTTTTGCATATCACACAAATCAACGAGGCTATTTAGATGAGTAGCGGCATCTTCACTAGGAAGGTCGGCGAATTGATCTTTCATGACAAGATTCAACAAAGCAGCATTGATTTCACAAGATTCGGTATTGGTAAGAGGAGCAATCGGAGTGCTAAGGAAAACATTATTGTTGGCACTGGTAAAGTCACATAATTTGGTATTATCTTGAGCCATCGTGACAAGCAAGCAATCCAACACACGAGCAAACAAAAAGCAAGCGAAAAAGAGGCGAACGAAAAAGAGAGGGCGAATAAAACAGCAAGGGTGAAGTGGGGGAGAAGAAAACGAGAGGCAAATGGCAAATAGTGTAATGCGGGAGATAAGGGATTGTGATGGGTACTTGGTACGTTGACTTTTGCGTAGACCTCCCCGGCAACGGCGCCAGAAATCCTTCTTGCTACCTCTTGAGCACAGCGTTGGTTTTCCCTTGAAGAGGAAAGGGTGATGCAGCAAAGTAGCGTAAGTATTTCCCTCAGTTTTTTAGAACCAAAGTATCAATCCAGTAGGAGGCTACGCGTGAGTCCCTCGCACCTACACAAAACAAATAAATCCTCGCAACCAACGCGATAAGGAGTTGTCAATCCCTTTACGGTCACTTACGAGAGTGAGATCTGATAGATATGATAGGATAATATTTTTGGTATTTTTGTGATAAAGATGCAAAGTAAAATAAAAGCAAAGTAAAAAAGCAAAGGCAATAACAAAGTTTTGGAAGATTAATATGATGAAGATAGACCCGAGGGCCATAGGTTTCACTAGTGGCTTCTCTCAAGAGCATAAGTATTTTACGGTGGGTGATCGAATTACTGTTGAGCAATTGACAGAATTGAGCATAGTTATGAGAATATCTAGGTATGATCACGTATATAGGCATCACGTCCGAGACAAGTAGACCGACTCCTGCCTGCATCTACTACTATTACTCCACTCATCGACCGCTATCCAGCATGCATCTAGAGTATCAAGTTCATGAAAACAGAGTAACGCCTTAAGCAAGATGACATGATGTAGAGGGATAAATTCATGCAATATGATAAAAACCCCATCTTGTTATCCTCGATGGCAACAATACAATACGTGCCTTGCTGCCCCTACCGTCACTGGGAAAGGACACCGCAAGATTGAACCTAAAGCTAAGTACTTCTCCCATTGCAAGAAAGATCAATCTAGTAGACCAAACCAAACTGATAATTCGAAGAGACTTGCAAAGATAACCAATCATACATAAAAGAATTCAGAAGATTCAAATATTGTTCATAGATAAACTTGATCATAAACCCACAATTCAACGGTCTCAACAAACACACCGCAAAAGAAGATTACATCGAATAGATCTCCACGAGAGAGGGGGAGAACATTGTATTGAGATCCAAAAAGAGAGAAGAAGCCATCTAGCTACTAACTATGGACCCGAAGGTCTGAGGTAAACTACTCACACTTCATCGGAGAGGCTATGGTGTTGATGTAGAAGCCCTCCGTGATGGGTGCCCCCTCCGGCGGAGCTCCAGAACAGGCCCCAAGATGGGATCTCGTGGGTACAGAAGGTTGCGGCGGTGGAATTAGGTTTTTGGCTCCGTATCTAATCGTTTGGGGGTACGTAGGTATATATACTAGGAAGAAGTACGTCGGTGGAGCAACGTGGGGCCCACGAGGGTGGAGGGTGCGCCCTGGGGGTGGGCGCGCCCCCCTACCTCGTGGCCTCCTGGAAGCTTCTCTTACGTAGGGTCCAAGTCTCCTGGATCATGTTCGTTCCAAAAATCACGCTCCCGAAGGTTTCATTCCGTTTGGACTCCGTTTGATATTCTTTTTCGGTGAAACTCTGAAATAGGCAAAAAACAGCAATTCTGGGCTGGGCCTCCGGTTAATAGGTTAGTCTAAAAAATAATATAAAACTGGATAATAAAGCCCAACATTGTCCAAAATAGTAGATAATATAGCATGGAGCAATAAAAAATTATAGATACGTTGGAGACGTATCAACTATCTCCTTTTTTGTCTTCTCCACAACCACCATATTCTATTCCACCTATAGTGCTATGTCCATGGCTCACGCTCATGTATTGCGTGAAAGTTGAAAAGGTTTGAGAACATCAAAAGTATGAAACAATTGCTTGGCTTGTCATCTGGGTTGTGCATGATTTGAATATTTTGTGTGAAGAAGATGGAGCATAGCCAGACTATATGATTTTGTAGGGATAGCTTTCTTTGGCCATGTTATTTTGTGAAGACATAATTGCCTTGTTAGTATGCTTGAAGTATTATTGTTTTATGTCAATATTAAACTTTTGTTTTGAATCTTACGGATCTGAACATTCATACCACTATAAAGAAAATTACATGGATAAATATGTTAGGTAGCATTCCACATCAAAAGTTTTGTTTTTATCATTTACCTACTCGAGGACGAGCAGGAATTAAGCTTGGAGATGCTTGTACGTCTCCAACGTATCTATAATTTTTTATTGTTCCATGCTATTATATTATCTGTTTTGGATGTTTATATGCATTAAGTGCTACTTTATATTATTTTTGGAACTAACTTATTAACCTAGAGCCGAGTGCCAGTTTATATTTTTCCTTGTTTTTGAGCTTCACAGAAAAGGAATACCAAACGGAGTCCAAACGGAATAAAACTTTTGTGATGATTTTTCTTGGACCAGAAGACACCCAGGAGACTTGGAGTTCAAGTCAGAAGAGCCACAGGGCGGCGGCAAGGGTGGAGGGCGCGCCCAGGGGGTAGGGCGCGCCCCCTACCTTGTGGGCCCCTTCTGACCCCCCTAACCTAGTTCTTCCTCCTATATATTCACATATATTCCCAAACCACTAGAAGCATCCACGAAAACACTTTTCCACCGCCGCAACCTTCTGTTCCCGTGAGATCCCATCTTGGGGCCTTTTCCTGCATCCTGCCGGAGGGGGATTCGATCACGGAGGGCATCTACATCAACCCCATTGCCCTTCCGGTGAAGCGTGAGTAGTTTACCACAGACCTACGGGTCCATCGCTAGTAGCTAGATGGCTTCTTCTCTCTCTTTGATTCTCAATACCATGTTCTCCTCGATGTTCTTGGAGATCTATCTGATGTAATCTTCTATTGCGGTTTGTTTGCTGAGATCCGCTGAATTGTGGATTTATGATCAACTTATCTATGAATATTATTTGAATCTTCTCTGAATACTTATATGCATGATTTGGTATATTTGTATTTCTCTTCGAATTATCGGTTTTGGTTTGGCCAACTAGATTGGTTGTTCTTGCAATGGGAGAGGTGCTTAGCTTTGGGTTCAATCTTGCGTGATTTCACCCAGTGAAAGTAGGGGTAGCGAGACACGTATTGAATTGTTGCCATCGAGGATAAAAAGATGGGGTTTACATCATATTGCATGAGTTTATTCCTCTACATCATGTCATCTTACTTAAGGCATTACTCCGTTCTTTATGAACTTAATACTCTAGATGCATGCTGAATAGCGGTCGATGTGTGGAGTAACAGTAGTAGATGCAGGCAGGAGTCGGTCTACTTGACACGGACGTGATGCCTATATTGCATAATCATTGCCTTGGATATCGTCATAACTTTGCGCTCTTCTATCAATTGCTCGATAGTAATTTGTTCAACCACCGTATTGTTTGCCTTCATGAGAGAAGCCTTTAGTGAAACATATGGCCCCGGGTCTATTTTCCATCATATTAGTTTCCGATCTACTATTTTGCAATCTTTTATTTTCAGATCTATAAACCAAAAACCCCAAAAATATTTTATCTTTTGTTTAGTTTTATTTATCTATCTCTATCGAATCTCACCTTTGCAAGTGACCGTGAAGGGATTGACAACTCCTTTATCGCGTTGGGTGCAAGTGTTTGATTGTTTGTGCAGGTATTGGTGATTTGCGTGTTCTTCTCCTACATGATTGATACTTGGTTCTTAACTAAGGGAAGTACGTATATCTACTTTGTTGCATCACCCTTTCCTCTTCAAGGGAAAAACCAACGCAAGCTCAAGAAGTAGCACCGAAGAATTAGATAGTGGTTCAGCATCACTCGAATCTATGTCCAGTACGCTCCGCCTATTACTCTTGAGAGCTACAAACTCTCTAGATGGTTAGGTGTCAATTTCTTCAGAGACCAAGAGTGAATGTGATTCTCGAAGAAGTAGCCTGTGAAGGTTTGGAGATCGCCTCAAGTATCTAATATGAGTAATCGACATTGGTTGATGAACCAATTGTTGAGGAGAATAGGGTGAAGAGAGTTTATCTTCTGTGTTAAGTCACAACCCCTCCAACCAGAAGTATTCCTTGTGCAGAAGGACGAACTGGTCTAACAAATATCATGTCGCATCAAGCACCACTAGTTATATCATCTACCCTTGTTTATATTCGACATGTTTTCCTTCATGTGTTTGTCTCGATGCATGTTTAGTTTCCATTCGGTACTCAGTTTTAGCTCACTGTAGTTTATTTCTCATTCGTTCTGCTACTGGGTTCTGATAGTTTTGAGATTTCCGAAGAAATTTTAGCACTCCCATTCACCCCCCTCTGGTAGACATACTTCGTTCCTACAATTGGTATCAGAGCAAGGTAGTCCTTGACTTTGCTCATTTTGGTCTAACAACCTTGGAGTTTAAGTATGTCTTCAGTGAGCTACAACTCGCACCTCAAGATTCCCATATTCAATATGACGGACTATCCCTTCTGGAAGGAGAAGATGAAGATCCGTCTTCGAGCAATAGATGATGATATGTGGAATGTGGTGCACTTGGGGTTCACTGTTGCAATACCTCAAGCCCCCACTGATGAAGAGAAGAAACTCATTCAGATGGATTCTCAGGCCAAAGATGAAATTGGTGGCCATCTCTCTCGAGCACAATTTCTTCAGTATCGTCTATGTGAAACTACGAAGGGTTTGTGGGATGTCCTCGAGAAGATCAATGAAGGAGTTTCAACTCAGAAAGAAGCTCGAATTGATACTCTTCGAGCGAAATTCAATCATTTCAAGCGCATTGGAAATGAAAGTTGTCAGCAAACCTTCGACTGCCTCAGTGACATTGCAAATGACCTTCAAGGTCTCGGTGCCAAGGAGATTAATGACCATGAAGTTGTGAAGAAACTGCTCTGATCACTTGACAGTTCATTCGACACTCTTGTCTTGATGATTTGTGAATGTTCTGATTTCAAATCCCTCGACTCTGCTGACATCATGGAAAGAGTGAACACTCACGAGGAACAAGAAGAAGAGAAAAGAGATCTCTATGGCTCAAGTCAACGCAAAAATATGCTCTCAAGGCTGTGGCAATTCTTCATCCGATGGAAATGCCGAAGAAGATTCAGATGACCCACATAGGCTCAGCAAGGATCTGGCATTGATCACGAAAAGATTCCAACATCTTCACAGGAAGAGCCAGTTCCAGAACAAAGGTTCAAGCAACTCTGGCGGTTCAAATTCTTCATCAAAACCTGGTGGAGAATACACATGCTTCAAGTGCAAAAAAACCGGACACTTCATTTCGGACTGCCCTATCTGGGAAGCTGAAATTCATGCTAGTGGAAGCTATGATTCTAGCAACTATCGAGGCAAAAGCATGAGCCAGAACTATGACTCTGATGATGAGAAGAAAACGAAGAATTTCTTCAAGAAGAAGGATAGCTCCACCTCAAAATCTTCGTCAAGGAACCCTTCCAAGTCCTCCTCCAACCTCAAGAGTAACTCTCGCAGGGCCAAGGCGTACATCGGCAAGGAAATGGATTCTGATGATGAAGAATCGTGAGACTCCGAAGAAGCTGATGAATCCGATGAGGATTCCGACTCTGGCATGGCTGGCATAGCATATGCTTCGTCCCCCATGACAAACTTCTACGGAATCTGTCAAGCCACGATGCAACTCCCGCCTACTGCTTCATGGCCAAAGCCTCAAAAGAAAAGGTATCCTCCAAACATCACAAGGTTCACTCCAGTGATCAATATTCTTTTGATGAGGATGACCATGCCAAGTTGATCAAAATTGCTAATATCCAACAAAACTCTCTTGAGAAAATTGAGAAAACCCTCAGGAAAACTGAAGGGTTGTTGGTTGAAGAGATCGAGAAAAATCAGTCATTGATCGAAGAGTATTCTACTCTCCAGTCACGAATGGAAGAACTGTCTAATCGTCATGAATTTCTCTTGGCCGACCACGAAAGATTGACCTATGATTACCTGAAAAGGAAACAGGAACTCGAGGCACTGAGAGAGGCTTATGAGGATTTGATCAGGGAAAATTCTCTTCTCACCCAACAACATAAAGATAAACATGAAGTGTTTGTTCTACCCTGCTTAAAATGCCTTGAACGAACAAATGCTGAATCATCTGTGAATGCTAACTCCTCGATCGAGGGAAATGGTTTTGTTTCTGATGGAAATGCTAGGTTGAAGGATCTTCTTCAGACATGAATGTTCAAATCTCTCAAAAGGCATCAAACCCTCTGTGATGTTCTTAAGAAATCCATTCTTCACAAAAATCCCAGAAAGGAAGGTATCGGTTTCGAAAGGAAACTGAATGAAAATGGTTCATACTGGGAACTTCATCAATATCCTCGCACTGTGTGGGTACCTGTAAAGAGCAGAACTCTCGATCCAGCGTTACTTTCGGGGTATAACTCTCTCATACCTGAATATCCTGGTGATGATTCTCCGCACAACTATAAGTTCTTCAAAAATTGCCATGGTGAGGCTGTTGGTTGCTATGTTGGACCTAACTGCAAGAATGGCCCCCCAAAGAAAGCAATTTGGGTGCTTAAGAAACTATCAATGCTCTACCTATTACTGCTCGACTAGCCATGCAAGTAGAAAGGGTTCGACAGAATGAGTATATGCATACTTCATACAATCACTATAGTCATTCATCTGGAAGGAATTTCAATGCTTATTCTTTCAGCTGTGCTCACACTTCGTCGAGCAATGACTATGTTTACCGTAAGAAATCATATCCTGCTCGCTCTTCTGTTTCAAAGCCACCTACAAAGATGTGGGTGGTTAAGAAATCCTAATTCTTCTACAGGACTATGTCTCCGGGTGTACGGAATGGATAGTGGATAGTCGATGCACTAGTCATATGACCGAAGACAAGTTGTTGTTTGTCGACCCCAACTTAACTGCTTCTCCTCTGAAGTATATCACTTTTGACGACAACAACAAAGGAAAGGTAATTGGGCTAGGTAAAATTGCTATATCCAAAGACAAGTCCATTGATGATGTTTTACTTGTTCAATCTATTGGATTCAATCTCATGTCAGTTGGCAAGCTATGTGATCTAGGCATGCTAGTTCTATTTTCCATATACAAATGCATTGTCTTCATGGCCTCTGACAATTCCTTCATATTCGAGGGAATAGGAAAAGGTGATATATATATTGTGGATTTCCCTAAGGGTCCATCAGTCCAAACTTGCTTGCTTGCAAAAGCAACCGAAGGTTGGCTGTGGCACCGAAGAGTTGGTCATGCATGTATGAGGAATTTGCAGACCCTGGTGAAGAAAAATCATCTTTGTGGCATTCCTAATGTAAAATTCGACAAGAATTGTCTCTGTGCTGCATGTGAGGCTGGTAAATTAGCCAAGAAGCATAATTCATCAAAGACTGTTATGACCACAACAAGACCTCTGGAAATTCTTCATATGGGTTTATTTGGTCCTCAAAATTATGCAAGCTTCGGTGGCAGTCATTATGGTCTGGTTATTGTTGATGATTTTTCTCGATACACTTGGGTATTCTTTCTTGAAGACAAAACCTGCACCCAAGATATCTTCAAAAGCTTCGCCAAGAAGGCCCATAATGAATATGATGTGCGAATTAAGCATGTCAGAAGTGACAATGGAACTGAGTTAAAAATGCTCACATCGATGAATTTCTCGACAAAAATGGTATTATTCATGAGTTCTCTACTGCATACACTCCTCAACAAAATGGAGTTGTTGAGCGAAAGAACAGAACTCTCATCGAGATGGCGACAACAATGCTCGGTGAGTATAAAACTCATATTCGCTTCTGGGCTCATGCCATTAACACTGCTTGTCATGTTATCAATTGTGTTTATCTTCACAAGTTCCTTAAGAAAACTTCATATGAGCTTATCACTGGCAAGAAACCAAATGTTTCTATTTTACATTTTTTGGTGCACCTTGCTACATTCTTGATATGAATCATTCTTCCAAGTTTGCACCTAAGGCACATGAAGGTTTTCTTCTTTGTTATGGCTCAAACTCGCATACCTATCGCGCCTATAACTCTCACCACAGGAAGGATATGGAAACGGTAAATGTGCGGTTTGATGAATCTAACGGCTCCCAAAAGGAGGACCTGCCAAATGCGATAGATGAACTACCGATTTCTGATGCTATTCGGCAAAAGGCTATCGGGAACGTCAAGCCGGTTCAAGGAAATGCACCTGAATCCTATGATGATGATGCCCCCATGACTCAAAGTAGGACTCGTCAAGCCACTGCCAAAGTAATTGCCACTCCGAATGCAAATGGCAATCAAATTCCAAATGCTGATCAAAATGGCAATCCCGAAGGGAATGATGATACAAATGGTGATGCTGACAAAAATGATGATGATCATCACGAAGAAAATGCTCATCCTCGAGTGGCTAATCGAGTTGATACTTCATTAATTCTCGATGAACTTGAGAATCCAGGTTATCGACCCACAACTCGTTCACGCACTCGTTTGGCTAACTACTGTGGAAGTTTCTCCTTTGTTTCATTGGCAGAACATACCAAGTATGAAGAAGCCATGAATGATCCAGATTGGATGAATGCCATGCAAGAGGAGTTGGTGCAATTTGAACTAAATAATGTGTGGGAATTGGTTGACAAACTGAATCCTAAGAAGCACAATATCATTGGCACAAAATGGATTTTCCACAATAAGCAAGATGAAAATGGCATTGTGGTGAGAAACAAAGCTCGTCTTGTTTCTCAACGGTACACACAGGTAGAAGGTATCGATTTCGGTGAAACATATGCTCCTGTTGCACGCCTTGAGGCAATTCATTTTCTTCTCGCTTATGCAAATTACAATGATATCTTGCTTTATCAAATGGATGTGAAAAGTGCTTTCCTCAATGGTGAAATTGATGAGGAAGTTTATGTTAAACAACCACATGGCTTTGAACACCCTGAGTTTCCTAATAAAGTTTTCAGGTTAAAGAAATCTTTATATGGGCTGAAGCAGGCCCCTTGAGCTTGGTATGACACTTTGAAGAAGTTTTTGCTCGACAAAGGGTTCAAGCCAGGATCCACTAATCCCACACTTTTCACTCGTGCTGTTGATAATGATATATTCGTATTTCTAATCTATTTGGATGATATTATCTTCAACTGTACTAAAAATGCTTGCAGCTTAGAGTTCGGGAAAATGATGTTCGGTAAATATCAAATGTCTATGATGGGTGAACTCAAGTTCATTCTCGGACTGCAAATTCATCAACAGGCAAATGGATTTTTCATATCTCAGGAGAAATATCTGAAAGACTGCCTGAAGAAGTTCAAAATGCAAGACTCGAAAATGAAGGGCTACAAAACTCCTATGCTCACGAATGGTAAGCTGGATGCAGATGTGTATGGTAAGGATCACGATCAGAAGGCTTATTGTTTGATGATTGGTTCTCTTCTTTACCTATGTGCATCCAGACCTGACATTATGTTGAGTGTTTGCATGTGTGCCCTCTATCAAGCTACACCGAAAGAATCGCATCACCAAGCGGCCAAGCGCATTCTGAGATATTTGGCTCACACCCCCACCTTATGTTTATGGTATCCTAAGGGAGCACAGTTTGATCTCGTTGGATATTCAGACTCAGATTGGGCTGGTGACTTGGTTGACAGGAAATCTACTTCGGGGACATGCCATTTCCTCAGTAGATCATTGGTGTGTTGGTCGTCAAGGAAGTAGAATTGTGTATCTCTTTCTACGGCTGAGGCCGAATATATTATTGTTGGCGCTTGTTGCACTCAGTTATTGTGGATGAAGCAGATTCTGAAGGATTATGGCATCAAGGTCAATAATATACCTCTATATTGTGACAATGAGAGTGCCATCAAAGTTGCACACAATCATGTGCAGCATTCTCGCACGAAGTATATTGCCATTAGACACCATTTCATCCGCGATCATGTTGCTCGAGAGGATATTGTCATCAATCACGTCAAGACCGAAGAAAATCTCGCTGATATTTTCACGAAGCCTCTCGATGAGAAAAGATTCTGTGCGTTACGGTGTGAGCTAAATATCCTGGACTTCGCAAACGTGCAGTAAGCTTGTCTCGGCACTCGTGCTAACACTTCCACATCTTAGAAGGAATGGGTGCATAACAATCGAAGAGTTTGAAAATTTCGACAAAGTGAAAATTTCTTTCTGCGAGGGAATACATTAATGAAGAACTAGACTAACCAGGTGCCACGATAATTATGTAACACTCGGGGTCATACAATTCTTATACAATGGGTCACGCCACCACAATTTTCTTTCATTGAATTTCTTTTCGATTGAAAGATTTTGTGTTTGTCCGAATACATTTATCTCACAGCTACTTTTTCTAGTGTTTGTGTTTATCTGTCTGAGTGAAATGCCTAGGACCCTGTTTTCTCTCTATTCTCTCTTTTCTAGTCCATGTTGTTCCATTACAAATGCTCAAATTCATCTGGAACAAAATGTTATCTGGTGTCCTTGACCACGATTAAGATTCGGTCTGAACATTAATCTATTTTGGTGAAAGCTGTCTGAAATTTGGGGTTTCCCGCCCAAGTCATGACCACAATCTCTTATGACGATTTCCACATGCAATCCATCAACTGCCATCCCATCCTGTCCGCTGAATCACAATAGTCTCTGAATAGAGACTATTCAATCAAATTCACTGTGTGCGGTTATTTCCATTCGCATATAAATACCGCGCCACCCCTTCTTCCAGTTAACTTCTCTTTCTCCTCACGATCGTCTCCTCTGAAACCCTCACCGCAGCGCTCCTTCTTGAGCTCGACACCGATAACCCCTTCGCCGCTTAACTACCAAAAAGTGGTCACCGGAGTCTTTCCACGCTGCCGCGGGACATCCTCTTCGTCGCGCCGCCGTAGCTGCTGCACGCCACCGAGCTAGGGTATGTGTAGTTCGAACTCGGGCCTCCGTCCATCTCATTCGGGGTCGTCCACGGTTATTCTCTCCGATTTTACCGCATATCTTAGATCTTCACTAGTTAGGTAAATCGTGAGGATGTGGTTTGTAGTTGTCCCTCGCTTCCGAAAAGTTCAGATCTAGGTTTTGTGTTATGTTTCGCTCGAATGAAATGCCTAGCTTGCTGACTAGTATATCCTTCGGACCTACTAGTTCATTCTATACGTTTCTTTCATAGGAAACATTTCTCAAAGTCTGCATCTAATTCCTCTTCAAAACATTTTCATTCGGAAAGATCCTCGTTGTGAGCATTTGTAACCCTGTCCCCTGTTTCCCTCGAATCTATTCTTATTCACAAGAATATGCAATATGTTGAAGATTCTGCACGACCAATGAGCATGGCCGATGATGAAGAGGCAGTTCTGGGTACGGCGGATGAATCAAAGGCTCCAAATGCGAAGGACCCACCGCTAGGCCCATCAACCAGCAAAAGGAAGAGATCCGAACAAAATGAGATGAGCAAGAAGAAGATGCTCCAAAGAAAATGAAAGGTGGCAGTCAACCTTTCACAAATGCCACTCAGTATATCTCTCATGATAATCACAACACTGTTCCGGGAGAACCAACATCACAACTTCTATGACACTGCCTGATCTTCGAGCACGCAGAGTTCCAATAGCGCCTCCGAAGAAGATCATCATGAAGAGAAAAACTCCTCGTACCACTGTCACTATGTTGGATCACGTGAATACAACCCCTCATCCTGAGGCGATAAAGATGCAAGATGTGGTTATTGATGCCCTATTAAGCACAGTTAAGCCAGGCAAGCAAATTGCAACACCAAAGGTGAAGAAAATCACAGCTCCCTCTACCGAGCAAAGTGCTCCTCGAGCTGATGTTCTGAAAGAAAAGGCTGCTCAAGTTGCTCCCACCTTGACACAACCATTGGCATCTATGCCTCCAACCAAGAAAAATCCAGTGCAAACTGCTCCTGCACAGACTGATGTCCAAACTGATGCTCCTCATTATTTCAATCACGTGTTCATCATGGAGCAGCTTGAGAAATTTGTGGAAAACTTATTCGATGGTGAAGTAGCATCTTTGTCGATCCCTCCTGAAGTCATTACTCAAGCTTCCGATCTTGTCCAAGATATGGGAGAAGATTCAGTTGAGATCAATTCCCTCGCTGCCCAACTTAATGATCTTGACAACCGAATGAAAGCTACAACTTCCAAGTTTGTCATCAAGCAACTTGAAGACTCGTACATGGATGTCAATCAAGCCTTGACTGTCGTTCGTTAATAGAAGATTGGGATTTCATTCAGATCTGGATCATATTGTTCGAAAGATCTGCCTCGATCATCAAGCACAAGCCAATGGCTATAATGCTCTTATCAAAGGGCATGTTGATCAATCTGCTCAGCAGAAACTAAAGAAGAAAAAGGAAAGTGCAAAGAAGAATGCTCCTCCTCCTACGAAGGAAAAGTCTCCTAAAGCTGAGCCACCAAGGGAAAATGCACCGGAGCCAGCAGTTCCCTCGTCAGCTAATGATCAAGTCACAGATGCTCCTACAGCACCAAGGCCAACTGAACCAGTGCATGTGGCCTCCCCTGTACATGAAGAAAATCCTTCTCAGCCTCATGTATCAGAAGAAGGTGAAATTCCTCAGTCCGAGCCTCCAGCCTCTCCAGCTCGTAATGAACCTAATGTTTCGGTTCCTCCTCTGCTCAACAACCAACTCCCGATGAACAACCTCAACAGACTCATGTGCCTAATTCAACTACACAGCCACCTGTTGCAGAATCTGCTCCCTCTCAACTGCAAATTTCAATCAACACAACGACAAGAATCTCATATGATGGACCGTCCGATCACAAATCAGTTTCTCCTCGTCTACTGACTTCGTGATATATGGAGATGAAGTGATTTCAGTCGAGGATGAACTGAAATATCCTCTCCCTCGCGAAAAACTGCCGCTGTTCAAGGCAGGTGCTGGTGCCAAAGGGCCGCTAATCAATCGGAATACGCACCCCAAATTATTTCAAGAAAGTCCTTACAATGGCCCACACACATCTGAATCACCTCATTTCTGGACTCAGGAACAGGCCATCTTTTATTCTCGGGTTCTATATGATAGCAAGAAATTTTTTCCTCATGATTTCCCAGACATAGATGCTAGGAAGAACATTGGTTGTTTTGATCAGCTGCTGCAAAATCTGGAAGACTTTTGTCTCACCAATGTGTTTACATTCGAACACCCTTGGAACCGAGAGATTATCCTACAACTATACATATCTGGTGATGAATCTGACAGTTCCAAGTGGATCATGGAATGGATGACAGAAGGGCAACGCATCAAGTGTACCTCCAGGGAGTTTGTCTCGCACTTTCATTTTCCTAGGTTTGCGCATGGAAAATTGAAATCCGTGTGCACAACATTGACGCCATTTTAGATGACATGTTCAAGTGCACAATGGACAAAGAAAAAATTCATGACTACAATGGTCCTCCCAAGCCAGAGCACTTAACCTTCGAGAACCAAACACTCTATCATATGCTCTCCTATAAAATTTGCCCTCTGTCCAGGATGAATACTGACGGTACAATCTAGGATGTTCTCGGAATACAATCTACGCCATCTCTGAAGGATTTATCTTCGATGTTGGGGATACGTTTTTGCACATTTTGAAGGATTCTGCTAAGTATCCGAAAACCCTCAAGCTCTATGCCCCATGGATTCAGAAGGTGATTGATTATTCCATGAAAACCAAATATTTGGCAAAAGTGAGTGACAAGAGCTTTATTCCTTCGGTACGTGACACCCTGCACGTCATGCAAGAAATATCTTCGGGTAAAGTACCTGAGTCAAGCCCTCAAGATTACCACAAAGGATTCGATGGGCCATGTCTGCCAAAGCGTTACCGAACGATTACTCATCAACCTCCATCATAGCTGGAAGTCAGTCTGCGCACGCAACAACTACTGCTTAAGCATATTGCCAAACAAGAATCACACATCTGATCGTTGCTGAGAACAAGAAAAGGCTTTGGAAATTACTTCGCAAGTTCTTCTCAAGAAGCAACTCCGGGATGCTGATCTCAAAGAGCTCTAGGCGTACATCGACAAAGGCCTCTCAGTTGAAGATTATCAACCATGAAGCACTCCTCCTCTACCTGCTTGAGAGTCAACTACTTATCTATTGCATATTAACCTTCACAAGCTGCTTGAAGAATCTGAAGCTACCTCACCGACGAAAAAACCAGCTGAAGGAAATGTACTGCCACATCTGACTCAAGAATCTGATCCAAATGTGCCTTCGTCATCTCAGCATCAAGCTACTATTCCTGACGGGAAATCTACTGCTGCTGCCGATGAAGATCTTCCCATCACTTGAGAATCAGAAACCTCCTCGGACAGCTCTTCTAGCGATGCCTTAGAGTGAGTCAACTTCACCGCTTCTTCACTCATGTTATTCGTCACCTTTTTTTACAACAGTTGATAAAAAGGGGGAGAATTACATCGAGTTTTGATAGATTTGCTTTTTTGCGTTCCGTTGGTCTGGTTCCCTGTGCGGTTTGAACTTATGCTTCCAAGACTATCTATGCCATGATGTAAAACTTCGGTGATGTAATGTTAATAACCCCGCCTGTTGCACTATTTCTCTCGAAGCATTTGTTTTACAGGTGGAACTATTATCAGAAGATATGAATGTTTGCACTGCAATCTCGATGGATTATATCATCAGTGCGATTCATTATCTCGAATGATTGAAATATCCTCTTTATACTTCAATGAATTGCAGGAGAATTTTATCTCATTTCAGTTACCCTGCATACATCTAGGGGGAGTATATTTCATCATCGAGCCAAGTAACGCTTGTTCAACTTACTTTTCACTTATCTATCTTCACTTCGAAGATTATCTGTTTTGTCAACAACCGTTCAAAAAGGGGGAGATTGTTGGTGCAATGATAGGCCCCTTATGTTTTGGAGTTTGTTGACATAAACAATATGAGACTTATATGTTTGCTAGTGCACACAGAGTAACAGGTCCTTGAGATCACGAGGAGTTTGATGCAAACGACAAAGATAATCTCCCTACGGTGCAGCGAAGGTTATCACCGAAGATGATGTTAACAAGCATGACCCCTAAAAATTGCTGAAGTGAAGCAATTGGTTTAGTGTCTGTTCGAGGAAATTGACTGCGTTCGAGGAGAATGAAGACGAAGTGAAGACGTATCATTTATTTCATTGTTCTTCTTCTTTTCATTGAGTCATAGGACCACTGTACTATTAAGAGGGGTGTAGCATTCGACACTTTGATTCTCTGATGCTAAACCCAAATCCTATGAAAGTTGTGAGAGAAATCTCTTTGTGTTCCGAGCAAATACTTGCCAGCAAGAGACTGTGATCTTCTTCACTGCGAGAGATTTGTCTCGGACCGAGGAGTTAGCATTACTTGTTCCTCAAGTAATGTTACCGTTGCTCCGAAATCTGACCGTTGCAAACGTGTCGGATGTCCATTGGCTGGACTGAGTGTCCAAAATGTTCATTTCACATCTGAGAAGGTTGCGGCCATAAATAACCACCCCGCGCCGGCTTTGTCCGGCAGCTGCTCCGTTTGTTTTTAAGAATATTGTTGAGCAACCCCCTCTCTGAGAGATTTGAGTTTAAAATCCACCAAGAGAAAACCCCTAGAGCCAAAGAATTAGATAATGGTTCAGCATCACTCGAATCTAAGTCCAGTACGTTCCGCCTATTACTCTTGAGAGATGCAAACTTTCTAGACGGTTAGGTGTCAATTTCTTCAGAGACCAAGAGTGATTGTAGTTCTTGAAGAAGAAATATGTGAAGGTTTGGAGATCGCCTCAAGTATCTACCATGAGTAATCGACATTGCTTGACTAACCAATTGTCGAGGAGAATAGGGTGAAGAGAGTTTATTTTCCGTGTTAAGTCACAGCCAATCCAACCAAACATAGTCCTTGTGGAGAAGGACGAACTGGTCGAACAAATATCCTGTCGCCATCGAGCACCACTAGTTATATCGTCTACCCTTGTTTATATTTGACATGTTTTCCTTCACGCGTTTTATCTCAATGCATGTTTAGTTCCCATTCGGTACTCAGTTTGAGCTCATTGTAGTTTGTTTTACATTCGTTCCGCTGCTGGGTTTCGAGAGTTTTGAGATTTCTGAAGAAATTTTTAAACTCCCATGCATAGACATACTTCGTTCCTGCATGGATCTGTCATATGGATCGATATTTACGGGTTTAAACCCTTCTGGGAATTGGTGTTGCATCACCTCATCGGTGAAACACAATGGGTGAGCGGCGCCCCTTATTTGGGCCACATCACATTGAACCTCAGAGTCCATCCTGGCCCGGCGTTGATCCCGAACTTTGTTGTTTCCGTCAAGCCATGCCTGGTATCCATCTCTGTTATCGGTAGGATGACTTCTTGACCCATAGATGGACCTAGACTGACCGGCTCTAGCGGCCAGGTCGTGTCAAAGATCGTATTGGTATTCTGGTTGTGCCGCCTCCTTCCCTTTACGGAGGGGAGGGGCAAGTGGGTATTCGGCTTCGCCAGCCGCTATGTCCCTTCCTCGAGGGGGGCGGTCGGGCTGGTTGCCTTGGGTTTGTCTGGGTGGTGCGGGCTCGACGACCTCGTCGTCGAATTGTGGCAACAACCTGCGCTTGGGGTAGCTCTTCGTTTGTCGCGCGTAGCCGTAACCTTCTTCGGCCGCCAAGACCTTAGTCTATCTGTCATTGAGGGTATCTTGCTCGGCATTTATCTTTTGCTGCTGCTTTTTTAGGCTTCGTGCAGTGGCTATAAGCTGTGGCTTGAAGCATTCCTGATCCAGTGGGTCTTCTGGGATGATGAAGTCTTCGGCTCCAAGGCTGATCTCTTCTTCGGAGAGGGGCATAAAATTGCTATCCTCGGAATCATCCGGGTCCTCGGAGTTATCTTGATCCTCATGCCCATTCGAGCCGTCAGACTGGTGCTTGGGGCGGGGTCACCGAGATCTTCCAAGTTATTCGGAGTGTGCCCTTCTCCGGTGCCCGTGTTGTTTTGCCTGCTACGTCGCCCCTTGGATCGTCGGTGTTGTCTTCGACGTTTGGGGGGCTCCTCTCCGCAATTGTTACCATCCCTTCTGGGGGTGCCGTTCCCATTAGCGTTGTTGCCGTCGTCCATGGGGGTGTCCATCTTGTGGATTTCATAGGTGGATGTGGCCTTACGGCGGCCGGTGATGGGAGGGGCGATGGTTATGCGAGATGTGGCCTCCTCCTCCTCGTCCTTGTCGTCAGCCTCCTTAGAGGCATAGTCTAGCATGTCGGTTAAATCTTCGACAGTGGCTATTAAGTGGGTGGTAGGTGGGACGTAAAATTCCCTGTGGCCTACGTCGAGGATGGGCCATTAATAATAGCCATCATCTAGATCCGGCCAGGCACCTCGTTCAACAAGGCAAGGATGGCCGGAGTGGTGTATGAAGTTTCCTTGGAGCTAACCTCCGTCACAATGGTGGGGTAAGGCACAGGTCTGGTCAGGGCAAAACCTTGGTCGTCGGGCGCCACACTTGCATCAAGGCGTAGAAGGGTGAGTTCGTTGGGGGTTGACTCACTATCTTCGGACATCGAATTCTCGTTAAGGCTCAAGGCCGAATCCTCATCGAGGAGGGAAGGTCCGGACAGGGTTGACTCCTGGTCTTCGGACATGGGAGACGCTTCCGAGCTCGACGCTCGTTGCATTGGGGATAGCTCCTGAGGTCAATACTTCGGAGACCATGGCTGTTGCAGGCGAGGCTGAGAGGCTCGAGAATATCAGATCGCCCCGAGAATTGGCGACGTACTGCTACTGCTTGAGCTTGCGTTGGTTTTTCCCTTGAAGAGGAAAGGGTGATGCAGCAACGTAGAGATAAGTATTTCCCTCAAATAGAGAACCAAGGTATCAATCCAGTAGGAGACAACGCACAAATCACCAATACCTGGACAAACAATCAAACACTTGCACCCAACGCGATAAAGGGGTTGTCAGTCCCTTCAGGGTCACTTGCAAAAGTGAGATCTGATAGAGATAGATAAAACTAAATAAAAGATAAAGTAAATATTTTTGGGGTTTTTGGTTTATAGATCGGAAACTAAAAGATTGCAAAATAGTAGATCGGAAACTTATATGATGGAAAATAGACCCGGGGACCACAGGTTTCACTAGAGGCTTCTCTCAACATAGCAAAATATTGTGGGTGAAAAAATTACTGTCGAGCAATTGATAGAAAAGCGCAAAGTTATGACGATATCTAAGGCAATGATTATGAAATATAGGCATCACGTCCATGTCAAGTAGACCGGCTCATGCCTGCATCTACTACTATTACTCCACACATCGACCGACTCATGCCTGCATCTAGAGTATTAAGTTCATGAAGAACAGAGTAACGCTTTAAGTAAGATGACATGATGTAGAGGAATAAACTCAAGCAATATGATGTAAACCCCATCTTTTTATCCTCGATGGCAACAATACAATACATGCCTCGCTACCCCTACTGTCACTGGGTGAGGACACCGCAAGATTGAACCCAAAGCCAAGCACTTCTCCCATTGCAAGAAAAACCAATCTAGTTGGCCAAACTAAACCGATGGTTCGAAGAAAATTACAAAGATATCAAATCATGCATAAAAGACATCAGAGAAGATTCAAATAATATTCATAGATAAGCTGATCATAAATCCACAATTCATCGGATCTCAACAAACACACTGCAAAAGAAGATTACATCGGATAGATCTCCAAGAACATCGAGGAGAACATGGTATTGAGAATCAAAGAGAGAGAAGAAGCCATCTAGCTACTAGCTATGGACCCGTAGGTCTGTGGTTAACTACTCACGCTTCATCGGAAGGGTAATGGAGTTGATATAGATGCCCTCCATGATCGAATCCCCCTCTGGCAGGATGCCGGAAAAGGTCCCAAGATGGGATCTCACGAGAATAGAAGGTTGCGGCGGTGGAGAAGTGTTTTCATGGATGCTTCTAGTGGTTTGGGAATATATGTGTATATATGGGGACAAGGGTTAGGTTAGAAGAGTCGCGAGAAGGCAGCAAGGCAGGGGGCGCGCCCTCCCCCCTTGCTGCCGCCTCGCGGCTCTTCTGACTTGATCTCCAAGTCTCCGGGGTGTCTTCTGGTCCAAGAAAAATCATGCTGAAGGTTTTACTCCGTTTGGACTCTGTTTGGTATTCCTTTTTTGCGAAGCTCTAAAACAAGGAAAAAATAGAAACTGG
This sequence comes from Aegilops tauschii subsp. strangulata, assembly GCF_002575655.3. Classification (NCBI taxonomy): domain Eukaryota; kingdom Viridiplantae; phylum Streptophyta; class Magnoliopsida; order Poales; family Poaceae; genus Aegilops; species Aegilops tauschii. Next base: position 348,125,402 of record NC_053037.3, read on the forward strand.
CACGGGGCTCTAGGTTAATAAGTTAGTCCCAAAAAATAACTTATTAATGCATATAAAACATCCAAAACAGATAATATAATAGCATGGAACAATAAAAAATTATAGATATGTTGGAGACGTATCAAGCATCCCCAAGCTTATTTCCTGCTCGTCCTCGAGTAGTTAAATGATAAAAACTGAATTTTTATTGTGGAATGCTACCCAACATATTTATCCATGTTAAGATTCAAAACAAAAGTTTAATATTGACATAAAAACAATAATATTTCAAGCATACTAACAAGGCAATTATGTATTCTCAAAATAACATGGCCAAAGAAAGTTTATCCCTACAAAATCATATAGTCTGGCTATGCTCCATCTTCATCACACAAAATATTCAAATCATGCACAACCCCGATGACAAGCCAAGAAATTTTTTCATACTTTTGGTGTTCTCAAACCTTTTCAACTTTCACGCAATACATGAGAGTGAGCCATGGACATAACACTATAGGTGGAATAGAATATGGTGGTTGTGGAGAAGACAAAAAAGAGGGAGATAGTCTCACATCAACTAGGCGTATTAACGGGCTATGGAGTTGCCCATCAATAGATATCAATGTGAGTGAGTAGGGATTGCCATGCGACGGATGCACTAGAGCTATGAGTTTATGAAAGCTCAAAAGAAAACTAAGTGGGTGTGCATCCAACTTGCTTACTCATAAAGACCTAGGGCAATTTGAGGAAGCCCATTGTTGGAATATACAAGCCAAGTTCTATAATGAAAAATTCCCATTAGCATATAGAAGTGACAATATGGGAGACTCTCTATCATGAAGATCATGGTGCTACTTTGAAGCACAAGTGTGGAAAAAAGGATAGTAACATTGCCCTTTCCCTCTTGTTCTCTCTTTTTTTTCTCTTTTTTTTTGTTTGGCTTCTTTGGCCTCCCTTTTATTTTTTCCTCACATGGGACAATGATCTAATAATGAAGATCATCACACCCTTATTTACTTACAACTCGATACTTAGAACAAAATATGACTCTATATGAATGCCTCCGACGGTGTACCAGGATGTGCAATGACTCAAGAGTGACATGTATGAAAGAATTATGAAAGGTGGCTTTGCCGCAAATACGATGTCAACTACATGATCATGCAAAGCAATATGACAATAATGGAATGTGTCATAATATAATGGAACGGTGGAAAGTTCCATGGTAATATATCTCAGAATGGCTATGGAAATGCCATAATAGGTAGGTATGGTGGCTGTTTTGAGGAAGGTATATGGTGGGTGTATGGTACCGGCAAAGGTTGCACGACACTACAGAGGCTAGCAATGGTGTAAGGATGAGAGTGCGTATAATCCATGGACTCAACATTAGTCATAAAGAACTCACATACTTATTGCAAAAATCTATTAGTCATGAAAACAAAGTACTACACGCATGCTCCTAGGGGGATAGATTGGTAGGAAAAGACCATCGCTCGTCCCCGACCGCCACTCATAAGGAAGCCAATAAAAAAAACCTCATGCTCCAACTTCGTTACATAACGGTTCACCATACATGCATGCTACGGGAATCACAAACATTAACACAAGTATTTCTCCAATTCACAATTACTCACTAGCATGATTCTAATATCACCATATCTATATCTCAAAACAATCATAAGGTATCAAACCTCTCTTAGTATTCAATGGACTTTATACGGAAGTTTTCATTATATCCCTCTTGGATGCCTATCATATTAGGACTAAATACATAACCAAAGAATATTACCATATTGTTTAAAAAGACTCTCAAAACAATATATGTGAAGCATGAGAGTTCAATAATTTCTACAAAATAAAGCCACCGCCGTGCTCTAAAAAGATATAAGTGAAGCACTAGAGCAAAATTGCCTAGCTCAAAAGATATAAGTGAAGCACATAGAGTATTGTAATAAATCACGATTCATGCGTCTCGCTCTCAAAAGGTTTGTACATCAAGGATAATTGTGGCAAACTAAAAAGTAAAGACTCATATCATACAAGACGCTCCAAGCAAAACACATATCATGTGGTGAATAAAAATATAGTCTCAAGTAAAGTTACCGATAGACGAAGCGAAAGAGGGGATTCCTTCCGGGGCATCCCCAAGCTTAGGCTCTTGGTTGTCCTTGAATATTACCTTGGGGTGCCTTGGGCATCCCCAAGCTTAGGCTCTTGCCACTCGTTATTCCATAGTCCATCAAATCCTTACCTAAAACTTGAAAACTTCACAACACAAAACTCAACAGAAAATCTCAAAAAGCTCCGTTAGTATAAGAAAATAAATCACCACTTTTGGTACTATTGTGAACTCATTCTTTATTTATATTGGTGTAATATCTACTGCATTCCAACTTTTCCATGGTTCATACCCCCCCCTGATACTACCCATAGATTCATCAAAATAAGCAAACAACACATAGAAAACAGAATCTGTCAAAAACAGAACATTGTGTAGTAATCTGTAACTCTCGAATACTTACGTAACTCCAAAAATTCTAAAACTTTCGGACAATGATACGTCTCCAACGTATCTACTTGTTCTCATGCTTTTCCTCTTGTTTTGGACTCTAATTTGCATGATTTGAATGAAACTAACCCCGGACTGACGCTGTTTTCAGCAGAACTACCATGGTGTTGTTTTTGTGCACAAATGGAAGTTCTCGGAATGGAACGAAACTTTGTGAGGATTTTTTATACCAATAATAAGAATTTCTGGAGCCAAGACCTGCCGGAGAGGGGCACCTGGGTGGGCACAACCCTCCAGGGCGCGCCCCACTCTCCTGGCGCGCCCAGGTGGGTTGTACCCACCTGGTGGCCCCGCAGACCTCATCCCTGACACTATAAATTCCTATTTTCGGAGAAAAAAATCAAGGAGAAAGAATTATCGCGATCCACGAGACGGAGCCGCTGCCAAGCCCCGTTCTTCCTCGGGAGGGCAGATCTGGAGTCCGTTTGGGGCTCGGGAGAGGGGGATCTTCGTTCTTCGTCATCACCAACCCTTCTCCATCGCCAATTTCATGATGCTCCCCACCGGGAGTGAGTAATTCCTTTGTAGGCTCGCTGGTCGATGAGGAGTTGGATGAGATTCATCATGTAATCGAGTTAGTTTTGTTAGGGCCTGATCCCTAGTATCCACTATGTTCTTAGATTGATGTTGCTATGACTTTTCTATGCTTAATGCTTGTCGCTTTGGGTCCGGGTGCCATGAACTCAGATCTGAACCGTTTATTAATTCATCATTATATCCATGTTTTAGATCCCATCTTGCAAGTTATAGTCACCTACTACGTGTTATGATCTGACAACCCCGGAGTGACAACAACCGAGCCCACTCTCGGTGATGACCGTGGTTTGAGGAGTTCATGTATTCACTATGTGTTAATGCTTTGTTCCGGTTCTCTATTAAAAGGAGGCCTTAATATCCCTTAGTTTCCAATATGGACCCCGCTGCCACGGGGGGTAGGACAAAAGATGTCATGCAAGTTATTTCCATAAGCACGTATGACTATTTACGGAATACATGCCTACATTATATCGATGAACTGGAGCTAGTGCCGTATCGCCCTAGGTTATAACTATCACCTGATGAATATCATCCAACAAGTCACCGATCCCATGCCTACGAATTTATCTTATATTGTTTCTGCTAAGTTACTACTGCTATCATCACTGTTACACTTGCTACAAAATTACTGACTGTTACCATTGCTACTGTCACTACTATCAAAACTATCATACTACTTTGCTACTGATTACTTGATGCAGATAATTAATCTCCAGGTGTGGTTGAATTGACAACTCAGCTGCTAATACCTTCAAATATTCTTTGGCTCCCCTTGTGTCGAATCTATAAATTTGGGTTGAATACTCTACCCTCGAAACTGTTGCGATCCCCTATACTTGTGGGTTATCAAGACCTTTTTCTGGCGCCGTTGCCGGGGAGCATAGCAATATTTGTTGAGTCACTTGGGATTACTATCAATTTATCACTATGAAGAATCTGAAGGATCCTAAGACTACGATATTTCCCTCAAAGACGAGGGGAGGTAAGGAGCTGCCATCCAGTTCTGCTTCAGATTCACCCTCTGTTTTGAGTAAACTTGCAACACCACCACATGCTATTAATTCTGATATGTCGCAAGTTATTGATTATGCTACTTCTGCTATGGATAATGCTTAGGATGATGCTAGTACCTTGCTTGATAATGATGATGCGCCACTTGGTGATTTTCTAGATGCACAAATTGCTAGAGTAATACAACATGATGTTGTTGAATCTGATGATGAGCTTGAAACTGAATCTCCTGAAACACCTGCTAGAACTAGCCTTCCTAGATATGAATGGCCTAAGGTATCGGAAGGTTATGTTATGAATGAGGAGATAACTAGAGATATTCTTGCTTGTAAGGATAGAGATGATCTAGAGAAATTACTATGCAAGTATAAAGAAAAATCTTTGAATGCTAGAATGAAATGTGATCCTAAGTTTGCTACTTCACCTATCTTTATTGATGATAAGGATTATGAATTCTCTGTTGACCCAGAGTTAATTACTTTGGTTGAATCTGATCCTTTCCATGGTTATGAAACTGAAACTGTTGTGGCACATCTTACTAAGTTGAATGATATAGCCACCCTTTTTACTCACGATGAGAAAACTCGCTACTACTTTATTCTCAAATTATTTCCTTTCTCATTAAAGGGTGATGCTAAAGCTTGGTACAATACTCTTACTCCTGGTTGTGTGGGTAGTCCCCAGGATATGATTTATTACTTCTCTGAAAAATATTTTCCTGCTCATAAGAAACAAGCTGCCTTGCAAGAAATATTTAACTTTGTGCAAACTAAAGAAGAGAGTCTCCCAAAAGCTTGGGGGAGGCTTTGCCAGTTACTTAATGCTTTGCCTGATCATCCTCTTAAGAAAAATGAAATACTTGATATCTTCTATAATGGACTAACCGATGCTTCTAGGGACTTCCTAGATAGTTGTGCTGGTTGTGTTTTCAGGGAACGAACTGTTGGACAAGCTGAAGAATTATTGAATAACATATTGAAAAATTATGATGATTGGACTATTCCTGAACCAGCATCTAATCCCACTCCGAAGAAGAGGGGTATATTATATCTCAGTCCAGAAAATATGCAAGAGGCAAAGAAATCTATGAAGGAAAAGCGTATTAAAGCTGAAGATGTTAAAAATTTACCTCCTATTGAAGAAATACATGGGCTTAATACACCACCAATGCCTAAGGTGGTAGAGGTTAATTCTCTTATGAAGTTCAATGATAATGATAACCCTCACAATATGCATCCTAGTCAATGCCTTTATGAGTTTGAAAACTACATTAGAAAACAAGATCACTTCAATGCAAATGTTATGAAAAACTGAAATATAATTCTGATATGATTGCTCGCTTGAGTGACTTGTTATTTAGAATGTCAAGTGATGTTGAGGTGCTGGAAAACATGCTTCTATGGTTCAAACTCAACTAGAACAAGTTGCTAAATCACAAAGAGAACTGCTTGATGAAATGAATCATAATATGCATGACTTTGCTGTTAGAGTTGCAACTAGAGGAGGTAAAATGACTCAGGAACCACTTTATCCTAAGGGACACCCAAAAAGAATTGAACAAGGTTCACAAAGAAATAACACTAGTGCACCTAGTCCTTCTAAAAAGAAAAAGAAAAATGATAGGACTTTGCAAACTTCTAGTGAAGCTGAAGTAGAAAACCTCCCGATAATGATAATGAAACTTCTATCTCTGATGCTGAAACTCAATCTGGTAATGAACACTCACCTAGTGATAATGAAAAAGATAATGATGAGGTTCATGAAGACACTCAACCAAATAATGAAAAAGAACCAGATAATGATGTTGAGATAGAACCACCTGTTGATCTTGATAACCCACAACCTAAGAATAAAAGCTATGATAAAAGAGACTTCATTGCTAGAAAACACGGTAAAGAAAGAGAACCGTGGGTTAAAAAACCTATGCCTTTTCCACCCAAAGTCAACTATAAATAATGACGATGAAGAATTTGAATGCTTTGCTGAAATGATGTGGCCAGTCTTTTTGTGTACTTGCTTGACTGATATCTTGTAAATGCCTCCTTATGCAAAGTATATGAAAGACATCATCACAAATAAGAGAAAAATACCGGAAGCTAAAACCTCCACTGTGCTTTCTAATTACACTTTAAAAGATGGAGTACCTAAAAAACTTGGAGATCCGGGAATACCAACTATACCTTGCTCTATCAAAAAGAATTATGTGAAAACTGCTTTGTGTGATTTAGGAGCAGGTGTTAGTGTTATGCCTTTCTCTTTATATAAAAGACTTGACTTGAATAAACTCACACCTACTGAAATATCTTTGCAAATGGCAGACAAATCAACTGCCATAGCTATCGGTATCTGTGAGGATGTGCCCGTTGTTGTTGCTAATGTAACTATTTTGACTGACTTTGTTCTACTTGAGATGCCCGAGGACGACAACATGTCGATTATCCTTGGTAGACCCTTCTTGAATACTGTAGGGGCTGTTGTTGCTTGGAATAAAAGCAAGGTCACTTTTCATATTAATGGTAATGAGCATACGGTGCACTTTCCGAAGAAACAATTCCAAGTGAATGGTATTAATGTTATTGAAAAATCTCCGACAATCACTATTGGAAGTTTTCAAATACCTCTACCTACTGTCAAAAAGAAATATGAAATGCTTATTGTTGGGGACATTCATATCCCCATTGAGGTAACTTAGTGATTTACGAAAGTTCTTCGGTTTCATGCTAATCGAAAGTGGTTGTTAATAAGACCTGATCAACCTTATTAATGAATCATTTTTGAGCGGTATGTAGTTGATGAATTTAGTGAGCACTACCTTCTGCCCTTACTCTTTGTTTTCTGTTTTTACTAGTTAAATAAATAAAATGCCAGGTTTTGTCTATTTTCTGAATTTCCCGTGCAATAAAAAAATGACCCAAAAATAAAAGTTCTCAGAATGCCCTGAAAATTGAACATCACTTTTTCTGAATATTTATGTATTTTTGGTGCAAAAAATACCAGAGGGAGGTGCACCAGGTGGGCACAACCCACCTGGGTGGACCAAGACCCCCCACGCGCGCCCTGGTGGGTTGTGGTCCCTACGTGGGCCCCCTCACTTATCTCTTTAGCCCACATCATCACTTACCTCCAGAAAAAAAATCTCCATTGCTCTCTCTCTCCCGTGTTTTTGAGCTCAAACCCGCGGATTTCGATCTCTTTGCTCGAAGCTCCGTTTTCGAAACTGTTTCGGGGGATTGTTGCTTGATATGTGACTCCACCATTTGTCCAATTTTTTTGTTTTAGTGGCTTATACTTTGAATAATTAGCTACTCTTGTTGCTGCTGTAGATGTGCTTGCATGTTGAGTTCTTAGTGTTCTGAGTAGTTTGAATGCTTGCTATGGCCTCTATGTATCCCTATGAGTAGTTGCTATTAGTTTCATGAAGTTTTGTTGAGAAAATTTTGTGAACTCAAAATTCAGATTTTTGTTCATAGGAAAAATTGTACGCGGACATGATGAACTTATTTGGAAGGAGTTCTTCGAGGAGGCGATCTCGGGGGCATCTTCTAGTGACAGTTCTGCCCGCCGGTCTTATGTTGAACCAAGTGAAAGTTCCACACGAAGTGCCACTACCAAAACATGCTTATGGCCTTGCGATGAGTATATGATGCGAGTGGGCATTAAGGAGGAATTTGAGCAATATGTTCATATTGCCGGTCTCGGTCCCTACCTTTTAGATAAGTGTGAACAACACCAACTTCTCACTGAATCATTTGTCAAAGGATTTAAATATTTTCCACGTGAGTCTAGGGTGTCGTTTATGCTTTATGATAAACCATTTACTATTCCACTAGATAATTTTGCTTACCATTGCAAATTTCCATTTTGGGGTTCGCTTGATGAGCCTTCAACGACTGAGTTTGAGTCTTTCTTGACTAGCCTTTGTTATGGTGAAAATAGGGGAGTGAGACAAGGAAGAATATATAGCATTCACTTTCCCGCAATTCAGTACTATGCATTATTTAACGGGAAATGCATAGTAGGCAAGCAAGACTATAGCATACTTTGTGCGACGGACTTGAGCCTCATTCACACTGCTCTCACTGGTGAAAGGAATTATAACCTTGGAGCGATAGTTGCACGTAGACTTGAGCATAACGCTAACATTGGCTGGTTCTATGGTGGAATTTACACCACGCGTTTAGCACGAGGGCTAGGCGTTTCACCTTTGCCCTTTGATCATATCCTACCCACGCAGTATTTAGATTTTGACACCTTAAAAGAGCAAAAGATTCTCAAGGGAAAGGTTGATAACTTCACTTACAATCTTTTGTTTAACCAAACATCTGTTGTGGACACATATTTGCCCACGCCTGCTCTTTTCGACTATAACAGCAAGGGAAGATATTTTGTTCTTGAGAGCGAGGCCCGAGCTCATAACGCAGCAGTGGTGGCGGCACGGCGTGCTGAGGCATCCGCACCGAGAGCCTCTGTGAGCTACCACGACCTTCCAGGCTACTGATCGACTACCAAGTTTGGCTTAAAGCCTAAGCTTGGGGGAGTACGTGTTCTCACCGACATTACATTCATGCTTACATACCATTTTATCTGTCGGTGTTCACACTTTTTCATTGTACCATCCATGCTTAGATTTATTTCCATGCTTTCTTCTTGTTTGTTTGAAAAACTTTAGAAAAACCAAAAAAATTAGTTGTAGTAATTTACTTTCTATGCATGCTTAGTAGTAGTATTAAAAAGAAAACCCAAAAAGACTTCCTTGTTCTTCTTTTGCTTGTTGGGAGCTTTCCTGTGTAAATAGTTTTTCTCGTTTTTGCTTTTTATTTGCTTGTTGAAGAAAACCAAAAACTCCAAAAATATTTCAGTGTGTTTCTCTGAATTTTCTTTTCCTTTTTTATTCGAGTTGTACCAAGGAGAAGACCACGATGAAAATGTTGAGTGGCTCTCACATGAATAACTGTTGAACTAATAAGAAGACATTTTAACTTGTCTTCTCCCGTTGAATAAAATGTTTGCAGATTCCAGCTTAGTCCACGTCACTCTTGCACTGTTATTATTTTCATATCATTCGGTCGTGCAAGTGAAAGGCAATAATGACGACATTCGATGAACTGGTCGTGGCAGAGAGAAACTGGTATGAATTCGACTTGTTTTGCTTGTGTAAATATGTTTAAACTAGTATCCATGATTCAACCCATTATGATTAAACATGTTTGCAATGACAAATAGAGATTATAGTTTCTCATGCCATGCATAAGTAGCTGGGAGTTGATAATGATTTATCTTGGATATCAACATAGCGTTAAAATGATTGTGATGTAGTATCATGATATGGTATCCTCCTCTGAATGTTCGACTGGGTTGACTTGGCACATGTTTATGCATGTAGTTGGATCAAAACCAACATAGCCTCTATGATATTTATGTTCATGGTGATCATATCCTACTCATGCTAGTGTCCAATTTTACTTATGCATAATGTATGGTTATGATCGTTGTTGCTCTCTAGCTGGCCGCTTCTCAAGCTAAATTGCTGGCCTTCGCATGTACTAAGTGGGGATCTGCTTGTACATCAAAAACCTTGAACCCAAAATTATTCCAGATGAGTCCACCATACGTACCTATACACGGTATTACCCTGCCGTCCTAAGTAAATTTGCATGTGCCACCTCTAAAAACTTCTAAAAATTATCCTTTTTGTGTGCCTGGATCGTTCATGGAACGATAGGAGGTGGTCGGTATCTTCCATGCTAAGCGGGTTATTCTCAGGTCGAGTGTTTATTCACTCGCCATCGCACGAGAAAAGGGCGGTAATAGGGATTCCCAGTCCCGAACTCAAAAATGCAAATAATTAAACAAAACTCCCCCGGGACTATTGTTGCTATGGACGGCACCCGTTGTTTCGGACAAGCCGTGGAATGTGATTGTTGGTGGAGGGGGAGTAAACCTTTACTTTTATCGCTTGGGAACCGCCACTAGTGTGCTTAGCATGGAAGATGTTGATAACTGATGGTCGTGAAGTGAATAAGAAAGGTGCATGTCTCAAAATAATCATTTATCTCTCTTTTAAAAATTGAGCCTGGCACCTCTGCAAATCTTTGCTTCCCTCCGCGAAGGGACTATCTATTTACTTTTATGTTGTGTCACCACCTTCTAAAACAAGCGCCAGAAACTGAGTGGAGCACAGCTGTCATGATTCATGCATTGTGTGTAGCTAATGTTGGGTGCATCATGTCTGGATCTTTTCTACCATGAATTACAATGTTTAGTCGCTGCTTGAACTTTGGAGGTGCTCTGCATTTATGTTATGCGGTCTCAGAAAGGGCTAGCGAGATACCACTATTGTCATATTATATCATGGTCGTTTTGACAATGTGTTGCCATTTGAGATATCTTATTATTTCTCGCTAGTTGATTATGTCATTGATATGAGTTAATATAATCTTTAAGTGTTATTGTCGACATGGTTAGTTATAATGGTGGCTAAAAACCTGGGTGATGTTTAAGCTTATTTATGCAAACAAGAGCAAAAGATTTTGTAAAAGTTTTACTTTCTCACTTTCAGTTTATCAACTGAATTGCTTGAGGACAAGCAAAGGTTTAAGCTTGGGGGAGTTGATACATCTCCAACATATCTACTTTTTCTCACGCTTTTCCTCTTGTTTTGGACTCTAATTTGCATGATTTGAATGAAACTAACCCCGGACTGACGCTGTTTTCAGCAGAACTACCATGGTGTTGTTTTTGTGCAGAAATAAAAGTTGTCGGAATGGAACGAAACTTTGCTAAGATTTTTCATATCAATAATAAGAATTTCTAGAGCCAAGATCTGTCAGAGAGGGGCACTTGGGTCAGCACAACCCACCAGGGCGTGCCCCCCTCTCCTGGCGCACCCAGGTGGGTTGTACCCACCTGGTGGCCCCGCAGCCCTCAACCCTCACACTATAAATTCCTATTTTCGGAGAAAAAATCAGGGAGAAAGAATTATCGCGGTCCACGAGATAGAGCCGCCGCCAATCCCTGTTCTTCCTCGGGAGGGCAGACCTGGAGTCCGTTTGGGGCTCCGGAGAGGGGGATCTTCGTTCTTCGTCATCACCAACCCTCCTCCATCGCCAATTCCATGATGCTCCCCACCGGGAGTGAGTAATTCCTTCGTAGGCTCGCTGGTCGGTGAGGTGTTGGATGAGATTCATCATGTAATCGAGTTAGTTTTGTTAGGGCATGATCCCTAGTATCCACTATGTTCTTAGATCGATGTTGCTATGACTTTGCTATGCTTAATGCTTGTCACTTTGGGCCCGGGTGGCATGAACTCAGATCTGAACCGTTTATGAATTCATCATTATATCCATGTTTTAGATCCGATCTTGCAAGTTATAGTCACCTACTACATGTTATGATCCGACAACCTCGGAGTGACAACGACCGGGCCCACTCTCGGTGATGATCGTAGTTTGAGGACTTCATGTATTCACTAGGTGTAAATGCTTTGTTCCGGTTCTCTATTAAAAGGAGGCCTTAATATCCCTTAGTTTCCAATATGGACCCCGCTGCCACGGGAGGGTAGGACAAAAGATGTCATGCAAGTTCTTTCCATAAGCACATATGACTATTTACGGAATACATGCCTACGTTATGTCGATGAACTGGAGCTAGTGCCGTATCGCCCAAGGTTATAACTCTCACATGATGAATATCATCCAACAAGTCACCGATCCAATGCCTATGAATTTATCTTATATTGTTTCTGCTAAGTTACTACTGCTATCATCACTGTTACACTTGATACAAAATTACTGCTATCACTATTACTTTTACCGTTGTTGCTGTCACTACTATCAAAACTATCATACTACTTTGCTACTGATTACTTAGTGCAGATAATTAATCTCCAGGTGTGATTGAATTGACAACTCAGCTGCTAATACCTTCATATATTCTTTGGCTCCCCTTGTGTCGAATCTATAAATTTGGGTTGAATACTCTACCCTCGAAAACTGTTGCGATCCCCTATACTTGTGGGTTATCAGAACACCTGGGAAATTTGTGTACCAATCTTGTGCAAAACAAATCAGATCAAAAGCACGCTTCTATAAAAAAATAAAAATTGTTTTCCTGGGCGCAAAAGTTTCTGCTTTTCAGCAAGATCAAAACAACTATCACCGTAAGCCATCCCAAAGGTCTTACTTGGCACAAACACTAATTAAAACACAAAAACACATCTAACCAAAGGCTGGATGAATTATTTATTCAAAAACAGAAAAGGAAAATATTGGGTTGTCTACCGACGAGCGCTTTTCTTTAAAGCCTTTTGGCTAGGCATTGTTATTTTTAATGATGCTCACATGAAAGATAGCAATTGAAACATAAAGAGAGCATCATAAAACATGTGACAAACACATCTAAGTGTAACATACTTCCTATGCATAGGCATCTTATAGGCAAACAAATTATCATAACAAGCAAAAACTAGCATATGCAAGGAAGAGGAAAGAAACAATAGCAATCTCAACATAACGAGAGGTAATTTAGCAACATGAAAATTTCTACAACCACATTTCCCTCTCTCATAATAATTAGATGTGGGATCACATTCAAATTCAACAATATAGATATCATATAAACTATTTTCAACATGAACCACATGCATGCAAAGTTGACACTCTTCCAAAATAGTGGGATTATCATTAACTAAAGTCATGACCTTTCCAAACCCACTTTTATCAAAAATTTCATAAGATTGTATATTCTCCAAATATGTGGGATCTAAATTCGACACTCTTCCAAACCCACTTTCAATATTATTGCAAACATTATTATCAATCTCATATTCATCATGAGGCTTAAATAAATTTTCAAGATCATAAGAAGAATCACCCCAATCATGACCATTGCAACAAGTAGTAGACGTAGCAAAATTAGCATCCCCAAGCTTAGGTTTTTGCATATCATTAACATAATTGAAATTAATAGAATTTATAATAACATCATTGCAATCATTATTTTCATTCAAAGATCTATTGTGAATCACTTCATCAAGTACTTCATCACAATTTTCAGATTCACGGATTTCAAGCAAAACATCATAAACATAATCTAGTGCACTCAACTCACTAGCAGTTGGTTCATCATAATTGGATCTCTTAAAAAGATTAGCAAGTGGATGAAGATCCATAAACCTTTGGTTATCCGATTTTCAATAAATACACAATTATTCCAAACAAAAAAGTAAACTAGCCAAGTAAGACATAAAGGCAAACGAAAAGATGAACGGAAGAAGAGTGAATAAAAAGGAAAATCTTTTTAAAAATCGTTTTAGAAGTGGGGGAGAGGAAAATGAGAGGCGAATGCCGACTATGTAATGCAAGAGATGAGAGTTTATGATGGGTACTTGGTATGTCTTGACTTGGCGTAGATCTCCCCGGCAACGGCGCCAAAAATTCTTCCTACTACTTCTTGAGCTTGCGTTGGTTTTTTTCCTTGAAGAGGAAAGGGTGATGCAGCAAAGTAGAGATAAGTATTTCCCTCAGTTAGAGAACCAAGGTATCAACCCAGTAGGAGATAACACACAAATCACCAATACCAGCACAGACAATCAAACACTTGCACCCAACGCGATAAAGGGGTTGTCAATCCCTTCAAGGTCACCTGCAAAAGTGAGATCTGATAGAGATAGATAAAACTGAACAAAAGATAAAGTAAATATTTTGGGGGGTTTTCGTTTATTGATCGGAAAATAAAAGATTGGAAAATAGTAGATCGGAAATTTATATGATGGAAAATAGATCCAGGGGCCATAGGTTTCACTAGAAGCTTAGGAAATAATGTGGTGGGTGAACAAATTACTGTCGACCAATTGATAGAAAGCGCAAAGTTATGACGATATCTAAGGGAATGATTATGAAATATAGGCATCATGTCCGTGTCAAGTAGACCGACTCCTGCCTGCATCTATTACTATTACTCCGCACATCGACACGGCTCCTGCCTGCATCTAGAGTATTAAGTTCATGAAGAACAGAGTAACGCTCTAAGTAAGATGCCATGATGTAGAGGAATAAACTCAAGCAATATGATGTAAACCCCATCTTTTTATCCTCGATGGCAACAATACAATACGTGCCTCGCTACCCCTACTGTCACTGGGTGAGGACACCGCAAGATTGAACCCAAAGCTAAGTACTTCTCCTATTGCAAGAAAAACCAATCTAGTAGGCCAAACTAAACCGATAATTCGAAGAGAATTACAAAGATAACAAATCATGCATAAAAGAATTCAGAGAAGATTCAAATAATATTCATAGATAAGTTGATCATAAATCCATAATTCAAAGGATCTCGACAAACACACCGCAAAAGAAGATTACATCGGATAGATCTCCTAGAACATCGAGGAGAACGTTGTATTGAGAATCAAAGAGAGAGAAGAAGCCATCTAGCTACTAGCTATGGACCCGTAGGTCTGTGGTAAACTACTCACGCTTCATCGGAAGGGCAATAGAGTTGATGTAGATGCCCTCCGTGATCGAATCCCCCTCCGGCAGGATGCCGGAAAAGGCCTCAAGATGGGATCTCATGGGAACAAAGGGTTGCGGCGGTGGAAAGTGTTTTCGTGGATGCCTCTGGTGGTTTGGGAATATATGTGAATATATAGGGCCAAGGGTTAGGTCAGAATACTCCCGAGGAGGCGGCAAGGCAGGGGCGCCCCCCTAGGGTGCGCCCTCCCCCCTTGCCGCTGCCTCACGACTCTTCTGACTTGATCTCCAAGTCTTCGGGGTGTCTTCTGGTCCAACAAAAATCATCGCGAATGTTTTATTCCGTTTGGACTCCGTTTGGTATTCCTTTTCTGTGAAGCCCAAAAACAAGGAAAAAACAAAAACTCGCACTAGGGTCTAGGTTAATAAGTTAGTCCCAAAAATAATATAAAATAGCATATTAATGCATATAAAACATCCAAAACAGATAATATGATAGCATGGAACAATTAAAAATTATAGATACGTTGGAGACGTATCAAGCATCCCCAAGCTTAATTCCTGCTCGTCCTCGAGTAGATAGATGATAAAAACAGAATTTTTGATGTGGAATGATACCTAATGTATGTATCTATGTAATTTTTCTTTATTGTGGCATGAATGTTCAGATCCATAAGATTAAAAAAAAGTTTAATATTGACATAAAAACAATAATACTTCAAGCATACTAACAAGGCAATTATGTCTTCTCGAAATAACATGGCCAAAGAAAGTTTATCCCTACAAAATCATATAGTGTGGCTATGCTCCATCTTCATCACACAAAATATTCAAATCATGCACAACCCCGATGACAAGCCAAGCAACTGTTTCATACTTTTGGTGTTCTCAAACCTTTTCAACTTTCATGCAATACATGAGTGTGAGCCATGGACATAGCACTATAGGTGGAATGAATATGGTGGTTGTGGAGAAGACAAAAAAGAGGGAGATAGTCGCACATCAACTAGGCATATTAACGGACTATGGAGATGTCCATCAATAGATATCAATGTGAGTGAGTAGGGATTGCCATGCAACGGATGCACTAGAGCTATAAGTTTATGAAAGCCCAAAAGAAAACTAAGTGGGTGTGCATCAAACTTGCTTGCTCATGAAGACCTAGGGAAATTTGAGGAAGCCCATTGTTGGAATAAACAAGTCAAGTTCTATAATGAAGAGTGACATGTATGAAAGGTGGCTTCTTTGGCCTCCCTTTTTTCACTTTTTTTGTTTGGCTTCTTTCGCCTCCCTTTTATTTTTTTTCCTCACATGGGACAATGCTCTAATAATGAAGATCATCACACTCTTATTTACTTGCAACTCAAAAATTACAACTCGATACTTAGAAAAAAATATGACTATATATGAATGCCCCGGCGGTGTACCGGAATGTGCAATGACTCAAGAGTGACATGTATGAAAGAATTATGAAAGGTGGCTTTGCCACAAATACGATGTCTACTACATGATCATGGAAAGCAATATGACAATGATGGAATGTGTCATAATAAAAGGGAACGGTGGAAAGTCGCATGGCAATATATCTCAGAAAGCCTATGGAAATGCCATCATAGGTAGGTATGGTGGCTGTTTTGAGGAAGGTATATGGTGGGTGTATGGTACCGGCGAAGGTTGCACGGCACTAGAGAGGCTAGCAATGGTGGAAGGGTGAGACTGCGTATAATCCATGGACTCAACATTAGTCATAAAGAACTCACATACTTATTGCAAAAATATATTAGTCATCGAAACAAAGTACTACGCGCATGCTCCTAGGGGGATAGATTGGTAGGAAAAGACTATCGCTCTTCCCCGACCACCACTCATAAGGAAGACAATAAAAAAATACCTTATGCTCCAACTTCGTTACATAACGGTTCACCATATGTGCATGCTACGGGAATCACAAACCTTAACACAAGTATTTCTCCAATTCACAATTACTCACTAGCATGACTCCAATATCACCATCTCTATATCTCAGAACAATCATAAGGAAGAAAACTTATCATAGTATTCAATGCACTCACTACAAAAAAAGACACATCCGTGATATTTTGGGCCGAACGATTTTTTTTCTGTCATGCTTATGACACTTCTATGACGATAATTGTGACAAAACCCGGTATCGTCATAGATGTGGTGGGCTCCTACTTCTGTGACAAAAATCATGACAGAAAATGGGCTTTTTGTCCTGGGCGGGACGGAGACACAGCTGCATGACATTCTTTGGGCCATCCATGATGGAAAAAACCGTGGTAGAAGCGACGGCGCGGAAAATATCGGGGAGTTCCCGATACGGTTGGTGGTCGGGGGCCGAGCGATGCACGTTTCTCTCGTACACGTACGCGCGTGGGTGGGAGGTGTTGGGCTCTAACTGAACCCAAGCGAGGCGTTCGCCTACTGAACCCGAGCGATTGCACTGTAGGCTACACATTACTGAACCCGAGCGATCGATCGATGGCTGTTAACTGAACCCGATCGAGCGATTCCTTCGTTTGCTACTGCTGCTAACTGAAGCCGATCGAACCTGATGCCTCCTTCCCTTGATGAACAGTGAGCGTTGTTGGGGGGGGGGTTGGATGAACAGGACCCCATGGTGTTGCCGCTGGATGAATAGGACCCCGATCGATCGAGCCGGTGGAGGGGTGGATGAACAGGACCCCGTGGAGGGCTGGATGAACAGGACGACCCCGTGGAGGGTTGGTTGAATAGTAGCCGGTGGAGGGCTGGATGAACAGTAGCCCGTGGAGGGGTGGTTGAACAGGACCCCGTGGAGAGGGCTGGTTGAACAGTAGCCGGTGGAGGAGCGCGCGGTGGAGGCTGGATGAACAGGAGCCCGTGGATGAACAATCACAGGTGGAGGCTGGAGGAGGTCGACGGTGGATGAACAGGAGCCCGTGGAGGCAGTCGACGGTGGATGAACAGTAGCCCGTGGAGGCAGTCGACTGTGGAGATGAACAGTATACCGTGGAGTCCCGTTTTGCGGTACGCCACACCCCTTCCGATGAACAGGACCCCCGTTTCGACCGTAGCGCTCCAACACAAGTTTGTTTCCTCCGTTTTGCGGTACGCCACACCCCTCCCGATTAACAGGGCCACGTTTTGACCGTAGGAGGTCCGTTTCCTCCGTTTTGCGGTACGCCAGACCCCTCTCGATGAACAGGATCCCATTTCGACCATGGTCGGTCGAACACAAGGCCATTTCCTCTGTTCTGCGGTACGCCAGGCCTCGTTTCCATCGGCTGTTCCGTCCAAGCCGGTTGGCTCCCGATGTAGACGAAGACGCATTCCGTTCCGACCTAGCCGGTTGCCTTCCCATGATCACGACGACGACGCAGCTTCTCCGTTCTGACCCAGCCATGTACACGAGCCCTGGCCGTACGTATGCGCGAGTAGGCATTCGAGACCCCGCCCGTATGTACGTACGTGGCTGTATTTACTTTCTTGCACCCTGGCTGTACGTACGTGTACATGATACATGCGCGCCTCTGCTACGACATGTGCGCGCCTCTACTACGACACGTGCGCGCCTCTACTATGACACGTGCGCGCCTCTACATCGACCGGTATGTACGTACAGATTCGCGACCAGAATGACAACGCTACGCACGCTTCGACCAGGTGGGTCCTAACTGTCAGGCACTTCCTTCCGTGCGAAAATGTAGCTGGTGGGTCCCAGCAGTCAGGGGGGAAACATTTTTTTCACGAAATATAGTGGCCCGTCCGATGCGTCCCTGCTGTAATATGGAGATGTAGATGGAGGAATAATTATTTTGCGTGTAATAAGGAGGCACTCCCTTGCTGCTGCCGTGGACCCAGCTATCAGCCTCTCCACGTACAGTACGCTTCCGATGGAAGTCGTTCCTTGACCACGTTGACCACGCCATGCCAAGAGCACCAGGGCGATGGACGACGACGAGGCCTAGGAAGGGGACGACACGGAGCCGGGGAAGACACGGCAGTGGATGCCCACGCGGAGGGAGTACGTTGGTTGACTGCTTTGGCTGCGGTGTGAAGCTGCCGTCGCCAGAGAATAACAAGAGGTGTGGGTGAGTATAGAAGGATGGCATGGCCAGCGGTGGCAGCACAACCGGACACGGGAGGCCGGAGCAGGCGGCACGACCGACGCTTGTTTGGGTGGCTGGAGCAAGAAGACCAGAGGTTGAAGAAGCACTACGGCCGTTGGATGGACATCGTACGGTCACTGGAGCTAGAATCGTTCATATTGACTAAGTTGACAAAGCCCTCCATCCCCGTCATCTTAGTAGGCCCACAAGTTAGCCTCCCACTATGGTGGGTCGCAGCTAGCAGGGGGAGTATTCATTTTTTTGTGGGTAATAAGGAGGCACTTCCTTGCGTGCGAAGATATAGCTGGTGGGTCCGACCTGTCAGCGGAGGGAACGCTTTTTCACGAAATACAGAGGCCCTTCCGCTGGGTCCCGGCTGTCAGGTGGAGGAATCATTATTTTTCACGTAATAAGGAGGCATTTCCTTGTGTGGGCCCCTACTGTCAGCCTCTTCCGATGGCGGTTGTATGTTGACCATGTTGACCTCGCCGCGCCGAGAGCACAAACGTGGTAGACGAGGGCGAGGCCCAGGAAGGGAATGACCCGGAGCCGGCGAAGCCACCGCAGCGGATGCCCACACTGAGGGGAGTACGAGCGCTGACTGGTCGGCTGCGGCATGAGGCTGACGTCGTCGGAAAATAACAGGATGTGCAGGTGGGTAGAGGGATTGCCTGGCGGCAGCACAGCCAGCCACGGGAGGAGGGTGCAGGCAGTCCCGCCGGCGCTGGTTTGGGCAGCTGGAGGAGTAAGATCAGAGAATGAAGAAGCACGGCGGCCGTTGGATGGACATCCAACAGTCACTGCTCTGTGTTGACTAAGTTGACAAAGCCTTGCGTACGCGTCAAAAGAAATTTAGGACAGTGTCATCGTCAACCTAGTAGGCCCAGAAGTCAGCCTCCAAATCTGTGGAAAACAGCATACAACCCATTTGCCATTATTTTCAATTATTTACAGCCCATTTGCTAATTCTTAAGGATATTTGAAGCCCATATTCTTTTTATTAGCATTACAGACCATATATTCTGGGCACTGCTAAAAATTCCACAAAATTTTGCATATTTCGATGGGGTCCGAACTCTTTTAATCAAGAAATTTTGAGTCACGTTAAAAATAATTTTTTAAAGATTATATCAAAATAAATTTCATAAAACAATTCTCCGCAAAAAAATGAATGAAATTTAAAATCTTAACTAGCAAGATGCACGTGGGTTGCACGGAACATGAAGATGCATTTGTATGAGTATTTTATCTTGTGGGAGAAAAGACGATATTTTAATGTAATTGCGAGTTGGCTTTGGTTTTTATAAGAGTAGAGAGTAGAGAAATCCAGAAAAAAAATGATATTTTAATGTAATTGCCGGTTGGCTTTGGTTTAAAAATTTACAACCCATTTCTTACAACTTATAGCCCATTTTCTGGGGAAGCCTATTTCTAACTACTTACATCCCTCCTCGTCTTGAAAGATTTGCAGCCCAGCAGGGCTGAAAAAAGCAAGTAGGCCTTGGTTTTGGTATTCTCCAAAAAAAAGAACTGGGCTAGCCATTTTCAGAAAGAAAAAAGATATCAACTGGGCTCGTCATGTGCTTAAATAAAAGTGTAAGCGTGGGCTAGACGGGCCACAGCCCCCGCACAGTGCGCAGTTGAGCTCCGTCTCTGAAACTAAAAAACAACTGGGCGAGCTGCTGGGTCCCTGGTGTTATCCGCTCGTTGTGTAATTTTCTTGTTTATTGACTACATTGACAATGGCGTGGGACCTAGTTGTCAAACAATTAGGAGGAAGTATTTTTTTGGCTTGTAATAATGAGGCACCTTCTTGTGTAATGCAATGACCCTGGTGGGTCCCTACTGTCAGCCTCTCCACGTACAGTCATCTCCTGATTCCTCTTGGTTGTTGACCATGTTGACAATGCCAAACGGCGGCGGGCACATTGAGTGAACCAAGGCGGAGAACGACGGCGAGGCCTCGAACGGGAACGAACAGCAGCCGTGGAAGATGCGGCAGTGTAGTGGCAGGTGGAGGGGAGTACGAGGGCAACAACATGCAACTCAAGCTTACAAACGGTACAAAAAGCCTAAGGATTAATTGTTCATCAAATTTTTAGACAAAACCCAGATTGAACATGGCAGTAACATCTAACCCAACCACTCCTTTTCGCAGTCACAAACAAATGGATCAGTCTAATCCATCAAATCAATATCCTGTGCAAAAAAAATTATTTCAGGATGACTACAACTTGTTGTAAATAGAAGCCGAGCACGTTTAGAAGCCCATGTGTCCACCTGAAACTTCTTTTTTTGCTGTTCAACGTGTCCTTCCATGAGAAATCTCTTGCGGTAAAACTTAAGCCTCATGGACAATAGTAACCTCACATTCAACAGGAAGAATGTGACAAAGCTTCTGTTTGCCTGGTTGGATGCATATCCTTCCATCGTTATTGTCCTCAAACGAATGTCATGAGAACTGAGAAAATCCTAGTGCTTATTACGCCACCGATTGGTTATACGTTTTTCTCCATGTGGTCGCAGAGTAGACATGAAGATTGAAAATAGTTAAGGTCTGAAAAAAGAGTATGTCGAAAGAGCGACAACTGAACGGTTAGTTCTAGTACAATATATACGGGCTTTCAATGTGCATGAAATCATCACCTTTATATATAAATTCTCCAGAGATCGAAAGCATCCTAGCAAGCCAATAATTATGTTCAGATCAAAATTAGACATTCCGATATATAAGATCTTGACAGAATCCAGCAGCATTGATAGGCTATCCATGGATGAACTCTTCATTGAGCATATAACATAATATTAGTACCCAAAGTGTACTCCAAGATGATATGAAACTTATGCGCACAAATGAAAAATGCAGCTTATGATTACAAATGTGTAGATGATAATATACGGTACCTGAAAGGTGAGGAGCCATACACCAACTTCCTGTGATCATTAAACGGATCGCGAATTACACCCAAGGTCTCTAGTTTGGGCGTAGAGATGACAGTTATTTGCGAAGGTCTATAACAATTATCAAGGAGCAACCTTTGAAGTGAAGGGGAATCTTCGATGATGAGCTGCTGTCCTTCAAAACAAATTCCAAGGCTTTTAAGGCGAGGCGACTTTATTTGGAGACAACTGATAGGGATTTCTATTCCCAAAACAATCAGCAAGCGCTCCAGGGCAGGGCAACTAGAATGGATGATGTTGTGTAGTGAGTCCTCCAATAAACCATCACAAGCGAAAGTTTTTTTAGCAGTGGGAGTCGAAGCATTTGTACCAGATCGTCTGGTAGATGGCACCGGGCGAAGTGGCGGTGTGGAGAGAGGAGGAAAACCGCGAGATGGAAACAGTGGTGTTGGCATGAATTCTTGGCGTGTTCGTGGTATGAAACTTTAGTGGTAATGGTAGAACTCAAACTGCTGGAGTTTTCCGAATTCAGGGGATGTCAGCCGAGCGTCCACCGTGCCGGGTATGGACAGCAGGTAGTGTGTCGGGATACAGAGGCATTGAACGGGGCCCTGCTGGTGAGAGGAGACGATGGCTCTGAGGAGATCAAATTCAGGAAGGACAGATATCTGACGACGGTCGAGATTGAGGGGCGCGGTACGCCATAGAGGGCGCCATCGAGTTGAGAGGACTTGTGTGCGGCAGAAATCCTTGGTGGGGAGAAGTGAGATGATCTCCTCAAGGATGACGTCTGGGAGATCACTAATGCGGTCCACCGGAGATTCTACCGGTTCCTCAGATCCGGGTGGGGGGGGGGGGCTCGCCGCTTCTCCCCGCGCTGCCGGGTGCGGGATCTACAACCGGCGTCGCCGCTGGCAGGAGCCTCATCTTCTTGGCTCTGGGGCCAGCCGACTCTATTTTCCTTGTGGGCGTCGCGCCGAGCTCACGGGTTTGAGCAGAGTAGCCAGAGACGAGCCTAGTGGCAGTGCGAGTGGGGAAGAAGGAGGGTTGGGGTTTTCTGTAGGAGTGGAAGAAGAGGAGCAGGCGTTTTCTGTACGAGTGAGGAAGAAGGTGAGCGGGGGTTTTCTGGAGGAGTGAGGAAGATGGGGAGCTGGGGGAATAGGGGGGCGACGGAAGCGGAAGAGTCCAGCGAGCTGTAGTATAAGTGGAAGCGAGGAGGAAGGAGGGTTTTTCTGGGATCGCCCCCTCTTCAAGAAATATGGGCTTCTCCTTGCAAAAAACAAAAACAAATGGGCTTTAAGATGGATAGGCTTTTGTATCGGCCCAGTTGGCTGCCCTTGTTTCGTACTGGAGGGCCTTAACACTAGAGGCAGGCCGAGACACTCTCCAGCTTGTTTCCCATTAGAAAGAAAAAAAGAGACGCCTCCAGCTTATGGCTACTCATGGGTAACCTTTTTCAACTTGGCATCCACCAAATTAGAGGATGCGGTACTGGATGCAGACACTCACACTGGTCGCATAGCGCGGCAAAGTGAGGTGTCAAATAACAGGCCTACAATATACTTACTAGATTTTAAAGGTTCACAGGCTAGTCAACATTCACATTAAACTAAGCTTCAGAAGATACGGTATGCATACTAACATTCAGAAGAACAAAAGTTCAGCATGTTTATGCATCTCAATGATTCACCATACTATAACCAATACAAAGCTGTGAGAAGGTGTGGAAATAAAGAAATCGGTTGATGCTTCTCTGAGCAAAGGGCCTCTCTGCGCACGCATTAATTTCCTGGGCATGCTTGTTTCTTCTCAATGTTGCGAGCACTCTGAGCATGTTGGCAACTCCACAGCTAGCTAGCTGCCTCATCTTGCAATTGATGCTGACACATTTGCAGCAAACACATGAGGCAATAAAGATGACTCAACATGAGTCCATATTGTGCAGTTCCCCTGAAATCATCTTCATTGTCCAGAATCTAAAAAGATAGGAAAACAATAGCTATACTTAAACGGTGTTGCAAAACAGTAGCAGATATCAATAGCTCGGCATGACAAAACATGATCATTTGGACGAAGGGGATACTGACCTGCCTGAGGAAGATTATATAAAATGTCATAAGTCCTTGGTTGATTTCCACCTTCGGCTGCACTGCTTGTTTGCTACTCCACACATGACAGGATCGTTCGGCACTGCAATCAGCAAGTCAACGCACGAATAAGATTATTTCATCTTGTGGTGGTCATTGTACCTAGTTACAAATGTAGGAATACCTGGAGCACCATGAGGTTAGCTGACAGCAGGTAGATGCAGCCATATAAATTTTGTGCGGTGCTACCAGAATTGAGGTTTGTATCCCTTCTCGTTATGAGAATTCTTATTGAAGTTGGTAGAATGTGATGGCTTGTTCTTTGCATCAAACTTGCCTTTCCCCTGATATTTGTTCTTGTTGTTTTGGGGCTGGTTGGGCTGGAAGTTCTTCTCGTGTACCATGTGGGCACTAGAAGCTCCCTTAGCGACCCGAGCACGCGTGTCTTTTGCTCTCGCCTTCTCTTCAAATTCAAGAGTGCTAATGAGATCCAAAACGGAAAACTCATGTCTCTTGTTTTTCAGAGAAGTAGCAAAATCGTTCCACGAAGGTGGAAGCTTGGCAATGATGGTCCCAGCAAAAAATTTGTCTAGCAACACACACTTAAACTACTCAAGTTCCTTAGCGAGTGACTGTATCTCATGAGCCTGCTGAACAACAGAGCGCTCATCACTCATCTTGTAGTCACAGAATTGCTCCATGATGTACAACTCGTTGCCAGCGCTCGAGGCCCCAAACGTGGCCTCGAGTGCAGCCGACATGTCTTTGCTGCTGTCAAACGACATATATGAATCCATAATGGAATCGTCAAGAACACTCAGAAGGGCGGCTTTGAAGAGGGTATCCTTGTTCTCAAAAGCTTCCTGCTGTGTAGGATTAAGATCGCCCTCGGGCTTACCCTTAGTGGCGTCATAGCAGTACATGATCTGAAACCAATATACTGCTCTTGTACGCCACCTTTTATATTGCACCCCCTTAAAAGTAGGCGGCTTCAAAAGCGCAGCAAAACCACTCGGAGTAAATTGCCTATATTCAGGTTTTTCGATTGGATTGTTGAATATATGAGCAATTTACTATGAGATTTAATCTGAATCAATAGTAAATAGATCATGACGACCATTGCAAAGATCAAAGTAATGATGCGGACTAAACCAGGAGGACAGAATCACATACTATACAGCGGGAGCAGAACCGCTGTGGTTGATGTTGTCACTCATGTCATTGATGAAGAGGTTACCGAGGTCGGGGAAGAAGGATGTCGTCGAGGAAGTCGTTGCTGGCAGCAGTCATAGGAGTGTGCTCCCCAAAAACCTGATCGCCCGTCTCCCGTACAGGATCACGAAAGGCGGGGTTCGGAGGACTGTTGTCCCTTCTCGTGGTGCACGCCGGAAGGAGGGCTGGAGAAGAATTGCGTGGCGGCGCTAAGATCTGGAACGGTGCGAAACCATATGATACAGTGGCGGCTAGGGTAGAGCCTGTCAGCTCGGTCGTGCGAGTAAGACCAAGTATAATAGTAGGCCTTGCCCAAACCCCACGTCCAAGTCAATAATAGCCCCACTATCCAAAAGAATCAGAAACGGCTGAGTAATTAAGGCATCCGTTAATTATTAATTAATGACTCAATAACTTTTCCGACCAATAAAAATATAGACCACGTGGATAGCTTTTGTCCTTGGACAGGCTAATTACCGAAGAGCGCGCGTGTAGGTTTCCTATTATCATGCTCATGCAAATGCTAGAATAGATCAGATTATAAAGTCGGGCAACTCTCACTCACCTAACAGTATGGGACTAAACTTTAGTCCCACTCACAGAACACTTAGAGCATGGTTAATAGTGTAGCCAACATCCGGCTATATGAAGTTGACACGTCATCTAGAACCAACCTAATAGCTTGCTAGTACAATAGTTAGTCCCTTTAGTATAATACTATATCATTAATAATGGCCCCACCTTTTGTGTCACAAAGTATGTTGGAGCTCCTGCTACAACCGGCTACAAGTTTACAACCCGCTTCTCTACTCTCTCCTCTTCTCTCTCCTTCAACTAAGCACAAATACTATATTTAAATCCTTATGTCATCTAATTGCAGTACTTGCTCTAAAGTTACTCTCCACTGTGTAGTCTGAAATGCCGGGCGTGCAGCGGGCGGTGCCCTCAGTCGGCGCGTCGCTTCAACGGTGGAAGAAGTGAGAGGTCGAGTCGCCCTGACTTGCCATCAATGTGGAGCGGCGGGCTCAGCTGGCGTCGGGTGGGAAGCGCGCGCGGGAGGGGGGAGGGGTTTTTGTTGGGCCAAGAAGGTGAGAAGCCAACTTGGGATCGGTCCAGACAGGGAAATATCATGTGCTCCCATACTCACTACTCCCTCTGTTCCTAAATATAAGTCTTTTTAGATATTGCAATAAGAGACTACATACGGAGCAAAATGAGTGAACCTACACTCTAAACTATGTCTACATACATCCGTATGTAGTCCATAGTGAAATATCTAGAAAGACTTATATTTAGGAACGGAGGGAGTAGTAATTTCATGCATATGACACTAGTCTATGTTACTACTCCCTCCTTTCCGGTTTATAGGGCTTATCTCAAAATCTTAGTTTTTCCATTTTACAAGGATCAATTTGGTTGTTCCCCATCACAAGTTTAGATTTCAAGGTGCATTAAATAATTGCATGCAAGTATTAAGAGAAAATTGACCAATGCATGTACTTTATGCATGCATGCATTGCAATTAATACAATGGTAAACATAATTTTTTTAGGAAAACAAGAGCATTAATTGGGTGCTTTTGCAAATTACAAAAAGTATTCCATCACTCATCATCTACCTTGGTTGGTGAGATTTTCGAATTGAGCCCTAGAAACCGGAAAGGAGGGAGCCCTATAAACCGGAAAGGAGGGAGTAGTACAGTAATGTTATGATGGCTTCATTTATAACCTTGCAGACTCATCTTGTCTTGGGAAACGCTATGTTACAGTAACATATTATGTTACCACTTCTCATTAACTACTTGCCACATAAGCAAAATTTTCTTGGAGTGTGCTAAGTGACTCCCATATAACTAGTCGTACAAAGTGTGGGCTATGTAGAGGGTGTAGTAAGCAAGCTTATCATCGTTCTGTGAGTTGACATGACACATCAAAGTAGTAGTTTTTTTTCAAAATGTACATCAAAGTACCAGTGTAGTAGTCTCCAAAAAGGGCCGACCATGTCCATGGCTACCAACCCATCCCATGCTCCGTCATTGAGTATGTGCACGATTCATGTGCCATTCAAGAAAAAAAACTGTGTACGTTCCATTGAAGAAAAAAAATAAAAACAAACATGCCACCGCGTTATGGTTGAACTTTGATTCGTCCACGCGTGGTTCCCGACCCTCCACTAAGTGAACAACTACCAAACGCGTCAAATTATCACGTGAGCTGCCTCTTCATCCAGAAATGAGATCCACCGTGTACCCACGCATGTGTGTTAGGGAATGAGGCACAGAGTACGTGCGTCCGTGCGTGCAATTTTTCTCTTCGTGCACGTACTCCTTTTTTTGTGGGTGATGCGTGCATGTATTCGGCCTACGTTGGTGACCATTGGTAAGTCTCACTTACCTCTACATCTCAACATGTACATCTACATCTGCATCTACGTCTACACTACATCTACATCTACATCTACATCTTCCTCTACTATAGTACAACAAGTTTTTAACATGAGACCATCCATTTTCTTGCATGACACGACCAACCCGTATCGCTTCTTGCTCCTCGTCTCTCTCAAAGTGCGTCCGGCAGGTGATTTTGCCATCGATTGAGGTCGGTTCTCTCACACTCGGTCCCACATGTTATAAATGTAAAAATAACACTCTGGCCAGCGGACCATTGAAAGAAGTATATTTTCACCCTCAAACGTAAGTTGATGGACAAATAACCCCCCAAAGTCACCCCCTTGAGCAGTTTTAGTGTTCACATGTTAGAGTTTAGGCGGTTTTGATTGTTGACTAGGAATTGACTAATTATTTATACTAATGAAATGGCAACAACGCCGTCGGAAGCCGCGGATGTCGTCGGAGATGTACCCAATGGACGTCGACCTTCCCTATGAGGAGAGGAGATCATGCAGGTGCCTTTCAAGCTCAAGGGGTCGTCGGGCTGCCTCGTCGGCTCGTCGCCCGCCTCATAGTGGGAGTAACTTAGGTACTAGTAACATAGCGCACTCCAAGAATTTTTTGCTTATGTGGCATGTAGTTAATGAAGAGAGAGATCTTTAGAGTAACATAGTAATATATTATAGTACTATAAGTTACTCCCCACTATGACCAGCCTTGACCTCTCCCAGTGCTCCACCATGTATAGCTGCTAAGCTTGCCACGTAGGCATAAAATATGATGTGGCAAGTTAATTAAGAAGAGAGAGACTAGTTTGGTGACCCCAGGAAGAAACGGTGGAAAGACAGTTTTGAGTCTATAGCTAATTAAATGAAGCAAGCTTAGCAACAACAAACTAAGCACCTATGCATTGGAGACTTGAGTTGCTAAGCCATTTAATGCACTTAGCACCTCATCTAAGCACATTTGCATTGGAAGAGGTCTTAATTCCATACGGTATCATAATATGATACTCAACTCTCTCTTTCTTCATTTAATTCTACGCCACCACATCAAATTTGCCTACTACTAGTTGGCATGCATGATACTACTATAATACTCCCATTACCACCAGCCTGGTAGAATTAAAATACCTAATCTAAATGGTCGCCGCCCAATCTCTTTGTCCTCCTCCAGCATCCGGCAGAAGAAGAATCGTGCAAGACATTCGCTGTATTCGCCAGCGTCGCCTCGGTGGTGGCCTTCATGGGATAAAATCGGCGGCGGCCTCCCGTGTTCTACTTCTCCTCGATGCTGGTGGTGGGCGGGGACGTGCTGCCTGTCACCTCGTTGATATCCGCGTAGCTGCATCACCTCATCGACATCCGCGGCGGCTTCTTTCTCTGCCTACATGTCGCGGCTACGAGCGCATCGACGGCGGATGGCGCAGTCACAGACACTGGAGGCGATGTATGACGTGGCGGCGTCGAGGGCAGCGACGGTGCCCGTGCCGCCGTGCTCTTCGGCAAGCCGGCGTGGAGCAAGTCGGCAGTCTTCCTCGAGCTGTATTGGAGAGGCCAGCTGCGGAACCACGCGCTGGCTTAGTGCGGCAACTGCCTCCGACGGGCTAGGCAAGGTAGGTGGAGAAGCGAGCTGCCTCACTCGTAACTGCCGGGCTCGGCGGGCCACCCAGACGGCTTTTATGCCGGAGAACTACTCTTCCTGCTCGTCGGATGCTGCCGAAAGAGTGGACAAAATGGTGGAAGGAGGAGCTTGGCCGGCGTCCTGCTCCTGAACGAACGTGTGTGGCGGGAGTTGGTTTCTTGCATTCCACGCGGTTTTAAATGTAGGTTTTTGAATGCAGAGAGGAGGCGGGTACAGCTGGGAGTGCAGCGGGTGGCACCCTGGGCTGGCGCGCCGCTTCAAATGGCGGACGCAGTGAGAGGTCGCGTCCGCCCTGACCCCCTTGACCGTGGACCTTGACGGTGTACGCCACCTTGTGTCCAGATCTGAGATGCCACGTGTAAAAGATGAATGACTCCAAGCTCGACCACCGTGATGCAAGAGGTGCGAGCCGAGGACCACTGTTGGAGACACCCCCCTCAGACTAGCCACAGTGGGTAGTAACATAGACTAGTAACATGCTCATGTTACTCATGTTACTAGTCTACGTTAGTACTACCTCTATAGTAACAGTCTGAGGTGGGTAACATATGTGTGGTAACATGCAACACTTCATTTATTAGGCTATAGACACATCTTGCCTTGATATGTGTGATGTTACTACTTTCCTCTCTTTGTTCATTTATTTCTTGCCACATCATCTACTTTATCTAGACATGTGTGATGTTCCTACCTACTAGCAAGATGCCTGTGCATTGCACGTAACATCAAGATGCATTTGTATGACTAGTTTATCTTGTGAGACAAAAGGATGAACGAGGGAAGGCCTTATTAGCAAATGTGGAGAGGTGTGTGGGTACCTTTTTGCAAAATTGTCATAGTTTCCTTCCTATCCGTCAGATATAAATCGGACAACCTATATTGCAGGATGGCAGGCACACCATCATCACCAACTCTATTTTTTATAAGAGTGTAGATGTTACTCCGACTGTGGGTAGTCTCAGTGTGTGCTTCTTGTCGTTCTGCGAGTTGACGGGACACATCAAAGTTAATACATAGTAGTATTTAGTACTCTCTCCAAAAAGGGCTGACCATGTCCATGGCTACCATCCCGTGCTCGGTCATTGAGTACGTGGACTATTCACGTGCCATCGAGGAGGAAAAATATTGCGTAGCACTAGGTGCCATGGTAGTGCACGACTCACTTACGCACTGCTTATCTCCATTTTCTTGCATGACACGTGCACCTTCATGCTAGATGTCCCACGTGTTGGCAAAAGGATGAACAAAGTGCGGCGGGCTGGCGTTTTCGCCGTCTATTGAGGTCGGTTAACTCATCACATGTTACCGACTCTTGGGTGGGATAGTTTTTTTTGGTGGGTTTGGGGCAACTTGCTCCAATTTAACCCTCATGTTTGGATACTTTAGAGCTATTTGAGCCCCAACTAGCTCAAACTAACTCTAACCCATGGATCCAAACAGGGCCAAAGTTAGTCTTGGGAAATGCATTAAGCCCTATATACATGGACAGACGGAGTACATGAGACTAGCAAACGCTCACCAGTAGTAGTAGTTCATTGGTTGGTTTCGATTTTTAGATTCAGTTGCTGTGCGGCTACCGTCCAATATTCGCGTGTGGTTGTTTCTAGAATAAAAAAGGAGGTACCCCTACTTATGTTACTCCCACTATGCCTAGCCTAAGGTTAGTAGGTGACCTTGCGCTTGGCTCTTCGCCTCTTCCGGAAGTCAAACAATAATGATGGTACTATAGTAGTACTTCTAGCAATCTGACACCAAATGAACTGCAGCACGTCCACCGCTTCTAAGCAGAAGTTTCTCCTCGTGATGCGAGCCACCGCGCATGCGTTGGCGAGGGAGAAGGTGTAGTAAGCAAGCTTCTCGTCGTTCTGCGAGTTTACGGGACACATCAAAGTTATTTAGTACGTACTCTCTCCAAAAAAGGGCTGACCATGTCATGGCTACCCCCCCATCCCGTGCTCCGACGTTGAGTACGTGCACTATTCACGTGCCATCGAGGAGAAAAAAATATTGCATAGTAGGTGCCATCGAAGTGCATGATTCACTTACCACTGCTTATCTGATTATCTCCATTTTCTTGCATGACACGTGCACCTGATGCTAGATGTCTCGCGTTTTGGCAAAAGGATGAACAAAGCTCACGTAAAAAAGAGAGTTGAAGAACATAGATTCCCGACGACCGAGAAGGAGCAAGGAACCTCGCGGTGGAGCGTCTGCAAGGAACCTTGCATGTTTTCCCCTGTTTTTTCCGCTTGACCACCTATAAACAAATAAAAGAACATGAACTCTTTGCTAACCACTACTCCCTCCGTCCGGTGAAAAGTGTACATCTAGAAATTTTAGGACAAATTATAGAGTGAAGTAAAAAATGCATTGGGAAGATGCAAGCCACTATCTCTCTCCTCTTTAATTACCCAACCCCCAATGAGCTAAGTGCATGTAGAAATTAAGAAGACTGTATATAATGCTATTGGTCTTGATTACCGTGTGATGAGAGAAAATACTTTAAAGTGCATTGGAAAGATAGAAGTACACTCTTTTGGGGACAAATTTTAAACCCAAACGTACACTCTTCACCGGATGGAGGGAGTAGAGATGATACATCAGGATGCTAAGTTGAAGATGTTTTATAGTTTATATTGATAACCATGCAAGAAGCCACGCATGTACAGGATGCATGCAGCCATGCATGCACACACGCCAACGCACTAACTCATGCCGATCCAACTCATGCACATACGCGCACAGCATGGAGCACACAACGCACGTACACAACACATGCATGCACACACACTCGGCCACAGAATGCACGTGAATAACACATGCATGCACACACACTCGGGTGCATGGAGGCGTGCACCATCTGCGGCGACGTCCGGTTCGTCGTGCTACGGCCAAGCTCGCACACAATGGCGCCTATGCATCTCTTGCAGCACCTCTTTGCCGTCGTTGCTCAATGACTAGTCGGAGACGAAGACGACCCGCAGCCTCGGCCTTAGAGCTAGCACCGATGGAAAAGCATGCACGCCGCATGCACACGAGCACGTACGGAGTGCCCACGACGTGGTGCGTCCCTAGTCGCCTCTACTCCTTCTGCGCACGTTGTCTATCAAGGCGGCTGCATGCCTAATGATGATGTGGGTGAGATATTCTAGGACTCAGATGATGATGAGGAAAATTATGGGGAGTGGGCTCTCATGCAAGAGCCTAGCTATATGCGGATTCCTAGACAAATGGATTAAATTGAAGAAAGAGAAAGAGAGAAGGTTGAAAAAAGTACTAAGTGATGTTATAGCCAACCTTGTAGCCCACACTACTATATGAGTGACTATAAATGATGGCTATACATGACATGGCAGTTTCTTATAGCCATCAGCTAGCTATACTATTAACCATGCTCTCAGGCTGGTCATAGTGCAGAGTAACTGAGACTAGTGTCATGCATATGACACTAATCTAAGTTACTACCTCCATAATGCAAAGTAACATAGTACTAGTGTCATACTAGTTGGCTTCATTTATTACCTTGTAGACTCATCCTCTCTTGGAAAGCGCTATGTTACAGTAACATATTTTTTCTCGAATACACACGAGTGTGTGTGTCATTCATTAAAGAAGAGAGGGGAAAGAGACCCAAATCCACGGTTACAAGCTTATTTACATGCGGAATTAATCCGGCACCACCCTAGTTTCTACAATGGACTACTCGCTTGTGCCCCACACTACATATTATGTTACTCTAAACACATATCTCCTCATTAAGTACATGCCACATAAGCAAACTTCTCTTGGACTGTGCTATGTTACTACCTAGGAGTATGTTACTCCCACTAAGAACTACTGCACGTCCACAGCAGCAAAAATTTCTCCTCGTGCTGCGAGCCACCGTGCACGCGTTGGCGAGGGAGAAGGCGTAGTAAACAAGCTTCTCGTCGTTCTGCGAGTTGTCGCGTGTTGGCAAAAGGATGAACAAAGCTCGCGTCAATAAAAAGGAGTGGAAGATCTTAGATTCTCGACAACCGAGAAGGAGCAAGGAACCTCGTGGTGGGGCGTCTGCACTCATAATATTTTATATTATTCAGCGATATAAAATCAACCAATCATCTCCACAGTGGACTGGAAGAGTACGAAACACGACAACCCAGTGTAGTTACATCATACTACATGGCTAACCCATGCTATCACCATTTTTCTTGGCCTCCGTGCGACACCTAGCTCTAGTAATCCAGCAGCCCGTATTGCTTCTCGCTCCTCGTCTCTCTCGAAGTGCCGCGGGCTGGCGTTTTGCTGTCTATTGAGGTCGGTTAACTCATCACATGTTACCGACATGCCAAGAGCATTCTAAAAAAATACTGTACTCTATTATTATGCCAAGAAGAGGAAGCGCTTTGACCGACGGACCAAACGAGACAGGCGTGCCATGCCGTGAGTGGGTCCAGTTTCTCATTTTGAACTCGTTTAGAACACTTGGTTTTGACTATTGATAAGATTTTATATAGGGCCTAATGTATTCTTCGAGGATGCCTTTGACTATTGATAAGATTTTATATAATTTAAAAATTATATCATTCGAAGATCCTTTCACGTTCTGTTTAAAAAGAAGATCCTTTCACGTATGAATTTGACTGTATGCTTTGAGCAACTTGCATGTCCTATACTGCTCCTGTTTGGATACTCTAACTTAGCTAGAGGTTAGACTAACTCATGACTAACCCTGAACTAACTGTACCCAAAAAGGTGTTTGGGTGACAGGGTTAGATTGACAATAAATGCACTTGATGGAGAGAGAAAAGTGATTTTCCAGTGGGCCCAATGAGAACTATCTCCAATTTGCACCTCTTGGGTGGGATAGTTTTTTTGGTGGGTTCGGTGCAACTTGCTCCAATTTAACCCTCATGCTTGGATACTTTAGGGCTATTTGAGCCCCAACTAGCTCAAACTAACTCTAACCCATGGATCCAAATAGGGCCAAAGTTAGTCTCAGAAAACGCATTAAGCCCTATATACATGGACAGACGGAGTACATGATACTAGCAAACGCTCACCATTAGTAGTAGTTCATTGGTTGGTTTCGAGTTTTTATTCAATTGCTGTGCTGCTACCGCCAATATTCGCGTGTGGTTGTTTCTAGAGTAAAAAAAAGGAGGTACTAGTACTTATTGTGGGAAAGGTGAAGTGATGGTTGCTTCGCCCGACCAACTTATTACTCTGGGAATATGGGAGTACCAGCGGATTCAAGGAACAGAGAAATGATGGTTGATTCGTCCGAGCAACTTACTGTGGCGAAGGTGGGGCTTTGTGATTTTACTGCTCACTAGTCATTACTACTGCGGCGCAACGACCGGGGTGAATCTTTCCCTGCAGTTGTGCACTCAATATTGCTGCATGGCAGGTGGAGCCGGATGAAGGATATCCCACATGTAGGCGAAACGGAGTTGAATTGTTTCTGGCATTGCTATCAATCCTTCAGGATTTGTATATATGTATGCATAATTTTAATGAAATTGTACTGTGATGCTATGAAGGTTTCAACTTTGGTTCCCGCAGGAAAAAAGGTTTCAACTTAGTATTCATGTGTCTTCTTGCCTCAAGATTATCTCGTTACAACATTCCATCAAATACAAATGAAACTACCATGGCTGCTAATGCATCTCTATGGTTCGGAGAGCAGCGCCAATATTCACATCGCAACTGAAGATAAAGTTGTGAGAAGCTGTACAAATAAAGAAAAATATATAATTGATCGATGCTGTTCGTAGGCATGGCTCCATTTCCTGGGCACAGTGTTCATTGCTTGGCAGCTAGTTTCACCTAGCTCTGTAGCCAAAAAGAGGTGTATGGAGGACTCCACAATCCGATCATTTTGTGCAGCTCCACTAAAATCGAGTGGACCATCCCTGTTTGCAAAGATATCCAGTCAGTGTGATTACAATAATAGTGGAACTAGATGATGAAACATAACACACACAAATAGAAGCCGATTACCTCTGCGATCTCTCTTTAGGACTAACTACTTGTTGGAGAAGATTAGGCATGGAGTTGGATGAGGAGGATAGCAAAACCAATCTCCCTTTCTGCAGTCCAACAGAAATGTAAAAACGTTGCCCGTGTGACATTTTGGCGGAACTGCACAAAATACTCTTAAGAAAAAAGTGATTTGTGGTGTTCACCAAAAGGTCGCATTAGCAACGAGGTGAAAATGGATAGCCCTGTTTGCATAAGGAGGTAGAAAGGAAAAAATTACTGCCCAATAACACGAGTTGAAGACACATACGCCGACAAAAAAGAAGCATATTCCATGTAATAAGGGAAAGATAGCAGCATGGTGGTTTACCAAAAATGGTTTGAGGACGAGATTGCAAGATGGAAAGTACGCCGGCCGAGATACGTTTTAAGGAAACAACTAAAGAAGATCCACATGCAGCAACGCGGGAAGATGGGCAGTGGAGCAAGGCTGGAGGCTGTACCTGAGGGTCGTCAGGATGTAACTAGGAGGGCGCCGGCGGCCGGGATCTGCCCAGATTGCGGTAGCGAGCAAGTGGTGAAGGCCGTACCCACCGAAGCTTGGTCAGAGAGAATGGCGGGTACGCAGATCGGGACGTGCTGCCTCAACGCCGTCGAACAGAGAAACGATGCACATCCTCCCTTTCCGCTAGCGGACGGGATGCGGCCGGATCACTGACCAATGGTGAGAGAGAGAGGCCACCCCTGCCTTGTGTGATATGGTGTGACGAGAGACAAACCCCGGCAGGCAGGCTCCGTTCTATATAGTGGAGCGGATTTTTCCATTTTCCCCACAGCAATCGTTTTATATTCTGTACGTGCCATTGAGGAATATATAACTTTACTTAATACTAACGCGTCAAGTCGAACTTTGTTCCGTCTAGGCATCGTACCCGACCCTCCTTCGAGTAAACAACCGCTACACTCGTCAAATTATCACGTGGGCTGCCTTTTCGTACAGGAACGAACTCCACCGTGTACCCGCGCGGGTGTGGCCGGGAACGAGACGTGAGTACGCGCGTCCTACATGCACCTCTTCTTTAGATGCAGGTACATATGTGGGTGGGTGTGAGAGAGATGGTTTGTGCGAAACAGAGGAAATGTGTCGATGATATCTCAAACAAAAAAAGCAACATATGCAATGTGTGTGAAATGGAGTCATGGACGTGTGATACGTCTCCAACGTATCTATAATTTTTGATTGTTCCATGCTGTTATATTATCCATCTAGGATGTTTTATATGCATTTATATGCTATTTTATATGATTTTTGGGACTAACCTAGAGCCCAGTGCCAGTTTTGTTTTTTCCTTGTTTTTGAGTATTGCGGAAAAGGAAAGCCAAACGAAGTCCAATTGACCTGAAATTTCACGGAGATTATTTTTGGACCAGAAGAAGCCCACGGAGCATCGGAGATGGGCCAGAAGAGTCCCGAGGCCACCACGAGGGTGCGGGTGCGCCCTACCCCCCTGGGCGCGCCCCCTACCTCGTGGCCGCCTCGGAGACCCCCCTGACTTGTTCCCGACGCCAACACCTCTTATATATACCCAAACTTCCAGAACATGACCTAGATCGGGAGTTCCGCCGCCACAAGCCTCTATAGCCACCAAAAACCAATGGGGACCCTGTTCCCGCAGCCTTCCGGAGGGGGGATCCCTCACCGGTGGTCATCTTCATCATCTCGGCGCTCTCCATGACGAGGAGGGAGTAGTTCACCCTCGGGGCTGAGGGTATGTACCAGTAGCTATGTGTTTGATCTCTCTCTCTCTCTCTCTCGTGTTCTTGAGATGGTACTATCTTGATGTATCGTGAGCTTTGCTATTATAGTTGGATCTTATGATGTTTCTCCCCCTCTACTCTCTTGTAATGGATTGAGTTTTCCCTTTGAAGTTATCTTATCAGATTGAGTCTTGAAGGATTTGAGAACACTTGATGTATGTCTTGCATGTGCTTATCTGTGGTGACAATGGGTTATCACGTGATCTACTTGATGTATCTTTTGGTGATCAACTTGCGGGTTCCGTGACCTCGTGAACTTATGCATAGGGGTTGGCACACGTTTTCGTCTTGACTCTCCGGTAGAACTATGGGGCACTCTTTGAAGTACTTTGTGTTGGTTTGAATAGATGAATCTGAGATTGTGTGATGCATATCGTATAATCATACAAATGGATACTTGAGGTGGCATTGGAGTATCTAGGTGACATTAGGGTTTTGGTTGATTTGTGTCTTAAGGTGTTATTCTAGTATGAACTCTTGAATAGATTGATCAAAAAGAATAACTTTGAAGTGGTTTCGTACCCTACCATAATCTCTTCGTTTGTTCTCTGCTAGTAGTGACTTTGGAGTGACTCTTTGTTGCATGTTGAGGGATATTTATATGATCCAATTATGTTATTATTTTTGAGAGAACTTGCACTAGTGAAAGTATGAACCCTAGGCCTTGTTTCCT
The DNA here is from genome assembly GCF_002575655.3 of Aegilops tauschii subsp. strangulata. Taxonomy (NCBI): domain Eukaryota; kingdom Viridiplantae; phylum Streptophyta; class Magnoliopsida; order Poales; family Poaceae; genus Aegilops; species Aegilops tauschii. Next base: position 348,162,767 of record NC_053037.3, read on the forward strand.
AGCATTGCAATACCGTCTACGCTCACTTTTATCTATAGTTACCTTGCTGTTTTTATATTTTAAGATTACAAAAACCTATATCTACCATCCATATTGCACTTGTATCACCATCTCTTCGCCACACTAGTGCACCTATACAATTTACCATTGTATTGGGTGTGTTGGGGACACAAGAGACTCTTTGTTATTTGGTTGCAGGGTTGTTTGAGAGAGACCATCTTCAACCTATGCCTCCCACGAATTGATAAACCTTAGGTCATCCACTTGAGGGACATTTGCTACTGTCCTACAAACCTCTGCACTTGGAGGCCCAACAACGTCTACAAAAAGAAGGTTGTGTAGTAGATATCAAGCAGTTTCTGGCGCCGTTGCCGGGGAGGTAAGTGCTTGAAGGTATATCTTTAGATCTTGCAATCGAATCTTTTAGTTTCTTGTTATATCACTAGTTTAGTCTATAAAAGAAAACTACAAAAAAATGGAATTGAGGGTGCCTCATATGCTTCATCTTTTCAATATCTTTCATGAAAATAAGGATTCCGATAATTGTGCTCAATTGCTAGAGGAAGAATGCATTAGAATGTTTGGCACTAAATCTTTGGATGATGAGCATGATTGCAATGTTGTTAGTATGAACTCTTTGAATATCCATAGTAGTAATGATGATTGCACTATTCATGATGAAAATGTCTCTTATAAGCATGTCAATTTTTGTGGAGTGCATAGAGTTTGCAAGTACACACCAAATAGGGAGGATAGATTTTGCAAGAGGCATAAGTATTTAGAAACTAAATGGTTGCAAGAGAGGCTAGATTCTTGCGCTGGAAATTTAAAATTTCTTTGCCATCCTTGTGAACTTTGCAATGAACGTGATCATTTAAACCCCAAATGCAAATTGTTTCATGATCGTATCGTGTCCAAAAATTGTGATGATTGCACATCATAATGAACTTAGTTTGCTACTGGGTTATGAAGAAATGAAACGTATAACTAAGGATATGCCAGAATTTGTCCTTGATAAAGTTCTTTATTTTGATCTAGAAGAAATTTTTATGTATTGTGCGGTGAATTGCATTGAAAATCCTTATATTGCCAATTACATAAAGAAAAGAAAACAAATAGAATATGAAGAGAATACTAATGAAAGGGAAGAGATTTCCCCATTCTTTCTTATGATGAACCAGGTGATGAGGAGGAGCTTTCTATTCAACCAATCTCATTAATAAGGAGCTCCAAAAAGAGGGTTAAACCCACACATGATGTGAAGAACAAAAAGAAAAGACGGAGAAGCAAAGGTAGAAAGGTATCCCTCCCAAATGATGTTGCTCCTATTACTCATTGTAATGATGATAATTGCTATACTATTGGTGCTATCCATACTATTAATGATTAGAGTGATTATGCTTATGATATGAAAAGGCCCAAGCTTGGGGATTCTATGTTTGATGAGAATGACATGTTTGAGAATATATTTGCTGCAATTAATGTTTGTCCCAAGCTTGGGGATGCTATGTTTAATGAAGATAATATTTTTAGCCTCCCATGTTTTGATGAGCAAATTTATTATGATGATTATTGTGATTACACTTATGCTATAAAAATTAGTGATGATTATATTTATAAAACTTTTCATGATTATGATTACCCTTTTTCTGAACATTACTCTTTTAATGTGGAAACAATTTATAGTATTCGAGTCTCTTATGATACTCCCACTATTCCGAATGTGAAGAATTTTGCTTATGTGGAGAGTAATAAAATTTCTATGCTTGTAGATCATGAAAAGAATGCTTTAGGTGATGGTTATATTGTTGAAACTATTGATGATGCTACTGAAAATTATTATGAGGGAGGAATATATGCTTGTAGGAATTCCAACAATATCAAGTTTCCTCTCTATGTGCATAAAATCTTGAAGTTATGCTTGTTTTGCTTTCCTATGCTAGTTGATTCTTGTTCCCATCAGTTGTTTGCTCACAAAATCCCTATGCATAGGAAGGTGGTTAGACTTAAACGTGCTAGTCATATTCTTCATGTTGCTCTCTTTATGTTTCAATTCTTATCTTTTATGTGAGCATCATTGAAATCATCATGCCTAGCGAGGGGCGTTAAACGTTAGTGCTTGTTGGGAGGCAACCCAATTTTATTTTTGTTCTTTGCTTTTGCTCCTGTTTAGTAATAAATAATTCATCTAGCCTCTGTTTAGATGTGGTTTTATTGTTTTAATTAGTGTTTGTGCCAAGTAGAACCTTTGGGAAGACTTGGGTGAAGTCTTAAAGATCTTGCTGTAAAAAACAGAAACTTTAGCGCTCACGAGATTAGCTGCCATTTTCTTACTGGAGAGTGTTTTTAGGTTGATCCTTTTTGCATATGATTAATAGACAAATTCCTCAGGTCCACCAATTTATTTCAGAATTTTTGGAGTTACAGAAGTACTCGAATGATACAGATTACTACAGACTATCCTGTTTTTGACAGATTCTGTTTTCTATGTGTTGTTTGCTTATTTTGATGAATCTATGAGTAGTATCGGAGGGTATGAACCATAGAGAAGTTAGAATACAATAGATATTACACCAGTATGAATTTAGAATTAGTTCACAACAGTACCTAAGTGGTGGTTTTATTTTCTTATACTAACAGAGCTTACGAGTTTTCTGTTGAGTTTTGTGTTGTGAAGTTTTCAAGGGGTAAAGATTCGATGGACTATGGAATAAAGAGTGGCAAGAGCCTAAGCTTGGGATGCCCAAGGCACCCCAAGGTAATATTCAAGGACAACCAAGCACCTAAGCTTGGGGATGCCCCGGATGGCATCCCCTCTTTCGTCTTCGTTCATCGGTAACTTTAGTTGGAGCTATATTTTTATTCACCACATGATGTGTGTTTTGCTTGCAGCGTCATTTTATTTTCTTTTGTTTTGCTTTCTGTTTGAATAAAATACCAAGATCTGAAATTCTTAAATGTTAGAGAGGCTTCACATAGTTATATAATTATTCAACTACTCATTGAACTTCACTTATATCTTTCGGAGTAGTTTGTCATTTGCTCTAGTGCTTCACTTATATCTTTTTAGAGCACAGCGGTGGTTTTATTTTGAAGAAATAGATGAACTCTCATGCTTCACTTATATTATTTTGAGAGTCTTTTTAGAACAGCATGGTAATTTGCTTTGGTTATAAAACTAGTCCTAATATGATAGGCATCCAAGAGGGATATAATAAAAACTTTCATATAAAGTGCATTGAATACTATGAGAAGTTTGATTTCTTATGATTGTTTTGAGATATGAAGATGGTGATATTAGAGTCATGCTAGTGGAGTAGTTGTGAATTTGAGAGATACTAGTATTAAAGTTTGTGATTCCCATAGCATGCACGTATGCTGAACCGTTATGTGATGAAGTCGGAGCATGATTTATTTTTTGATTGTCTTCCTTATGAGTGGCGCTCAGGGACGAGCGATGGTCTTTTCCTACCAATCTATCCCCCTAGGAGCATGCGTGTAGTACTTCGTTTTGATAACTAATAGATTTTCGCAATAAGTATGTGAGTTCTTTATGACTAATGTTGAGTCCATGGATTATATGCACTCTCACCCTTCCACCATTTCTAGCCTCTCTAATATCGCGCACCTTTCGCCGGTATCATACACCCACCATATACCTTCCTCAAAACAGCCACCATACCTACCTATTGTGGCATTTCCATAGCCATTCCGAGATATATTGCCATGCAACTTTCCACCGTTCCGTTTATTATGACACGCTCCATCATTGTCATATTACTTTACATGATCATGTAGTTGACATCGTATTTGTGGCGAAGCCACCTTTATAATTCTTTCATACATGTCACTCTTGATTCATTGCATATCCAAGTACACCGCCGGAGGCATTCACATAGAGTCATATTTTGTTCTAAGTATTGAGTTGTAATTCTTGAGTTGTAAGTAGATAAAAGTGTGATGATCATCATTATTAGAGCATTGTCCCAAGTGAGGAAAGGATGATGGAGACTATGATTCCCCCACAAGTCGGGATGAGACTCGGGACGAAAAGAAAAAAAAGAGGCCATAAAAAAAGAGAAAAAGGCCCAAACAAAAAATAAAATGAGAGAAAAAGAGAGAAGGGACAATGTTACTATCCTTTTACCACACTTGTGCTTCAAAGTAGCACCGTGATCTTCATGATAGAGAGTCTCCTATGTTGTCACTTTCATATACTAGTGGGAATTTTATATTATAGAACTTGGCTTGTGTATTCCAATGATGGGCTTCCTCAAAATGCCCTAGGTCTTCGTGAGCAAGCGAGTTGGATGCACACCCACTTAGTTTCTTTTGTTGAGCTTTCATACACTTATAGCTCTAGTGCATCCGTTGCATGGCAATCCCTACTCACTCACATTGATATCTATTGATGGGCATCTCCATAGATCGTTGATACACCTAGTTGATGTGAGACTATCTTCTCCTTTTTGTCTTCTCCACAACCACCATTCTATTCCACCCATAGTGCTATGTCCATGGCTCACGCTCATGTATTGCGTGAAGATTGAAAAAGTTTGAGAACATCAAAAGAATGAAACAATTTCTTGGCTTGTCATCGGGCTTGTGCATGATTTAAATATTTTATGTGATGAAGATAGAGCATAGCCAATCTATATGATTTTCTAGGGATAGCTTGCTTTGGCCATGTTATTTTGAGAAGACATGATTGCTTTGTTAGTATGCTTGAAGTATTATTACTTTTATGTCAATATTAAACTCTCGTCTTGAATCTTATGGATCTGGATATTCTTGCCACAATAAAGAAGATTACATTGATAAATATGTTAGGTAGCATTCCACATAAAAAATTCTGTTTTTATCATTTACCTACTCGAGGACGAGCAGGAATTAAGCTTGGGGATGCTTGATACGTCTCCAACGTATCTATAATTTTTTATTGTTCCATGCTATTATATTATCCATCTAGGATGTTTTATATGCATTTATATGCTATTTTATATGATTTTTGGGACTAACCTATTAACCTAGAGCCCAGTGCCAGTTTCTGTTTTTTCCTTGTTTTTTGAGTATTGCAGAAAAGGAAAACCAAACGAAGTCCAATTGACCTGAAATTTCACGGAGATTATTTTTGGACCAGAAGAAGCCCACAGAGCATCGGAGATGGGCCAGAAGAGTCCCGAGGCCACCACGAGGGTGGGGGCGCGCCCTACCCCCCTGGGCGCGCCCCCCTACCTCGTGGTCGCCTCGGAGACCCCCCTGAGTTGTTCCCGACGCCAACACCTCTTATATATACCCAAACTTCTAGAACATAACCTAGATCGGGAGTTCCGCCGCCGCAAGCCTCTGTAGCCACCAAAAACCAATCGGGACCCTGTTCCGGCACCCTGTCGAAGGGGGGATCCCTCACCGGTGGCCATCTTCATCATCCCGGCGCTCTCCATGACGAGGAGGGAGTAGTTCACCCTCGGGGCTGAGGGTATGTACCAGTAGCTATGTGTTTGATCTCTCTCTCTCTCGTGTTCTTGAGATGGTACGATCTTGATGTATCGCGAGCTTTGCTATTATAGTTGGATCTTATGATGTTTCTCCCCCTCTACTCTCTTGTAATGGATTAAGTTTTCCCTTTGAAGTTATCTTATCGGATTGAGTCTTCAGGGATTTGAGAACACTTGATGTATGTCTTGCATGTGCTTATCTGTGGTGACAATGGGATATCACGTGATCTGCTTGATGTATGTTTTGGTGATCAACTTGCAGGTTCTGTGACCTCGTGAACTTATGCATAGGGGTTGGCACACGTTTTCGTCTTGACTCTCCGGTAGAAACTTTGGGGCACTCTTTGAAGTACTTTGTGTTGATTTGAATAGATGAATCTGAGATTGTGTGATGCATATCGTATAATCATACCCATGGATACTTGAGGCGACATTGGAGTATCTAGGTGACACTAGGGTTTTGGTTGATTTGTGTCTTAAGGTGTTATTCTAGTACGAACTCTTGAATATATCGATCAAAAGAATAACTTTGAGGTGGTTTCGTACCCTACCATAATCTCTTCGTTTGTTCTCCGCTATTAGTGACTTTGGAGTGACTCTTTGTTGCATGTTGAGGGATAGTTATATGATCCAATTATGTTATTATTGTTGAGAGGACTTGCACTAGTGAAAGTATGAACCCTAGGCCTTGTTTCCTAGCATTGCAATACCGTCTACGCTCACTTTTATCAATAGTTACCTTGCTGTTTTTATATTTTTAGATTACAAAAACCTATATCTACCATCCATATTGCACTTGTATCACCATCTCTTTGCCGAACTAGTGCACCTATACAATTTACCATTGTATTGGGTGTGTTGGGGACACAAGAGACTCTTTGTTATTTAGTTGCAGGGTTGTTTGAGAGAGACCATCTTCAACCTACGCCTCCCACGGATTTATAAACCTTAGGTCATCCACTTGAGGGAAATTTGCTACTGTCCTACAAACCTCTGCACTTGGAGGCCCAACAACATCTACAAGAAGAAGGTTGTGTAGTAGACATCAATGTGAGATATCGATATAATCGAAAACAGGGATGAATTGTGTGGCTGCGCGATCGATAAAGAGTGTCATCGAATTTGTGTTTGCCATGTCAAAGATACAGGGCGGCTGGCCGACTGGAATTTGAGAGGGCAAAAGTGTAGTTTTTCTCTGTGGCATGGATACCTACCTACAACGTTTGACTATCGGTGTGTGTGTGGGGGGGGGCAGAGACCGATCGACTAGTATATGTGTGGGGTAGGAGAGGGACCTAGCTATGTATTGATGGAGATCGATCGGCATCCATGGATATGTGTAGGAGAGGAATAAGGTTGGGAGAAAGACAAAGGTAGAGCGTCGGAGGGTTGGTGGTGGAGTGGCGTCTCAAAAATGGTGGGCGAGGCCTGCTAGACAAACGGAGGGTACGAGTGCAATATCAATAAGAGAGGGCAGGGGATGTCTGTCTGTCTATGCACGTGCGTGTGAGAGACGGGTCGGGAGGTATGCAAGGATGATGAGGGGAGACGATATGGTTGTGGTAAGCATACGTAACTACATAGGAAGATCAACCGTCGTGTGTCCGAGAAAGGGAGACACATAACTAGTGAGGTAAGTCTATCAGTGCGTGGGGAAAACGAATTATAGTCGACCTGGCTATATGTAGGGAGATCGGTATGTATACATGCATGCATGTGTTAGAAGCAAATAAGGTCCGGAGAGACAGACAGGGGGAGAGGGGTGCGGCTAGGAGGTGGTGCGAGAGGCCTACCATGTCGAGGGGGGAGGAGTGTGCGAGTATGAGATCGATGAAAAGAGGGGCGGGAGTGTGCACCTGCGTGGAACCGTATTAGACATAGGGGGCATGTACGGTGAGAAGAGAAGAGGGGAAGTATGTGTTTGTGGTAGGCACACTTGGCTAGAGAGGTATATCGACCGGTGTGTGCCGGAAGAAGGAGTCGGGGGGCCTACACACACCGCGGGTGAACGACCTAAAGAGAAATAACGAACATGCGCGATGGAGGGGACGCTGAGGGAGGGTGAGAGGGGGGCGGGAGTGTGCATGCACGATAGAAAGTTAGTGCTAGCTAGCTACAAAGAGAAGAGGATCGTGAAGGTGTAAAAGATTGATTATAATTCATTATAAAAAAGTGGATACGGATACTTGAAGAAGATATCATAATGTAGAACACTGATTATAATTTGGGCTAATGTGTGGCTTTTGCAGCTCAGGGCTAAATACTTTTCATAATGTAGGGGGCGGGGCACTATACTTTGTGTGATAAACACGGTGTACGTATGGAACATGGTTTAGATTATGAATATATCACTACTGCAGGATGGTCCAAACACGACACTACGATCAGAGACCCTTCGACGAAACTGTGTGCGATGCCATAATCGCAAACGGTGGTGTAAAAAAACCATCAAAAAAGCTGCAAAATGTTTGCGATGACGGATGCATCAAACATGGTTCAGAATTTAGTTGCGTGTGCGATGCAGGGCATATGGTTCAGCTCAATTAACTGTTTGGGATGAGGAGGAACAAAATAAACGGGCAGCCAGATGAAGGCGTGTGCGATATACAGCATACGGTTCACTGGGATGAACTGTGTGTGATTAGGCAACACAATGGAAACGGTTCAACTGAACAAGATGTGTGTGATACGCGGCAAACAGGTTCGTAATCAGAAATGTGTGCGAAGACCAATAATAACACAGACGGTTGCTGCTAATAAGCCGTGTGAATTGCTCTCTCTATAGTAGAATAACATGTATATATAACTGAAATAAACATCCAATTACATAAGTGACTATACAGATCATTCGCACACACCTCAATAAACAATTGCGTGCATTCTAAAGTAGGAGAAACGATCATCTAGTGATCTACTTCTTGTGACGCTCCCGCCACTGCTATGTGGCTCGATCCCTCGTCTGGGTCAGGAAGAAGACAGTTCCTCATGTCAAAGATCCGCCTGTACATCTTGTAGCTTGTGTACGCGTCCATGGCCGCGTACTTGACATGTTGTTCATCCAGTCTCTCATGCCACACATTGGGCCAGGCGTTTTTGTCCTTATTGCTCTCTTCCTTCATCTTCGCGTAGTAGGGGTCGATGATGGCCGAGGCAAGGTCAACCAGGGAGTTCAGTTTGTTTTTGCCACTGCCCCAGACCTTGTAGTGGTGCTGGATGTTGACAAGATTCAGGCATTTCAAGTCCGAAACCTTGAGCGCTTTTAGATCGTTGGTGGTGTCCACCGTAGCGAAACTGTAGTCGGAGTTGTTGATAAACCTGGAGAAACGCTCGCAAGGCCTTGTGGCAAGGTGGTAGTGGTAGACGAGGACGTCATGTCGCACGCACAACTGGGCGATGGCAACCTTCTGATCGTGCCCGGCACGACCGATGGTGTACTCGAGGTCGAAGCCGACCACTCGGTACTTGTCCTCGGCAAGGAATTGCTCCATAGTTTGGATGGAGCTCTCCACCGAGACCGTATCGTTCGTGTACACCACTTAGAGGGCCTTCCCCCTTACGCGGGTGTCCACTACGTGATGCATGGTGAACTGCCCGCCGTTGTCATCGTCGGCCGCTGGGAGCGCCATTGGAGCCACGGGGAGCGCCATTGGAACCGCTGGATGTCCTCTCTATATGTGTCCTCGTGGGTGTGCTTATTGTGTCGTGTGAGACGAGAGATGAAGGTAAATGGCCGCAGGAATAAAAGGGGGCCGGGCGGCGTGGATTCTCGATGCGGGTAACTGCATCGTCGTGCCGCGCCCGGCGCAACCGCTTGCACATGAACGTGCGTGATCATGCGCCGGCCCCAAACACTGGCAGCGCACGTGGAGGGACGAGGGCAGTGCACCCGGAGGGACACGAGAGCAGAGCGCGCGTGGAGGGACGCGAGCAGAGCGCGCCGCGGCCGCCTGAACCGCAAGCAACCACACGCATAGGGCAGTTGAACAGGCAGGAAATGGTCGCCTACAAGCCGGCCGACAGTTGCATCACTGTGTAGAGAGCGGCCGTGTGCTACCAGCTCCGTCTAGTCTATAGTCTCCTTTATATTCTGTGGCATACTTTGGCCTCAAATTTAACCAACAAAATGTTAATGCATGTTTTAAAAATTATATAATTGGAAACTATGTTCAAATACAAATCCAACTATATAATCTTTGGCGACATGCATTCGTATTTTATAAGTTAAATCATACTTATAAACCAGGACGGTGGTATAGTAGGTAATTAAATCGCAAACGTTTTTTTATTAACCGTATGTGTACGTGGCCTTTCGTCCTCCTCTCGCACGTCTTGTCACCCCGCTGCCACAGACGGCTTACAGCGCAAGTTTGCGTAGCCCGCGGGGGCGTTCTTTTGGCCAAACGGTGGCGCCAATGAATCGTCGGTGAGCCCGTTCCCGCGTAACCTCACAGGTTCCCGCGCAAGCTTCCTGCTCAACTCGGTGAAATCCCCAAAAATCCCAATGCTTACGGCCTGCTATAAAAACCCTCACGGCCGGCGAGTCCTGCGTCACATTTTCCCCTTCATCCCTGTAGCTTATCTCGTCTGATTCTCCCACAATGGCCAATGGCACCGGTCCGTCCTCGTCCCTCAGCCACTCCGCCGTCATCAGAGGACAGCTCCAGCTGGGAGGCTACACCGCGGCGGCGGCGCAGTCCCCTGCGTAGTGTAGTGCGCATGGCGTCCCTGTTGGGTGTGCGCGGAACACCCACCACACGCTCCGCCGTCGGTGCCCGTCGGCAGCTGTTGCCGGCCGCCGTTGCCGCCACACCACCGTCAAAAGCCAGGGCCATCACCCGCTCCGCCACCACGGCCCGAAGGCGGGAGGTGGCCGTCATGGCCGCCACCCCACTGCCGGCCACTGTGGCCATCACCCGCTCTGCCACCGCGGCCCGAAGGTGGGAGGTGGTGGTCATGGCCGCCACCCCGTCGTCAGCCGCCTTGGCCGCCAGCCTACCGTTGACCGCCGGGGTCATCACCCGCTCCGCCACCGCCGCCCGAAGGCGGGAGGTGGAGGTGGATGCCCGCACGTGCGTCAGCGACCTTCTGCGCTACACCGAGTTCCTGCGGGAGGAGGAGGAGCGCCTCGTCGAGCACGCAAAGAGTCTTACCACCACCGTGGCCATAGCACACGCCTCCTCAGATGCGAGGAATCAGGAGATCTACAAGGAGAACCACCAGTTCGAGAGGGGTCGTCTGGAGCGGCAGAGGGCGTTCGAGGTGAGCGTCGCTGAAGCTGCAACAGCGGCAGGCACCGTATTGCGGTTGCCCAGCTCGTCGGTAGGCTCCTCCTCCTCCGCCTCTTAATGAGCGCGCTCGGCAGAGGAGAGGCAGCCGGAAGTAGTACAAAGCCCCTCCGCAGTAGTAGTAGTAGTAGTAGTAGTAGTAGTAGTAGTAGTAGTAGTAGTAGTAGTAGTAGTAGTAGTAGTAGTAGTAGTAGTAGACTATAGATGTAGTGGAACTGTACAACGTACTTAAAATTAGCTAGTATATATAGTTGAACTAGCTATTTCAGTACGTGGTTGGCAACAATTGGGGAAAAGTTTGGTCGGTTCTTCTGTCGAGTTGAACTGTTTGTATAAATTAAGAACGACTGCTTAATCTATGAATGAAATCTATGCTTAATTACTGAATTTTAGTTGCAAAAATTAGAAACTGCTAGTGATTTTTAGCTTCATATTTTGACAAATCGCACTGTTACAAGGATTGACAAATCTTACCAAATTGTTTGTATGTGGTTGCACACGGGTCATCCAAAACAACCATTTGCGTTGGAGGGATGCACAAATCCTGCGCTGCTCTCACTTTGCATACGGGTGTTCTATCTAAAACGTTTGCGATCAAGAGCTGCAGAAATCTTGCTCGACACATTTTCTCTTGGCTTCCTGGGGAAGCTGTCGGTTTGCATACGGGTGTTCTAACTAAAACGTTTGCAATGAGTGTTTAATATTTAAAAAGCAAATTAAACTGTGGCTTGGGCGCTATTAATGGAGAGGATGCGAGCAAGGCGGGCGGCCATGGAAGTCAAAGGGCTCGCTTTCCAGTGAGCCTGCGCAGCATACAACTCACATGCTTCCCGGTGAGCCTGCGCATTCGAGAACAGCTTGCACGCCTCTCGGCCAGCCTGCGCACTGGACGGTGCTCGCACGCCTCCCGTTCAGTCAAGGTCAAGCAGCTGTCCGCACGGCACCTCCTACAGCCATTAAAACCAAGACACGTGGCGTCACGTGAATGGTTAACAGAACGCACATGGTTTGAATTATACAAACGTTTGAGATATTAAAGTGGCAGCTATTTTTTTCAAAATGCCTTTGTTGGTTGTCATTATTCGAATGCGTCTTCTCTCAAAATGGACACGAAAAATACCACAGCATGTTGGGTGCTATTCCATGATAGCATGCCAAGTTTCATGAATTTCAGACGAGTTTGGGATTTACTAGAATTTAAAAACCAGGCATCTCAATGTTTTGCCGGCAATCAACGGTGCCCTGGTGTTTGAAATTCATTCCCATTTCTTGCATGGGACCTAAGCATGCACCCAAGGACACAGATTTGATTTTTCAACCAATTTATATGCACTGGAGCATGTGCATGTAGTTCAAATTTGAATTATGCACATAAATGCATTGAAAACTCAGTTAATGCATAAAAATGTCCAAACGAACCCTGAAAAATCACAAAAATTCACACAACACTCCTGTTGTTCTATGCTGACACGAGAAATTTTTTGGAAGCAATAAGCTGCAATGGATATCGTTTCGTCCCCAAAGGTGGGACGTTCCCTACCGAAATCATCATGCTTGTTGTGAGTAGCTCTGGTTTGTGAGAAGCATATACCCAAACCTGCCCCAAATGGGACAAACAAATTACCACGACATGTTGATGCCGCTCCATGATAGCATGCCAAGTTTCATGAATTTTAGACGAGTTTTGGATTTACTAGAATTTAAAAACCAGGCATCTCAATGTTTTGCCGGCAATTAACAGTGCCCTGGTGTTTGAAATTCATTCCCATTTCTTGCATGGGACCTAAGCTTGCACCCAAGGACACACATTTGATTTTTCAACCAATTTATATGCACTGGAGGATGTGCATGTAGTTCAAATTTGAATTATGCACATAAATGCATTGAAAACTCCGTTAATGCATAAAAACGTCCAAACGAACCCTGAAAAATCACAAAAATTCACACAACACTCTTGTTGTTCTATGTTGACACGAGAAAAAAATTGAAAGCAATAAGAGGCAATGGATATCGTTTTCTTTCACAATATCAAGAAAGTTGCCTTTAGCTTCATTCCCATGATGTTTTAGCAAGTCCCCAAGGTGGGACGTTCCCTACCGAAAACCATCATGCTTGTTGTGAGAAGCTCCGGTTCGTGAGAAGCATATACCCAAACCTGCCCCAAATGGGACAAAATTTGTACCACGGCATGTTGATGCCGCTCCATGATAGCATGCCAACTTTCATCAATTTCAGACGAGTTTTGGATTTACAAGAATTTAAAAACCAGGCATGTCAATGTTTTGCCGGCAATCAACGGTGCCCTAGTGTTTGAAATTCATTCCCATTTCTTGCATGGGACCTAAGCATGCACCCAAGGACACATATTTGATTTTTCAACCAATTTATATGCACTGGAGCATGTGCATGTAGTTCAAATTTGAATTGTGCACATAAATACATTGAAAACTCAGTTAATGCATAAAAATGTCCAAACGAACCCCAAAAAATCACAAAAATTCACACAACACTCCTGTTGTTCTATGTTGACATGAGAAAAAATTTTGAAAGCAATAAGAGGCAATGGTTATCGTTTCGTCCCCAAAGGTGGGGCGTTCCCTACCGAAAACCATCATGCTTGTTGTGAGAAGCTCCGATTTGTGAGAAGCATATACCCAAACCTGCCCCAAATGGGAAAAAAATTGTACCACGGCATATTGATGCCGCTCCATGATAGCATGCCAAGTTTCATGAATTTCAGACGAGTTTTGGATTTACTAGAATTTAAAAACCAGGCATGTCAATGTTTTGCCGGCAATCAACGGTGCCCTGGTGTTTGAAATTCATTCCCATTTATTGCATGGGACCTAAGCATGCACCAAAGGACACAGATTTGATTTTTAACCAATTTATATGCACTAGAGCATGTGCATGTAGTTCAAATTTGAATTGTGCACATAAATGCATTGAAAACTCAGTTAATGCATAAAAATGTCCAAACGAACCCCGAAAAATCACAAAAAATCACACAACACTCCTATTTTTCTATGTTGACACGAGAAAAAAATTTGAAAGCAATAAGAGGCAATGGATATCGTTTCGTCCCCAAAGGTGGGACGTTCCCTACCGAAAACCATCATGCTTGTTGTGAGAAGCTTCGGTTTGTGAGAAGCATATACCCAAACCAGCCCCAAATGGGACAAAAATTTACCACGGCATTTTTTGATGCCGCTCCATGATAGCATGCCAAATTTCATGAATTTCAGACGAGTTTTGGATTTACTAGAATTTAAAAACCAGGCATCTCAATGTTTTGCCGGCAATCATCGGTGCCGTGGTGTTTGAAATTCATTCCCATTTCCTGCATGGGACCTAAGCATGCACCCAAGGTCACAGATTTGATTTTTCAACCAATTTATATGCACTGGAGCCTGTGCATGTAGTTCAATTTTGAATCGTGCACCTGAAATGGCTAGAAAACCAATTTAATGTATAAAATGTTCAAACGAACCCTGAATAATTCCAATTCTTTTACGACACACATATAGTTGCATGTTCACTCCAGATAAAAGGTCTAGCAATTGAAACACCATCCATTGCCGCTGTGACCCCATTATGTAATTCAAATCAAGATGAAAAATCAAGTAGATCGCACACAATTTATTATCAGCAACCATGTGAGATGCAGCACAAAATATCCTGGAGCATCGTCAGTGTATAGTACGCCTATGGCTTACGCGAGAAGGTGCGTCGGCTACAGTCCACAGACAGCGTCTCAAGCACACTAGCTCGCTACCCAAATATCATTTCACTGTTCAATCGTCGCCGGTGAAAAGATGGGCACGTGGACCTGCGTCGTGAGGGCAACTTCGGTGGCCCACTCCGGCGAGAGCACGGCTAACAAGGTGCATGAGCGCGGCCGCAATCTGCGACCGGGCAGCAAAGGCGGCCCAAACGGCCGCTGTTGCTTCTCAGGTGACGGCATCAACATCTGCCTCGGGGATAGCAACTGGCGAGAGCGGCACAGCAGCTGTCCGTTCCGCAGCGGCAGCCTTAGCCCTGATGGAGGCCGCCCACGCCTAGCTCCTGGAGGTCACCGCACAAATCGAACGAAGATTCTCCGACAACGGTCGGCAACCCATGGGCGAAGAGCTAGCAATCGCTGAGAGCATTCGAGCAGCCGTCCGTTCCTCCGCCGCATACCTTGCGACGACGGAGCCCATCCAAGCCCAGATCGCATCCGCCCACTGATGTCTACTACACAACCTTCTTCTTGTAGATGTTGTCGGGCCTCCAAGTGCAGAGGTTTGTAGGAAAGTAGCAAATTTCCCTCAAGTGGACGACCTAAGGTTTATCAATCCGTGGGAGGCGTAGGATGAAGATAGTCTCTCTCAAGCAACCCTGCAACCAATTAACAAAGAGTCTCTTGTGTCCCCAACACACCCAATACAATGGTAAATTGTATAGGTGCACTAGTTCGACGAAGAGATGGTGATACAAGTGCAATATGGATGGTAGATATAGGTTTTTGTAGTTTGAAAATATAAAAACAGTAAGGTAACAAGTGGTAAAAGTGAGCGTAAACGGTATTGCAATGCTAGGAAACAAGGCCTAGGGTTCATATTTTCACTAGTGCAAGTTCTCTCAACAATAATAACATAATTGCATCATATAACTGTCCCTCAACATGCAACAACGAGTCACTCCAAAGTCACTAATAGCGGAGAACAAACGAAGAGATTATGGTAAGGTACGAAACCACTTCAAAGTTATTCTTTCTGATCGATCTATTCAAGAGTTCGTACTAGAATAACACCTTAAGACACAAATCAACCAAAAACCTATTGTCACCTAGATACTCCAATGTCACCTCAAGTATCCATGGGTATGATTATACGATATGCATCACACAATCTCAGATTCATCTATTCAAACCAACACAAAGTACTTCAAAGAGTGCCCCAAAGTTTCTACCGGAGAGTCAAGACAAAAACGTGTGCCAACCCCTATGCATAAGTTCACGAGGTCACGAAACCCGCAAGTTGATCACCAAAACATACATCAAGTAGATCATGTGATATCCCATTGTCACCACAGATAAGCACATGCAAGACATACATCAAGTGTTCTCAAATCCTTAAAGACTCAATCCGATAAGATAACTTCAAAGGGAAAACTCAATCCATTACAAGAGAGTAGAGGGGGAGAAACATCATAAGATCCAACTATAATAGAAAATCTCGTGATACATCAAGATCGTACCACCTCAAGAACATGAGAGAGAGAGAGAGATCAAACACATAGCTACTAGTACATACCCTCAGCCCCCAGGGTGAACTACTCCCTCCTCGTCATGGAGAGCACCGGGATGATGAAGATGGCCACCGGTGATGGATCCCCCCTCCGGCAGGGTGCCGGAACAGGGTCCCAATTAGTTTTTGGTGGCTACAGAGGCTTGCGGCGGCGGAACTCCCGATCTAGGTTATGTTCTAGAGGTTTCAGTATTTATAGGAATTTTTGGCGTCGGGAACAAGTCAGGGAGGTGCCCGAGTCGTCCACGAGGTAGGCTGGCGCGCCTGGGGGGTGGGCGCACCCCCCACCCTCATGGACGGCCCGGGACTCTTCTGGCCCAACTCTTTTACTCCGGGGTCTTCTTTTGGTCCATAAAAAATCATCAAAAATTGGCACGTCCATTGGACTCCGTTTGGTATTCCTTTTCTGTAAAACTCAAAAACAAGGAAAAAGCAGAAACTGGCAGTGGGCTCTAGGTTAATAGGTTAGTCCCAAAAATCATATAAAATAGCATATAAATGCATATAAAACATCCTAGATGGATAATATAATAGCATGGAACAATCAAAAATTATAGATACGTTGGAGACGTATCAAGCATCCCCAAGCTTAATTCTTGCTCATCCTCGAGTAGGTAAATGATAAAAACAGAATTCTTCATGTGGAATGCTACCTAACATATTTATCAATGTAATCTTCTTTATTGTGGCAAGAAGATTCAGATCCATAAGATTCAAGACAAAAGTTTAATATTGACATAAAAATAATAATATTCAAGCATACTAACCAAGCAATTATGTCTTCTCAAAATAACATGGCCAAAGAAAGCTTATCCCTACAAAATCATATAGTTTGGCTATTCTTCATTTTTGTCACACAAAAATGCTCTCATCATGCACAACCCCGATGAGAAGCCAAGCAATTGTTTCATAGTTTAGTAATCTCAAACTTTTTCAACTTTCACGCAATACATGAGCGTGAGCCATGGACATAGCACTATGGGTGGAATAGAGTATAATGATGGGGGTTGTGTGGAGAAGACAAAAAAGGAGAAAGTCTCACATTGACGCGCTAATCAAAGGGCTATGGAGATGCCCATCAATTGATGTCAATGTGAGGAGTAGGGATTGCCATGCAACGGATGCACTAGAGCTATAAATGTATGAAAGCTCAACAAAAGAAACTAAGTGGGTGTGCAACCAACTTGCTTGCTCACGAAGACCTAGGGCATTTGAGGAAGCCCATCGTTGGAATATAAGAGACTCTATCATGAAGATCATGGTGCTACTTTGAAGCACAAGTGTGGAAAAAGGATAGTAGCATTGTCCCTTTTATTTCTCTTTTTTATTTTTTTATTTGGCCCCTTTTTTCTAATTGGCCTTTTTTTGGGACAATGCTCTATTAATGATGATCATCACACTTTTGTTTATTTACAACTGAAAGATTACAACTCGATACTAGAACAAAGTATGACTCTATATAAATGCCTCCGACGGTGTACCGGGATGAGCAATGAATCAAGAGTGACATGTATGAAAAATTATGCATGGTGGCTTTGCCACAAATACGATGTGAACTACATGATCATGCAAGGCAATATGACAATGATGAAGCGTGTCATAATAAACGGAACGGTGGAAAGTTGCATGGCAATATATCTCGGAATGGCTATGGAAATGCCATAATAGGTAGGTATGGTGGCTGTTTTGAGGAATATATAAGGAGGTTTATGTGTGATAGAGCGTATCATATCACGGGGTTTGGATGCACCGGCGAAGTTTGCACCAACTCTCGAGGTGAGAAAGGGCAATGCACGGTTCCGAAGAGGCTAGCAATGATGGGAAGGTGAGAGTGCGTATAATCCATGGACTCAACATTAGTCATAAAGAACTCACATACTTATTGCAAAAATCTACAAGTCGTAAAAAACCAAGCATTACGCGCATGCTCCTAGTGGGATAGATTGGTAGGAAAAGACCATCGCTCGTCCCCGACCGCCACTCATAAGGATGACAATCAAAGAACACCTCTAGTTTCAAATTTGTCACACAACGGTTACCATACGTGCATGCTACGGGACTTGCAAACTTCAACACAATTATTTCTCAAATTCACAACTACCCGACTAGCACGACTCTAATATTATCATCTTCATATCTCAAAACAATCATCAAGTATCAAACTTCTCATAGTATTAAATGCACTTTATATGAAAGTTTTTATTATACCCATCTTGGATGCCTATCATATCAGGACTAGCTTCATAACCAAAGCAAATTACCATGCTGTTTAGGACTCTCAAAATAATATAAGTGAAGACTGAGAGTTCATCTATTTCTTCAAAATAAAACCACCGCCATGCTCTAAAAGGATATAAGTGAAGCACTAGAGCAAACAACAAACAACTCCGAAAGATATAAGTGAAGATCAATGAGTAGTCGAACAATTATGTAACTATGTGAAGACTCTCTAACATTTAAGAATTTCAGATCCTGGTATTTTATTCAAACAGCAAGCAAAACAAAAGAAAATAAAATGACGCTCCAAGCAAAACACATATTATGTGGTGAATAAAAATATAGCTCCAAGTAAAGTTACCGATGAACGAAGACGAAAGAGGGGATGCCATCCGGGGCATCCCCAAGCTTAGGCTCATGGTTGTCCTTGAATATTACCTTGGGGTGCCTTGGGCATCCCCAAGCTTAGGCTCTTGCCACTCCTTATTCCATATTCCATCGAATCTTTACCCAAAACTTGAAAACTTCAGAACACAAAACTCAATAGAAAACTTGTAAGCTCCGTTAGTATAAGAAAATAAATCACCACTTAGGTACTGTTGTGAACTCATTCTAAATTAATATTGGTGTAATATCTACTGTATTACAACTTCTCTATGGTCCATACCCTCCGATACTACTCATAGATTCATCAAAATAAGCAAACAACACAGTGAAAACAGAATCTGTCAAAAACAGAACAGTCTGTAGTAATCTGCATCAAACGTATACTTCTGGAACTCAAAAAATTCTGAAATAAATTGGTGGACCTGAGGAATTTGTCTATTAATCATCAGCAAAAATAATCAACCTAAAAGCACTCTCCAGTAAAAAATGGCAGCTAATCTCGTGAGCGCTAAAGTTTCTGTTTTTTACAGCAAGATCATAAAGACTTCACCCAAGTCTTCCCCAAGGTTCTACTTGGCACAAACACTAATTAAAACATAAAACCACATATAACCAGACGCTATATGAATTATTTATTACTAAACATGAACAAAAAGCAAGGAACAAAAATAAAATTGGGTTGCCTCCCAACAAGCGCTAACGTTTAACGCCCGTAGCAAGGCATAATGATTTCAATGATGCTCACATAAAAGATAAGAATTGAAACATAAAGAGGTCATCATGAAGAATATTACTAGCACATTTAAGTCTAACCCACTTCCTATGCATAGGGATTTTGTGAGCAAACAATTTATGGGAACAATAATCAACTAGCATAGGAAGGCAAAACAAGCATAACTTTAAAACTTTAAGCACATAGAGAGGAAACTTGATATTATTGCAATTCCTACGAGCATATAGTCATCCCTCATAATAATTTTCAGTAGCATCATGAATGAATTCAACAATATAGCCATCACATAAAGCATTATTTTCATGATCTACAAGTATAGAATTTTTATTACTCTCGACATAAGCAAATTTCTTCTCATTCGGAATAGTGAGAGTATTATAAGAAACTCGAATACTATAAATTGTTTCCACATTGAAAGAATAAAGTTCAGAAAAAGGGTAATCATAATCATGACAATTTTTATAAATATAATCATCACTACTTTTTATAGCATAAGTATCATCACAATAATTATCATAAGTAGCAACTTTGTTCTCATCATAATCGATTGAAACCTCTTCCAAGATAGCGGAATCATTACTAAATAAAGTCATGACCTCTCCAAATCCACTTTTATAATTATCATAATAAGATTCAACACCCTCAAAAAATAGTGGGGTCATTACTTCCTAAAGTTGACACTCTTCCAAACCCACTTTCATCAATATAATCATCATAAGTAGGAGGCGTGTTATAATCATAATAAATTTGCATATCAAAACTTGGGGGACTAAAAATATCCTCTTCATTAAACATGGCATCCCCAAGCTTGGGACAAACAGTAATTGCAACAAATAAATTCTCAAACATGTCATTCTCATCAAACATAGCATCCCCAAGCTTGGGCCATTTCATATCATAAGCATAATCACTCTCATCATTAATAGTATGCATAGCACCAATAGTATAGCAATTATCATCATCACAATGAGTAATAGGAGCAACATCATTTGGGAGGGATACCTTTCTAGCTTTGCTTCTCCGTCTTTTCTTTTTCTTCTTCACATCATGTGTGGGTTTAATCCTCTTTTTTGAGCTCCTTATTAATGAGGTTGGTTGAATAGAAAGCCCCTCCTCGTTACCTGATTCATCATAAGAAATAATAGGAGGATATTGGGAAGTCTCTTCCCTTTCATTAGTATTCTCTTCATCTTCTATTTGTTTTCTTGTCTTTATGTAATTGGCAATATAAGGATTTTCAATGCAATTCACCGCACAATACATAAAAATTTCTTCTAGATCAAAATCAAGAAATCTATCAAGATTAAATTTTGGAATACCCTCAGTTATACGTTTCATTTCTTCATACCCCAAAAGAAGACTAAGCTCTTTATGATGCTCAAGGGTAATCAAGTTATCACAATTTTTGGACACGATTTGATCATGAAACAAATAGCATTGGAGCTTTAAATGACCATGTTCATTGCAAAGTTCACAAGGATGGCGATAAATATTGAATCTTTCAGCACAATCATCTAGCCTTTCTTGCAACCATTTAGTTTCCAAATACTTATGCCTCTTGCAAAATCTATCTTCCCTATTTGGTGTGTACTTGCAAGCTCTATGTGTTCCACAAAAGTTGACATGCTTATATGAGACATCTTCATCATGACTAGTGCAATCATCATTAGTACTATGGATATTCAAAGAATTCATACTAACAACATTGCAAACATGCTCAACATTCAAATATTTAGTGCCAAACATCCTAATGCATTCTTCCTCTAGCAAATGAGCACAATTATCGGAATCCTTATTTTCATGAAAGATATTAAAAAGATGAAGCATATGAGGCACCCTCAATTCCATTTTCAGTAGTTTTCTTTTATAAACTAAACTACTGATAAAACAAGAAACTAAAAGATTCGATTGCAAGATCTAAAGATATACCTTCCCGGCAACGGCGCCAGAAATTAGCTTGATGTCTACTATAAAACCTTCTTCATGTAGACGTTGTTGGGCCTCAAAGTGCAGAGGTTTGTAGGACAGTAGCAAATTTCCCTCAAGTGGATGACCTAAGGTTTATCAATCCGTGGGAGGCGTAGGATGAAGATGGTCTCTCTCAAGCAACCCTGCAACCAATTAACAAAGAGTCTCTTGTGTCCCCAACACACCCAATACAATGGTAAATTGTATAGGTGCACTAGTTCGGCGAAGAGATGGTGATACAAGTGCAATATGGATGGTAGATATAGGTTTTGTGGTCTGAAAATATAAAAACAGCAAGGTAACAAGTGGTAAAAGTGAGCGTAAATGGTATTGCAATGCTAGGAAACAAGGCCTAGGGTTCATACTTTCACTAGTGCAAGTTCTCTCAACAATAATAACTAATGCAAATTGATCATATAACTATCCCTCAACATGCAACAAAGAGGCTCCAAAGTCGCCAATAACGGAGAACAAACGAAGAGATTATGGTAGGGTACGAAACCACCTCAAAGTTATTCTTTCTGATCGATCTATTCAAGAGTTTTTACTAGAATAACACCTTAAGACACAAATCAACCAAAACCCTAATGTCACCTAGATACTCCAATGTCACCTCAAGTATCCATGGGTATGATTATATGATATGCATCACACAATCTCATATTCATCTATTCAAACCAACACAAAGTACTTCAAAGATTGCCCCAAAGTTTCTATCGGAGAGTCAAGACGAAAACGTGTGCCAACCCCTATGCATAAGTTCACGAGGTCACGGAACCCGCAAGTTGATCACCAAAACATACATCAAGTAGATCACGTGATATCCCATTGTCACCACAGATAAGCACATGCAAGACATACATCAAGTGTTCTCAAATCCTTAAAGACTCAATCCGATAAGATAATTTCAAAGGGAAAACTCAATCCATTACAAGAGATTAGAGGGGGAGAAACATCATAAGATCCAACTATAATAGCAAAGCTCGCGATACATCAAGATCGTACCACCTCAAGAACACGAGAGAGAGAAAGAGAGATCAAACACATAGCTAGTGGTTCATACCCTCAGCCCCGAGGGTGAACTACTCCCTCCTCATCATGGAAAGCGACGGGATGATGAAGATGGCCGCCGGTGATGGATCCCCCTCCGGCAGGTTGCCGGAACAGGGTCTCGATTGGTTTTTGGTGGCTACAGAGGCTTGCGACGGCGGAACTCCCGATCGAGGTTATGTTCTGGAGGTTTCAGTATTTATAGGAATTTTTGGCATCGGGAACAAGTCAGGGAGGTGCCCGAGTCGTCCACGAGGTAGGCCGGCGCGCCCGAGGGGGGGGGCGCGGCCCCCACCCTCGTGGACAGCCCGGGACTCTTCTGGCCCAACTCTTTTACTCCGGGGTCTTCTTTTGGTCCATAAAAAATTGTCAAAAATTGGCACGTCCATTGGACTCCGTTTGGTATTCCTTTTCTGTAAAACTCAAAAACAAGGAAAAAATAGAAACTGGCACTGGGCTCTAGGTTAATAGGTTAGTCCCAAAAATCATATAAAATAGCATATAAATGCATATAATACATCCTAGATGGATAATATAATAGCATGGAACAATCAAAAATTATAGATACGTTGGAGACGTATCACGCACACCCAGCTCGTGGCGGCCTTTTCCAAAGAGATGGCGGACGCGGATGGCGAGATGCTTGCCGAGTATGGTGCGATGGATGCCATGGAGCCCCTTCCCCAGGAGACCGTCGGGCGCGAGCTGGACATGGAGGCGGGGCGGAGATCGACGAGCACCAGTCGTAGTAGTACTCTTTATTTTGGTTAATTAAGAGCGCCGGTCTTTAATTGTTTAGAGTAATGTTTAGGTCAGCTAGCTCTATTTAATTGTCGAACTTGCTCGATTAGAAGTGTGGGTGTGTTGTAGTCTCCTTTGTGTACCCAAATTATGCAATGACGTGGATGACCACTGTAACCATGGAAATTCGAACCAAAACATTTGACGTTTAAACTCATCACACACGGGTTAAGCTATCTGAATCATTTGTGATGTCCACATATCGTACACAGTTCTGAATAAGGGACCGTGTCTGATGACACTTTGCGCGACAGTTTTTTGGCTGAAGCGATTCCAAATTTTCGGCTTCCGGGGAAATATCTACCTCCCCGCCCCCTCCCCATTACCAAAAGCCACATTACCCCTGTTTCCGCCTTCCTTTCCAAGTTGAAACCTTCACTCCTTGCTTGCAGCGCCGCCTCCTCGTCGGCGACCCTCCTTCATGCTGCTCGGCCTCGTCTATCCAGGCAGGTAATCCACACCCGACCCCCATCCTCCTCCCACATCCCACATGCCCCGACTGCCAGCGCGAGCACGACACCTTCCACCCAAATCACCGACCCCTCCACCAAATAAGCGCCGCCCTAAGACATGGTGCACGCAGTATAGCCAGGATCTCAAGGAGCATTTGACAACGGAGAAGAAAATCGTGGCCGCACGCGCGGATGGGGTCGCGATGGCTGCCATTCGTGCCCCCAGATATTGCAGGAGCACCTTGCCATTTGCTAGCTACGCCAGTTAAGCATGCTCGATTTACCCGTTGCGTGTGCTGCTCCTGCCTTTCCTTCACAAATTCTAGTGAATTGTGCTATCTAATTTTAACATGCAATCTGTTGCTCTAGTGTATATGTTCTATATGTCGTGCAGTGTGGTGCCCACTTATTAACTGTTTTGTTAATTAGTTGTCATCTTCAGTTAACTGTTTGGTTTAATTCTGCAAATGTGATGTTCAATTCTTCAGGCTGCAATTTTGTATTGTCTTCCATGTGACAAATAAATCGAATTTATCTTTACAAAATACATGAGGAATGAATACAATTGCTATATTTCCAAGTTGGCAAGCATGCTTGGTTTGGTTATACATTGTGCAATGTGGTGCTCAGTTAACTGTTTGGTTCAATTCTGCAATGCGATGTTCAATAGTTGTGGGTGCATTCTCTTATTTGTATACCATGTGAGGAATAAATGAATTTGGCTGTAGTAAATACATGAGAAACAAATACAATTGCTACAATTGGCTGTAGTTAACTGTTTGGTTAACTGTCTGATCTTCTATTAGGAGTATGTTATATTGTGCAATGTGGTGCTCAGTCAATGTTTGGTTCATTTGTTGTGGTGTTTAGTTAACTGCTTGGTTCAATTCTGCAATGCGATGTCCAATTGTCGTGGGTAGGATTTTGTATTGTTGTGCATGTGAGGAATAAATCGAATTTGGCTGCACTTAATACATGAGAAACATATACAGGTTCTATTTTTCCTAGTTCTTAATCATGCTTGGTTTGGGTAAATGGGTTTTCTGTGTGGCTTGAATTAATCTGATGAATCTGCAATGTGCTTATTTTCATCAATATATTTTACTAATAGCATGCGAACCCTTACTTAACTTGATGACTAACTTCCTTATATGTGTTGCACGGAAACAATGGGAAGAACTGAGGTTTACAATCGAGGTTAGCACGTGCATGGCCCGTTCTCTAATAGCACATTATTGTGCAATTGTAGGAACCATTCTAATATTTTGGTTTTTAACAATTTGGTCTTGCACATGTAGGTCCTGCTGTCAGAGGTTTTGACCCATTGTTCGACCCTTTTGCATATGGGGAAATGAGTTGTCCATGAATATCAATGGAATCAAGAAACTCAGAAAGATTGTTAGGATAAAGAAATTAGCAACAAAAAACAACAAGATCTTTGTCTGCACAGTGAAGAAGACATCAGTTCACTACAAGATGGTACTAACTATTATACCTTGCCTTTTTTATTCCTTTGCCCCATTTCCAATATAGAGAAGATATTTATGCACATCCTTGTTTTCAGGCCTTTCCAAAGCAGTTCACTGATGATTACCTCTCAAACCACATCTATGGTTAGGAGGCGAGGAAGGTTTTCATACAACACCCACGGTTCAATATTGAAGTGTTCCTGAAGAGGACGAAGGACGGACGGTCAATCATCCACAGGCACTGGCCTAGAGTTGCAAAGACCTTCAACATGAATGAAGGCTCAATATTCGCCTTCCGCTTCAGCAGTTTTCCGGATGAGATGCATCTGTCTATATACCGTCTATGATGCTAATTTCGAAAGGTTCTACATGTTGCATGTGGAACTTGCTACTGGTGCAGTTGTGTAATGGGGTAGCTGAGTGCTGAAGCTATATCATGTTGTACTCTGATGTATTTCAATTATGAAATTCTGCTTCCTTAATATGGAAATGAAATATATTGTGTGCTTAATACGAAATGTCAATTAGATTAATAAATGGATTATGAATAATTGGATAATTAGCCTGCTAATGGCGAATTAGCCTGCTAATTGGGTTTTGCTATTGCAAACGGTTGTTGAAAAAATACCGTGGGCGATGACCTCAGGCAACGCACACAGTTTCTAGGAATAAACCGTGTTGGACCAATGAACAATCACACACGACTTTCTCTTGAAAACTGTTTGCGTTAGGCCACCTAGTGCAAACGTTTACCACATAAAAACTGTGTGTGATGGACAGCCTTTGCCACACAGTTTCTTCTACGGACCGTGTGTAATACATTCAATAACGCAAACGATTTAACGGGAAAAATTGTGTGTGATGTACCTGTGAACAGAAACATTTTCCTTGGAGCGACTGTGTGGGATGTACATACGAACGGAAACGTTTAGCGGGGGACTGACTGTGTGGGATGTACTTGCGACCGGAAACAATTTTGTCGTATAATTGTATTTTTAGTTCTACTGTACGTATTTCCGTATTTGAGCGCTCGCCGGTCGCACACGACCTCATTTTGCCGAGCGTGTGTGCCAAGAGGGCATATCCCCGACGGTTTCTGGGTCGTGTGCGAAGGACCCCCCTATCGCACACACTCACTTGGCGACGGTTCCAAATGCCGTCGCGGAAAGGGGTTAAAAACCGTTTGTTTAGGACCGACGCGTACCAGTGTATAGTTAGTACATCAAATGTACTATTATTTGGAATCAACATCAAGTGTATTAAAAAAATTGAATTCAAGTTCATATAGTACACATAGTTCATATCTATCTCTATAGTAATCATGTGGTGTGTTGTTATGGTAATACACGAATCATGGTTGAAGTTGGCAACAATCATGATTGTAGATTCTTATTGAAATAGAGAAACGAATTCAAATTTAGTTCGAATTGCAGCGGTAGTATAGACATTTGGAATGCACTAAAATGTTGGTATGAGTAGGTTACATGCATTATACAGCCAACGAAAAAAAATTAATTGGACATAACATGTTGGTATGAGTAGCTTTGAATAGCATTTGTATAGTAAAACGGGACAAGACTCTCTCTTTGTGTGGTGTGAATAGTTTTATTTTTTTCGTTTTTTTCGTTGAGGGAAGTGCGAATTGATTTGGTACGTACAAGTACAATATTACACGTTAGGCTTGTCCCTAAAATTCAACCCGCGCCTTGTAATATACCAAAAATTCAGATATCATGCTCCCAAAACTAGCGCCTTGCTATCCCGAAATTACAATGCGCGCGGAAACTCCATCCAACTGCCAAATCCCGACACGCGAAATCCCCCTTCTAACCCCGAGCCGAAAGGGCCGCTAGTTCAAATTGGTGGGGGTACTTTTGTAACACTCCCTACATTTTGGACAAGCGCGTCCCTAAGTCATGGTTCCCCCCTCCCATCGCCTCCTTTTCGCCATTCGAAATCCCAGGCCGCCATAACCTCTCCGCTCCAACCGCGAAACCCCACCCTCCTCCGTCCGCCACCTCACCGCTGCCCAGCCGGAGCCTCTTCCCCGACGACGTCGTCCATCGCAACAGCTCGACGTCCCTCATCCACCTCCCCGGATGAGGATCCGTCGTCCATCTCGTCGTCCCGCCGGTTCAGTCGCCTCGTCCTCCACCTCCAAGGAGCTGCTCCGACGATCGCCTCGTCTATCGCGGCTGCTCCATCCCCATAGCGCCGCCTTAACTTGCTCCACCGGAACCGCATCATCCTCACCGACTCCTCGGACGAAGCCGAGGCCTACTCAGCGCCACCGAAGAGGTTGTACACTCATCGCATCGCAGCTTCTCCTTAACTCGACCTCCCGGCGCCGACGTTGCTCCATCCCGCACCCCCATGGAGCGGCTACCTCGAAGCCGGTGCCGCGGGCGACATCTCCACGACAGCTCTCCCCAAGTGTGAGGCCCCTTTGGCGGCGGCGGCCATACCAGCCGGATCTGCTGCTGCTGCTCCAGCTCTCGCTCGCTCGCGCTTCTGCTGATGCTCCGGCTCTCGCTCGCTTGCCCAGCTGCTGCTGCTCCGGCTCTCGCCACTCGCGCTGCTGCGGCTGCTCTCCCCCTCGCTCGTGCCGCTGCTCTGCTCCGATTTAGCTGCACTTGACTGAATCGACTTTTTGGGTCAGTCGATTTCCAGGGGGTGGGGGGCTCTCCGGAGTTAAGGAAGAACCACCCGCAGCGGGGAGGGGGGCTCGCCGGAGAGGTACCCCACTATCTATCTTAGGGTTCAGGGTGGGGGCGATGGTCGCCGGCGGTGGGGTGGGCGCAATGGTCGGGCGGTGGCGTGGGGATCGCCGGAGAACAAGCTTGGCGCGGGGGGGGGGCTAGAGGGCTGGCCGGGACCGGCGGTGGGGCGGCGGCGGACCGGCGGTGGGGAGTTGTTTCGGGGCGGCGAGGCAGCGCGGGGCCGGTGGTTCGGCCGATGGTGGCTGGTGGCTGAGGGGGTGCAGGTTGAAGATGAACTGCAGGCCCTCCCTAAACTACATTTCAAGTGCCTCTCTGCTACCATTGCGTTCAGTTTCGACAATAACATTCAGATTCCATAGTAAATTTCAGTTTTGACAGTTAAGTTTAGAGTCAACTGTTTTTACCTCATCTGTTGTAGTCAGGTGGTTTTTGGTGATGTAAATTTTACATCTATTTTACATCATCTATTGGAGATGCTATTAGAATCCCACTTGAGATTAACGATGTATGTCTTGTGATGCTTCAGCCTTGACGTCTTATGGCTCACCGGAGCTGGTCCAACGACAGAACGATCCATCACAACAGAGCAGTGCCCTGGACGCCGTCTACATATTCCTCAGATCTTCCTCCACACCTCCGACAGCCACCTCTGCCACAACTTCTTCAGCGACCAACCCAATGATGCTGAGGTCGACATGGCCACGGCAAAGAGGTTGTACACTTGTTGCATCACTTATTACTCTACATTCATGTCGATCCATTAGGGCTATTTTGGTTCAACGGAAACACATAGCAATAGGAAATTTTCCTATGGCACTCTACTATTCAATTATTCATGCATTTGGTTGAAAGGAGTGAAGCAAAACATCCACCCGGACCTACTTTTCAAAATCCTATGCATGAAAACAAGACCAAGTGCATTAGTGGCAGAATAACATTCTAACTGTACACGCTTTCATATGATTTCACTTTATTTTGGCCATGTTTCTTTGCATTCCTCTGCTCTTCCAATTCTTGTGAACGAGACACCCAAGTTGACAGAAATTCTGTGTTTACAAATGCTCTGTTTACCATGTGCATTCCTATCCTATTCCGGTGTTTTTCCTATCCCTGCGTTTTTAGAATCATGCAAGCCAAATGAGCCCTTACAGAATTACTTCAGTTACACGTAGGTGTCGAAGGAAACTTTGTGTGGTTTGTCCTGCTCCTGCCGCGACATTGTCCACCTCACCTGAGCTGCTCCATCGACAGAAGCATCCACCAAACCAGACATCACGACTCCTGACTGTCTTTCGCCGCCTCAGATCTCCTTCCCTGCCGCCGGCACCCACCGCAACGGCATCACCATCATCGACTCAGCAGATGAACCTGAGGAGTACACGGGTCCACAAGAGAGGTCGCACTCTGTTGTTTCTGCTTATGTTATGCATTGCTTAAAATTACCTGCTACTTCATCGTCCTGTTCACCTCTTAGACTCCAAGTCATTAATGTTCAAACTTGAGTTCTAAATTAGTTATGGGCACATATCGAGGCAGCAATGAATAGTATCTCTGTCTAATATCTGGTTCACCTAGGGTATGCCTATGTTGTTCATCTTGGGTGGGAAACAAATAGTAAAGCAATCATCGTCTGTCTTTTTGCATGCCATCCATGGTGAGTTCAATGGCAAACCCTCCCCCCCCTATCATCAGCCTCCTATCATTATTTTTGGATCCATCCACTGGTTGTTACCATCACTCTAGATTTTTGCATGCTCTCCTTACATAATCTCACCATATTTTTTCGTATGCATGTCAGATATTGTACACAGTCATGCTGAACATGTAGAGAAAAAGAGAAGAGTTTTGCGTGGCAATACAATGGCATGCAGACATCGCTCCATGGTGAGTTCAATGGCAAACCCTCCCCCCCGTCTCTAGATTGTAATCCAGAGGAAGATATATGTTCTGAGGTGGATTCAGACGCAGCTGACCACTCCTATTTACCCCCCAAGGTGTTTGCTCTACCTTGGCATGATGATGTTAGTCATATCATGCATACGTTGTCTTGCAGTGCCTACTTTTGACATCATATACGTCATCTGCTTAGTTTAGACATGTTCTGTAATGCCACCTCTTTAGTTTCTATATCATATATGGGAATTATGCAGTCTCATGTCTTTTAGCCAGCCATAATATATATGAAATGTGCAATGACGTCCTGTTTAACCAGGCATCATATATTGAATGATATCTTGCCCATCCTTTTCTTCATTAATTTCCATTTGTCGACAATGTTTGTACATTAAAATACTCTTCCTGTGAATCAGCCATTTGGGTGGGAGATGGAAAAATCTGGAGTGAAAACAAGGCCTTTAGAGCAGACAGTACTACCTATCGAAGCCGATCTCTTGTTGGGTCCCGATAGCTCCTCAGCGATGGATTCAGAGACAGATGACCAGTCCTATTCCCCCACCGAGGTGTATGCTATAACTTGGCACGGTTATACTGCTCATATCATGCATATGGTGTCTTGCATTGCATAGTTTCGACATCATATACACAATATTCAACACCATGTTCTTAGTTCAGACATCATATCGAATGCCCTCTATTCAGCATATAAATCACATGTGTGAATTAAATCATGCGATCCTGATTACTTAGATTACATGTATGTGAATTATGTCATGCGATCCTGTTTAGTTATTCATCATATCTCTGAATTATGTTATGCTATGCTATCCAGTTTAGATAGACATCATATATGTGAAATTATGTCATGCTATCCGTTTTAGTTAAACTATATACATGTCAACTATTTCATGCCCTCTTTTTTCCACACTATCTATTGCATGTGTCTCACATACAATGTCTGTACATTCAACTATGTTTCCTGTTTATCAGCCATTTGAATTGGAGCGGGTGATGCCAGTATCTAGCAGAGTAAAAACACGGTCTTCAAATAAAATAGTGATACCTCTTGGTGGAGATAGCACCCCAGTTGTACATGCATGAGAACCAGGCCTACCACACATAACCCAGACTCTCGCAGATTGTACCCCTGTTGCGATGGACAGAGAACCAGCTTCACCCAATCCAACCCCAACCCCAGCAGATAGTAACCCAACTCCTGTTGACACAACACCATCTCCACCACAGAGCTCCCAAACAAGAGCAGTTAGTAAGGCAGCTCTAGTGCCCAAAGGGCCAGTACTACCACGGCGAACCCCAACTCCACCAGTTAGTACGCCTATTCCTGTCGAGGAAGCACAACCAGCCAGTCGTAGTTTAGCATCTATCGCATTTGATGTTGTTAAATCCTATGTGTGTATCTTCCCATCTTGGAAATATTATACTGAAGATGAAGGAAAATGCCAGTTGCAGGTGTTTGTCCAGGAGTTATGTGTAAGTAATGTTATTCATGGCAATTACTTTGCTTTGTCCCATACATTCTACCTCCATGATGGTTATAATACAGCAAATTTTCCCATTTTTCTCTATAGAGAAGGACCGATTTGGAAACTCAGGATGAGGTAACCTGTGCTAATACCTCTGCTATCTTCAAGAATGCTTGGTGGCAGTATCGGAATTACCTGAAGAAAACGTACTTCACTGGCAAAGAAACTCATCAAATTCCCTTACGTTCTCCTGAGACACAGTATTGGACGATGACTGGGAACGCCTTGTTCTATACTGTTCCCGAACCAAGAATGTGGTAAGGTCTATGAGCTCATTTTTAAGTATTGTATTCTTGTGTCTTATTGTACTCTGTTCATGTAGAACAAGTGCTTAAACCTGAAGAACAACTGTTCTAATTTAAGATTCCATTGCTATCATGCATACTGCTTTGCTCTTGTATCACTGTATTTACTCATACAAACTTACTTTTAAATTGAAGGATCCAATCGAAACTCCAATGGCACAGCAGGTATGTTCACGCATGTTTCTTTAATAGGTTTGCTCTTATCAATAGCTCTGTTGATTTCAATTTCAATTGTGTATACAGTTGACTTCTCATATCATGCACATTACAAGCATCACAAGAAAGCCAATAGTGTTGTTGTACATGTAGACCCGTGGTACCCATCTGAAATCTTGTTGTGCCATGCAGTTTCCCACGCTTTGTATTCTTTCACTGCTACTTTGTCTTGAACTGATATGATTTGAACCGTGTCTCTATTTTGATTTGGCAAGACAATGCAGTGACCATAGGACATAGATATATGTTTGTTTGATGCTTTTATTATGTACTAGTACTTGGCAATAGAAGACTTGGTAGTTTAATCCTGTCCACCTTACTAATGAACTGGTTCACCGAAATGAGTTTCATATACTAGTACATGCTAAATATGTTATGTGTCTGCTTGTTTCTTCTTTTAGAATGCTGACAGAATATTGGGGAAGAGTGCCTTATTAAGAAATGGTAAAGGAAGTAATGCAGATAAGGTTCAGGATAGTGAGGTATCCTTGTTGGTCTCCAACAAAGCTGATAAAACAGCTAAGGAAGACTATCTTGAAGACAGTGCGACAACCCCAAAGTCCTGTCTTGGTTTAGTGTTCGAGTTACTGGCCACTACCGCTTGCACAAGCTACTCAAACTCACTCTCTGAATCAGTTCGGTTTCTTGAGTCTCAACTACAAGCTGAAAGACATCGATCAGCTGTGTTGCGACAAGAAGCGGACGGACTGCGGAAGTCCCTGGAGCATTCACATGCATACTTTCTAGTGCAACAGCAAGCGTTGGAGGATTTTAGCGCCAAACAGGACAAAGCTAATGAGCTTGCTAAGCTTATTGCCAGCATGGTGGATACCCAGGATAATGTTTCTTGAGCTCTTCTAAAGTTGTTTCAATTATGCTCTTGTTTTGCTACCGCGTTTATTTGCACTTGTGGCCAATTTTGACGGCTAGTGTATGTAATGTGCTGCTTTGTTCCCTATATTTGCACTGGTGGCGAACTTTGATACCCAGTGGATGTAATATGTGTAATAGTTGTAATAGGCTAGCGTTAGTTGCTTGCTTTTTTATTTCCTTATTGTCTTGTTTAGTTGTTTGCTTGTAGTCACTGCAGTTCTTTTTTGCATTTTTCTAGTGGCCACAATAACCTATTTTTGGTAACTAAGCCACAATAATCATGGCAACACACGGACTGTTATGACCATGGGCCTCCTGCGGGCCGTAGGATCCATGGGCCTTCGACGGGCCATAGGATCCATGGGCCTTCTATGGGCCGTCCGATCCATGGACTTTCTACGGGCCTTATGATCCATGGGCCTTCTACGGGCCGTAGGGTCCATTGTTCTTCTACGGGCCGTAGGATCCATGGGCCTTCTACGGGGCATATAATCATTTCGCCAAACATGGGCCGTACTATTTGTGGACCATAACGGGCCGTTAATAGGCCATATTTGATAACGTTATGAAAACAGCCCAACAGGTTAACAGGCCACAAACGGGCCCAATGTAACCACGGGCTGAATTTGGCCCACAAACGGAACAGGCCAGTAACGGACCGTAACTAACCGAATTCTAGAAATGAGCCCAAGAATAAATGGGCCCTTAGAAGGCCAAAAGTTAACACGGGCTGGAAACGGCTGACGGAATAATGGGTCGTTAATGGGTATAAAGCGATACCCTGTTCATTATGGGCCAGTTTCATCTCGGGCCTTTATTGGGCCCAGAGTTACGAAGGGTCTCATATGGGCCGAAAGGCATCATGGGCCATACATAGGCTGGAAGTAACAACGGGCTAGAATCATATTGGATGGCCCATATGAAGCTACTGGGCATAATTCCGATAGGTCGTAACGGGCCGGGAGTTAGCGGGCCGTAAATGGGCGATATACGAACAGGCCGTTAACAGGCTTTCCGTGGGCCGGCCCGTTACTTTTGACCAAGTCAAATGGGCCGGCCTTTTCACTGGAATGGGCCTCTGTTGGGCCGTGCCACGTGTCGACGTATCATAGGTGCCTCCTGTCCAATAAGTGGATGACATCTGTCCCAACGGTGAGCCAACACGTGTTTCCTTTGGCCAATGAGAATTTTACACGTGGAAAATCCCCATTGGTCCGGGCTGTTAACGGGTTATCGGATCCAAAACCGGACCCGATAGCTTAACGGCGACCTGTTACGGTGGATGCCACGCGTCGGTCACCCTTGACGAAAACACTTCTATGACGCGCAATTTATCGTCATGGAAGTGGACACTTCCGTGATGATAATTTTGGTAATGTCATGGAACACTTCTATGACATCACATGTATGACTATCTTGATTCTGTCATAAAATCGTCATGGATGTACATGCATGACAGAAAACGTGGCCTACTGTGACAAACACGTATCATCACGGAAGTGTATTTTTTTGTAGTGACTTTATATGAAAGATTTTATTATATCCCTCCTGGATGCTTATCATATTAGGAATAAATTCATAACCAAAGCAAATTACCATGCTGTTTAAAAAGAATCTCAAAATAAAATAAGTGAAGCATGAGAGTTCAATAATTCCTACAAAATAAAGCCACCGCCGTGCTCTAAAAAGATATAAGTGAAGCACTAGAGCAAAATTTCCTAGCTCAAAAGATATAAGTGAAGCACATAGAGTATTCTGATAAATCACGATTCATGTGTGTCCCTCTCAAAAGGTGTGTACAGCAAGGATAATTGTGGCAAACTAAAAACTAAAGACTCATATCATACAAGATGCTCCAAGCAAAACACATATCATGTGGTGAATAAAAATATAGCCTCAAGTAAAGTTACCGATAGACGAAGACGAAAGAGGGGATGCCTTCCGGGGCATCCCCAAGCTTAGGCTCTTGGTTGTCCTTGAATATTACCTTGGGGTGCCTTGGGCATCCCCAAGCTTAGGCTCTTGCCACTCCTTATTCCATAGTCCATCGAATCCTTACCCAAAACATGAAAATTTCACAACACAAAACTCAACAGAAATCTCATAAGCTCCGTTAGTATAAGAAAATAAATCACCACTTTTGGTACTGTTGTGAAATCATTCCTTATTTATATTGGTGTAATATATACTATATTTCAACTTTTCCATGGTACATACCCCCCGATACTACCCATAGATTCATCAAAATAAGCAAACAACAAATAGAAAACAGAATCTGTCAAAAACAGAACAGTCTCTAGTAATATTTAACTCTCGAATACTTCTGTAACTCCAAAAATTCTAAAAAAAATTACGACAACCTGGGAAATTTGTGTACCAATCTTGTGCAAAACGAATCAGATCAAAAGCACGTTTCTGTAAAAAATGAAAATTATTTTCGTCGGCGCAAAAGTTTCTGTTTTTAAGCAAGATCGAAACAACTATTACTGTAAGCCATCCCAAAGGTCTTACTTGGCACAAACACTAATTAAAACACAAAAAACATCTAACCAGAGGCTAGATGAATCATTTATTCAAAAACAGAAAAGAAAAATATTGGGTTGTCTCCCAACAAGCGCTTTTCTTTAAAGCCTTTTGGCTAGGCATTCGTAATTTTAATGATGCTCACATGAAAGATAGCAATTCAAACACAAAGAGAGCATCATAAAACATGTGACAAACACATCTAAGTCTAACATACTTCCTATGCATAGTAACAGAGTAACGCTTTAAGTAAGATGGCATGATGTAGAGGAATAAACTCATGCAATATGATGTAAACCCCATCTTTTTATCCTTGATGGCAACAATACAATACGTGCCTCGCTACCCCTACTATCACTGAGTGAGGACACCGCAAGATTGAACCCAAAGCTAAGCACATCTCCCATTGCAAGAAAAACCAATCAAGTTGGCCAAACTAAACCGATAGTTTGAAGAGAATTACAAAGATATCAAAACATGCATGAAAGAATTGAGAGAAGATTCAAATGATATTCATAGATAAGCTAATCATAAATCCACAATTCATCGGATCTCGATAAACACACCGGAAAAGAAGATTACATCGGATAGATCTCCATGAACATCGAGGAGAACATGGTATTGAGAATCAAAGAGAGAAGAAACCATTTAGCTACTAGCTATGGACCTGTAGGTCTGTGGTAAACTACTCACGCTTCATTGGAAGGGCAATAGAGTTGATGTAGATGCCCTCCGTGATCGAATCCCCCTCCGGCAGGATGCCGAAAAAGGCCCCAAGATGGAATCTCATGGGAACAGAAGGTTGTGACGGTGGAAAAGTGTTTTCGTGGATGCTTCTGGTGGTTTGAGAATATATGTGAATATATATAGGGCCAAGGGTTAGGTCAGAAGAGTCCCGAGGAGGCGGCAAGGCAGGGGGCACCCCTAGGGCGCACCCTCCCCCCTTGCCGCCACCTCGCGGCTCTTCTGACTTGATCTCCAAGTCTCCGGGGTGTCTTCTGGTCCAAGAAAAATCATCGCGAAGGTTTTATTCCATTTGGACTCCGTTTGGTATTCCTTTTCTGCGAAGCTCAAAAACAAGGAAAACAGAAACTGGCACTGAGCTCTAGGTTAATAAGTTAGTCCCAAAAATAATATAAAATAGCATATTAATGCATATAAAACATCCAAAACAGATAATATAATAGCTTGGAACAATAGAAAATTATAGATACGTTGGAGAAGTATCACGTACTCGAAGTTGCCAAACCTGATCTACTGCCCAGGGGTGAAATTGTCGATCTAGTTGAGGTGGTCGATCGCGTCGACATGCAGAACGATGCTGTCGAACGCGAAAAGTTGCCCGGGGACGAAGATGTCTCTGGTGCTGACGCCATCTCCGATGATCAGGCGAGCCATTGATCCTTTGGCGATCCGACAACGGAACTCTCTATGAAAGCACTAATGTCGGTGTCAAAACCAGCGGATCTCGGGTAGGGGGTCCTGAACTGTGGACCTTGGATCCATACAGAACAATAGACGTAGACCTGATGTTTACCCAGGTTCGGCCCTCTCTAAGAGGTAAAAACCTACGTCCTACTTGATTATATTGCTTGTGTATGAGGGGGTTACAGAGTAGATCTACCACCAGATCAGACGAACTAAACCATAACTAGTAGGATGGGAATTGTTCCTCTAGCCTCTAAGGACTAAGCCCCCTGGTTTATATAGACACCAGGGTGTTAGGGTTTACAGGTAGTCATTTACATCAAGGAAACTCCGGGTCTTCTATGTTGACTTGGGGGGCACACCAAGGCACAAAAGGTCTTTGGTCCGGATATGGTGTGGCCCAACTGTCCAGCCCACGTGAGATGATCCGGCACCCCAAGAACCCCCTAATCCAGGACTCCCTCATCCATTGCAAGATAAACCAATATAGTTGGCCAAACCAAAAGGAATGACCAGAGAGTAATACAAAGCTGTAATAATCATGTAGAAAATAGTTCAGAGAAGACTCAAATAATATTCATTAATAATATGATCATAAACGCACAAGTCATCGGATCCCAACAAACACACCGCAAAAATGATTACATCGAATAGATCTCCAAGAACATCAAGGAGAACATTGTATTGAAGATAAAAGAGAGATAAGAAGCCATCTAGTTACTAGCTATGGACCCGTAGGTCGGTGATAAACTACTCACACATCATCGGAGGGGCATCAGGGTTGAGGTAGAAGCACTCCGTGATCATTCCCCCTATGGCAGAGTGCCGGAAAAGGCCTCCAGATGGAACTCGCGAGAACAGAAGCTTGCGGCATCGAAAAAAAGTATTTTGGGTGGCTCTCTAGCGGTTTTCTGATTTTAGAGAATTTATACTGTTGGAATTAGGTCAAACAAAGGTACGAGGGGCCAACGAGGCACCAGGGCGCGCCGACCCCCTCCCCCAGGCACGCCCTAGTGGCTTGTGGCCCAGTCCTTTGCCTTCTGGTCTCCCCCCAAAGCTTCTACTATCTCTTATGTCCAGAAAAAAATCATCAAAAAGTTTCGTGGCATTTGGACTTCGTTTGGTACTAATTTCCTGGAAAACCAAAAACAGGCAAGAAACAACAACTCGCACTTGACACTAGGTTAAGGTTAGTCCCAAAAATTGATATATAATTGCATAATAAACATCCAAGATTGATACTTGATATGTCTCCAACGTATTTATAATTTTTGATTGTTCTATGTTGTTATATTATCATTCTTGGATGTTTTATATTCATTTTATAGCAACTTTATATCATTTTTGCGGACTAACCTATTGACATAGTGCCCAGTGCCAGTTGCTGATTTTTGCTTATTGTTTACTTCGTAGAATATCCATATCACACAGAGTCCAAACACAGCGAAACTTTTTGGAGATTTTTTCTGCCCAGAAGACAACTTGGGAGCCAAGGAAGTGCTAGAGGGGAGGCCCATGGGGCCCACAAGATACCAGGGCGCGCTAGAGGCCCCTGGCGCACCAGGTGGGTAGTGGGGCCCATGGGAGTCCTCTCCACTGCCTCTCAGCTCTATAAATACCCCAATATTCGAAAAAATCTTAAAAGAGTCGACAAAACACAATTCCAGCCGCTGCAAGTTCCGGAACCACGAGATTCAATCTAGAGCCCTATTCCGGCACCTTGCCAAAGGGGAACACGATCACGGAGGGGTTCATCATCCTCATTGGTGCTCCTACGATGATGCGTGAGTAGTTTACCATAGACCTACGGGTCCGTAGGCAGTAGCTAGATGGCTTCTTCTCTCCTTTGGTTTCTCAATACAATGTTCTCCTCGATGTTGTTGGAGATCTATTTGATGTAATGACTTTTTACGGTGTGTTTGTTGGGATCCGATGAATTGCTAGTTTATGATCAGCTCTATCTATGAATATTATTTGAGTCTTCTTTCATCTCTTATATGCATGATTGTTATAGCCTCGTATTTCTTCTCTGAAACTTTGGTTTGGTTTGGCCAACTAGATTGAATTTTCTTGCAATGGGAAGAGGTGCTTTGTGATGGGTTCGATCTTGCGGTGTCCTCACCCAGTGACAGGAGGGGCAGCGAGGCACGCATGTATTGTTGCTATTAAGGATAAAAAGATGGGGTATATTCCTACATGAATAGATCTTGTCTACATCATGTCATCGTTCTAATTGCATTACTCCGTTTCTCCATTAACTTAATACACCAGATGCATGCTGGATAGCGGTCGATGTGTGGAGTAATAGTAGTAGATGCACGCAGGAGTCGGTCTACTAATCTTGGAGGTGATGCCTATATACATGATCATTACCTTGGATATCGTCATAATTATTTTCTTGTATATCAATTGCCCAACGGTAATTTGTTTACCCACCATATGCTATTTTCTCGAGAGAAGTCACTAGTGAAATCTACGGCCCCCGGGTCTATTTCTTATCAGAGTGTTTTGAGATCTATTATTCCAAAAACCTAAAAATACCTTGCGCCACTTTTTCTTTACTTATTTTATTTTGTGCTTTTGTCAGATCTATTTATCCAATCTACTACAATTTTATCTATCTCAATACCGAGGAGGGATTGATATCCCCTCTCACGCATTGGTTGCGAGTATTTGTTATTTGTGTGCAGGTACCGTTTCTTGGTTCTCCTACTGGATTGATAACTTTTGTTTCATAACTGAGGGAAATACTTACCGTTGTTGTGCTGCATTATCCTCTCCTCTTCGGGGAAATACCAATGCAGATACAAGCAATCAATAATATAATAGCATGGAACAATAAAAATTGTAATACGTTGGAGACGTATCAAGCATCCCCAAGCTTAATTCATGCTCGTCCTCGAGTAGGTAAATGATAAAAACAGAATTTTTGATGTGAAATGCTACCTAACATGTTTCTCATGTAATCTCTCTTTGGTGGCATGAATATTAAGATCTGAATGATTCAAAACAATAGTCTATAATTTGACATAAAAACAATAATAATAAAGCATACCATCAAACAATCATGTCTTTCAAAATATCAATGCTAAGAACGCTATCCCTATAGAATCATATATCCTTATCAAGCTCCATCTTCTTAACACAAACTATTTATCATGCACATCCTCGATGACAAGCCGAGCAATTGGTTCATACCTTTTAATGCACTTCAGCCTTTTCAACCCTCACGCAATACATGAGCGCAAGCTATGGATATAGCATTATGAGTGGAATAGAATATGATGATAGGGGTTGATATGGAGAATACAAATAAGGAGAAGGTCTCACATCGATGAGGCTAATCAACGGTCTATGGAGATGCCCATGAATTGATGTCAATGCAAAGAGTAGGGATT
This sequence comes from Aegilops tauschii subsp. strangulata, assembly GCF_002575655.3. NCBI lineage: Eukaryota > Viridiplantae > Streptophyta > Magnoliopsida > Poales > Poaceae > Aegilops > Aegilops tauschii. Next base: position 348,202,821 of record NC_053037.3, read on the forward strand.
GCCATGCAACGGATGCACTAAGAGCTATAACTGTACGAAAGCTGAAAAGGAAAACTAAGTGGGTATTGATACGTCTCCAACGTATCTATAATTTTTTATTGTTCCATGCCGTTATATTATCAATGTTGGATGTTTTATATACATTTACTAGCAACTTTATATCATTTTTGGGGACTAACCTATTGACATAGTGATGAGGACATCTCGGTCACTGAAACAACAACAACAACCATCCCAGGACAAACTCCAAATTATGACAAACAAGTACATGATCAGATCCAACACAATTCTAAGGTGAAAGCTACAAATGAGGATTGCATCATTTCTTTGCATGGATATTATCTACTTCCCTTCTACTTATATTTTGTAGATCAAAGAGAGTCGAGGATGACTCTTCATCAAGGGAGAGAGGATGATGAGCACATGGGAACAAAATACATGACATTTCAGAAAAGTGCGCAATTTAGTTGAAAGGAATTACTAAGCCGAATCAAGCAAACACATGACCAGGTGAACGCTAACTTAAGTTTACCTAGTAACCTTGATGACACAACTTGATTTCATCTCCATTGTTGTTGGTTGAACTTAGGTATCACATGGATGAAATCCAACAACCTATGAGCTCTTGAAGCAAACGGATTGAAGGAACAAGTTTGGAGAAAACAAGTTTCAAGTGAAGCTGATGCTGTCAGTCTTACCTCTGATGTTTCATTGTGACACACCCATGTAGTGGAGAGACGGGGCCATAGGGGTACATCAACAGAAGCTACATCAAATTGTCTTTCCAGTGCAAAAAAAAAACCTCACATCATTTGGAGTTGTGTGTCAAAAGTTCTAGCCAATCTCGTGGAAGGTGTCCAGGCTGTCAAGACTTCACGAATTTCCGAGGAGCTCTCCAACAACTCCCAAAGTTGACTGCTTATTCCCACAAGGAAGCCATGCAAACCTGCTTGCTTTTGAAACCATTTTCACACCTAGCTAAGGGGGTTGTCCCTGCTATAAAAACCCATCTCCCCCATCCTCTAGGAAACCTTTTGTCAAACCATTCAGCTACAAGCTTATGCATCAAGACTGCTAGAGAGATCCGAGAGATCTTGCTACCTTTGCTCTTGTGAGTTCATTCGGATCCGCGAGAAGGAGCCCCTGGTTCCCCCTAGTTCATGCTCTACGGTTCCGGCCGTTTTGTGTGGAGTAGTCCCGGTTTGTGGTTCTGCGATTGTTCGGACAGCGAGTTGGAGTTCTTGTAGCTTTGGTCAGCCATCCCCAACGTACGGGTTGCATCCAACCTTGGCAGCTATAAAGCTAGTTATCCCGGCTGCTTGCACCTAGTTATCCCTCCTAATTCGATCCTACGACATGAAGATCGGGCCACCCTCAGGCGTGAACTCGTTCATTGGGTTCCCACCTATCATTTGGCATCAGAGTCTTTGTTGACACGGTAGGATCTGTTATCCAAGTTTATTTTGCTATCATCCCTTTAGATCGAGTGTTTTTCATGCTATATTTTCTATCCTAGAACTCCAAAACCACACCAAAAATAAATCCAAGCCTTGTTGGTGCTGAGATCTTGTTGTTGCATACCTTGCATGTTCTTTATCTTTTAGATCTGCACCAAGTTCATCTTCGTAATTGCTTTCAGATTTGGTTGTTGTGCTTTGGAAAAAGAGAGAAAAAAAGAGTGGAAAAAAAATCAAAGAGAGAAAGAAAAGAGTGGCAAAAAAGTCAAGAGAGAAAAAAAAGTGTTGTGTAAGATCCGCAAGTTTCAGCTTGGTAGAAAAATTTCAGAAGCTTGTGTGTTGTGTGTTTTTCAATCTTGGTGCAAAGGTGCAGGAGATCTATCCCCATATTTTCTTGGTTTGCATCAACTTGATTTCGGCACAAGCCCCTTTTTGTTTACCCCACCGAGCTCCATCAAAAACCGAAGCTAGTTCTTTGATCCCTGTCTTTCAATCACTTTAACCTATCCGGGAGAAGCACAATCCGATGTGAACTCATAAGAACTTTGGTGAGTAAGAGGTGAGGTTGTGTGATTCCACAAAATTATCCTATTCCACTTTTTAGCCCAACTAACATGGCAGGATCTACATCGAGTCTTCATGGAGAAAACCTTGGGGAAGAACATGCCCCGGTCACACGTGCTGATTTTCAGGAATTGGTTCGAAACCTTGGAAGGATGTTCCACGAGCGACCTCCAGCAGGTGGCGATAGGGTTCGACACCGACGATGCCCTATTGCTCATGAAGTGTACCAACGAAGACATGCTCGAGAGCTTGATGTTGCTACTCATGGGCGTGTCACTACTACTCATGAAGTGCAACAAAGAAGACATGATCGAGGGCTTGATGTTGCTGCTCGTGGGCGTGTCACTACTCCTCAAGAAGTGCAACGAGGAGGACATGCTCAAGGGCATGGTGTTTCTTCTCGTGGGTGTGACACTGCTGCTCCTGAAATGCGGCAAGGGTGGCATGTTCTAGGGCAAGCTACTGCTGCCCCTAGGCATGTCGCTACTGCTCATGAATCTCAGCAAGGACGTCATGGCCGACGACAAAATTATGGTACCCGTTGGCACGCTGACGACCCACCGCAAAGCATGACCGTGGTTGATGAACCGACTCTCGTGATTCATAGCCCATGTTTACACGAGAAGCTCATTCCTAATGTTGCCATCTTGACCACCAATATTGTCCCAACATCCAAGAAACATGTGCCACAAATTCCATGTGAGAAAGAGAGTCGACAATCCAAAATCCCACTACTTGAGAGCGATAAGAAAAGCAAGCTGAGTGATTCCACCAAAAGTGAGAAAGAGTGTCCACTTCCAAAAATACCACCACTTGAGAGTGAAAAGAAAACTGAGTTGAGTTACTCCACCAAATGTGAGGAGGAGTGCCCACTTTCTAAAATTCCATATAATGAGAGTGATAATAAAAGTGAAGCGGGTGAGTCCACAAAATGTGAGGATCAGATTGACATCATGATATTAGGGAAATGAAAGATCTCCACCTAGATATACCACACATTCAGCGAGAGAGGATGAATGACTTGTGTGAGTCCAAGAAATGTGAGATTGAGATCATTCCACACTACATTATAGAGATGAGTGAACCACAACATAATATACCACTTCATCCAAGAGAGAGGATTAGTGAGTTGTGTGAGTCCACCAAACAAGAGCTCGATGTGTTTCCCCACAATATCAATGAGATGAGTGATCCACCAAATAAAAGGGGAGAGGATTATTTTGTTACTAATGATTCACAAAATTCTCTTTCTTTTCAATATGTGCAGATGCAAAGATCATACCTTGCTTCCCTCTTTTAAAGACGGAAGGATGAGATCCAAGAAAAAATATGGAGGACATGGAGTAGTACTACACAAGGTGCATGTGTGAAGATTGATTTTCAGAAAGGCATTCAAGTAATTAATGAGGTAAAACAAAACGGTCTTCCATTTTGATGAAGCCATAGGTATGCACTTATGAGTTTTTGAAGCAATGACATGATAAGATTAGAGAAAAATTGTTTGGTACATCATCCATCCAGCAATATGATTTTGCTAATCTTGAAGAGGCTATAAAAGATCCAATAAAACTGAATGTTGCACATGATTATTCATCATTTTCTTTTCCTAGTTATTTTGTATTGTCCTCGTGCTATAATTTCGTAGACCAAATGAAGTTGAGGACGACTTTTATCCTAGAGAGGGAGGCTGATAAGAACACGATGATGACAGGTTACAAATTTGTACTCCATGGAAATCTTTGCTGGAAGGAACTCCTAAGTCGAACAAAGCATCATATTGGCATCATCCATAAGATAGCAAAGTTGAAAATTAAAATTGTTTATATCATGAAACCTTTGTATTATAATTTGGTATTGCCCTGCTTTCTTTTGTGTTATGACTAGGTAGAGTCGAGGACGACTCCTTTTCAAGAGAGGGGGGATGATGAGGACATCTCGGTCATTGAAACAACACCAATCATCCCATGATAAACTCCAAATTGTGACAAACAAGTACATGATCAGGTGCAACACAATTCCAAGGTGAAAGCTACAAATGAGGATTGCATCATTTCTTTGCATGGACATTATCTACTTCCCGTCTACTTATCTTTTGCAGATCAAAGAGAGTCGAGGATGACTCTTCATCAAGGGAGGGAGGATGATGATCACATGGGAACATCATACATGACATTTAAGAAAAGTGCACAATTTAGTTCGAAGGAATTACTAAGCCAAATCAAGCAAACACATGACCAGGTGAACACTAACTTAAGTTAACCTAGTAACATTGATGACACAACTATGATTTTATCTCCATCGTTGTTGGTTGAACTTAGGTATCACATGGAAGAAATCCAACAACCTATGAGCTCTTGAAGCAACCGGATTGGAGGAACAAGTTTGGAGAAAATAAGTTTCAAGTGAAGCTGATGCTGTCAGGTTTACCTCTGATGTTTCATTGTGCCACACCCATGTAGTGGAGAGACGGTGCCATAGGGGTACACCAACAGAAGCGACATCAAATTATATTTCCAATGCAAATAACCTCACATCATTTGGAGTTGTGAGTCAAAAGTTCTAGCCAATCTCGTGGAAGGTGTCCACGCTGTCAAGACTTCGCGAATTTCTGAGGAGCTCTCCAATAACTCCCAAAGTTGACTGCTTATTCCCCCAAGGAAGCCATGCAAACCTGCTTACTTTTGAAACCATTTTCACACCTAGCTAAGGGGGTTGTCCCTGTTATAAAACCCCATCTCCCCATCCTCCAGGAAACCTTTTGTCAAACTATTCAACGACAAGCTTATGCAGCAAGACTGCTAGAGAGATCCGAGAGATCTTGCTACCTTTTCTCTTGTGAGTTCATTCGGATTTGCAAGAAGGAGCCTCTGGTTCCGCCTAGTTCTGCTCTACGGTTCCGGCCGTTTTGTGTGGATTAGTACTGGTTTGTGGTTCTGCGATTGTTCGGACAGCGGGTTGGGGTTCTTGTAGCTTCGGCCAGCCATCCCCAACGTACGGTTGCATCCAACCTTGGCAGGTATAAGCTAGTTATGCCGGCTGCTTGCAGCTAGTTATCCCTCCTGATTCGATCATACGACGTGAAGATTAGGCCACCCTCGGGCGTGAACTCATTCATCGGGTTCCCACCTATCACATAGTGCCCAGTGCCAGTTGCTGTGTGTTTGCTTATTTTTGGAGATTTTTTTTTTGTCCAGAAGACACCCTGGGAGCCAACGGAGCACGTGAGAGGAGGCCCGTGGGGGCCACTATGCACATGGGTGCGCCAGAGGCCCTAGGCGCGCCCTAGTGGGTAGTGGAGCCCATGGCCACCCCCTTGACCTACCTCCGCCTATATAAATACTCTAAAATCCGAAAAACCATAGGGGAGTCAAGGAAATACAGTTTTCGCTGCCGCAAGTTCCAGAACCACGAGATCCAATCTAGAGGCCTTTTCCGGCACTTTGCCGGAGGGGGCAACGATCACGGAGGGTTCTTCATCATCTTTGTTGCCCTCCTCCCCGATGATGTGTAAATAGTTTACTAATGACCCACAAGTAGAGGGGATCAATCATAGTCCTTTCGATAAGTAAGAGTGTCGAACCCAACGAGGAGCATAAGGAAATAACAAGCGGTTTTCAGCAAGGTATTTTCTGCAGGCACTAAAACTAGCGTGAAAAGATAGTTTAATGATAAGATAATTCGTAACGGGTAACAAGTAACAAGTGTAGCAAAGGTGCAACAAGGTGGCCCAATCATGTTTATAGCAAAGGATAAGCCTGGACGAACTCTTATATAAAGCAAAGTGCTCCCGAGGACACATGGGAATTACTGTGAAGTTAATTTTCATCATGCTCACATGATTACTTATAACAAGACTTCTCTCTTGTCCTCGGGAACAAACGTAACTACTCACAAAGCATATTCATGTTCAAGATTAGAGGGGTATTGAATATTGAGGGAGTCCTGGATTAGGGGGTCCTCGGACAGCCGGACTATATCCTTTAGCCGGACTATTGGACTATGAAGATATAAGATTGAAGACTTCGTCCCGTGTCCGGATGGGAATCTCCTTGGCGTGGAAGGCAAGCTTGGCAATACGGATATGTAGATCTCCTCCCTTGTAACCGACTCTGTGTAACCCTAGCCCCCTCCGGTGTCTATATAAACCGGGGGGTTTAGTCCGTAGGACTAGAACAATCATACCATAGGCTAGCTTCTAGGGTTTAGCCTCTACGATCTCGTGGTAGATCAACTCTTGTAATACTCATATCATCAAGATCAATCAAGCAGGAAGTAGGGTATTACCTCCATCGAGAGGGCCCGAACCTGGGTAAACATCGTGTCCCCCGCCTCCTGTTACCATCCGCCTTAGACGCACAGTTCGGGGCCCCCTACCCGAGATCCGCCGGTTTTGACACCGACATTGGTGCTTTCATTGAGAGTTCCATTGTGCCGTCACCATAAGGCTAGATGGCTCCTTCGATCATCGGCAGCGATGCAATCCAGGGTGAGGTTTTCCTCCCCGAACAGATCCTCATATTCGGCGGCATCGTACTGCGGGCCAACTCACTTGGCCATCTGGAGCAGATCGAGAGCTACGCCCCTGGCCATTAGGTCAGGTTTGGAAACTTGAACTACACTGCCGACATCCGCGGAGACTTGATCTTCGACGGATTCGAGCCCATGTCAAGTGCGCCGCACAATCACGACGAGCATGACTTAGCTCTGCCGTCGGACAGTGTTCAGGAGATCGCACCTGCAACTACTCCGGCCCTCAATCTGGAACAAATTGCGCCATCTGAGGACGGGTGGATGGACCCCGCCACGGAGGCCGCACACTCAGTGGCGGTAGAGCCGAATACTGACTTCACCTCCTACAAGACCCGTGTTGCCGAACCGTTGGATTCGTCCCTGGCCATGGGCTCCGAACCGCCTGCGTCTGTGCCTACCGAATTTGATTGGGCACCGATCATGGAGTTTACCTCCGCGGATATCTTTCAGCACTCGCCCTTTGGCGACGTGCTAAACTCGTTGAGGTCTCTCTCTCTCTCTGCAGGAGACCCTTGGCCGAATTATGTCTGGCTAGAATGGGATGCGGACAACGAAGAAATTCGCTCCCCACCCACCACCCACTTAGTAGCCACTGTCGACAATTTAACCGACATGCTCGACTTCGGCTCCGAAGACATCGACGGTATGGACGACGATGCCGGAGATGAACAAGAACCACCGCCCACAGGGCGCTGGACTGCCACCTCATCATATGACATATACATGGTGGACACTCCCAAAGAAGGCGATGGCGATAAGACAGCGGAGGATAACCCCTCCAAGAAGCAATCCAAGCACCGACGTCAGCGGCGCCGCTCTAAGTCCCGCCATAGCAAAAGCAGCGATACTGGCACAAGAGACAATAACGCTCTAGATAGTGCCGAAGACGACGATAATCCCTTCCAGCCAGACCTCGAGCGGGAGGATGAACAAGCTAGTCCTCCGGAACAGGCAGCAGACGGAGAATTGAAGGATGACAATTACATGCCTCTCTCCGAAGACGAGGTGAGCCTCAGCGACGAAGAATTTATCGTGCCTGAGGATCCCATCGAACAGGAGCGCTTCAAGCGCCGGCTTATAGCAACAGCAAACAGCCTGAAGAAAAAGCAACAACAGCTTCGAGCTGATCAAGATCTGCTAGCGGATAGATGGACTAAAGTCCTTGCGGCCGAGGAATACGAACTCGAACGCCCAACCAAGAGTTACTCAAAGCGCAGGTTGCTACCCCAACTCGAGGAGGAAGCTTTGAAACCCACATCACCAGCGTATGATGCGCTGATCGGCCACCTCATGGCCGACACAGAGAGGCATATCAACCCGAAGTCCAGACCGCACCCCGCCGCCATTCAAACAAAAATACCAAGGCTCGGGGCAACACGCGGGACCTGCGAGACGTATTGGAAAACAAAGCAAAACATGCAAGATCGATCTACGGATCACGGGGGCGCGCCCCAACGCGTGACGGTGATCGTCACGCCGGATACATTAAAAGTAAGTCCGGCCGGGCCGAATAGAGCAGACAAGACTCGTATGAACTGCGTCGTGACATAGCCCGGCACAGAGGCGCCGCACACCCCTTATGCTTCACCGATGAAGTAATGGATCATGAATTCCCAGAAGGGTTTAAACCCGTGAACATTGAATCATATGATGGTACTACAGACCCCGCGGTATGGATAGAAGATTTCTTCCTCCACATTCACATGGCCCGCGGGGACGATCTGCACGCCATCAAGTACCTCCCGCTAAAACTCAAAGGGCCGGCTCGGCATTGGCTGAATAGCTTGCCAGCAAGCTCCATCGGAAGTTGGGAGAGCCTGGCAGATGCATTCCTGGACAATTTCCAAGGCACTTATGTGCGACCGCCGGATGCTGACGATTTAAGTCATATAACTTAGCAGCCAGGGGAATCGGCCAGGAAATTCTGGACCCGGTTCCTAACTAAGAAGAACCAAATTGTCGACTGTCCGGATGCAGAGGCCTTAGCGGCATTTAAGCATAACATCCGTGACGAGTGGCTCGCCCGGCACCTCGGTCAAGAGAAGCCAAAATCCATGGCAGCCCTCACAACACTTATGACCTGCTTTTGTGTGGGCGAAGATAGCTGGTTGGCTCGTAGTAACAACACAACAAGCAAACCTGGCTCATCAGAGGCCAGGGATAGCAACGACAAACACAAGCGCCGCAAATATGGTGAAAACACCGAAGATATGGCAGTTAATGCCGGGTTTAGTGACTCAAAGTCCGGTCAGCGGAAAGGGCCCCTCAAAAATAACAATTCGGGTCCGTCCAGTTTGGACCGCATACTCGATCGTCAATGCCAAATTCATGGCACCCCAGGGACGCCAGCCACCCATACTAACAGAGAATGCTGGGTCTTCAAACAAGCCGGCAGGGCAGGCGCCAAAAACAATAAAGGGGGGTCTCAAAGCGATGATGGCGACGAAGAGCCCAGATCACCGAACACAGGAGGGCAAAAGAAATTTCCCCAGCAAATCCAAACGGTGAACGTGGTAAACACCACCCAAATTCCCAAACCGGACCCGACACGCACCCCTAGGGATGCCGACTTAACAGAACCAGCCATCCCACAATATAAACTAGGGCCGGTCACCTTCAACCACACAGATCGTCCGATCAACGCCAATCAGGGCAATCCAGCCGCACTAGTCCTTGACCCAATAATTAACGGGTTCCACCTCACACGAGTCCTTATGGACGGAGGCAGCAGCCTAAACCTGCTTTATCAGGACACAATGCGCAAGATGGGCATCGATCATTCGATAATCAAACCCACTACAGCCACTTTCAAAGGCATTATACCAGGTGTGAAGCCAGTTGTACAGGCTCCATTGCCCTCGAGGTAGTCTTCGGATCACCAGACAATTACCGCAACGAAGAGTTAACCTTCAAAATCGTCCCCTTCCGCAGTGATTATCAGGCACTGCTCGGACGAACCGCGTTCGCTTGATTTAACGCGGTGCCACATTACGCCTACCGTAAGCTCAAGATGCCCGGTCCATGCGGCGTCATCACGGTTAAGGGCAAGGCCGACCTTTCCTCCGGCAGCAACAAGTACACCGCTGCCTTAACAGCAAAAGCAACGAGCAGCACCTTGCAACCGAACCTCGAGTCGACGGCCAGGATCCCGGATACCGCCAAAGGACTTCGAACTACTTCGCGGCAGCATAGCCTGGCTCGTCCAGAGCTCAATTAAACACTCCGGCGAAGGCCAAGATAGGCCGCATACAGCGGCTCAACCGCTCTCCGGCATACAAACATTTCTTACATTTCATTTGCAGGCTCACCTTTGCGTTGACCAGGACGGGCAATATGGAGGCAGCCCGAACGCGCGAGGGAATCCCTATATGTTCCCCATGATGACCATCCGACTATACTCCGGATCCGCACGCAGCTTCGTCCCCCTGGTCTCAGTAGGTGCCACAGTCATATTTCTTTTCCATTATTACCTGTCTTATACGCATCGACGTACTATTCAAATAAAATATGTGGATTTGTATGACGCTTCTCTGCTGTCATTTCTTATTAGAACTCTTTTGTTGAGTGGCATCCGTACATCGCGATATGCCTTTAAACGTGTCGGGGGCTTCGTTTACCCACAGTACGGCAATAAAGTCTGAACACCTTCGTGGAAGTTTGGCACCCCGAACTTATAGCATTATATGCATCAGCTCCGAATCATGTCTTGGGTCAATAGTTGGGTTTGCCCGGCTCCCATGTTTTGGTACCTTACGTTCCGCTATATCGGCTAAGGTACTGGGAGAACTACTGCGATTGTGTCCCGGTTCTTCCGGACGAGCACCTCAGTAGAGAAAGCCGAAAACTGATTGTCATGATACGGCGAGAGCTGGTCAGCTGTTCGAGAGGTTATAAAATCTTTTAGGATTTCTCCCGCACAATGCCATAACCAATGCAGCGTGCGATGGATCAGTTTTTTCTCTCCGATCAGGTGCTTATAGAGCCCCTAGTACGGTATTCCGAACACCAGGGGCTGCACCTACCTTACTAAAGCTCCTATGGCTAAGTGAGAGTGATAAAGCCCTATAGTCGGATTGCCTGGTTCGTTGTGATGAGCACCTCCTTCGAAGGACCCAAAACTGGGATAAAGAGTGCTCAGGTTTATCCCGAACACCCCCGTACTTCCTACGTGGGTGCAGAAGCCGACGACTGGCCAACTCTAAGGTTTAACATATACAAAACGGCCGCACAGGAGGGTAAACTTTTATATAACAGGAAATAAATAGTATAAACGACCCTGTTCAGACATTTACAAAGGACGACATGATTTGCACTCATGGAAATATAATGTCCTTGGTGCACAGCTCCGCTGCAAGGTAGGATCCTTTAAGGACATTCTCATAATATAATTCGGGCTTGCGGTGCTCCTTCCCCTCTGGCGGCCCTTCGGTCATCAGCTTCTCGGAATCCATCTTCCCCCAGTGCACCTTTGCGCGGGCGAAGGACATTCGCGCACCTTCTATGCAGACCGACCGCTTGATGACATCAAGTCGGGGGCAAGCGCTTACAAGCCGCTTCACGAGCCCAAAGTAGCTGCTTAGAATTGGCTCGGCGGGCCATAGCCGGATAATTAAATCCTTCATGGCTAGTTCCGCCGCCTTATGCAGTTCGATCAGCTGTTTCAGTTGATCGGCAAAAGGCACCGGATAATTCGGTGCCAAATACTGCGACCAGAAGAGCTTATCCGCAGTGTTCCTTTCTTCGGCCCAGTAGAATTGGGCGGCATCTGCAATGCTGCGGGGCAGCTCCGCAAACACCCCTGGAGAAATCCGAATTCAAAATCAGAAACTTAATCTTCTCCTTAAAAACTTGCTTTACAAGGGAAAAACCTTACCTGCCGCGATCTTCCTCGCCTCTTGGATCCCCTGCAGGGCGCTTTGGGTTTCCCCCCGGGCATCGCTCGCGGCCTGATGCGCCTTGGTGAGTTCGGATTCTTTCTCCGTTAAACTCTGCTCCAAGGTCTCGTATTTCTTCACGGCCTGTTGCAGCTCCTGCTCAACTTTAATAACCCTGGCCTCGCACTTCTCACGGAGGGCCTGCTCTGCGGCTGCCTTTTCCTCGGCCTTGGCCACAGCCTTCTTAAGAGCCTCGACTTCGGTCATCATCCCTAGAGAAAATCAGGGAGCATATTCTATAATACGGGAAATTTGATCGCACTAAACACGAACAAGACTTGTGCATACCCTCTTTATCTCCCAACTGCATTTTCAACTGGCCAAGTTCTTCTTCGGCCCGCTCCAGACTTTGATTCAGTCCGGAGATTTCCGCAGTATGGGAGGCAGCAGCCGCTACAGACGCCTGCTTATAACAGAAGAGAAATAGATGTCATTCAATGAGTCTTCCCGCAAACATAAATTTGATCCTCTGTCCGGTTCCTTCTTTCACCGAACAGTGTATCAGGGGCTACTATCCATACTATGAAACTCTTCGAAAAACATACCTCAAAACCTTTTATAAGGCTGATATAGGCTCCATTCAGTCCACTCTCAGCAGACTGAATCTTCTCAATCACCGCACCCATAATGGCACGGTGTTCATCGACGATGGAGGCGCTCTTCAGCACCACCAACAAAGCATCTGACGCCTCTGGTTGGACAGAGGTTGCTGGTATACCCCCTCCAGCTGAGAGAGGCTGCCTGCTTAATTCTGGAGCCGTATTGGTCTCTGGAATTGCATCCGGCTGGGAGCCGAATTCGAGATGGCCCCTGCCGTCAACTCCCATGGGAATTTGCTCCCCCATGTGTTCGGCCCCTGAAGTTTGACCTCCAGGCGCCGCCTTCACAGTCTTTCCCTCTCCTCCTTGGCCGGGGTCCCTCTGGGACGAAGCCTCGGTGGTATTCACCTGTTCGAAGGAGGGGGCCTTCGGGGGCGTCCCGCTTTCCATAGCATCCGACCTCAGCGAATCCTCTGAGGAGGATTGTTCGGTACGGGACCTCGCCGGACTACAAAACATATGGCTCAGGTTAAATATTACGCCATGATGAGTCTGGACGCATAAGCATGTTCGGGCTATATATACTCATGGGTTCACCAGGGGCTGGGCCCTGGGGTCCCACGCCGAGCCACTGTCGGTGGCGGCAGCGGACTCCTCCGGAAGAGGAGCTTTTCCCCTTTTGGGCGACTCGGCCTCCAGGTGTGTGGAGGCCGTCCTCTTCTTTCGTTCCCCCGCAAGGGATTCATCTTCTTCCTCCTCCTCGTCCTCTTCGGAGGCGGAACGGGCATCAAAGCCTTCGGATATTGTATCCGAAGTGCCACGGTGACGAAGGCCGACCCGGGTCTTCTTGGCCCCCTTCTCGGCCATCTTCTTCGGCACCTTGTAAGGTGCCGGGACTAGCATCTTCGTCAGAAGTGGGACGGCCGGTTCTTCGGGCCGTGGGGCCGGACAATGGATCCGCTCCGCCTTCTTCGCCCAGCCCTAGGAGGATTATGGAAAACACATTAAGCGCTTCCCTTGGGTTATGCGGACATAAAATACGATTACTTACCGAACTTGCAGGGCGGGATAGTTGGTACCCGCGGTCTTCGGCGGAGTCCGGCCATGATTTACTGGACTTCAAAAGCACCTTCCAGATATCCTTGTGCGAGGAGCCGAAAAGCCCTCGCAAGGTTTGGTGCTTGGCCGGATCGAATTCCCACAGATTGCAAGTCCGGTGTTGACAAGGCAGGATCCGACGAACTAACATCACCTGGACCACATTGACGAGTTCAATGTTCTTGTCTCCCATATCATTAACGCGTGTCTGGAGCACTGACAATTCGTCGGACGAGGACCAGTTCAGGCCCTTCTTGACCCAGGATGAAAGCCGCAGAGGGGCACCGGATCAAAACTCGGGAGTAGCGGCCCATTCCGTGCCGCGCGACTCAGTGATATAAAACCACTGCTGTTGCCACTCCTTGACGGAATCGTTAAAGGTGCCTATTAGCCATGTAACGTTGGGAATCTTGCTCACCATAGCGCCCCCGCACTTGGCGTGCTCGCCGCCCACTACCTTGGGCTTCACATTAAAAATCTTCAGCAATAAGCCAAAATGTGGCGAGATGCGGAGAAAAGCCTCGCACACGACAATGAATGTCGAGATGTTGAGGAAGGAATTAGGGGACAGATCATGAAGATCGAGCCCAAAATAAAACATGATGCCACGAACGAACGGGTGGAGGGGAAACCCTAGCCCGCGGACAAAGTGAGGGAGGAATACAACCCTCTCATGGGGTTCCGGGGTAGGGACGATCTGTCCCGCCGTCGGGAGACGATGGCTGATTTTCTTGGCCAGTTACCCGGCCTCCCGAAGCTTTTTGATATCCTTCTCCCGGACGGTAGAGGCCATCCATTTGCCTCCTACTCCGGATCCAGACATTTTCGGAAGGCCTTTGTGGGCAAAGAAGATGAACGCTTGGGCGCTGGAGCTTGAGCGGAGGGGAATGGATCGGGAAGGAGAAAGCGTGGGTGCGAAAGGGAGTCCTTATCCCCTTATAAAGGCAGCAGGGATTCTGCGCCTCCCCACTTGCCTGGTAAAACCGCTTATTCCCCAAGCGCCGTAATTGATGGCGCGGTTGGGTTACCCACACCCGTATTGATGAGAATCCCATGATAAGGGGACACGATCTCTGCTTCGACAAGACGTGCCAAGAAAACCGCCTCGCAATATGTGCAGTAGCTGGTTGAGAAAAACGGTTCGAATAATGACCGGGCCGTAGTGGGATGTCATGCTGCAGAATGTGTCAGCAGATTAGATTTGTGGAAATATTATTCTCTCTACGGAGGTATGTGGAACTTGTTTTGCAAAGCCGGACACTATCCTTGTGTTCAAAATCTTCTATGGAATATTCGGAGGAGGAACCCGCCTTGCAATGTCGAAGATAATCTGCGCGCCGGACTCATCGTCATTGAAGCCTGGTTCAGGGGCTACTGAGGGAGTCCTGGATTAGGGGGTCCACGGACAGCCGGACTATTGGACTATGAAGATACAAGATTGAAGACTTCGTCCCGTGTCCGGATGGGACTCTCCTTGGCGTGGAAGGCAAGCTTGGCAATACGGATATGTAGATCTCCTCCCTTGTAACCGACTCTGTGTAACCCTAGCCCCCTCCGGTGTCTATATAAACCGGGGGGTTTAGTCCGTAGGACAAGAACAATCATACCATAGGCTAGCTTCTAGGGTTTAGCCCCTACGATCTCGTGGTAGATCAACTCTTGTAATACTCATATCATCAAGATCAATCAAGAAGGAAGTAGGGTATTACCTCCATCGAGAGGGCCCGAACCTGGGTAAACATCGTGTCCCCCGCCTCCTGTTACCATCCGCTTTAGACGCACAGTTCGGGACCCCCTACCCGAGATCTGCCGGTTTTGACACCGACAAATATCATTAAGGATCTGAACATATGATCTTCCACCGAATAAACCAAATTGCATCAACTACAAGGAGTAATGAACACTACTAGCAACCCACAGCTACCAATCTGAGGTTTTGGGACAAAGATTGGAGACAAGAGATGAACAAGGGTTTGAGAGGAGATGGTGCTGGTGAAGATGTTGATGAACATTGACCCTCCTTCAATGAGAGGATCGTTGGTGATGACGATGGCTTCGATTTCTCCCTCCGTGAGGGAAGTTTCCCCGGCAGAATCATTGTGCCGGAGCCCTAGATTGCTTCTGCCCAGGTTCTGCCTCGAGACAGCGGCACTTCATCCCGAAAGCTCTCTTTTTTTTTCTAGGTCAAAACCTTTCATATAGCAGAAGAGAGCCAGGGGGCCCACAAGCCCTGGGGGGCGCCCCCCCAGGCTTGTGGCCACCTGGTGGGTCCCCTCTGGTAGTTTCTTCGCCCAATATTTTTTATATATTCAAAAATAATTCTCCGTAAAGTTTTAGGACATTTGGAGTTGTGCAGATTAGGTGTCTCAGATTTACTCCTTTCCGGTCCAGGATTCTAGCTACCGGCATTCTCCCTCTTTGTATAAACCTTGTAAAATAAGAGAGAAAAGGCATAAGTAATGTGCCATAAAGTGAAATAACATCCCATAATGCAAAAAATATCAACATAAAAACATGATGCAAAATGGACGTATCAACTCCCCCAAGCTTAGGCCTCGCTTGTAGTCAAGCGAAAACCGAAATCGATAATCATGTCCACATGTTTAGAGATAGAGGTGTCGATAAAATAAAATACGGACATGAGGGCATCATAGCCATCTTTAGAACTGCAACATATATTGTCATATAACTTCTCATGCTAAAGTGATAATTCATTCACAAGATAAAGTATGAATCAAGAACTTTATTGAAAACCAACAAACTATGGTCTTGGTCATTGGAACAATTGCAATTTATCTTAACATCGGAAAGAGTCAATATAAGAGCTTTTGTTTAGCAAGTTCACATACTCAACCATCATTTAGTCTTTCATGATTGCTAGCACTGACATGATACTTATGAGATTAAAGTTTCAATCAAACACATAGGAAGAAAGGGGCTTATAGTTTTGCCTCCCAACTATTTACCTCAAGGGTAATGTCAACAATAATAATTTATGAACACCTACATCCGAGTGGATATAAATGTCTGGATCATCCCCAACACCAAGTGCTTTCCAAACGAATAACATATAAAAGGAAAGGTGAAGATCACCATGACTCCTATATACAGGTAGAAAGTAAAATAAAAGATAGGCCCTTCGTAGAGGGAAGCAGAGGTTGTCATACACTTTTTTGGTTGGATGCACAAAATATTAATGCAAAAGAACTTTATTATGCAGTCCGTTGCTTTTATTTCTTCCATATCACAAGTTCGTATAAAGTTTATTTTCCTCACACTAAAAGATCATACATATTTAGAGAGCAGTTTTTATTGCTTGCACCGATGACAACTCACTTGAAGGATCTTACTCAATCCATAGGTAGATATGGTGGACTCTCATGGCAAAACTGGGTTAAGGGATTTTGGATGCACAAGTAGTATCTCTACTTAGTGCAGAAGATTTGGCTAGGATAGGATGGGAAGCAAGCTCAACATGTTGGAGGATCCATGACAATATAACTTCTATTCAGATATAAGAAAAACATAACTCATTATGTTGTCTTCCTTGTCCAACCTCAACCTTTCAGCATATAATATTTTAATGAGTGCTCACAATCACAAAAGATGTCCAAGATAGTGTATTTATATGTGAGACCTCTCTTTAGTTATTACTTCCTATTAATTGCGACAATGACCAAAACTATCTTTGTCAACCCTCAATAAATTTCATGTGACATACTTCTTATATGTGAAGTCATCACTTTCCATTGGATTATTATATAATCTTTTTATTTATTTTATTCTTTTCCCAATATCAAAGAAAGAAAGCAAAACCCTTAGCTCAAAACTAATCTGTATTATAAAACTCTCGCACTCGATTACATAGATAGAACATAAAGCAAAAACTCAAATACTAGATCAAACTAAAACTTTTATTCTACTAGATCAAGATCGAACTAAGATAAACGATAATGGTAAAGAAGTGATGGTGATATGATACCGGGACACCTCCCCCAAGCTTGGCACAAGCCAAGGGGAGTGCCCATACCCATGTACCAACTAGCATCAACTACAAGGAGTAATCAACACTACTAGCAACCCACAGGTACCAATCTGAGGTTTTGAGACAAAGATTGAATACAAGAGATGAACTAGGGTTTGAGAGGAGATGGTGCTGGTGAAGGTGTTTATGAAGATTGACCCTCCCTCGATGAGAGGATCGTTGGTGATGACGATGGCTTCGATTTCCCCCTCCCGGAGGGAAGTTTCCCCGGCAGAATAGCTTCGCTGGAGCCACTGATGTCTACTACGCAACCTTCTTCTTGTAGACGTTGTTGGGCCTCCAAGTGCAGAGGTTTGTAGGACAACAGCAAATTTCCCTCAAGTGGATGACCTAAGGTTTATCAATCCGTGGGAGGCGTAGGTTGAAGATGGTCTCTCTCAAACAACCCTGCAACCAAATAACAAAGAGTCTCTTGTGTCCCCAACACACCCAATACAATGGTAAATTGTATAGGTGCACTAGTTCGGCGAAGAGATGGTGATACAAGTGCAATATGGATGATAGATATGGGTTTTGTAATCTGAAAATATAAAAACAGCAAGGTAACTAATGATAAAAGTGAGCACAAACGGTATTGCAATGTTAGGAAACAAGGCCTAGGGTTCATACTTTCACTAGTGCAAGTTCTCTCAACAATAATAACATAATTGGATCATATAACTATCCCTCGACATGCAACAAAGAGTCACTCCAAAGTCACTAATAGAGGAGAACAAACGAAGAGATTATGGTAGGTTACGAAACCACCTCAAAGTTATCCTTTCTGATCGATCTATTCAAGAGTCTGTAGTAAAATAACACGAAGCTATTCTTTCCGTTCGATCTATCATAGAGTTCGTACTAGAATAACACCTCAAGACACAAGTCAACCAAAACCCTAATGTCACCTAGATACTCCAATGTCACCTCAAGTATCCGTGGGTATGATTATACGATATGCATCACACAATCTCAGATTCATCTATTCAACCAACACATAGTACTTCAAAGAGTGCCCCAAAGTTTCTATCGGAGAGTCAATACGAAAACGTGTGCCAACCCCTATGCATAAGTTCACAAACGGAACCCGCAAGTTGATCACCAAAACATACATCAAGTGGATCACGTGAATATCCCATTGTCACCACAGATAAGCACATGCAAGACATACATAAAGTGTTCTTAAATCCTTAAAGACTCAATCAGATAAGATAACTTCAAAGGGAAAAATCAATCCATTACAAGAGAGTAGAGGGGGAGAAACATCATAAGATCCAACTATAATAGCAAAGCTCGCGGTACATCAAGATCGTGCCAAATCAAGAACACGAAAGAGAGAGAGATCAAACACATAGCTACTGGTACATACCCTCAGGCCCGAGGGTGAACTACTCCCTCCTCGTCATGGAGAGCGTCGGGATGATGAAGATGGCCACCGGTGAGGGATCCCCCCCTCCGGCAGGGTGCCGGAACGGGTCTAGATTGGTTTTCGGTGGCTACAGAGGCTTGCGGCGGCGGAACTCCCGATCTATTGTGTTCCTCAATGTTTTTAGGGTATATGGACATATATAGGCGAAAGAAGTCGGTGAGGGGAGCCACGAGGGGCCCACGAGGGTGGGGGCGCGCCCAGGGGGTAGGGCGCGCCTCCCTGCCTCGTGGCTTCCTTGAAGCTTCCCTGACGTCTACTCCAAGTCTCCTGGATTGCTTCCGTTCCAAAAATAACTCTCCCGAAGGTTTCATTCCGTTTGGACTCCGTTTGATATTCCTTTTCTTCGAAACACTGAAATGGGCAAGAAAACATCAATTTGGGCTAGGCCTCCGGTTAATAGGTTAGTCCCAAAAATAATATAAAAGTGTTTAATAAAGCCCATAAACATCCAAAACAGATAATATAATAGCATGAATACTTCATAAATTATAGATACCTTGGAGACGTATCAGCATCCCCAAGCTTAATTCCTGCTCGTCCTCGAGTAGGTAAATGATAAAAGAATTAATTTATGAAGTGTGAATGCTAGCAGGTGCACAAGTTTGATCAATGATAATTTCAATCACCTTTTCTAGCATCATCATATGTCATAACAGTAGCTCATCTCATAAAACTTTTCATAATCAAGTAACAAACTATTCACATGTTAAAGTATAGATCATAAACTTTCTTGAAAACTAACAAACCGTGTTATTAGTCATCAAACAATTACAATTCATCTTATTTTCAGGAAGAGTCTATGTCAGAGCTTTGATTTAGCAAATCCCACATACTCAACTATCATATAGTCTTCCATGATTGCTACCACTCAAAGCATATTTTTAGAACAAATAGCATTCATCGAACAGAGAAAGATAGGGGCTTAATGTTTCGCCTCCCAACCTTTTACCTCAAGGGTAATGTCAACAATAATAATTCATGATCAAATATATTTGAATGGCCATATATGCTTAGATCTTTCTCCACCACATGATGCTTGCCAACTAAAAAGTAGGTTGGAATGAGAAGGAATACTACTGACTCTTGCATAAAAGTAAAAGATAGGCCCTTCGCAGAGGGAAGCAGGGATTTGCAGAGGTGCCAGAGCTCGAAGCTAAAACAGAGATGAAAATAATTTTGAGAGGTATGCTTTCATTGTCAACATAATGACCAAGAGTTCCCAATATCTTCCATACTAGATACATTATAGGCAGTTCCCAAACAGAAAGGTAAAGATTTTACTCCCCCTCCACCAACAGTCACACTCCACGGCTTGTCCGAAACAACGGCACCAAGCACGGGACACCCCCAGTCCTGGTAGGGATACCCACGTCGACGGAAGCCGTCGGATAAGCCGGGGGAGTCTGGTAAGCCGTCAACTGAGGCACCTGCTCCGCCTCTTGCCGTGCTCTGTCTTGGTCTGCTGCGTGAAAGGCTCCATTATGAGCCGGGCCATGGCCAGGGGGCGGGTCATGGCGTCGGACATTACTTGAGCCGGTCGCTGAGACCATGTGTCTGCTGTAACTCGGGCTCCGGCCTGGACGAGGGGTTGAGTGGATCTTGTCCCGGCTGTAAGAGTACGCCTCTTGCTGCGCCAGTGCTGTCTGAAGGAGTTCCCTGACCCGGCGGGTTTCAATAGCCGTCGGAGAGTCGCCGTCAATTGGGAGGGCCGCCAGCCGCGCTGCTGCGGCTACCATGTTCTCCAGCGGGTTAGCATAATGACCCGGTGGTATTGGCACATACTGAGGCGGGGCAGGGTTCACCCGGGGAGGCCCCATCACTTGTGGCTGAACAGGGGTCCCAGACCCGGGCACTATGATCCCTGGCGGGTTACTAGACCCTGCACCTGGCGTGTTGAAGAGGTTTCGAGGATCGTAAACCGGAGGGAGTCGAGATTGGGCTTTTTGATGCCTCCTTCTCATGACCTCATTGGACGCGTTCTGATCCATCGTGAGCCGGAAGGACTGCGCCTGAATCAACTGAGTCTGGGCGTCGAGAGCCGCCCTCTCTGCAGCCATCCTGATCCCTTCCGCTGCCAGATCCTCCTTAGCTTTCACTAGATCCAACTTTAACTGCGCCACCTCCGCATCATGCTGAGCTTGATCCGCCGGGTCAACCGCGGCGGTCAACAGGTGCCGTCCAACTATCAACAATCCTGGGGGAGTTTGTTTAAATTATTTGCAAATTTGTTTTTGATCTTTTGATCATAGGACTGGGCATCCCAGTTACCAGCCATTTTCTCGTGAATGATGAGTGGAGTCCACTCATCGTGAGAATAACCCACCTAGCATGGAAGATACCGACAGCCCCTAGTCGCTACATGAGCGATTCGGGCATACAAAACAGATTATTATTTGAAGGTTTAGAGTTTGGCACATGCAAATTTACTTGGAACGGCAGATAAATACCGCATATAGGTAGATATGGTGGACACTCATGGAATAAACTTGGTTCAAGGAATTCGGATGCACAAGCAGTATTCCCGCTTAGTACAGATATTTTGGCTAGCAAAGGATTCTAAATAGCAAGCACCACATGTTAGAGGATCCATAACAATATAACTTCTATACAAATATAGCCAAGCATAACTCATTATGTTGTCTTCCTTGTCCAACTTCAACTAATTTGCTCAAGTTTGAAAATAATTAATGGGGCTCACAATCATAGAAGATGTCCAAGATAGTATATTTATCTGTAAAATCTCTCTTCCTTCAATATTCTTTCATGAATTGTTCAAGTGACCAATACAATGTTTGCTAACCTTCAATAAATTTACCACCTCTACTTCTTATATGTGAAGGCATTACTACCCATGGGAAAGGCATATGAAACATATATAATTTCAGATTTATGATATTCAAATCATTCAACTATTTACTCATAGGATATAAGTGAAGCACACGAGTAAATGACAAACTACTCCAAAAAGATATAAGTGAAGATCAATGAGTAGTTAAATAATTATTTGGCTATGTGAAGACTCTCCCATTTAATAATTTCAGATCTTGATACTTTATTCAAACAGCAAGCAAAACAAAATAAAATGACATCTAAGAATAGCAAACATCATGTGAAGAAGCAAAAACTTAGGATCAACCGATACTAACCGATAGTTGTCGAAGAAGAAAGGTGGGATGCCAACCGGGGCATCCCAAAGCTTAGACGCTTGAGACTTCTTGAAATAGTATCTTGGGCTGCCTTGGGCATCCCCAAGCTTGAACTTTTGTGTCTCCTTAATTCCTCTCATATCATGGTTTCCTAAATCTCGAAAGCTTCATCCACACCAAACTCAACAAGAACTCGTGAGATAAGTTAGTATAAACCAATGCAAAAACCTTATCATACTCTACTGTAGCAAATCTCTAAAATTATTATTCAGCATTGCATACTAAATGCCTCTGCATATTTAATAGTCCTATCCTCAAATAGAATCATTAAAGAAGCAAACATATGCAAACAATGCAAACATAACAGCAATCTGCCTAAACAGGATAGTCTGTAAAGAATGCAGCAAGATCCATACTTCCCTAGATCCAAAAATTATGAAAGAAAATTCCCACTGTAGTAAATTTATCAGATCTTATTATGCAAAAGGTTTCAACATTTTATCACATTCTGACTTTTCTAGGGAATTTTTGCAACAGCGGTAAACTTTCTGTTTTAAAACAGCAACATGTATGCTTGCAAAATAAGTATGGTAAAGGCTATACTTGACATTTTTATTGAAAATAGAGATGCAAAACATTATTCTAAATAACAGCAAGCAAATACTAACAAAATAAAATGACACTTCAAGCAAGACACATATCATGTGGTGAATAAAAATATAGCTCCAAGTAAAGTTACCGATGAACGAAGACGAAAGAGGGGATGCCATCCGGGGCATCCCCAAGCTTAGGCTTTTGGTTGTACTTGAATATTACCTTGGGGTGACTTGGGCATCCCCAAGCTTGGGCTCTTGCCACTCCTTATTCCATAGTCCGTCGAATCTTTACCCAAAACTTGAAAACTTCACAACACAAAACTCAACAGAAAATCTCATGAGCTCCGTTAGTATAAGAAAATAAAACCACCACTTAGGTACTGTTGTGAACTCATTCTAAATTCATATTGGTGTAATATCTACTGCGTTCTAACTTATCTATGGTTCATACCCTCCGATACTACTCATAGATTCATCAAAATAAGCAAACAACACATAGAAAACAGAATCTGTCAAGAACAGAACAGTCTGTAGTAATCTGTACCAAACGTATACTTCTAGAACTCATAAAAATCTGCCAAAATAGGACGACCTAGATAATTTTATTATTGATCTACTGCAATTCGAATCAGTATTTTATCGCTTGCTGGTGATTTTTAACAATTGTTTTCGTGAACAGAAAGTTTCTGTCTTTTTCAGCAAAATCAAATAATTATCATCCAAGAAGATCCTATAGGTCTTACTTGGCACAAAAACTAATTAAAACATAAAACCACATCTAACCAGAGTTCTAGATGATTTATTTATTACTAAACAGGAACAAAAAATAAAATTGGGTTGCCTCCCAATCGAGCGCTATCGTCTAACGCCCCTAGCTAGGCATGATGATTTCAATGATGCTCACATAAGACATAAGAATTGAAACATAAAGAGAGCATCATGAAGAATATGACTAGCACATTTAAGTCTAACCCACTTCCTATGCATAGGGATTTTGTGAGCAAAAAACTTATGGGAACAATAATCAACTAGCATAGGAAGGCAAAACAAGCATAACTGCAAAACTTTAAGCACATAGAGAGGAAACTTGATATTATCGCAATTCCTACAAGCATATATTCCTCCCTCGTAATAATTTTTAGTAGCATCATGAATGAATTCAACAATATAACCATCACATAAAGCATTATTTTCCTGATCTACAAGCATAGAAATTTTATTACTCTCCACATAAGCAAAATTCTTCTCTTTCGGAATAGTGGGAGTATCATAAAAGGCTCGAATACTATAAATTGTTTCCACATTAAAGAGTAATGTTCAGAAAAAGGGTACTCATAATCATGACAAGTTTTATAAATATAATCATCACTACCTTTTATAGCATAAGTATCATCACAATAATCATCATAAGTAGCAACTTTGTTCTCATCATAATCAATTGAAACCTCTTCCAAGATAGTGGAATCATTACTAAATAAAGTCATGACCTCTCCAAATCCACTTTCATAATTATCACAATAAGATTCAACACCCTCCAAAATAGTGGGATCATTACTTCCTAAAGTTGACACTCTTCCAAACCCACTTTCATCAATATAATCATCATAAGTAGGAGGCATGCTATCATAACAAATTTGCATATCAAAACTTGGGAGGCTAATAACATCATCTTCATTAAACATAGCATCCCCAAGCTTGGTACAAACATTAATTTCAGCAAATATATTCTCAAACTTGTCATTCTCATCAAACATAGCATCCCCAAGCTTGGGCCTTTTCATATCATAAGCATAATCACTCTCATCATTAACAGTATGGATAGCACCAATAGTATAGCAATTATCATCATCACAATGAGTAATAGGAGCAACATCATTAGGGAGGGATACCTTTTCACCTTTGCTTCATCGTCTTTTCTTTTTCTTCTTCACATCATGTGTGGGTTTAACCCTATTTTTTGAGCTCCTTATTGATGAGATTGGTTGAATAGAAGGCTCCTCCTCGTTACCTGATTCATCATAAGGAATAATAGGAGGATATTGGGAAGTCTCTTCCCTTTCATTAGTATTCTCTTCATCTTCTATTTGTTTTCTTTACTCTATGTAATTGGCAATATAAGGATTTTCAATGCAATTCACCGCACAATACATAAAAATTTCTCCTTGATCAAAATCAAGAACTTTATCAAGGACAAATTCTGGAAGATCCTTAGTTATAAGTTTCCCCGGCAGAATAGATTCGCTGGAGCCACTGATGTCTACTACGCAACCTTCTTCTTGTAGATGTTGTTGGGCCTCCAAGTGCAGAGGTTTGTAGGACAGTAGAAAATTTCCCTCAAGTGGATGACCTAAGGTTTATCAATCCGTGGGAGGCGTAGGTTGAAGATAGTCTCTCTCAAACAACCCTGCAACTAAATAACAAAGAGTCTCTTGTGTTCCCAACACACCCAATACAATGGTAAATTGTATAGGTGCACTAGTTCGGTGAAGAGATGGTGATACAAGTGCAATATGGATGATAGATATGGGTTTTTTGTAATCTGAAAATATAAAAACAGCAAGGCAACTAATGATAAAAGTGAGCACAAATGGTATTGCAATGCTAGGAAACAAGGCCTAGGGTTCATACTTTCACTAGTGCAAGTTCTCTCAACAATAATAACATAATCGGATCATATAACTATCCCTCAACATGCAACAGAAAGTCACTCCAAAGTCACTAATAGAGGAGAACAAACAAAGAGATTATGGTAGGGTACGAAACCACCTCAAAGTTATCCTTTCTGATCGATCTATTCAAGAGTCCGTAGTAAAATAACACGAAGCTATTCTTTCCATTCGATTTATCATAGAGTTCGTACTAGAATAACACCTTAAGACACAAATCAACCAAAACCCTAATGTCACCTAGATACTCCAATGTCACCTCAAGTATCCGTGGGTATGATTATACGATATGCATCACGCAATCTCAGATTCATCTATTCAACCAACATAGAACTTCAAAGAGTGCCCCAAAGTTTCTACCGGAGAGTCAAGACGAAAACGTGTGCCAACCCCTATGCATAAGTTCACAAACGGAACCCGCAAGTTGATCACCAAAACATACATCAAGCAGATCACGTGATATCCCATTGTCACCACAGATAAGCACATGCAAGACATACATAAAGTGTTCTCGAATCCTTAAAGACTCAATCCGATAAGATAACTTCAAAGGTAAAACTCAATCCATTACAGGAGAGTAGAGGGGGAGAAACATCATAAGATCCAACTATAATAGAAAAGCTCGCGGTACATCAAGATCGTGCCAAATCAAGAACAAGAGAGAGAGATCAAACACATAGCTACTGGTATATACCCTCAGCCCCGAGGGTGAACTACTCCCTCCTCATCATGGAGAGAGCCGGGATGATGAAGATGGCCACTGGTGAGGGATCCCCCCCTCCGGTAGGGTGCCGGAACGGGTCTAGATTGGTTTTCGGTGGCTACAGAGGCTTGCGGCAGCGGAACTCCCGATCTATTGTGTTCCTCAATGTTTTTAGGGTATATGGACATATATAGGCGAAAGAAGTCGGTCAGGGGAGCCACGAGGGGCCCACGAGGGTGGGGGGCGCGCCCAGGGGGTAGGGCACGCCTCCCTGCCTCGTGGCTTCCTCGAAGCTTCCCTGACGTCTACTCCAAGTCTCATGGATTGCTTCCGTTCCAAAAATAACTCTCCCGAAGGTTTCATTCCATTTGGACTCCGTTTGATATTCCTTTTCTTCGAAACACTGAAATAGGCAAGAAAACAACAATTTGGGCTGGGCCTCTAGTTAATAGGTTAGTCCCAAAAATAATATAAAAGTGTTTAATAAAGCCCATAAACATCCAAAACAGATAATATAATAGCCTGAATACTTCATAAATTATAGATACGTTGGAGATGTATCAGCCACTACTGCAGGAAGCTGCTAATGAGACACTACGATCAAAGACCCTTTGATGATACTGTGTGCGATGCATTAATCGCAAACGGTGACGTAAAAAACCGTCAAAAAAGATGCAAAACGTTTGTGATGGCGGAGCCATCAAACACGGTTCCGATTTTAGTTGCGTGTCCGATGCAGGGCACACGGTTGATCCATTCGAACTATTTGCGATGAGGCAGAACCACAGAAACGGGAAGCCATATCATTGTGTGTGCGATACACGGCATATAGTTCGCTCCGGTGAACTGTTTGGTATTAGGGAGGGCAACAGAAATGGTTAGCCAGATCAAGGTGTGTGTGATATATGGCATACGATTCACTTGGACGAACTGTTTTCGATTAGGAAACACAACAGAAACGGTTCAACTTATGTGTGTGATATGCGGGATACAGTTCACATGGATGAACTGTTTGCGATGAGTCAAAAGAACACAAATGAGTCGTGTAAACAAGATGTGTGTGATACGCGGCAAACAACCAACTCAGATGAACTGTTTGCGATGAGAAATTACAACATAGACGGTTAATACAGTTAGTTCATGTGCGATTCTGTGTGTACAAAAAACTTTGAAAATGCAAACTAGTTGCTTGCGGTGGCTAGGAGTATCACACATGATGCGTCTGCGAGTACTCATGTGCAATGATTAGTAAGTTACACATACGTTTCCTTATGTTAACACGTGGGTGAATTCGCAATATGGACAGTTAATATGCAAATGCCTTCTGGACATCGGGCACGCTTAAACTCAATGTACTGTGTATGATACTAATACTTTCCATGAAAATTTAAGAACTTGGCTAACAGCATTTGAGTAACATATATATAGTGGTTACACTATTCGACAAAAGGAGGATCTTCGTAACACGGTTTTGACAACCATATGGTCCATATCTACATACTTAACATCGTAACAACTATCACATATTAAGAGGCTGAGGGCCAACAACCATATGGTCCATATCTACATACTTAACATAGTAACAGCTAGCACATTTTAAGAGGCTGAGGGCCAACAACCACAACTATCCGCTGGAAGCAGCTTGATCACGGTGACTCGGCATCTCGTCAATGAAAAGGAAGAGCCCTCGCGTGTCTTGGTAGAGCATGAGTAGAACAGTGTCTCCAATTTTTCAATATGGATGCATTGGCACGACAAGCGAGAACTTGTTAATTTGAATGGTTCCATTTCTGCGGGAAATGCAGTACCTTGCAATCACTTCGGCGTTATTAGCAGGCACAAGTGTAATTCGACCACGCCGGGAAATCGATGCAGGAACTGCTACAGCGGGCAATTTCTGTTGAAATGTAGAATAAAAACCAATTGTAACATATCATTGAAGATATATATATATATAGTTTATGAGCATCAACATTAAAATCAGACTTTTTACCAGCGTTTTGTGCACACAATTGGTTTTGTTCAATGTGTGCACCATAGGTATAATTAATCCCATCCAAAATCCAGCGTTCATACGTTGTGCTATCTCTGTCAGATTATCAACAAAGTTTATGACATGCTTCAAGTCCTTCAAGTGAAATTTGGTACGCTTAGTAACATACAGATCGTTCACTATGCATCCAACATATCCTGCTTAAAAGGTGGAAAGGTATTATTTATTCAGAACATGGCAGAAGAATATATAGTGCACATAAATTGGTAAATAGAATTTGTTACTGCCTAGGAACAGAGTCAGAAAATGAAATCACGATTGGTTGCTTGAATAGTGATCAATTAGTCAGAACAAATACCCTGATTTTGCTAAGTAATATACCAGCATGGAGAAAGTTGAAAGGACACTAACCTCGATCAGACATTGATCGGCTGATGACGTTGGGGAAGTAAACAACCATGTTAATTAGACCAGACTGTGGTGCACGCACTAGAATTTTATTGCCAGCTTTTAGTTCATAACACTTAGACATTTTTCTCCAAAGGTCCGTATCAAAATAGGAGTGACCATCTTTATCAAGTTTGACGCTAACCCTCATTGTAAATCCATGCTACGTTGTCAATATGACATCCATGGAGTCATCAACAAAGTAAAGCCCAAGATTTCCTTCTACTCATGTTCTTGCAAAGCAAGGGATGTACTGCTTGAAATGAAAATTAAGATCGTAAATTAGATATATTGAAAAAATAGAGCAAGATGCAAATATGGAAGTAACTCATAGAACCGATCAATATATAGATGAAAGCAAAGTACAAAAATATATAATTAAAAATAGATAGTGTAACAAAGATTTGACGCAAATATGAGAGTAACTGAATGAACAATACATCATATGTTTGCCTAATATAGGGGGGTCGGCTTTGACCTCTAGGCTGCATGTGGCACCATACCTTTTATCCAAATGTAGTAACAGACGGTATATATTCACAAATTTAGGCCATGCCGACCGTGGTAGGTTGAGATTGAACATACCGAGCGCTCCCTGAAGTCATCCGGAATGGTGAGATAGAACTTCGTTTTCGACTGGCCGCGTTCACACTTGCCCGATTTGTGCTCGCACTGTGGACACATGAATGAACACCCACGAATCAGCTAGAACAAAAACGAATCCACGGCGATTTATGTTGGCTGATTAACAGCGATGGACGGACTCCGATAAGAGATGAGTGAATATTTCGCTAAGTTGATTACCTTCTCCATTGGAAAAATCCCCGGCCCAATCCCGCAAAAAAACCCAATCGACCAGAGTTTAGAATGTCGGTGCAGATAGGCGGCGGAAAGCGGTAGGGGCGAAATCTTGTGCCATTTGTAGCGCGACCTCCGCCCGCCGACAACAGCCGTCGAGCTTAGGGTGGCTGCCGCCATAGATGTTGATGAGGTGCAGAGTTGTGGAGGAGTCCGCAGCGAGTGGGTGGGGATGAAGTGGGGGAGGGTTTTCTTTTTTCCTTTTGCATGTGTGGGTGAACACACACGGTTCGCAGAGGCGCCGGAGATGAATCGTGTGCGATAGTAAATCATCGAGATTGAATGGGATTCAAAATTTCCTTTGTCCTTTGTCCATGAGTATTTTTCTATGATGAACATAAACCCTGCAAATCACCGTGTTCAAATTTGGCACATTTCCGGGTTCATTTACAATATTTAGGGGATTATGTGCATTTTCTAGGCATATAGCACATAATTCAAATTCAAACAATCGGTGCATGAAAAGGTGCACGAGAACGGTATGGAAAACCATGATCATGCTATTTAGTAAATTCTCACGCCTTTTACAAGGAATGGGCATATATTTCAAGGAAATGTGTTTACTGGGTACTATACAAAAATGAAATACATGCTTGGAAAACATGACGCCTGGCGTGGTGCCATGGTATGGCCTCGCCATGCCCTGATAAAATTTGAGAATGTTTGTCTTATGTCGTCATTCACGGCATTCATAAATTGAACCATCACCGAGGAATTTCATGGTTTCGAGGGGGAAATCAGCAAGATTGAAGGAGTCGGGAATCCAAATTTCCTTCCTAGCTTGTCATTTAGTTTTTTCTACAATCAACATACCCCCTCCAATGCAACGTGTTCAAATTTGGCATTTTTTCGGGCTCATTTACCATATTAGGGGATTATCAACTATACAAAAATGAAATACGTGCTTGGAAAACATGACGCCTGGCATGGTGCCATGGTATGGCCTCACCATGCCCTGGTTAAAAGCTGAGAAGGTTTGATTTATGTCGTCATGCACGCCCTTCATAAATCGAACCATCACCGAGGAAGTTCCATGCTTTTGAGAGGGAAATCACCAAGATTAAAGGGGAATCCAAATTTCCGTCCTAGTTTGTCATTCAGTTTTTTTCCAACGATCAACATACCGCCTCAAATGCAATGTGTTCAAATTTGACATTTTTTCGGGCTCATTTACCATATTTAGGGGATTATTTGCATTTTTCTAGGCATTAATGCACATAATTCGAATTCGGACAATCGGTGCATGAAAAGGTGCACAAGAACGGTCTGGAAAACCATGCTTGTGCTATTTAGTACATTCTCATGCCTTTTGCAAGGAATGGGCAGATATTTCAAGGAAATGTGTGGCAATAGTCAACCATAAATGCGTCGTTTACTAGGTTAACAACTATACAAAAATGAAATACATGCTTGGAACAGATGACGCTTGGCGTGGTGCCATAGTATGGCCTCACCGTGCCCTGGTAAAAATTTGAGAATGTTTTCCTTATGTCGTCATGCACACCTTTCATAAACCGAACCATCACCGAGGAAGTTTCATGGTTTCGAGGGGGAAAACACCAAGATTGAAGGGGGGGTCCAAGTTTCCTTTGTCCTTTGTCCATGAGTTTTTTTCTATGATGAACATACACCCTTGAAATTACCGTGTTCAAATTTGGCACTTTTCCGGGTTCATTTACCATATTTAGGGGATTATGTGCATTTTCTAGGCATTAATGCACATAATTCAAGTTCACACAATCGGTGCATGAAAGAGTGCACAAGAACGGCCTGGAAAACCATGCTCGTGCCATTTAGTAAATTCTCGTGCCTTTTACAAGGAATGGGCAGATATTTTGATGAAATGTGTGGCAATAGTCAACCAGAAACGTTTGTTTGTTGGGTTTTCAACTATAGAAAAAATAAAATAAATGCTTGAAAAACATGATGCCTGGCATGGTGCCATGGTATGGCCTTACCATGCCATGGTAAAATTTGAGAAGGTTTGGCTTATGTTGTCATGCATGCCCTTCATAAATCGAACCATCACCGAGGAAGTTCCGTGCTTTCGAGAGGTAAATCACCAAGATTGAAGGGGAATCCAAATTTTCTTCGTTCTTTGCCCTGGAGTTTTTTTTCTACGACGAACATACACCCTGCAAATCACCATGTTCAAATTTGGCATTTTTCCGGGCTCATTTACCATATTTAGGGGATTATGTGCATTTTCTAGGAATTTAGCGCATATAAATCCAATCCAGCTACAGCTGCACGGGTGTGATGTGAGGGACGTGGATTGCCGTTCGATCACGGCACATCCTACGATGCACCTGCGCGATCCGCATGGCTGGGGTTCCGGCCAATCATAACGCAACACACAATAGGCTCAGCGCACACTGTTTCCGAAAGCGACGGAGATGAACCGTGTGCAATAATGAACGAGCAAAATTTTAAGGGAAGTCAAATTTTCTTTGTCGTTTGTTATTGAGCTCTTAAAAACCACTGCACTGTACGGCTGCCCGGCCCCTCCGTCCCAGAGCTCTCTCCAAGCGTAGTTCATGGCACCGCAGTGCATAGTAACTGGTAAGGAAGCGATGGCATCCCGCTGCACCGCGTTCCTCACTGCCCGCGACCGCACACATGGTAAGGAAGCGATGGCATCTCGCCGCGCCAAGTTCATCGCCGGCGGCGGCCACACAGTTACGTGGGCGGACTTTGAGGCTGCCATGGTCGAATAGGCGGTGGATCTAGAGGCGGCCAAAGCCACACAGAAGTAGCGGAAAAGGCAGAAAGCAGTCAAGAAAAGAGAGTCCTGCCGCCTAAAGAAATAAGAGGCCACACGCCGTGGTGAGGAGAGCTTGGTGGAGATCGAAGCACGGTGGGTTGCCGCCTACAAGGCCGGGAAGGAGAACGCCGGCATCTGGCCGGCATGCCCTGATGGCAGCATGTGAGAAGTAGTTAGTGCGTGTGTCGCCCGTAGTCTTAGAGCAAATTACCAGTAGTACTTTAAGTTTGTAGTATTAATGTACAATGTCGGTAAGAGCATCCTTTGAGGGCTTTGAGCGTTGTTTAGCATGTGTTCACCGAAGTGTAGCCGCACCTCGGCCCCAAATAATACCGAAACGTCCGCCCGCAGCCACCGGAGGAGACTAGAGCTGGCCGCAGCTGGTTTTTACTCCCACCTCACCGCGCGAGTTGGCCGCACACCGGCTTAAATTGTCGCGTCGGCGGATGGCAGCAAGCTTCTCTCTTGTTGCATAGGATCAAACCTGGCTACGCGAGCGAGGCAGGTTGACACTTGATTGCATTTCATAAACCGATGATTGCTCATCGGGTGTCACCTTGCCTCGTTCATGTACATTGAATAATCTTGATACAATGAAAGAGATTATTGAAATTAGGTGCGGTTGGAGATGCTGATAGATATAAGAATCATTAGAAGATCACAAAACACATGGTTTCTATGGCGTACCCGTGTGCGTTTTTTTTTTTGCGTTAATGATCCATAAGTCAGTTACCTGTGCGATGTTTCCTAATAAACCAGGCGTACATTTGACCGAAAAAATCAACTACACGTGTATATTTTTTTGGAGACGGCATCTGCCAATTTTCTCTTTTCTCCCGCACCCAAGTTTGAAGTGTTTGGGGCGCTTCGTCTGTGTTGTGTGTTTCCCCCGCCCAAGTTTGAAGTTTCCCAGCGAAATTTTCATTAGGCGCGCGATTTCAAAATTTATTCCTCCAACCACATCCCCACCCATCAAATTTCCTCAATATCTCCCCCCTCCCCCCCCCCCCCCCCGCCTCCGCCGCGGCCGACAGGGTGCAGGCTCTGGCCCAGATGAAGTGCCCCAGCGACTACCCCCCAGGACTTAACAGGTATGCTTGCAACGGCTATGATTTGTACGGTTGATGTATTAAGCATGTTCGTGCCTTGTTTATTTCAGTACTGCACACTGTGCAATGTTCAAATATTACCGTGTCCAGCTCAATTTCACCAATACCAGCAACAAACTTAGAATACATGACTCAGGATATCACTAGAGATGCTGCCCATTTGCTATTTTTGGTGGATGCTAACCCTGTTTTACTTAACATGCCTGTCCATGTACTTACGCAGGGTCATAATGGCCGATGCTGTTGTTTGCCATCGTGGTTAGCTGCATCCCATGTCTTACAGCATTTTACATAATTTGTGCAATTGCAGTTTAACTTCTACCATTTACTGGTTGCCTGTAGGTACACATGTCAGTGGCACTGATCCACGCTTCTACCCGGAGGAACAGCTCGCCTCCGCCGTCGCTGACTTTGGGCGGGCTCTGGCCAAGATGAAGTGCCCCAGCTACCTCTCAGAACATACCAAGTATGTACTCACCAGTTCAATCTTACCAATATCAGTTGCAACTAATGGCTATGTTATGTACGGTCAATGTATTAAGCATGTTCTAGTAAACATGCCTAACACGTTTTTGCTACTTTTCCTACCTTTTTATAGACATCTGGGCCATTCTCTGCTCTGGTAGCACCTGCCTTGTGATGTTTAACTATGCCAATTGTATTTTTATCAGTACCGGTTTCAATGTCTATTAAGCCTGTTGCAATTAACAGTTGAATCCATTTTTAAACAGTTGTATTTCAATGGCTACAAACTTACAAAACATGACTTAGGATGCCATTAAGCCTGTTGCAATTAGCAGTTGTATCCATTTTTTAATCTGTCCATTTGCTACCATGCTACTCTCCGCAATGAAGATATACTAGAGATGCTGCCCATTTGCTATTTTTGGTGGATGCTAACCCTGTTCTACTTAACATGCATGTCCATGTACTTACGCGGGGTCATAACGGCCGATGCTGTTGTTTGCCGTCGAGGTTAGCTGCATCCCATGTCTTACAGTATTTCACATCATTTGTGCAATTGCGGTTTAACTTATACCATTTACTGGTTGCCTGTAGGTACACATGTCAGTGGCACTGATCCACACTTTGACCCGGAGGAACAGCTCGCCTCCGCCGCCGCTGACTTTGGGCGGACTCTGGCCAAGATGAAGTGCCCCAGCAACTACCTCTCAGAACTTACCAAGTATGTACTCACCAGTTCAATATTACCAATACCAGTTGCAATTAATGGCTATGTTTGTACGGTTGATGTATTAAGCATGTTGTAGTAAACATGTCTAACACGTTTTAGCTACTTTCCCTACCTTTTCATAGACAACTGGGCCATTCTCTGCTCTGGCAGCACCTTCCTTGTGATGTTTAACTTTGCCAATTGCATTTTATTAGTACCGGTTTCAATGGCTATTAAGCCTGTTGCAATTAATAGTTGAATCTATTTGTAAATAGTTGTATTTCAATGGCTACAAACTTACAAAACATAACTTAGGATGTTGTTAAGCCTTTTGCAATTAGCAGTTGTATCCATTTTTAATCTGTCCCTTTGCTACCATGCTACTCTCCGCAATGAAGATATACTAGAGATGCTGCCCATTTGCTATTTTTGGTGGATGCTAACCATGTTGTACTTAACATGCTTTTCCATGTACTTACGCAAGGCCATAACGGGCGATGCTGTTGTTTGCTGTCGAGGTTAGCTGCATCCCATGTCTTATAGTATTTTACATCATTTGTGCAATTGTAGTTTGGCTTCTAATATTTACTTGCTTCTTGTAGGTACACATGTCGGCAACACCGATCCATGCTTCGACCCGGAGCAAGAGCTTGCCTCCGCCACTGCTGACTTTGGGTGGGCTCTGACCAAGATGAAGTGCCCCAGGAACTACCTCTCGGGACTTACCAAGTATCAACTCACCAGTTCAATCTTACCAATACCAGTTGCAATTAATAGCTATGTTTTGTACGGTCAATGTATTAAGCATGTTGTAGTAAACATGCCTAACACGTTTAGCTATTTCCCTACCTTTTTATAGACAACTGGGCATTATCTGCTCTGGTAACACCTGCCTTGTGATGTTTAACTCTGCCAATTGCATTTTTATCAGTACCGGTTTCAATGGTCATTAAGCATGTTGCAATTAATAGTTGTATCCATTTTTAAACAGTTGTATTTCAATGGCTACAAACTTACAAAACATGACTTAGGATGTTGTTAAGCCTGTTGCAATTAACAGTTGTATCCATTTTTTAATCTGTCCCTTTGCTACTGTGCTACTCTTTCGCAATGAAGATATCACTACAGATGCTGCCGTTTTATTACCATTTGCTATTTTTGGTGGATGTTAATAACCCTGTTGTAGTTAACATTGGCTTTCCATGTACTTACACAGGGCTACAATGGGCGATGTTGTTGTCTGCCGTCGAGGTTAGCTGCATCCCATGTCTTATACACCATATGTTCTTAAATATAAGTATTTTTAGAGATTCCAATATAGACTACATAAGGAGCAAAATGAGTGAATCTAGATTCTAATCTAAACTATATATATAATTCTATATACATCCGTATGTAGTTCATATTGAAATCTCTAAAAATACTTGTACTTAGGAACGCAGGTAGTTGTATTTTACATTATTTGTGCAATCTCAGTTTAGCTTCTAACATTTACTGGTTGCTTGTAGGTACATATATGAGCGGTACTGATCCATGCTTCGATCCCTTTTGCGTATGGGGCAATGAGATATTCATGAACAAGCGTCAAGTGAGGAAACTAAGAAAGATTGTTAGGCGAAAGAAACGGGTGATGGGAATTAAGCACTTTATTTACACTTTGTCCAAGACAACAGTGAACTTTAGGATGGTAAGTAATGTGTTGCCTTTTCCCCCTGCCCACAACAAGTTACTCTATTAGACCTCAGTATCTGATATTTTTCTCTTTTTAGTGGTTTCCGAAGCTATTTACTGATGATTAACTTGCAAACTACATGACCGGAGTGGAGGCAACTAAGGTTAAATTATATAATTCATGCTACCATGATAATGCTCTAGAAGTCTTCCTGAAGGCGGTGAAGGATGGGCGGGCGATCGTCACAAGGGGTTGGACAAAAGTTGTTCGTGCCTATGGCATGCAGAAAGGCACATTATGGGCATTCCTCTTCTTCAACACCATCGGCAGTCAAAATGATTTACACTTGTCTCTTCACCTTTACCGCCTCTAAATATTGTGGTTCATCATAGTTAATTGCTGTCTAATCCAGTAATTACTGAACATATTGTACTGACAATTTTATTTATGGATTCGTTGTTGAACCATTGTGCTGAGAATTTGAATTGCACGTTTCATATTTCAAAATTTCCAATTCGAGTAATAAATTACAGGGGAAAATAAAAATATATCGGAGCAAATAAAATAATGTGCACACAGTTAGAAAGAAAACAGCGTGTGCGATGAAAAAAAGAGAACAAACGGTTCTTTGACGTGAAGCATTTGCGATGCCCGACGGACGCACACACGGTTTCATCTCATATGCGTGTGCGATTCATGGTAATACGACAAACGTTTTAAACCTGTGTGTGTGTGTGATAGGAATACCAATCGCACACAGTTATGAAAATGGACACGTTTGCGTTAGTAGAGGTACCGCACACATTTTACATTCTTAAACCGTGTGCGATAACGTACCTATCACAAACATATCGGTAGATTAAATGTTGATGTTCACCTTTTTCACACGACTATAGCGGCGTAATCGTTTGGGATGTCTCTCTGATCAGAAATGTAACATCGAGATGTAACGTGTGGGACTGGGGCGGCTTCTCATACGTTTATTCTATGGCGATCGTCAGTAGCCGCTCGCCCATCCCCGACGGTTTCTCGGTCGTGTGGGAAGGACCCCCCTATCACCCACACTCACTTGGCGACGGTTTCAAATGCCATCGCGGAAAGGGGTTAAAACCGTTTGTATTGCACCTTACGGTACCAATGAGCCCTTGATTGCTTCTGCCCAGGTTCCGCCTCGAGACAGCGGCGCTTTGCCCCAAAAGCTTCCTTCTGATTTTTTTTCTAGGTCAAAACCTCTCATATAGCAGAAGATGGGCACCGGATGATGGCCAGGGGGCGACAAGCCCTGGAGACGCGCCCTGGTGGATAGGGTGTGCCCCCCAGGATTGTGGCCTCCTGGTGGGTCCCCTTCTATTGTTTCTTCGCCCAATATTTTTTACATAATCCAAAATAATTCTCCGTAAAGTTTCAGGACATTTGGAGTTGTGCGGAATAGGTATCTCAGATTTGCTCCTTTCCGGTCCAGAATTCCAGCTGCCGGCATTCTCCCTCTTCATATGAAGCTTGTAAAATAAGAGAGAAAAGACATAAGAATTGTATCTTAAAGTGTAATAATAGTCCATAATTCAATAAATATTAACATAAAAACATGATGCAAAATGGACGTATCAGTTACACACTATGGTCCTCATTGCCAGAACATGGTCATTTCCACAATTAAGGTAATTAAACCAGAACCATGCATAAGAGCGATGGATCCGTTATCTCATATTGTCTTCGGCCCTCATAGATGTCTCCATCTGTCACATCAGAGGTCGTAGATTCCCTAAACAATATGTGTTACCTGTGTAGGACTTTAGATCATGTTGTCTGGGCCCTTAAATAGGAAAACACGCATAGTGTTCACCATAGTATAACAACTTACTACACAAATCATAAAACTACAAACATGAATGACGACATATAGAACTTGAATAAATGATTCTTACCGCTCACCTACATCTCCCATGCCTAGGGGGTACTACTCACACATCATAAGAGAATAATCAATCGCCACAGATAATATGTCCATGAAAACCATATCAATAATTATCGTGAAAATCCACAATAAGATGATTGATTCAACAAGTCTCAATCTCCAGATGAGTATGAATAGAGTTGCCCCGATCTTATAACTTGGAATTCCTCTTACAACAACAATGATGATAAACAAGTGAGTATGGAGGTGCAAGAACAAAACTAGAAGGATCTCTGAAGGTTCTTCTTCTCCGGATCACTTCTCTCTCTGTTTTGTATGGAGTGGCGGCGGCTAAGTCTCTTGAATGGCGTTGTTTCCTTCACAAAAGGTGTTCCTATAGATGAGGGGAAGCCCCTGGAACCTCATACGACCGCCCATACGAGCGCAAGCGTTCGTATGGTTGCCTGTCTTGCACTCTGGTGCATCTGGTGCAGAATCTTCCAACCTGGAAGATGTTGCATTTCTCTCAGTTTAGAGTAATGCACCTTGATTTCCTTCCATATGTGTTTTTTCCTGCCAAATAATGGAAAAACAAGTTTTATTCTTTATAGAAGGGTGAGCATTAGAAATAACCAAGAAATACCAAGTCAAAACTCCTTATAAAAATTCACAAATTCTTGAGCCATCGGAGTAGGCTCCTATATACTACTGCGCAGGATTGCAGTGCATACGACTTCTCCAACTATCACGCACCACACACAACACCAGGCTATAGCGAGAGACTCGGATCGATCGATCAATCTTGTTCTCTACAATGCGATGTCTCAAGCAGGCAATGGGGGCCTCGTCTATACAACCGCCCAACAGGGACATCGATCAACCAATCGGGGGTCCGCAACTACCGCACACAACATTGATCCAGTCTCGCATCAATCGCTCGGGGTTCAGTAATGTGAAGGCTCACAAAACGTATGAGATCACACAAACTACCTTGCAACTTGCTCTGGCCCAACCACCCACCATACACGTGCGAGGTGGAACTCATAGAGAAATCATCGAAAAATTCTCGCCTTCACTTCTATCACGATTATTTTACGTCATGGAGGGCCCAAAGAATTTCATGCAGGTGCCCCGTCTACCTGCCCAGGACGAAAGTTCATTTTTCTATCATAGAAGTAGGTGCCCATCACATCCATGATAATATGTGGTTTTGTCACTATTATGTTAATGAAAGTGTCACTTTCATGATTGAAAATGTTTCTGTTTGGAACAAAATGTCACGGATGTTTTTATTTCTTGTTATGTTCTCCGGAATTTTTCTGGCTCCGGGAAAATTTGTTTTCTTCATTTTTGTCTCTCTCCATTTGGTCCTTTGTGACAACTTTTTGACACTCCCCCCTCCTTATTGCAAACTTGCAACATGAATTGAAAAGCTTATGAGAATGGTGACATAATAGGTAAAATATGGTCATGATTGTGCAACTCGTGATAAGAAATAGTGATACAAAATTGATGTATCACCGGCCATCGTAGATGGGACCTATCACATGCGTATTTGAAGGTTGGCACCCTTTTTCTTTTCAGGAATTCAAACATGAACTTTGAATCAATCTCGTTTGCAAAATTATGCAGGCTTTGTTTAAACGAGAGCAAACCCTCAACGTTTTGCATCAAGTGATGCAAGCAACCCTTTTTATTGCGCATGTATTATTTTTTACACAGAAACATGACTCAAAAG
The DNA here is from genome assembly GCF_002575655.3 of Aegilops tauschii subsp. strangulata. NCBI lineage: Eukaryota > Viridiplantae > Streptophyta > Magnoliopsida > Poales > Poaceae > Aegilops > Aegilops tauschii. The sequence goes on from NC_053037.3 coordinate 348,242,156, forward strand.
CATTGTGACATGAATGAAATGATCCAATTTGTGCATCACATATTCTATTACTAGACCGTCATGCCTATAGGTTGTATATAATCCGTTCCATTGTCTTCGAGTGAGTGTAACCAGAGACGAGAGTACTAATTTTTTGTATGTTTATCCTAGTTCACATGAATCAGTTCATTTCCACTAAAACATGCACCTCTTTAAAAAATTACTTTCCGTTTGGCCTCCAGGCATCTATCTCATCAAGTACTTTTATGGTTGAGAAGCGACGATTGGTTCGATAGTTATGAGGGTAGTTATACCTAGCAACCATCAAAGATCAAATCTCGAGTTTGCATGTATCCCTTATTAAGGCAGTTTTAAATCTTTCAGTGGGAATGTTTCCACAGATAAACTGGGGATCCTTGTACATGTGGATGTGGTGTGCATGTGCATAACCGGTTTTCTTAAAATGTTTACTGTGGTAGGAAGCATGTCACATACAAATTCTGTAGATGCCTTAAGAACTCTGAAGTCGGCCACCCCGAGTAAAAATAGCAAATCTGAAGATGCGCAAAGGAACAAGCGCCACATGACTGTGGACACTTTGGCCCCAATAATTTAACAGTTGATGGGCCGATGGTAGACTTGGTCAAATGAGGTGGCAACCAACCAACAACTACAACTGCTAATTGTATGCAGTGCAAGTAGTAGTAACAGTTACTATATGCACAGCAAGTTCGGCGAATTTAAACCTTTTATAATCCTGCGCAGCATCCTGTGATGACCTGGGACTGGGACTGGGAGGTAGACTCATGTTGCTGTCGCGTGTGACCCACTGCTTCATTTGTTTGACCTCCTCCAAACTCCTCCTAGTCTTATAATTTCTCTGAGATCTGAAGAGCGATTCGAAATTCTGATCCGCTACCAGAATAGACGTGGTTCACCTGCTCCACATCGTTGCGGGCGCAGTGTGCCACCGGTCAGTGTGCCGAATTTGAATATGTGCCGTGAGGGAGACACGCGCAGCAAAAAGATTCCACCGCAACTTATGCGATGCGAGTTTTCGCTTGTGTTTTTTAGGTGCTCCGTAACCAGAGCAGCGTGGTCTGGTTCGAAATGGTGGTAGTTCACTCATGAAAATGACAAGTCGGTCTTGCTCTGGCTGCAAGACTATGGTAAGCATCTGGCCTTGTCACGGTCCATTCTCCTCCCTCCCTTTGTGTCATTTGTTTGGGCGTAAGCCTGAAAAGGTTGACCCGTATCCAGCATCCCTGGCCATAAATCCCATGACGACATACTTGACCGATCCCACTGGCCGCACGTCGCTCTCGGGCGCGCTCCACGTCGCCATCCGGCCGTCCGGACGCCGACCGACGTCCGCCGCGCCGGGCTGCGCTTCGGCGACGTCGCCCGCACGCGCCGCTCCCGCGCGGACGCCTCATCCTTTGCGCCATTCTGATCCACCCGACGGCCGGCGCAGTATGGAGGAAGCAAACGGCGCCGATCGTACCGTGCCGCACCGCACGGCACGGGCACGGGCCAGGGACGCGCGCCACACGTGCTCTCCTTCAATTTGATCGATCATTTGCACGGCCAGCCGGCCATCGAGCGTGACGTGCGCCGAACCGTACGCCCCAAAGTTCACTCGCATGCCCGGGCCCTCTCTCCGTCTCAAACCAAAATTCGAAGCCTACATATAAATTCTAAGTATCTGTAGACACATACTACTACAATCCACTTAGCATATAGCTTTGCCAATGCATGTTGCATGATGTGATTTGGCAGTCGGTAACAAGTTGGCGCATATTGGGCTAGCTAGGCTCCATTGGGACGATACTTAAACAATATTCTTGCTTTCTGTTCCTTCTCTTCACATGTGATGAAGAGATGGTCGTAATTAACATGTGAAGAGACGTACGTGCACGCAAGAGAGATGTGTTTTCCTTGGCCACGAATGGCCAGTGCACTAGTAGCTGTGTGTGACTAGCTAGCTAGCTAGCTAGGTTTGCCGACCGTAGCTTAGCACTGGTTGTTTGGTGGTGATTCGCGGGCACAAAACTCCGCAATCACCTCTAATTCTTGTACTTATTCGGCGATGGGTGAGAGGGGATGGAAAGCGATAGTACGTATGAGCATAGGGTAAAGCACGCTCCATCAGTGGTTTATTACTTTTAATTGGATAGAAATATTTGTCGACTGATTAGTTAATTTGCTGTAAGAAGCATGCATGCTTTGTTTTTGTGTGCTTTACTTACTTACCAAAGTGGAGAGAACTTTGATGCTTGCACGGCATGGAACAATCAACAACGGAATAGTTTAATCCCAGGGCTTGACTTGATCTGGTTAGAAAGACCTAACCGAGTCAAACTCACCTCTTAGCTTGGACCACCAACGTGCATGTTCAACTTGGACCAGTGACCTCTGCCTCACATGAGCATGATGCCATGCATGCATTGTTCCATCAGTACGATTTATCTCCTGGTAATTTGCTTGTATTTCCACTGTGTTTTTTTTTTCTGGCTTTTGTGCCAGTTAACATGCCAGTGCATGAGGCTCATTTGTTGAACTTTACTCGAATGATGAACTCTGGAATAATCAATAAAAGTGTGTGTTAGAGCAGACCTTGGGGTATTATATTTTGCATATTGTCAGTTGACGACTCTCTCAATGTCTCATTCAAAGAAAAAAGATTGTGTTTACAGGCGGCCTATATGGACCATGCATGGTCTACATGCGGTGATGCTTATTCACGCAATCACTGGGATCTTTTCTTTTCCACTTTCAAAGAGGCACTCCTGCCGCCTGCGCAGGAACAGTATTCAACGATAACAACATCTGGGCAGTGCCATTTTTTCCATCAAGCACGTTTTGACACCAGCAAAAGATCCAAAGCTAGCCCACAAGGTTGAAAGTCTTGCCATGTCTCAATTTCACCCTGCATGCCGTTCGCTCTTCCGACTAGATAGAGGAGAGCCACCGGCTTGACTGGGTCACAGTCCCGCCCCGGCCCTAGCCATATGATATGCCTCTCTGGTCGTCGTAGAAAAGGAGAGGAAAGGTGCCATGCAAGTGGTGGGGTCTGATGGGCCGGGAGACCTCTCATTTCCGATCCCCTTCGAGATAACACGACGTGGAGAAAGGATGGCTTTTTCTAGTCTGAAACTGGCCTGCTTTCCTGTTCATCCTGAAAGTGATCTGAGTTGGGAGTTGCAACTGCTGGCCTTGCCCTTCCCACTTTTGGCCTCAGCTTTCTGGAACAAGATTTTACATGGATCTCTTGGGTTTGGTTTCTTTGCTTTGCTCTCTCTACCTCCTGGAGATAATGGAGATATATGATGCCCAAGCAGAATGGTGGTTTGGTCAGTCAATGCATGGGACTGGGAGAGGAGGGTCCATGGGGCAAGGGAGAGCATTTCTGTGCTGACACATTTACCGGTTGTTTATTGTTCCCCTTTAGTTGCATGCATCATCAGCCAATTGATACCTACGGAAGAATTCTAGTACCAGATTCAACCTCATGTGATCAATCTGTGTCTACTTCACGTGGCCTGCCCAATGCACAGCTACACAATGCAAACATATTTCTCAAGGCAGATTGGCATGGTAAATACTACTGTACGAAGCAGTCTCTGATCTGCCATAAGCTAAACCACCTAGGGCTTCTATCCTTGTGATGATAACGAGGACATCGCTCCGCTCGTGTTCGCGAGCTCATCCAACAAGAACAAATATGTTCTACACCCAGCACAGAGCGATGCCATCTCTTGGTCTTGGGAAGCAAGTGGATGCTACTCAGCGCGGACCGCCTAGGCAACCAAGTTCTGGGGCCGACAGGTCGTACCCACGGCTGAATTCACATGGAAATCAAGGGCACCGGCACCATGTCGCTTCTTCACATGGCTCGCACTCCAGGACAGGTGCTGGACGTCCGATCGGCTAGCAAGACGTGGACTTGATCATCAAGACTACTGCCCAATGTGCAGCCAAGAAGAGGAGAGCATAAACCACGTTCTACTTCAGTGTGTCGTCGCACGGGAAGTGTGGACGGCCATCTGCCATCCCTTGCGCAAGCCGGAGTGGATACCTACTGCGATCGAAAGCCTTGGGGCATGGTGTCAAGGCAAGGGAGGAAGAGGGCATGCCGAGAGAGATGCAAATGCAATCATCATTCTAGGGCTATGGCAGATATGGAAGCATCGCAACTCTATCGTTTTTGACGGAGCCACACCTTCAAAGAACAGGATCATACAAGCAGTCGTCCGAGAGGGCCGTGTATGAAAGCAAGCGGGCATACTACAAGGAGACATGGACGTTTTCTTTGTAGAAGTGGAGGAGTGGGCAGTGGAGCGTAGGTAAACTTAGGAGAGAGAGGTGGAGGGTGGAGTTAGTGTGCAGTGTATATATGTAATCTGTAACGCTAACGTGGACGGGCTCTTTATCCCGATTCCTTCTTTATAATATAGTACGCACACTCGTGCGTATTCGAGAAAAAATATGTTCTACATGCTTTGGGAGAAGCTCCCAGGTTGAACTTCGGGATGGCCTGGCCGACGACAAGTGGAACCTCACGACCAATGGCACATATTCGTCTGCCTCGGCCTACAAGGCGCAATTCGAAGGGGCGGTGGCAACCAACACGAAGAAAGTGGTATGGGGAAACTCGGCACCCCCCAAGTGCAAGTTTTTGCACGGCTCATCAACAAGAACATGTTTTGGACGGCGGACCGGTTACAGCGGCAAGGGTGGCCAAATTGCAATTTATGCCAACTCTGCAAAAGGGAGCCTGCGACGGCGGCACACATTATGTTCCAGTGTAGGTTCTCCAGGCGCATTTGGAATGCGGTGAGATGTTGGCTCGACACCGCTGACTGGACTGAATCTCTTCGGTCCATGAGTGGTGGACAAGGACGGTCCTTGGTCGTGGACACCGAAGGAAGGCGGTCTCTTCGCTTATAATGCTAGTCTCTTGGGAGGTTTGGAAAGAGAGAGATGCGAGGGTGTTCGAGAAGAAATCCTCAATGCCTACCACGGTGCTAGAGGGCATCAAGGTGGAGGCCAGGAATTGGGTTTTGGCCGGGACTAAACACTTGGGATCCTTGATGCCGCAGAGTAGTCTTTTGTTTTTCGCATTTGTTGAGGAGTAATGATCCTTGTTGAGATCTTGTTTAAACCCCTTTATTAATGAGATGAGGCAAAGCTTTTGCCTCCGTTTAAAAAAAAAATCACGAGTTCATGAAATACCTAGGATGCATGAAAGCATATGAAACCTTTCCTGCCGTTGCGCAAATAACAAATCAAGTTACTAGCAAAGTTGGCTTGAGTAAGTAGGAGTATTGGTCAAAGATCGTTAGAGGAGTGGACTGACCACTGACCGTGCAGAGTTTATATATGGGCCGGTAGCAGGTGCATGATGATGTTATTCCCGGATAATTTCCTTGGGCCCCTTTTGACTTCCCTGTAGATCAGGTGCCCCGTCGGGTATACAGTACGTATATATCCAGGAGGAACAGTATTTTCATACACATAAAAGCCATTTGCTGATTCTCAGATTCTCAAAAAAGAAGAAGCCATTTGCAGTTTGTCTCGTCCCCCTCTTTCTGTGTGGCAGAGAATCTTCACACCCAAGTCACGTTCAGTCTGTTCACACTTCACTGGGGGCTCCAATGCAATGATCACCTGTTCTTAGATCAGAAAGCTCGAGAGCAGAAAAGGATTCCTCCGGTTTGGATGCTTATTCTCTTCTTTCTTTATTCAGTTTTTCTCACTTTACTCGACACAGTTCGAGCAGTGGCAGTATATCATACAATATGTATGAACCGGGCCGATACGGGGCCTGAAATCACTATCCCAGTCCCAGCTGATAAGCAATGCCACATTTAGGCCATGTACATACAGTGTGCTCCGCAGCACATAAATGCCCGGGCCTTCTCCCACCATGCACGGCCGGAACAAGTGTCAGGTCATTGTCGAAAGCCATGGAGCTGCCCGAGGACTAGGAATCGGGCTTGCCGTCGCCGGGGCCCTAGAGCGAAATCCTCTGCACTGCACTCGATCCCATGGAGCTCAGCAACCACCGGATTCACACAAGAAAGAAGAGAATGTGGCTGGAGCGGCACAGTACCTGGCTGTGACGCCACGCCCCCACGCATGCCGTCCTGTCAACTCGTTGCGTCCGTCCGGCGCGCAGACATGCATGGAGGCGCAAGAGAGAACCCGACGCGAAAACGCGTCCCGGCGCGGAGATCCATGCACGGCATCGGCCATTGCCATTGGCGCGCCACGCATGTGCGGGCCACGGCCACATGCCGCAGAGGTCCACGCGACGCAAGGGGAGGATGGATGTCAACCCTATTGTCCGGTCTCTCCGTCGGATCTCGTCATTCCGGCTGGCGACACGCGCAACGTTACAAAAAGGAGAGGGATCAGTGAAAAGATGCCCCGCTTGTCCGGCCTATGAGTTGGTTCCCGCATGATTCGTTCATGCCGTGATGGCGTCCATCATTTCTTCACTTCGTTTTGCATCGGTGTCTGTAGTGCTTTGTAAAGATTACTACTGGAATACGTACTATCTTGTCGAACCGTCGGATGGGCAAACGGATACGATAATGGTGATCGAAGCGAGTGTGAAGTCAAATGCTCAATATTTTTCAGTTCACGCCGTGCTTCTCCGGTCTCTATTGGCAAATTTAACAATTTTGACCTCGAAACGAAATCAATTCACAGAATGAACTGACCGTAAAACTATTTCACACCCATGACCCTTTTGTGTAGCGCCCGCCACGCCGGCGCCACACCCTACGGTGCAGCGCCTAGCTCTGGGGCGTTGCATCTCTGTCCACCGTGGCAGCCCATGGGCCCGCACCCAGCAGTGCAACGCCTCCGAGCTAGGCGCCGCACATGTAATGTGCAGCGCCTAGCGCTCGGGCGTTGCACATTGACTTAGATGCAACCGCGCCAGCCCTCTCCTCCCCCACCCATCCCATTGCCAGTTACAGAACAAACAGGGCGGCGACCCTCTCCACTCCCCCTCTCAATCCCCTCTCCCAAATCCTTCCGATCCGACGATTTGGTCCGTGCATTTCTTCACCAATCCATCGTAGAAGGTATTCTCCTCCGATCCCCTTCTTTCTATCCATAGAAAATATGATATTTTGAAGATTTGGGGAACCCTTGTTTGAATCTTGCATGTATTAGATTTGGGGAACTTTTGTTTGAATCTTGCATATATTAGATTTGGGGAACCCTTGTTAGATTAGAATGTGGTTTGGATAGATAGGTTGACATGTTATTTATATAGTTTGGATACATAGATTGACATGTTATTTCTATGGAAAAGTTATTTGTATGAAGTAGGCCTAGTTTAGTTTATTTGTACTGAAATTATACTCGTATTGAGAAAAATGCTTTGGATACATATGCTTTGAATCTTGCATGTAGTAGGCCTACTTTAGTTTTTTTGAATTGAAAAGATAATCGTGTTGACAAGAATGCTTTGTTGAAATTGTTAGGATGGTTTGGCTTCTCGATGATCATTGGGACAAACAACACCGGTCGTACGCTATGTCGGTGCAGCAGCGGGTAATACTGAAAGTGGCCGGTGTTATGCATTTCGGTTTTTTTTCAAACACAAATGCCTCATATGTAATGTTATGATTTGTTTGTTTGTAGGAGCTTGCACCTCTGAAGCTTCGGTCTCACGGCCAAGTCCACCACCAAGGCGAAGAACTACTTGCAGCGGAATAAGTACTCAAAAGTAAACATAACAGAACACAAGCATGGTCATCATGAAGAAATGAAGACAAGCACAGAGTACAGAAAGCGAAAACATAGGATAACACAGGATGAAGACAAACAGACTGAAGAAATTGAACTGAGGAAATTGAGAAAGTCTTCAGTCAAAGTCTTCAAACACAGATATGAACAGGTGCACAACACAGTTATGAGGAAATGAAAGAGGTGAGGAAATAGAACCAGTAGGCTTGGTGAAGACAATGATTTGGTAGACCAGTTCCAATTGCTGTCTCAGTTGTACGTCTGGTTGGAGTGGCTAGGTATTTAAACCTAAGAACACCCAGTCCCGGACACACAGTCCTCACTGTATTCTCCTTGAGCTAAGGTCACACAGACCTCGCCCAATCACTCGTGGTAAGTCTTCAGGTGACTTCCAAACCTTCACAGACTAGGTCACTCGGCGATCCATAATTCCTCTTGGATGCTCTAGACCAATGACGCCTAACCGTCTGGAAGAAGCACAGTCTTCAAAGGTAACAAGCGTCGGATCCACGCAGAATCAATCTCTTCAGTGATGCTCAATCACTTTGGGTTTGTAGGTGTTTGGGTTTGGGTTTTCCTCACTCGATGATTTTCGCTCAAAGTTCTCAGAGGATGGGATGCTCTCAAATGACAAGTGTCAGTTTCTCTCGGAGCAGCCAACAGGCTAGTGGTTGTAGGGGGCGGCTATTTATAGCCTAGGGAGCAGACCGACATGATAAGACATAAATGCCCTTCAATGATATGACCGTTAGGTGGGTAGATATTTTGGTACAGCTGGCGCATAGCACAGCAACGGTCGAATATTTTAGGCTCAAATTCCTCAGGGCTATCATGTTCCTCACTGTGTAGGCAATCCGCACTGGTGAATTCCTAACTCCTCAGTCAGAACAAATTCCTCAGAGACCAGAAGAACTTCGTCTCTGTCATTGAAGAATATGACTGAACTGTATGAGATTTTCAATGGCTTCACTCGAAGGGATTGGTAGGTGTAGGATTTTGAGTTGAGCATCACTTGGAAATTTTTCCTTAGTATTTCCTCGACCCCCTTTAACAGTACGGTGTTTCCTATGACTCAAGAAAGAGAAAATGAAACTACGAAAACAAAAGTCTTCACGCTTCGTGTTCCTTAAATGAATACCAAGTCTTCAAGGTCACACCAATTTCTTCACTTTCAAAGTTTTCAGAAATCCAAAGTCTTCAGTCGAAGAACTTCATTTTTATGGATCGACTTTCTCTATAAATATCAAACTCCTCATAGACTTATAGTCATGTGTACACTCATAAACACATTAGTCCCTTAACCTATAAGTCTTCAATACACCAAAATCACTAAGGGGCACTACATGCACTTACAAAATTTCAAGATGACATACCGGTCAGTCTCTCGGAGGTGCTCATGGGGCTAGGGTATGCGTGTGTGCGTTCATAAGGGTAAGTGTATGCGCGTATGTATAAGCGCTTGCGTCTGTACTGATGTTCAAAAAAATTAAAAATAGCAACAAGTGGATTCGATACAACCTCCTCCACTTCATAAACTTTTTTTTTTGAACTTTCCTCCACTCCACAAGCTAATTGCAACATCCACTCGACCAGAAATAAATTCATGCAAGACAAACAAACAAAATTTTCTTTAACACAGTGTTCGCTCAACCCAACAAAGGACTAAATAAAAACTAAAAACCTGTCGTGTTATTCCCCGCAGGAATAATTGACGTACGAAAACAACTTATATTTTGTTGTTTCTAGCATTAAAGAAATGTTCACGCGTTACAAAAAAAGTACGTGACATTTAAAGAAAAGTACGTGATTTTTTTTAGTTTAAAGCTATTCAAATTTTAAAAATAGTTGATTTGTCCGAAAATTTACATACATGCACTCTGACCTATATTTTCTTTTACCGAGATTTAGAATTTCAAAATTATTTGAATTCAAACAAATATTCTGATGATTTCTCCAAAAACAAATGTGTGCATTCATTCTACACTATATTTCCTTTTATCCAGATTTTCAAATTTCAAATTATTTTAATTCAACCAAAAAATGTGTTGATTTGTCGAAAAGAATTTACATGCATTCATTCTGTACTAGATTTTTTAAGTTAAAATTATTCGGATTCAAACAAAAATTAAGCTGATTTGTCCAAAAAAATACGTACATTCATTTTGCACCATATTTCCTTTTATGATTTTCTGTTTAAAATTATTTAAATTCAAATAAAATTTTAGTTGATTTGTCCAAAAAAATCTAGAATATAAGTTGTTTGCGTACATAGAAAAGAAAGAAGAATACAGAAGACTCTTTAATTCATGTCAGGAGGTCATAGGTTCAATCCGGGGCTTTCGCTTTTTCGAACACCATTTCACCTACTGTTCGTGTTATATAAAGCTAACTGTGCTACTAATCGCCATAGGTCAGTTGCTCGAGTGATTATCGCTACTATTCACAGGAGGTCGTGTGTTCGAATTCATGATCCAGCGTTTTTTATTTCATGATAGCTGCGTAATTAAATAAATGCCAAGGTGTTTTCTACAACGAAAATAGATAATACGTGCCTCACCCAACGCCTCACCTCTCCCAGCCACTAACATGTGGGTCACATTCATGCGGACACACCACGGGAGCACTAGATACGGTTGTATACGGACAGAGTGACCGTATCTGCGTAATTAAATAAATGCCAAGGTGTTTTCTACAACGAAAATAGATAATACGTGCCTCACCCAACGCCTCACCTCTCCCAGCCACTAACATGTGGGTCACATTCATGCGGACACACCACGGGAGCACTAGATACGGTTGTATACGGACAGAATGACCGTATCTGCACACATAGGCAAGTTATGTGATTGCAATGATGTATTTTACAACTTTTAGCACTAAACTAAATATCAGATACAAGTTCTATTACTGTCACTAATATTACCTCTTAATTCTTACTCATATACTGTGACGCCCGAATAATTAGGCTATAATAATCGCATGTTAATGATGTCATGTCACCACGGTTAATATTGTTAATCTCGCGTTAGTTCAAAAGCAATTCAAACTCGAATTTGAATTCAAGTCAAACATCAAAGTTTTCAAAAGTCAAAACTAAAATGTTCTCAATATGATAAACAAATCATGGATAATACTGGTGAAGAAACCACAATTTTATAAAATGTTTAAATACTACAAAATGAATAAAACGGTAGCAAGTACAATTATTTAAACGCTTTTAAAATAATAAACAATTTCAAAACTAAATAGTTATAAGTATTAAACTATTGTGGCAGTGGCATAATTTATAGCATCTACTTAGGTGCCACTTTGGTATTTTACTAAAACTAAGATAAATGGAAACTAAAAGAAAACAAAATTAGAAAAATAAATAAAAAGTAAAAGAAACCGAAGAGAGGAAAAGGAACCCCCCTCACTGGGCCAGATGGCCCAGCTGGCCGGCCCAACTGGGCAAAGGCCCAACCAGCCACCCCCACCCCTGCCTATACCCCCCACCACGGTAACCCTAGCCCACTACTCCACCACTCGCACCCCCACTCCCCACGATCCCCTTTTCCCCATCCCAAACGGGATAGAGATCGGGCCAACGCCCGGTCGCCGCCGCCCCCAACGCCGTCACTCCCCGGCCGCCGCCGCCCTCCCCGTCGCCGACCACCGCTGCCTAGCGTCTCCGCCGACGCCGCCATCGCCCCGCGTGCCTCGGCCTCCTCCTCTTCCCGTGCCGAGGCCGCCGTTCCTGCGCCGCGCCCTCGACCCCGTCGCCTCGCCGGCGACCCGGACGTCGCCCCTTCGTCGTCCTCCTCCTCGAGCCCGCTGCCTTGACCCCACGACCGTTGGTGAGGCCCCCGGCCACTTCTCTCCTCCTCCCCGCGCCGAGCCTGGACCGGCGCCCCGCTCGCGGCCCCGCTGCTCGCCCGCGCGCGTTGTTCCGACTCGCCGACGCTGCTGTCACCTCGTCGGCCCGCGCGCCCGTGAACCCCCGCTCCGGCTCTGCCCCGCCATGGCCTGTGCTGCCGCCTCGTTGCCTCAGCTCCGCCGCCCCCTGCTCGCTGCGCGCGCCGCTCTGCCCGCGCGCTACCAGTGCCCATCCTGCCAGCGCCTTCGCCCCGCTTCGCCCGTGCGACCCCGCCACCACCTCCACCGCTGCAGCTCGTACGTGCCGCCGCGCGCCTCCTTCGCCCCGCCGGCCCCGCGCCGTTCCGCCACAGCCGGCGCCCGCCGCCGCGGTCGCGCCCCCACCCTGGCCGGAGTCCCCTTCCCGGGTAGACTCGGGCGCGCACCCGCACGCCCGTAACCGTCGCCCGCTCACCCGGGGTCGCCCTGACGGGCGCGTGCCCGCACCCGCGCCCAAAACCGCTATGGCCCCCAGGGCCTATGACAAGTGGGGCCCAGCCCCTGGAACGTTTTAAAAAAATGAATATAATAAATAAATAATAATTAAATGAATCAATTAATTAATTAAGTTAATTAATACTATTTAATTAATCTAATTAACTAGTTAGTTTAATTAAATAGTAATCAGATTAGTTAAACCCTAATTAGACTAAACAGTCAATGACGAATGGGACCCACACGTCAGTTGACCAGTCAACGCCTCTGTTGACTGCTGACGTCAGCGTGCACTGTTCTGGATAATGTTGGATTAAAATAATTAAATAAATGCTAAAAATGATTTAAATCTTTTAAAATCAATATAAAATAAATCGTAGCTCGGATGGAAAAATTTTGTACATGAAAGTTGCTTAGAACGACGAGACGAATCCGGTTACGCAGCCCGTTCGTCTGCCACGCATCCCTAGCATAGAGAACACACAACTTTTCCCCTCCGGTTCATCTGTCCGAAAACGCGAAACACCGGGGATTTTTTCCCGGATGTTTTCCCCCTTCGCCGGTATCACCTCATACCGCGTTAGAACACGTCTAGCTCTGCCTGTTGTCCTGTTATGCACTTGCTTGCTATGTATTTACTGTTTCTCCCCCCCCTCTTCTCTTCGGTAGACCCCGTGACGATGCTGATGCCCCTGTGGTCGACTACGTCACCGACGACCCCTCTTTCTTGTCTGAGCAACCAGGCAAGCCCCCCCCCCTTGATCACCAGATATCGTCTATTCTTCTCTATACTGCTTGCATTAGAGTAGTGTAGCATGTTACTGCTTTCCGTTAATCCTATTCTGCTGCATAGCCTGTCATTGTTGCTACAGTTGTTACCTTTACCTGCTATCCTAATGCTTAGTATATGATGCTAGTGTTCCATCAGTGGCCCTACATTCTTGTCCGTCTGCCATGCTATACTACTGGGCCGTGATCACTTCGGGAGGTGATCACGGGCATATGCTATATACTTTATACTATTACATTACTTATCATACTGTTCGGAGATGGGGGCTAGGGGCAGGTGGCTCCATCCCGGTAGAGTGTGACGCCCCCGATTTGACCGTACACTAATCATGCACGCAAATGTGTACGATCAAGGTCAGGGACTCACGGGAAGATACCACAACACAACTCTAAAACATAAATAAGTCATACAAGCATCATAATACAAGCCAGGGGCCTCGAGGGCTCGAATACAAGTGCTCGATCACAGACGAGTCAGCGGAAGCAACAAAATCTGAGTACAGACCTAAGTTAAACAAGTTTGCCTTAAGAAGTCTAGCACAAACTGGGATACAGATCGAACGAGGCGCAGGCCTCCTGCCTGGGATCCTCCTAACTACTCCTGGTCGTCGTCAGCGGCCTGCACGTAGTAGTAGGCACCTCCAGTATCGTAGGAGTCGTCGTCGACGGTGGCGTCTGGCTCCTGGACTCCAGCATCTGGTTGCGACAACCAGATAGAAAGGAAAGGGGAAAAGAGGGAGAGAAGCAACCGTGAGTACTCATCCAAAGTACTCGCAAGCAAGGAGCTACACTACATATGCATGGGTATATGTGTAAAGGGGCATATCAGTGGACTGAACTGCAGAATGCCAGAATAAAAGGGGGATAGCTAGTCCTGTCGAAGACTACGCTTCTGGTCATCTCCATCTTGCAGCATGTAGAAGAGAGTAGATTGAAGTCCTCCAAGTAGCATCGCATAGCATAATCCTACTCGGCGATCCCCTCCTCGTCGCCCTGTTAGAGAGCGATCACCGGGTTGTATCTGGCACTTGGAAGGGTGTATTTTATTCAGTATCCGGTTCTAGTTGTCATAAGGTCAAGGTACAACTCTGGGTCGTCCTTTTACCGAGGGACACGGCTATTTGAATAGATAAACTTCCCTGCAGGGGTGCACCACATAACCCAACACGCTCGATCCCATTTGGCCGGACACACTTTTCTGGGTCATGCCCGGCCTCGTAAGATCAACGCGTCGCAGCCCTACCTAAGCACAACAGAGCGGTCAGCACGCCGGTCTAATCCTAAGCGCGCAGGGGTCTGGGCCCATCGCCCTATGCACACCTGCACGTTGCGGACGCGGCCACGAGCAGACCTAGCAACCCACACGATCACGGCGTTTACGTCAAAGCGGTCCAACACGGCGCGCGCCACTCAGTCGCTGACGTCACGAAGGCTTCGGCTGATACCACGACGCCGGGATACCCATAACTACTCCCGCGTAGATGGTTAGTGCGTATAGACCAAATGGCCAGACTCAGATCAAATACCAAGATCTCGTTAAGCGTGTTAAGTATCCGCGAACGCCGACCAGGGCCAGGCCGACCTCTCACCTAGGCGGTCTCAACCTGCCCTGTCGCTCCGCCACAAAGATCCACTTGCGGGTACTCCTACGAGCCGACCCGACTTTAGTCATCACATGTGTCATGTATATAGTATATAAGTATATACCCGTGATCACCGCCCAGGTGATCACGGCCCGATAGTATAGCACAGCAGACGGACAAGAATGTAGGGCCACTGATGGAAAACTAGCATCCTATACTAAGCATGTAGGATTGCAGGTAAAGGTAATAACAGTAGTAGCAAGGATAGGCTATGCATCAGGATAGGATATCGGAAAGCAGTAACATGCTACACTACTCTAATGCAAGCAGTATAGAGAAGAATAGGCGATATCTGGTGATCAAGGGGGGGCTTGCCTGGTTGCTCTGGCAAGTAGGAGGGGTCGTCAACTCCGTAGTCGAACTGGGCAGCAGCAGTGTCGGTCTCGTAGTCTACCGGAGAGAAGAGGGGGGAAGAAACAGTAAATACAATGCAAACATAAGCATGACGATGCGTGACATGACAATGAACAGTGCGAGGTGTGTCCTAACGCGACAGTAGGCGGTATCGGCGAAGGGGGGAACATCCGGGAAAGTAATCCCGATGTTTTGCGTTTTCGGACAGATGGACCGGAGGGGGAAAGTTATGAGTTCTATAGGTTAGGGAGGTGTGGTGGACGAACGGACCGCGTATCCGGATTCGTCTCGTCGTTCTGAGCAACTTTCATGTTGAAAATATTTTAATCCGAGTTACGGATTAAAAGATATGATTTTCTAAAGATTTTATTAATTTCTGGAATTTAATTAATTATTTAACTTAATTCGAAAATGGATTTATGACATCAGCATGATGTCATGCTAACGTCAGCAG
Source organism: Aegilops tauschii subsp. strangulata (assembly GCF_002575655.3). Lineage (NCBI taxonomy): Eukaryota > Viridiplantae > Streptophyta > Magnoliopsida > Poales > Poaceae > Aegilops > Aegilops tauschii. The sequence goes on from NC_053037.3 coordinate 348,257,471, forward strand.
TCAACAGGGGTTGACTGGGTCAACCTGACAGGTGGGTCCCACCTGTCAGGGGCTGTTACCTAATTAACTACTGTTTAGTTAAATTCATTATCTAATTAGATTAATTTAAACAGGATTAATTAACTTAATTAATTAATTAATTAAATTTATTTTTATTATTTGTTCTATTTATATATTAATTAATTAATTAATTATTTTTATTTTTATTATATTACTATTTTATTATTTTTATTTTTTTTAAATCATTTTTTTACTATTATTATTATTTTCTTTTCTTTTCTTTTCTTTTCGTTCTGTGGGCTGGGCCCCTCCGTTCAGTGGCACAGAGGCCATACAGGGGTGCGGGCGACGGGTTACGGGCGCGCCCCGTTCGGGCGCACGCCCAGGGGCACGCGGGCGTGGGCGCTGGCGGGGCACGGCGCCGGCCATGGCCGGAGCGGGGCGAGCCCGGTGCGGGGCGCGACCGGTGCAAGGAGCGGGCGCGTTCGGGGAGCTCGACGGAGGCACTTGGTGCGGGCGACGGCGAGCCTGGGCGAGGGGGAAGAGGCCCGGCGAGGCAGGGCAGTGAGAGGTAGGGGCGGAGCCGAGCGGCGGGCGTGCGGGCGAGGCCAGGGACGAGCCCAGGCGCGGCCAACGGCACGGCGCCGACGAGGCAAAGCGCGCCGCGGCGGGGCGTGGGCGACGGGCACCCGTAGCCTGCCCGGGGCAGGGCGGGGCCGTGACCATGGCGGGGGGGTTGCCGTAGCGGGGCACGAGGGCCACGGCGGGCGGAGGCGGGGCGAGCGCAGCGGCCGGACGCGGCCACGGCGGGCGCGAGCGGGTACGCACCGGCGGGGCGCGGGGAAGAGGAGAGGGAGGGGGTCCTCACGGGAGGGTGCGGGGTCTGGGCAGCGAGCGCGGGGAGGAGTGACGGGGACGACCGGCGCATGGGAGGAGGGGGAAGCAGGCCGGCGGGGGCGTGCTCCGGCGAGGGCGAGGTACTGGCGCGGTCGGCGACGGTGATCTCCTCTCGATCCCGATCTGGATCGGGGGAGGGAGGAGGAGATATTTCGGGGGGGTGGGTGGTCGTCGGTGGTGAGTGGGGGGGAGTGGATAAGGAGTGGGGCGGCCGGCTGGGCCTGGGGTTTGGCCCAGTTGGGCCAGGGTCCAGTGGGGGGGGCAGTTGGGCCAGGGTCCAGTGGGGGGAGGGGGGGTTCCTCCTTTCTTCTTTTTTTTCTGTTTGGTTTCTCTGTTGCATTTTCTTTTCTGTTTTACATCATTTTAAAATAGTTAGGCATTTTCTAAAAATATGTTTTCTCCACAATAATTATCAGTGCAATATCTGGCACCCACCGAACATTTTTGTTTAAATTTTTGAAAACTTTTATTGTTGACATTAATTTGAATTTAAATTTTGAAACGGTTTCGATTCATCGCGAGGTTAAAACAGTAACCGTGGTGATGTGGCATCATTAACGTGAGATTACTGTAGCATGATTATCCGGGCGTTACATAGAGGTGGGCCTGGGTTCCCGACGGCCCCCGACTGTTACTTTGTGGCGGAGCGATAGGGCAGGTTGAGACCACCTAGGAGAGAGGTGGGCCGGGCCCTGGTCGGCGTCCGCGATTACTTCATAATAACACGCTTAACGAGATCTTGGTATTTGATCTGAGTCTGGCCATTTGGTCTATACGCACTAACCAACTACGTGGGAAAGATATGGGCACTCGACGTCGTGGTATCAGCCAAAGCCTTCGTGACGTCAGCGACTGAGCGCCGCGCGCCAGATTGGACCGCGTAACGTGACTTCCTTTGTAATGGAGGTTGCTAGGTCTGCTTCCGGCCGCCCTCGCAACGTGCAGGTGTGCAATGGGCGATGGGCCCAGACCCCTGCGCCATAGGATTTAGACCGGCGTGCTGACCTCTCTGTTGTGCCTAGGTAGGGCTGCGACGTGTTGATCTTCCGAGGCCGGGCATGACCCAGGAAAATGTGTCCGACCAAATGGGATCGAGCGTGTTGGGTTATGTGGTGCACCCCTGCAGGGAAGTTTATCTATTCGAATAGCCGTGTCCCTCGGTAAAAGGATGACCCGGAGTTGTACCTTGACCTTATGACAACTAGAACCGGATACTTAATAAAACACACCCTTCCAAGTGCCAGATACAACCCGGTGATTGCTCTATCACAGGTTGACGAGGAGAGGATCGTTGGGGTAGGATTATGCTATGCGATGCTACTTGGTGGACTTACCATCTACTCTCTTCTACATGCTGCAAGATGGAGGTGGCCAGAAGCGTAGTCTTCGACAGGATTAGCTATCCCCCTCTTATTCTGGCATTCTGCAGTTCAGTCCACCGATATGGCCCTTTACACATATACCCATGCATATGTAGTGTAGCTCCTTGCTTGCGAGTACTTGGATGAGTACTCACGGTTGCTTTCTCCCCCTTTTCCCCCTTTCCTTTCTCTCTGGTTGTCGCAACCAGATGCTGGAGCCCAGGAGTCAGATGCCACCGTTGACGACGACTCCTACTACACTGGAGGTGACTACTACTACGTGCACGCCGCTGACGACGACCAGGAGTAGTTAGGAGGATCCCAAGCAGGAGGCCTGTGCCTCTTTCGATCTGTATCCTAGTTTGTGCTAGCCATCTTATGGCAACTTGTTTAACTTATGTCTGTACTCAGATATTGTTGCTTTCGCTGACTCGTCTATGACCGAGCACTTGTATTCGAGCCCTCGAGGCCCCTGGCTTGTATTATGATGCTTGTATGACTTAATTTATGTTTTTAGAGTTGTGTAGTGATATCTTCCCGTGAGTCCCTGATCTTGATCGTACACGTTTGCGTGTATGATTAGTGTACGATTGAATCGGGGGCATCACAAGTTGGTATCAGAGCCAACTGCCTGTAGGAATCCCCTTTCCAACTCCTTGACCGACGTCGAGTCTAGTCGATGAAAATTGTTTTACTAACATGGTTGTGCGACCCATGGGCCCACGTCGCCATTGGGTGGTATTAGGATCTTTTACTCCTCGATCTTTACTCCGGGACTCTGAACTCTCTTCTACTCGGGTTAAACGATTTTACTAACTCCAACTCTAGGTTCTCGTAAATACTTTCTCCCGGAGAGCCCCTCGGTCCGAACGATCGCGTGTTTCACCAGAAGATTCCAAAGACACCCTACGATGTTCTCTTGAGACTATGTGCCATCGCTTTTACAATTCCCTACCACCGGTGTATCCTTATGGATAACTACCTACATTTTTCATTCATACATTCATCCCCAGTTGATCTTGTTATTACAAGATACACTGAAATTCTCTCTATTGTTCCGAGAACACTTTGTGCCTACTGCCTTGCAGTTCTTTGCCACCTGAATACCCCTACGGATAAGTCCTCGCTCTTACCGAGTATCCGCTCGTCCCAGTTGGTTCACGTATTTCACACAAGTCTCCAAAATACCCTTCGATCTTCCGAAAATCCTAAACAGCCTATTGCTCTTGAAATTCTTGCTTGCTTGCATTATGAATAATCTCATAAGTCTGGTAATCTTATTGACATCCTTTGCCATTGCCATTTTGAGTCCGCCGATCCAATATGTTGCGACTGCTCGCAATCCTTAATTAGGTCCTATAATTATCCTTCCGACTCAGGAGTCATTTGGATATGAGCTGGTTCTTGACCAATCAATGCCTTGATCGATTGTGCTTCTAAGTCTATTGAACTTATTCATTTTCGATCAGAATGATTGCTTCTGATCCCTTGATTTGGAAATCATAAAATTTCTTTGCATTAAGCTTTGAATTACTCAGTTGTTTCTATAATCTGATGCCTTGGCATTCCTTCTTCCTCTGATTGAGTACTGATACTCACATCAGCCCCGTTGTGGACCGCCATACCCATTGCCGGGTTATTATCCGACAGTGTCCTCCACAATCAAAATTCTTGTGAGTTTTCTACTTGATACATAATGCCTTTGGTAAATTGTATCCTCTACTTTTGTCAACCATGATCTACTTTTGAGCTTGTGTTATTTACTCCTCAAGTTCATGGTATATGTTCTAAGAAGCCCCGATGGGTTGAACCTATGCCTTCCTTAATCTGTGGGAACCCGGAAACTACTACGGGTCATACTCTACTGTTGTTATGTCAGATAAAATTTCAACACTACAACTTCGTCGAAGGCGAGAAGTGAATGAAAGGTTATGCATTAGAGAAGTGGGAGTCGACCTTGAACTTTGTGTTCATGCCCATGGACACGATGTAGATCCTATCATGGAAGCTTCTTGTAATAATAATTATTTCCTTGATAAATATCATCTGGTGTATGTCAATTGATCCTTTGCAACCGTGGTTCCGACCATGATTGTTCTCCTTTGATTCTATTTCTCGGACAAGTTAAAGTACCTGCCTTCTGCAGATTAGTATGCCTGCCCAACCTTTATTTTGTTCTACCTTCGAGTATTACCCCCTGGTATCTCGAGGATAGCAACCCATTGCACTTCATCTTATGAATTTCTGATGAAGTAGTTCCTTCCCCTGTCATAGTCACTCCACGGGTTATGGGTTGTCGTCAAGCAAGAACACCGATTTGTGAATCGAATCAACACTGAGATTCAGTACTCCCAGTACTTTGTTGTTGAGTAGTTTAATACTCCATCATGTCACTCCTAGCCTAATAGGCTACATCATTATCGTGCTAATTTTAACTATGCTGCCTGGTCCTTAATCCCGGAGCACAACTTTCGATGATGAGCTAAGCATATGTCGATTTCCTCGTCTTATCGTTCCACCTCGAACAACAAGCTTGATTCCGAGTTGGTGTCGTATCTTTGGTTCCAATAATCTTTCGCTGCATCAGTCCTTTTACTTGATGTAGTCGTTGTTCGACTACTTCTTTGTGGAGCCTCTCGACAAATGCGTCATGATCATCATCAGCATTCTGAGCTCTTCCAGGATATCAATTGAATTCATGATGTGAATGTTGGAAATATGCCCTAGAGGCAATAATAAATGGTTATTATTATATTTCTTTGTTCATGGTAATTGTCTATTATTCATGCTATAATTGTATTGTCCGGAAATCGTAATACATGTGTGAATACATAGACCACAACCTGTCCCTAGTAAGCCTCTAGTTGACTAGCTCGTTGATCAACAGATAGTCATGGTTTCCTGACTATGGACATTGGATGTCATTGATAACGGGATCACATCATTAGGAGAATGATGTGATGGACAAGACCCAATCCTAAGCATAGCATAAAAGATCGTGTAGTTTCGTTTGCTAGAGCTTTTCCAATGTCAAGTATCTTTTCCTTAGACCATGAGATCGTGCAACTCCCGGATACCGTAGGAGTGCTTTGGGTGTGCCAAACGTCACAACGTAACTGGGTGACTATAAAGGTGCACTACGGGTATCTCCGAAAGTGTCTGTTGGGTTGGCACGGATCGAGACTGGGATTTGTCACTCCGTGTGACGGAGAGGTATCTCTGGGCCCACTCGGTAATGCATCATCATAATGAGCTCAATGTGACTAAGGCATTAGTCACGGGATCATGCATTGCGGTACGAGTAAAGAGACTTGCCGGTAACGAGATTGAACAAGGTATTGGGATACCGACGATCGAATCTCGGGCAAGTAACATACCGTTTGACAAAGGGAATTGCATACGGATTGATTGAATCCTCGACACCGTGGTTCATCCGATGAGATCATCGTGGAACATGTGGGAGCCAACATGGGTATCCAGATCCCGCTGTTGGTTATTGACCGGAGAGGCATCTCGGTCATGTCTGCATGTCTCCCGAACCCGTAGGGTCTACACACTTAAGGTCCGGTGACGCTAGGGTTGTAGAGATATATGTATGCGGAAACCCGAAAGTTGTTCGGAGTCCCGGATGAGATCCAGGACGTCACGAGAGGTTCCGGAATGGTCCGGAGGTGAAGAATTATATATAGGAAGTCCAGTTTCGGCCACCGGGAAAGTTTCGGGGGTTACCGGTATTGTACCGGGACCACCGGAAGGGTCCCGGAGGTCCACCGGGTGGGGCCACCTGTCCCGGAGGGCCCCGTGGGCTGAAAGTGGAAGGGAACCAGCCCTTAGTGGGCTGGGGCGCCCCCCTTGGGCCTCCCCCCATGCGCCTAGGGTTGGGAACCCTAGGGGGGAGCTTCCCCCTTGCCTTGGGGGGCAAGGCACCCCCTTCCCCCCACTTGGCCGCCGCCCCCCCTTGGAGATCTGATCTCCCAAGGGCTGGCGCCCCCTAGGGGTCCTATAAATAGTGGGGGGAGGGAGGGCAGCAACCTACAGCCTTGGGCGCCTCCCTCCTCCCCTGCAACACCTCTCTCTCTCTCTCGCAGAAGCTTGGTGAAGCCCTGCCGGAGACCCGCTACATCCACCACCACGCCGTCGTGCTGTTGGATCTCCATCAACCTCTCCTTCCCCCTTGCTGGATCAAGAAGGAGGATACGTCGCTGCACCGTACGTGTGTTGAACGCGGAGGTGCCGTCCGTTCGGCACTTGGTCATCGGTGATTTGGATCACGGCGAGTACGACTCCGTCATCCACGTTCATTGGAACGCTTCCGCTCGCGATCTACAAGGGTATGTAGATGCACTCCTTTCCCCTCGTTGCTAGTAGACTCCACAGATGCATCTTGGTGAGCGTAGGAAAATTTTAAATTATGCTACGATTCCCAACAGTGAAATACCATCCTTGCCCTCGATGATTTGTGTTATCATCGACCATTTTATTGCCTTCCGATCAACACAAACTTGTTCGTGTTTTGTGTTATACCTTGAGTTCCTTGCTATCCAGCATCTGTGCTTCTTTACCTTGGAGTATTACCGTCTTTTATGTCAAGGATGTTGTGAGAATTTCACCACCTCTTGAGAATTCTTGATATAAGTGATACTTCACCATCACCATTCTTTTCTTGGTCCCCGTGTTGTTCCTACCAGGAATACCGACAGATGGACTAGTAATTTTAAAACTTCTAGCAACCTTATTACTTTGAAGTTAATGGTCGATATTTCATTCTTAGACCATTGGTTATCGAATCACCATTCTAACATTGATCCTACTACCTAAGCCCATAATTCGGGTGCACCTTTCAACCAATGATTAATTGTGTATGTTTCCCTCAAGCATACATCATTATATCATTTGATCTGATAAATGTTATCTCCTTGTTCACATAATTGTGGAGATCCATCTTTGGGAAATCTCTATGAATTGCCGCTGAGACCATCAGCCACCTCCTCATCCTCTCCTTGGTTTAATGATGAACTCTTGTTTTGGAACTTGCTTCCATAGTTCATTTCCCGAGAATCTTACAATGTCATCTTGTCAATTTGTGTTGCACCTTTTCTTCTCAGGCATCCTAAGTCTGAGGTATCCTGACACCAACCAGATCTGAAACTCGGTCAGATATGATGGTTGGAACATTTTCCAAGAGTCATAGCATTGGTCTTTCTATAACCCAATAAGGTGATGTCATTCCTAGCACACCTGGTTGGAGGGCCTATTGCAAGACTTATTCTATGAGTTGTTCCTGATGGATCCTTTGGGTATCTAAAGTTTGACCTTTGCTTGAAGAACATGTCAATGCTATCCCGAAGCATGTCTATGGTAATCCGATTTTCAACAAGAACATTTGAAGCCCAATGCTAAATGTTTCTCGCTCGATTACCCAAACACCGTTGTAAGGGTAATGTCATGAAATTCTCTCACCTCACCTAAAGAGTTTTCTACATTATATCCTGTCCTGGATATCATGCTCTGCTTGTCCTTGGGAAGGATATATCCCTGAAACATGTGTTTAAACACATTTTCCTTTCGATTGTTCTGTTTAATCTGATGATCACCTTTTCCTTTCCATTGTTTTGTTTAACCTTACTAGTGATCTATATCATCTAAGCAGTAATATTCTCCTGCTTAGGTAAGCACCTCGTTGAACCACTCTGTCAGTAAGACCTTGTTAATATTGTTGATAACGTTCCGGTAACCACCGATGGACGAGAACTTTACCTATTGGTCCGCCTCGTTCCACGAGCAGGAAGATGGTTCTCTTTGTCCCTCGCCCTTGGTATCGATATGTTGCCGACATAACTGACAGGCTACCCTCTGACACGCCTTACTATCGTGACCATGCAAATTGTCACCGCCCTTCCTACTTTAACCCACATGGTGGGCCCATAACCCACAAGTTCCACAGGATCGAAACCTGACTCTCCTGTACACCCCGTTGCCAAGGTTATTCCTCGCGCTTGACTTCGTATGTTATTCACAGGCCACCTGCCTAGTGATCTATTCTAGTACCATGCGCAATACTTATTTCCATCGCTTTGAACCCCTTTCACACCTCGTTTCAGGCAATGAACGATTGTCTATCCGCTTGAAACTTCTTATTGTACCTTCTTACCTGGCTCTCGATGTGTTTCATTTGATCAACTCGGGAGATACGCATGTGTTCATTCAATGGATAACCCCCGATGATTACCCATTATAGCATTCTTTCATTGTCGAACTGCCCCTTACCTATTCGTAAGTACGAGACAGACCCCGAAGAAAGGATGCGACTTCGTCAAGATGACCTGAAGTAGGAAAATGAAGACATCAATGACAGGGATCAACTTCTTCACGAAGAGCAAGCCGGGATGAGAAGACCCGCTAGATTCGTAACCAAAACCTTCCCCCCTTTGACTACCTCTTAAATCTCGGGACGACATTTCTTGTAGTGGAGGAGAATTGTGACGCCCGGATAATTAGGCTACAGTAATCGCATGTTAATGATGCCATGTCACCACAGTTACTATTGTTAATCTCGCGTTAGTTCAAAAGCGATTCAAACTCGAATTTGAATTCAAGTCAAACAATTAAAGTTTTCAAAAGTCAAAACTAAAATGTTCTCAATGTGACAAATAAATCATGGATAATACTGGTGAAGAAACCACACTTTTATAAAATGTTTAAATACTATAAAATGAATAAAACGGTAGCAAGTACAATTATTTAAATGCTTTTAAAATAATAAACAATTTCAAAACTAAATTGTTATAAGTATTAAACTATTGTGGCAGTGGCATAATTTGTAGCATCTACTTAGGTGCCACTTTGGTATTTTACTAAAACTAAGATAAATGAAAACTAAAAGAAAACAAAATTAGAAAAATAAATAAAAAGTAAAAGAAACTGAAGAGAGGAAAAGGACCCCCCCTCACTGGGCCAGATGGCCCAGCTGGCCGGCCCAACGGGCAAAGGCCCAACCAGCCACCCCCACCCCTCCCTATACCCCCCCACCACGGTAACCCTAGCCCACTACTCCACCACTCGCACCCCCACTCCCCACGATCCCCTTTTCCCCATCCCGAACGGGATCGAGATCGGGCCAACGCCCGGTCGCCGCCGCCCCCAACGCTGTCACTCCCCGGCCGCCGCCGCCCTCACCGTCGCCGACCACCGTTGCCTGGCGTCTCCGCCGACGCCGCCATCGCCCCGCGTGCCTCGGCCTCCTCCTCGTCCCGTGCCGAGGCCGCCGTTCCTCCGACGCGCCCTCGACCCCGTCGCCTCGCCGACGACCCGGACGTCGCCCCTTCGTCGTCCTCCTCCCCGAGCCCGCTGCCTTGACCCCACGACCGTCGGTGAGGCCCCCGGCCACTTCTCTCCTCCTCCCCGCGCCGAGCCTGGACCGGCGCCCCGCTCGCGGCCCCGCTGCTCGCCCGCGCGCGTTGTTCTGACTCGCCGACGCTGCTGTCACCTCGTCGGCCCACGCGCCCGTGAACCCCCGCCCCGGCTCTACCCCTCCCTGCCCCGCCATGGCCTGTGCTGCCGCCTCGTTGCCTCAGCTCCGCCGCCCCCCTGCTCGCTGCGCGCGCCGCTCTGCCCGCGCGCTAGCAGCGCCCATCCCGCCAGCGCCTTCGCCCCGCTTCGCCCGTGCGACCCCGCCACCACCTCCACCGCTGCAGCTCGTGCGTGCCGCCGCGCGCCTCCTTCGCCCCGCCGTTCCGCCACAGCCGGCGCCCGCCGCCGCGGTCGCGCCCCCACCCTGGCCGGAGTCCCCTTCCCGGGTTAACTCGGGCGCGCACCCGCACGCCCGTAACCGTCGCCCGCTCACCCGGGGTCGCCCTGACGGGCGCGTGCCCGCACCCGCGCCCAAAACCGCTATGGCCCCCAGGGCCTATGACAAGTGGGGCCCAGCCCCTGGAACGTTTAAAAAAAATGAATATAATAAATAAATAAATAATAATTAAATGAATCAATTAATTAATTAAGTTAATTAATCCTATTTAATTAATCTAATTAACTAGTTAGTTTAATTAAATAGTAATTAGATTAGTTAAACCCTAATTAGACTAAACTGTCAATGACGAACGGGACCCACACGTCAGTTGACCAGTCAACGCCTCTGTTGACTGCTGACGTCATGCTGACATCAGCGTGCACGGTTCGAGATAATGTTGGATTAAATAATTAAATAAATGCTAAAAAATGATTTAAATCTTTTAAAATCAATATAAAATAAACCGTAGCTCGGATGGAAAAACTTTGTACATGAAAGTTGCTCAGAACGACGAGACGAATCCGGTTACGCAGCCCGTTCGTCCGCCACGCATCCCTAGCATAGCGAACACGCAACTTTTCCCCTCCGATTCATCTGTCTGAAAACGTGAAACACCGGGGATATTTTCCCGGATGTTTCCCCCCTTCACCGGTATCACCTCATACCGCGTTAGAACACGTCTAGCTCTGCCTGTTGTCCTGTTATGCACTTGCTTGCTATGTATTTACTATTTCTCCCCCCTCTTCTCTTTGGTAGACCCTGTGACGATGCTGATGCCCCTGTGGTCGACTACGTCACCGACGACCCCTCTTTCTTGTCTGAGCAACCAGGCAAGCCCCCCCTTGATCACCAGATATCGTCTATTCTTCTCTATACTACTTGCATTAGAGTAGTGTAGCATGTTACTGCTTTCCGTTAATCCTATTCTGCTGCATAGCCTGTCATTGTTGCTACAGTTGTTACCTTTACCTGCTATCCTAATGCTTAGTATAGGATGCTAGTGTTCCATCAGTGGCCCTACACTCTTGTCCGTCTGCCATGCTATACTACTGGGCCGTGATCGCTTCAGGAGGTGATCACGGGCATATGCTATATACTTTATACTATTACATTACTTATGATACTGTTCGGAGATGGGGGCTGAAGGGGCAGGTGGCTCCATCCCGGTAGAGGTGGGCCTGGGTTCCCGACGACCCCCAACTGTTACTTTGTGGCGGAGCGACAGGGCAGGTTGAGACCACCTAGGAGAGAGGTGGGCCTGGCCCTGGTCGGCGTCCGCGATTACTTCATAATAACACGCTTAACGAGATCTTGGTATTTGATCTCAGTCTGGCCATTTGGTCGATACGCACTAACCAACTACGTGGGAAAGATATGGGCACTCGACGTCGTGGTATCAGCCGAAGCCTTCGTGACGTCAGCGACTGAGCGGCGCGCGCCAGATTGGACTGCGTAACGTGACTTCCTTTGTAATGGAGGTTGCTAGGTCTGCTTCCGGCCGCCCTCGCAACGTGCAGGTGTGCAATGGGCGATGGGCCCAGACCCCTGCGCCATAGGATTTAGACCGGCGTGCTGACCTCTCTGTTGTGCCTAGGTAGGGCTGCGACGTGTTGATCTTCCGAGGCCGGGCATGACCCAGGAAAGTGTGTCCGGCCAAATGGGATCGAGCATGTTGGGTTATGTGGTGCATCCCTGCAGGGAAGTTTATCTATTCGAATAGCCGTGTCCCTCGGTAAAAGGACGACCCGGAGTTGTACCTTGACCTTATGACAACTAGAACCGGATACTTAATAAAACACACCCTTCCAAGTGCCAGATACAACCCAGTGATTGCTCTCTCACAGGTCGACGAGGAGAGGATCGTTGGGGTAGGATTATGCTGTTGGGAATCGTATCATAATTTAAAATTTTCCTACGCTCACCAAGATGCATCTATGGAGTCTACTAGCAACGAGGGGAAAGGAGTGCATCTACATACCCTTGTAGATCGCGAGCGGAAGCGTTCCAATGAACGTGGATGACAGAGTCATACTCGCCGTGATCCAAATCACCGATGACCGAGTGCCGAACGGACGGCACCTCCGCGTTCAACACACGTACGGTGCAGCGACGTCTCCTCCTTCTTCATACAGCAAGGGGGAAGGAGAGGTTGATGGAGATCCAACAGCATGACGGCGTGGTGTTGGATGTAGCGGGTCTCCGGCAGGGCTTCGCCAAGCTTCTGCGAGAGAGAGAGAGAGGTGTTGCAGGGGAGGAGGGAGGCGCCCAAGGCTTAGATGTTGCTGCCCTCCCTTCCCCCCACTATATATAGGGCCAAGGGAGAGGGGGGGCGCATCCTTGCCCCTTCCTCCAAGGAAGGGTGCGGCCAGGGGGGAGTCCTCCCCCCCCCCAAGGCACCTCGGAGGTGCCTTCCCCCTTTAGGACTCTCCCTTTTTTTCTTATCTCTTGCGCATGGGCCTCTTGGGGATGGTGCCCTTGGCCCATATAGTCCAAGGCGCACCCCTTACAGCCAATGTGGCCCCCCGGGGCTGGTGGACCCCCTTGGTGGACCCTCGGACCCCTTTCGGCACTCCCGGTACAAAACCGATAAAGCGCGAAACTTTTCCGGCGACCAAAATAAGACTTCCCATATATAAATCTTTACCTCCGGACCATTCCGGAACCTCTCGTGACGTCCGGGATCTCATCCGGGACTCCGAACAACTTTCGGGTTTCCGCATACATATATCTCTACAACCCTAGCGTCACCGGACCTTAAGTGTGTAGACCCTACGGGTTCGGGAGACATGCAGACATGACCGAGACGCCTCTCCGGTCAATAACCAACAGCGGGATCTAGATACCCATGTTGGCTCCCACATGTTCCACGATGATATCATCGGATGAACCACGGTGTCGAGGATTCAATCAATCCGTATGCAATTCCCTTTGTCAATCGGTATGTTACTTGCCCGAGATTCGATCGTCGGTATCCCAATACCTTGTTCAATCTCGTTACCGGCAAGTCTCTTTACTCGTACCGCAATGCATGATCCCGTGACTAACGCCTTAGTCACATTGAGCTCATTATGATGATGTATTACCGAGTGGGCCCAGAGATACCTCTCCGTCACACGGAGTGACAAATCCCAGTCTCGATCCGTGCCAACCCAACAGACACTTTCGGAGATACCCGTAATGCACCTTTATAGTCACCCAGTTACGTTGTGACGTTTGGCACACCCAAAGCACTCCTACGGTATCCGGGAGTTGCACGATCTCATGGTCTAAGGAAAAGATACTTGACATTGGAAAAGCTCTAGCAAACGAAACTACACGATCTTTTATGCTATGCTTAAGTTGGGTCTTGTCCATCACATCATTCTCCTAATGATGTGATCCCGTTATCAATGACATCCAATGTCCATAGTCAGGAAACCATGACTATCTGTTGATCAACGAGCTAGTCAACTAGAGGCTTACTAGGGACAGGTTGCGGTCTATGTATTCACACATGTATTACGATTTCCGGACAATACAATTATAGCATGAATAATAGACAATTACCATGAACAAAGAAATATAATAATAACCATTTATTATTGCCTCTAGGGCATATTTCCAACAGTCTCCCACTTGCACTAGAGTCAATAATCTAGTTCACATCACCATGTGATTAACACTCACTGGTCACATCACCATGTGACCAACATCTAAAGAGTTTACTAGAGTCAACGATCTAGTTCACATCACTATGTGATTATCACTCAATGTGTTCTGGTTTGGTCATGTTATGCTTGTGAGAGAGGTTATTAGTCAACGGGTCTGAACCTTTCAGAACCGTGTGCTTTACGAATATCTATGTCATCTTGTGGATGCTACCACGCGCTATTTGGAGCCATTTCAAATAATTGCTCTACTATACGAATCCGGTTTACTACTCAGAGTCATCCGGATTAGTGTCAAAGTTCGCATCGACGTAACCCTTTACGACGAACTCCTTTCCACCTCCATAATCGAGAAAATTCCTTAATCCACTAGGTGCTAAGGATAAGTTCGACCGCTGTCATGAGATCCTTTCCCGGATCACCATTGTACCCTCTTGACCAACTCATGGCAAGGCACACTACATGTGCGCTACACAGCATAGCATACTATAGAGCCTATGTCTAAAGCATAGGGGACGACCTTCGTCCTTTCTCTATCTTCTGCTGTGGTCAGGTCTTGAGTCTCACTCAATACTCACACCTTGTAACATAGCCAAGAACTCCTTCTTTGCTGATCTATTTTGAACTCTTTCAAAATCATGTCAAGGTGTGCTGTCTTTTGAAAGTATCATCAGGCGTCTTGATCTATCTCTATGGATCTTGATGCCCAATATGTAAGTAGCTTTATCCAGGTCTTCCTTTGAAAAACACCTTTCAAACAACCCTTTATGCTTTCCAGAAATTTAACATCATTTCGGATCAACAATATGTCATTCACATATACTTATCAGAAATGTTGTAGCGCTGCCACTCACTTTATTGTAAATACAAGTTTGTAACAAACTTTGTATAAACCCAAAAACTTTGATCACTCCATCAAAGCGTATATTCTGACTCCGAGATGCTTGCTCTAATCCATGGAAGGATCGCTGGAGCTAGCATACCTTTTAGCATCCTTAGGATCGACAAAACCTTTCTGATTGTATCACATACAACCTTTCCTCACGAAAAACTGGTAAGGAAACTTGTTTTGACATCCATCTGCCAGATTTCATAAATGTAGCTAATGCTAACATGATTCCGACGGACCTAAGCATCGCTACGGATGAGAAAAACTCATCGCAGTCAACTCCTTGAACTTGTGAAAATACTCTTTGCCACAAGTCGAGCTTCATAGACGGTAACATTACCGTCCATGTCCGTCTTCTTCTTAAAGATCCATTTATCTCAATGGCTTGCCGATCATCGGGCAAGTTCACCAAAGTCCATGCTTTGTTCTGATACATGGATTCTATCTCGGATTTCATGGCCTCGAGCCATTCGTCGGAACATGGGCCTACCATCGCTTCTCCATAGCTCGTAGGTTCATTGTTGTCTAGCAACATGACTTCCAAGACAGGATCACGCATTACTCTGAAGTAGTGCGCATCCTCGTCATCCTACGAGGTTTGGTAGTGACTTGATCCGAAGTTTCATGATCACTATCATAAGCTTCCACTTCAATTGGTGTAGGTGCCACAGGAACAACTTCCTGTGCCCTGCTACACACTAGTTGAAGCGACGGTTCAATAACCTTATCAAGTCTCCACCATCCTCCCACTCAATTCTTTCGAGAGAAACTTTTCCTCGAGAAAGGACTCGTTTCTAGAAGCAATTACTTTTGCTTCCAGATAGGAGGTATACCCAACTGTTTTTGGGTATTCTATGAAGATGTATTTATCCGCTTTGGGTTCGAGCTTATCAGCCTGAAACTTTTTCACATAAGCATCGCAGCCCCAAACTTTTAAGAAACGACAACTTAGGTTTCTATAAACGGTGTCGTCTCAACGGAATTGCGTGGTGCCCCTTTTAAAGTGAATGCGGTTGTCTCTAATGCCTAACCCATAAATGATAGTGGTAATTTGATAAGAAACATCATGGTATGCACCATATCCAATAGGGTGCAGTTATGATGTTCGGACACACCATCACACTATGGTGTTCCAGGCGGTATTAATTGTGAAACACTTTCCACAATGTCTCAATTGTGTGCCAAACTCGTATCTCAGATACTCATCTCTATGATCATATCACAGACATTTTATCCTCTTGTCACGACGATCTTCAACTTCACTCTGAAATTGCTTGAACCTTTCAATAATTCAGACTAGTGTTTCATCAAGTAAATACACTCAGCATCTACTCAAATCATCTGTGAAGTAAGAACATAACGATATCCACTGCATGCCTCAGCATTCATTGGACTGCATACATCAAAATGTATTACTTCCAATAAATTGCTCTCTTGTTCCATCTCACTGAAAACGAGGCCTTTCAGTCATCTTGCCCATGTGGTATGATTTGCATGTCTCAAGTGAGTCCAAACGATCCATCTGTATGGAGTTTCTTCATGCATATATACCAATAGACATGGTTCGCATGTCTCAATCTTTTCAAAAATGAGTGAGTCCAAAGATCCACCTACATGGAGCTTCTTCATGCGTTCTACACCAATATGACTCAAGTGGCAGTGCCACAAGTATGTGGTACTATCATTACTATCTTATATCTTTTGGCATGAACATGTGTATCACTACGATCGAGATTCATTTTAGGTGCAAGACCATTGAAGGTATTATTCAAATAAACAGAGTAACCATTATTCTCCTTAAATGAATAACCGTTTTGCGGTAAACATAATCCAATCATGTTCAGCGCAACCACCAAATCTCGATGGTAGAGGGAGCATGCGATGCTTGATCACATCAACCTTGGAAACACTTCCAACACATATCGTCATCTCACCTTTAGCTAGTCTCCATTTATTCCGCAGCTTTTATTTCGAGTTACTAACACTTAGCAACCGAACCAGTATCTAATACCCTGGTGCTGCTAGGAGTACTAGTAAAGTACACATTCATATATCCAATATACTTTGTCGACCTTGCCTGCCTTCTCATCTACCAAGTATCTAGGGTAGTACTGCTTCAGTGACCGTTCCTCTCATTACAGAAGCACTTAGTCTCGGGTTTGGGTTCAACCTTGGGATTCTTCACTAGAGCAGCAAACGACTTGCTGTTTCATGAATTATCCCTTTTGCCCTTGCCCTTCTTAAACTAGTGGTTTTACTAACCATCAACAATTGATGCTCCTTCTTGATTTCTACTCTCGCGGTGTCAAACATCGCGAATAGCTCAAGGATCATCATAACTATCCTTGATATGTTATAGTTCATCACGAAGCTCTACTAGCTTGGTGGTAGTGACTATGGAGAACTATCACTATCTCATCTGGGAGATTAACTCCCACTCGATTCAACCGATTGTGGCACTCAGACAATCTGAGCACACGCTCAACGATTGAGCTTTTCTCCCTTAGTTTGCAGGCTTAAGAAACTTGTCAGAGGTCTCATACCTCTTGACGTGGGCACTAGTCTGAAATCCCAATTTCAGTCTTCGGAACATCTCAGATGTTCTGCGACGTTTCAGAAACGTCTTTGGTGCCACAATTCTAAACCGCACTGAACTATCACGTAGTCATCAAAACGTGTATGTCAGATGTTTCGTAACATCTACAGACGACGCTGAGGTTCAGCACACCGAGCGGTGCATTAAGGACATAAGCCTTCTGTGCAGCAATGAGGACAATCCTCAGTTTACGGACCCAGTCCGCATAATTGCTACTACCAACTTTCAACTAAATTTTCTCTAGGAACATATCTTAACCAGTAGAACTAAAGCGCAAGCCATGACATAATCTGCAAATACTTTTTGACTATGTTCATGATAATGAAGTTCATCTGATTATGAACTCCCACTCAGATAGACATCCCTCTAGTCATCTAAGTGAAACATGATCCGAGTTCAACTAGGCCGTGTCCGATCATCACGTGAGACGGACTAGTCAAGATCGGTGAACATCTCCATGTTGATCGTATCTTCTATACGACTCATGCTCGACCTTTCGGTCCTTCGTGTTCCGAGGCCATGTCTGTACATGCTAGGCTCGTCAAGTCAACCTAAGTGTATTGCGTGTGTTCCGAGGCCATGTCTGTACATGCTAGGCTCGTCAACACCCGTTGTATTCGAACGTAAGAATCTATCACACCCGATCATCACGTGGTGCTTCGAAACGACGAACCTTCGCAACGGTGCACAGTTAGGGTGAACACTTTCTTGAAATTATTATAAGGGATCATCCTACTTGCTACCGTCGTTCTAAGCAAATAAGATGCAGAAACATGATAAACATCACATGCAATCAAATAGTGACATGATATGGCCAATATCATCATGCTCCTTTGATCTCCATCTTCGGGGCACCATGATCATCTTTGTCACCGGCATGACACCATGATCTCGATCATCATGATCTCCATCATTGTGTCTTCATGAAGTCGTCACGCCAACGATTACTTCTACTTCTATGGCCAACTCGTTTAGCAACAAAGTAAAGTAATTTACATGGCGTTATTCAATGACTCGCAGGTCATGCAAAATAATAAAGACAACTCCTATGGCTCCTGCCGGTTGTCATTCTCATCGACATGCAAGTCGTGATTCCTATTACAAGAATATGATCAATCTCATACATCACATATATCATTCATCACATCTTCTGGCCATATCACATCACATGGCACTTGCTGCAAAAATAAGTTAGACGTCCTCTAATTGTTGTTGCAAGTTTTTACGTGGTTTGTAGGTTTCTAGCAAGAACGTTTCTTACCTACGTATGACCACAACGTGATTTGCCAATTTCTATTTACCCTTCATAAGGACCCTTTTCATCGAATCTGTTCCGACTAAAGTAGGAGAGACAGACACCCGCTAGCCACCTTATGCATCTAGTGCATGTCAGTCGGTGGAACCTGTCTCATGTAAGAGTACGTGTAAGGTCGGTCCGGGCCGCTTCATCCTACAATGCTGCCGAAACAAGAAAACACTAGTAGCGGCAAGAAGAATTGGCAAACTCAACGCCCACAACTACTTTGTGTTCTACTCGTGCATAGTAACTACGCATAGACCTGGCTCATGATGCCACTGTTGGGAATCGTAGCATAATTTAAAATTTTCCTACGCTCACCAAGATGCA
Organism: Aegilops tauschii subsp. strangulata; assembly: GCF_002575655.3. Taxonomy (NCBI): domain Eukaryota; kingdom Viridiplantae; phylum Streptophyta; class Magnoliopsida; order Poales; family Poaceae; genus Aegilops; species Aegilops tauschii. Next base: position 348,276,277 of record NC_053037.3, read on the forward strand.
TCTATGGAGTCTACTAGCAACGAGGGGAAAGGAGTGCATCTACATACCCTTGTAGATCGCGAGCGGAAGTGTTCCAATGAACGTGGATGACGGAGTCGTACTCGCCGTGATCCAAATCACCGATGACCGAGTGCCGAACGGACGGCACCTCCGCGTTCAACACACGTATGGTGCAGCGACGTCTCCTCCTTCTTGATCCAGCAAGGGGGAAGGAGAGGTTGATGGAGATCCAACAGCACGACGGCGTGGTGTTGGATGTAGCGGGTCTCCGGCAGGGCTTCGCCAAGCTTCTGCGAGAGAGAGAGAGGTGTTGCAGGGGACGAGGGAGGCGCCCAAGGCTTAGATGTTGCTGCCCTCCCTTCCCCCCACTATATATAGGGCCAAGGGAGAGGGGGGGGGCGCATCCTTGCCCCTTCCTCCAAGGAAGGGTGCGGCCAGGGGGGAGTCCTCCCCCCCCCCCAAGGCACCTCGGAGGTGCCTTCCCCCTTTAGGACTCTCCCTTTTTTTTCTTATCTCTTGCGCATGGGCCTCTTGGGGATGGTGCCCTTGGCCCATATAGTCCAAGGCGCACCCCTTACAGCCAATGTGGCCCCCCGGGGCTGGTGGACCCCCTTGGTGGACCCCCGGACCCCTTTCGGCACTCCCGGTACAAAACCGATAAAGCGCGAAACTTTTCCGGCGACCAAAATAAGACTTCCCATATATAAATCTTTACCTCCGGACCATTCCGGAATCTCTCGTGACGTCCGGGATCTCATCCGGGACTCCGAACAACTTTCGGGTTTCCGCATACATATATCTCTACAACCCTAGCGTCACTGGACCTTAAGTGTGTAGACCCTACGGGTTCGGGAGACATGCAGACATGACCGAGACGCCTCTCCGGTCAATAACCAACAGCGGGATCTGGATACCCATGTTGGCTCCCACATGTTCCACGATGATATCATCGGATGAATCACGGTGTCGAGGATTCAATCAATCCGTATGCAATTCCCTTTGTCAATCGGTATGTTACTTGCCCGAGATTCGATCGTCGGTATCCCAATACCTTGTTCAATCTCGTTACCGGCAAGTCTCTTTACTCGTACCGCAATGCATGATCCCGTGACTAACGCCTTAGTCACATTGAGCTCATTATGATGATGTATTACCGAGTGGGCCCAGAGATACCTCTCCGTCACACGGAGTGACAAATCCCAGTCTCGATCCGTGCCAACCCAACAGACACTTTCGGAGATACCCGTAATGCACCTTTATAGTCACCCAGTTACGTTGTGACGTTTGGCACACCCAAAGCACTCCTACGGTATCCGGGAGTTGCACGATCTCATGGTCTAAGGAAAAGATACTTGACATTGGAAAAGCTCTAGCAAACGAAACTACACGATCTTTTATGCTATGCTTAAGTTGGGTCTTGTCCATCACATCATTCTCCTAATGATGTGATCCCGTTATCAATGACATCCAATGTCCATAGTCAGGAAACCATGACTATCTGTTGATCAACGAGCTAGTCAACTAGAGGCTTACTAGGGACAGGTTGCGGTCTATGTATTCACACATGTATTACGATTTCCGGACAATACAATTATAGCATGAATAATAGACAATTACCATGAACAAAGAAATATAATAATAACCATTTATTATTGCCTCTAGGGCATATTTCCAACAGTCTCCCACTTGCACTAGAGTCAATAATCTAGTTCACATCACCATGTGATTAACACTCACTGGTCACATCACCATGTGACCAACATCTAAAGAGTTTACTAGAGTCAACGATCTAGTTCACATCACTATGTTTTTTATAACTATAAGATCCATGCAAATTTTCTATATTTTTTATAACTATAAGATCAAGCACTACATTTATTTGTTTTGCACTAGACTAGTGGACCAACGACATGTTTAGAGCCGTGTGAACAAATCTGTAAAATCGACTGAGAAATAGGAGTAAGTATCAGTTGGTTGCTACAATACTCCTTTGTGTACTAGATAAACAAAATATCGCAACGCGATATACATTTTTAGTTTTATATGAGCGGAAATTAGTTAACCCTCGATCGACGGGAACATAGATGCACCTACGTGTGTAATTATTAGAGAACTCTTAAGCATGTTAAGCCACATAAAAGGTGATAGGCTGTTTATTTTCATTATATTTTTTAGATACTCCCTTCGTTCACTATTATAAGATGTTTTGGGTACTCCCTTCATTCACTATTGAAAAAAGTTCATCAATTTTGAAGAAAAGTTTAAAAATTTGAGAAATGTTAATTGATTTGGGAAAAATCACAAAATTGAAAAATTCATCCATTTTAATTTTTTTTATTTTGCAAAAGGTTCATGGGTTTTGGAAAAGCTTCACAAATTTAAGAAAAATAAAGAACAAAAAGAAGAAAAAGGGGGTAAGTTTTCTTAGACTTGAGGGAATACGTAATTACAGCATATGTGATGTTCCTGGTGGTTACTGCAGTTTATCGAGAACAAGGAGATCGCATTTTCAAATAACCTCGTGTTCCCGTTTTTGGCAGATTAACAAAAAAAAAAAATGGGCCGGCCCAGCGCGGAGGAGGGTGTTCGGCCGATTTCAGAAATCTCTACTACTTAAAAAGAACGTAAAGTCCCCATTTCACCTCTTCATCCAACCTTCCTTGTATGATAATAAACCAACTTAATTTACTTACCTTCTGAACCAGTTTCATTTTAATTTACTTACCAACTTCGGATCAAAATATAAGGTAATTTTCTCTACTAAGAACGTAAGGTTCCCATTTCACATTTCTTCCCACCACCTCTTCGTCCAACCTTCCTTATGATAATAAATCAACTTAATTTACTTACCTTCTGAACCAGTTCCACTTTAATTTATTTACCAAACTTTGGATCAAAATATAAGGTAATTTAAGGACAAAATTTGATGATTATTTATTTACACAATCGCATTATTATAGACAGGTAAATCACAAGCCGATGTAGTAGAAGATTTATAATTCGTTGCAACGCACGGGCATTGTTCTAGTAGTAGTAACAAGCGCAGAAGGAGCCCTATAGGAGATGTGAATTGGCGCACCAACGCTCGCATACAAGATAAGCCGATCGCGACTTAAATTAGTGCTTCGCCTCTCCTCACATGCTTGATGGCTGGTAAAAAAACAATAGCTACTGTTTCCAGTTTCTTAGATATTTTAAACAATGATATATTTGGAAAATATTCATGGATTTACAAAAATGCACAAAATTTAAAAAGAATCAGAAAGTACATTAATTTAAACATTCAGAAAATACAGGAATCTGAATTTTCACAACAAATTATTAAATATGAAGGAATTTAGAAAAAAAAATGTGAACCTAAGAATTTCACAAATTTGAAGAAATGTTCATGAATTTTCAAAAAGTCTGTGAATTCTTAAAAACTAGACTAGAGGACCAACGACATCTTTAGAGCCGTGTGAACAAATCTGTAAAATTGACTGAGAAATACTATCTCCGTCCTGGGTAATTGGTCCCCGTTGTATTTTGTGTTAAATTTTGAACATAGATTAAACTTAAAAAATGGTCTTGCATATCACCAAAAATTATATCATTGAGAACTATGTTCAAATACAAATCCAACAGTATAATTTTTGTTAACATGCATTACCATTTTGTTAGTTAAATCTTTGGTCAAAATTTGGCACAAACTACAAAGGGGATCTATAAACCAGGACGGAGGTAGTCGTGAAGTATCAATTGGTTGCTACAATACTCATTTGTGTACTATATAAACAAAATATCACAACGCGATATACATTTTTAGATTTGTATGAGCGGAAATTAGTTAACCCTCAATCGACGGGAACATAGATGCACCTACGTGTGTAATTATTAGAGAACTCTTAAGCATGTTAAGCCACACAAAGGCTGTTTATTTTCATTATATTTTTTAGATACTCCCTTCGTTCACTATTATAAGAAGTTTTGGGTATTTTAATACAACCTATATACAGACTGAATTAACTGAACAAACGCACTAAAATGGTCTATATACACCCAATTAAGAAAAAAGTTAGAATATTTAATAGTAGTGAATGGAGGGAGTACTAGTTATAGGTACAAGGGTTTTATTTCCAAAAAAAATATTTTCAAAATATAAACATCTATATGAGATATATGAGAAGAAATTTTATATATAAGTTTTTTAGAAGAATATATATTTTCTGAAAAATGCATGAATTTAATTTCTTATGTGTGTACATTTTCTTGACACACCTAAAGAAATTTTTCTGACATATAGAGCATGTTTTAGACGATACATGGCTTTTTTATTATTACATGAGCATTTTCATATGCACGCGATTTCCTTTTTGCAAGGAATACTTTTTCAAAAGATTTTTAGAAATTGGATACCTAAATTATAGTAAAATAAATATTTGTAAATATTATTTTGTTAGAGTGAACATTTTTTATACGCATGAAGAGCAACACATAAACGTTTAATTTCTTGTGGGTGAACCTTTTGTTGCAACTCCTGAAGAAATATTCCCCCACAAATAGAACATTTTTATAATATTATATGCAAATTTTTATATAAGTTTAAATATTTGTTTCTGCAATCAAAAGTTTTTCACTTGCTTTTTGAAAATAGAATAGATAAACTAGTGAAATCAAAAAAATTATTAGACATGATTTTTTTTCTAATATGCATGAACAATTATATTTTGCAATACATAAACATTTTTCTTATCCTTAAAAATATTTTATAACCTATTGGAGTAAATTTTTCTTTTGAATTTGAGTAAGAAAATGTATCACATGTCAATGGCAGGCACCGAGATATGCGAAACTTAAGGCTCGCAGCGATGGCAAAACAATCCTTCTGACGCTTTCCACGTCAAAATATCGAGATGGCGCATAGAGCATTGATCCATCGACGAGGCGTATCATTTATTCGGTGGTTTTTGTGGTACTGGTTTAACAAAGGCTGGTTCTTTCATTATTATTTTTCCTTTTTTGGCCTTTTCAGTGTCCTTGTTTCGTTTTTCTTTCCTTTTCCCTAATTTTATTTTATTTAACTTTTACTTTTAGCATTTCAAATTCATGAAAACATGTTCTCATAAATTTTGTGGATATCTTCTAAGATCTGAGAATATCTTTTTAAAACTTAATCTTTTTTACATACATTACATTTCTAAATGACAAATAAGTTCACTAAATACTGTTTTTAGAAAATTCTGTTTTTTCTAAATGCATGAATATTATTTACAAAACCGAAATATTTTGGAAAAGTCAATTTTATAAAATACTAATTGTTTTTTTTAATTAGTGACATTTAAAATTCCTGCAGATTTTAAAAATATTTATGAAATTTTCTTACATTTGAAAAGATCCCCAGACAATGATTTTAGTCTTACTTTAATACATTTTTCAATTTGTCAAACCAGATCCGCAGTTGCGATTTTAAGAAGAAAAGCAATTGGGAAACCGTACTGTAAACGAATTGGAAATCCATGCAGTAAAGGAACATAAGAAAATTGCTCACACGAGCGGTCTCTTTTGCATTTGCTGGATCGTATGATGAATGGAGCATATGTGGTGCCTGAATGGTCTTCCTATTCAGTGCTAATGGGCGAGATCTCATATACTCCCTCGTTCCAAAATTCTTGTCTTAAATTTATCTAGGTACGGATGTATCTAACACTAAAATATGAATAGATACATCCGTATGTAGACAAATTTAAGACAAGAATTTTGAGACGGCCTTGTGCTTGCTGGTGCTCACGTGCTCGTGACCTGGGCCTGACTCAACAAGGCGCGCATGTCTGCATTGATCTTTTGCCTAAAAGAACAATACTTGCTTCTTTCGCTCTCGGGTTGGTAGGTGACCAGCTTCAAACGTTGACTTTTGTAAAAACCAATGATTCTGGAAAATTGTAAAAGATAAAATAAATGAAAATTTGAAAAACAAATCACGGCTTTGAAAAAGTTCATTGATTTTGAAAAAAGTTCATCAATTTTGAAAAAAGTTAACAAATTGGAGAAAATTTAATTGATTTGGAAAATTTTGATTCATTTGGAAAAAACTCACAAGATTTAAAAAATCATCCATTTTTTTATTTTGCAAAAATTTCATGGATTTTGAAAAGGCTTCACAAATTTAAGAAAAAGAAAGAGCAAAAATAAGAAAAAGGGAGTAAGTTTTTGTTAGACTTGAGGGAATACGTAATTACAACATATGTGGTGTTCCTGGTGGTTACTGCAGTTTATCAAGCACAAGGAGATCGCATTTTCAAATAACCTCGTGTGCGCATTTTTGGCAGATTAGCAAAAAACTAAACGGGCCGGCCCAACGCGGAGGAAGGGTCTTCGCCCGATTGCAGAAATAGTAGATGTGAATTGGCGCACCAACACTCGCATACAAGCTTTCCCATGAATAAGAATTGTTGGGCACGGCGAAGCGAGCGCTTCTAGCTGTTTCGCTTGCTTCTTTCTTATTGTGGCGGCTATTATGGCGTGGCTGAAATGAACGAAAAGCAAGATAAGCCGGTCACGACTTAAATTAGTGCTTCGCCTCTCCTCATTCGCTTGATGGCTGGTAAAAAAACCAATAGCTACTGTTTTCAGTTTCTTAGATATTTTAAACAATGATATATTTGAAAAATGTTCATGGATTTACAAAAATGAACAAATTTTAAAAAGAATCAGAAAGTACACTAATTTGAAAAAATTCAAAAAATACAGGATCTGAATTTTGACAACAAATTATGAAATATGAAGGAATTTTAAAAAATGTGAACTTAATAATTTCAAAAAATTTAAGAAATGTTCATACATTTTCAAAAAGTCCGTTAATTCTTAAAAACTTTTAATACGATAAATATTTGTGTATTTTTTAAAAATTCAAGATTGTTTTAATAATATGATTTTGGGAAAAACATAGTGGAGTTTAAGTAAAGCTCATGATTTTGAAAATAGAAGTAAAATATAGAAGGTTCCCCAAAACGTTGAGGCAGAGGAGTACCATGGGCCAATCCTCTTAGAAACAAGCAGAGTGTGCGCTGGGTAAGGATTTGCTAGTATATTGGGCTTAAGGCGACAAATAGCAATTCCCTTGGAATGCTCATCTTAAAGCGCGATCGCTATTTCTCACTTTACGCGAGTTGGAAGGGATCTTTCACTGAAGGATCATTGTGTCTCGCGAGTAACTGGGCCGACCCGTTTAATAAAAGAAATAGGGGTAAAAGGGGAGTGAAGCTGGGGTTCAAACCTGGGTTTGCTAGATAGTTTATGCCGACGCTAGTCACCACGATATGTGTGGAGTTCGCGATGAACTGTAGGGCACGACCTACTTAAGGTACTAGTAAGTTGCACGTGCTTTCCACGCTAACTTGTAAAGCACGCGCTTGACAGACGGATCATCCACAGAGCACATTGGAGAGTTTTATATGTTCGCATTTGGAAGCTCACCTCCAGTGCTTTCTACTCCACTATCTCGGCATCCAATGCCCATTTTCTTTTTCTTTTTTTGCGGGGTCAATGCCCATATTCTTGGTTTAACTTGGTCTTTGATCAAGCTGACAGTTTGGAAAGCTTGGACACCTTCAAAGTGCAATTTTTTTGCTTGGCAAATGATAAATTGCAAAAAATAGGATAGCCTAATTGTACCTTTTTGCCACCTTTGCAAATGTAACATGGAGACCTCGGGACACATCCTATTCCAATGCCAATATACATAAAGAATTTGGTGCATGATCAAAGATTGGCTTGGAAAAAAGACCTCGACCCTGGAAATTGGCATCATTCAACTCCACCCACACTTGGTGGACCAAAGAGGTCGACTCAAATGAGCAACCAAACAATGCCATGGCTTATCTTCTGAAGCGCGTGTCATGGGAGATTTTGAATGAGGAATGCTTGAGTTTTTCGCAATTTTGCATCTTTGCCCACATCTGTATTTGGCAATATCAAGAGAGAGGCAGGGCCGGCCCTAGGGGGGGGGAGGTGGGAGGGCCCCCCCAAGTATGTATTCCTTGTATTAGGCCCATAAGTTTATGGCTGTAGTAAAAAATATCATTGTGCCCGACCCATCGCAAGTAGAAGCAGCTGCCGTACATGGAGCGTCTGATATATCGCCATAACTCACGCATCAACAGAATCTCCTAAAAACTCACGCATCAGCTCGCGGGATTGAGGAACCCACGCATGCATCGCCATCATGCACGCAACAGCCGCCGCCTTTCCGCCTCACGCCCATATTATGGCAGATGAATCAGAAGAGCTTGCTATAGGAGGAAGGCCGGGATCTCTTTTTTTTGAATTGTCACCGGGGGAGGGGTAGGACCCCTCCACCTGAATCTTTATTACCACATCACTCATGAGAGGAGAGGGGAGACCTCATGTACACGGGTTTGTAACATACAGAGAGGAAGAGAGGGAGGGGAGGGGAGTTCATATCTAATTGAAGGCCAGGATCACAACGGGTGCGATGCACATGATCTCTGGCGCGCGCATGATCTCTGGCACAGATCTCCGTCGCTGGAGTTTCGTCTATAGAGGTGCGTATTTCCATCCGGTCAACATTTTCCACTGTTTATACAATTAAGCTTTCTGGTTCTGCAATTTAATATTGATGTTCAAGTGGTAGATCTCAAAGATTATACAATTAACCTTTCTGGTTCTGCAGTTTAATATTGATGTTCACGTGGTAGATCTCAAAGAGATCAAGCGAAGAACGGGGTACTGGATTCTCTCATGGCAGTTGGTTTATATATGAACTGAGCAATGACGACATAATTGGGTAATTAACTATTAATTTAATCATTCACACAACTCGCTAGGCGGGAGTTGCTTTTGCACTATCGTGGCACTATATGTTTACCTTTTAAGATATGAAGGTATTTATTTTTGAAGATACGAAGAAATATTTTCCACATCACTCGTATGGATTTTGATTATCTATCTAATTTCTCAAATACCCCTATTTGTAGTAATAGTCTTACCAATGTGAATCCAACTATGCAATTCGGATGCAAATTCATTTAGGACTATTCATAGAGTCTTCTGTCGTTTTGGTACCTAACATAATGTACAGTTGTATTTCAAGTATGACATTAAACATGACTTTGCATCACGCATGGTGGTTTACTTTCTTCATAGCATATAATTTTGATGCTTAAGTTAAGGGCCCATGGATTTTAGTTTCGCCCCGGGCCCCCGAAAACTTAGGACCGGCCCTGGAGAGAGGCTAGGTTGTGGTATATCACCGGGGTGAAACACTTCTAGGGGCGATCATTCCTCGAGAGTAGTTTTTTCTTTGCGAATTTCCTAGAGAGTAGTCTGTTTGCTTCTTTTTGAATACAACCTTGTACATGCTCTTTACTCCTTGGTCATTTAATGAAAAAGCAAAGCTTTAGCCTTGCTTAATGAAACCTTTACCATCTAAAATACTACACCTGATGAGCATATTAGAATGTGAAGCATCTATTTAGTTTCTTCTATGTTTATGGATTGGTAGAAATCTCTGTCTTTGCTTAGAAAAATGTGAATTGTACACGCTAGCTAGATTAATTGCCCGCAAAATATCCTCGATAGTGGTGCGTTACCCCTTTTCTACGGCGGCTGAATCGTGGTACTCCTTTTTTTACATCAAAATCGTAGTACTCCTAGTAATGTGACAAGACAGGTACCGGCTCGGTCAAGCTAAAAAAATATATCCATTGGGACCGGCCAGACCACAGACAGGTAAGTTTCTGGAACAGCCTTCTAGCGTCTATGTTTTTTTAAGGGAAATAACGTATAGCTTCTAGATGGTTCCCCCAGCTGGTTCAGTGTGGACCTGTGACTCACGGCAGGAGAGGTGAATCCGTTTCATGCTAGCCGTTGGATATGTTGCGCTGACTATTGATGAACGGTAGATGTCAACGTAATGTGGGAAATCAACAGCTCCAAGCACCTCAATAGTGTTTTGGCGGGAAGCTAGGAGGGAAGTGGTAAATCCAAATTCGAAACTGCTACACTATAGTAGTAGAGAAATGAGCTTTTTTTCTCCTCCATTATTTTTTCTGTTTTCTTTTTTTTTTCTTTTTCTTTTTTCTTCTCCATTTTCTTGTTTGGTTTTCTTTTCTTCTTCTCCATTTTCAGTTTCTTGTCTTTTTTCCTTCTCCTTTTTTCTTTTTATTTTTCAGTTTTCATTTTTTCATTTTTTCTTTGTTTCATTTTGTTTTTCATTCCATATTCTTATATACATTATTAACATTTTTTTCAAATACTTTTTCAACCTTTTTCAAATACTTGTTCATCATTTTTATATACATGTTCAACATTTTTTAAATACTTGTTCAACATTTTTGTATACATGGTCAACATTGTTTTTAAATAGTCGTTCAACATTTTTTTTTCAGATACTTGTTAAACATTTTTTTAAATACTTGTTCAACATTTTTTAAATACTATTTCAACATTTTTTAAATACTTGTTCAATATATATAATATCTGAATGTGTAAACAAACTTAAAAATGGAATAAAAACGAAATAAAAACATGAAAAAAACAGAAAAGAAAACGAGGCAGTGCAGTACACGCGAACCTGGGGCGACCCATAAGCTTGCGCGTCTCAGCGAGTCGGAAGCCTCGCCCTCTCTATTGGGTCGTTGATATAGTTGGGCCAAACTTGGCGAACTCACCAGTTGAGGAGTACTCATTGCAAAGATCACTCCCACCTTCCCAGGTTGCGACAAGTGGCGCGCTGCAGCGTGTCACTTGTCGCAACCTGTGAGTTTTCCCTTTTTTTCGTAGATTCGTTTATTCAAAATATTTTATCTCTTAAACCGTGCGTTCAAATCTTGAACCGTTTTTAAATACTTGTTCATCATTTGTTTTTTTCTTTTTCTTTTTTCTTCTCCATTCTCTTGTTTGGTTTTCTTTTCTTCTTCTCCATTTTCTGTTTCTTTTCTTTTTTCCTTCTCCTTTTTTCTTTTTATTTTTCAGTTTTCATTTTTTTTCATTTTTTCTTTGTTTCATTTTGTTTTTCATTCCATATTCTTATATACATTATTAACATTTTTTTCAAATACTTTTTCAACCTTTTTCAAATACTTGTTCATCATTTTTATATACATGTTCAACATTTTTCAAATACTTGTTCAACATTTTTGTATACATGGTCAACATTGTTTTTAAATAGTCGTTCAACATTTTTTTTTCAGATACTTGTTAAACATTTTTTTAAATACTTGTTCAACATTTTTCAAATACTATTTCAACATTTTTTAAATACTTGTTCAATATATATAATATCTGAATGTGTAAACAAACTTAAAAATGGAATAAAAACGAAATAAAAACATGAAAAAAACAGAAAAGAAAACGAGGCAGTGCAGTACACGCGAACCTGGGGCGACCCATAAGCTTGCGCGTCTCAGCGAGTCGGAAGCCTCGCCCTCTCTATTGGGTCGTTGATATAGTTGGGCCAAACTTGGCGAACTCACCAGTTGAGGAGTACTCATTGCAAAGATCACTCCCACCTTCCCAGGTTGCGACAAGTGGCGCGCTGCAGCGTGTCACTTGTCGCAACCTGTGAGTTTTCCCTTTTTTTTTTCGTAGATTCGTTTATTCAAAATATTTTATCTCTTAAACCGTGCGTTCAAATCTTGAACCGTTTTTAAATACTTGTTCATCATTTGTTTTTTTCTTTTTCTTTTTTCTTCTCCATTCTCTTGTTTGGTTTTCTTTTCTTCTTCTCCATTTTCTGTTTCTTTTCTTTTTTCCTTCTCCTTTTTTCTTTTTATTTTTCAGTTTTCATTTTTTTCATTTTTTCTTTGTTTCATTTTGTTTTTCATTCCATATTCTTATATACATTATTAACATTTTTTTCAAATACTTTTTCAACCTTTTTCAAATACTTGTTCATCATTTTTATATACATGTTCAACATTTTTCAAATACTTGTTCAACATTTTTGTATACATGGTCAACATTGTTTTTAAATAGTCGTTCAACATTTTTTTTCAGATACTTGTTAAACATTTTTTTAAATACTTGTTCAACATTTTTCAAATACTAGTTCAACATTTTTTAAATACTTGTTCAATATATATAATATCTGAATGTGTAAACAAACTTAAAAATGGAATAAAAACGAAATAAAAACATGAAAAAACAGAAAAGAAAACGAGGCAGTGCAGTACACGCGAACCTGGGGCGACCCATAAGCTTGCGCGTCTCAGCGAGTCGGAAGCCTCGCCCTCTCTATTGAGTCGTTGATATAGTTGGGCCAAACTTGGCGAACTCACCAGTTGAGGAGTACTCATTGCAAAGATCACTCCCACCTTCCCAGGTTGCGACAAGTGGCACGCTAGCGTGCCACTTGTCGCAACCTGTGAGTTTTCCTTTTTTTTTTCGTAGATTCGTTTATTCAAAATATTTTATCTCTTAAACCGTGCGTTGAAATCTTGAACCGTTTTCACCGTTGGATTCCTCGCGTCGAGATATTCAAAACTAGATCCCATGTTGATAGGTTTTCACAAACTTATTTTTCACAAAAAAACGGATGAAAAAAACGAACCGGGAGCACGGGTTTTTTCCCTTTTCGAAAGAGGCATGCCCGCGCCTCTCGCTGAAGCAGAACCGTGCCTCTCGCGAAAGGGAAAAAAGAAGAGAAAACGTGTTTTTTTTTTCATTTCCATGGAGGCACGGCCGTGCCTCTCACGAAAGCACAACCATGCCTCTCGCGAAAGTAAAACCGTGCCTCTCGCGAAAGAAAAAAAATTGAAAACGCGTTTCCTTTTCTGTTTCCTAGAGGCACGACCGTGCCTCTTGTGAAAGCACAACCGTGTCTCTCGCAAAAGTAAAACCGTGCCTCTCTCAGAAGAAAAAAAAGCAGAAAATATGTTTCTTTTTTCGTTTCCGAGAGGCACGGCCGTGCTTCTCTCGGAAGCAAAACCGTACCTCTTGTGAAAGAAAAAAAACATTTTTTTTTCCGAGAGGCACGGCCGTGACTCTCGCGAAAAAAGAGAGTATTTTTTCACGGATTTACAATAAAATACATTTGAAAGATGGCAGTTTAAGTGATTGTTTGTAGGCCGTACCTCGTTTATCGAAGCATCCTGCTGTAGTCCTGCTGATTGTTTTTTGGCTGTAGCTACTCCCTCTGTCTCATAATATAAGAGCGTTTTTTACACTACATTAGTGTCAAAAATGCTTTTATATTATGGGACGGATGGAGTAGTTGATTTCTGGTGGCCAGGGATTGCTCTACTTGTTGGGAACACACAGCTTGGACAACCCCTCCGCTGCGCGGCTCTCATCTACACAGATGTCCTGGGATTTAGCCCTTAAAAGAATGATGTCCCGGGATTTGACGGGCCACACGCCAGATTTTTCATTGCGGAATGCACCGACGTAGGTGGCACGTCGGAAAGCTACTGCAAGCACCAGTGGCGAGTGTGCCGAGGAGGGACAAACGTTAAGCGCACGTCCGATTTGACTTGATCTGAGATTCTACATGACTGATGACCGATGACTGCCCCTGAAGATTCGAGTCTGTCTTTTCAAATGAGTTAATGAGTGTAAACTGCAGATTTGCTTCCTGAAGCCCTGACCGAGGCAGTTACTACCTAAAACTGTAAAACTGCGAGTCTGGTTGGGAGAGGATTTATTATGGCTGTAGGTCTCACGGCACACGGTCCTTTGCAGGGGCGGACCTAGAGAGAAAATGATCAGGTGTCCTAGCATATGATCGCTCATATTTCATTTAAAGATGGAGTGTCACACACTATATTTTACATGAAATTTACAAAGAAAACATTTTGCACCCGGTGTCCTATGCATCCGGGTAGCTCAACTTGGGTACGCCCCTGGTCCTTTGGGCGTGTTTTTAATTTTGACGTCTGATTTTCAATCTTTTATATTTCTTGAACGGAAAATCCAAATTAAGCTTTGTTTCATATTCGTGTTTCTCATGATGAGGGCTTTCAAATAAGATCTATTTTAAAAACATTTTGATGAAATTGAAAATAAATGTTAAGTTTTAACAATTTTTTTGGGCTATGGCAGAGAAAAAAAATCTTACAGTTTTATCTATGAAACTGGTAAAATTGAGTGAGAAAATCGTAAGTTCAGAATTAAACTTTATTATGCCCTCATGTGAGATCGAACTACTTCGTGAATCACGAGACAATCGAGCGACCGGGCAGGGCTTGGCAGGTGCGTGCCCCCGCACCCACGGGCTCTGTGAATTTCCGAGTCGGGCTGCTAGCGGCTAGAGGTGGTTTCTATCCAAGTGTCTCGTTGGACTTTGGTAGAATTTTCTGCAAACTACTCTCTTTGTAACAAAATATAAGACCGTTTGTTTACATTGTGATAGTGTTAGAAAAACTCTTATATTTTGATGCGGAGGGAGTACTTCCCTTTGTTCCATTGAATAAAGTCGTGGGTAACATCTGTAAAAGCAGAGCGATCCTATTGCGACGCGCATATGCATTGTGCCGCGGACAGGAGTCGCCTGATCTCGTACGTACACGCAGAAAGTAGACTTGACTTCCATAAAAGATGGAAGTCGATGTCAGGTTAGCTGTAAGTACAGGGCCATATGCTTTGTTCAAGTGTAGTTGGTTCCAGCTACTCCAACTTTCGGTTACTCGTGATCGACTGATCGGTGAAGATGTTGGTCTGGTGTCGCTGCAGCAAGTTATCCCAAGGAACATGCATCGCATCTTTTGAAGAGCGCGAATGGCGGAACGGGCCAGTTTTATGGAAGTGACAAGGACAGGTACAGTACGTGCGGTCATGTGGCTCGGCTTTTTTCTTTTTGCGGTGATCAGGTATGCTTGCGACGTTCCAGAGTGCAGGTGCAGCGGGACTCGTACTATACTCTGCCATGCACCTTTTTACAGGCACGCAGGCGACGACAAATGGGAGAAGCACAGCCAGACATCTGGGGCAGCCGGTCCCAAACCTTGATCAGCCAGCATTAACTAACGGTTTATGGTCGCTCGAGGCTACCGAAACACTGCGCTTTTTTGACCAAACGGCCGCTGCCCGACAAGAGGCAAATTTGCAAGCCGTTGGCGAGCGTAAGAAAACAACAACGATAGGCTAGCAGTAGCAGGGGAGCGTGTAGTGTAATGTAGGCCTGCGCTGCACGCCCGGGCCCGGCTGTCACGGCCAGTTCGACTCCAGCAACACTCGAGAGTCGAGAACCATATACTCCTACCACCACCCTGTATGACCTGCCGCTGCCGGCCTTTTCAGTTCAGATACGCCCTGCCCCTGCCCCTGCCCCTGCCCTGGCGTTCTAGAAAGTCCATGCACTTTGTTCAAATTCGCCATGTTTTGCAACTTGACAGCATAATAAACACTGTTCAACATATATTATGCATAATACAGTATATCCGTTACAGCATGCGATGCGCAATAAACGGACCGGCGCAACACATATACAGCCTTTACAGCTGAGCTTGCGCTTGCGGTTGCAAATAAAATCGGCAACGGCCTTTACAGCACGAGCTGAGCTGTTAAGCCGTCCGTCTGGCGGATGCCTTACGCACAAAGCAGCAGCTCAAGCCACAATCTCTTCTTCTCCTTTGAAAAAGCACGATCGAAACGGCGATAGGTAGGTTTCGGCACGTCCAGTCCCGAGATCGAAACGGTCTCCTTTATATTCTCCCGTCTCCGCCTGACCACACCCCGCACGTCGCTCCCCACGCCTTCGTCCCGTCTCGTACCATCTTCAATCTTCTTCACCTAGGCTAGCTATATACTAGGTCTTCTCCCGCTCAGCCATGGCCATGATGGGCATCATAGCGCCGGAGACGGCGTACGAGACGGAGGCCGTGTCTCCGGCCACAGCCAGCGCCGCCGCGGGCGCGCGGCAGCGGAGGGGCTTGCTCCGGAGGATGATGCCGCGGGGTCACTACTCGCCCGTCGGCGCCGAGCAGAAGACAGCGCCTGGAAGGGCGCCCGAGGTGGCACCGATCGCTGCCGATGACTCGGAGGTCGCGGAGAAGCCGCGGCGCAGCTGGCTGCGGCGGCTGGTACCGCGGCAGCGGCAGCGCTGGAAGAACCTCGGCGGAGCCGGCGCGTCGAGGCTGGCCGGACTGTCGCGATCGCTGCGGTGGAAGCGGCTGTCCATGAACCTGAGGGGCAGCTGGGCGTCGGCGCTGCTGGACACCGTCGCGTTCCGCGTCATGTACGTGGTGGAAGCCATCGTGCTTGGTCTGGCGCTTTCCTGCTTCTTCTGCTGCTGCGGCTGCCAGATATAGCTGGCCTGCCTGCCCCTTGCTGTGATTCATGCAAGCCCCCTTCTGCTTGCCATTGGGCGTGTAATCTTTGTACCGTCGTCCTTGTTTATTAAGATGCTTATATAGTTCTCTAATGAAAAGGATTTTTTTTTGCTACATCGCGTTGATCGTCGATCTTGTTGGACTCCATTGCATGTTCTTATGCAACAGATGTCTAGTTGCGAGGACCACGTTGCTGGTATGCTGCTTTGCGTATTTGCGAAAAAATATACTACCTTTGTCCTATAATATAAGAACGTTTTTAATATTAGTGTAGTGCTAAAAATGATCTTATATTATGGGACGAAGTGAGTATGATGCTAGCGGCTCGCGAGCGTGCATGTTAATGGTCACCCTCGCCGCCTCCCACGGTCTTGCGCAAAGGCTTTTTGTGGATCACCATGACACGTTACACCCTGCTGTATCAAATTATTATTATTCCTTTCTGCGGCAATGAGGGCTATCAAATTCTGTTCGATCCATAGTAAGGGGAACAGGTTCTGAAAAAATTCAAAGATATCGGATTTTTGGTGGGTCTGTCATTCTTTCTGTCAGTTGACTAAGATTTAACAAAGTCTTAATCAAATGACATAGTATATAAAAAGAAAATCTAGAAAGAAAATTTTACACGGATCTCCATGCAAGATCGAATGTATATAGCATCGACTGAGACATAATCAAGTCTCAGTCGACTAAGATTTAGCAATGCTGATAATTAAACATCTATTGAAGTTATGTGCTTTCATTTTCTTTGTTCGTTATTTTGTGCTAGAACTAGAAATTTAATATTCCCTCCGATCCATATTAGTTATAGCAGCTTTAGTTGGGAGTATAACAATATAGCCGGGAGAAACCCTTATGGTTCCCTTAAAAAAGATTTAAGTCTTTAATTACATATATCTTCTAAATAACTGTCTACTTCCTCGCCTTTTTTTGTCGATGTACTATCTCCATGCTTTTTCAGTGTTGTGCAACTCGCCATAGAGATCGATGCACATAAGATGATTGTTAAGCTCGATAGCAAAGGGGTGGTTAGTATGATTAATGACACCGAAAAGAATTTATCAGCCGTTGGACCTTCATTGAAGAGATCAATGGGATGTTGAAGTCTAGACAAGATTGGCGCGGCGCTCGGCCAAAGAGGCGGCACACCTCCTAGCTGAGAGCATCTCCAGCCGTTTGGCCCTCCAGCGTACCCGGCGAATGCCTTTTGGCTTTTGCGCCGGTGGTATTTTTCGCCCTGGGGGCAATCGAGTTTCCAGTCGCGCCCTAGGTTTCGACCCCCAGACGCCCAAAAGTTTGAACTTGTCTTTCCCGCTGCCAAAAAACACCACAGGTTCGGCGGTTATCATGCCACAAGTCGGCGATCATCATGCTACAGGTCGGTGATCAAAGCATACCCAAAAGTTCGACGATCAAAAGGAAGGAATCATAGACATGGAACACATCAAACGGCAGGCTCCTCTGCCGTGGGACTGGCCGGGGTCGGCGTCGGCATCGGCATCGGCGTAGCTTCAGTGCTCGGGCTCGGCGTCGGCGTGGCTTTAGTGCTCGGGCTGGTCATCGGCGTCGGCACAACTTCATTGCTCGGGCTGGGCGTCGGCGTTGGCGTCGTCGTGGGTGTAGGGGCGGTGGTCGCCGCCGGTCCGGGCATCTGGTTCAAGATGAGGCCGCGCTTTGCCAGATACCACGCCTTCATCTGCTTGTCCATCATCGACATGTCTGCCGCCATCAAGAACGCCAGGTCGGTGTTCCTCTTCTTTGCGGCGACGTTCGTCCTGAGAAGGTCGAGCTTAACGTCCTGCTTCGTCATCAACGGCCACCACCTCGCGTCGGATTTCTCCTCCCTCTTGGCGGCGTTGTTCTTGGTGTCGGCGATGCACTGCTCGATCGATGATTGCAGCCGTTCGGCAGCTGGTGCCGCGTCCCTCCCCGCCTTGGCTCTTTTGTTCCCATCAGGGCGCCCTTTCGTCGCCGCTGGGGCAGGCGCGTCCGGCTTGTAGGTCTCCTTGGCCTTGGCGAGAGCGAGCCGGCACTTCCCCCACTTCTCGCACGACTCGATCCTGGAGAACACGTGAAGGAACTTGAACTCTTGGTCGCTGTTGTCCTGGCGAAAGATGTTGAACATCCGAACCATCTGCACGGTTGCAGAACAAGTGTCGGCGAAGTACACGGCGAAAGGCGGCGCGGGCGAGCCTGAGTACGCCGGCGGTGAGTAGCTGTACTAGGTGTTGAGGCCGGCGGTGAACATGAGGGAGGGAGTGCGCGGGTCGGGGTTGAAGCCGGAGGGGCAGGCACGCGGCGGCGCGCCATGCGTGAAGGTGATGTTGGGGTTGAAACCGCCATGCACGTCGCCGTCGGAGTAGCCAGGCGAGGGCGCGTACCCCCATAGTGGCGGCAAGAAGTTGGCCGGCGACGCGACGCTCTGCTGGCTCCCCCACGCGGCTTGTGGACAGTGGCCGGGCGGAAGGTTCATCATCCCCGCGCGAGACACCTCTCCCTGCTCCGCCGCCGCCGCGTCCCTGGCCCTCTTGGTGATGAGCCTGTTCCGCCGATCGGTGGTGACCGCCTCCTGGCACTCAACGTCTGCCTTCCACTCGGCGTTCGACGAGCCTGGTGGCCTTGCCATCGGCGCCCTCGGTTTCCTCTGCTTCGACTGGGTGGTATCGGTGGCTGGGCGAAGGGGTGCATACTTCTTCGGCGGCATGGCGGCCGGATCTGATGAGGAGAATGGCAGGAGCGGCGGGGGAGAAGGGGGAAGCACTAGGGAAATGGAGGGAAAGGGGGGAGGGGTAAACGGCGGGAATAGGTGTGCTGTCGCCGACGGCGCGGTCCCACGTGCCTTTTCGCTTCAACCGGCGCCCTCGATGCGTCGGGTTCGGCTTGGGTTCGCTGGTTGTTATTTGGGCCCAAACCGGCGATAAACAACGATCTGGTGGCGCGATTGGATCGATTTTTCATCGCCAGCGGTAATAAAGGCGTCCTGAGGAGCCTGTTGGGGGAGGGGGGGGATGCTCTAAGGAAAGAAGGAGCACCTGCGAATTATGCAAATTATGGTTTCATGTCCCTCCCGACTGTATTTTGAGCGTTGTATCGACGAAGATTCCAAACTCTCGTGAATAAATGAAGTAAAGCATTTTCTTCTAAAATAAAAGAGTACAATTTGGAGGGACCTTTGGTCGTGTTTGTTAATATCGTTCAGTCGCTTTCCTCGAAGTGATAGAAGCGTTTTGCCTTTTGCACAGTAAGAAAATATCATGGTTCCAGTACTACTACATGCCAAGAAATATAGTCTGTTTGATGTGATCCATTAGTTTCATCTAGCGCACTATCCTATTCCAGTCATGGCCTCTACCATACGGCGCACTTTTCATCGTTAACCCCGGTGCCAAGTTGACTGACCGGCATTGTGAAATATCTTACTTAATCGTCAGGGTCAATAATATCTTCTACGGGCCACATCGCTCCAACCTGAAAGTGAAAAGCGAAAGCTTAGCAGAAGAATTTACAAGAGTATATCTGGTTGCGCCGTCATGCATGGACTGATGCACGTTCATATCTGATCTCTCGTACGGGCAACTTGGCAAGCAGAGCAGGAGTAGTGGTACTCGACTTGGATTTCCACCGTCGAGTGGATATTGCGAAGTGTCGGCGAGCAGGGTAGCCAGCGGACGGTGAGTCAGCCTTGCTCCGCGCCTCCGCGTGCCCGCCCTGGCTGCCGGCACCCAAAGGATCACGACCACGAAGCTCCGGGCACAGCTTCGTCTTTGTTAGGGTACTGGTAGATACTCTCTCAATCCATTACATGCACAGGGGAATTTGAGATACAAGAGCGAATTACAAGCTCTGGCTAGAGTACAGGAATGGAGAGCGAGAGAAAGAAGAAGGAAAGGAAGCCGCTGCCGCCGTTCGTGATCCACTGGATACCCTCCTTAGTTGCTTCCTCTCGCGTACTTGTAGTCTGAGGGGTTCTCAACCAGGCCAGGCCCATGAGCTAGACGGGGCAAGCCCATACAGGTAAGGTGGGCTCCTAACATCCTCCCCTCCTTGAGATTTGGCTTGACCCCAAGCCGATGCCACCGAGAACCACCCGGATCCCATTGCACTCGATGTTGCTTGGCTTGGTCGTAGTCACGGTGGTAGTCGTAGTTGATGAAGACTTCAACGCCGCAGAGGTAGTAGTCGTGCTCAACGGAGGCTTGCCGATGGAAGGTGTCAGGGTAGTTGTTATGGCCACCAGGGTCTTGATCAGAGTAGCAAGTGTAGTAGATGCAGCAAACGTACCCAACATCAGCTCTGTCACCCCTCCTTCCTTGATTAATTTCCTGTTTTCCAGTTGATTTTGCACATGTCGTGCTTGGTGGACGGAATGGTTGGCCAGAGTTGTTGCCACCAGAAGAGAACTCCAAATGAAGTGTCCAAGCAATTTCCCACTGAAGCAGCACCAGACCATAAAGAAAAGAATATCCATGGAAACAAGAGTTCATACTGACTTGATAGCAATTAGGATTCAGCAGTCCCCACGCATAACAACACAAGGGAACAAAATCCGTCTTGTTCTGGCCATTTCCAACCTCCTCTAGCCATTTGTTTAAAAAGCATTGTGGGTGCCACTCACGCTTGCACTGATCACTGTCGGTCTGTATAATTGCACAGATAGGAAACACGCAGTGATGCTTTGAAACAACTTGAGATATAATGGGGATACCCATTCTGGCTGAACTGGAATCCACCATTCCAAAATCGGCAAGGGGTGTTCGCTGATTTGAATAGAACAGTGACTCCCAGTCATGACAAATGCTCTGCTCAAACATATAATCCAATAATATATGATGAGACCATAATGATATAAGTGACCTCGTTTCAGACGCTGACATCATCTTACAAAGCACCGGCACAAACTGAAGAAGGAAGATCCCATGCTGCTGACTGTATGTCGTGTGTGAGAATAGACCATGATTCAGTACTGTAAGCTGAATTCTAGCTCTTGAACCATTAGTTATTTGGTCAGAATTGCATTGCTTATCAAGCTGGCCACTGCCCTTAAGTTTAGTTTGATTAAAAAATGGCCAATGAACTGTCATGCTCATGATCTGTATGGCCCCCTGTGATATCTCATGCCGGGGGATAGCACATACAACATCATGCTTGTCATAGTCAAGTTGCCATTGATCATTGATGCTAGCTTTATCAAACAACAGTAATTGCTCGAACTGTATTAAGTGAAGACCGATACCCATTTTCCGCATTCTCCGACACAGAGGTGCAGCCATAGTAGCAAGCCAAGAATGTTGTAGTACAGGAGCAGAAGTAATAGAGCATGAACAGAGTTCTGAAAACCAATGCTTACCTTCATGCAAAAGATGCTTACTGAAACATGAATTGTCAGTGTCCAGTTTCAGAGACCACCAGTGCCAGAGCTCTACAGAAAGTATCTTTAGCAGTATCCGCGGAGGTTCCACACAAGATCTCCAATATGACATAATTCCTCGTTTTGGTCAGCAAGATCCCGTGCTCGATGCTCAGAAAGTTTCCAATGCATTTAGATTTCACATACCATATTACTAGTGCTCAAAAATTTGTCAAGACCAAAAGTGCCAGCCAACTCACTGACTTGTTCAGGAATAGCCAGAAATTGATGCTCAGTAGATTCCAATGAACAAACAACATAAAAAGAGGGAGTCACCAGTGAAGAAAAAGGAGTAACACTAGAATAGCAGTCATCAGGGGGCTCACCATTAGGTAGTTTTGACCACCATTTCAGCCGGACATCAATTAATCGCCTGATCACAGAGATAGCTCTTGCCACCGAATGGATCCAGCAAACAACCTTCTTCCCGGAACATGGTGTCAGGTGCACACTTAATAGATACATCCAGGATGCTCTCAGATCTGCAATGCTCAAAAATTTCCAACGCATTGACATGCTCAAGACCTGCACTGCTCGGCAATCGCATGAAAATGATGGCCAAGGTGGCTTCAGCTGGATAGTCTCTTGACTGAACTTGAACACAGGCCGTGGCTCAAATTGCACGGTGTATCCTCCACTGCATTTTGTTGCCCTTCCCATGATTGTACATCTACCGAATTCCCACGAAAGAAGTGAATCAATAGTATATGCAGAGAATACAGTCTGAACAACAACACTAGCAAACAAACTGGAAATCGGACCCTGAAGCTTGTAGCAGACTAGTTCATAGGGCCCAAATTGCATGAACTGAAGAATTTTTTTGCTTGAACGTTCGGTGCTTAGAGCAACCATTTTCTGCATGCTCAGAAGTAGATGTGCAGTCGTGATAGCTAGATTCGAATGCTGCACTGGAGGAGCCATAGTAATAGAGCAATCACATAGTTCTGAAAGCCACTTTTTACCTTCATGAAATAACTTCTCACTAAAACATGAATCATCCTTGTCCTCTGATGGCACGCCGATTTGAAATGATGGCCATGGAGTTGGTCGATTCTCATTCCCCTCAGCCATATGATCTGCCAGAAACGATGGCCATGGTGTCGGCCGCATCAAAAGTCCTTGGTGCCTTGTGGGCAACGAGATGTCCAGGTCATGGCCCCGGAACGACGATGTGGCAACGACTTGGTTCGAACAATCCGTCGAATAACTCACGAGTGTCTTGGTGATGCTGTCCTGGGGCACATCATAAGCAACCTCGAAGACCTCCTTGGCCTTTGTGGTGGATGAGGAAATGCTGGTAGGTACTGCAGGTGTGGTGAGGACATCGGGAGGGGCCTCCACCGCTGCGTACTTGCCCGGGTTGGAAGACACCACCGTGGCGGTCACCACTGCGAGGGACTCGGCACTCACGGTAGAGTCAGTGAACTGCTCCACCCTCTTGTCGCTGAGGTCGATGACGGGCTCGGGGTAGATGGTGGTGACCTTGTTGGCGCTGTTGGTGGCGACAACTTGGTTCGAGCCATCCGTCGAACAGTTGATGTGCGCCATCGCGATGCAAGCAGGGGGCGCGTCTTGGATGACCTCAAGCACTTCCTGGACCTTGGTGGTGGAGCCGGAGACGTCGGGGACGGGAGTAGGTGAGGCGTGCGTCGTGGTTGAGGCCGCCGGATCGACAAGCGAGGTGACCACGGGAGGGTCACCCACTCGTGCAATACCCAACACTGAGCTCATCTCGTCTGCCTGAGCGCATAACCTCTCGAGATACCACAACAACTGCTCCTTGGCAGACATGGCATCCCACTCTGGTGGTTTGACGGCGGGCATGGTGTCGTCGCCGGTGGAATTGTAGGATTTGGGAGAAAAAATTTGAAAGGGAAGGGTGGTGCCTTGCTCTGTATACCAGATGTTAGGGTACTGGTAGATACTCTCTCGATCTATTACATGCACAGGGGAATTCGAGATACAAGTGCGAATTACAAGCTCTGGCTAGAGTACAGGAATGGAGAGCGAGAGAAAGAAGAAGGAAAGGAAGCCGCCGCCGCCGTTCGTGATCCACTGGATACCCTCCTTAGTTGCTTCCTCTCGCGTACTTGTAGTCTGAGGGGTTCTCAACCAGGCCAGGCCCATGAGCTAGACGGGGCAAGCCCATACAGGTAAGGTGGGCTGCTAACAGTCTCTTCATGGCTGCATTCGCACACCCGCTCTGCGGAGAATGACATGGTGGTTGCCTGGTTAGGATTGGACAGTAGAGGTTACTGTGTGTTAAATTTTCACTCTTCAGTAACCAGCATTCACTCCTGACCATGCATGATCTGACAGTATAAAGTACTCCCTCTCTAAAAAACTAACAGTGAACTAAACGTTCTTATATTAGTTTACAGAGAGAGTAGTATAAACTCTGGTTATGCGTTATGACTTATGACTTGCTTTCTTGATCCAGGCTGGGGTTCGGTCCCTAAAGTAATCCCGGCCCGCAGATTAGGTTGGCTTTTATCGCCAACTGAACTGCGTAACCAAAGCGATACAGTAGGGTTGAGTGTAGAGGAGGAGCAGAGGGTAGCTGATATAACTGTGAGAGCCGCAAATCCTTGTTGAAGAGGATATCGAGCACAAGAGTGAAGAGTGAAGAGTAGAGGGCGCATTGGAACTGAGGGTGCCAAGTTAACTAATCAGAACGCTACCAGGTGGGTTTATACTTCAGAAAAAATACGCAGAGGAGGACTGGGAGATTCATAGCAATTGTAAAAAACACTACGAGCTATACATATGGTGAGCATTCAGTATATATAGAGAGAGATACAGTGAAATCGCTAACCCTACATTACAAGTTGGAAGCTGAATCTCCATTCTCCAAGGCTTAGACTCCAACGGAATAGATTCACATTACATGTGTATACACATACAGATTCAGTGACATTTCTAACGCTACACATTGGAACTTGGAAGCTGGATCTCCATGGCTTATATAGATGCCAAGTGATCGATCTACAATAAATGTTACACAGGGCCATTGCCATGTCCTACATACCGGACTCTTAAGTACTATATACAGGGAGATTCAGTGACACTTCCAACCCAGCATTTCGGAACTTGGAAGCCGAAATCTCCAAGGCTTAGGGTAGGTGACAGCGGATCTATCCACAGGCCACAACACATGCATGTTACATGGGGCCATCGGGGAAAATATCCAGTGATACCAACCCATAGATGCTATCATGATACAAACTTGAATAAATCAAATTTAAACATTCCAAAAAATTCTGAAAAAAATCATGGATCTTTGCAACACATATTTCGACTACCCCTAAAAAATTCAGATCAAAATTCAAAATACGCATGGAGAAACAAAAAAGACAAATTCAGATGTGAATAGTGCCAATTCTGCTTTTGTCTTCTTTTGACACTATTCATGACGGATTTCTCTCTTTTGTTTCTCGATGTGTATTTCGAATTTTAATCTGAATTTTTTAGGAATTGTCAACATATGTGTTGTGAACATCCACAATTTTTTTAGAATTTTTTGGAATGTTTAAATTTGAATATTCAAGTTTGTATCATGGTAGCATCTATGGGTTGGTATCACGGGCCATCGCCCTGTCCGACGTACCGGACTCCATTGCGTCCAACGTTCGGCTCGTGTTTGCTCCCGCCTCACCTTGCCAAGGGACAACTGCGGTCGAGTCACTGTTGCTCATTTCAGTAGCGCGCCGCCTCCGGCTCTCCTCTTCCCTCTCGCTGATGTACCTGAAGTGTCCATGAGGCCAGAAACCTGCCGCCATTGCGTGGATTATGGTTGTTCATTAGATCAAATTCAGCAAGCACACATTAGCTTGTATCAACAGAGAAACCAACGGAAACCGTAAAATTAAAATAAAATTGATGTAGTCTCTTTTCGGAATATAGTCACACATATAGTTCTAGTCAACTTATTTTCCTTTAGATCTAAGATTTGGTATTTGCGGAACACAATTATACAACATTTACGGCCCTTTTAGTCACAAGATTATGGAAAGATAGGCATACAAAAGACACATAAATAGAATATGAATCCATGTGTAAAGCAGAGGAATTGAAAACACAATCTTGTAAACATGGATGTTCAAGAGTAGGAAAAACACGTGTATGAATAGTAATAAAGACAACCAAATTAAAGTCAAATCACATAAAACGATATAATTAGAATGTTATCGTCCCACTAAAGACCTTCATCTCGTACTTCATAGGTATAAGCTCTAAGAAGAGATCCAATAAATTGTAAAATTCATGTATTTTTCTTTAAATCAGACATTAAAAGACATTTAGCCAAGAGGTTTGCTTTAGTACACCCGAGCATGGTGTAGCGGCTTCTACACTTCACTCCATAACTTTTTCTACAACATGTTGCTGATATGTGCCACTTTATTCTTTTTAAGAAAGAGAAAAGAAAGCTAAATAAGCATATCAACATATTTAGTTGCATCATCTGTTCCATTTCTTGTGCAACAAGTGACTTATTTAATACACATGGCTTCAGGGATATTTCCCCCCGCGTATTTGTCTTCTACATTTTTTATTATGTTGATTCTCCAACATATTTATGTTGCATACAAGACAAGGTAATGTGATTTCTCCCTTATCTTGTGTTTTTAGGCGTTACTTGATTCTTTTGTAAAACAATTTCTTGAATAAACTTCATTGTAGTTTATTTCCCTCACAGGTAGCTGTCCATAGACAAAAAATTTATTGAATTTCATCAACATATGTCTACACCTAATTTGCTGTGGACTTTGATAACCAAAGAACATCAGATTTTCAAGCATGAAAAAACAAACGTTTTTATGACAAATTATATTGTTGTGAGGATGACAATTTCCTTTAGCAAACATCTTTTTAACATTCCCCTTTGTTTTAGAATCATGCGATAATTTTCCTATATGCATGGATCCGTTGTCGGGTCGATATCTTTAAGGGCAGCTAGCGTTTTCCTAGTGTTCATTGTACTATAAGTGTTCATATTAGGTATAAGTGTTAAGTCTTCTGTTTTAATGTGTCTCAAGTTCACATAAACACATCGAATCTAACGGTATGGAGCCTAATTCAGCTTGACTACAATGTGGCTCAAATTTTTAAAAGTGTTTCTACTATACTTTAGTGATACTAAATGAGACTAGTTGGTATGGGCTAATTATACAGCATCACTAACCATGCTGAGGTCCAGTGGCGGAGCTAGCGAGTAATGGTTGAGGGGGCAAATGATGAAATATAATTTTCTGGAGGGGCCAAAAACTGTATTTCTCTCAATTTGTACCACCCAAAAAAGAGTTTCTTTACAAAAAGATCCATAGGCTGGGGGGCCATAGCCCCTGCAGCAATGCAAATAGCTCCGCCAGTGCTGAGGTCTACGAGCGGCACTCCAGCTGCTTGGCAACCTGATTGGGGAGTCACTTGTGGACCTCGCCCCAGTCCATTTGCGATGCCACTATAGTGTAATTTCAAGACCCATGTACATGCGTCCATTTTCCCTTCCGCCCTTTATGTTTGCCTTTCCTTGAAGCTCCCAATTGTCTCCATAAAGGCTTTTACTGCTCTATTTCAACTCGATTATCCGTGTCCTCATTTGACAATCCACTATCCCATGCAGCACGATGATTGGTTCTATTACTTTGTATAAATGTCAAATGCTCCCCCATGAATCCAACATGGTGATAACAAATGATCACCATGCGAGGTAGACTAAGCTGTCATTTTTAATAAACGATACATTTTCAAAGGGTCAATGATGTAGAAGAATGGTGATATCGGTGAAGATGTGAACCATCAAATTAAAGTCGGATGGACGAAGTGTCGTCAAACTTCAACCATCCTCTGTGACAAGAGAGTGCCACAAACTAAAAGGCAGGCTCTATAGGACGGTGATTCGATTTGCGACGTTGTATCACGCATAGTGTTGGCCAACTAAGAGGCGACATGTTCGACAGTTAAGTGTAGCAAAGATCCGCATGCTGAGATGGATATATGGCCACACAAGAATGATCAGGTCTGGAATGATGATATACATGATGGAGTTGAGGTAACACTAATTGAAGAGAATCTTGTACAACATCGTCTGAGATGATTTGGACATATACAATGCAGGTCTCCAGAAGCTCCGTGTGTACTAGAAGATTAAAGCGTTCTAATAATGTCAAGAGTGGGCGGGGTAGAACAAACTTGACATGAGAGGAGTTTGTAAAGAGACAAAATGTCACCAAAAGAACCAGCCATGGATAGGGATGCGTGGAAGTTAGCTATCCAACCATTACTAGGTTTCGTGATCTTAATTGTTTCTACTCTAGACTAACCCAGTTAATTTGGATTGGAATACTTTGTTGTTGTTGTTGTTGTACATTTTAATCTCCACCATTGATTTACATAGAGATTTTTAAATCCTTATAGAGAGGGTGTACCAAAGTATACTACTTCAACTAAACTAGAAATCTTACGATGCTCCCAAATTATTAAGGGTTGTCCATTAATATTGATCTAATGGCTAGGAACTTTTTCTTTGAAAAAGAGGTTGAAGCCCTCTAATGGCTAGGATGGTGTACTACTTTGTAGAAGGTAAGAGGTAACTTTGACTTTGGCTAAACAAGTTGATTGCGCACTTGTGCCGAGTGCAAGAAATGTATTCGCTAAACATATTGTGTGAACAAAGGTATACGAAAGACTCGTTGAGCAACACTACAAATATTAGATCAAAACATTTCAACCAAATTTAAGCCATAATTTTTTACGAACTATTTCAATGGCACGAACTTGTAAATAGCTAGACAAAATGATAAATTTGGACTACATACAACACTTGATTAGAAATATAAGATAGATATGCAATTTTAAAGTATGAAAAAACAACAACATAATAATAATTATTGTCATTTAGAAATGTTAGTTTAAGACGTTTATTAAACGTGCATATGTTAGATTACTTGGTATAGCTATGCAATCAAGCACGACACTTGTGGACAGAATGCATCTATTCAGACCGATTAACTAGAACGTCATCAAGATTCCATTGTGATCAATTGTCAGATTGTTACCATTTGTTATGGAAGGATGGTGAGGTAAGGTGGAGCCTCTTTAAAAAGCTCAACTAAATGGATGAACAATACTGTCAACGTAATTTTCTCTCTTCTTTTTATTTTTCTGTTCATTCTTCACTTTTTCTATGCACCAAAGAGGGCCTTAACATGTACTCCCTCCGTAAACTGAAAGTCCTCAGTCCTGATATAAAATACTCCAGATGCACCAAGAGTCCAGAAGAAGTAGAGTATACCTTTGTCATCAGAGGGTGGTGGAAAGAACTGCAGGTAGCAAACAGACGCAACCACCATTCCTTCATACACACGACAAACCTCGTCAGCAACAAAGAGAGTTCGAAGATTTCCCGCAAAAACATAAATAGAAAAGAAAATAGTTCAGAGATAACAAAGAATAGGCGCGAGCTTCTGACCAAGGATGCCGCCGGCGAAGACGTCCTGCCAGTGGTGCCAGTAGTCATCTACCCGCGAGATGGCGATGACGGCGGCGACGAGGAGAGGCAGGATGACGACGCACAGCTTGGCGACGTGCCCTCGTCGGTCGAAGACGGTGATCTTCCCGGCAAGGTACCACGACAGGAAACCCAGGCCGGCGAAAGACCCTGCACCACCGCACGACAACCAGATTATTATCCTCGAGCACATTGTACAGAGCACACGCAGAAAAATCATACACAGTTATGTTAGTGCTATCGGTTTGTGACAGTAGCAGTGCAGTTGAATCTAGTAAAGTGAGTGGCATCTTACAGGAAGAGTGGCCACTTGGGAAGCTCTTGTGGCCTTCTTTGATCACGCTGGCGTCGCCGTGGCATATGACTGCTGTGGTGATGTTGTCGTACACCTGGGCAACAAGGGGACCAGTCTAAGTTTGGGTGCCAATGATAAAGGGATATCTGAAGTTCATTTAGACTTTGTGAGTAAGCTGTAAAATTCAGAGAAATCCGAGTGAGTGGTATTACAGCGATTCCATCAGGGAAGCAGCGCCAGAAGAAGTTGGGGCGCGGACGGCCCACGGCGTTCTTGATCGCATCCGTCAGGACGCCGGTGATCAGCACAGAAAACAGAATACCTGCTTGTTCAATTGAGGCGCATCAGAACGAAACCAAGTACTGCATGTTCATTAACAACTTGGGGAAAACTATATAAACAAAGTACCAATCGTAGCATGGTGCAAATCATACGCATTCCTCCTCCAGATGTAGATGGCCATAAAGATGAGCATAGGTGCAATGACAGCAACGATCTGCGTGAAAAAACATAAGTTTCAAGCTCAGGAGATGCATTCTTCCAAATCCAAATCTAAATGACAGAGTAAACATGTGGGAGGGTCGCACGCACCGGCACGGCCCAGACCGGGACGGTGTTGCTCTTCATGGGGTATCTGAGGTCCGCGATCATGCCTTCGCCGACGAAGCGGTGGAACGGCTCGATGGCGTTGAGGACGCATTCCATGGCGATCAGAAGGAGCAGCGCAACCCAGTCGTAGGCGTGCGACCTCGCGATCCTGACGCCATGCGACTGCATCGTGGCGAAGGGGAATGT
Organism: Aegilops tauschii subsp. strangulata; assembly: GCF_002575655.3. Classification (NCBI taxonomy): domain Eukaryota; kingdom Viridiplantae; phylum Streptophyta; class Magnoliopsida; order Poales; family Poaceae; genus Aegilops; species Aegilops tauschii. Next base: position 348,306,546 of record NC_053037.3, read on the forward strand.
GCACGCCGGAGCATTGGTACACGCCGGCGCCTGCATCTCAGTCCCTCCTCTGTCTCTGTGGATCTACACTACTTACCCGTTCCAATGAATGCAGGAGGAGAGACAGTGATGTTAGCGTATTTGCTCTCGACTCCGGACTCTTCCGTTTTCTTTTATTTCGTTGTGGGGCGGTGCATCAACCCTTGTTTATAGCACACAGAATGGAGGACTTAAGGATGACTGGCAGTTGCGAGGGAAATTTCGAAATCGGCATATTTTGGTAGACCCCAAGATTTTAAATGACTGACTGAGGATCTGCACGGGGTTGACTGACTTGCTGCACCGCGTTTGGACAGCGACTGCAAACCGCGTTCTACGCGGTACCCACTAGGCCCGCTACCCAGTTATATATGTACTGCTTGCTTGCATTTCTGTGCAATGGCAATGGCAGAATCAATCGTGCTCTCAGGTCCTTGAAAATCTTATCATCAGTACTAGCTGACCTGTACCCGCGGATCTGAGAAACTACTACTAGTGTACCAATTCCAGCTTCAGAAGCAACCAGCGATTTAGAAACGAAAACTGAAAAAAAAAAACAATTAGTACCAATTCTACACATCACTGCCAGCGGACCTGAGAAAATACTAAACTCATCTTCAGTAGTACCCGCGGATCTGAGAAACATAGTAGTGCCAATTCCAGTTTGAGAAGCAACCTTCTTCAGTATGACAGTATTTGAGAAGCAACCATCTTCAGTATGACAGTATTTGAGAAGCAACCATTTTAGGTATCGGAGAAACAACAAACACTAATTTCAGTTTGAGAAACGTAACCGCATGATCTTCAAACCTTCGTAGAAAAGGATCTTCAGACCATTTTCCAGAAAAACCTTCTTATGTCAGAGGCTAATGAAACCAAAAACTGAAGAACTTTGAACGTTAGATTTGTGGGCTTTACCCTCCCCAAAGGAAAGGAGCCCTTTCAGAAATTCTCAGTGGCCCCGGAGGGCCAAAGAGGGGGTTTGGAAATAGTTTTCAACCAGCAATTGACGCGCCTCGGTATAACCTCACTAGCTGCGTCATTGCCCCAAGCGCAAAGATGCCTTCTCCGGTCAGCCCATCGCCCCTTCTTATACCCGGCCACCCTCTCGCTCTTTCCTCCACAACCGATGTGGGACAAAACTAACGTAGTCCCCCGCAGACGGAGCAAAACAGACCGACTCAACGAATTAGGAGCGGGCGGGCCAGCAATCCTTGTTGGGCCGTACCTTCCCACAGCCCATGCAAACCCGGGAGCCCAGCAGCCGGGGAGGGTGGTGATCCCCGAGTACTCCCCTCCTCTGCCCTGCGCTTCTCTGCTTCTTTCTTCTTCCTCCTCCCGCAAGCCGACCTACGCCTCTCTAAGCTCGGCGAGCCCGAGAAAAGTGCGGGATGAAGACGAGGTCGCAGACCACCCCGAAGCCACTCAATACTGTGCGGCTGCCCCCCGTGGAGAGCCCCCGCACGAGGCCGAGGCCGAAGCCGAAGCCGGAGACGCGGAAGAAGGGGGCCCTCGGCGACCTCCGCCGCCCCAAGAAGCCCCCCACCGCCTTCTTCTATTTCATGTATGCCCAATTCTTCATCTGTAGTCGATCTCGTGTCTGCTAACCGGCGACTGCTCTGTTGAGAAGCAATTGGGATGCGGTATTAGGGGTTTCTCCGGCTTCTCGGCTGGACTGCTCGCTCGCAACCTCGGACTAGTTATATACACCTCTTGGGATGTGCGGCAGTTCTGTTGACAAACTTTGAATCGATGCGTGCCTTAGTGGGTGTTCTGGTGAAGAGAACTCGAGTCCTGCCAATACGGTACTGTTCTGAAGATGTTTATCTCAGTCTGACAGTCAGAGGCGTCTTTGTTTGTTCTCTAATCGATGGGTGCAGCGTTGTTCGGACCTAGTATGTTTTTTTTGTCAATTCGAACTGTTTTCAGCTTACCGGTAGCACCGGAACGGTTAATAATCACTGATGTATGAACAAAATTGTACTATATGTGCTGTTGACTTACCCCAATGTTGATGTTCCAAAATGCTTTAAGTGCTGATAAAGAATAACTGCTCCTCGCAAGTAAAGAATAACTGCAATAGGACATTGTCGCTGCACCATATAAACGTTTTCTGCTTCATCCAGTCATCATCTTTGAACATATTGATTGCTTATCCTTTGGGTTCTTCACATGGCTTTAGGTGTAACGCAAATACCAAACATCCTTCCTGCTGTCCTGGTGTTGAACATTTAATCTATCGTGGACACAATGACTTCAGAGATAAATAATTACATTCCTCTGTCCATCGTAGACTGTTAACCAGGGCACCAGGCTAAAATGATGAAATTGCTGTACATATGATCCATGGTTTTCGTGTCGAACGACTAGTCGTTGACTAGTCGAAGAGTCGTAACTGCAAGGTCGACTCAACATGTCGACTTGACTAATTGGCTGAGTCGAGCGACTCAATCGACTAGTCGCGACTAGTCGTTGACTAGTTGAAGAGTCGTAACTGCAAGGTCGACTCGACTAATTGGCTGAGTCGAGCGACTCAATTGACTAGTCTCGACTAGTCTAGGTTTATGAGTCGAACGACTAGAAGTTGGCCCAGCCTGTCATATTTTTTTTCTATTTGCTTGCCCAATCCCCCCGTGAAACCTAGATCGCCCCAGTTTTCCCCCGACCCAAACCTATCCTGGCTTACACCCCACAATCCCGCCGGCCGGCGCCGCCGCATGCTGGTCTGCTCCTTGCCTGGTTGCTGCTGCTGCTGGTAGTCTGCTCCTCCCCTGGTAACTCATGTCGACTATGAGTCTTGACTAGTCACAACTAGTCAAGAGTCGCTACCCCAGAACGACTCGTCGAATCGAAAACCTTGATATGATCTTGAATGTACGATTTGCTTCCGACACTGAAATCAAATAGTGGAACAATGCTGGAAGACTGCAGTGGACGGTGGCTGGAGTGCATCGGACATAACTCGTACATGTGTCGTACTCATAGCAGTGTTCAATAAATAATGCAAACATGCTGCGGTATCCAGCAACATTTGGATAGTTGATGCGATGTATGTTGCCAAACGCCTATCTCGGTCCTGGTGTGACTCACAGATTGCATGCCTCAGTACATGTCTGATTTCACAGCACTCCTTATGTTTCACGTTTGTGTATTTTAATTCTTTAATTAATCGTCTAATTAGAAATATCTGTAGGCAAACATAAGTTTTTCTTCACAAGAACCCAGTTAATTTCCATGGGGATCAAGAAAGAATCATGTGTTCCAGATGGCCTTAATGTTCTCTTTATTTATAATATGATCATTTCACTGCCCTGGTTAAGATGTTTCATCTCTTGCACTGAACCAATTTTACTGAAGCTGTTATATTCTCTTGAAGGGAGGATTTCCGGAAAACCTTTCAGGAAGAAAATCCAAGTGTAAAAGCAATGCAGGATGTAAGTTTCCATCATTTAAATTTGAAGCTTCAAGTTGGCTTTCTTAGTTTTGTAATGTAATATACCTTTCACTGCAGGTAGGGAAGGCATGCGGCGAGAAATGGAATAAAATGGCATTTGAGGTTGGTATTTTCCCTCCGATAGCCTGATGATGTCTGTGTTGCATTAGGTAGCTAGTCACCAAACCATCTTGCTGCCTGGTAGTATAATACAGTTGATAGGAATATATGAAGTGGAGATGTAGTTTGGTTTCTTTGATGATTCACTTATTTTCATTTTGTTATCAGAAATCAATAGAAGCTTCTTTGTCAAATCATGAAATGCAAGACCCTGCTTTAATATTTTATTCAGCATGATCCAAATTTCAGAACAAAAATGTCATCCTTTCCTGCCTGTCTATTGTACCTTGTCTATGTGCCTAGTAGCTAGATCAATTTCACTGCTTATCCCAATCCAGAGAAACAGCTGAAGGGATGCACTGACACAGGTTGTAGGTTTAACAGTGGAAGTTTCATGACCTGTATACTCAGAATTGATTTTGTAGGATGTAAGCTAAGATTCTTATTGATGATGGTACACTGTTGCACATTTGCTGTAGTTTACATGTTGTTTAGTAGGTTTATTGTTTCCATTTAGCTAACTACACTAAAAATTGAAGTCCCTACCTGTAGACAGTTCTACACATATGAATCCACTTAAATTGATGATGATAATGACCCATCTTTGCTATACCAGTCATATTATTGTGAAATTTCTCACTTAGGAAATGTAATTCGGCACATAATTATTTAGCAGTTATGTCTTCTCATTGACTTGTATAAAACCGTCTTCTAACTGTAAAAGACCCATTCAAAAGTATGCTTACAAAAGGAAACTATGTTGCCAAAACTGCTAGAAAATACATTATGCTTCACATTCTGCTGATGTTAACATTTTCACCGTGTTCATCACACCAGGAAAAGGTGAAGTATTATGATCTAGCTACCGAGAGGCGTGCTGAGTTTGAGAAGGCGATGGCTCAGTATAACAAGAAAAAGGTGTCTGTTGTACATGTATGTGCATATTTTATCCTATTTTTCATTCATCTGATCATTTTTTGTCCTACTTCATGTAGATAAACGGTGAATTGTCCGAAGAATCAGAGTAGAAGTGAACATTGGGTTCTGTTGATGCCACAAGTTAACTGGATGAATCATTCAATTGTATATTACATGCCTGAGCATTGTATGAATTCTATTATCTATAGATGGCTGGAATTCTATACACCGAAATGTAACGTCAGTGTTACAATGACTCAGTTCAGTCTCATATTGGCGCTATTCCTCTTTCAAAAAAAATATTGGCGCTATTCACCTGAACGGCGGAACCAATGTGTTGTGGGCTGTACGTTTACTGTTTCCTAGTGACATTTCAATAGCTGTAAATTTTAATCATAAGTCGGGTTCTCGTACACATTAATTAAACAGGAACCGGTTAAACCTACTGGTTGAGAACTAAACTAAAACTACTATGCGTGTGAAAATGTCAACAACGACTCCGTGGCCCAATGGATAAGGCGCTGGTCCTTCTGGGTTCGATCCCCAGCGGAGTCGTTTTTCTTTTCCAATACAGTTTTGTTCGTTCAAATTTTGTATTCTGGGTGCAGTTTCGTTCCTAAAAATATTCAAATACAAGGATTTTTTTTATGCCATTGCCATGACGCTTAACCTTCCGGTTGAGGTTATGAATAAGATAGACGCTCACCGAAGGGAAAAAATGCAAGGTTAATTGGGATCAACTGTGCAAATCAAAAACTTCACGGTGGCCTTGCTGTCCTCGATACAGTTTTGTTCGTTCAAATTTTGTATTCTGGGTGCAGTTTCGTTCCTAAAAATATTCAAATACAAAGATTTTTTTTTATACCATTGCCATGACGCTTAACCTTCCGGTTGAGGTTATGAATAAGATAGACGCTCACCGAAGGGAAAAAATGCAAGGTTAATTGGGATCAACTGTGCAAATCAAAAACTTCACGATGGCCTTGCTGTCCTCGATACAATTTTGTATTCTGGGTGCAGTTTCGTTCCTAAAAATATTCAAATACAAAGATTTTTTTATGCCATTGCATCTACTATATGATGGCGCTTAACCTTCCGGTTGAGGTTATGAATAAAATAGACGCTCACCGAAGGGAAAAAATGCAAGGTTAATTGGGATCAACTGTGCAAATCCAAAACTTCATGGTGGCCTTGCTGTCCTCGATACAGTTTTGTTCGTTCAATTTTTGTATTCTGTGTGCAGTTTCGTTCCTAAAAATATTCAAATACAAAGATTTTTTTATGCCATTGCATCTACTATATGATGGCGCTTAACCTTCCGGTTGAGGTTATGAATAAGATCGACACTCACCGAAAGAAAAAAAAATGCAAGGTTAATTGGGATCAACTGTGCAAATCAAAAACTTCACGGTGGCCTTGCTGTCCTTGATCTGAAATAGTTGGCTTTTGCCCTTCGCAGTCGTTGGCTTTGGAGAGAGCGGCTCACCACTGTCAAACCTAGGGTTGGCTTGGGGAACCCTTGCGACCTGCACGACCGAGACATCTTCGCGGCGGCCACAAGGGTTGTGGCGGGCGATGGTCTTCGCGCCACTTTTTAGGAATCAACTTGGCTTAATGGGTTGTGGCCTCCAAAAATTTATGATCTATCCAAAAGAAAGAATTGTTCGGTTCAGAAAGCTCTTTCCAACAATTTCTGGGTCTCCCAGTTGAAGACCACTGACGGCATCATGATTGACTATCTTAACGAATTTGTTACTCTCTCGGAGAAGCTCTCTCACGTGCACCTCAACCCCGACATGACCGATACTATCTCTTGAAAGCTCACCAAAGACGACCACTACTCCGTGGCTACAGACTACAACGCGTAATTACTTCGTTTAGTCGACTCAGATATGACTAGGAATGTTTGGAGGATCCGAGCTCCCCTAAGTGCAAGTTTTTCACTTGGCTTGTCATCAATAATACGATTTTGACGCTGGTCGGTTACAGAAATAGGGATGGCCTAGTTGCAACCACTGGCCCCTTTGCAAGCAAGTTCAGGAATCGACGACTCATCTTCTTTTCAAATGTCGCTACTTGATTAGAGGTTGGGGCATGATCAAAGCGGGGCTAGGTCTCCATGATGTCCATCCTCACGATTGAGCCATCGTCGACTTGGTGAAGACTTGGTGGAGCACTATAGCGTCTAGGATGACGCAACCGCAAAGGCCGCTAACCTCTCTTATGCTAATCGTCTCGTGGGAAATCTGAAAAGAGAGGAATGCTAGGGTATTCCATAACACTGTGGTGCCTGTTGGTGTTTAGAAAAAACGGTGTTGTGGTGCCTTGCCGGTGCTAAACATTTGTGTAACGTGATCCCACGAGAATGATGTATTTTATGTTGCCTTTGACCTTTTGGAATCTGTTCTGAACCTCTAAAACTCCTTATTCAATCAAACTGGCAAATCTTTTGCCTAGTCTTTAAAAACAAAGTGGCGACTACTTGGCTTCCACTTCATCCTGGTATCGATAAATTAACGTTTTTGGGAGTGCAGATGAAAAACAAACCAATTTATAGAATACAAACATGAAGTTTGATGGCCAAAGTAGAGGACTGAAAAAAAGATCCCCCAAATTCAGTTTGGCGAACATAGTGCTGGCGCATGTCATGGCAACTGTTGGGTAATCGTGTGCGCTCGTCTCTAACTGTGATCCACCGGTTCTAAAGCGAAACTGAGATGAGAAAGAATCAGGTGCCGTTTTGCCCTGACTGGAGACGATGATGGAATAGAGACCATCGATAAAAAGTCCCGTCGCACTTTTCTTTTTCAACTTAAAGCAAACTATTCTTGCCGACCTTACATATATCATCCGAAAGTCCGAGCCATTGTGTGGGGGTGCTCTTGATTTCACGCGGGAACAATGGCCAAGGCGATGCCAGACCAGAAATCCGGTGATGCAGCGACGGCGGCAGCGAATCCTCTCGAGTTTCATGTGTATGGCCCCCGCAACCTGTCGTCCATCAGCTGGAAAGATCTCCTTAGCTCGAGCTGGTCAGTATACTCAGCATATTTACACTCACACACGCTTGCTCAGTTCGCCTCTGGGAATTACTGGAAGTTTACTGCGATGGCTGATGCAGGAAGAACGCCAACTACCGGCGGATGGTGATCGCGTGCTTCATCCAGGGGGCTTACCTGCTGGAGCTGGACCGGCAGGAGAAGCGGGACGAGCGCACCGGCCTCGCGCCGCAGTGGTGGCGCCCGTTCAAGTACAAGCTCGCCCAGGTGCTCGTCGATGAGCGCGACGGCTCCATCTACGGCGCCGTCCTCGAGTGGGACCACCAGGCCGCGTTGTCCGACTACATCCCGTTCCGCCCCACCCGTGCGCCAGCAGCCGTCGTGCCGTTGCGCGGCACGCTGCTTCGTGCCCCCACGTTCCGCCGCGACGTGGTGGACGACCTCCGTTTCCTGGCCTGGGATAGCCTCAAGGGCTCCGTCCGCTTCGCCGGCGCGCTGGCGGCGCTGCGGGACGCCGCGCGCAGGTTCGGCGTCGGCAACGTGTGCGTCGGCGGGCACTCGCTGGGAGCCGGGTTCGCGCTGCAGGTGGGCAAGGCGCTGGCCAAGGAGCGCGTCTTCGTGGAGTGCCACGTGTTCAACCCGCCGTCCGTGTCGCTGGCCATGAGCCTCAGGGGGTTCGTCGAGACGGCCGGCGAGCTGTGGGGCCGTGCGCGCGGGTGGATCCCATACGTGGGCTCCCAGCCGGCTGCGGACACGAGCGGCGGCAACACCGGCCACAGTGAAAGTGAGGCGAGGGCGTCGCTGGCGCAGTCGGGGATGGGAAGGTGGCTGCCGTACCTGTACATCAACACGAACGACTACATCTGCTGCCACTACAGCGACGCAGCCGGCGGTACGGCGACCGTGGCGGTCGACAGCGGGGGCGGGAACGGCGGTGGCAAGGCGGGGGTGGCGACGATGCTTGTGGTGTCCAAGGGGCCGAGCAAATTCCTGGCAGCGCACGGGCTGGAGCAGTGGTGGGCCGACGATGTCGAGCTGCAGGTGGCACTCAACCACAGCAAGCTAATCGACCGCCAGCTCAGGTCGCTCTACGCAGCGCCGCCTGCCGCACTGCGTGCCCGGAGTTAGGCTTGTGCCGTCGTTTTACCCGGGAGCAACAAAATGCTTCCGATTCCATTTAAAAATGCAAATGTCCGGGTACTTGTGCGTGGAGAATTTTTAATGAAAAGATTCATAGTTTTGTGATAGAACGAATGCAAAATTACTCCCATGTCAAAAACGATCTTATCTCTTATATTATGGGACAGTGAGAGTATAAAAAATATTTTTATATTATGAAACGGAGGGAGTAGGTATCTACTTTTCGCAAAGAAAAACTAAGTTTCTACGGTACACCCTTTGAGGTCAATCTGGGATCGGTGTGGGTTGATACGGGTTTAGTGGCGTGGATTTTATTTTCGATGTCAGTGGATAGGCTTAATCGGTTTAATGATGCTAAACGGTGTGGTCTGGGGCGGGTTGACCATTTTTCGTTCGGCCTGAGACACCATGGTTTCAACCTGCAAAATTGAAATGGCCGAAGACAATAATGCTACACTTACAGAGACTTGGTTACAGACTGCATCAGCATGTAGACTTCTTTCGTAGAATTCATTGCGTAAGTGTAGCATTATTGACCGAAGACTGGGTTGAACCCATGGGTCGAAATCCACTGTTCTCCTTCTCTCGAGGCCCGAACATAACTCTCCACCCTTGTCTCCATCCCAAACAGAACTCTAGGGTTCCATGCTCGCCGCTTTGGCTAAGAGCTCTAGCACGGGTGATTCAACTAGTCCACCTTCTGGTAGGAGATCAAAAGTGTGGGAACACTTTGAGCCAGAATTGGTAATGATAGATGATATCTGTAAGGCTGACTGCAAATACCGCAAGCTAAAGCTGACGAGGAATAAAAAAAATCTGAAACGAGTAGCCTATTAACACATTTCTGAGTCATGCTCAAAGATTGAAGTTGTAGATAGGAATAGGTTTCTTGCTACGTAAGAAACGATCAGATATTGGCTTTGCCTTCGATCCTAGGAGAAGTCGAAGACTCATGACCAAGTATTGTATCCATGTTGAGGTCCCATTTAGAAAATTTAAGAACCCTTACTTTGACGAGTGGATGGAATGAATGCAACGAACCTTCAAAGTACTTGTCCGTCAAACAATTCACAACGATTGTCTTCTTACACATGAGGACATGAAGCAACAACTGCACACTAAATTGCAGGGTCTTGATTCTCGTGTATACCATGCCTCACCTCAGACATGTATCACTGCTCACTATATTGATGCCAGCTTCATCTTGAAAAAGAAGGTTATATCTTTGAAGCTCATGAAGTATCCACATACAAATGTAGCCATCGGGACTCTTAGCATGTGCCTGGTAGAATGGGGTATCAAATGAAAATTACTTACCCTGACATTCAACAATGCACCGAACAATACAAAGGCAGTTCACTTTTTTTTGGTTAATAAGGACCACGACTTGCTCTTTGATGGAGTGGATTTTTCATGTGAGATGTTGGGCACACATTCTAAACCTCTTGGTTCACGATGGAATATCACATATCAAAAAGTCAATAGATAAGATACGTGGCCTTTTAAGGCATATCAATTCTTCACCCTCAAGAGTCTAAACATTCTATGAGATTGCCAAAAATAAAGAACTACAAGAGAAAGCTTGTCTATTTCTTGATATTCCAACTCATTGGAATTCTACCTACGAAATGCTCAAAAGCTATCAAGTATAAGTGGTTCTAAATAGTTATGTGAGTGACAATGGTGAGCTAGTACCAGATGTCGCTGAGTGAACAAATGCTGAGGTAATCTGCGGTTTCCTTAAAGATTTTGAAGAAGCTACAAAGCAGCCTTGGCCGATAGAACACCCACTACACATCTGTTCTTGCATATGGTGTTGTATATCTGCAACACATTAAGGGATCCTTAGTGGAAAGTTAATGGAACCATGGAGGCACTGGCTATTTCTATTGGAAAAATGTTTGACAAGTACCGGAAAGAGGCTTCATTGAATGTGATACTTGTCAGTGCCCTGGTACTTGATCCAAGGAGAAATTAGAATGCCTAGATTTCTTCTACAAAAAGTACTGTGAACATGTGGATGACACTTAGACAAGTGTTGACGGCAAAACAAATTTGATGAGGTTATACTTTGAGAAGTATCATGAGCAATTCAAGAGAAGTGGCGAGCAACCATTGTCTCACAGATCCATGCTTAATGTGGGATCTCCCGTTCTTGGCAAAAGGAAGCTTGAGAAATAGTTTGCTCAATACAAGTCAAGAAGGGCCTACTGCGCCAAGGGCGAAGTTGGACGCATACCTCGAGGAGGAATACTTTGATAAATCTAGTGAAATCTTTGATATATTGGCATGGTGGAAAGAAAATGTTGAAAAATACCGCGTGCTCTCGGCGATGGCACGTGATTTACTTGATGTGCCTCTTATTATCGTATCGTCCGAGTCAGTATTCAGTAGCGGAGGAAGATCTCTTGGAGACGCACAAACCTCCCTGAAACCAAAAATGTTGTAAGCTTTGGTTTGCGCGAAGGACTGACTTACCAATGTCCCAAACAATGAAGGTATAAATAGTTTTAAATAAATTCTGTTACAAAATTAGCCTACATTGTTTAACATGTGTATTTGTACATGCAGGTCCAAGCTCGACAGTATGAGGGTCAAAATTCATACTTGGAATGAGATGCGGTTTTGAGGTATCATATGTTCAACTTTGTATATATGTTGTTGCTACCATATATAATGTATATGGTATCATCAATGTGCCTTTTATGCTTGCTTGCATTTTACTTTGGTCTATGGTATGCATTTTACTTTGGTCTATAATATGTTTGATGAATTTTTTTTACTATGATACAACCCTAGATGTTGTTGTCAATGCATGTTACTCTACTAACACAAGGTGATATATCCCTTTTATAATTTATGCTAGCATTACTAGTGAGCTTTGTGGGCATGAGACTAGCACCTTTTTTCAACGTGCTTCACATAAAGACATATAGTAGTACTAGTTATACCCCTAGCATCTTTCCCTTGGCATTGAGGACATATATTGTTGTTGGAAATATGCCCTAGAGGCAATAATAAATGGTTATTATTATATTTCTTTGTTCATGACAATTGTCTATTGTTCATGCTATAATTGTATTGTCCGGAAATCGTAATGCATGTGTGAATACATAGACCACAACGTGTCCCTAGTAAGCCTCTAGTTGACTAGCTCGTTGATCAACAGATAGTCATGGTTTCCTGACTATGGACATTAGATGTCGTTGATAACGGGATCACATCATTAGGAGAATGATGTGATGGACAAGACCCAATCCTAAGCATAGCATAAAAGATCGTGTAGTTTCGTTTGCTAGAGCTTTTCCAATGTCAAGCATCTTTTCCTTAGACCATGAGATCGTGCAACTCCCGGATACCGTAGGAGTGCTTTGGGTGTGCCAAACGTCACAACGTAACTGGGTGACTATAAAGGTGCACTACGGGTATCTCCGAAAGTGTCTGTTGGGTTGGCACGGATCGAGACTGGGATTTGTCACTCCGTGTGACGGAGAGGTATCTCTGGGCCCACTCGGTAATGCATCATCATAATGAGCTCTATGTGACTAAGGCGTTAGTCACGGGATCATGCATTGCGGTACGAGTAAAGAGACTTGTCGGTAACGAGATTGAACAAGGTATTGGGATACCGACGATCGAATCTCGGGCAAGTAACATACCGATTGACAAAGGGAATTGCATACGGGATTGATTGAATCCTCGACATTGTGGTTCATCCGATGAGATCATCGTGGAACATGTGGGAGCCAACATGGGTATCCAGATCCCGCTGTTGGTTATTGACCGGAGAGGCGTCTCGGTCATGTCTGCATGTCTCCCGAACCCGTAGGGTCTACACACTTAAGGTTCGGTAACGCTAGGGTTGTAGAGATATGTGTATGCGGAAACCCGAAAGTTGTTCGGAGTCCCGGATGAGATCCCGGACGTCACGAGGAGTTCTGGAATGGTCCGGAGGTGAAGAATTATATATAGGAAGTCAAGTTTCGGCCACCGGGAAAGTTTCGGGGGTTACCGGTATTGTACCGGGACCACCGGAAGGGTCCCGGGGGTCCACCGGGTGGGGCCACCTATCCCGGAGGGCCCCGTGGGCTGAAGTGGGAAGGGAACCAGCCCCTAGTGGGCTGGGCGCCCCCCCATGGGCCTCCCCCCATGCGCCTAGGGTTGGAAACCCTAGGGTGGGGGGGCTTCCCACTTGCCTTGGGGGGCAAGGCACCCCCTTGGCCGCCGCCCCCCACCCTAGATGGGTTTGGCCGGCGCCCCCCCTCCAGGGGGGCCTATATAAAGGGGGGGAGGGAGGGCAGCAACATCACAGCCTTGGGCGCCTCCCTCCTCCCCTGCTACACCTCTCTCTCTCGTAGAAGCTCGGCGAAGCCCTGCCGGCATCCCGCTACATCCACCACCACGCCGTCGTGCTGCTGGATCTCCATCAAACTCTCCTTCCCCCTTGCTGGATCAAGAAGGAGGAGACGTCGCTGCACCGTACGTGTGTTGAACGCGGAGGTGCCGTCCGTTCGACACTCGGTCATCGGTGATTTGGATCACGGCAAGTACGACTCCGTCATCCACGTTCATTGGAACGCTTCCGCTCGCGATCTACAAGGGTATGTAGATGCACTCCTTTCCACTCGTTGCTAGTATACTCCATAGATGCATCTTGGTGAGCGTAGGAAAATTTTAAAATTATGCTACGATTTCTAACAGTGGCATCATGAGCCAGGCCTATGCGTAGTTACTATGCACGAGTAGAACACAAAGAAGTTGTGGGCGTTGATGTTGCCAATTCTTCTTGCCGCTACTAGTCGTTTCTTGTTTCGGCGGCATTGTAGGATGAAGCGGCCCGGACCGACCTTACACGTACGCTTACGTGAGACAGGTTCCACCGACTGACATGCACTAGATGCATAAGGTGGCTAGCGGGTGTCTGTCTCTCCTACTTTAGTCGGAACGGATTCGATGAAAAGGGTCCTTATGAAGGGTAAATAGAAATTGGCAAATCACGTTGTGGTCATACGTAGGTAAGAAACGTTCTTGCTAGAAACCTACAAACCATGTAAAAACTTGCAACAACAATTAGAGGACGTCTAACTTGTTTTTGCAGCATGTGTTATGTGATGTGATATGGCCAGAAGATGTGATGAATGATATATGTGATGTATGAGATTGATCATATTCTTGTAATAGGAATCACGACTTGCATGTCGATGAGTATGACAACCGGCAGGAGCCATAGTAGTTGTCTTTATTATTTTGTATGACCTGCGTGTCATTAATAACGCCATGTAAATTACTTTACTTTGTTGCTAAACGCGTTAGCCATAGAAGTAGAAGTAATCGTTGGCGTGACGACTTCATGAAGACACAATGATGGAGATCATGGTGTCATGCCGGTGACGAAGATGATCATGGTGCCCCGAAGATGGAGATCAAAGGAGCATAATGATATTGGCCATATCATGTCACTATTTGATTGCATGTGATGTTTATCATGTTTTTGCATCTTATTTGCTTAGAACGACGGTAGTAAGTAAGATGATCCCTTATGATAATTTCAAGAAAGTGTTCACCCTAACTGTGCACCGTTGCGAAGGTTCTTTGTTTCGAAGCACCACGTGATGATCGGGTGTGATAGATTCTAACGTTCGCATACAACGGGTGTTGACGAGCCTAGCATGTACAGACATGGCCTCGGAACACACGCAATACACTTAGGTTGACTTGACGAGCCTAGCATGTACAGACATGGCCTCGGAACACGGAGGACCGAAAGGTCGAGCATGAGTCGTATAGAAGATACGATCAACATGGAGATGTTCACCGATCTTGACTAGTCCGTCTCACGTGATGATCGGACACGGCCTAGTTAAACTCGGATCATGTTTCACTTAGATGACTAGAGGGATGTCTATCTGAGTGGGAGTTCATTGTGTAATTTGATTAGATGAACTTAATTATCATGAACTTAGTCTAAAATCTTTACACTATGTCTTGTAGATCTAATGGCCAATGTTGTCCTCAATTTCAACGCGTTCCTAGAGAAAACCAAGCTGAAAGATGATGGCAGCAACTATACGGACTGGGTCCGGAACCTGAGGATCATCCTCATAGTAGCCAAGAAAGATTATGTTTTAGAAGCACCGCTAGGTGATGCACCAATCCCAGAGAACCAAGACGTTATGAACGCTTGGCAGCAGCGTGCTGATGATTACTCCCTCGTTCAGTGCGGCATGCTTTACAGCTTAGAACCGGGTCTCCAAAAGCGTTTTGAGAAACATGGAGCATATGAGATGTTCGAGGAGCTGAAATTGGTTTTCCAAGCTCATGCCCGGGTCGAGAGATATGAAGTCTCCGACAAGTTCTTCAGCTGTAAAATGGAGGAAAATAGTTCTGTTAGTGAGCACATACTCAGAATGTCTGGGTTGCACAACCGCTTAACTCAGCTGGGAGTTAATCTCCCGGATGACGCGGTCATTGACAGAATCCTCCAGTCGCTTCCACCAAGCTACAAGAGCTTGGTGATGAACTTCAATATGCAGGGGATGGAAAAGACCATTCCTGAGATATATTCAATGCTGAAATCAGCGGAGGTGGAGATCAGAAAAGAACATCAAGTGTTGATGGTGAATAAAACCACTAAGTTCAAGAAGGGCAAGGGTAAGAAGAACTTCAAGAAGGACGGCAAGGGAGTTGCCGTGCCCGGTAAGCCAGTTGCCGGGAAGAAGCCAAGGAATGGACCCAAGCCTGAGACAGAGTGCTTTTATTGCAAGGGAAGTGGTCACTGGAAGCGGAACTGCCCCAAATACTTAGCGGACAAGAAGGCCGGCAACACCAAAGGTATATGTGATATACATGTAATTGATGTGTACCTTACCAGTACTCGTAGTAGCTCCTGGGTATTTGATACCGGTGCGGTTGCTCATATTTGTAATTCAAAACAGGAACTACGGAATAAACGGAGACTGGCGAAGGACGAGGTGACGATGCGCGTCGGGAATGGTTCCAAGGTCGATGTGATCGCCGTCGGCACGCTACCTCTGCATCTACCCACGGGATTAGTTTTAAACCTCAATAATTGTTATTTAGTGCCAGCTTTGAGCATGAACATTGTATCTGGATCTCGTTTAATTCGAGATGGCTACTCA
This sequence comes from Aegilops tauschii subsp. strangulata, assembly GCF_002575655.3. NCBI lineage: Eukaryota > Viridiplantae > Streptophyta > Magnoliopsida > Poales > Poaceae > Aegilops > Aegilops tauschii. Next base: position 348,322,313 of record NC_053037.3, read on the forward strand.
TTTAAATCCGAGAATAATGGTTGTTCTATTTATTTGAGAGATATGTTTTATGGTCATGCCCCGCTGGTCAATGGTTTATTTTTGATGAATCTCGAACGTGATGATACACATATTCATAGTGTGAATACCAAAAGATGTAAAGTTGATAACGATAGTCCCACATACTTGTGGCACTGCCGCCTTGGTCACATTGGTGTCAAGCGCATGAAGAAGCTCCATGCAGATGGACTTTTGGAGTCTCTTGATTACGAATCATTTGACACGTGCGAACCATGCCTCATGGGTAAGATGACCAAGACTCCGTTCTCCGGAACAATGGAGCGAGCAACCAACTTATTGGAAATCATACATACCGATGTGTGCGGTCCAATGAGTGTTGAGGCTCGCGGAGGATATCGTTATGTTCTCACTCTTACTGATGACTTAAGTAGATATGGGTATGTCTACCTAATGAAACACAAGTCTGAAACCTTTGAAAAGTTCAAGGAATTTCAGAGTGAGGTTGAGAATCAACGTGACAGGAAAATAAAATTCTTACGATCAGATCGTGGTGGAGAATATTTAAGTCACGAGTTTGGTACACACTTAAGGAAATGTGGAATAGTTTCACAACTCACGCCGCCTGGAACACCTCAAAGAAACGGTGTGTCTGAACGTCATAATCGCACTCTATTGGATATGGTGCGATCTATGATGTCTCTTACCGATTTACCGCTCTCATTTTGGGGCTATGCTTTAGAGACTGCCGCATTCACTTTAAATAGGGCTCCGTCGAAATCCGTTGAGACGACACCGTATGTATTATGGTTTGGGAAGAAACCTAAGCTGTCGTTTCTAAAAGTTTGGGGATGCGATGCTTATGTCAAGAAACTTCAACCTGAAAAGCTCGAACCCAAGTCGGAAAAATGCGTCTTCGTAGGATACCCTAAGGAAACTATTGGGTATACCTTCTACCTCAGATCCGAAGGCAAGATCTTCGTTGCCAAGAACGGGTCCTTTCTAGAGAAGGAGTTTCTCTCGAAAGAATTGAGTGGGAGGAAAGTGGAACTTGATGAGGTGATAGTCACCCCTTCCGAACCGGAAAGTAGCGCAACACGGGAAAATGTTCCTGTGGTGCCTACACCGACTGGGGAGGAAGTTAATGATGATGATCATGAAGCTTCGGATCAAGTTACTACTGAACTTCGTAGGTCCACAAGGACACGTTCCGCACCAGAGTGGTACGGCAACCCTGTCCTGGAAATCATGTTGTTAGACAACGGTGAACCTTCGAACTATGAAGAAGCGATGGCGGGCCCGGATTCTAACAAATGGCTAGAAGCCATGAAATCCGAGATAGGATCCATGTATGAAAACGAAGTATGGACTTTGACTGACTTGCCCGATGATTGGCGAGCCATAGAAAACAAATTGATCTTTAAGAAGAAGACGGACGCGGATGGTAATGTGACCATCTACAAAGCTCGACTTGTCGCTAAGGGTTATCGACAAGTTCAAGGGGTTGACTACGATGAGACTTTCTCACCCGTAGCGAAGCTGAAGTCCGTCCGAATCATGTTAGCAATTGCCGCATACTATGATTATGAGATATGGCAGATGGACGTCAAAACGGCATTCCTTAATGGCTTCCTTAAGGAAGAGTTGTATATGATGCAGCCGGAAGGTTTTGTCGATCCTAAGAATGCTAACAAAGTATGCAAGCTCCAGCGCTCAATTTATGGGCTGGTGCAAGCATCTCGGAGTTGGAACATTCGCTTTGATGAGATGATCAAAGCGTTTGGGTTTACACAGACTTATGGAGAAGCCTGTGTTTACAAGAAAGTGAGTGGGAGCTCTGTAGCATTTCTCATATTATATGTGGATGACATATTATTGATGGGAAATGATATAGAATTCTTGGAAAGTATAAAGGCCTATTTGAATAAGTGTTTTTCAATGAAGGACCTTGGAGAAGCTGCTTATATATTAGGCATCAAGATCTATAGAGATAGATCAAGACGCCTCATTGGTCTTTCACAGAGTACATACCTTGACAAGATATTGAAGAAGTTCAATATGGATCAGGTCAAGAAGGGGTTCTTGCCTGTATTGCGAGGTGTGCAATTGAGCACGGCTCAATGCCCGACCACGGCAGAAGATAGAGAAAAGATGAGTGTCATCCCCTATGCCTCGGCCATAGGGTCTATTATGTATGCCATGCTGTGTACCAGACCTGATGTAAACCTTGCCGTAAGTTTGGTAGGAAGGTACCAAAGTAATCCCGGCATGGAACACTGGATAGCGGTCAAGAATATCCTGAAGTACCTGAAGAGGACTAAGGATATGTTTCTCGTTTATGGAGGTGACGAAGAGCTCGTCGTAAAGGGTTACGTCGACGCTAGCTTCGACACAGATCTGGATGACTCGAAGTCACAAACCGGATACGTGTATATTTTGAATGGAGGAGCAGTAAGCTGGTGCAGTTGCAAGCAAAGCGTCGTGGCGGGATCTACATGTGAAGCGGAGTACATGGCAGCCTCGGAGGCAGCACAGGAAGCAGTCTGGATGAAGGAGTTCATTACCGACCTAGGGGTGATTCCCAATGCGTCGGGCCCGATGACTCTATTCTGTGACAACACTGGAGCTATTGCCCTTGCGAAGGAGCCCAGGTTTCACAGGAAGACCAGGCATATCAAGCGTCGCTTCAACTCCATTCGTGAAAGTGTTCAAAATGGAGACATAGATATTTGTAAAGTGCATACGGACTTGAATGTAGCAGATCCGTTGACTAAACCTCTCCCTAGAGCAAAACATGATCAACACCAGCATGCAATGGGTGTTCGATTCATCACAATGTAACTAGATTATTGACTCTAGTGCAAGTGGGAGACTGTTGGAAATATGCCCTAGAGGCAATAATAAATGGTTATTATTATATTTCTTTGTTCATGATAATTGTCTATTGTTCATGCTATAATTGTATTGTCCGGAAATCGTAATGCATGTGTGAATACATAGACCACAACGTGTCCCTAGTAAGCCTCTAGTTGGCTAGCTCGTTGATCAACAGATAGTCATGGTTTCCTGACTATGGACATTGGATGTCGTTGATAACGGGATCACATCATTAGGAGAATGATGTGATGGACAAGACCCAATCCTAAGCATAGCATAAAAGATCGTGTAGTTTCGTTTGCTAGAGCTTTTCCAATGTCAAGCATCTTTTCCTTAGACCATGAGATCGTGCAACTCCCGGATACCGTAGGAGTGCTTTGGGTGTGCCAAACGTCACAACGTAACTGGGTGACTATAAAGGTGCACTACGGGTATCTCCGAAAGTGTCTGTTGGGTTGGCACGGATCGAGACTGGGATTTGTCACTCCGTGTGACGGAGAGGTATCTCTGGGCCCACTCGGTAATGCATCATCATAATGAGCTCTATGTGACTAAGGCGTTAGTCACGGGATCATGCATTGCGGTACGAGTAAAGAGACTTGTCGGTAACGAGATTGAACAAGGTATTGGGATACCGACGATCGAATCTCGGGCAAGTAACATACCGATTGACAAAGGGAATTGCATACGGGATTGATTGAATCCTCGACATTGTGGTTCATCCGATGAGATCATCGTGGAACATGTGGGAGCCAACATGGGTATCCAGATCCCGCTGTTGGTTATTGACCGGAGAGGCGTCTCGGTCATGTCTGCATGTCTCCCGAACCCGTAGGGTCTACACACTTAAGGTTCGGTAACGCTAGGGTTGTAGAGATATGTGTATGCGGAAACCCGAAAGTTGTTCGGAGTCCCGGATGAGATCCCGGACGTCACGAGGAGTTCTGGAATGGTCCGGAGGTGAAGAATTATATATAGGAAGTCAAGTTTCGGCCACCGGGAAAGTTTCGGGGGTTACCGGTATTGTACCGGGACCACCGGAAGGGTCCCGGGGGTCCACCGGGTGGGGCCACCTATCCCGGAGGGCCCCGTGGGCTGAAGTGGGAAGGGAACCAGCCCCTAGTGGGCTGGGCGCCCCCCATGGGCCTCCCCCATGCGCCTAGGGTTGGAAACCCTAGGGTGGGGGGGGCTTCCCACTTGCCTTGGGGGGCAAGGCACCCCCTTGGCGGCCGCCCCCCACCCTAGATGGGTTTGGCCGGCGCCCCCCCCCCTCCCGGGGGGCCTATATAAAGGGGGGAGGGAGGGCAGCAACATCACAGCCTTGGGCGCCTCCCTCCTCCCCTGCTACACCTCTCTCTCTCGTAGAAGCTCGGCGAAGCCCTGCCGGCATCCCGCTACATCCACCACCACGCCGTCGTGCTGCTGGATCTCCATCAACCTCTCCTTCCCCCTTGTTGGATCAAGAAGGAGGAGACGTCGCTGCACCGTACGTGTGTTGAACGCGGAGGTGCCGTCCGTTCGGCACTCGGTCATCGGTGATTTGGATCACCGCAAGTACGACTCCGTCATCCACGTTCATTGAAACGCTTCCGCTCGCGATCTACAAGGGTATGTAGATGCACTCCTTTCCACTCGTTGCTAGTATACTCCATAGATGCATCTTGGTGAGCGTAGGAAAATTTTAAAATTATGCTACGATTCCTAACAATTGTCTCATATATTGGTGCTTTCAAGACCGTATCATTGTAATTAGAGGGAAATTATTTAATTGTTTTGCATGGTATGCATTGCAGCTATAGCAGACTAGCAGCACTATGAATTGATATTGTCTTACATGAGGTGGACAAGGAATGGAATGTCCAATTTCCTGGGAATTGTAGCATTTTGTGCTTGTGGGCAATAAGTATTTTTTTATGTGTTGTCAGGTCATGATTCACACGGTTCCAGTTGCCTGTAATAAGTGTCAACCTACTCCTGAGAGATTAAGTCCTTTGTGAACTCCTAAGATATTAAGTCTTCTTGTCTTTTGTGTTGAAATAAAATGTGTTATCATGTTAAACATGCTTGATATTCTTTTTGCTTAGCTAGACTATGAGTTTTGCAAGTTGACATAGCCACTGTTGAAGGTGTTCTTCGTCGTTACTCTAGCTGCACCGTCGTTGCCATCTTTTCCATTGTTTCTGAGAAAATTATGCTCTATGGAAATTCTCCTTGAGAATAGTTATGTAACGTTATGTTGTACAAAAATGATGCATACTTTGTTCTAAAAAAGTATTTTTGGAAAAATTCTACAATCTTTGTTCTGAAAGATATGTTGCAACATAATCTTCTTTTAGTATTTTTTATTTGTTCTCAAAATTTAAGATGCAATATTTGGATGCTTGCAACTTGTACTACATACTACAATAGTGACACAACATCATGTCCCCAGCACAGTGCACATATGCACACTAGCAGGTCAGCAACGCAGTGCACATCCACACACGAGCAGGTCAGCAACACACGAGGTCAGGAGTAGCACAGACATGCAGGTGCAGAATGCATCCATGGGTTGCTTTATGGTTTCAGCCCACGGTTGAAACCAATTTACTGAGGTGGTTTGGCATGGGTTGGTTATAAAACGTAAGTAAGTTGGATTGGGGCGGGTTCCACATAATTAGTTGTTGTATGGGTTGGATTGACAACTTGACTAGTTCGTGCCCGGTTGAATTGGACATGGGGTGGGTCATAGACCATTCCTAGGTTGACTTCAAGGTGCACCAAATATCATATAAAAGTGCAAAAAATTCTAGACTTACCAACCATTTTTACAGACCCTAGGAAACCATCCATCCACACTAATCAAACCTCCTCCTGAAATTAATGGTGGGTCGTGCCCTGTCGGGGTTACAAATACATGGTAGGCCCAAGTATACGAATGGCCCACCAGAAGGGCATAGCCCATCAGAGATATGACCCAGAAGATCATGGGTCAAAGGACATCACCTTTGGCCCATAGGAGTCGGAGCCCAAGATAACAAGGACTAGAAGGGTGGTGCATGATCTGATCAAGTCCCTATAGTTGGATTCTACACCCCCTGTTGAACAAGACTTAGCAGTCGGTCATGAAGATGAAAGGGAGCAGTCGGCTAGGCCTACATTCAACGGATACCTAGGATACCCCATCAACCACGATGTCTAAATGACAACAGTTACCCAACGGTGGAGTAATCTAGTTAAATACGATAGTTACTAGCAGTAATAGCTAGGAAATAGTCCTCTACACCTGAGGCCATGAGTAGCATTAATACCAACCCATTATGTACCCCTCCTAGCGCACTCTATATAAGTTGGGAGGGGAGCACCGGGCTAAGGGTAGAGCATTCACACTGTGTACCTTATGCCAAGAGCTAAGAGCACCACAAGAGTAAGGTATTACCTCCATCGAAGAGGGCCCGAAACTGTATAAATCCTTGCGCGTACTCCCATCTACATCGCTCGGTTGATATGATCCTCTACATTCATACCCCGATATTATTGTCAGGATTATATCCATGACATGCCCTACTAATATCCAATAAAAAATTGTCATATCACCCCGTAATCACCCATAATAGTGGCGGTGCTGGGGTCCTTCCTGGGAATTCCCTGGAATACACAAGATTTTGGCACATTTTTTTACTACATATGTTTATGCGCTAAACACTTGGCCCACTGAGTCCAGGAAAAACTGACACCTACCGCAGCGACCGAACGACGCACCAAACTAGACATGATCGACCTAGTGTCTGGTTAGGCGGGTGATTCCTCCACCGATTATAGTTTACCCAACCTAGAGATAGCGACGGCGATTCCAAGTCTGGCAGCCGCCCTCCCCTCCCCTTCGGTCGGCGCTCTCCGTGACTCCCTCCCCTCCCCTCTACCTTTGACCCTCGTCGCGCTCCCCTCCGCGAGTTTGCCGCTCTGCGTCTGGTTTGGCCTCAGGCGCCAGTTTGCATCTGCCCTTCGGCCTCCTCGGCTTGGCTTGCCCTGCAGGGCCGCAGGCGCCCTCCACGGCACGGCTCCACCTGTGGTAGTCCAACTTTCATGGCCCCATCGAAGGTATTTTCCCCTCTTTTTTTCAAAAAGATCTGAAGTTTTTTTTTGTAAATGCCATTGCCTGTGATTGCTAGAAGTAATAGAAGATAGTCACTGACTGCTTGTAGTGAAATTGAATTGCTTATTATGTGATTCATTTGCTACTTATGTGATTCACTGGTTGCTAGATGGACATAACGAACCTGGTGACCACTACTTCTCATGATCATTTTCACTAATTGGTTGTACATTAAAATTGTTTGTCCAGTGACCAATGTCCATTAGTTCATGCCACTGCCACTGATTTCTACTTTGTTTGTGTGATTGTGATGTATATGAAGAAGAAGGATGTTAGCATATTTGAATTGTGGGACAAATCTTCAAAGGCAAGGACAATAACTTCTACATCCACACCAACTCCTCTTTCTGTTGTGGTTCAGAGCAACCTTCAACTAGCACTAGTGAAAACACATGATGATGCTTCGCAACTGGAGAGGGAGAGAGGCTCCCCGACCCAATTGTCGAAGATGATTAAGCGGCTGATGAAGATGTCGAAGTAGATTTGGCAGCTCTAGAACGTGATCCCAACAAGCAACTTCCCATATCTTATTATCATGCCAATGACCAAGATAGAGTTAGAAAGAGATACATTGACTTGGGAGATTACTTGCATGGCAGCATCCAGTCCATGTGATTCATTTGCTTCTTATGATCAAGAGAAGTTGGTTAGGCTTGCTAGAAAGTTTTATGCTAAGGATTTGACAAACGATGGACTGTCAAGACTTCGATACCAATTAAGCATGTACATTTCTCATGTCCCTATGGATAAAAGTTTTAGCAATTTGAAGAATCTATGTGAGCTTTCAGTTTTGATGGTTGGGTCAAAACGAATGAACAATATTATATTTTTTACAAACTTCTTAAGTTGGTGCCCATTCTTCCCGTAGCCACTGCTAGTGTTGAGAGGGTATTTTCCTCAATGTAATATGTGAAGAATCCACTAAGAAACAAAACGGGCGATGAATATTTAAACAATTGCTTGGTTGCATTAGCTGAGAGAGAATTCTCCAAGCAAGTAAAATATGAGGATCTCATCGATCTGTTCCAAAAGGGGATCATAAAGTTATATTGTAATTTCCTGTGTTGTTTGTAATCTTTCTTAATTGTTAGAGATATTGCCACAATGATATTTTGCTACCATTGTCGATGTATGGTCATTGAGTAATTGATATTGCCATTTTACAGTACATTTGTTGTTCTATTATATTGCTTTGGCAAATAAATACTTTTTACAATAATACCTAGGAGCAAATTCATGGCTCTGCCATTGACCCATAAGTGTTGAAAACTCAAAGATGTGAGAAGGGGTAATTTTACAAGAGCCGTGTTACTGATATGTAAAAATTCTATGTAAAATTTATACGGAGCATTGCACAACCAACAACTACAGTTAAAATCGTGTGGTGATTATAATCCACACAGATTCGCTTTACAACCCTCAACTAACCACATGGTTCACGTGGCATGCTAATTAGCACAGACATAAATGACTGATAGGTAAGACCGTAAGAGGAAATCTAGGTTCTAAATTGCAAACCACAAAAATGATAAGGTCGTTCCTCTCATTGGTGTGCTCTTCCTTTCAACTACTGCTGCCGCCTAGATTAACCTCTGCCTACCGCCGCTGCTTGGAGTGACACCACTGGCGCTTGGAATGGGAATGCCTTCGAATCAGATCTACACATGAGTTCTAGATGGGATCTACTAATGAAATATTCTACACTTCTAGGATTTCTTGAGCACAACAAGTCCCTTTGCCCCCTCCTATCCCGAGGAAGGCCATTATATAGGGGTCATGATTAATGGCCGCCTCCGTCCATCCTCACCTTCCTAGCGCACAAGCTCCAGACTCCTTCACCTTTGGTAGTCGCGCGACCCCTCATAAGGAAACCAGGGTTGGCACACTTAAGGAAATTGTTAGCCCAGCCATGGACCCTTCATACCATGCTCGTATGAGCGAATATGGCTTGAAACATCTTTTATGTGTGTCACCAGAAGGTCTAGAACCACTTCTTCTCGGCAACTGAATGGTTTCAACATCATCAATTTTCGGTAGTAGATTTAGAGCGCCAGAGTTAATTATTTGGCGTAGATCCAACTTGTGCGCGTAGAAATCATAAAAAGGAGTCCGCGGGCCATGTTGAGTACTGATAAGAACTCTATAGGAATTCCATCAGGTCCAAGAGCCATGCTATCAATAGTAAACTTGGTCTCTTCCTGGCAAAGGGTCTATCCAAATATTTGTTACCATCTTTTGATAAACATTCTTCAGGTCCACATCATTCTCTAGATTCATATGGCCTCCTTCTCTCCAAACTAAGCTTTCATAATAAGTCAAATGGTCAGTAGCATTTTAGAGGATTTGATCACTGCCCATGAGAACATCGGAGCCATGTTTAGAAGTGTACATAGTATCCCCTCCCCCCTTTTCCCATTTGCCATTCAATGGAAAAATTTAGTGTTGGCACCCCTGCAACAATCACCTTTCACCGGACCTGTTATGCGAAACTAAAATCTTCCTCGTCATAGATATGAAAGAAAGCCCTTTTGATGAAACATTTCCTGCCATATTGGTCACCAGAGAAAGATTAGATTTCTTCAAGCAACTCCAAATCTTCCAATTTATCAAGCAACTCTTATTTTGTTCCTGAGGTCCTTTTGATGTTAGCACTCCACACTTTAAGTTGTATGTTACTTTCCTAACTTCAGTAAAAATCTTCTCAAATTATCCATAGTAGCTACAGGTGAGTTCCATGCTCTCTCTCTCCACCCTCTCAAGGAACTCGGGGTGCACCAGCTAACTAGATTCAAACCATAAGCCTTTGTTTTTAATCTCCAATAACTATTCATCCGCGATGAAAGGAATGTGATCCTTAGGTTCTCACTTATTTACAATCTTTAATATTAGTGCAGCTTATGCGAGTGGATTTGGTCTTGCCCAATTTTTTCTATAGTCAATGGTGGAGACACCATGCAAGTTAGATACGACTTCGACAAGATCTGATTTATTTAGTACTTCTTCCGTCCCATAATTTTGCAAGTTAATATAGCTTGTAAAAATATCTTGTATTATGGGATGGGGGAGTATAAACCAATATGTCAAATTGGGTCTGTAAAAAAAATTGAGCACATCATTAACCCCAGCCGCAAGGACCCAACAGGAACAACAACAATGGCAATAACCATTCAACGAAAAAAAATGATAATAAGTCAATAGTACCATGGCACACGTGCCTAACTCCGAGCGGCTGGTGCGGCCGGTGGCGGGGCGTAGAGCGACCTGAGCTGGCGGTCGACGAGTTTGCTGTGGTTGAGCGCGACCTGCAGCTCGACATCGTCAGCCCACCACTGCTCCAGCCCGTGCGCGGCCAGGAACTTGCTCGGCCCCTTGGAAACAACCACCATCCTCGCCACTCCGGCCTTGCTAGTGCCGCTCCCGCCCCCGCTGCCGACGGCCACGGTGGCCGTGCCGCTCGCGGCGTCGCTGTAGTAGCAGCAGATGTAGTCGTTGGTGTTGATGTAGAGGTGCGGCAGCCACTTGGCCATCCCGGCGCGCGCCAGCGACGCCTTGGCCTCGCTCTCGCTGTTGCAGCCGCCGCCCGCGTCCCCGCCGGCTTGGGTGCCCATGTAGGGTATCCAAGCGCGCACGCGGCCCCACAGCTCGCCGGCCGTCTCGGCGAAGCCCTTGAGGCTCATGGCCAGCGACACGGACGGCGGGTTGAACACGTGGCACTCCACGAAGACGCCCTCCTTGGCCAGCGCCTTGCCCACCTGCAGCGCGAACCCGGCGCCCAGCGAGTGCCCGCCCACGCACACGTTGGCCACGCCGAACTTGCGCGCGGCCGCCCGCAACGCCGCCAGCGCGCCGGCGAAGCGCACGGAGCCCTTGAGGCTGTCCCAGGCCAAGAAGCGGAGATCGTCGACGACGTCGCGGCGGAACGTGGGCGCCTTGAGCAGCGTGCCGCGCAGCGCCACGACGGCGGCGGGTGCGCGGGTGGGGCGGAACGGGATGTAGTCCGAGAGCGCGGCCTGGCGGTCCCACTCGAGGACGGCGCCGTAGATGGAGCCGTCGCGCTCGTCGACGAGCGCCTGGACCAGCCTGTACTTGAACGGGCGCCACCACTGCGGCGCGAGGCTGGTGCGCTCGTCCCGCTTCTCCTGCCGGTCCAGCTCCAGCAGGTACGCCCCCTGGATGAAGCACGCGATCACCATCCGCCGGTAGTTGGGGTTCTTCCTGCATCAACCATCGCAACAAATTCCCGGTAAAGCTACGCGAATGTGCAATGCAAATTATGCACCCGTCCAAGTGCAGTACTGACTAGCTTGAGCAAGTGCAGTACAAACACATACGGAGTAGAGTACTGACCAGCTTGAGCTAAGAAGATCTCTCCAGCTCGTGAAGGACAGCTTGCGGGGGCCATAGACATGGTACTCGAACGGACTCGGCACTGGCACCACCGCCGTTGCTGCGTCGCCGGCGTTCTTAGTCGGAGCCGGCTTGGCCATTGATCGTTCCTCCACCGTCAAGTCGCGCGCCACGCCTTCTCGGTTCTCGCCCGCGCAGATGTAGGGAATGGTTAAGCTTCCGCGAGAATAGTTTGTTTCAAGCTGAAAAGAATCACGGAAAGCGCGGCGAAACTTTTTATCCTCGGTCTTTATTCCATCATCCAACCAGGGTAGCATGGAACCTGCTTCTTTCTCGTCTCTGTATACCATGCTAAATTAGAACTGGTGGATCACAGCCAGAGTTGGGCGCACACGATTCGCCAACTTAAGATGGAGATGGCAGTCATATGCTCGGCCTCGACGAGAAGCATCTAAAAGCAGAAAAAAAAAAGGTTGCAGGAATCTGCCCAACGCCCAGCAAATCAGTCAAGGATCAAAACACCTCGTCAGTGTAAGATTCAAATTACCTCTACATTGCGTGACTGTACATTCCAAGACCATTTTCTGAATTTGATTTCGCCAGATCAAGGGAACCACAAACAAGACAAATCTTCTCATTTGCAGTTGCATGAACCGTGATTACATGAACTACAACAACTGCCACCTGGAGACAAGTAAGACATACAAAACCTCGACTAGCTAACTGGTTGGTCATCACTGGCCGAAGATGCCTGCTTTTCAGCCATCAACTTATCAAGGCGCTTCTTGAGGAAAGCTTGCCTGAGTTTCTCTCTACGAGCCGACTCCTGCTCTTGTCGCCGGTGTTTCATCGTTGAAGCCTTCTGCCTTGCTTGACTTACTTCGTCGTGAACCTCCCTGCAGACATGCCATGGTGCAAGTTAGTAAAAGACCTGAGAAATATTATTCTCAGAGGGAGACAAAATCGTTCAGGTTGCAAATTCAATGGTAGCATCTGGTATTGATAGTATGCAATCAAGGGATCTACATATCCTTCGCCTTCACATTTTATACTGTACAAAGCACCAGTTTTAAATTTGAATTTAGTAACATTGTAATACTGTCATTCCCACTCAAGAGAATACATGGAGGCTGGAGCACCATGGACCATGGAAAATCTTTCTAGTTTATTATCAATGAGGTGCCTCTCCTTATCGCACGACTACGGTTAGCTGGATTCACACTATGGTCTCAACCTTTGCACATCTCCTGGGGTATCAGTATCCTTGTCTCTCCATACAAGGCCACATTCCCCAAGCGTTACAGTTTAAGGTGCACGGAAAGTTTGTACGACTAATTGTGTCATGTATAAGTGCTTCACCAGCTAAGAGTGCTCTACTAAACTACTACTTGTAAGTTATACCAAGGCACATTTTAATTAGATCAACAAATTGAGGAAATATTTATGACAAATAAAACCAAAGTAATGCAGCTCATGCTAAAAACATTTAGTTCAAGTATTTACTTGGATAGAAAGGATATCACAAATGAAAAGGGAACATGAGAACATCGAGAATTCAGAGTGTAGTTTTGTAAGCCCACCTAACACCACGACGTGCAACGCTCCTCATACTACAAAACAGTTTTGGTACCTTGTAAACTATATCTATAGTTAGTCTGTACATGAAGCAGCCGAACACAGCTTGTACAGATTTACAAATGGTAGTACTCACAGAAAGAAACTACTAGTTAACAATGTGCTTTGTTAGGGGCATGACTCTGTTGTTTTGGGGCGCAACACGTGATCTATGTCTACATGGGCATGGCATGCTAAGAGAAGTGATATGCACAATATACCAGCACTAAAAGGCATGTAATGGATACTGCAACTGGGAGCCCAATTTATGTTCAGTGGTTTATGCAAGCGTCAAATGATTACAAGTGTTGAAACCGCCAGTTCCAATTTTGTTATGCATCTGCCATAGAGCAATTTCTACTTTGACTTCTCAAGGACTGGCACAGAAGTTCAGTGGATCAGTGCAGCAACTGCCCAAAGAAAACAGTACCTGACAAAGCGTTTGTGCTCATCTTGGTCAACTGTTGTACCAGTTCGTCCAAGGCCCACTGGCTTGGGATTTGGCATAGAATCGACACTCTCATTTTCTTGTTCTACATGCTCAGAGGCAGTAGCAGTCTCTGGCTGCCGCCGCTCGCTGACTTGATGAAAACTTTTCTGGAAGAAATCAACGCAATATTTCTCCTGGTCTTCTTCATCAGGTAGCTCACCCCTGGATAATTTCTCATACAGCTCAGCCTTCTTTTCTAGGGCAGAATAACATGCAGTACCATCTTTCACAGCTTTCAGCTCCAGCTTATCTCTGTTGCAAAAGGAAATATTACAGAGACATTAGTAAACACCAAGAGCATGCACAAGATGACAAGAGCAAAATGAAAAAGGTGCCAAAATGTGAAAATGATAGAACAAGAAAAACAATGACATGCTGATAGAGTGAAATCAAGATGCTTAGAAATGCCACACGAAAAGCAGAACAAATATCTTTATATTGAATGGTGATTCTATGGTATACTCATGGTACAAGAGCAACTGTGGCCAGGATGACAGTTTCTTGGAAACTGAGAAAAGCAAAATCAAATGATGGTTTAGTAGGCATCTCCTTTCAATTAGATCCATTGTTAATTTTCAATGTTTGTTGCTAGGAAAAGCAAAATCGTGTTATCGCAGAATACCGCACAACATACAAGCACATGTAACAGTTCACTCCTTTAATTACCAGCTGTACAACCACTAAGCAAACACTTACGTGTTGTCATTTCACTCAAGAAATTAGCATGTTAAGAATAGCGAATATGAACCACCTTCTAAAATAATTAGCATGTTAAGCTCTGGCTTCCTACCTTGTATAGCACAAGGGTAACACAAACTAGGCTTAGCAAAGCACATAAAATGGTGCCGTGCATCCGCACAGAGAGATTGAGCTTATGCAGTTATAATTCGGTCCTCATATTAGAGTAACCAACATCTCATGCCCTATACAGCCAAGTAATTTCCTAACACAAGTCACGCAACCAACCATTGGTAAGGGCATGTCAAAGATATAGTCAGCTATTATCTCATGCACCCCTCCATATCAGGCGGAGAGAATAGGAAAACAAGGGTTATCTCTTAAATTGTCCATTAGTACTTAATTCTTAAATGGAATAAGAAAATGTCGTGATCAACGGTGAATATTATCTTCCATGAACTATTTGTGTTGCCTGGTTGCAATAGCTGGAAAATTTCACTACATACAATTTTCTAGTACGATTGATTCATACAAGTGCAGTTATCTTAACTTGTCTACTGTGTGCATAATTCACAGCTTCATTCATTAATTCGTGCATTGCAACTGTTGCAGCCAAGCAACAGAAACAGCCCGCACACATAAAATCCCATGTTGATCGCCGCGTTAAGCAGTCCATTATGTTAGTTGCCTCTAGTGTTACGTCTAGATCGGCAAGGAGTAGAGAGAAACAGCTGACTCTACCTCTGTACACCTGCTTTTGTAGTTTGTGCTGCCCTAAAGATGATCCATGTTGGGAATCCATATTGGGATTGGGATATTTAACAGATATATAGAGATCACGGCTACTTAGTCTCCGCTCTTAGTGCAGAGGATCGATCCTATTGGGAATTTAATACCTTCACAAACGGTACGCCATAGGATTGATTAAGTAATTCTCCTCAAAACTAGCACAAAAAATAACCAGTCTACAATCACACTGAAGAAATGCCATAAGGATGATAATTGTGGACGTACTTGTGGGCGCGAGCGTCTACGCCTGAGTTCTTGGCGCCGAGGGGGTCGGCGGGGCCGGAGCGTTTCTTGGCGCGGCGGAACTCGCTGGAGGCAGCGTCAGCGGCGGTGGAATTGCGGGCTTCCTCCTGAGTGCGGTAGAGCTGGGCCTTGAGGTCGAGTATGGATGCCGCGCCGACGCCCTCGATGGCCTTGTGCTTCTTCGGCATCACCGTGGACTCCGTCAGCCACCCGAGCGACTCCATCCGCCGCTCCTTCGGATCAGCCTGCTGCGCCAGAGGCTGTGGATGCTGATTCGGCGCGGCCGCGGCCGCGGAGGAGGATGACGGCGCGGTATCTCCAGGTGACGACATCATGGCGGTGGCGGTGGCGATTTGGGAAGAAATTGGTCTGTCGTGGGACGAAGAGGGGGGGATTGGGCGAGGAGGGGAGGGGCAGTGTGCGGTGGGCTGGCGGCTTCGGCCTTTTGGGAACCTTGACTTCGGCCTGTGGGCTGAAGTCAAAAGTCCATGAAAACATTCAGTACTCACGTCCAAATTGGGTACATCTTCGCTCAATTCGTGACGTGTATAACTCTGTTTTTTTTCTTTTGAGAAACTAGGAAGCTTGCACGCATGTCTAAAATGTTGATGAAGTCAGCTTACATGTTACAAATTTAAAATAATTTTTGGAAAAAAATATAAATGAAATGGATACAAAATAGCATGTCACTCAAATTGTATTTTTTAAAAGTGAGTCACCATTGTGATCCAACAACCATGTGAAGAATCTGTCTTGCCACGACCACCAAGCTTTTTGAACAAACTGATTTTCAAGATGAATTTACACATGGTTAGCAGGCTAGTCGTGAGCACTTGCAAGCAAAAAATTGAATTTATGTGGCCCTTGCTCGATCCTATCAACGACTATTAAATACTTGATCAATTTCTCCTCTCTACAATTATGGTAGTAATACTAGATCAATTTCTCATCTCTACAATTATGGTAGTAATACTAGATCAATTTCTCCTCTCTACAATTATGGTAGTATTTTTTCTTTGTGGAACTGGAACACCTTGCATTCCAAACTTAAGACAGACCGACACAATCAGCGGTCGCAACACGGGTTACATCGAGGGGGAGGTCTGGAGGCCAGAAAACCTGGCTCGCAGGGGCACTCCGGCTACCAAGGTTCGCTAGCACATGTGCTGGTTTATTACAAGCTCTCGGGCAGTACATGACTTTGGCCTCTATGAAACCTAACTGTAGTAGATATCTGGTTTCACAGAATAGCACCCCAATGAAGACCGGTCTGATGATGTAGAGGTAGTTGATTGTTGCAGATCCAGGGAATCAGTTTCGGAAATCTCACGCCCCATAACTTGCATTTCAGCAAATTAGATTGCCTGCAAAAGGGTCGTAGCCTCAGCTTGCAAAGCGCGAGACTGAGCTGTTAGACGACCGGCAGCATCACAAAGGACGTTTCCATCAACATCCCTAGCAATAAGGCCCCACCCACCCTCCTTTAACTCGTCTCGAAAAACTTCATCCACTTTCAATTTGATAAAATCAGTGGGGGGGGGGGGGTTCAGCCAGGAAGAAACATGTTTCGGCACACCATGAGGTTTAGGTACTTGGAACTCTTTCCATTCAGCACACCTAGCAATATTAAATTGAAATTCCCATCTCTACTTCTCTTGCATGCGCTTTTGCTTGTGATTCACTTTCTTTATCTCACTCCACCAGGTCCATAGAAGAGCAATAGCTCGCATCTTCACTTCATTCGGCATTTTCAACAGGGCTAAAAGAACCTTTTTCAGGGTCTGCCAGTACACTTTCCAGAGATCACGCCATAAGTTGTCTTGCCCCCTGTTACCCGACGAGCTCTCTCCCGGTGGCCTAGTCTTATGATTCTGCAGCAAATCAAGGTGAACTCTGTAGGCTGACCTCGCCGAAAACATGCCCTTGCTATCAGGTTGCCATGCTATGAAAACTTCATAGTGTTCGCAGATTGGGATGCTAAGGATCACACGAGCGTCTTCCAGGATAAAAGTTTGCCTCACCAGCTGGTCATCCCACTAATTTGAGAGTGGATCGATCAGCTCAACGACCTTGGTACCTTGTCAAGACGGATTGGGTTTGCCCATAAATTTAACATTGTCTTCTTATATCTACTTAAAACCAATGAAGATGGCTGCCCTGCATGTATTAAGATTGTACCAGAATAGAATTAGTTATGTCACAACTAACTAATAAGCATACAGTTCAGTTATGTGCAAGTGATTCAGAACAAACTTGTGGAGAATAAATTACAGAAATAAGGTTATGTTTCTTACAGTGAAAAATTTATGGGTCTCTCTTCAAACCTGCATTTTGTATTAGTAGAAGGCCAAGAAGGCGGCTCAACTTACAAAATCGTGATCCAAAAACCAAAATAACAGTAAGAACACAAGCAAAATAGAGAAATTAAGCAAAATATTTTCCGTGTAAAGGATGGCAAAATAGAGAAATTAAGCAAAATATCTATCATTGGAAAGGATACCATTAAAGATTACATTTTTTTTACAACTTCCATATTACAAGCATACGACAACTCTATCTCCAAATTGCTGAAAATTGGGTACATCTTTGCTCACTTGACGTGTATAACTCTGGTTCTTTTTTCTTTCTTTATTTTAAGGAATAATAATTGTGGTTCAATTTATTTATTTTTCACAAAAAAGACTCAAATCTATTACTCCCTCTGATCCATATTAATTGTCATTGACTTAATACAAGTTTGCACTAAATCAGCGACAATTAGTATGGATCAGAGGGAGTATAAAAGTTCATAAGAAATAAGAAGCATCCCGAATATAATAAAAATTACATAAGTATAGCTTGTCAAAAACAGTTTATTTCAAAGTAATGAATTTATGTGAGGAGTCTTTTTGGCCCGGCTATTGTTTAAAAAAATCACAATATAAATTTTATATGACATCTAACATGATCACATGAGGTTGAGGAGCCGATAATATACAAATATTCTTCCCCTGGCACTAAACGAGATATAGGCCCGTATTCTTCACTGACACTTGTCATTTTGTACTTGTGCACTCACTACTTTCCATTGTGATGGTTAGGGTTGTCTACCTCCTCCTCCTCTTCCTCCTCCACCACCACCTCTCTTTCCCTCCTCCTTTCTTTTTCGAGCGGCCACTGCGCCTCGCCACCTCCCCCGCCATAGCAACTGGTTAGAAGGCATGAGGCCGGACCTAGGATTATCCATAGGGTTATCTTTTCGTCTTCCTTTTTCCAAACATTTCATGTTAGTGGGTGCAAATGTGTCGCTAAATAATCTTAAAGTTGGAGAAGACCTAGCTAAAACATTGATTTTTTGAAGGTGAAGCGTGCAAAAAAATTAAAATTGCTTCCAATACTTTGTAGTTCATCCAAATATTCTAGAACCGCACCCCTCCCTAAACTTTTGTATTATGTGATTTCCACAAATTCCGTAATTTATGAAATCTTAAGGGACTTTGGCATCGATCATCCCCACGATTGACCGTAAACTAGAAGCAAAGGCACCCTTTGCCAAGTAGTTGTTTTCTGCTCATGGATGTGGGTGTTCTTTTTTATGTTTGTTTTATGCTTGAAACCTCACATTTAATCAAAGGGAAAGCTGCAAGACATCCCCATCAACACGACAGTTTCTTCCAACCAACCCCAAAATTTTAACATGTATATCGCACAAGCACTCGCGAAAAAATTGGAATAAAAGAAACAGCCAGTATCAATCAAGTCTTTGGTAATATCACCATCTTCAGAAGATTTTATGTGTGCCGATCACAAGAAAACCCATTAGCTTCGATTCTTCACAGTGCTCCTAAATAGTAGATACCTTGTTGTATGGATGCTAGTTGCCACATATGCTCCCGAAATAGTAGATACCTTGAAATAGGGCGCCTCACATAACACCCCCAAAATGCTCCACATCACATCCAGTTCCTAAACTTATCTTCAACACCACACGCTGATCAACAGAGATAGACACAATATGCATCCCGCGCAGAGCGGGAAGAGCCGGAGGATCACTTACCAAGCCAGCCGATAGCTGGGACAAAGCAAGAAAAGGTGACACCGTAGAAACAGGTGATCAATGCAGCCATTGGAGCCTGCCCGCCTACTAGCAGCCGTGCAAGCCGACGTTCTCGGTAGCTCCCCCAAGAACTCCTACACTCTTGCGACTGCCAATGGCCTCGTCATACTTCTGAATCACCTTTCCTCTCTATAAGTGCATCTAATGCCACCCCTAGTTGGTTTTGGAGTATTGACGACAAATTTGGTTGAGGGACTAATGTGTTTGTGAGAATTGCAGGATAACACAGGTAGTAGTCCCTTATTGATTCGGTTTACCTACCAGAGATGACCCCTAAAAATGTGTGAAGACATAGAAGACAATGGCGGTTCGTGAAGACATTCACGATGAAGATTATGACATGTGAAGACATTCACTTGAAGACTATGGAGTGCGAAGAGAGAGTTGTTTCGTAGTTTCCTTTTCTTCTTTGTTGAGTCATAGGAACCACTGTACTGTTAAGTGGGGTCCAAGTGAACAAAGTCAGAGTGACTGATGTGATCCTCAACCAAAATCCTATGTCTTTGAGCGAAGACAATGAGAGCAAATCTTATCCAGAGCTAGATGAGTCAGCTTTGCTTGTAGCCCAAGTAAAGCTGTCGGGTGTGTTTGAAATCTGACCGTTTGACACGTGTCGGTTCCTTAGTGACCCAGGGTCATTTCAAACATATCAGGTCGGGTTGCCTCCTGGCTATAAATAGCCCACCCCCTACACCATAAATTGGTGGCTGCTTAGAGTTAGTGCATGGTTTTTGTCGTTTGAGAGCAACCCACCTTCGAAGACTTTGAGAGAGAGATCCTTGCGATGACAAAGCCCAAAACACCCAGAGCCAAAGAGTGTTAGGCATCGTTCAAGTCTTTCTGTCCGCGTGACCTGAAGACTTGTTACACTTGAGGACTGTGAATCCTCCAGCCGGTTAAGCGTCGCGTTCTGAGCATCCAAGAGTCATTGTGGATCGCGGGTGAACGAAGTCTGTGAAGGTTTGGAAGTCTACCTTGAAGACTTACCAGTGTGTTTGGGCGAGGACTGGGTGTCCTTAGCTCAAGGGGAATAAGGTGAAGACGCAGTCTTCTGAGTTAACTCTCAGCCTCCCTAACCAGACGTATAGTTGTCACAGCAACTGGAACTGGTCTACCAAATCCTTGTCTTCACCAAGCAATTGGTTCTATCCCCCACTTCCCTTACTTTTCAGTTTGTCTTCATGAAGTCATTGCTTGCTTGTCTGATCTGATTGACTTCACTGTGTGAAGACTATTTACTGTTTGTCTTCATACTGTCTTCCATCCTGATCCATACTACCTAGCTGCTGTTAGACTTCGTACTTTCACTACATTGCTTACTTGACTATGGCTTGTCTAGTGTAGTCTATCTTCCGCTGCATATCAATAGGTTTATTTCATCTGTTTGTCTTCAAAGGCCTCGTGTTTTGAATACTTCCATAAAAATCGCCTACTCACCCCCCTGTAGTTGATAACTAGCACTTTCAATTGGTATCAGAGCAAGGTGCTCCCTTGTTCTATGTGATTTGGTTTAACCACCTGGAGTTTTAGCTATGTCGACTACAGGGATAATCAAGATCTCCGTTGCGTGCCCAGTCTTTGATGGCACTGATTACCCCTACTGGAAGAATAAGATGCGCATGCATCTTGAAGCCATTGACGTCGTCCTCTGGTATGTCGTCAAGAATGGTGTTCCCAAGCCATTGACCGCTGCTGATGTCAAGAGGTTCATTCAACTAGATTCCACCACCAAGAACATCATTTGTGGTCATCGTACCAAAGGACAATATGGTCATGTGAGTGCACTGGAAACTGCGAAGCTAGTCTGGGACTGGCTCTCCAAGGTCAACGAAGGCGTCTCAACTCAGAGAGATTCAAGGATTGATGTTCTTCACAACCTCTTCAACCGCTTCAAGAGAAACGACAATGAGAATGTCCAGCTCACATTTGATCGCCTCACTGATATCACAAATGAGCTTCGCGCTCTTGGCGCCACTGAGATCACCAAGCACGAAATCGTCAAGAAGCTCCTGAGATCGCTTGACAGCTCATTCGACACCCTGGCCCTGATGATACAAGAATGTCCCGACTTCAAAGATCTCAATCTGTCTGACATACTTGAGAGGCTCAACACACATGAGTTCCAGTTATCTGAGAGGAGAGACATCTATGGCCCCAACTATGGCCGAACCCGAGCTTTGAAGGCAAAGGTTGTTTCCTCATCTGAAGAAGAATCTGACTGCAGTTTTGGGGATCCCGAAGACATTGGAAAGGAGCTAGCTATGCTTGTAAAGAAGTTCCAAAAGTTCTCCAAGAAGAATCGCTTCGGAAAGTCTTCAAGATCCAGCTTAAGAAATGATGAGGCTTCCACTCGTGACCACAAGAAGAGAACATGCCACAAGTGCAAGAAGCTTGGCCACTACATCTCTGAGTGTCCTCAATGGGAGAAGGAATCTAAGAAGAAGAAGAAGAGCAAGGAATATGATTCTGACGACAAGAAGAAGAAGAAAGCCTCAAAGTCTTCTTCCAAGTCTTCATCAAAGTCTTCGTCTCACAAGAAGAGCTCATCTAGCAAGGCTCGTGCATTTGTTGGCAAGGAGATGGATTCAGAGGAGGAGTCTGCTTCTGAGGAGGCGGAGGTGGAGTCTGAGGAGGAGTCTAATTCAGGTGTGGCAAGCCTGGCTCTAGCTTCGACTTACGTCGCCAAGTCCATCTTCAACACCGAAGACAATGGCCACGTCACCGACGCTGAAGCCGATGATGAGGATGACTCTGCTCCGACCTACTACTTCATGGCACGTGGTGCCAAGGTAAACTCACGCGATGCTTACTTTCAAACATCTAGTGAAGATGACTATGAATGTGAATCCAAACCTAGCTACAAGACACTTGCTAAAATCGCAACTGAACAACAAACTGCTATGGAACATATTCAAAAGTTGCTAGACAAAAGCGATGACCTGCAGGACGTGGAAATGAATCGAACTCAGTCCTTAATTGAAGACATAAAAAATATTCACGTTAAGTATGAAAGAACTTGAAAGTCGTCATGAAACTCTCTCAGCTACTCATGAGAAAACTTTCCTATGATTATCTTCAAAGGAAGCAAGAACTTGAGAATCTGAGAGTGTCTCATGAAGATCTTCAAAAGGAGAACGATTCAATTTGTGCTCAACAGATCAGCTCCGGTCAGGAAGACTTTGAGCCACCATGTTTAAAATGTCTTGAGTGTGATAATATTGTCGCTGTTGCTGAATGTTCTACTGCTGCTACTGTTGTAATATCTTCAACTGCTGATGTGGTTTCTAACCCCTCTTCTGAGGATACCACTACTATTGCTGATGAAAATGCTAGGTTGAAGACTTTGCTTGAAACTGGCATGTACAAAAGCCTCAAAGGGCATCAGACACTATGTGATGTCCTCAAGAAACAGATTCTGAACCGAAACCATAGGAAAGAGGGTGTTGGGTTCGAGAGGAAAATGAATGTTGATGGTTGATACTGGAAGCCTGAGCAGTACCCCAAAATCACATGGGTTGCTACAAAGGGACCTTCAGTGGATCCATCTACCTTATCTGGCTTCACTTGTGCTAACCATATTATCATTGATGAATCCTTTGATGCAAACTATAAACTGTTCAAGAATCAGGATGGTGAAGTGTTTGCCAGGTATATTGGTACTAACTGCAGGAATGGACCACCCCTGAAGAAGATCTGGGTCCCCAAAAGCTGTCTTGAGAAGCTTCCTGTGAATGTCATCATGACACCACCTGGGAAGAAGACAAACCCCAGACCAAAGGCTTCATATGGTCCAAAGGCTTCATACAGACAAAGGACCCGCCAGGGTCACCCTAACGCCAATGTTTTGCAGGGAACCCATACTCAGACTTATGAATATGAGCGTGTTTCATCAAACCGCTATGTTCATAAAACCAAGATCTTTTCTGCTTATTCTTATGAGTATTATTCACCTCCTGCAAGGCTATTTGCTAGGGCTCCAAAGCCAAAGTTCTCAGATGCTGCACTTAGACTCATTGCTTCTAAGCCACCCCTGAAAATGTGGGTGGCTAAGAAGAATTAACTCTATTTTGCAGGGAATGGTCTCCAGCCGGAAATCAAAGGCTTCTGATGCTTATGCTGGGGACCTAAAACATCTTGTGGGACGCAAGATAAAGTGCCAAAATGGTCTTACTATGTATTTCATCCTAGGATTTCTTGACAATCATCCTATCTACCCTAACAAGGATCTGAACTTTGATAGTATGCTTGTTCGTCAAATGTTTATGCTTCACACTTCTCTTTGTGAAGCCTATCCCCCAAACTGCACTGTAGGGTATGGCTCCGAAGGCTACTGAGTGGATTATGGACAGTGGATGCACTAACCACATGACTGGTGATCGAAGTCTTCTTCTGGATTCAACCCTACATCCGTCTGACAAAAGTCACATCACATTTGCTGACACTGGTAAAAGCAAGGTATTGGGCCTAGGTAGAGTTGCAATCTCAAAGGATCAGCACATGGATAAAAGTGATGCTTGTTGAATCCCTTGGTTTCAACTTAATGTCTGTCTCAATGCTTTGTGATCTGAACATGATTGTGATATTTGGAAAATCTCGTTGCCTTGTGCTTATGGAATCTGACAAATCTCTAGTCTTTGAAGGGCATCGAAAAGACGATCTGTATATGGTAGATTTCTCCGCAGGAGCACAACTGGTTGTATGTCTTCTAGCAAAAGCTTCAGAGTGCTGGCTCTGGCATCGGAGGCTAGGGCATGCGGGCATGAGGAACTTGCACACTCTCGCGAAGAAGAAGCATGTCATTGGCATCGAGGGCGTCAAGTTCAAGAAGGATCATCTGTGTGGTGCCTGTGAAGCCGGTAAGATAAGTAGGGCCAAGCATCCCTCAAAGACAATCATGATGACAACGCGTCCCTTCGAGCTGCTTCACATGGACTAATTTGGCCCTACTCACTACTCTACCCTTACTACCACTGCATGCCTCTATGGCTTCGTCATTGTTGATAATTACTCAAGATATACATGGGTGCACATGATTATCTACAAGACTGAAGTGCAGGATGTCTTTAGATGATTCGCCAATCGTGCCATGACCAATTATGGCATCAAGATCAAGCACATCAGAAGTGACAACGACACATAATTCAAGAACACCGGCCTCGCCACTTATCTTGATACATTGGGCATCACACATGAGTTCTCTGCTTCGTACACACCTCAGCAAAATGGCATCATGGAGCGCAAGAACAGAACCCTCATTGAGATGGCACAAACGATGCTTGATGAGTACAAGACTCCAAGGAAATTGTGGCCTGAAGCCATTGATACTGCATGCCACATCATCAACTGTGTTTATCTTCACAAGTTCCCGAAGAAGACATCATATGAGCTCCTGACTGAGAGCACCTGCCAAATGTGCTAGATGAAGCTACACCAAGTGAGTCTATCAAACTTATGGGTACTGGAGAAATCATACCTTCAGAGGAACAGGATGAAGAGGAAACCATCATTTCTGCACCTAATCAGCATGAAGACACTCCTCAGCCTGAAGCCAATGCTGAAGATGAAGACAATGATCAGCAAGGGCAAAATCTTCGTTCAGTACATCCTCGCCTTGCAAATGAAGTCCAGATTGAGAAGATAATCGATAGCGTCAATGCACCTGGTCCACTCACTCGTTCAAGAGCAACACAACTAGCAAATTTCTGTGGGCACTTTGCATTTGTCTCTATATCTGAACCCAAGAAAGTTGATGAAGCCTTCATGGAACCTGAATGGATTCAAGCTATGCTAGAAGAGCTTCAACAGTTTGAGCTGAACAATGTATGGGAGCTAGTAAAGCGTCCAGATCCTCGCAAGCACAAAATGGATCTATCACAACAAATAAGATGAGCATGGTCAAGTTGTCAGAAATAAGGCTCGTCTCGTTGCTCAAGGTTACACACAAGTTGAAGGGATTGACTTCGATGAAACTTTTGCTCCTGTGGTTAGGCTTGAAGCCATTCGCATACTGCTAGCTTATGCCAACCACAATAACATTCTTCTATACCAAATGGACGCAAAGAGTGCCTTTCTCAACGGCAAAATTGAAGAAGAAGTGTATGTTGCACAACCACCTGTCTTTGAAGACCCAAAGCATCCTGACATGGTATACAAGCTTAACAAGGCACTGTATGGCCTCAAACAAGCTCCTCGCGCTTGGTATGACACACTCAAAGACTTCCTGAAGAGCAAAGGCTTCAAACCTGGTTCTCTAGATCCCACTCTCTTCACGAAGACATATGATGGTGAATTGTTTGTATGCCAAATCTATGTGGATGACATTATCTTCAGCTGCACTGACAAGAGATACAGTGATGAGTTTGGGTATATGATGCAAGAGCAATATCAGATGTCCATGATGGGTGAGCTGAAATTCTTCCTTGGTCTTCAAATCTGTTAGCAGAGAAATGGAATCTTCATATCACAAGAGAAATACCTCAAAGATTGCCTGAAGAAGTTTGGAATGCAAGACTGTAAAGGGTACATGATGCCAATGCCAACCAAAGGCCAATTGGGCCCTGACGACAATGGTAAAGAGTTCGATCAGAAGGTATACCGCTCCATGATTGGTTCTTTACTCTACTTATGTGCATCTAGGCCTGATATAATGCTTAGCGTTTGCATGTGTGCCCGATTCCAAGCGGCACCAAAGGAATCACATCACTTAGCTGTGAAGCGAATTCTTCGATATTTGGCTCACACCCCTAGGATTATGGTATCCAAAGGGCTCAGAGTTTGATCTAGTTGGATTCTCAAATGTTGACTATGCCGGAGACAAGGTTGATCGCAAGTCCACATCAGGCACATGTCACTTTCTTGGACGATCTCTTGTCTGTTGGTCTTCAAAGAAGCGGAACTGTGTATCACTCTCCACTACTGAATATGAATACATTGCTGCTGGATCTTGCTGCGCTAAGCTTCTCTGGATGAAGCAAACTCTCAAGGACTATGGCATCCACTTGAAGCATGTGCCACTCTACTGCGACAATGAAAGCGCCATCAAGATTGCCAACAACCCAGTTCAACACTCGAAGACAAAGCACATTCAGATCCGTCATCATTTTCTCAGAGATCATGTCATGAAGGAAGACATTGACATCATTCACGTCAACACTGAAGAGCAATTGGCGGATATCTTCACAAAGCCCTTGGACGAGAAAAGGTTTTGCAAGCTGCGGTGTGAGCTAAATATCTTAGAATCCTCGAATGTCCTGTGATTGGACACACATCCTAACGCTTATGCATGTTAATGATTTAGATGTGCAACACACGAAGTAACGTATATCTTTAATTAATGAAGACTTACCCTCTAAGTGTGAATACATTAACGCATAATTTGACTTCGGAGCGCCACGATAATTGTGCACCGTGTCTGGGTCTAATACTTCCTATACGGTGGGTAACGCCACCACCAAAACTTTCTCGAAGATTTTCATTTGGCATCATGATTGCACAATCTTCGTATTTGGTTTGTATTCAACATTGATTTGACTTCAAGGTTTATCTTCACAATGTTGATTTGGTCTTTCCTGATATATATATATATATATATATATATAGATATATATATATATGTGTGTGTGTGTGTGTGTGTGTGTGTGTGTGTGTGTTCAGTCCTCTACAACATTCACTTACAGCTATGTCTTCAAACTTGCCATTTTCTGAACTAAGTGAATGTGATCGGACCCTAACCCTTTCTGTGCTTCTTCCTCAAATTCTATCTATCTAGTTGTATGCATTCTGTTGAGACGTGTCGAATGTCTTCACTGCGTCCATGTCAGCTAAAGATACAGAGACACACATTTAAATTTGTTTTTAATGCCATATCTCTTTTGCCTGGATACCGGAGAAGCTTGAATGACCACCCGACAAACCAGGCACGCGTGGGAACATGGAATAACTCTCAATGAGTTGCATGCATGCCACGTGTCCATCAGGGGCACCTGCGTAATTGCAATGCACAGCCCTTCACCTTATAAATACACACCTGCGCGGTCATTATCTCCTCTTCCACCTCGCCATCTCGCTCAAACCCTAGCGCCACCGCTAGCTCGCGTCGACGCTGGAGACGAAGCGCTTAGCTGCCGCGACCTCTTCGAAGCCTTCCTCACGCCAGCCGCAGACCTCGTCTTCTCCACCGCCGCCGTAGGTGTCTTCCGCCGCCAAGTTAGGGCGCGGGAGATTGGACTGCTCGGCATCCGTTCTGCCTCGTCTAGCAGTTCTTCTGTGGTAAATAAAACTCACTTTTTACCGCTTTTTTGATCTGTCAAATCCATCCACTTCAACCAAAAGTGGTTTCTACACTTCCAAATCTGGATCTTTCTCTTTCTGAATCTCATATCTCGCAAAGTATATTCACTTATGCTTCATAACTAGTTAGATTCCTCACTTGTACTTATTCATGGATTTGTATAAATCTGGAACCAACTCACTTCAAATAAGTGAATGTCTTCGCACTATGAGGTCAATGTCTTCAAACTGATTTATCTTCAAAATCTTCTGAGAATGCATATGACCTCCCCCCTTCCCTCGCATCTCTAATGCTGTCACAGGTACATGTCCATGGGAGAATCCCTTGGTTCTCATAGTCTGCATTCATTTGCAGAATTCTTACAGCATCACATTGACTCTCCTGAAGCCAGTTCTTGTTTGACAAGTAGACGGAAGCCTTTCACTGTCTTGAAGCCTCTTTGTCTGAATATTATGGCTACTGAAAAATCTGCAAGGAAGGGTGGCAGGTAGCACCGTGGAAACACTGCTATGGATCTGCCTCCCGATCGGTTTGAACTGTACAAGTCAGATCCTGAGGAGAGTTACAATCAGCGCAAGACCAGAATACAGTGGATCCAAAGATATTGGGCTGAACATTGGTTCAAGTATAACTTCGTCGCTCCTGAATATGCTGAAAAGAATGCTATCCTTGCATGGTCCGAGGACCTCAGCCAGAAAATGCCGACCCATCATCTCTTCTATGGTGTCGTGACGACAATCTCTTTAAGCGCAACTTTCAGTTCGCAAAAGAGTCGGCAGCCAAGAACAGGAAGGAACTCGGACTCCACTTCAACCCTGGTCTGTCTGCTCCAAGGCCGGATGGCACACGCAACGCCAATCCTAATGTCATCGGCCCCTTCAATAGCTTCGATGGGCTCCTTTCCCATGCTGCTCAGAGGGCCACGGTAGAACAATCTGCTGATGATGCAGACTCTAAAGATGCACCTGCACCACCGAAGCAGAAGAAGAAGTCAAAAGCTTCAAAGCCCTCTGTCGCACCAAAAGCTTTGACTGTGAAGCCATTGAAGACTGCACCTCCTGAACCTAGTGTGCAGTCAAAAGACTTGTCTCGTGTCTCCAGAAAGACCAAGAAGACCAAGAAGCCCAAGAAGATTTCTGGGCATGACCTGACTCCTGCTGCTATCTTGCGCAATGAAGACAACACCATAGATCTGTCCAGTGATGAAGATCTAGGAGATGAAGCTATGGAGATGTTGATCAAGAGCAAGCAAGAGGCTGAGATCTTCCATGATCTGCCTCTCTTCGATGCTGATATTCTAAATAACTTCATTGATGAATGGTTTGAGGACCAGAGCATCAACATTGATGATCTGCAGCTGCCTGTGGACATCAACGTCACATTTCACGGAGCCATTGCCAATGAACTTGCCTTGGCTCAGAAAATTGTTGAGCTCAAGAACAAGATTGATTATGAGAAGGCTCATTTCAAGAAGCACATGGCCAAGCTCAGTGTTGCTGATGTGCAAATCTTCAAGAAGATGATGAATGACCTCAAGGCAGAATTCAACAAGAAGCGTGAAGAAGCAAAAGGCTCACACGAGCGCATGAAGTACTATGCGCAGAAGTGTGTGCAAGCGCACAATGAAGCTGAGAAGAGAAAGGCTCTTGGGCGTCCTGGCATCGACCCCAAGATGGCTGCCAAGAAAAAAAAGAAGTCTGCTGAAGCCATACCCGAAGCTCCAAGGCAGGAATAACCTAGCATTGTCTTCCCTACCAGCATGAATGGCTCGAAACCAAAGGTCCCCTGAGCAGCTTCTGAGCTGAAGAAGACAAGGCAAGCCGAAGCCGAAGCCAGGAAGAGGAAGTTCAAAGACACCTCTGATGGTGCTCCCTCCAAGAAGAAATTGAAGACAAAGGCTTCAAAGTCTTCAAGAACAGAGCGTGCTGCTGCCCCAGAGCCCCTCAACGTTGAACCAATCTCTGTTGCTCTCCCTGCCTCTGGCAACCAAGAGCGCCGCCTGGTGATTCATGAGCCTGCTTCCATAGAGGCTCTTGAAAGTGAAGATATTCCAGCTGTTGACCCTAACACAGCTGAAGACATTGGTCATGAAGACAATGTGAATGATGATGAAGTCCTTCCTCAGCTCGAGCCCCAGTCGGTATCATCGCCTGCTCTCACGAGCAGTGAACTTATTAGCATTGGTCGTCCCTTGACGCCAGTTGCTCAAGATGACTTGATGTAGCTTGAAGCTATGTCGGTATTTCCCCAAAGAGGAAGGGATGATGCAACACAGCGGCGGTAGGTATTTCCCTCAGATATGAAACCAAGGTTATCGAACCAGTAGGAGAACCAAGCAACACAACGTAAACAGCCCCTGCACACAGATAACAAATCCTCGCAACCCAACGTGTTAAAGGGGTTGTCAATCCCTTCTGGGGTACGGCGCCTCAAGATAGGCAAACGGACGTGAGATAAATTGTAGTAGATTGATAGATCGAACGCCAAATAAAATAAATAGAAATAAAATGCAGCGGGGTATTTTTGTATTTTTGGTTTAATATATCTAAAAATAAATGCAAGGAAAAAGTAGATCGCAAAGGCAAAATATATGAGAAAGAAGACCCGGGGGCTGTAGGTTTCACTAGTGGCTTCTCTCGAGAAAAATAGCAAACGGTGGGTAAAAAAATTACCGTTGGGCAATTGATAGAACTTCAAATAATCATGACGATATCCAGGCAATGATCATTATATAGGCATCACGTCCAAGATTAGTAGACCGACTCCTGCCTGCATCTACTACTATTACTCCACACATCGACCGCTATCCAACATGCATCTAGTGTATTAAGTTCATGGAGAAACAGAGTAATGCAATAAGAACGATGACATGATGTAGACAAGATCTATCTATATAGAGATAGACCCCATCGTTTTATCCTTAGTAGCAACGATACATACATGCCGTTTCCCTTTCTGTCAGTGGGATCAAGCACCGTAAGATCGAACCCACTACAAAGCACCTCTTCCCATTGCAAGATAAATAGATCAAGTTGGCCAAACAAAACCCAAATATCGGAGAAGAAATACGAGGCTATAAATAATCATGCATATAAGAGATCAAAGAAACTCAAATAACTTTCATGGATATAAAAAGATATAACTGATCATAAACTCGAAGTTCATCAGATCCCAACAAACACACCGCAAAAGAGTTACATCATATGGATCTCCAAGAGACCATTGTATTGAGAATTCAGCGAGAGAGAGGAAGCCATCTAGCTACTAACTACGGACCCGAAGGTCTACAAAGAACTACTCACGCATCATCAGAGAGGCACCAATGGAGGTGGTGAACCCCATCCGAGATGGTGTCTAGATTGGATCTGGTGGTTCTGGACTCTGCGGCGGCTGGATGAATATTTCATCGACTCCCCTAGGGTTTCTGGAATATTGGGGTATTTATGGAGCAAAGAGGCGGTCCGGGGGGCACCTGAGGTGGGCACAACCCACCAGGGGGCGCCTGGGCCTCCTGGCGCGCCCTGGTGGGTTGTGCCCCCCTCGGGGCACCCATAGGCGCAGCCAGGGCCCGTTGTGTTCCTTCTGGCCCATAAAAAATCATCATGGAGTTTCGTGGCATTTGGACTCCGTCTGATATTGATTTCCTGTGATGTAAAAAACATGGAAAAAACAGCAATTGGCACTTGGCACTATGTCAATAGGTTAGTACCAAAAATGATATAAAATGACTATAAAATGATTATAAAACGTCCAAGATTGATAATATAATAGCATGGAACAATAAAAAATTATAGATACGTTGGAGACGTATCATGACTCATGGGTTGAGCAACAACAACAAGACACGTCTCTGCAAGACGAGGCACCATGTACTCCACCTGCTCAAGTCACCACTTCGGTTCTTGATGATGACAACTACATGGAACAGACCACTCCCTCTCCAAAGGCGTCGCCAGCATTTCGCAGGCTTCGCAAAGGCCTCAGGCCACAGGTCTCCATGAAAAGCATTCCAGAAGAGGATGTGCAACACCACAGCTCAGTAGCACGTCAAGTGTTCCCTGAAGCCACCCCTTCTATGTCTGCCTCTGAGTCTGAAGCTAAAGCTGCTGAAGACAGTCTGGCTGCATCAGCCGCAGAAAAAGAAGAAGAGAAAGAAGATGAAAGAGAAGCTACACCCCCTTCCAGTGATCTAGTCATTCAAGAAGAGAATGTGATCGTGCCCAACCCTCCAGTTGTTGAACAGATGGAGGTTGAAAACAATGAGGCTGCCACAACCAACAATACTGAAGCCAATGACACTATCATGGCTGAAGACAATGTGGTGCCCGACGCCAATGTTGCTACTGACACCATTATGCAACCAATCACCACTGATGATGCCGTTCCTCCACCAAGGCCTCATACTATGGAACGTGCATTCAATCATGGTGAGTTGGTGACTGTTAGATGGCCTATCATGGTTCCACCCACTGCTCCCGGGCCGCAATATGATTATCATGTGGAGCAGAGGCCTCAGGTTCAGAAGCCAAAGCCTAGATTGCCAAGGCTTCACTACAAAAAAAGACACTTCCGTGATGATACGTGTTTGTCACAGTAGGTCACGTTTTCTGTCATGCATGTACATCCATGACAAATTTATGACAGAATCAAGATAGTCATACCTGTGCTGTCGTAGAAGTGTTCCATGAAATTACCAAAATTATCATCACGGAAGTGTCCACTTCCATGACGATAAATCACGCGTCATAGAAGTGCTTTCGTCAAGGGTGGCTGACACGTGGCATCGACCGTAACGGCTCGCTGTTAAGCTATCGGGTCTGGTTTTGGATCCGATAACCCGTTAACAGCCCGGACCAATGGGGATTTTCCACGTGTAAAATTCTCATTGGCCGACGGAACCACGTGTCAGCTCCTCGTTGGGACAGATGTCATCCACTCATTGGACAGGAGGCGCCTATGATACGTCGACACGTAGCCGGCCCAATAGAGGCCCATTCTGGTGAAAAGGCCGGCCCAGCTAAAGGCCCACCATGTTTTTTCAGACACTAGTGGGCTGGCCCGTTAACAGCCTGCCATGTTTTGGGTCAAATTGAGGCCCATATCAGATCAGGTCCATTCACAGCCTGCCGAGTTTTGGGCCAAATTACGACCCATATCAGATCAGGCCCGTTAACAGGCCACTGTACCTTTGGGCCCATTCTAAGACAGGTTTGTAATTCAGCCTGTTAAATGCCCGTTTACCAGTTCGGCCCGATAATAGTTTCGGACTGTTAGCGGCCCATAGAGTATCTGGGACGTTGTCGACCCGGTTTAACTTTAGGCCATTTAACGGCCCACGCAGAAACTGGGCTATTTCTTGTCCGAAGTAACTTTAGGCCTCTTAATGGCCCGTAGTCTTCGTGGATAAATTTCAGCCCAACTAGCCTATCGGCCTGTTAATGGCCCGTGTAACAGTTGGGCCTAATTACAGCCCACGTTGAATCCGGCCTGCTTACAACCCATCTGATAATGGCCCGTGGCACTTTTGGGCCTATGGCCCGCGTGGATACCGACCTGCTTAAAACCCATAATTTTATTGGGCCAAACGGGCCCGAGATATATTTTGGCATGTTAACTGCTCGTCCTATTTGGGCCAAACATGGGCCTTAGGCAGTTTCGGCCTGTATTGGCCCGTGAATTTTTTGGCTCAACGCTAGCCCAATCTAGGTTTTAGCCTGTTAAAAGCCCATTGTATTCTCTGGCCCAACTGGCCAGAACTTTACTCGGCCTGTTAAAGGCGGGAAACAACCATAAGGTTTAGACCTGCTAATGGCCCAAGATGATTATAGGCCCACGTTTTGGCCCATATGAGTAATGGGCCGCCCTGAAGACCGACAACACTGAGATCCACTGAACCTTCCAGCCTAAATTACAGCATACCGACCAAGAATAAACCTAGACTATACAACAAAGAAATTACAGCATATGATCCTAAAAAAAAGAAATTATAGCATATTACATCCCCTCGGCATCAAAGTTCGCCACCAGTGATAATAAAGGGCAACCAGACAGCATATTACATAAAATGGGCAGGTCGCCACCAGTGGAAGTTAACAGGCGGACAAAATAATAGACAGAACCGACAGCACTTCAACACAGTTCAAGAAAGGTTAGCCCGGCCCAGCAGCTGCAGCGCAAGCAGCTTAGCAACCTGATGAGACTGCGCTTCTTTGGCGCTCATATCCACCAACTTAAGCTGCATAGCATCAATAAATGTCCCATACTTACGGTTAATCTTGCATAGAGATTGGAGTTCCAATCGTATTTCAGCGGAAGCATGTATTTCTGCTTGAATTTCAGACTGAAGAAGTCGAACAGATTCAGGCGGCGACTTCATCGAGCTTGTGTCACTGAGTAAGTTTGACACTACATCAAGATGTGACTTCATGGTTGTATCCCTACCCTCAATATGTTTTGCCTTCTCCTCTGGAATATGTGTTAGAGGGACAAACAATGGGTTTGTCTCACTATCATTGTGGCAGTTCTTCCTAGCAACAGTGTCGTCACCCTAAAAGAGAAATAAGTAGGTAGATAACGGTTTTGCACGTATAAGCATCATCGCCGTCAATTCATCTCATTTCTTTGTCAGAAATAAAGAGACACGGTTTAAAATAGCATTAACATAATAGGCATTGTTCATAGTTAAGACGGCAGGAAATGGCATTGTGCAGGAGCGGCCAGCTTCACCAGACCACTGGATTACAGATCAAGAACACAAGCATAGATGTAGTTCTAAACAACGTATAACAATGAATGGTGAGTGTACTGTCAATTTATACCATTTCAGATTGGTAAATAAAGAGACACGATTTAAATAACATTAATATAATATTGCATTGTTCATAGTTGAGACATAGCAGGATATGACATTGTGCTGTTGTTGGTAGTCTCACCACACCACTGGATTACAGATCAAGAACACAAGCATACACATAGTTCTAAAGAAGATAACTTGCTATGTTTAGTTTAATTTTCATGGTACGGATAAGGAACTAGATTGTACAACTAAAGACTGAAATTGAGAACGACAAACTTATGTTTATGTACTTCTACTTTATAAACTTTGAACAAGCAATTTGATGCAGACGACAAAAATAAACAGCATTTGCACTCATAGCTATCCAAATATAAACAACAAAGTTTGAAGACTCGAGGAGGACAAACTTACATTAGTAGTGAAGACAGGCTCTATAAAGGCCTTGTCCATATTGATGGGGGGGGGGCAATTCAAGAATTTTACCTCACACTCTTCTTCAAGAGTATTGCCTTTATTCTACATTTTGTTAAGAGTAAATATAGATGTGAAAATATAGGAACAAATGGCGATTATTTAACTTAAGATGCAGAGTACAAACGTAAATACAACATACAGGCATAAGGCACTAACAAGAGCAATGCGGAGCTAAACTTCTTCAGTAACATTGGTTTTATTCAATATTTTGGCAAGAGTAAATGTAGATCTAATGTGTAGAAAAATGGAGGACAAGGGAAAATAAGCTGCAAAGTGTACATGAAGAACTAGCTGGCAAATATAAGGACAACAGATACTTACAAGAACAATGCAGAACTAAATTTCTTCATAGGCATTGGGTTTATTCTACATTAATTTAAGCATTAATATAGATCTAATAATTTGGAGCGAACAGTGGATAAGCAAGCTATAATGCACAACGATGTCACATAATCCACCAGGTATGAATGTAAGGACAGCAATAGGACAATAGGTACTCACAAGAGCAAAGCAGCGACCAGCATAGTTGCGATATCCTAGGTTTTGCGGCGCTGGTTCTATCACCAATATATGTCGGGTGCTATGTGATTTCTCCGGTAGCACCACCTTTTTCAAGGACTTTGCTTGTACTCCTTCAGGTTCTGCAATCACCCTCTTCCTTTTGGATGTCTGAAACACAAGAACAACATTTGAATGGAAAAACATTTTATGGCGACAAATGGAATAGGTGTTGATAATGGATGGCCATGGCATCTTCACATATATCTGAGTAAACTAATCAGATGGTGGTGCAATGAAGCAAAAGAAATGCAAGACACCTTATGCAAGATATGTGCAACCAATAAAACCTTGCCAAATTAGAACAGTCACCTTATTGAGTGAACAGGATAGGCCATCTGCCTTTGACTCCTTGAGCTCAGAATAGTCATTATGATCATATTCTGAATACGAATCTATAGGTCGGGAGCATGC
This sequence comes from Aegilops tauschii subsp. strangulata, assembly GCF_002575655.3. Taxonomy (NCBI): domain Eukaryota; kingdom Viridiplantae; phylum Streptophyta; class Magnoliopsida; order Poales; family Poaceae; genus Aegilops; species Aegilops tauschii. The sequence continues at coordinate 348,358,111 of NC_053037.3, forward strand.
GGGTTTCATTGCATCCACAATGTACCTCAATCCCATGATGCAGAGTTTGTTACCCATTGAACTATTTTGCAATATTCTTCTGATGTGCGCATTCTTATATTCATTGTGATTACGTACAATATCTGTAAAGCATGAAAACACAAATAGTAGTGAGATTATGTTTGTTATGCAGAGGATATTGTAATACTCCCTCCGTCCGGAAATACTTGTCGTTGAAATTGATGAAAATATAAATGCATCTAGAATAAAAATACGTCTAGATACATTCATCTCTCCGACAAGTATTTTCGGACGGAGGGAGTATAATAGCGGCTCCCTGTAAACCCTTGTGTGCTATCACTGGATTCCGATGAGAGAGCCCATGTGTGCTGTAATATGGTGAGTAGATTAATATAATCTGGCACAACTACACACAAAAAATAGGCTCCCTGTTGGTGGCCCCAGATGTAAGGATAATTGGCAGATGATAGGTTCATAATATACCGTATAGAAAGTTTATTGCCAAACCATGATAACGAGAGCGCAGAGCCAGTAGGCAGATCGTAGTGTAGATAATAGGGGTACACCATAACCACCATAAATAAATTGGGAAAGCGGAACTAGCTAGAAAACATAGGGTTTTCCCGCTACTAATATGCAGCCTATCGATCACCTACAGGCCAGCTCTATTCATCTGAAGGCGCACAACTGTTACTATCAGTTTAGTCTATCAAAGACCGCGCGGCTCCCACCATTTCCGGGGTATTATGGCAGACCAACTCGAAGTGCGAAATCATTTAGCAGAACCGGCCCAATAGAGGTGTCGACTGCAGATGTCCCTGCTCCCCTTCCTGACAAGGAACATACCGTGCTTCCCATACAGAACACCGCACGGGCCGCCGGCCGAACCACCGGCCCCCACCGCCTGTGTTCCTCCGCCACCACCACCCTCCAGCCCCACCCCCACCCACGTCGAGTTTTCTTCGTTCGGCGAGGCCCCACCACCGCCCCCACAACCACCGTCCCCACCCGAGCCCCTTCCTTCGCACCGGCGAACTCCGGCGAGCTCTCAAAAATCGACGGACCCAATTTTGAAATTTAGTCTACTGTCATTTAACTAGTGTGGAATATAAAAAGGGAAAACCATAAGCATTGCGAGTATAGTGTTGAGCGTGCCATGGCGGACCTGAAGGTGCAAAACGGACAAAGGAAACTTCACAACCAATGTTTGCTTTCAACTAACAAGTAAGTGACGGACAAGAAATCAGAGTAAAGCAGTGGCGATCTATTTTCTTGCTGTGATAAATAAGTTGAGAAGATACGAAAGAGTACCGCCTCTGGTGCGGCGCCGTGTATGCATCTGCTGAGAATTTGACGGTGCTGCAGTAGCAATGGCTGTCGGCGGTGTGGAAGCAGATCTAGGAGGGTAGACGGTGGCGGCGGGGTGCGGTGGACGAGACGGTCGTGGGAGCGGCGCCGACAAGGTGGACGACGGCGGGGATGAAGCGAGAGGACGGGATGCAAGGATCCCAGTTCAAAGCCGTGGATGAGAGAGGTCGATCTCTTGTAATGGCCAACGACGTCTGTCGGTGTACAAAAGTAGGGGCTCTCCTTTTTTACCCTTTTACTTGTGCACGGGCAGTCAGAGCCGCGCCCGCGGCCACACTAAGTAGGGCAGAGGGAGGAAGCAGAAGCGCAAGAATACCAGAACAACGCTCCAGCCATGGGGCACAAGACAAGCAGAGCAACGCCAAGACCAAAGACACAAAGAGCAAGAGGGCGAGGTGGATTCCCCCGGCAAGACCCTTGCTGGGGGGACCTCCGCAGCCCCAGCAGGAGCCTTGCCGGGGCAACTTGCCCGACACTAGCAGAGCGCGCCACCCTTGAGCCCAAGGGTTCCAACGCCATCAACCACATTAGGACTGAGGCTCGGGAGGCGCCTCCATGGTGGCATGCAGATCTTTGTGAAGATCATAAGCACACAAGATCAGATGAGGACCAGAAGACGACGATCCTCAGCAAGATCCTGGCCGAGGAAATCTACAAGACCCCTGGCAAGATCCTTGCCGGGGACAACCGCGATGCCACGGCAAGACCCTTGCCGAGGCCCCGGCAAGACCCTTGTCGAGGACACTTGTGGGGCCACGGCCAGGCCCACGTCTGCCAAAACTCCAGCGCCGTTTCCATACAGCTGCCAGCCCAACCAGCTGGGCGGGCACCTGCGTGGCAACGCGCGGCCTCCAGGACAACTCAGCAAGCACCTGCGTGGTGGCATGCAGATCTTCATGAAGACTCTGACACCGCGCCAGCCCAGCAGCCAGCCAACATGGCGCTACAACGCCTCATTAGCTCGGACACGCGTCGGAGCCAGGCGAGGCGGCGACAGCTGGGACGAGCTTCCCTGCCGTCCCCGATAAAGCAAGAAGGGCACGTCGGCAGCGCATTAAATGAGTTTGTCCGGCGGTGCCAGAGGATAGACTTAGTCACTGTATACCTTTCCACCTCCTGTGTGCCACTGTGGCAGCCCCTTTTGACTATAAAAGGAGGCCCGAGGCGTACTGGAGAAGGATTCGGATCTTTTGAACTACGCACGCACCACAGCTAGTTCGAGGGCTCAAGAACACTCAAATATACACCAAAGCAGGACTAGGGTATTACGCATCCTTGCGGCCCGAACCTGGGTAAACGATCTTTGTGCTGACTACCAGACCCGCTCTTTGCTCAACCTCGCGCGCGCCAACCGTAGAAGGGATCCCAGTGATTCCATAGGCGTCGTTCCCCCGACATCTTTGGCGCGCCAGGTAGGGGGCGCAGTTTTGGAAATCTGGTCTGGCTGGAGCAGCGGCTTCATCGTGATCGTCGCTCCAAAGAAGAAGACGACCAAACGGGCGGCGTCATCGGCAGATGCGGTGAACGCCCGTGCCATGACAGAAAAGCTAAGTTATGCAAAGCTTTGAGCAATTCCTTTTTATATAAGGTTATAGTCCCAGAAGATCTTGCCCTGTGTATGGAAAACCTGCATGCAATGGGGCCCTTCCACTTTTGGCAACGCCCTCGCTCTGTTTCGAGTCCGCTCAACAGTTCAAGCGGCTGCGTCAAGAGCGGCAGGGTGACCTTCTGCAATTGGCAACGCTCTCGTTCTGTCTCGAGTCCGCTCGACAGTTCGAGCGGCCGCGTTAAGAGCAGGAAGGTGGGTTGCCTGGCAGCAAGCACACCCGGTAGGCTATTAGGGATCCATCCTCAAGGCGCCACGACCTGGGTTTACGCGCCGGCAAGCCTCCCCGATTAACGTAGGGTGGACATACAAAGGGAGGTCGAACGGGAAAATAACATGCATCGTTTTTCAAGGTACTATAGAGTTATATTACATCAATTGTTGCTGTGGTTCTAACTAAAGATAAAAAATTGTCTTGGTCATGAACCTGCAGCGGCGATGAGAAACGGGGTGCCTAATCCCGGCGCTGGCCCTCTACCCTCCGAACTCCGTCGACGCGGCTGATGACGGGCTCGATACGCTCTTCGAGCGCCGCGAGGTCCGCATCCTCCGGCAAGCTCTCCAGCGTGGCATTGAAGTCGAGGTTGGGGTTCTAGTACGCCACCTTGGTGAGGACCTTGGTCATGACACCCCGGCAAAGCTTCCGGGCCTCATCGGCCAGAGAGGTCGCCCGGTTGGACCGGAACTGCTCCAGAGCTCCGAGAACGCCCTCGAAGAACAGGGTCAGTTTGGCATTGGGACTCATGTTCGGCTCCGGGGCGTACCTCACGTTTGGCATCCCCATGGTAGCCAGCTGTGTGGTGATCCTGTCGGCGACATCGGCGAGGCGGCTGATCCAGAGGTTTTCGCCCTTCACAAAATCCGCGTGGTTGGCAGCGTCATTCCTCCGCAGCTGCCTCTCATCCTCCAGGCCCTTGGTCAGGGTCTCTTCCCGGGCCCTGACCTCCGAAAGCGTCCCCTGAAGACCCTCCAGCTTCTGCTTCAGGTCTTTGATGGAGTTGTTGGCCTTGGAGAGCTCCTCAGCCTTCCTAAGGACGGCGGCCTGCGCCTCCACCAGAGCACCGTTGAGCGTGTCCTTCTCCTTCGCCAGCTTCAGGGCCTGTTCCTTTAGCCCATCCCGCTCCGCCTCCAGCTCCTTCACCTTGCCGGCATGGGCCAAGACCTGGGCATCGAACACCTCCTTGTGCTTCAGCTCCAGTTCCTGGGTCCACTGCGCGACGAGCTTCTCGACCTCCTCATCCTTGCCGCGGAGTGTGGCGGCGAGCGCCCCCTCACGAGCGGCAAGATCCTCCTCCTGGGAGTTCAGTTCGGCTTGGTACTAGTGCCAAGCGGCCTCGTCCTTGGCGGCCTGTTCCCTCGCCGCCTCCTGGGCCTTCTCGATATCGCCCTGCTTCATGACAAGCTCCAGCTTGCGCTCGGCCAGCAGATCCTGGGCGATCTTCAGTTCCTCGTGGGCTTGGCGGAACCAGGCCTGCGTCTCGGCGACGCGCCCCGCAAGGTCCACCTCCGCCTTGTCCACCGTCGCCATCCTGGACTTTGCCTTATCCAGACGGGCCCGGTGGAGCGCCTGGAGCTTCTGGAAGTTGGCGCTCATACCCCGAAGGAGCTCCTCCTCCTGGGAACCGCCGCCACCGACGCTCGGTTCATCAACAACCTCAAGCCCGGCGGCAGCGAGCACCTGGTCGTCGAACACCTCCCCCTCGGTGGGCGCCCTGACGCTCGTCGTCCCTGGGAGGTGGACGAACAGGTCATCGCTCACCTTCAGGTACTTGTCCGAGCCCGAGGCAGCGGAGGAGGAAGGTTGGTCGTCAACCGCCCCCTCCTCGGCAGTGGCCTTGCCGGTCTCTCCGGCCGGCCCCTTGGCGGCCTCCTCGGCGGCGATCTTGGCGGCCTCGGCCTCGGCATCCCTAGCGACCTCCCCAATGACGGTGTCGATGTCCTCCTGGTCCGCTGGGGAGGGGTCTGGATACCGAGGAGGGGGATGAGGCGAAGCCAAGACTAAAAAGTTTCAAAAAGAAGAAGCAAGAACGGGGACAGGAGGCAAGTAACTCACCTGTGCCGGGCTGGGAAGAAGTGGCCCCCTCCTCGCCAACATTCGGTGCCGAGACGGAGCCACCGGCGCCCGGGTTTGCCTCCTCCTCCTCTGTGCGCATGGGCTCGGTGCTTGGCACCCTTGCCGGGGATGCCCCTCGGGGCGGCGTGGTCGATGGGGGCGGCATGTCGGGGGTGGCCCTCAGTGGCTCCTCCTGCTGCCATCCTCCTCCTGCAACCACAGCAAGGTCAGCACCCCAACACACGTTGATGGGGAGCGAGTGGTGGACTCACGCTGGGGGCTACGCCGGGGGCTGCTATCCGGGCTGCTCTCCACCACCACCAGCGTACTCGAGGTGCCCGCCGGGGGCTGGCCGCCCGTCGTGGCCCTGGCCCTCTTCGCCACCCTCTGGGCCAGCGTCTCCACATCCTTGCAAAGATGAAAACAAGTCAAGAAAAGCAGCGCGGTCTGAGGGGACGGAGATGACAAAAGACAAGATACTTACTCATCCTCCGCCTCCTCTTCCATTGCCTTCCTCTTCCTCCTTGGGCTAAGAGACCCGAGGTCGAAGACGACCTCCGTGTCGACATCTGCGGGAGGAGGAGAAGCGGGTGGAGTCCGAGGACGCTTGGACGAAGAAGAGGCGGTCGCTTTCCTCTTTGCCACCGCGGCTTTCACCACCTTCTTTGCCGCCGCGGCCCTTGTCAAGCGCACGGACTCCCCTGGATCTGTTGCCGCTGCTCGGTCCTGCCGGGCCAGACCGGCTCGCTGGAGCTGGCCTGCCGCAGGACACGCCTTTTTCCAAGGCTGGAGGGTCGTCAGCCTCGGCCTCCTCCTCGGTCGACTCATCGACCACATCTTCGATGAGAGGGGCCCCGGTGTCGGCGCTGCTGGCCTCCTCGGCAGACTCCACCCATCCGACAAGCTCCTTCTCCTCCGCGGCCGCCTCGGCCTCGTCCTCCACATGGCCGGCACTGCCAGCCTCCCTGGCAAGCGCCGCCTCTGCCGCCCTGGCGACAATGTAGTCTAGCTCTTCCTTGGTGGTATCCTGGACAAGCAATGGCTCCTCACGGACGTACCTCTCCGACAGGCTGTCGAAGAACTCCCGCACCTGATCCGCCCCCGGCTCGACCCAATTTGGGTCAAGGCCGTGCACATTGAAGTCCGGCATCATGGCGATGATGTCGGTTAGGCGAGAGTTGTTGCTCAGTGGGACCACTCCTGCCGACAACCCGAACAAGGGCCCCTTGACGACCTTGCCAGCCTTTGCGGCCTTGCCGGCCCTCTCAGCCCTCTCGTCGCGGTACACGTCGAGCTGAAAAAGCCTCTGACAAAAGTGGGCGTGCCCCATCATCGTGAAGTTGTGGTTCAAGCCAGGGCGAAGCCTCATGATGTCGCCCGCGTTCCTGAAAAGCCAGGCGGGCCTCCCCTTGTTATGCAGTGGGGCGATTCAGTGACGAATGAAATTAGCCCCAATAATTTCAAGGGTGAGCCTGGCCACGGTAAGGAGATGGGTCCTGGTGGTGGCAATCGTGAGATTCTCATCCTTGGCGTCGACATCACCCCAATCATCTCTATGGACCGGCGGCGCCTGGCGAACCCGGCAAAATTCCTGCGGGTCCTCCTCCTCAATCCAGCACCACCGGCCCCGCCACTCCTCCCACCTGTCCTTCTGAGCGCCCTCCGGATATGTCCCCTTCTCCTGGCTCCTTGGGATCCAGGCGACACAACCGGAAATGGTGCCTCCCTTTTGGATATGAGGATAGAAGTAGTGGCGGAAGAGCGCCGTGCTAGGGTGCACTCCGGCGAAGCCCTCGCAAAGATGGGCGAAAACGGCCATGCACGCCACGACATTTTGAGTGAAATCCAGAAGGTGGAAGCCATAGGTGTGCATGACGTCATTGAAGAAATCGGAGCAAGGGGGGCAGAGCCCGTAGGAAAAGTAACCAACAAAGAAGGGATACCGATTCGGGCCGGCCTCGGCGAAACCGGCGAGGATGATGCGCGTGGAGGGGTGTCCCTTCGTCTTGCACCCCCACAGGGGCTTGAAGTAGTCCCGGAGGTGGACCGCGTCAACCGTTCAAGGAAGGTAGGCGAGCTGCGTCCGCCGCGCCGCCAACTCGCTCTCCGGCGCCTCCTTGCCCCCCGGCATCCTTGGCCGCTCCCTTGCTTTTGCTAGTTTTGGGGGCCATGGCGGCTGAGGGAGACGAGGGATGAGGGACAACAAAGGCGCGGCGGCGGCGAGCGAAAGCGAGGGCTTTAGGAGGAAGAAGGAAGGGACGGCGGTTCCGAGATTGGAGAAGGCACAGAGGGTAAATGGGCGTCGCGCCTGCGGGTTCTCCTTTTTACGGGGAAGGCGCGGGCCGCCTCCTTACCATTTACTGCGATGTGATGCAGGCGTGCAGCAACCACCCCGCGCATGACCCCCACGTCATGCACGACCCTCCACGACACGCATTCAATGCGGGTTGTGGGGAAGCACGACGGGCAAGGGAATTACCGCATTAAATCTCCGTTCCGCATGCCCGCGCACCGTTCTGGGCCCAGCCCAACAACGCGTTGCGCTTATGTATGGCCCAGGCCCGGGGGCTCCTGTCGATGTACAAAAGTCGGGGCTCTCCTTTTTTACCCCTTTACTTGTGCACGGGCAGTCAGAGCAGCGCCCACGGCCACACTAAGTAGGGCAGAGGGAGGAAGCAGAAGCGCAAGAATACCATAACAGCGCTCCAGCCAGGGGGCACAAGACAAGCAGAGCAACGCCAAGACCAAATACATAAAGAGCAAGAGGGCGAGGTGGACTCCCCCGGCAAGACCCTTGCCGGGGGGGACCTCCGCAGCCCCGGCAGGAGCCTTGCCGGGGCAACTTGCCCGATGCCAGCAGAGCGCGCCACCCTTGAGCCCAAGGGTTCCAACGCCATCAACCACATTGGGACCGAGGCTCGGGAGGCGCGTCCATGGTGGCATGCAGATCTTTGTGAAGATCATAAGCACACAAGATCAGATGAGGAGCAGAAGAAGACGATCCTCGGCAAGATCCTGGCTGAGGAAATCCACAAGACCCCTGGCAAGATCCTTGCCCGGGACAACCGCGATGCCACGGCAAGACCCTTGCCGAGGCCCCGGCAAGACCCTTGCCGAGGACACTTGCGGGGCCACGGCCGCCCATGTCTGCCAAGACTCCACCGCCGTTTCCATACAGCTGCCAGCCCAACCAGCTGGGTGGGCACCTGCGTGGCAACGCGCGGCCTCCAGGACAACTCAGCAAGCACCTGCGTGGTGGCATGCAGATCTTTGTGAAGACTCTGCCACCGCGCCAGCCCAACAACCAGCCAACATGGCGCTACAGCGCCTCATCAGCTCGGACGCGCGTCAGAGCCAGGCGAGGCGGCGACAGCTGGGACGAGCTTCCCCGCCGTCCCTGATAAAGCAAGAAGGGCACGTCGGTAGCTCTTTAAGTGCGTTTGTCCGGCGGTGCCAGAGGATAGACTTAGCCACTGTATACCTTTCCACCTCCTGTGTGCCACTATGGCAGCCCCTTTTGACTATAAAAGGAGGCCTGAGGCGTACTGGAGAAGGATTCGGATCTTTTGAACTACGCACGCACCATAACTAGTTCGAGGGCTCAAGAACACTCAAATATACACCAAAGCAGGACTAGGGTATTACGCATCCTTGCGGCCCGAACCTGGGTAAATGATCTTTGTGCTGACTACCAGACTCGCTCTTTGCTCAACCTCACGCGCGCCAACCGTAGAAGGGATCCCAGTGATTCCATAGGTGCCGTTCCCCCGACAGCGTCGGGGTATCAGCTCCGGCATGGTGGAGGAGGACGGCGGTGGATGGGGTGGCGGATGGAGGAGGCTGGGGTGGAGAGGGTGTTTTGGCGCCCACGGAGTACGAATGGGGAAATGGAGGGTGAGGGAGTCCTGGACTAAGGGGTCCTCGGGCGTCCGGCCTGTTATCCATGGGCCGGACTGATGGGCTGTGAAGACATGAAGACCAAAGACCATACTTGTGTCCGGATTGGACTCTCCTTGGTGTGGAAGGCAAGCTAGGCGACCAGCTGTGAAGATTCCTTCTTATGTAACCGACTCCGTGTAACCCTAGATCTCTCCGAGTCTATATAAACCGGAGAGCATAGTCCGGATAGGGGATATTCATTACCATATACACATAGGCTAGACTTCTAGGGTTTAGCCATTACGATCTCGTGGTAGATCAACTCTTGTAACACTCATATTCATCAAGATCAATCAAGCAGGAAGTAGGGTATTACCTCCATAGAGAGGGCCCGAACCTGGGTAAACATCGTGTCCCCCATCTCCTGTTACCATCGATCCTAGACGCACAGTTCGGGACCCCCTACCCGGGATCCGCCGGTTTTGACACCTACATTGGTGCTTTCATTGAGAGTTCCACTGTGCCGTCGACAAAAGGTTTGATGGCCCCTTCAATCGTCGATGATGACGCCGTCCAGGGACAAACCTTTCTCCCGGGAAGATCTTCGTGTTCGGCGGCTTCGTACTGCGGGCCAACTCGCTTGGCCATCTGGAGCAGATCGACAGCTACGCCCCTGGCCATCAGGTCAGATTCAGAAGCTTGAACTATGTTGCGGACATCCGTGGAGACTTGATCTTTGACGGATTCGAGACCACGGCAATCGCTCCCCGCTGCCTCGATGGACATGGCTTAAACCTGTCATCAGGCCGCATCCAGGAGAGAGCTCCTGCAACAACTCTGGCCTTAGATCCGGAGCAGATCAAGTCCCCCGAAGATGGGAAGCTCAACCCCATCGCGGGGGCTACCGATTCTGCGGCGTTGGAGCCGCTCGCAGATTCCACTGCGTACGGCATCTGCATCAACGGAACCCCGGACTCTTCTCTGGTGTCGAGTTCCGAACCCTGCGAGCCCGCGAATACCGAACTCGATCGGTTATCGATCTTCAAGTTCAGCGCCGCAGATGTCTTCCAACACTCGCCCATGGGCGACCTACTAAACTCATTAAAAAACCTATCCATGGCAGATGGCGGGTCGTCGAACCATGTTCGGTTTGAACTTATAGCGGATGATGGATACTTCCCACCCGCCACCCACTTTATAGCCACCGTCGAAGACCCAACCAACACGCCTGACCCCCGCTTCGAAGACATCGCCGGTATGGACGACGATGAGGGGCAGGGCCAGAGCTTTCTACCCGCTAGACACGGGATGGCCACTTCCTGGTATGATGTGTGTATGATAGACACACCCGATGACGCTCTCGACGATGACAAGGAGGATCCAGTCGAGAATAAACCTCCTGGTACACAGTCCGAACACCGGCGCCCATGGCGCCGCTCCAAGTCACATCGCCCAAGAGAAAACACTGCTAGCACCAGAAAAGACAACACTCCAGACAATGAAGACCCTGTTGAGGTAGAATCCGAACAGGAGGAATAGGAAAGCGGGCAAGACAACCCTGATGAACATGCCACATATGGAGACTCGGAGGACAGTAATTATCTCCCACTCTCCGAGGAAGAGGAGATCCTCGGCAACAAGGATTTTATCGTGCCTAAGGAACCTCTCGAATAGGAACGCTTTAAACGCAGCTTCAAGCAAGCCAGGATTTGCTCAATGATAGATGGACCAAGGTCCTGGCCGCCGAAGAATACGGCCTTAGCGGCCCAGACAAAAGCCACCCCAAGAGTAGGTGGCTCCCTCGATACGATGGGAGGGCGTTGGAACCCAGATCACCATCAAACAACGCGGTGAGCCGACCACAATTTGGTCCGGACAAAGCAGCAGCCCAAGCAGAGCACCATACCAACCCATCCGGCCACCCGAGCAAGAATAAAGTAGCTCGGGGGAACACTCGCGACATCCAACAAGACCTGGAGGGTAGAACAGGACAAACAAAACCAACACCCAGATCGCGGGGACATGCCCCGACTAGTAACGATGGTTATCTATTCGGACACAACAGAACCGACCATGCTCGGTCCGAAAACCGTAAGCGGAGTCCACCGGAGGTGCTTCACAGTGTGGCCCAACATAGAGGAGCCGCACACCCTCTCTGCTTCACCGACGAGGTAATGGAGCACGAATTCCCAGACGGGTTTAAACCCATTAACATCGAATCATACGATGGAACAACAGATCCCGTGGTATGGATTGAGGATTACCTCATCCATATTCACATGGCTTGCGGAGACTACCTTCATGCCATTAAATACATACCTCTCAAGTTTAAAGGGCCAGCTCGCTACTGGCTAAACAGTTTACCAGAAAATTCTATTGGTAGCTGGGAAGATTTGGAAGACGCCTTTCGAGACAACTTCCAAGGAACATATGTCCGGCCACTAGATGCCGATGACTTAAGTCATATTGTCCAGAGGCCCTGCGAGTCAGCCAGGGAGCTCTGGACTAGGTTCTTAGTAAAAAAGAACCAAATTGTCGACTGTCCGGATGCAGAAGCCCTCGCAGCCTTCAAACATGGCGTCCGAGACGAATGGCTAGCGCGTCACCTCGGCCAGGAAGGACCCAAGTCCATGACAGCCCTTACCGCTCTAATGACTCGCTTTTGTGCGGGAGAAGACAATTGGCTCGCTCGTAAAAGCAACAACGCCAGCGACCCGGGCACTTCCAAAATTCGAGACGGCAACGGTAAGCCACGACGAACCGAACACAACAGTCGCAGTAATATATGCGACACAGCGGTGAACACCGGATTTCACAATCCGAAGCCCGGCCAACGGAAGAAGCCACTAAAGGCAAACCAGGATGGACCATCCACCCTTGACAGGATATTGGACCGACCTTGTCAGACTCACGGTCACCCTGATAGGCCAGCCAATCATACCAACAGAAACTGTTGGGTCCTCAAGTAGGCAGGCAAGCTCAACGCCGATCATAAGGGGAGGAGGCCACCAGGCGATAGAGATGACGGATCGGCTCGCCAGCCGAACACCAGGGACCAGAAACACTTTCCCTCTGAAGTTTGACCACTCCCAGAACGGAAATAGCAGTTCGGCTTCCGCCACCCACCTACTGTACTGGCAAAGTTTACACCACGCGTACATCACTACGCACTCAAGATACCATGGGTATCAGCGGAAGCACAATATGGACAACCCTGCAAGAATCCCCGTAATGTTTTTATCCGTTTTTCTTATTTTTCTGTATCATTTCTTAAAAACAGGTGACCATCAGGACAGCATCTACATCGGACTCTATCGAAGTTCGGATCCGCACACTCACCTAAGGGGCCACTCCCGTTAAGGATTCCCCTCCCCGAGGACGGGCGGCGCAGACGTGCGACAGGAGGTCCAAAATAAGCTTTTGTAGACCACACTCTTTCTTTTGAGCCTGTACCATGCCCTTTTCCTCTGTTCCCAACCCCGAGCATGTCAAATAGCTGGGTTGTGGTTTTTACTCTTTATATATATTTATCATTGGCATATTGATCCGCTCCCAGTAAACTTTATCCGAACTAATCTTTCATGCTCTTTCTACAATGAGTCCGGCCGTAACGGCTGCCTTACAAGAGGCGCCTCGGCATAACTTGCCAGGGGCCCGGTATGGGAACAAATGAGTCGCCAGTAAAAGTCCGAACAACTCTATAGCGTACTTCGGCATCGCAAGTTTGGCCTTATATGCATCAACTCCGAATCATTGTCTTTGGTCAATAGTTGGGTTGCCCGACTCCTGTGCTTGCTACCCTATGTTCCGCTCAATCGGCTAGGGTAGTAAAGGGAGAACTACTGTGATTGTGCCCTGTGCTACCTCTTGAGCACTGCGTTGGTTTTCCCTTGAAGAGGAAAGGGTGATGCAGCAAAGTAGCGTAAGTATTTCCCTCAGTTTTTGAGAACCAAGGTATCAATCCAGTAGGAGGCCACGCACGAGTCCCTCGCACCTACACAAACAAATAAATCCTCGCAACCAACGCGATAAGGGGTTGTCAATCCCTACACGGTCACTTACAAGAGTGAGATCTGATAGATATGATAAGATAATATTTTTGGTATTTTTATGATAAAGATGCAAAGTAAAGAAAGCAAAATAAAAACGGTGCTAGAAATAACTTGTTGACGGGAGATTAATATGATGGAAAATAGACCCTGGGGCCATAGGTTTCACTAGTGGCTTCTCTCAAGAGCATAAGTATTTACGGTGGGTGAACAAATTACTGTTGAGCAATTGACAGAATTGAGCATAGTTATGAGAATATCTAGGTATGATCATGTATATAGGAATCACGTCCGAGACAAGTAGACCGACTCCTGCCTGCATCTACTACTATTACTCCACACATCGACCGCTATCCATCATGCATCTAGAGTATTAAGTTCATAAGAACAGAGTAACGCTTTAAGCAAGATGACATGATGTAGAGGGATAAATTCATGCAATATGATATAAACCCCATCTTGTTATCCTCGATGGCAACAATTCAATAAATGCCTTGCTGCCCCTACTGTCACTGGGAAAGGACACCGCAAGATTGAACCCAAAGCTAAGCACTTCTCCCATTGCAAGAAAGATCAATCTAGTAGGCCAAACCAAACTGATAATTCGAAGAGACTTGCAAAGATAACCAATCATACATAAAAGAATTCAGAAAAGATTCAAATATTGTTCATAGATAAACTTGATCATAAACCCACAATTCATCGGTCTCAACAAACACACCGCAAAAGAAGATTACATCGAATAGATCTCCACGAGAGAGGGGGAGAATATTGTATTGAGATCCAAAAAGAGAGAAGAAGCTATCTAGCTAATAACTATGGACCCGAAGGTCTAAGGTAAACTACTCACACATCATCGGAGAGGCTATGGTGTTGATGTAGAAGCCCTCCATGATCGATGCCCCCTCCGGCGGAGCTCCGGAACAGGCCCCAAGATGGGATCTCACGGGTACAGAAGGTTGCAGCGGTGGAATTAGGTTTTTGGCTCCGTATCTGGTAGTTTGTGTTGGGGAACGTAGTAATTTCAAAAAAATTCCTACGCACATGCAAGATCATGGTGATGCATAGCAACGAGAGGGGAGAGTGTTGTCCACGTACCCTCGTAGACTGAAAGCGGAAGCGTTAACACAACACGGTTGATGTAGTCGTACGTCTTCACGATCCGACCGATCAAGTACCGAACGTACGACACCTCCGAGTTCAGCACACGTTCAGCTCGATGACGTCCCTCGAACTCCGATCCAGCCGAGTGTTGAGGGAGAGTTTCGTCAGCACGACGGCGTGGTGACGATGATGATGTTCTACCGATGCAGGGCTTCGCCTAAGCACCGCTACGATATCATCGAGGTGTAATATGGTGGAGGGGGGCACCGCACACGGCTAAGAGATCAATGATCAATTGTTGTGTCTATGGGGTGCCCCCTGCCCCCGTATATAAAGGATCAAAGGGGGGGGAGGTGCGGCCAGCCTTGGGGTGCGCCAGGAGGAGTCCTACTCCCACCGGGAGTAGGACTCCCCCCTTTTCCTAGTTGGATTAGGACTTGGGAGGGGGGAAAGAGGAGAGGGAGAAGAAGGAAGGGGGGCGCCGCCCCCTTCTCCTTGTCCTATTCGGACTAGGGGGGAGGGGCGCACGGCCCAGCCCTAGCCGCCTCTCCTCTCTTCCACCTAGGCCCACTAAGGCCCATTATGTTGCTGGGGGGTTCCGGTAACCTCCTGGTACTCCGGTAAAATCCTGATTTCACCCGGAACACTTCCGATATCCAAACATAGGCTTCCAATATATCAATCTTTATGTCTTGACCATTTCGAGACTCCTCGTCATGTCCGTGATCACATCCGGGACTCCGAACAACCTTCGGCACATCAAAACATATAAACTCATAATATAACTGTCATCGAAATGTTAAGCGTGCGGACCCTACGGGTTCGAGAACTATGTAGACATGACCGAGACACGTCTCCGGTCAATAACCAATAGCGGAACCTGGATGCTCATATTGGCTCCCACATATTCTACGAAGATCTTTATCGGTCAGACCGCATAACAACATACGTTGTTCCCTTTGTCATCGATATTTTACTTGCCCGAGATTCGATCGTCGGTATCTCAATACTTAGTTCAATCTCGTTACCGGCAAGTCTCTTTACTCGTTCCGTAATACATCATCTCGCAACAAACTCATTAGTTACAATGCTTGCAAGGCTTAAGTGATGTGCATTACCGAGAGGGCCCAGAGATACCTCTCCGACAATCGGAGTGACAAATCCTAATCTCGAAATACGCCAACCCAACAAGTACCTTCGGAGACACCTGTAGAGCACCTTTATAATCACCTAGTTACGTTGTGACGTTTGGTAGCACACATAGTGTTCCTCCGGTAAACAGGAGTTGCATAATCTCATAGTCATAGGAACATGTATAAGTCATGAAGAAAGCAATAGCAACATACTAAACGATCGAGTGCTAAGCTAACGGAATGGGTCAGGTCAATCACATCATTCTCCTAATGATGTGATCCCGTTAATCAAATGACAACTCATGTCAATGGCTAGGAAACATAACCATCTTTGATCAACGAGCTAGTCAAGTAGAGGCATACTAGTGACACTCTGTTTGTCTATGTATTCACACAAGTATTATGTTTCCGGTTAATACAATTCTAGCATGAATAATAAACATTTATCATGATATAAGGAAATAAATAATAACTTTATTATTGCCTCTAGGGCATATTTCCTTCAGTCTCCCACTTGCACTAGATTCAATAATCTAGATTACACAATAATGATTCTTACACCCATGGAGCCTTGGTGCTGATCATGTTTTGCTCGTGGAAGAGGCTTAGTCAACGGGTCTGCAACATTCAGATCCGTATGTATCTTGCAAATTTCTATGTCTCCCACCTGGACTAAATCCCGGATGGAATTGAAGCGTCTCTTGATGTGTTTGGTTCTCTTGTGAAATCTGGATTCCTTTGCTAAGGCAATTGCACCAGTATTGTCACAAAAGATTTTCATTGGACCCGATGCACTAGGTATGACACCTAGATCGGATATGAACTCCTTCATCCAGACTCCTTCATTTACTGCTTCCGAAGCAGCTATGTACTCCGCTTCACACGTAGATCCCGCCACGACGCTTTGTTTAGAACTGCACCAACTGACAGCTCCACCGTTCAATGTAAACACGTATCCGGTTTGCGATTTAGAATCGTCCGGATCAGTGTCAAAGCTTGCATCGACGTAACCATTTACGATGAGATCTTTGTCACCTCCATAAACGAGAAACATATCCTTAGTCCTTTTCAGGTATTTCAGGATGTTCTTGACCGCTGTCCAGTGATCCACTCCTGGATTACTTTGGTACCTTCCTGCTAGACTTATAGCAAGGCACACATCAGGTCTGGTACACAGCATTGCATACATGATAGAGCCTATGGCTGAAGCATAGGGAACATCTTTCATCTTCTCTCTATCTTCTGCAGTGGTCGGGCATTGAGTCTTACTCAACTTCACACCTTGTAACACAGGCAAGAACCCTTTCTTTGCTTGATCCATTTTGAACTTTTTCAAAACTTTGTCAAGGTATGTGCTTTGTGAAAGTCCAATTAAGCGTCTTGATCTATCTCTATAGATCTTGATGCCCAATATATACGAAGCTTCACCGAGGTCTTCCATTGAAAAACTCTTATTCAAGTATCCCTTTATGCTATCCAGAAATTCTATATCATTTCCAATCAGCAATATGTCATCCACATATAATATCAGAAATGCTACAGAGCTCCCACTCACTTTCTTGTAAATACAGGCTTCTCCAAAAGTCTGTACAAAACCAAATGCTTTGATCACACTATCAAAACGTTTATTCCAACTCTGAGAGGCTTGCACCAGTCCATAAATGGATCGCTGGAGCTTGCACACTTTGTTAGCTCCCTTTGGATCGACAAAACCTTCCGGTTGCATCATATACAATTCTTCTTCCAGAAATCCATTCAGGAATGCAGTTTTGACATCCATTTGCCAAATTTCATAATCATAAAATGCGGCAATTGCTAACATGATTCGGACAGACTTAAGCATCGCTACGGGTGAGAAGGTCTCATCGTAGTCAATCCCTTGAACTTGTCGAAAACCTTTCGCAACAAGTCGAGCTTTATAGACAGTAACATTACCGTCAGCGTCAGTCTTCTTCTTGAAGATCCATTTATTTTCAATGGCTTGCCGATCATCGGGCAAGTCAACCAAAGTCCATACTTTGTTCTCATACATGGATCCCATCTCGGATTTCATGGCCTCAAGCCATTTTGCGGAATCTGGGCTCACCATCGCTTCTTCATAGTTCGTAGGTTCGTCATGGTCTAGTAACATAACCTCCAGAACAGGATTACCGTACCACTCTGGTGCGGATCTTACTCTGGTTGACCTACGAGGTTCAGTAATAACTTGATGTGAAGTTTCATGATCATCATCATTAACTTCCTCACTAATTGGTGTAGGTGTCGCAGAAACCGGTTTCTGTGATGAACTACTTTCCAATAAGGGAGCAGGTACAGTTACCTCATCAAGTTCTACTTTCCTCCCACTCACTTCTTTCGAGAGAAACTCCTTCTCCAGAAAAATTCCGAATTT
Organism: Aegilops tauschii subsp. strangulata; assembly: GCF_002575655.3. Lineage (NCBI taxonomy): Eukaryota > Viridiplantae > Streptophyta > Magnoliopsida > Poales > Poaceae > Aegilops > Aegilops tauschii. The sequence continues at coordinate 348,375,695 of NC_053037.3, forward strand.
AGCAACAAAAGTTTTGCCTTCGGATCTGTGATAGAAAGTGTACCCAACAGTCTCCTTTGGGTATCATATGAAGACACATTTCTCCGATTTGGGTTCGAGCTTATCAGGTTGAAGTTTTTTCACATAAGCATCGCAGCCCCAAACTTTAAGAAACGACAACTTTGGTTTCTTGCCAAACCACAGTTCTGAAGGCGTCGTCTCAACGGATTTCGATGGTGCCCTATTTAACGTGAATGCAGCCATCTCTAAAGCATAACCCCAAAACGATAGCGGTAAATCAGTAAGAGACATCATAGATCGCACCATATCTAGTAAAGTACGATTACGACGTTCGGACACACCATTACGCTGTGGTGTTCCGGGTGGCGTGAGTTGCGAAACTATTCCGCATTGTTTCAAATGAAGACCAAACTCATAACTCAAATATTCTCCTCCACGATCAGATCGTAGAAATTTTATTTTCTTGTTACGATGATTTTCAACTTCACTCTGAAATTCTTTGAACTTTTCAAATGTTTCAGACTTATGTTTCATTAAGTAGATATACCCATATCTGCTCAAATCATCTGTGAAGGTGAGAAAATAACGATATCCACCACGAGCCTCAATATTCATCGGACCACATACATCTGTATGTATGATTTCCAACAAATATGTTGCTCTCTCCATAGTTCCGGAGAACGGTGTTTTAGTCATCTTGCCCATGAGGCACGGTTCGCAAGTACCAAGTGATTCATAATCAAGTTGTTCCAAAAGTCCATCAATATGGAGTTTCTTCATGCACTTTACACCGATATGACCTAAACGGCAGTGCCACAAATAAGTTGCACTATCATTATCAACTCTGCATCTTTTGGCTTCAATATTATGAATATGTGTATCACTACTATCGAGATTCAACAAAAATAGACCACTCTTCAAGGGTGCATGACCATAAAAGATATTACTCATATAAATAGAACAACCATTATTCTCTGATTTAAATGAATAACCATCTCGCATCAAACAAGATCCAGATATAATGTTCATGCTTAACGCTGGCACCAAATAACAATTATTTAGGTCTAAAACTAATCCTGAAGGTAGATGTAGAGGTAGCGTGCCGACCGCGATCACATCGACTTTGGAACCATTTCCCACGCGCATCGTCACCTCGTCCTTAGCCAATCTTCGCTTAATCCGTAGCCCCTGTTTCGAGTTGCAAATATTAGCAACAGAACCAGTATCAAATACCCAGGTGCTACTGCGAGCATTAGTAAGGTACACATCAATAACATGTATATCACATATACCTTTGTTCACCTTGCCATCCTTCTTATCCGCCAAATACTTGGGGCAGTTCCGCTTCCAGTGACCAGTCTGCTTGCAGTAGAAGCACTCAGTCTCAGGCTTAGGTCCAGACTTGGGTTTCTTCTCCTGAACAGCAACTTGCTTGCTATTCTTCTTGAAGTTCCCCTTCTTCTTCCCTTTGCCCTTTTTCTTGAAACTAGTGGTCTTATTGACCATCAACACTTGATGCTCCTTTTTGATTTCTACCTCCGCAGCCTTTAGCATTGCGAAGAGCTCGGGAATCGTCTTATCCATCCCTTGCATGTTATAGTTCATCACGAAGCTCTTGTAGCTTGGTGGCAGTGATTGAAGAATTCTGTCAATGACGCTATCATCCAGAAGATTAACTCCCAGTTGAATCAAGTGATTGTTATACCCAGACATTTTGAGTATATGCTCACTGACAGAACTACTCTCTTCCATCTTGCAGGTGTAGAACTTATTGGAGACTTCATATCTCTCAATCCGGGCATTTGCTTGAAATATTAACTTCAACTCCTGGAACATCTCATATGCTCCATGACGTTCAAAATGTCGTTGAAGACCCGGTTCTAAGCCGTAAAGCATGGCACACTGAACTATCGAGTAGTCATCAGCTTTGCTCTGCCAGACGTTCATAACATCTGGTGTTGCTCCTGTAGCAGGCCTGGCACCCAGTGGTGCTTCCAGGACGTAATTCTTCTGTGCAGCAATGAGGATAATCCTCAAGTTACGGACCCAGTCCGTGTAATTGCTACCATCATCTTTCAACTTTGCTTTCTCAAGGAATGCATTAAAATTCAACGAAACAACAGCACGGGCCATCTATCTACAATTAACATAGACAAGCAAGATACTATCAGGTACTAAGTTCATGATAAATTCAAGTTCAATTAATCATATTACTTAAGAACTCCCACTTAGATAGACATCCCTCTAATCCTCTAAGTGATCACGTGATCCATATCAACTAAACCATGTCCGATCATCACGTGAGATGGAGTAATTTCAACGGTGAACATCACTATGTTGATCATATCTACTATATGATTCACGCTCGACCTTTCGGTCTCCGTGTTCCGAGGCCATATCTGTTATATGCTAGGCTCGTCAAGTTTAACCTGAGTATTCCGCGTGTGCAACTGTTTTGCACCCGTTGTATTTGAACGTAGAGCCTATCACACCCGATCATCACGTGGTGTCTCAGCACGAAGAACTTTCGCAACGGTGCATACTCAGGGAGAACACTTATACTTTGATAATTTAGTGAGGGATCATCTTATAATGCTACCGTCAATCAAAGCAAGATAAGATGCATAAAAAGATAAACATCACATGCAATCAATATAAGTGATATGATATGGCCATCATCATCTTGTGCTTGTGATCTCCATCTCCGAAGCACCGTCATGATCATCATCGTCACCGGCGCGACACCTTGATCTCCATCATAGCATCGTTGTCGTCTCGCCAATCTTATGCTTCTACGACTATCGCTACAGCTTAGTGATAATGTAAAGCATTACAGGGCGATTGCATTGCATACAATAAAGCGACAACCATATGGCTCCTGCCAGTTGCCGATAACTCGGTTACAAAACATGATCATCTCATACAATAAAATTTAGCATCATGTCTTGACCATATCACATCACAACATGCCCTGCAGAAACAAGTTAGACGTCCTCTACTTTGTTGTTGCAAGTTTTACGTGGCTGCTACGGGCTTAGCAAGAACCGTTCTTATCTACGCATCAAAACCACAACGATAGTTTGTCAAGTTGGTGCTATTTTAACCTTCGCAAGGACCGGGCGTAGCCACACTCGGTTCAACTAAAGTTGGAGAAACTGACACCCACCAGCCACCTCTGTGCAAAGCACGTCGGAAGAACCAGTCTCGCGTAAGCGTACGCGTAATGTCGGTCCGGGCCGCTTCATCCAACAATACAGCCGAACCAAAGTATGACATGCTGGTAAGCAGGATGACTTATATCGCCCACAACTCACTTGTGTTCTACTCGTGCATATGACATCTACGCATAAAACCAGGCTCGGATGCCACTGTTGGGGAACGTAGTAATTTCAAAAAAATTCCTACGCACATGCAAGATCATGGTCATGCATAGCAACGAGAGGGGAGAGTGTTGTCCACGTACCCTTGTAGACCGAAAGCGGAAGCGTTAACACAACGCGGTTGATGTAGTCGTACGTCTTCACGATCCAACCGATGAAGTACCGAATGTACGGCACCTCCGAGTTCAGCACACGTTCAGCTCGATGACGTCCCTCGAACTCCGATCCAGCCGAGTGTTGAGGGAGAGTTTCGTCAGCACGATGGCGTGGTGACGATGATGATGTTCTACCGACGCAGGGCTTTGCCTAAGCACTGCTACGATATTATCGAGGTGTAATATGGTGGAGGGGGGCACCGCACACGGCTAAGAGATCAATGATCAATTGTTGTGTCTATGGGGTGCCCCCTGCCCCCGTATATAAAGGATCAAAGGGGGGAGGTGCGGCCAGCCTTGGGGTGCGCCAGGAGGAGTCCTACTAGGACTCCCCCCTTTTCCTAGTTGGATTAGGACTTGGGAGGGGGGAAAGAGGAGAGGGAGAAGAAGGAAGGGGGGCGCCGCCCCTTCTCCTTGTCCTATTCGGACTAGGGGGGAGGGGCGCGCGGCCCAGCCCTAGCCGCCTCTCCTCTCTTCCACCTAGGCCCACTAAGGCCCATTATGTTGCCGGGGGGTTCCGGTAACCTCCCGGTACTCCGGTAAAATCCCGATTTCACCCGGAACACTTCCGATATCCAAACATAGGCTTCCAATATATCAATATTTATGTCTCGACCATTTCGAGACTCCTCGTCATGTCCGTGATCACATCCGGGACTCCGAACAACCTTCGGTACATCAAAACATATAAACTCATAATATAACTGTCATCGAAACGTTAAGCGTGCGGACCCTACGGGTTCGAGAACTATGTAGACATGACCGAGACACGTCTCCGGTCAATAACCAACAGCGGAACCTGGATGCTCATATTGGCTCCCACATATTCTACGAAGATCTTTATCGGTCAGACCGCATAACAACATACGTTGTTCCCTTTGTCATCGGTATTTTACTTGCCCGAGATTCGATCGTCGGTATCTCAATACTTAGTTCAATCTCATTACCGGCAAGTCTCTTTACTCGTTCTGTAATACATCATCTCACAACAAACTCATTAGTTGCAATGCTTGCAAGGCTTAAGTGATGTGCATTACTGAGAGGGCCCAGAGATACCTCTCCGATAATTGGAGTGACAAATCCTAATCTCGAAATACGCCAACCCAACAAGTACCTTCGGAGACACCTGTAGAGCACCTTTATAATCACTGAGTTACGTTGTGACGTTTGGTAGCACACAAAGTGTTCCTCCGGTAAACAGGAGTTGCATAATCTCATAGTCATAGGAACATGTATAAGTCATGAAGAAAGCAATAGCAACATACTAAACGATCGAGTGCTAAGCTAACGGAATGGGTCAGGTCAATCACATCATTCTCCTAATGATGTGATCCCGTTAATCAAATGACAACTCATGTCAATGGCTAGGAAACATAACCATCTTTGATCAACGAGCTAGTCAAGTAGAGGCATACTAGTGACACTCTGTTTGTCTATGTATTCACACAAGTATTATGTTTCCGGTTAATACAATTCTAGCATGAATAATAAACATTTATCATGATATAAGGAAATAAATAATAACTTTATTATTGCCTCTAGGGCATATTTCCTTCAGTTTGGGGGTACGTAGGTATATATAGGAGGAAGGAGTACGTCGGTGGAGCAACAGGGGGCCCACGAGGGTGGAGGGCGCGCCTGGGGGGGGGGGGGGTAGGCGCGCCCTCTACCTCGTGCCCTCCTGGTTGATGTCTTGACGTAGGGTCCAAGTCCTCTGGATCACGTTCGTTCCGAAAATCACGTTCCCGAAGGTTTCATTCCGTTTGGACTCCGTTTGATATTCTTTTTCTGCGAAACTCTGAAATAGGCAAAAAACAACAATTCTGGGCTGGGCCTCCGGTTAGTAGGTCAGTCCCAAAAATAATATAAAAGTGTATAAAAAATCCCAATAATGTCCAAAACAGAATATAATATAGCATGGAACAATCAAAAATTATAGATACGTTGGAGACGTATCAAGCATCCCCAAGCTTAATTCCTGCTCGTCCTCGAGTAGGTAAATGATAAAAACAGAATTTTTGATGTGGAATGCTACTTGGAATAATCTCAATGTAATTATTCTTAATTGTGGTATGAATATTCAGATCCGAAAGATTCAAGACAAAAGTTCAATATTGACATAAAAAAATAATACTTCAAGCATACTAACTAAGCAATTATGTCTTCTCAAAATAACATGGCCAAAGAAAGTTATCCCTACAAAATCATATAGTCTGGCTATGCTCTATCTTCACCACACAAAGTATTTAAATCATGCACAACCCCGATGACAAGCCAAGCAATTGTTTCATACTTTTGACGTTCTTAAACTTTTTCAATCTTCACACAATACATGAGCGTGAGCCATGGACATAGCACTATATGTGGAATAGATTGGTGGTTGTGGAGAGGACAAAAAGGAGAAGATAGTCTCACATCAACTAGGCATATCAACGGGCTATGGAGATGCCCATTAATAGATATCAATGTGAGTGAGTAGGGATTGCCATGCAACGGATGCACTAGAGCTATAAGTATATGAAAGCTCAACAAAAGAAACTAAGTGGGTGTGCATCCAACTCGCTTGCTCACGAAGACCTAGGGCATTTTGAGGAAGCCCATCATTGGAATATACAAGCCAAGTTCTATAATGATAAATTTCCCACTAGTATATGAAAGTGATATCATAAGAGACTCTCTATCACGAAGATCATGGTGCTACTTTGAAGCACAAGTGTGGTAAAAGGATAGTAGCATTGTCCCTTCTCTCTTTTTCTCTAATTTTTTTATTTGGGCCTTTTTTTGTGTGGCTCTTTTTTTATATATGTCGTCCGGAGTCTCATCCCGACTTGTGGGGGAATCACAGTCTCCATCATCCTTTCCTCACTTGGGACAATGCTCTAAAAATGATGATCATCACACTTTTATTTACTTACAACTCAACAATTACAACTCAATACTTAGAACAAAATATGACTCTATGTGAATGCCTCCGGCGGTGTACCGGGATATGCAATGAATCAAGAGTGACATGTATGAAAGAATTATGAATGGTGGCTTTGCCACAAATACGATGTCAACTACATGATCATGCGAAGCAATATGACAATGATGGAGCGTGTCATTATAAACGGAACGGTGGTAAGTTGCATGTCAATATATCTCGGAATGGCTATGGAAATGCCATGATAGGTAGGTATGGTGGCTGTTTTGAGGGAGGTATATGGTGGGTGTATGATACCGGCGAAAAGTGCGCGGTATTTAGAGAGGCTAGCAATGGTGGAAGGAAGAAAAGTGCGTATAATCCATGGACTCAACATTAGTCATAAAGAACTCATATACTTATTGCAAAAATCTACAAGTTATCAAAGCAAAGTATTACGCGCATGCTCCTATGGAGATAGATTGGTAGGACAAAACCATCGCTCGTCCCCGACCGCCATTCATAAGGAAGACAATAAATAAATAAATTATGCTCCGACTTCATCACATAACGGTTCACCATACGTGCATGCTACGGGAATCACAAACTTTAACACAAGTATTCCTCAAATTCAAAACTACTCAACTAGCATGACTCTAATATCACCATCTTCATATCTCAAAACAATTATCAAGTATCAAACTTCTCATAATATTCAACACACTCATAAGAAAATTTGTTTTTACTAATCTTGGATGCCTATCATAGTTAAAGCAAACTACCATGCTGTTTTGTAGGACTCTCAAAATAATCTAAGTGAAGCATGAGAGAACAATAGTTTCTATAAAACAAAAGTTACCACCGTGCTCTAAAAGATATAAGTGAAGCACTAGAGCAAAAACTATATAGCTCAAAAGATATAAGTGAAGCACATAGAGTATTCTAATAATTTCCGAATCATGTGTGTCTCTCTCAAAAGGTGTGTACAGCAAGGATGATTGTGGCAAACTAACAAATAATGACTCAAATAATACAAGACACTCCAAGCAAAACACATATCATGTGGTGAATAAAAATATAGCTCCAAGTAAAGTTACCGATGGAAGTAGACGAAAGAGGGGATGCCTTCCGGGGCATCCCCGAGCTTTGGCTTTTAGGTGTCCTTAGATTATCTTGGGGGTTCCATGGGCATCCCCAAGCTTAGGCTCTTGTCACTCCTTGTTCCATAATCCATCAAATCTTTCACCCAAAACTTGAAAACTTCACAACACAAAACTTAACAGAAAATCTCGTAAGCTCCGTTAGCGAAAGAAAACAAAACACCACTTCAAGGTACTGTAATGAACTATTTATTTATTTATTTTGGTGTTAAACCTACTGTATTCCAACTTCTCTATGGTTTATAAACTATTTTATTAGCCATAGAATCATCAAAATAAGCAAACAACACACGAAAAACAGAATCTGTCAAAAACAGAACAGTCTGTAGTAATCTGTAACTAACGCAAACTTCTGGAACTCCAAAAATTCAGCCAAAATAGGAAGACCTAGACAATTTGTTTATTGATCAGCAGCAATTGGAATCAATATTTTATCACGTTCTGGTGATTTTTAACAATTATTTTCGTGAACAGAAAGTTTCTGGAATTTACAGCAAGATCAAATAACTATCATCCAAGAAGATCCTATAGGTTTAACTTGGCACAAACACTAATTAAAACATAAAAACAAGTCTAACCAGAGGCTAGATCAAATATTTATTCCTAAACAGAAGCAAAAAGCAAAAAACTAAAAATAAAATTGGGTTGCCTCCCAACAAGCGCTATCGTTTAACGCCCCTAGCTAGGCATAAAAGCAAGGATAGATCTAGGTATTGCCATCTTTGGTAGGCAATCCATAAGTGGCTCTCATAATAGATTCATAAGGTAATTTTATTTTATTTCTAGGGAAGTGTTCCATGCCTTTCTTTAATGGAAATTGGAATCTAATATTCCCTTCCTTCATATCAATAATTGCACCAATCGTTCTAAGGAAAGGTCTACCAAGAATAATAGGACATGAAGGATTGCAATCTATATCAAGAACAATAAAATCTACGGGCACATAATTCCTATTTGCAACAATAAGAACATCATTAATTCTTCCCATAGGTTTCTTAATGGTGGAATCCGCAAGGTGCAAGTTTAAAGAACAATCATCAAAATCACGAAAACCTAGAAAATCGCACAAAGTCTTTGGAATCGTGGAAACACTAGCACCCAAATCACATAAAGCTTAGAACTCATGATCCTTAATTTTAATTTTAATAGTAGGTTCCCACTCATCATAAAGTTTTCTAGAGATAGAAACTTCCAACTCAAGTTTTTCTTCACAAGATTGCATCAAGGCATCAACGATATGTTTGGTAAAGGCTTTATTTTGACTATAAGCATGAGGAGAATTTAGCACGGATTGCAACAAGGAAACACAATCTATCAAAGAGAAATTATCATAATTAAATTCCTTGAAATCCAAAATAGTGGGTTCATTAATATCTAATGTTTTGATCTCTTCAATCCCACTTTTATCAATTTTAGCATCAAGATCTAAAAACTTCGAATTTTTGGAACACCTTCTAGGTAAAGGTGGATCATATTCAGTCCCATCATTATCAAGATTCATATTGCAAAACAAAGATTTAATAGGGGACACATCAATGACTTTTAGATCTTAATCTTTATTTTCATAGAACTTCTTCGTTTTAGCGGCCATCCTATTAACTAAGGTGGCCTGCTTATCCGAAATTTCAGCTATCAATTTTTCGAGGTGAGCAATCTGAAATTTCAAACCATCAAATTCTTTAGACATATAATCGAGCTCTTTATTCATATAACTCATAAAGCTTTTTTGTTCCTTAAGCTCATTTCTAAATAAATTATTATGCTCAAATTGTAAAACCATAAAACTCCTGACGTTCCTTTCGATCTCTTCCAACCTTTTAAGGTGAAGATCTCCAAATCTAGGTAGAGCCATCGTGACAAGCAAACAATCCAACACACGGGCAAACAAGAGACGGGCAAAAAGAGGCAAACGGAAAAGAGAGAGGGCGAATAAAACGGCAAGGGTGAAGTGGGGGAGAGGAAAACGAGAGGCAAATGGCAAATAATGTAATGCGGGAGACAAGGGTTTGTGATGGGTACTTGGTATGTTGACTTTTGCGTAGACTCCCCGGCAATGGCGCCAGAAATCCTTCTTGCTACCTCTTGAGCACTGCGTTGGTTTTCCCTTGAAGAGGAAAGGGTGATGCAGCAAAGTAGCGTAAGTATTTCCCTCAGTTTTTGAGAACCAAGGTATCAATCCAGTAGGAGGCCACGCATGAGTCCCTCGTACCTACACAAACAAATAAATCCTCGCAACCAATGCGATAAGGGGTTGTCAATCCCTACACGGTCACTTACGAGAGTGAGATCTGATAGATATGATAAGATAATATTTTTGGTATTTTTATGATAAAGATGCAAAGTAAAGAAAGCAAAATAAAAATGGTGCTAGAAATAACTTGTTGACGGGAGATTAATATGATGGAAAATAGACCCGGGGGCCATAGGTTTCACTAGTGGCTTCTCTCAAGAGCATAAGTATTTACGGTGGGTGAACAAATTACTGTTGAGCAATCGACAGAATTGAGCATAGTTATGAGAATATCTAGGTATGATCATGTATATAGGCATCACGTCCGAGACAAGTAGACCGACTCCTGCCTGCATCTACTACTATTACTCCACACATCGACCGCTATCCAGCATGCATCTAGAGTATTAAGTTCATAAGAACAGAGTAACGCTTTAAGCAAGATGACATGATGTAGAGGGATAAATTCATGCAATATGATATAAACCCCATCTTGTTATCCTCGATGGCAACAATACAATACGTGCCTTGCTGCCCCTACTGTCACTGGGAAAGGACACCGCAAGATTGAACCCAAAGCTAAGCACTTCTCCCATTGCAAGAAAGATCAATCTAGTAGGCCAAACCAAACTGATAATTCGAAGAGACTTGCAAAGATAACCAATCATACATAAAAGAATTCAGAGAAGATTCAAATATTGTTCATAGATAAACTTGATCATAAACCCAAAATTCATCGGTCTCAACAAACACACCACAAAAGAAGATTACATCGAATAGATCTCCACGAGGGAGGCGGAGAATATTGTATTGAGATCCAAAAAGAGAGAAGAAGCTATCTAGCTAATAACTATGGACCCGAAGGTCTGAGGTAAACTACTCACACATCATCGGAGAGGCTATGGTGTTGATGTAGAAGCCCTCCGTGATCGATGCCCCCTCCGGCGGAGCTCCGGAATAGGCCCCAAGATGGGATCTCACGGGTACAGAAGGTTGCGGCGGTGGAATTAGGTTTTTGGCTCCGTATCTGGTAGTTTGGGGGTACGTAGGTATATATAGGAGGAAGGAGTACGTCGGTGGAGCAACAGGGGGCCCACGAGGGTGGAGGGCCCGCCTGGGGGGGGGGGTAGGCGCGCCACCTACCTTGTGCCCTCCTGGTTGATGTCTTGACGTAGGGTCCAAGTCCTCTGTATCACGTTCGTTCCGAAAATCACGTTCCCGAAGGTTTCATTCCGTTTGGACTCCGTTTGATATTCTTTTTTTGCGACACTCTGAAATAGGCAAAAAATAGCAATTCTGGGCTGGGCCTCCGGTTAGTAGGTTAGTTCCAAAAATAATATAAAAGTGTACAACAAAGCCCAATAATGTCCAAAACAGAATATAATATAGCATGGAACAATCAAAAATTATAGATACGTTGGAGACGTATCACCCTGACCTAGACCGGATGAGCACCTCAGTAGAGAAAGCCGAAAACTGACTGTCATGATGCGGCGAGAGCTGGTCAACCACTTGACGACCTATTCGAATCTTTAGTGATTCTCCGTGTCACACGAGGGATCTTTTTTAGATCAACATATGTAAGGCACTATGCGCCGTATACATACCAGGGGCTATGTCGTAGCCCCACCATAAAACTCCTATGGCTAAGTGAAAGTGTTAACACCTTATAGTCCGATTGCCTGGTTCGCTGCATTATCACCTCCTTTACGGACCAAGACGTTGGATAAAGAGTGATTAAATGTTTTTCCGAACACCCCCGTACTTCCTACGAGGGGGCTGAAGCCGATGACTGGAAAACTTTCAGATTATATTAAAAACGACCGCACAGGAGGAATTCAAGCTTTGGAGCAAAAATATAAAATAGATCAATTATAAAATTGTCTTTTGCAATTATAATACACCTCACTCGAACATTATGTTCTTCGAACATTGACCCTCTATCAGGCGGGCGGCTTCCAAGACGTCTTCAAAATAATGCTCCGGCTCATTACGGTCCTTGCCCTTGGGTGGACTCTTCGCCGCAACATCGACAACCTTCATCTTCCCCCAGAATGTCTTGACTCAAGCAAAGGCCATCCGTGCACCCTCAATGCATGCCGACCGCTTCGCAGCATCGATACGCGGCACCACATCAACAAGACGCCGCACCAGGCCAAAATAGCTCTTGGGAACAGGATCACTCGGCCACAACCGGATTATGACGTTCTTCATGGCGTCGCCGGATATCCTATGAAGCTCGGCCCATTGGGACATCTGTTCATTTAGCAACAGAGGGCGCTTTGATGCGCCAAATTGTGACCAGAAAAGCTTCTCCGTTGCATACCCCTCTTGCGCTTGGTAAAATTGCGCCGCATCGGAAGAACTCTTCGGCAAGTCTAAAAATTCGACCGTAGAACTCCAGACCTGGTTTAGCTGAGCATAGCCCGGATCGCCAAACTTAGTCTGAAGCAAAAAGGGCTTACCGGCCGCTATCTCCTTAGCCTGCCGAATCTCTTCACGAGCTGCCCTAGATTCAGACCGAGCTTCACTCGCCTCTCGTACGGCCTTATCAAGTTCAGTCATTTTGGCTTTATTCCCCTTCTCAATGAATTCACAGCGGCTGGCAGTATTCTTCAATTCAAGCGTCAATGCGGATATTTTCTCCTCAACTCGGCGCCGAGCTGCTTGTTCAGCTCTTAGATCTGCCGATGCCTTCTCGGCAGCCGCATCACTACACCAGGCCTGCTCCTTGGCCCGGACTAGCTCCGCCCGAAGAGCTTTAACGGCGGCAGCACCATCTGCAATCATGCACATTTCATACAAAACCCTTTTCGGTGTGAGGCCTACATTACAAGAACATTGGTGTAAGGAATGCTCGAACTATATACCTTGCGAGTCGTCAAGACGCTTGTTGATCAACGCAATATCATCCTCTGCAATATCCAGCTTTCGCTGCAGTTCGGTCACTTCCGTATTTCGGGTAGCCGGAGGAGGGGAGGCAGCCTGTATTCCAAGTTAAATCAAGGTTAGTAACTAAGCATATCTTTTTGGCAATCCGAGTCTCAGGGGCTACTGCATATACAATAGGTGCATTCTGTCAATATCATTCAATTGGCAAAACTACATCACAAACCTCAAAACCTCTTAGAAGGCTCGAGAAGGCCTCATTCAATCCGCTTTTCGCGAATAGAACCTTTTCGACCAGCGTAACCATCAAGGCACGGTGCTTCTCTGAAATGGACGCTCGCCGCAGCATGTCCGTCAACGTTTCCGGCGCTCCGGGGTCTTCGAAAACCGCCGCCGGAGTACGGCATTCCTTTGAAGGAATCTGCCTATTCTCCCCCAGAATCGTCTCCGGCTGTAAACCGGACGGTTTGGGGCTGTCATTCTTGATTCCCGAACCCTGGGTGACAGAGGCACCACCTTCGGATAACGCCTTCTTCGTTTCCTGCACCGCTTGACAATGGGGAGGAGCTCTTCGGGACGATACCTCGGTATCATCCCCCCTGTTGGGCGAAGAAGTCGGAGATAGTGTGTATCTCTCCATCATCTCTGGAAGAAGGTCTCCCGAGGAGGAGGACGATTGAGAAACACCAAGCGTTAACCTGCGTGGATGTGCATATGTCAGATGATTACTTCACTAATAGGAAAAGAATGAGGTACGTTTAAAGTGCCCCAGCCTCACTTACGGTTTGGCCAGAGGTTCGTCCTCACCAGAAAGCCTTACGGCAGCATCGCTCGCCCGGCCCAAACTGCCCGACGATGGCATTTTTCCTCTCTTGGAAGGCTTCCCCTCCTGATCTTCGGAAGCAACCCTCTTTTTGCCATGGAGAGCTTCCTCCGCACCTTTGCCCTTGGGTAAAAGAGTTTCAGTTTCCCCGAACACAGCGTCTAATTCGGCCTCAGGGCGGGTATCACCTTCGGGCTCCCCGCTCTCGCCCCCCTCTGCAGACACCTGGTACGGTGTGGGAATCAGCATTCTCATCAGCAGGGCGGTCGCATAGTCTTCGGGAAGGGGCGCCGGACACCAGATTAACACCGCTTTCTTTATCTAGTCCTGTATAGGGATGGATTGTTCAGTATCTTGTTAAGAGATGCTTGAATGGAAGGTGTTCACAGTTTGAATACTTACCGCAGTGTCCGGATGATTGCAGTCAAGGCCGACGTCTTCGGTGGTGTCCGGCCATTGCTCTCGTTCCCCGAAATATAATTTCCACATTCCTTCGTGCGTGGTGCCGAAGAAGTGCTGAAGAGGCCGCCGCCCTTATGGATTAAACTCCCACATACGGAGAGGCCGCCACTGACATGGCAGGGTCCGGCGGACTAGCATTACTTGAACGACGTTCACAAGACCGATGCCCTTCTCGGTAAGGCTTCGGATGCGACCTTGCAGAGTCTGCACTTCATTGATGGATCCCTAGTCCAGTCCCTTATTGATCCATGAAGCAAGCTGAATTGGAGGGCCGGGTCGGAACGCAGGCGTAGGCGCCCACTTGGAGCCCTGCAGCTCGTTGATATAAAACCATCCCTGCTGCCACAGGTCGGAAGACTTGGCGAAAGATCCTTCAAACCAAACTGCGCTGGCAAGCTTGCCTATTGTGACGCTGCCGCACTCTGCCTGCTCCTCCTCTGTTACCTGCGGCCTCACGTCAAAGGTCTTGAGCCATAAACCAAAGTGCGGAGGAGTCTGGAGGAAGGCCTCACATGTGACGATAAATGTCGAGATGAGGAGAATAGAGTCGAGGGCCAGATCGTGAAAGTCTAGCCCATAGTAGAACATGAGCCCCTGGACGAAGGGGTTAAGCGCGAACCCTAACCCATGGAGGAAGTGGGACACAAACACTACCCTCTCACCGGACTTGGGGGTAGGAATGACCTGCCCCTGTGCAGGAAGCTGATGAAGGATTTCCGGGGTCAGATACCTCGCTGCGCGGAGCTTTGCAATATCCTCCTCTGTGACAGAAGAAGCCACCCACCGGCCTTGACGGCTGGATCCGGACATGATTAGGGCTGGTGGCGATGGGAACCCGAGGGTTGGAACTTGGGGTGGCTAGGGTTGAGGAAGAAGCAAGCGCAAAGGAAGAAGACAAGTCTGGGACCCTATATAAAGACCCCAAATACTAAGTGTATCCACCAGGGTCTCGAAACTTACCTACCCCCAGAGAGTTGTACCCAGGGAACAGTTGGGTTACCCACGCTTGCATTAATGAAAATCCCATGAATAAGGGAACACGATCTCTGCCTTGGCAAGACGTGCCAGTAAAACTGCGTCCCGAGACGTGGGGCGACGTGCCAGCCAACGGTTGGAAATAGTAACCGGGCAGGCGTGATGCGATGTCATAAACAGTTATCAACAAATTAGACTCATGGAATATTGTATTTTCTGTAATTATATACACAGGTCCGAATATATCTATTACATCCGAAGACTATTCTGGAGTTCGGAGGGTGGGAACCCGCCTTGCAATGCCGAAGACAATCTGCGCGCCGGACTCCTCGTCATTGAAGCCAGGTTCAGGGGCTACTGAGGGAGTCCTGGACTAAGGGGTCCTCGGGCGTCCGGCCTGTTATCCATGGGCCGGACTGATGGGCTGTGAAGACATGAAGACCGAAGACCATACTCCTGTCCGGATTGGACTCTCGTTGGCATGGAAGGCAAGCTAGGCAACCAGCTGTGAAGATTCCTTCTTATGTAACCGACTCCGTGTAACCTAGATCTCTCTGGTGTCTATATAAACCGGAGAGCATAGTCTGGATAGGGGATATTCATTACCATATACACATAGGCTAGGCTTCTAGGGTTTAGCCATTACGATCTCATGGTAGATCAACTCTTGTAACACTCATATTCATCAAGATCAATCAAGCAGGAAGTAGGGTATTACCTCCATAGAGAGGGCCCGAACCTGGGTAAACATCGTGTCCCCCGTCTCCTGTTACCATCGATCCTAGACGCACAGTTCGGGACCCCCTACCCGAGATCCGCCGGTTTTGACACCGACAGAGGGAGAGAGGAAGGGGGGAACCATGTCTTCAGTGCGCGCTTGTCTCAAATGCGAGGAAATTTACAAACTTAGCCCCCGTTTAAAATTTCCTACTACATCACAGCAATATTAGTTGGCTGGGGATAGGACGGTAATCTCGCAGACACCGAATATTTGCCAACGAGAGTTTGTTTTTGGAGCCCACCGTGTATGAATCTGGGAGGGAGTCGATTTCGGTCGAGGAGACACTGTGTTTTGGCGCCCACCGTGTATGAATCCAGGTGAGAGGCGGTTATGTCACGTTTGAGTGAAATTACGAACCTACCCCTATTGAAACCTATAGAAATCGAGCCGATAGGCTTTGCGTGGCAGGGATAGGCAGTAATTTCCATCTCACAGATTTTGGTTTCGAGCGGTTACTGCGACTTTCCCGGCTTCGTTCAAATTTTTGCAGAGCAAGAGTGCACGCTTACCGTGCCAACTCAATTCGAATCCAGTTTGTATTCTATTTTTGTTCGGGCAGGATCCATTTTCGATTGGAATAAAATTCTATATACATCATTTTTTATATATATACTTTCAAAAGCACAACACCCTTTATACATAAATATGGTTTACAAATGGCATGATCTCAGATTCATAAGGCTGTATCCATCTTAATTTGGATTTTCAAATATTTGAAACCACTTTATGTTGAAATCCAATGTATGCATTCCTCGCTAACTGTCTCCAATTAATGTGTGTTTCATGCGGGTTTTTATTTTTTTACTTCTCAAACATGTATAATGTGTTTCACACACGCAACATATAGTGTAATCCCGTTTAGACATTAATTGCATATAAACCATGCATTGTCTCTAATTAAAGAATATATGGATCACTAATATTGATAAACTATATAACATTACACGTGTCCCCAAATTCAAATAAATATGCATGTTTGATACACCAATTTGCGTTATGATATTATTGATGTCGTGATCTCCAGTTTAAATATTTGAATCCCCTTTAATCCAGATATTCGTCTCATATAGCTATCACTCATGCTTATATAGGAGTATCTCTCTAGACCTATACACGTTCATCATCTCTCAGGTATCTCTCATGCTACCTGTATGTCGACAATGATCTTTTATCTTCGTAACACACTGACGGTACTCTCTCCCTCGACCTCCATCACTCTATCTCTCTCTAAGTATATCTCGCTTCCTGCTATGTGTCTCTAACTATGATTCTCCATGTGAAATCTCTTTCTCTCACACAAACACAAACTTCGTCTCCCGGGGTCTCATTTCTCTCTACTATTCCCCTGTGTGCCACTCGCACACACCCTCTCACACATAGATGTCTTTCGCTCCTTAGGTATGAGAAGCTATGACTCTTCCTCTTAAATATCTCTTTCTCACACACAAACACAAACTCTGTCTCCCAGGGTCTCATATCTCTCCACCATTCTCTTGTATGTCGCTCACACACACTCTCTCTCCCTGGAGATATTTTGCGTTCCCTCATATGTCTCTCTAGCTATCACTCTCGTTGTGAAATATCTTTCTCTCTCGCAGACACAAAACTCCGTCTCTCGGGATCTCATTTCTCTCCGATATTTGTTTGTATGTGAGTCACATGCACCCTTTCTTCATCTCTCTCACACCCACACACATAACTCAGCCTTCTGATCCACTCGACTCCTATCTCCAATGCACACTAGCTAGCATCTTTATCTTTCTATTTATCTGTTTCTCCCTCAACCTTCTTTCTTGCCCTCACTCTTGCTTCCTATCACGCACACTATGTATGTTTCTCTCTACATGCAGTCAAGTGCCCTCTTTTTATCTTTCTCTCACACACATAACTTCACCCTCTGAACCACCCGGCGGTCATCTCCAACACTCAAACTAGCTGATATCCCTCTAGCTAGCATTTCCATCTCTGTATCTATCCGTAGTTTCTCCATCAACATTTCTTTCTCCCACGCACTCTTGCTTCCTATCATCCACACTATGTATGTCTCTCCATACATGCATTTATAGGTTGATCTCTTTTGCACAATCGTTGTGTCTCACTCCCTCTGCTCGCCATAGATGCATGCTCCAGCCCACGCCACTATCTCTTAAAGACAAAAACACATGCTCAATTGTCGGGCCTTCTTCCCTGCACTCTCACATGCATGCATATTCTCATACCGATCCGTCTCTCCCATGTCGTTGATCTTATGACTTATGTCTTCTTTGTTTTATCTCGATCATGCGTGCGCGCGCGCACACACACACATCCACGTATACATGTATACCTCTCGCACATGCACGTTCAAGGTCTCTATGTCTCCATACGTAGTTAATTACCCTCAACCCTAACGCCGCATCGAATCGTTCTCTTCTTGTGTGCACATAACTTCCGTCTGGATGGGTAAAACACACACTCCCACTTAACAATCTCCTTCTAGCTACCCCACTCTTCCTCTATATCCCCGAAACTAATAAGACCATCCCTTCATTTAATTCCCGCCTACATGCACCATCGATATATAGTAGTCTTCCTTGATGTCTCTCGAACAAACACGTTCTCTCAATTGCGACTCCTCTCACGCGCACACACCTTCTCTTCCCTATCTACGGGCCTTTTCTCTCTCGCACCCCATCGTTGGTGGCCTCTGCCATACACATCACCTCTCTGTGTTGAAGCCACGCACACTTAAATTACATCCGCCACCGAGGACCCCGCTGTCGGTGTGAAAACCGGCGGATCTCAGGTGGGTCCCGAACTGTGCGTCTAAGGTCGATGGGGGGGACACAATGTTTACCCACGTTCAGGCCCTCTCTATGGAGGTAATACCCTACTTCCTGCTTGATTGATCTTGATGAATATGAGTATTACAAGAGTTGATCTACCACGAGATCGCAATGGCTAAAACCCTAGAAGTATGGCATGTATGACTGTAATTGTATATCTCCTCTACAGGCTAAGCCCTCCAGTTTATATAGACACCGGAGGGGACTAGGGTTGTACAAAGTCGGTTACAGAGAAGAGAATCTTCATATTTGATCGCGAAGCTCGCCTTCCACACCAAGGAGAGTCCCATCCGGAGACGGGTGAGAGTCTTCGGTCTTCATATCTTCACAGCCCATCAGTCCGGCCCATGGCTCACAGGCCGGACGCTCGAGGACCCCTTAGTCCAGGACTCCCTCAGTAGCCCCTGAACCAGGCTTCAATGACGAGGTGTCCGGTGCACAGATTGTCTTCGGCATTGCAAGGAGGGTTCCCTTTCCTGAATACTCCAAGATAGTCTTCGGACGAACGTGTCCGGATCTGCAACACAAGTACCACACACAACCGTAGAGAATATAATATTTCACGAGTCCAATCTGCTGACAACTTTTTGTAACGTGACATCACGCTTGCCCGGTCATTATTTCGAACCGTTTCCTGTCCTGCCGCTCCACGTTACGAGGCATGGTTTTTATTGGCACGTCTTGTCGAAGCAGAGATCGTGTCCCCTTATTGTGGGATTGTCATCAATACGAGCGTGCGTAACCCAACCGTTCCATTGGAAAGATTCCTTAGGAATAGGCAGGTTTTCAGGCTTAGGAGGAGGCGTTCGATACCCGTTGCCTTTATAAAGGAGCCAAGGGCCGTCTCTTTTTACGCCATACCTCTCCTCAGCATTTCCAACCTCGAGTTCTAGCACCCAAGGTTCGACTTCATTGCCCCAAGCTTCCCAATCATGTCCGAACCCAGCCCATAGGGCCAATGGGTGGCTTCCTCCGTTACAGAGGAGGACATTGCGAAGCTTCAGGCGGACAGGTACCTGACCGCGGAGATCCCCCACAGGCTTCCTGCTCAAGGACAGGTTATTCCGACTCCCAGATCCGGCGAGAGGGTCGTATTCATCTCTCACTTTCTCCGAGGGCTAGGATTCGCTCTTCACCCCTTCGTCCGGGGGCTCATGTTTTATTACGGACTAGATTTTCTTGATCTAGCCCCAGATTCTTTCCTCCGCGCCTCGGCGTTTATCATCACATGTGAGGCCCTCCTCCGAATTCCCCCACACTTCGGCTTATGGCTCAAGACCTTTAGTGTGAAGCTGAAGGTGGTCGATGGGAAACAAACGGAGTGCGGTGGTGCTGTAGTGAGCAAGCTTACCAATACTCTCTCGCCAAAAGGCTCTTTCACCGATATTTCCAACCAATGGCAGCGGGAGTGGTTTTACGTCACAGAACCCCACGGTACCAAGTGGGCAGCTATACCTGTGTTTCGTTCTGGCCCTCCGTTATAGCTTGCATCATGGGTTAATAAGGGGCTGGACTGGGGATCAGTTGATGAAGTGCAGACTCTACAGAGCCGCATCCGAACCCTCCTTGAGAAGGACATCGATCTTGTCAACGTGATTCAAGTAATGCTAGTTCGCCGAGCCTTGCCATGTCAGCATAGGCCTCACCGCATGTGGGAGTTTAATCTGGAAGGACCACAAGCCCTCCAACACTTCTTCGGCACTACGCCCAAAGGAATGTGGAAGTTGTTTTTCGGGAAACGAAAACAGTGGCCGGACACCACCGAGGACCTCGGCCTCGACTGCAACCATCCGCATACCTCGGTAAGCGCTCAACTCCCGAACACTTTGTAGTTAAGTACGCCGTAATGCGTTACTGAGCAAACTAACTTCCTCCAGGGCTGGATAAAGAAAGCGGAGCGAATTAGGTGTTCGGCCCCCCTTCCCGAAGACTCAGCGGATCCCGTACTAACAAGGATGCTGGCCCCGGCACCGTACCAGGTGCCTGCGAAGGGAGACAAGGCGGAGAGCGGGAAGGCCAAAGGTGGCCTCCCTTTTGTGGGTACATCAGACACCTTGTCCGGGGAGATCAAGATTCCCCCGCCCGAAGGCCAAAGTGAAGGAGAAGCCAACATTCCTTCTCCCCATGGTAAGAAAAGGGCTGCCTCCGAAGGTTGGGAGGATACGACTCCTAAGCGAGGCAGGATGCCCCCGTCGGGTGGCTCAGGCTTGGAGGGCGCGGTCATCGCGCAGTCCCACAAAGAGGACAAGCCTTCAGGCAAATCGTAAGTGAACAAGGGTGTTTTAAACATATCCCGTTCCTTTCTTGCGACCGAGGTAACATCTAGAATATATGTTTTCTTTGCAGCTCGACTAACAGTCTTCAACAATCCTCCTCCTCGGGGGACCTTCTTCGAGAGATGATGGAAAGCGAGACGCCTCCACCGGTCTCCTCGCCCAATAGGGCGGACGACTTTGAGGTGTCGTCGCGGAGGGTCTCTCTTGATCAACAAGTGGTGCGAGGGATGGCGAAGACACAACCCGAAGGTAATACTTTGGTAGCCCAGAGTCCGAGGGCCAACAACAAAGGCCCCGAGCTGTCCAGCCTATAGCCGGAGACAACCACAGGGACGAATAAACGGATCCCTTCAAAGGGAGGCCGTACTCCTACGGCAGCTTCCGGAGATCCCGAAGCGCTGGATGTATTGACGAACATGCTGTGAAAGGCGTCCATCTCAAAGGAACATCATACCTTGATGGGTACTGTAACGCCCACAATGCGGCTATATCTCCCACGTGTCGAGGCACGACTTAGAGGCATAACCGCATTGTGGTTTTGTCGCAAGAAGGGTCATCTTCACACAATCCCATGTAATGAACAAGAATGGGATAAAGAGTTGGCTTACAATCGCCACTTCACACAATACATAAATAAATCATACATCAATCAGAGTACACACATAGGTCCGACTACGGAACCAAAAGAAAAGAAGACAACCCCAAATGCTAGATCCCGATCGTCCCAACTGGGCTCCACTACTGATCATCAGGAAACGAAACATAGTAATGACCAAGGTCCTCGTTGAACTCCCACTTGAGCTCGGGTGCGTCATCTACACTGGTATCATCGGCACCTGCAACTGTTTGGAAGTATCTGGTGAGTCACGAGGACTCAGCAATCTCACACCCGCGAGATCAAGACTATTTAAGCTTATAGGAAGGAAAGGGTAGTGAGGTGGAGCTGCAGCAAGCACTAGCATGTATGGTGGCTAACATACGCAAATAAGAGCGAGAAAAGAAGCAACACAATGGTCGTGAAGCTAGAAGTGATCAAGAAGTGATCCTGAAACTACTTACGCACAACCATAACACAAGAACCGTGTTCACTTCCCGGACTCCACCGAGAAGAGACCATCACGCCTACACACGCGGTTGATGTATTTTAATTAAGTCAAGTGTCAAGTTCTCTACAACCAGACATTAACAAATTCCCATCTGCCACATAACCGCGGGCACGGCTCTCGAAAGTTTATACCCTGCAGGGGTGTCCCAACTTAGCCCATTATAAGCTCTCACGGTCAACGAAGGATAAACCTTCTCCCGGGAAGACCCGATCAGTCTCGGAATCCCGGTTTACAAGACACTTCGACAATGGTAAAACAAGACCAGCAAAGCTGCCCGAATGTGCCGACAAATCCCGATAGGAGCTGCACATATCTCGTTCTCAGGGCACACCGGATGAGCCAGACGTCGGGTTGGCATAGACCCTGGTTGCCCAGGGGGCGCCGGACATCGCTCGGTTTGGACCGACACTCAGAGGAACACTGGCCCGGGGGGTTAAAATAAAGATGACCCTTGATTCTGCAGAACCCAAGGGAAAAAGGCTTAGGTGGCAAATGTTAAAACCAAGGTTGGGCCTTGCTGGAGGAGTTTTATTCAAGGCGAACTGTCAAGGGGGTCCCATAAATCACCCAACCGCGTAAGGAACGCAAAATCAAGGAACATAACACCGGTATGACGGAAACTAGGGCGGCAAGAGTGGAACAAAACACCAGGCATAAGGCCGAGTCTTCCACCCTTTACCAAGTATATAGATGCATTAATTAAAATAAGATATATTATGATATCCCAACAAAGTTCATGATATCCATGTTCCAACAAGGAACAAACTTAATCTTCACCTGCAACTAGCAACGCTATAAGAGGGGCTGAGCAAAGCGGTAACATAGCCAAGCAACGGTTTGCTAGGAAGGGTGAAAAGGTTAGAGGCTGACATGGCAATAAGGGAGGCATGATATAACAAGTGGTAGGTAGCGCAACATAGCGATAGAGCGAACAACTAGCAAGCAAAGATAGAAGTGATTTCGAGGGTATGGTCATCTTGCCTGAGATCCCGCAAGGAAGAAGAACGAGTCCATGAAGAAGACAAACGGATGTAGTCGAACGGATCCTCACAACTCCGGAACGAAACCGAAGCTAACGAGAGAAGCAACCCGGAAAGAAACAAACAACATAGTAAACAACTACCACATACACATGGCATGATGCACAAACAAGTATGATGCATGTCCGGTTTAAAGAGGCATGGCATGGCAAAGTGCAACAAACAACACTACAAATTAAGTGGAGCTCAATATGCAACGAGTTGCATATTGACGAAACACCACATTCAAGTTATTTAGTTCGCTCTTGTTTATGTACCCAACAATATTAAATGTTATTAAACATGGCAAGGGGTGAAGCATATGAAAACTGCCTAGCTAGGCAAGTTTAAATGAGGCCGGAACAACAAACAACAATTCCGGAAAATCCTCATGTCCAAATTTTAGATTTGGTACTGTTCTGCCTAAAACCATATTTTGTTGTTGTTAAACAGGAAAATAAAGTGCAACATGTTAATCTATGCATTTTTCTACCCCATTTACATATAAAGTTTATTAAATTCGGAGCTACGGTTAATTAGTTATGAAATAAATCATTTTAACACGGCATATATGCAAAATTAAATAAACAACAAGTTTAAACATTTTAAACATGGATGAGTGCAGCATATTATGAAACTAGATGAAATTCTAAGCATTTTACATGTTTGAAGTGTTAACATGTGGTGCATGGTTATTTAGTTATTAAATGCATGAACAACAAAGGTTTTTCTGTAAAACTGGCAGTCTCTGGATAATGCTAAAATCGCAGCAGCAGGAAAAAAACAGAATGGGCTGAAACTGAACTGGGCTAGGGGAGCTGCTCACATCGGGCCAAAACTGGCCGGGCCGGCTGGACGCAGGCGCTAGGCCTTGCTGGGAAGGTCAACGCATGGCGCGGGCGTTCGTCGTCTCGTTTCTGAAGCAGGGGATCGAGCAGTGGGGGTTGAAGGCAGGCAGCGGCGCAGCTGCACAGGCAAGGGCGCGATGCAGGAGGCGTCGGCAGCGGGACTTGGCGCGGGGTGGCTGACGACGGGGATCCTCCGGATCTCGAGCTGGACGAGGGGAGCGGCCTGCTTCTGTCCAAAGAGAAAAGATGGAGAGCAGGGGAGGTCAGAGTGGCCAGAGAGAGAGAGAGAATCGGGGCGCGCAGCGGCGAGGTCTCACCGGCGAGGGGTGCCGGGCATGACGGTGACCTCCGGCGACGAGTGGGTGGACGAGGGGGACGGATTCTGTGCGAAGGAGGTCGAGGAGGGCCGAGGCGAGGCGCTGGCGTTCTCCTCTGCTCGACACAAAGCAAGCAGTGGCCGGCGGAACAAGCTTCAGGCGCAAGGGAGGAGCAGGGGATGGGCCTGGCCGGAGAGGAGACCAGCGGTGCGACGCGAGGGGATGCGAGCTCCATGGCAGAGGGAGCGATGACGTGCCTGCTCCCCTGCTCGAGATCGAGCGAGGACAAGGGAAGCAGAGGAGGCCGCGGCCTGGACTTGCGGAGCAGGAGGGTCCTGCGGGAGGTGGTTGAGGGGGAAGACGGCGCGCGGTCGAGGTGACTGCAGGCTCCAGAGGGACTTGGCGGGGCGGCGGCTGCTGCGGTGATGTTCATGGCGGCTCCTGCGGGCAACACACATCGAGAAAGAGAGAGAGGGATTAGAGAACGGAAGGAGAAGTGGGCCAGGGAGGAAGGGAAAGAAAATGGAGCGCGACGGGGCTGGCCTGGCGATGGCTCTGCAGCTGCTGCTCGCCGGTGGCTCGGTGCTGGAGACGGCAGAGGCAAGGGCAAGGGAGGAGCACGTCGCAGGGGCTCCTCGGGCTCAGACGCGAGGAAGGAGGAGGCAGCTGCGGGCTGGTTGGTGGATCGAGGGGATCCAGAGGAGAGCGCCGGTTGGGTAGGTTTGAAGGCGACTGGCCGGTGGCTGAAATCGAGGAGGGGTGGGTGGAAGGACCAAACAGATCCCGAGGAAGGGGGAGACCAGGTGGAGAAGTCAGTGGGTGGCGGCGCGAGGAGGATTGGATGGGACAGCTCCCGAGAAATTAGGGTTCGGTCTGATTATATAGACAGGGACTGGGTAGGGCTAATCCGGTCGGTCCGATTATAATCGGGCGTTCGTAAATAGGTTAGATAGCCCGAATAATAAAACGGAGATGTTTTATAGATGTTAGGAGATGATCTGAATGCAACGGTTATGACTGAGCGGATCGGGATGGGGACACTTTCGGATGCGCGCGAGGGGTGGTCTGAGAGGGGTCGACAAAGACAAAGTGTCTGACAAAAGGCCCCAGAGAAGACAAGAGAGAAAACGAGGAGCAACGTTGCAAGTGAGGTTGGTCTCGAAACGGTCAACGAAAGCAAGGGGGGACGCGGCAACTATGAGCGGATGCAAGTTTTAAAACATGACGGCAACGGAGTGCCGATGCAATGCGAATGATGCGATGATGAAATGCAACAAGCAAATAAAACACACGACGACAACGAAAAACATGGAAGGCTTCTGGCGCGCCGGTCTTGGGGCGTTACAGGTACGGTGGTTGAAAGGGTTCTATCCGCGAAAAGCGGATTGAATGAAGCCTTCACGAGCCTGCTAAGAGGCTTCGAGGTTTGTAATGTAATATTTTTGATTGTGCTTTATTCACAAACTGCACCTGTGTATAGATAGTAGCCCCTGAGACTCGGATTGGCTTCCCGAGGGAGGCGATCAGAGGATCAAAAAAGATATGTCCAGGGAATAATATGATTAATTGAAACGCAGGCTGTCACTTCCCTGGCGTCCGCCTGGATTACAGAAGTTGCCGATCTGGAGCGGAAGCTTGATGTGGCGGGAGATGACCATACGCTTATCAACAAGCGTCTTGACGAGTCGCAAGGTATGTTTTTGGGGCAGTCCTTATAAGCGCGTGCTTTATAATGTAAGCATGACTCGAAATATTGTATACTGAGATATGCATGACTGCAGATGGTGCCGCCGCGGTCGAGATCCTTCGGGCTGAGCTGGCCCGGGCCAAGGAGCAGGCCCGGATTGGTAATGCGGCTGCTGAGAAGGCATCTGCCGAGTTAAAGACCGAACAGGCTGCTCGGCGCCAATGTGAGGAGAGAATATCCACGGTGGCGCATGAGCTAAAGGATGCTGCTAGCCGTTGTGAATTCCTCGAGAAGGATAATATAGCCAAAACGGCTGATCTTGACAAGGCCTTATGAGAGGCGAAAGAAGCGCGGTCTGAATCTAGAGCGGCCTGGGAGGATATCCGACAAGCTGGGGAGATCGCGGCTGGTAAGCCCTTTTTATTGCAAACTAAGTTCGGTGATCCGAATTATGCTCCGCTTAATCAAGTGCGGAGTTCTCCAGACGCGTTATTAGACTTGCCGAAGAGTGCTTCCGATGCGGCCCAGTTTTACCAAGCGCGAGAAGGGAATGCAACGGAGAAGCTTTTCTGGTCACAATTCAGTGCGTCAAAGCGCCCATTGTTGCTGAACGAAAAGATGACCCAATGGGCCGAGCTCCACAGACTATCCGGTTCTGCCATGAAAGATGCCGTGATCGGGCTGTGGCCGAGCGAGCCAATTTCGGATAGTTATTTTGATTTGGTGCGGCGACTTGCTGATGTGGTGCCGCGTATCAACGTCGTTAAGTGGTCAACGTGCATTGAAGGTGCACGGATGGCCTTTGCCCGTGTCAAGACATACTGGTCGAAGATGAAGGCCACTGATGTTGCCGCGAAGGATCCACCCAAGGGCAAGGACCATCACGCACCAGAGCATTATTTCGAGAATGTCCTGGAGGGTGCCCGCTTGATAGAGGGTCAATGCTCGAAAAACATGATATTCGAGTGAAATGTACGAAAATTTGTAAAAGACAATATTATAATAAGGCTATTTTTTGTAGTTTCGCCTAAAACTTTTGTTCCTCCTTTGCGGCCGTTTTTGAATTAATCTGAAAGTTTTCCAGTCGTCGGCTTCAGCCCCCTCGTATAAAGTACAGGGGTGTTCAAAAAAGCATTTGATCACTCTTAACCCGACGTCTTGGTCCATTAAGGAGGTGTCAATGCAGTGAACTAGGCAATTAGACTATAGGGCATTAGCACTTTCACTTAGCCATAGGAGTTTTATGGGGGGACTACGATATAGCCCCTGGTATGTACACGGCTTATTCCAATACGGTGCGTTACATATTTGACCTGAAGAAAAAGGTCCTTCATATAATACAGAGGGAATCGCGAAAGATTCCAATAAGTCATCGAGTGGTTGACCAGCTCTCACCGCATCATGACAGTTAGTTTTCGGCTTTCTCTACTGAGGTGCTTGACCAGGTGAACCGGAAGCACAATCGTAGTAGTTCTCCCTTTACTACCCTAGCCGATAGAGCGGAACGTAAGGTAGCAAGCACAGGAGCCGGGCAACCCAACTATTGACCAAAGACATGAGTCGGAGCTGATGCATATAAGGCCAAACTCGCGACGCCCAAGTACGCTATAAAGCTGTTCCGACTTGTCGGCAACTCATTTGTTCCCATACCGAGCCCCTGGCAAGTTATGCCGAGGTGTATGTGTGAAACAACCACAGGAGCCGAATGCAGTTCTTTTAGAAAAAAGCGAATGCTGGATGTGGATTATGTTTACTGGGACCTCAGTGATATGCCAATCGTTATTTTGTAGAAAACAAAGCCGCAGCCCCGGCTATTTGACATGCCCGGGGTCGAAGGCGGAGGAAAAAGGCACTTTACAAGCTCGAAATAAAGAGTGCCGTCTACAAAAAGTTATTTTGGACCTCCTGTCGCACGTCTGCGCCACCTGTCCTCGATGAGGGGGCTCCTTGATGGAAATAGCCCTTAGGTGAGTGTACAAAACCGAACTCCGATGGAGTCCATGAGATGACCAGCCTTTGCGTCACCTGTGGTAAAGGATAATGAAAAAGAAAGAGTAGTTAAAAAGAAACAGAGGTTATGGGAGTACTTGCAGGCTCATCCGTATTGTGCTTCCGCCGATGCCCAGGGTATCTTGAGTGCATAGTTATGTATGCGCAGTACATATTTCGCAGGTATATGACGTGGACGGTGGAAGCCGAACTGCTAGTCCCACTCCGGAATAGGTCGATCCTGTTGAACGGAGATCGGTGGCTTAATGGCCGACAAGGTATGCGGTTTAAGAAGACCGCTTTGTACTTCGGCTGAGGTTGCCGTAATATGATCCTTAGTCCAGAGGGAGTGCTTCTCCTGCTCCCTTGTAGGGTTGTGTGTCGCGTATACCATGTTCACTGTTTTTACTTCAGGGGGAAATTGCTTCTGACCCCCGGTATTTGGTTGGTGAGTCTCTTCGTCGTCGCTATCACCGGGCGGCCTCCTCCCATTGTGTTCGGCGTTGAGCTTGCCGGCCTGCTTGAAGACCCAACAGCTTCTGTTGGTATGATTAGCTGGTTTATCGGGGTGGCCATGAATCTGGCAGGGCCGATCCAATATCTTGTCTAAATTGGATGGTCCGTCTCTGTTTGCCTTGAATTGTTTTTTCTGTTGACCGGGTTTGGGACCGTTGAATCCGGCGTTGACCTCTGTGTTGTGCGTTCTTTCGTTATCATTGCGACGTTTGTATTTGCTGCGTCGTGGCTTGCCATTGCCGGCTCGGACGTCGGAAGTGCCCGGATCGCTGGCGCTGCTGCTTCTATGAGCGAGCCAGCTTTCTTCTCCCGTGCAAAAGCGGGTCATCAGAGTGGTGAGGGCTGACATGGATTTTGGTTTTTATTCACCGAGGTGGCGGGCGAGCCACTTGTCCCGGACGCTGTGTTTGAAAGCCGCTAGGGCTTCTGCGTCCGGACGGTCGACGATTTTGTTCTTTTTAACTAAGAACCTAGTATAGAGCTTCCTGGCTGACTCTCCGGACTGCTGGACAATGTGACTTAAGTCATCGGCATATGGTGGCCGGACATATGTACCTTGGAAGTTGTCGCGGAAGGCGTCTTCCAAGTCCTCCCAGCTGCCAATAGAGTTTTCCGTCAGACTATTTAACCAGTACCGAGCTGGTCCTTTGAGTTTTAACGGGAGGTATTTGATGGCGTGGAGGTCATCTCCACGGGCCATATGGATATGGAGAAGAAAATCCTCGATCCACACCGCGGGATCAGTTGTTCCATCTTATGATTCGATATTCACGGGTTTAAACCCTTCTGGGAATTCATGCTCCATTACTTCGTCAGTGAAGTAGAGTGGGTGTGCGGTGCCTCTATATTGGGCCACGTCGCGACGTAGCTCAGATGGAGTCCGTCTGCGGTCTTCAGCCCGGGCGTGACTAGACTTGTCACGTCTGAATAGGTAGCCGACGTTGCGTGTCGAGGCACGTCCTCGCGATCCGTAGATCGATCTGGTATGTCCTGCTCTACTGACCCGCCGAGGGTCGTATGTATGACCCCGCGCTGTTTTATCTCTGTTTTTTCGTTGGGGTAAGGCGGGCTGCTGTTCGGCTTGAGCTGCCGCTTTATCCCGACCGCGTTGTGGTCGGTCAGCTGCATGGTCCCGACCGCGTGGTGCAGGTTCAGTCGCCTCCTCATCGAACTGAGGTACCAATTTGCGCTTCGGGTAACCCTTGGTTGGGCTCTTGAGGCCGTATTCTTCGGCTGCTAGGATATCTCTCCATCTATCGTTGAGCAGGTCTTGGTTAGCTTGAAGTTGCTGCTGTTTCTTTTTCAGGCTCCTTGCAGTGGCTATTAGCCGGCGTTTAAAGCGCTCTTGCTCGAGAGGTTCCTCAGGCACGATGAAATCCTCGTTGCCGAGGCTCTCCTTGTCCTCGGAGAGCAGAAGATAATTACTGTTCTTCGAGTCTTCATGTATGGCCTGTTCATCAGGGCTAACGTGCCTGTCTTCCCGTTCATCCTGTTTGGAGGTTGTCCCAACAGGGTCTTCAATGTCTTCGGTATTGTCCGGAGTATTGTTTTCTCCG
Source organism: Aegilops tauschii subsp. strangulata (assembly GCF_002575655.3). NCBI lineage: Eukaryota > Viridiplantae > Streptophyta > Magnoliopsida > Poales > Poaceae > Aegilops > Aegilops tauschii. Next base: position 348,405,591 of record NC_053037.3, read on the forward strand.
GTGCCGGTATTGCTGTCTTTTGCACGACGTGACTCAGAGTGGCACCGTTGACGCCGGCGTCTAGGCTGTGTCTCAGGGGGTTTATCCTCGACTGGATCTTCTTTGTCGTCGTTGTTAGGTTCTTTAGGTGTATCCACCATGTACACGTCATACGAAGAAGTGGCCGTCCAGCGTCCGATGAACGGCGGGTTTTGGCCATGCTCCTCATCTGCATCGCCGTCCATACTGTCGATGTCTTCAGAGCTATAATCGAGCATGTCGGTTAAGTCCTTGACAGTGGCTATGTAGTGGGTGGTGGGTGGTAAGCGAAATTCCCTGTCATCAGCCTCCAGTTCGAACCGGATATAGTTCGGCTGTGAGTCCCCCGCTAAGGATAGATTTTTTAATGAGTTCAGCGCCTCGCCTAAAGGCGAGTGCCGGAAGATGTCCGCAGCGCTGAATTCAGCGATCGATGACCGATCCAGCTCGACATACGCGGACGCACATGGTTCGGAACTTATTGCCGGAAACGAGTCCGAGGTTCCGGTGACATAGACATCACTCGAGGTTAGGTCCGTGTGCGGCTCCAATGCCGCGGAATCTGCGGCTTCTATGGCGGGGTTGAGCTTCCCGTCATCGGATGGTGCGATCTGCTCCGGATCTAAGGCCAGAGCGGTTACCGGCGCAATTTCCAGGGTGTGGTCCGATGACAGATTTAAATCATGTTCATCGTGGTGAAGGGGAGCTACTGCCGTGGACTCGAACCCGTCAAAGATCAAGTCTCCGCGGAGGTCCGCGATGTAGTTCAAGCTCCCGAATCTGACCTGCCGGCCAGGGGCATAGCTATCGATCTGCTCCTGATGGCCAAGTGAGTTGGCCCACATTGCGAAGCCACCGAACACGAAGATCTGTCTGGGGAGGAAGACCTCTCCTTCACCAGCATTGTTGTAGCTGATTGAAGGAGCCATCAAACCTTTTGAGGACGACACAGTGGAACTCTCAATGAAAGCACCAGTGTCGGTGTCAAAACCGGCGGATCCCGGGTAGGGGGTCCCGAACTGTGCGTCTAAGGTCGATCGTAACAGGAGACAGGGGACACAATGTTTACCCAGGTTCGGGCCCTCTCTATGGAGGTAATACCCTACTTCCTGCTTGATTGATCTTGATGAATATGAGTATTACAAGAGTTGATCTACCACAAGATCGCAATGGCTAAAACCCTAGAAGTCTAGCCTGTATGACTGTAATTGTATATCTCCTCTACGGGCTAAGCCCTCCGGTTTATATAGACACCGGAGGGGACTAGGGTTGTACAAAGTCAGTTACAGAGAAGGGAATCTTCATATTTGATCACCAAGCTTGCCTTCCACGCCAAGGAGAGTCCCATCCAGACACGGGTGAGAGTCTTCGGTCTTCGTATCTTCACAGCCCATCAGTCCGGCCCATGGCAAACAGGCCGGACGCCCGAGGACCCCTTAGTCCAGGACTCCCTCACCCGCGTCACACACACACGCACCCCCACCCCCCACACACGCATGCACCCACCCACCCACCCCCCCCACACACTAAGACTCCATCACACACACACACCCACCCACCCACCCCAGACACACACACACACACTAAGACTCCATCTCACACACACATGCTCTAGGCGGAGCATTTGTTCCTACCACCCTTCGTCCAACCTTACCCGTATGATAAACAATCACCTTAATTTACTTGTATAACATGGACAAATTCCACTTTACTTTAGTAGTTAGCAAACTTATCATCTCTACTCTTATAAAAAACCGAGTTGGTGATGATGGTGTGCCTGGCATCTTGTAATATAGACCGTCCGATCTATATCTGACGGATAGAAAGCAAACTATGATAATTTTACAAAAGATACCCGCACCTCTCTCCACATCCTTATCTCCCACAACCTCATTGCCGAGCAATTAAAAAAGGAAGTCTCTGGAACAATCTAGCATGGTGGCCGCTGCCGCCTGCCAGCGCCGTCCATCCCCATGCCTCCGCCCAGTCCGACCACCAGTCACCACCACGCTCCACTCCTCCTCACCTTATCTCTCATCTTTCATTTTTTCGATGAAATCTCAAGATACCAGTTTTCCGATAAAATTCACGAGATATCATTAGTTTTTACACATGGGATTACTCCTGCATGGGTCAATCACAACAGGTGTTTTGTAAAAAATGCATATTGATGTTCCGTGCAATGCATGAGCATCTTGCTTGTAATTATATAACGCAAATCACGAGCAGGAAGTGACATTTTTTTACACAACCATGTTAACATGGCCACGTAAATCACTAGCTAAAGTGTAATACCATTATACTTATATCCCGATGCAAAAGGTTGAGTACATGTCCGAAGAGTAGAGTCGCACACACGCACTCTGTCTCTCAGAATCTCTCACACACACCAGTTACGTAACGCCCACTTAAGCAGACACGTATGTTACAATTTGTGCACCCACGGGTACACGTGATGGTGTGCATTTATTTAAGCCGGACGGCGAACCCAAACAGTAGCTGCATTCATTCCCCTCCCGCCGCCTCTTCTCTGGTCGCCATCACCCGGTAGCCATGGCTCGGCCGAAGGTAACGACATACGCCATACTCCCGCCGGAGCGGCGCTTTAATCTAGAAATTTTAGTGGTCATGCATGCATCTTTTTGTGCTAGCACTCCTATATAAGGGTTGACCGGTTGCTTCCTGCGGACGTGCACGGGCGGTGGAAGAGGAAGGAGAAGGGAAGCGGGCTGTGGAGTAACGTTTTTTACCACAATTTCTTAGGAAACTAAGTGCAATAATTGAGTAGTTTTGCAAAATACCAGTACTACAGCTGAAATGGTTCAAAACCAATACTCCCTTGCCAGCGCGCGCTTCCCGCGTGAAATGGTCAGCGTCGCCCTGGAGCGTCAGTGCCGCATTAATGCCCGGCCAGAGCGGAGGCGACCTCTCACTGGCGCCGGTTTGAAGCAGCGCGACGGCCGAGAGAGCGCCGCTTCCCGGTGCACGCGACTGCTCCGCGTCGAGGCTAGCCATAGTTTGGATGAGTCTCCATCGTGGGGAGCCACACTAACTGCGATGATATGGATCGTTCCATCTATGAAGAACACGTGGGACTAGAACTACGAGACGGACATGTACCCAGGAGTGGACGTATGAACCTGAGTAATGTAGCGCAGTAAGTGAAGTAGAAAGGCACAAATAGTATGAACATGCATGGCACATAGGCATTTGTCTACTACGTACCACTAAATGTTGTACGTGCAATGCACGGTGATGTTATGGAGTACGTGCCTAAGTACTCTACTACTACTATATTAATTGGAGGCACATATTAGGTTTTATATTTGTTTACGTGTATGCCCCGAGACCTTCCAACTAGATGTGTCTTTCTCTCCGGGTCGCACTTTGTATCGTTCATACCACTAGTACTACTACATGTGGTCTCCGACCCGGAAGTGGAAGAAGTGGAGACGCTCTACCACGCTGTTCATGTCCCACTCCTTTCGCTGACGTGTGGGACATCCAGCACGTGCCGTGTTTGGCACTCCTTCATCGTAAGAGTTGAAACGCTAGCATTCATCAGAAAAAAAATCAGCAGTGATACTATACCACGCGGTTTCCTTGCTCCTCGATATCGGAAAGAATACTTCCGTTCGCCAACATGTGGGACGTCGACCATCCTAGTCCACTTGCCATGCACGCAGAACTCCAAGGGAGAGTCACCCCGGTCATCGTGCCGCAGTAATAATGACTAATGAGCCGTCAAATCACAGGCCCAACCTTTCCCACTGTGAAGTTGCTCGGACGAAGGAACCATCATGACTTCGTTGAATTCCCCTTCTTGAAGAAAACTACTGTGCCAGCAGTACTGCTAGCTACAGTAGTTACTCCAGCAGAGGCCTCCTTTCGTTCATAGGATAGGAATTTTATAGGAATATGAAAATCATAGGAAGTGAGATGACATGCATCTCAATTCCTGTAGAGAAAGAGATGCCATTTGATGCATAGGATAGGAATTTTCCATTGAGTGTAGGCTAATGTACTGGTAATTTGCTCTAAAAACTACAATAGTAAATAGTAGTATCGGTACATGCTCGTACTCAGACACAGATACACACACTAACTACTACTAGTACTACTACTTCTCACATGCTGGCCAGATGCCGTCGTTCTCCTTCCCGGCTTTGTCGGCAACACCCCACCGTGCTTGGATCTCCCGGACAACTGTATAGTGCATTGGTTTTTCAAGAGCTCAAGGACAGAAGATGAAGGAAATTTGGATTCTCCTTCAATCCTGGTCATTTATTACCGAGTAAAATGCATTGGCGGTCATCGAACTTGTGTTGATAGCTCACTTTGATCATTATATTATACGTGATGCACACATTAGTGCACACCGTCCATAGAGGCAAGTAGCATGTATGCGTGCAGACACTCACACTCACGCTGTCAAACCATGCTAATGCATGCACGTCGCCCTCTCAATCAAAGTCCTGCTCATGGCGCAACGCAAATGGCGAGCCCGTCACCTGCGCGCCCCGGCGGTGCCTGACATTACTGTTTAGACGTTTGATGGAGACCTCCGCGAACGCCGAGCATGTATTCACCTGGCTCAACACCAACGGTCATACTCGGGACCCGGCTCCTTGCTCATGTATATCGTCCATCACAAAGACAATATATAAAACAACCTAGCTAGAGAGGGTACTATGGTACGGAGTATGTACTATCATGAGCGACCGATCATAGTGCCAATGCACACGAGTGTGTGTCTGATCGATTCGTCCATTATTCGTAAGTTATGCATGGTTGTGTGGTGTCTAATGGTGGTCGTCAAAGGCTAGCTGGCGACAAGACCGGTTGCATGGACGCCTAGTTGTCAATACGTGCCGCATACACTTCAAAGGCTCGTCATCCATGAGTTCACATTTTACCACCACGCCAGCGTCTGACCGCCCTGGCCTATCGAAACCCCTTCCATCGCTAGCGCGCGCTTCCCGCCTGAAACGGTCACCGTCTCTCCAGAACGTCAATGTCGCATTCACCGGACTTAACTGCAGGTGCAGTTGGTGTGTCACCGACATGTGGGCCAGATGCCCGTTGGGCCCACATGTCAGTGACCCAATGCACCTGCAGTTAAGTCACTGAAGCAGTGTCCGCATTCACGCACGACGAACCTACTCTGGCGCCAGTCGTCCATCCGTCTGCCGCGGCTCATTGCCATTCGCCCGCTATATTAACTTGAACCCCAGCTCCCAGCCATAGCCAAAGACCCACACTCATTCTCCTCCGGTCCCTTCCTTCTGGCGGCACCACTCCAACCATGGCCTCCTGGCGCTCCAAAGTTCTCTTGGACGTACTATCGCAGGAGCAGACGAAGGACATCGGCGGCTCCACTCCGGGAGCGCTCCAAAGCTCTCTTGGACGTACTGTCATAGGAGCAGACGAAGGACATCGCCGGCTCCCCCCGGCAGCCCTCCGCCGCCACTACCACGAAGCCGGCGCGCATGCGCGGGCGCAGCCGGCAGCGAGGAAGAGTAGTACACGGTAGGTCGCCGCCGCTCTGGTCCCAGGAAGGCCATCGCTCCTCCACTCAGTCGACACCAAGCTTGGTGGGATAAACATCGGCGGCCGATTAGCCGCTTGATGGCAACATGGACGCGGAAATCTTCAGAACCTTGTGCTCCGGTGGAGGAGATTATCGAGGCAGATGAGGAGGAGGCAAAGGCAATGGCCGACTTTCTCGGGTTCATGGCCGGACATGGTGGTCGGGCGCCGGCGATCATTTAGATTAGGTTTACAGTAGGTTTTAGTACGATTTGTGCGAAATATGTAATGAATTTTGTCCAGTTTGTAGGAGAAGTTTTCGAAATGTAATGAATTCATCTGGTTAATTTGAAATTTGCTTTGTTTGCACGAATTTCGTCCGGTTAGTCCATATAGTTGTCGAAAGGTATGCGGGCAGCATTGGATGGCATCCATCATGTCCTCGGATAGATGCCGGTGTAAATTTGTGGGCCAGCGCTGGAGATTAATAGTGCTCCATTATTTGGTAGGGAAAAGTTATCCCTCGATCAAAATCAGATCCGCCATGTTTCACACTCCTCCCACGTAAGAGTGTAAACTCTTGCTTACATAAAAATGGAGCAAGTGGACGGCACTGTAGCACGTCATATCACTCAAACTAGCGCGCCTAATGCACGGGAAATCACCGCCCTCGTCATTTTGTTCTGGATTTCTATCGATCGATCGCACGAAAATGTTTCGCTTTGCAAGTTCAAAAGAAAAGGCTGCACAGTTACGACTCGTATGCGTCGCACCCCTGACAGTCCGGCTCGCACGCCGCTCACCAGAAGGGACGCACGTTGTCTTGCAATTTCACTGACATGTGGGACTGCAATTTAATAAACCGTCGATAGGCGAAATCTAATCGCTCGGCGGGCGCCGGCTGAGAAGAGAGAGACGGGGGAGGGAGAAGAGATCGCCCGCCCACCGTGCACGGACTCCAAGAAATATATGGTGATAATGTGAGGTGGGCCATGCGGGAGTCCGGACCATTTCCAAGCCCTCCCCCCTCAGACGCCAGCTGCCCGCATTCATAGCAAGTAGTACCAGTAAAATACTGGCCTATAAGCCCGCTTATGTGGAGGAGAGAGAGGCATTGACAAAGTCAAGGAGTGGGCTCTGCAAGAGCCCGTCTCTACACGTGCTCCTAGGTATAAAAAAACTAATTCTAAAAAAAGAGGCATAAAAAAACAATTGTGTCTAAAAAAGAAAGGTAAAAAACATTTGAGAGGAAATAGATAGAGAGAAAGTGAGAAAAAGTTGTAACCTTTATAGCCAACCTTATAGTCAACACTATGGTAGTATTACATGAGGAAGGAGGGAGTGGTGCACATGCCAAGTTCACTGGGCTGCCGTGTTTCACACTCCTCCGTCGTAAAAGTGGAGACAATAGCTTTCATAAGAAATAAACAATGAATACTCATCGCTCGTCCTCTATATCGGAAAAGAATACTTTCCATTCGCTGACTTGTGGGACGTCGACCATCCTGGTCCACCTGCCATGCACCAAATTATCCTGGTCCACCTCGGTCGTAGCGCAGGCCTAACCTTTCCCGCTGTAAGTTGGTCGAACAAAGGAACCATCATGACTTCGATGATTTCAACTTCTTCAAGAAAACTTACTGTACCCGCAATACTGCTACCACACGCGAAGACTGGACAGCACTGTACCACGTCATATCACTGAAATCCACCAGGCCAAACTAGCCCGCCTAGGATTTGTACTCCCTCCATTTCAAAGTTAGTAGTACAAAGTTGAGTCATCTATTTTGGAACGGAGGGAGTACGTCTCTGTACTGCTATGATTTTGTGTTGTACGTCTCTGTACTTTTGCTACAATTTTCCTACCCTATGAACCAAATGAGGCCTCAATGTATCTGTGTCGACTATTGTCTGATCGATCGCTAAGCCTACAATTTTAGGAGCTTGGGCCATTGGCCGATCGACGACGGATAAGTATAAGCGTACCACAAGCTCATCAGCCCCAACATTTCTCTTCAGTGAGTGTTTTGCAAGTACTATAGCTGGCACAGTAGCTAGCCTACTAACACCAAGAATCATCAAACAAGCCCTGCTGATATGATAAACAGTTCGAACGTACATCTAAGCGTGCAATATATTACATCAAAAGCTGGTGAGGATAAATCTGTTTCCATAACTCGGAGAGGGTTCACATGATTCACTATCAAACAAAAGTAGCAAGTACCGCCCACACAAGACAGTGCACTAGCCCTAAGATGGTTTGATAACACGCATCGTTCTGGTAATTAAACACAGGGCAATGCAAACTACCCTGAAGGATTAGCGCGACCAACTATTTCTTGTCATCGATCTCTCAGGCAATGACCACAACACGGATAGCGGCATGGGAATCGATCTCTGGGGCGATGTCCACAGGACTGACCGCGGCATCCGAATCGATCTCTGGGGCGCTGTCCATAGGATGGACAGCGGCATCGGAATCGATCTCCAGGCGATGTCAACAGGACGGAACGCGACATCGAAAACGATATCTGGGGTGTTGTCCACTGGACGGTCCGCGACATCGGAATCATTAAGGACGTCCACCGGCACCTGCACAACCCTAACATATTAGCAAGCACATTGCAAATAATCAAAAACCACAACTATGGTAAGCCATTAGTTTTTACCTTGTGCAGCTCATCGGGGGATCCCATCCCTCCGGGGGCCATCTCCTCGTCCTCGATGGGGGCCATCACCTTGCCAGGGGAATATTGCTTCTCAACGGCGACTATCTCCTCAAACTCGGCCTTGAACCTCGCATAGGTGGCCATTAGAGTTTCTGGGGTAGGCACGGTGAGGCCCTTGCTGTTCTTCCAACTTTCTTTGAGGAGTTCGTCCGCCAACGTCGTCAACTCTTTGGCCAGTACTTGTTTCTTGGAGTTCTTCGTCTCCATGGGTTGCCCCGCCAACATGGTCAACTCGTTGGTCGGTGCTCGCTTCCTGGAGATCGCTGTCTCAAGTGGGTTGTCCGCCGGCAACTCTTTGGCTAGTGCTCCATGATCCATCAATGAACTGACAAACAAAAAGCAATCGAAAGGAAACCACAATCGCAATGAAAATGGGAAAAGAATAGGCTGTGAGAATCGGTCGGTGCTTCGCAAAAAGAAGATTCTTGGAATGAAAATATAGCAGCATCACTGATTCACCCACCTTTCCTTCGTCGGTACAGAAGAAAAATGGCAGAAGTGAGTAGCCTGGAGTGAGGTTTTCTTCAAGAAAGGGGAGAAAGGGCTTCAACGAGCGTTCCAGTGAAATGATGGTTGCTTCCTCCAGTCCAACTTCGAGGCCACTTTACCACTGCTGGTAAAGGTGGATTTTGTGATATGACGGGTCATGACGGCCACACCGGGGTGACCGGTGAGTCTCGACTGTAGCACCTCGCAGTGATTTGGTGGATGGCATGCGGGCCCGGATGCTTTGATGTCCCGCATGTAGATAGAGCGGCTAGTAATATAGGAGTGCTCAATATTGTGAACTGCGACCAAGGCGGAGAGGAAAACGAGAGAACTACGTAATTAATGCATGAGTTTAATTAGGGTAGTTTTGTAAAGTACGAGATACATTCCTCCAATCACAAAATGCCTTGGTTGATGAGATTTGAGATTTGAGCCAGTACTTCACGCGGTGAAATCTCTAGGGTCTCATTCGGTTTGGAGGATTTTTGTAGGAAAAACATAGGAACAAAGATTCCGGAGGAAAATTTCCTATATATGCATTCAGTTTGTAGGACATGCGTACAGGAATTTCATAGGAATACTACTCATTTCCTATGTTTTTGGAGGAAATTACACATCCACCCAAAGCTCAGTTTGCGCATAGGAATGAGGCAAGTCAATTCCTTAGGATGGCAAGTGCCATCCTATCAAATTTCTATACTACTCTGAGTTCCTACGTTTTGATTTCCTCCTAACCGAATGAGCCCTAGAAAGGCAAATACTCCTTTCTGGTTTACAGGGCTATACTAGCAAGTACTAGTACTACAATAGTGGGCTCAAATAGCAATTTTGTCTCATGCAAGAGCCTAGCTATATGCGTGCTCCAAGGCTCCGCACCACGCCCCACCCCTACACAAAGACTGCCATGCGAGCGTTCGCAACTGCCACGTTCGGGTTGCGCTTGGCTCTTCGCCTCTTCGAGAAGATGAACAATGATGTTACTGCTACTTCTACAGTAGTATCGAATCCAGTGCTGCATGTCCGTCCACCGCGTGCGGGAGGGATAGCCACCGCGCGCATGGGCGAGGGAGAAGGCGTGTAGTAGTAAAATCAAGCTTCTCCTCGTTGTACGAGTTGACGTGACACATCATAGCACTGGCCCCACATGGCTGCCTCTAAAATTGGCTGAAAGACTCGCAGTGTACAATACTCCATTTGCTGCAACCTCTAACATTTACCCCACCACAAATTTAAATATATATTCCTGTCTTGACCAGATGAGCGTGCAAACTAGAATCACCAGGATGACAGGTAGGGCCAGAAGATTATTTTAATCAAAAAAAGCATGGAGCTGACCCCAACGATTTTAAGCTTACAGGCATGGTACACGCTATCCTAGACTACTCTACACATGAAACTGCCACATGAGCGTCTGGGCTGCGCTTGGCTCTTCGCCTCTTCGGGAAGTCGAACAATGATGGAGTACTACTGCAGTGGAGGAGTACTACAGTATGCTTATAGCCATCTGACACCGATTGAACTGCTGCATGTCCACCGGCGTGCGGGAGGGAGAGCGTGTAGCAAACGAAAGCTTCTCCTAGTCCTGCTAGTCACCACGCTCATGGGCGAGGGAGGGACACAGCTTCATTGACTTACTCCTCCTGCCTTTGCGTCTATGACAGGTGGGCCCAATAGGTCGGCGGCCCACCTGTCATGCAGCCAAAGGCAGGTGCGGTTAAGGCGAGAGGGCATTGTAGTAATCAAACTTCTCGGTCTTGTACGAGTTGATGCGACACATCAAATCACCGCACTCGATATATTTCAATAATTTGTGTTTACCGCTGCATTAGTTACTCCCTCCGTTCCTAAATATAAGTCTTTTTAGACATTTCAAATGGACTACAACATACGGATGTATGTAGACATATTTTAGAGTGTAGATTCACTCATTTTGCTTCGTATGTAGTCACTTGTTGCAATCTCTAAAAATACTTATATTTGGAAACGGAGGGAGTACAATGCATGCATGCATGCCGTGACTTTCCTTTTGATACTTGCATGTGTTGATTTGATGCACCTTGCCAAATTTTGACTATAAAATTAACTAACCAAATGTTCATGCATGTCACAAAAAATTACGGGGCTGTTTGGATTGTGACTATGTTTGTCTTATGTTGCCACATTATTTTTGCCACACATGCCTAAGTTGAGTTGCTCAAATTGTTAGACCCACTTTGGCTTGCCTAAGGGAATCTTGCCACACTTTTTGTGTCTATGACATGTGGGGTTCACTGCTAATAAAAAAATTCTTGTCTTAGGTGTGGCTAGAACCAAACACCCACCTAACTTGGGTCAAATTTGCCTAAGGTGAGGTGTGGCAAAGTGTGGCAATATGTGGCTGGAAACCAAACAGCCCCTACATCATTGAAAACTATGTTCAAATACGAATCAAACGATATGATTTTTTGTTAACATGCACTAACATTTTGTCAGTTAAATCTTTGGTCAAAATTTAGCACCAGTTACAAAGGGGCCCAATAAATATTGTACTCTCACATTTTGTTTTGAGGATACTCCCACATACTCCATCCGTTTCCAAATATAAGTCTTTTTAGAGATTCTAACAAGTGACTACATACGGAGCAAAATGAACGAATCCATACTTCAAAATATGTCTACATACATCCGTATGTTGTAGTCCATTTGAAATGTCTAAAAAGACTTATATTTAGGAACGGAGGGAGTAGAAAATATAAATAATAATGCATGTTGGGGCAGCCCACGTTTCCGATAATTTTAGCAGTGGGCTTGTTCACAATTTTTACGAGGGGGTGGTTGTTCATTTAATGGAGGGTCTTGTACCAGACTAGAACAATACAAAGCGCGACCTGGCACACTGTAACACCACTTGGAATAAGCGGGTAGCTATCTCAAAAAACAATCACCAACTAAAAAACGGCGACCTGGCACGTACACAATTTTAAACGATTGTTTTGATGGAGTGAAAAAGGAAAACTACCCCACTACGTATATATAGGTCGGAGCCTCTGTGCTTGCTTGCTAGGGTTGCTCTATTCACACACTCTCATCCTCTCCAGATCTAAACAAGATAGCGGTGGTAACACTGTCTTTCTTCCTTCAAGAAACACTGTCTTTCTATCCTCACCGCTGGTTACAGATCCGGACGTATCCCCCTCCGCCGGTGAAGGGGAGGAGGGGCAGCGTTTAGGCCGTCGTCGATAGCGAGGGAGGAGACCCATTGCCGGCCGCACCGTTATGTCTGGCCGAGCGCCGGCGCGGGAGGTCCTCCGATCAATTCGTCGTTGCCCTAGTGTGGGCGGATCCGGCCTCCCGCCGCCCACCTATCCACATCCCAATGACCTTCAGGTATATCTTCCTTCGAAACCACCGTAGCTCTACTTCCCCAGCTCGCTACGTTGCTGCATGTGCATCATTTTCTGCCTCTCAGCCCCTCTCGATCGGATGGTCCAACTCACCTATTTTTCTTCTTCTATTGTTAGAGGTAAAGCTACTTCATGGAGTCGAATCTTGTACTTGGTTCAAACAAGAAATAAAGTGGGGGTGGGGGAATTTAGTATGTGCATCGGACTTGGTACAAACAGGAAAGATAGGGGGTGAAAGTAGTACAGACTGTTCATCCAACCGATCTCTTGGTCGAAAAGTGAAATATAGGGGAAACGCTGTAAACAGTGGTATGACCAGGACTAGATTTGCTATCCACACATAAGATGGCTGCATGCATCATTATGATGCAGAGGCCGGGGCACGCCTCCATTTCCAAAAAAACATAGGAGTAGGTGGCTACAGTGAACAAAAATGGGACCAACCCAGATATGTTTCTTGGATGTTTGTTTCTCGGGGCAACAAACTCTGAATCACCACTTTATGCCCCGGTTTAGGTACATGGTGCTGGACTGCTGGTGCACCCACTGTCCCATGCCCTTATACCAAATATTTAGCTGTTATTAATCTAATGCCCCTGGTAAAATGAAGCCATGCCACTGTTATAAGCCATGACAAGTTTAGCCAAATGTTTTTGCCTGTAATTGTTTGAGACTCTGACTATTTCCTCTGTAGCTATTTGTGCAAACAGGGATATCCATTTCACCTGGTTGCTGTTGTGACCTTTTGGTGCACTGCACAAAACTCTTCTTAAAAGAAGTGACTTTGTGTTGTTTAACTGGAATGTCAGAATGGAACAGTTGGTTCATTTCTGTGGAACTGCACAAAGGGAGATCTGTGTTCCAATCCTCATCATCCATATTGGCACCATAACCTTCCTTTAGGTAAGAATGATATTTAATGCATGTGTTCATCTCTATTTTGCGACTGCCATGAGAAAATAATGCTATTGTTTACTAGTACACTTGTACTCCCTCACTGACAAAACCAATTCTGAAATAGAAGGCCAATCATGTACTTGGTTTCACCAACTGGTGAGGAGAAAGAGAAACAGAGCATGAAGAGGAAGAAGAAGAAGAATAAACAGTGCCAAGATGATATTGCTGAAGCCGAGGCCTCAGTCGAGGCCATTCAAGGGCTCCGGCAACGTCTACCTTACATGTGAGACGATCCTCCAGGGAGCCCTTCCACATCGGCGTATTGTCCATGATGAATTTGATGCTACTGTTAGAGTAATATGCTAATGTCTTTCTATCCTTTCTCACTAAGCTAATGAAGGTTTCACCTTGTTCCTACTTGTGCAAACATGGATCATGTTGTGCCAATCATACATTTTAGTGGAACTACACAAGACAATACAATGAACTGTATCCCATCTAGTGCTTTAACTCTACTGGAAGTTCTTGATAATCTTTCGATATAATCTCAGCACTAGTAAACAAGAGTGATTTCAACCATACATTTGAAGTGCACAAAAATATATACTATTGAGTGATTCCAGTGAGTGCTTTATCATCTCTTCTGGGACTACATGAATAAGCTTTTTTGCTCAGGTTGGTACCGGCCTATGGCCTTCATCCATATTAGTTTGCTGTCATCTCTATTTGTATCGTGCTACTGTCATGAGAAACTCCTTTATCTTTGCATGTTAAAGTTTTGCAACCTATGATACATGGCAATGCTTTGAGTGTTGAGCTAATTGGCACTGATTAAATAAACAAATACCTCTCTTTAGGCAAGACTACTATGTTGCTAACTTTACCCATTAAGATAATGAGGGTGCTTCTATTTGTTAGTGTATGTTTCATCAACTAGTCCCACTACTACAGTAATCTCACTCTCTCAATATATCTGCCAACAGGGATGCTCGATTTTGGTGGAAGTGCACAAAAACTTTGGGTGCTTCATTGCCTCGACAGCTTCCTTCCTTTCCTGTCAGTCGCTAATCTCGGCTTGCATTCTTCCTTTGCTATCAATCGCTTGGCTTATCTCGGCTTCCAGTCAAAGGAAATAGTAAATGATATGCTACCTCACACAGGTTGGTACTGGTCTTTATCCTGATTATTGTGCTTGTCATATGTATTGGTAATTTGGTATTGTCCTACTGTTTGCCGATTTCATAAAGGATTAACTTGGAGCCTGAACTCGCAGGCAAATCATTACATTGGGTGATTTTAGTAGAACTGCACAAAAAGATCAGATGGACTGGTACTTATGCTGCTACTATGTACTCCAAAGTTCACTCAGACAAGCATCGATGTTGACAAGAAGAAGTGCCTATATTCATTCAAGTATCAACCGGCGTCAACCAGTTGTCAAACTCCAAGTATTTGGAGAGTGAACGCCAAAAATATTGCTTGGCGCATGGCCCAGAAAAACACAGTCCAGTCTTTGGTCCCAACTTGTGCCTTTTGGTTATCGGCACATAAGGTAGCGAACTGTATGGCATGGAGTCTAAAGATTCCAGACAAGTTGGTTGACGCGTATATTCGTCTGGCACTTAATCAGTCTACATGCCAGGGATGCTCCATTTCATTTGAACTGCACAAAAAATTTGGGTGGTTCATTTTCTCAACCGCCTCCTTTCTTGTCTGCAATGTAGAATTTTTGCGAGCTACAGGACCAAGATGAGCCAGTAAACTAGTTGGATGAAAGTAGTGGCCAAGTTGCTCAAACCTCCCTTGGCACAAGGCCACTATTTGAGGATAAACCTACAAGCAAAGTTCAGATTGTCTGTGCTGCCTCTTATCTACTCGAAACTTTACTCGTACAAGCATTAATTTTAGCAAGAAGTACCTCCGACTGAACACCATTTACTAGTCTGTACCCTAGGTAATTAAAGTTCGTCCATGGATGATATTTGCTGTGATCTCAATCATTTGGATGCATAAACATACTGAACATGTGTATATCTGAATCTTTTTGTGAATTATCTATGAATATTGTCGTGTGATCTATCAATCATTTGGATGCATAGACATGCTGAACTTGTGTATATATGAATCTTTTGAGTTGTTGATTGTGAATGTTGGCTACGAATATGAACGTGTCCTGTGAACCTGAGTTTGATAAGAATGTTTACCTTTTCTGTTGTACTTGTGTGTGAACTTGTTTTTTTTGAAGGGTTGTGTGTGAACTTGTTAGTATGCCTACTGTGGGATTTGTGACGTGTGGGTGTCAACGGCACACCTTCTTCCCGAGAAGAATTGCACCTGGTTTGTTAGGGTAGCAACGACGCATCAGCTCTTTTTAATCTTTTTTCTCTGTCTTCCCCCTCCCCCGCTCAATCCCTGCCGTAATGTTTTCGGCCTCAAAACAAACATAGTACTGCGTTGTTTTGGGGGCTTGATGAAAAATCGAGTGCTGGTTTCTGTAGGTTGGCCCGCCCAGCAAATGGGTTGCTGGTCCACCACGGACTGGGAGGCTAAAAATACAAGTTGTATGGTGCGGCAAGTAAAAAAACACCATCAAGAGCCATCCACTGAAGAAGAAAAATCGCTCCTGATGTGCTTCTTCAGTCGCGCCGCCGGCCCCCTCTTTAATCCAGTTCGCTCGGGGATCTAGCTGGTATCATTTTTTTCAGAGGGCGAACAAGTCTCAGCTAGGCCTAGGTTTTGTTTTTTAACATGCGTAGCCACGACATACGGAGACAGTGGTTTCAACTTATTTTTTGAGGTCCATACCGGCCTATGGGCTTTTTCTTAAAGATTAGCAGCCCAATGTATTTTTCTTAGTAAAACGGAGATCTCTGTTCTATTTATCTATATATAAGAATAATAATGTTGTCTCCAATTTATGTTTTCCCTTCTAACCACATTATATATATTTATATTATTACTATTATCGTATATTTTATAGAGACTTATATATACATTATAAAAACATCCCACGTGTTATTAACTTATAAAAGTAAATGTTTAAGAGAAGTTGGGAAGGAAAATCCTGGTTGTTTTTTACTCACAGGCAAGGAAAATCTTGGTGATTGCGTACAAAAGCTTGCGAAGATTTTAAGGACCAATGTAATAATAACGAGCTCATTTTTATTCTGAGCCATAACTCGCTAATTTTTTAATTATATATATATATAAATGTGTCGCTCTGGTTTATTTTTTGATATTAATTGCTCCTTCTAACCTAACATTATATATAGAATGAGCCCGGCTAATTCGTGTATTTCAAGAAAGTGCAAATGGGCTGGGATTTCTTAGAAAATATAAATGGGCCGCATTGACGCGAAATTATTTGTTCACCCAGCCCAGCAAATTAACAAAACATGGGTTAAATATATGCCTGCAGGCTGATATGTGGGCCAATAGGTCGAAGCCTACGCAGGGCGTTGTCAACTTGGTCAACAAATGATTATGACATCCACAACCATTGGATTTATATCCAACGGCCGGCATGCACCTTCAATCTCTCGTCTTCTTCCTCCAGCGTCGCCGGGACCGCCTGGTTCGGCCTCTGGCGGCTAGCGGCTCTGCTGAGCACACATTGCTGCGAAGCGCTACCCCACCACCGGCCAGGCTATCCCTCCACCCCTCCACACCTCCTATTATTCTCCACCAACTGCAGCCCCACGCCGCACCAGAACCAATTATAACCCTTCTCCTCATCTCAATCTGCGACTCCACTACCGCATCTTCCCATCTCCGGCTCGTTCCCGTCCGGGGCCTCACCGTCGTCCACCGCCTCGCAGCGCTCGATGCGGCGTGGTCAACAAATGAGAGTCATCGGAAGAGGACTGTATGTGGAGAGCCTGACGGCTGGAACCCACGAGGTCCATGGTCGCACGCAAGGAAAGTTCCTCCTTATTAAGCTAAAAAAATGTTTCCTTCCCCTGACAGCTGGGACCCACTGGCTGTATCTTCGCACGGAATGAAGTGCCTCCTTGTTATGCAAAAAAATTATTCCTCCCATTGACAGCTGGGACCCGTCAGATTTGGTGTCTAACTTGTGGGCCTACTAAGCGGACATGTATGCAGGGCTTTGTCAACTTAATCAACAAATGATTCTAGCAGCTGGACCATTGGATGTTAATCCAACAGCCGTGCTCCTTCTTAAACCTTTGTTCTTGCTCCTGTCTCCCGTGGGCGGCACCGCGGTAGTGCTGCCGCACACCCAAACCAGTCAAGTTTCCCACTCCTCTCCATCTGCGACTCCACTGCCGCGTCTTCCCCATCTCCGGGTCATTCCAGTCTGGGGCCTCGCCGTCGTCCACCGGCCTTGGTGCACTCGGCACGGTGTGGTCAACGTGGTCAACAACCGAGAGTCATCGGAAGATGACTGTACATGAGAGGCTGATAGTGGGGACGCACCATGCCCATGGACGCATGCATGCAACTGCATCCTTTTTACCCTGAAAAATAATGTTTTCTCCCCCTGACTGCTGGGACCCACCAGCTACATCTTCGCATGCAAGGAAGTGCGTCCATATTACGGGCAAAAAAAAGGATTCTCCCCCTGACTGCCGGGACCCACCTGCTACATCTTCGCACGCAAGGAAGTGCCTGACAGTCGGGACCCACCAGGTCGAAGCATACGTAGCATTGTCATTCTGGTCGCGAACGTGTACGTACATACGATCGGTCTGTCTGCAGGCTGCAGCGATGAACTGTGGTCGTGCAAGGAAGGGCACATGTCATAGTAGAGGCGCGCACGTGTCATAGTAGAGGCGCACACGTAGCATGTACACGAATGTACTGCGGCCAGGGTGCAAGAAAGAAAATACGGCCACGTACATACATACGGGCGGGGTCTCGAATGCCTACTCGCGCATACATACGGCCAGGGCTCGTGTACATAGCTGGGTCGGAACGGAGAAACTGCGTCGTCGTCGTGTTCATGGGGAGGCAACGGAATGCGTCGTGTTCATTGGGAGGCAACGGAACGCGTGCTGTTCATCGAGAGCCAACCGGCTTGGACGGAACAGGTGATGGAATCGAGGCCTGGCGTACCGCAAAACGGAGGAAACGGCCTTGTGTTCGACCGGCCATGGTGAAAACGTGATCCTGTTCATCGGGAGGGGTCTGGCGTACCGCAAAACGGAGGAAACGGACCTTCTACGGTCGAAATGGGGTCCTGTTGATCGGGAGGGGTGTGGCGTACCACAAAACGGAGGAAACAAACTTGTGTTGGAGCGCTACGGTTGAAACGGGGGTCCTGTTCATCGGGAGGGGTGTGGCGTACCGCAAAACGGGACTCCACGGGATACTGTTCATCTCCACCGTCGACCTCCTCCAGCCTCCACGGGCTACTATTCATCCACCGTCGACGTCCTCCAGCCTCCACCTGCGACTGTTCATCCACGGGCTCCTGTTCAATCAGCCTCCACCGCGCGCTCTTCCACCGACTACTGTTCAACCAGCCCTCTCCACGGGGTCCTGTTCAACCACCCCTCCACGGGCTACTGTTCATCCAGCCCTCCACTGGCTACTGTTCAACCAACCCTCCACCGGCTACTGTTCAACCAGCCCTCCACGGGGTCCTGTTCATCCAGCCCTCCACGGAGTCATGTTCATCCACCGGCTCGATCGATCGGGGTACTGTTCATCCAGCGGCAACGACCTCTACTACCACGGGGTCCTGTTCATCCAACCCCCCACCGGGAACTGTTCATCCAAACCCCCTCAACAACACTCACCGTTCATCTAGAGGCAGCATCGATCAGCTTCAGTTAGCAGCAGTAGCGAAGGAATCACACTCGGGTTCAGTTAATAGCAAGGGATCGATCGATCGCTCGGGTTCAGTAACGCGTAGCCTACAGTACAATCGCTCGGGTTCAGTTAGACCCCAACGCCTCGCTCGGGTTCAGTTAGAGTGCAAAGCCTCGCACACACACGTGTACGTACGAGAGAAATGCGCATTGCTCGGCCCCGACCACCCACCGTAACCGGGAACTCCCCGATATTTTTCTTGCCCTCGCTTCTACCACGGTTTTTTCCGCCATGGACGGCCCAAAGAATGTCATCAGCTGCGTCTCCGGCCCGCCCAGGACGAAAAGCCCATTTTCTGTCATGATTTTCAGTCATAGAAGTAGGAGCCCACCACATCTATGATGATACCGGGTTTTGTCACAATTATCGTCACAGAAGTGTCATAAGTATGACAGAAAAAAATTCGTTTGGCCCAAAATGTCACGGATGTGTCTTTTTTTTGTAGTGCTTCCAAGTGCTGCCACAACTCAGGGCTCGTTCAGTGTGCTCAGCTTCAGAGAGCACAATACCTTCTTTGACAGCACCAAGAACCCATACACAAAGCCAAAGATATCCTTTGACAGGTTTTGGAGCCATCAGAAGCGAAGCTACTACTCTTGCATCCTATACAACCAGGACCGGATTTTTTCGCATAAGCGTCTGGATTGTGATGCTATGGCTGGGCTGCCATGCCTCAAAGAGGCCCTTGATTGTTTTAGGGATGTTGGGTTGCTGTCGTTTATGACTGATAAGGAACACTGGAATGAAGAACTTCTGCTCTAGTTCTATGCAACACTGCACATTTGAGGCTACAACAGGGATCCGAAGACATGGATCCTTGAGTGGATGACAGGCGACATTCATCACGAAGCCAAAGCTCAGGACATCATTGAGCTTACTTCCCTGCCCACTCCAGGTGAGTTGTACGAACCTGGTTGTCAGCTTCATCAGAATGAACTGCAAAGTATCTTTCAGAAGCCAGAGCCCAACATGAGCCAGATGTTAAGCATGATGAAGCCATTGCCCCATAACGCCGAATATCACAAGGAATTCTTTGTTAAGGAACTTGAGTACTTGCCATGCACAGTCTATCACATTCGGAGGCATACTCTCTAGCCAATCAAAGGCAATTCCTCTGAAGCTAAACTCGAAGGCGCCATGAAGACATTGGTTTTCTATATCATCAATGGCATCAGATTCAACACTCAGGATTTCTTCATCTGACAGCTTGCAACTTCTGGGATTGATCTTTTTGGCCTGAAATTTTATGCTCCATGGGTGATGCGCTTGATCAAGCTTCATTCAACCACCTACTATCAACCTTCAGCGCGCAACCATATTGTATTTCTGCCTGATGTTGATATGTCTATTGAAGCCATCTACCCCGAGCCAGCAAAGAAGCCCCTCCACCTTCAGAATGCAGAATTTCAAAGTTTCACGCAGCCTATTGAAGGGATTCATGTGCCAAATGATGCAACTCCTGCTTATCCTCTGGCTGGCAACTTGCGTATGCCGCACCGTGCAAACACTGAAGCCACTGCCAACACCATTGCTCAAAGGCCTCAGAAGCATCCTCGTGTCCTCACTACTAGAAAAACGACTATAGCTAATATGGACATTAATGGCGCACCATGTATGTGGTGCGCCACTGCTATATAGCAGTGGCGCACCAGAATCAGGTGCGCCATTGCTATGTTTTTACTAATGGCGCACCACATGAGCAGTGCACCATTGCTATTTTTTTGGGTCCATCCCCCCCCACCAGACATAGCAATGGCGCACCAAACCTAGGTGCGCCACTGCTATGCTACATAGTAGTGGCGCACCTAGGTGTGGTGCGCCATTGCTAACGTCTCACACACACAAACACACCCCCCGGTGGATCGCCTTTTAGGTTTTAAAAAAAATAAAAGAAAATGACAAAAGATTCAAAAAATCAAAAAAATAGATTCCCATGTGTCATGTGTTCTAGTTGTTAGGAAAATTAACAAACATGAATTTTGAATTTTTTTGCAAAAGGCCGCCGTGTTTCGGTAAAATGGCCGTAACTTTTGCATACGACCTCCGATGAAAAAGTTTTTTATATGAAAAATCATCTACTCGAAAAGTTACATCAGAATTCAACTGGGGGAACCCCGTTGAAGCTTTTAGAATCCCCAAAAACCTAACAGAATAAAAGATACGATGCTTTTAAGATCTGGAGGCAAAACAATTCAAAAAAATAAAAAAAATTAGTAGTGGCGCACCGTGGGTGTGGTGCGCCATTAGTAATTTTCCCGCCTTCCAAATTCAAAAAAATAAACAAATTTAGTAGTGGCGCTCCACACCCATGGTGCGCCACTACTAAGTCTGTAACACCACAACCACTATATATATTACCTCTTCTTCCTCCTCCCCTCCATCACTTCTTCCCTTTTCTACCTACCTCTTCTTCCTCCTCCCCTCCTCCATGCCCCTCCCTCCTCCTCACGGCTCTCCGACGACCTCCTCCTCCCTCCTCCTCACGGCTCTCCGATGACCTCATCCTCCCTCCTCCTCACGGCTCTCTGGCGACCTCCTCCTCCTCCTCTCCGGCGACCTCCTGCTCCTCCTCTCCGGCGACCTCCTCCTCCTCCTCTTCGGCGACCTCCTCCTCCTCTCCGGCGACCTCCTCCTCCTCCCTCCTCCTCACGGTCTCTCCTCCCTCTCTCCTCTCTCCTCCCTCCTTCTCCCTCCTCTCCTCTCTCCTCCCTCCTCCTCCCTCCTCTCCTCCCTCCTCTACTTCCAGCCACATGTGGAGCTCCCCGGTACAAAGAACGTACCAGATCCAGAACAAAATTCGAAAAAATTGCCAAAAAAAGTACCAAATCCAGATCCAGATTTCAAAATTTTAGTAGTGGCGCACCTGTTCATCTTACCAGTGGCACACATGTATGGTTAGTAATGGCGCACCAGGTGTGCGCCACTACTATCTGGATTACTAATGGCGCACCAGAGGTGCACCATTAGTATTTGTTACTAGTGGCGTGGTAATAGTGGCGCACCTATAGTGCGCCATTAATGGCAAAAATAGGTGCGCCACTAACATGCCTTTTTCTAGTAGTGCCTCAACGACCGTGAGATTCTGGTGTCTTTATATCAAAAGCAGGACGAGCATCATGACTGGCTGAAGCGTCAAATGCAGAGTCTCTTGGTGGATGTTAATCGCATTCGCAACTTGGCCACCAAGAACTCATTCGTTGCACATGAAGCCTGTCGGCGGTCCTGGAAGAGTCTCACATTGCTCTACTCTGAAGATGATCTTCGCGAAGATGGCTTCACAGAGAGTTTCAAGTTTGACTCTAGGCCTCCAAAAACTGCAAGCTGGCGTCGCACACCATCCATTGAAGATTCTGAACATTTGTCTTCGGCTGCAACTGTTGTTGCGAAAGTCGTCGATGAAGAAGATGATGCCACTTCACCAACTCTGGCTGCACTGCACCACGATTCTGATTCAGGCATGTCTGCACCACCAAACTCCAACGTCGACCCTACTCCCTCATCTACTCCAACTGGGAACGAGTAGATCCTCTATGTCTTCAAACCTTTTTGGTCCTTACTGACAAAAGGGGGAGAAGCACATGAGGTTGGTAGTCTTCAAGCGGGTCCATATGGGTTGGTTGCATTATTTTTGCTAAGTTCTTACAACTCTTGTTTAGAAACTATTTGGCTCTTTAGTTGTAACACTTAAACTTGATAGTCGTCTGCTATTTTTGCTACTACTTTGTGATGCGATGACCGCATGAAATCATTCTACAGACGCCCATTTCTCATTATGCATGTCATTATCTTCGTTATTCTTATATATGCATGATGAACTATCTTCGTAAGTTGAAGAGGATCTCCACAAAGTAAAACCTGCCATGTGCATTTGCACTCAAAAGCAAACTACTTATATGCACGTCTTCAGGGGGGAGCCTTTTGCAACTTATGAATACAATGACTTTGATCTTTAACTTTCACATACTTTTATCCCCGTTGAAAACTTCAACCAATTTGTCATCAATCACCAAAAAGGGGGAGATTGTAAGTGCATCTAGTGCCACCCCTAGTTGGTTTTGGAGTATTGACGACAAACTTGGTTGAGGGACTAATGTGTTTGTGAGAATTGCAGGATAACACAGGTAGTAGTCCCTTATTGATTCGGTTTACCTACCAGAGATGACCCTAAAAATGTGTGAAGACATTGAAGACAATGGTGGTTCGTGAAGACATTCACGATGAAGATTATGACATGTGAAGACATTCACTTGAAGACTATGGAGTGCGAAGACATAGTTGTTTTGTAGTTTCCTTTTCTTCTTTGTTGAATCATAGGAACCACCATACTGTTAAGTGGGGTCCAAGTGAACAAAGTCAGAGTGACTGATGTGATGCTCAACCAAAATCCTATGTCTTCGAGCGAAGACAATGAGAGCAAATCTTATCCAGAGCTGGATGAGTCAGCTTTGCTTGTAGCCCAAGTAAAGCTGCGGCGTGTGTTTGAAATCCGACCATTGGACACGTGTCGGTTCCTTAGTGACCCAGGGTCATTTCGGACATATCAGGTCGGGTTGCCTCCTGGCTATAAATAGCCCACCCCCTACACCACAAATTGGTGGCTGCTCAGAGTTAGTGCACGGCTTTTGTCGTTTGAGAGCAACCCACCTCCGAACCCTTTGAGAGAGAGATCCTTGCGAGGACAAAGCCCAAAACACCCAGAGCCAAAGAGTTTTAGGCATCACTGAAGTCTTCCTATTTGCGTGACCTGAAGACTTGTTACACTTGAGGACTGTGAATCCTCCAGCTGGTTAGGCGTTGTGTTCTGAGCATCCAAGAGTCATTGTGGATCGCCAGTGAACAAAGTCTGTGAAGGTTTGGGAGTCTACCTTGAAGACTTACCAGAGTGTTTGGGCGAGGACTGGGTGTCCTTAGCTCATGCGGAATAAGGTGAAGACGCGGTCTTCTGAGTTAAATCTTAGCCTCCCTAACCAGACGTACAGTTTTCACAGCAACTAGAACTGGTCTACCAAATCCTTGTCTTCACCAAGCAACTGGTTCTATACCCCACTTCCCTTTACTTTTCAGTTTGTCTTCATGAAGTCATTGCTTGCTTGTCTGATCTGATTAACTTCACTGTGTGAAGACTATTTATAGTTTGGCTTCATACTATTTTCCATCCTGATCCATACTACCTAGTTGTTGATAGTCTTCGTACTTACACTACATTGCTTACTTGACTATGGCTTGTCTAGTGTAGTCTATCTCCCGCTGCATATCAATAGGTTTATTTCATCTGTTTGTCTTCAAAGGCCTCGTGTTTTGAAGACTTTCATAAAAATCGCCTATTCACCCCCCTCTAGTCGATAACTAGCACTTTCACTCTCTAGACAAATGCACACGACAACGTGAAGGCGACATGATGACAATGCCATGATACACACGGGGTCTGACCACGATGGGAAAAAGTCCAAAATAAACCTTGAATTTGTAGATGAAAGCTAAATCGAACCCTAAGCTTTGAATCCCTGAAATCAGCACATCGAACTCTTTGATCGTGATCTATTTTAAATCTTGAGAGCATTGCCAAACAAGGATTGTCGACGTGGCACCTCAAACCTGGGATCATTGGTTGTGCCAGTCACGCTTTAACTGGGCCGAGCTCGCCTGTTTTATGAACACCCAACTGACCAACAATGGTCATAGCAGTAATATCTTGCTCGAGCTAGTAGTCGTATCTCTCAGGCCATCTTCACCCTTCGAGTTGTTTGTTGCACCCCCATTAGAACCTCCAGTCAGGGGTACTTCTCACGGCCCCCTCCTCTACTACCTCCTCTACTATCATAATAAGATCGAGCAGAGAATTCTGCATATAGCCACTCCCCGAACTCCAAATCCTTCACTGCATGGACTCTAGAGCCACACTCCTTATACTCGTGACCAATCCTTCCACAATCTTGCAAAATTGGGCCAATTTTCATATCTGATTGCATAGATGGATCTCTCATTATCTCTGATAATATTAGCATGTTTCGTGAGAGGTTTACAGATGTCAATGGTGAAGGAAATATGCCCTAGAGGCAATAATGAAGTTGTTATTTATATTTCCTTATATCATGATAAATGTTTATTATTCATGCTAGAATTGTATTAACCGAAAACTTGATACATGTGTGAATACATAGACAAACGGAGTGTCCCTAGTATGCCTCTACTTGACTAGCTCGTTAATCGAAGATGGTTAAGTTTCCTAACCATAGACATGTGTTGTCATTTGATGAACGGGATCACATCATTAGAGAATGATGTGATGGACAAGACCCATCCGTTAGCTTAGCGTTAATGATCGTTTAGTTTTATTGCTATTGCTTTCTTCATGACTTATACATGTTCCTCTGACTATGAGATTATGCAACTCCCGAATACCGGAGGAACACCTTGTGTTCTATCAAACGTCACAACGTAACTGGGTGATTATAAAGATGCTCTACAGGTGTCTCCGATGGTGTTTGTTGAGTTGGCATAAATCGAGATTAGGATTTGTCACTCCGTGTATCGGAGAGGTATCTCTGGGCCCTCTCGGTAATGCACAACATTATAAGCCTTGCAAGCAATGTGACTAATGAGTTAGTTGTGGGATGATGCATTATGGAACGAGTAAAGAGACTTGCCGGTAACGAGATTGAACTAGGTATGATGATACCGACGATCGAATCTCGGGCAAGTAACATACCGATGACAAAGGGAACAACATATGTTGTTATGCGGTTTGACCGATAAAGATCTTTGTTGAGCATCCAGGTTCCGCTATTGGTTATTGACCGGAGATGTGTCTCGGTCATGTCTACATAGTTCTCGAACCCATAGGGTCCGCACGTTTAACGTTCAATGACGATTTGTATTATGAGTTATGTGATTTGATGACCAAAGTTTGTTCGTAGTCCCGGATGAGATCACGGACATGACGAGGAGTCTCAAAATGGCCGAGAGGTAAATATTCATATATTGGAAGGTTACATTCGGACACCGGAATGGTTCGGGTTGTTTCGGATGAGTTTCGGAGTACCGGGGGTTACTGGAACCCCCCGGGAGGTTAATGGGCCACCATAGGCCTCAGTGGAGAAGAGAGAGGGCTGGCCAGGAGGTGGCATACGCCCCCCTTGCCAATCCGAATTGGACAAGGGGTGGGGGCGCCCCCCCTTTCCCTCCCCTACTCCTCCTCTCTTTCCCCCTTTGCTACTCCGGAAAAGGAAAAAGGTGAGGGGAATCCTACTAGGACTAGGGAGTCCTACTAGGACTAGGGAGTCCTAGTAGGACTCCCGCACTTGGCGCGCCCCTAGGGGGCCGGCCTGCTCTCCTCCCCCTTTATATACGGAGGCGGGGGGTACCCCAAAGACACACACAGTCTTCTCTTAGCCGTGTACGGTGCCCCCCTCCACAGTTACACACCTCGGTCATATCATCGTAGTGCTTAGGCGAAGCCCTGCGCTAGTAACATCATCATCACCATCGCCACGCCGTCGTGCGTATAGAACTCTCCCTCGTCCTCAACTGGATCAAGAGCTTGAGGGACGTCATCGTGCTGAACGTGTGCTGAACACGGAGATGCCGTACGTTCGGTACTTGGATCGATTGGATCGCGAAGACGTTCGACTACGTCAACCGTGTTACTAAACGCTTCCGCTTTCGGTCTATGAGGGTACGTGGACACACTCTCCCCGCTCGTTGCTATGCTTCTCCTATATAGATCTTGCGTGATTGTAGGATTTTTTTAAATACTACATTACCCAATAGTGGCATCCGAGCCAGGTCTATGCGTAGATGTTATATGCACGAGTAGAACGCAAAGAGTTGCGGGCGATAATAGTCATACTGCTTACCAGCAATGTCTTACTTTGATTTGACGGTATTGTTGGATGAAGTGGCCCGGACCGTCATTACATGACCGTGTTCATAAGACATGTTATACCGTCGTGCTTCGCACACAGGTAGCTAGCGGGTGTTTGTTTCTCCAACTTTAGTTGAATCGAGTTTGACCACGCCCGGTCCTTGTTGAAGGTTAAAACAGCACACTTGACGAAAAATCGTTGTGGTTTTGATGCGTAGGTAAGAACGGTTCTTGCTAGAAGCCCGTAGCAGCCACGTAAAACTTGCAACAACAGAGTAGAGGACGTCTAACTTGTTTTTGCAGGGCATGTTGTGATGTGATATGGTCAAGACGTGATGAGATATAAATTGTTGTATGAGATGATCATGTTTTGTAACTATTATCGGCAACTGGCAGGAGCCTTATGGTTGTCGCTTTATTGTATGAAATGCAGTCGCCATGTAAATTGCTTTACTTTATCACTAAGCAGTAGCGATAGTCGTAGAAGGAATAGTTGGTGAGATGACAATGATGCTATGATGGAGATCAAGGTGTCAAGCCGGTGACAATGGAGATCATGACGGTGCTTTGGAGATGGAGATCAAGGGCACAAGATGATGATGGCCATATCATGTCACATATTTTGATTGCATGTGATGATTATCCTTTATGCATCTTATTTTGCTTAGTACGGCGATAGCATTATAAGATGATCCCTCACTAAATTTCAAGGTATAAGTGTTCTCCCTGAGTATGCACCGTTGCTACAGTTCGTCGTGCCGAGACACCACGTGATGATCGGGTGTGATAAGCTTTACGTTCACATACAATGGGTGCAAGCCAGTTTTGCACACGCGGAATACTCGAGTTAAACTTGACGGGTCTAGCATATGCAGATATGGCCTTGGAACACTAAGACCGAAAGGTCGAACGTGAATCATATAATAGACATGATCAACATAGTGATGTTCACCATTGAAAACTACTCCATCTCACGTGATGATCGGACATGGTTTAGTTGATATGGATCACGTGATCATTTAGATGACTAGAGGGATGTCTATCTAAGTGGGAGTTCTTAAGTAATATGATTAATTGAACTTTAATTTATCATGAACTTAGTACATGATAGTATTTTGCATTTCTGTGTTATAGTAGATCAATGGCCCGTGCTACCGTTCCTTTGAATTTTGATACATTCCTAGAGAAAGCTAAGTTGAAAGATGATGGTAGCAACTACACGAACTGGGTCCGTAACTTGAGGATTATCCTCATTGCTGCACAAAAGAATTATGTTCTGGAAGCACCGCTAGGTGCAAGACCCGCTGCAGGAGCAACTTCGGACGTTATGAACGTCTGGCAGAGCAAAGCTGATGACTACTCGATAGTTTAGTGTGCCATGCTTTACAGCTTAGAATCGGGACTTCAACGACGTTTTGAACGTCATGGAGCATATGAGATGTTCCAGGAGTTGAAGTTAATATTTCAAGCAAATGCCTGAATTGAGAGATATGAAGTCTCCAATAAGTTCTATAGCTGCAAGATGGAGGAGAATAGTTCTGTCAGTGAACATATACTCAGAATGTCTGGGTACCACAACCACTTGACTCAACTGGGAGTTAATCTTCCTGATGATAGTGTCATTGACAGAATTCTTCAATCACTGCCACCAAGCTACAAAAGCTTCGTGATGAACTATAATATGCAAGGGATGGATAAGATAATTCCCGAGCTCTTCGCAATGCTAAAGGCTACGGAGGTAGAAATCAAGAAGGAGCATCAAGTGTTGATGGTTAACAAGACCACTAGTTTCAAGAAAAAGGGCAAAGGGAAGAAGGGGAACTTCAAGAAGAACGGCAAGCAAGTTGCTGCTCAAGTGAAGAAGCCCAAGTCTGGACCTAAGCCTGAGACTGAGTGCTTCTACTGCAAAGGGACAAGTCACTGGAAGCGGAACTGCCCCAAGTATTTGGCGGATAAGAAGGATGGCAAAGTGAAAGGTATATTTGATATACATGTTATTGATGTGTACCTTACCAATGCTCATAGTAGCGTCTGGGTACTTGATACTAGTTCTGTTCTGCATATTTGCAACTCGAAACAGGGGCTACGGATTAAACGAAGATTAGCTAAGGACGAGGTGACAATGCACGTGGGAAATGGTTCCAAAGTCGATGTGATCGCCGTTGGCACGCTACCTCTATATCTACCATCGGGATTAGTTTTAGACCTGAATAATTGTTATTTGGTGCCAGTGTTAAGCATGAACATTATATCTGGATCTTGTTTAATGCGAGACGGTTATTCATTTAAATCAGAGAATAATGGTTGTTCTATTTATATGAGTAATATCTTTTATGGTCATGCACCCTTGATGAGTGGTCTATTTTTGTTGAATCTCGATTTTAGTGATACACATATTCATAATATTGAAGCCAAAAGATGCAAGGTTAATAATGATAGTGCACTTATTTGTGGCACTGCCGTTTAGGTCATATTGGTGTAAAGCGCATGAAGAAACTCCATGCTGATGGGCTTTTGGAATCACTTGATTATGAATCACTTGACGCTTGCGAACCATGCCTCATGGGCAAGATGACTAAAACTCCGTTCTCCGGAACAATGGAGCGAGCAACTGACTTATTGGAAATATTCCATACTGATGTATGTTGTCCGATGAGTGTTCAGGCTCTCGCGGCGGGTATCGTTATTTTCTGACCTTCACAGATGATTTGAGCAGATATGGGTATATCTGCTTGATGAAACATAAGTCTGAAACATTTGAAAAGTTCAAAGAATTTCAGAGTGAAGTGGAAAATCATCGTAACAAGAAAATAAAGTTTCTATGAGCTGATCGTGGAGGTGAATATTTGAGTTATGAGTTTGGTCTTCATTTGAAACAATGCGGAATAGTTTCGCAACTCACGCCACCTGGAACACCATAGTGTAATGGTGTCTCCGAACGTCGTAACCGCACTTTATTAGATATGGTGTGATCTATGATGTCTCTTACTGATTAACCGCTATCATTTTGGGGTTATGCTTTAGAGACGGCTTCATAAACGTTAAATAGGGCACAATCTAAATCCGTTGAGACGACACCATATGAACTATGGTTTGGCAAGAAACCCAAATTGTCATTTCTTAAAGTTTGGGGCTGTGATGCTTATGTGAAAAAGCTTCAACCTGATAAGATCGAACCCAAATCAGAGAAATGTGTCTTCATAGGATACCCAAAGGAGACTGCTGGGTACACCTTCTATCACAGATCCGAAGGCAAGATATTCGCTGCTAAGAATGGATCCTTTCTAGAGAAGGAGTTTCTCTCGAAAGAAGTGAGTGGGAGGAAAGTAGAACTTGATGAGGTAATTGTACCTTCTCCCGAATTGGAAAGTAGTTCATCACAGAAATCAGTTCTAGTGATTCCTACACCAATCAGTGAGGAAGCTAATGATGATGATCATGAAACTTCAGATCAAGTTACTACTGAACCTCGTAGGTCAACCAGAGTAAGACCCGCACCAGAGTGTTACGGTAATCCTGTTCTGGAAGTCATGTTACTTGACCATGACGAACCTATGAACTATGAGGAAGCGATGATGAGCCAGATTCCGCGAAATGGCTTGAGGCCATGAAATCTGAGATGGGATCCATGTATGAGAACAAAGTATGGACTTTGGTTGACTTGCCCGATGATCGGCAAGCAATAGAGAATAAATGGATCTTCAAGAAGAAGACTGACGCTGACGGTAATGTTACAGTCTACAAAGCTCGACTTGTTGCAATAGGTTTTTGACAAGTTCAAGGAGTTGACTACGATGAGACCTTCTCACCCGTAGCGATGCTTAAGTCAGTCCGAATCACGTTAGCAATTGCCGCATTTTATGATTATGAAATTTGGCAAATGGATGTCAAAATTGCACTCCTTAATGGATATCTCAAAGAAGAGTTGTATATGATGCAACCAGAAGGTTTTGTCGATCCAAAAGGTGCTAACAAAGTGTGCAAGCTCCAGCGATCCATTTATGGACTGGTGCAAGCCTCACGGAGTTGGAATATACGCTTTGATAGTGTGATCAAAGCATATTGTTTTATACAGACTTCTGGAGAAGCCTGTATTTACAAGAAAGTGAGTGGGAGCTCTATAGCATTTCTAATATTATATGTGGATGACATATTGTTGATCAGAAATAATACTGAATTTCTGAATAGCATAAAAGGATACTTGAATAAGAATTGCTCAATGAAAGACCTCGATGAAGCTGCTTATATATTAGGCATCAAGATCTATAGAGATAGATCAAGACGCTTAATTGGACTTTCACAAAGCACATACCTTGATAAAGTTTTGAAGAAGTTCAAAATGGATCAGTCAAAGAAAGGGTTCTTGCCTGTGTTACAAGGTGTGAAGTTGAGCCAGACTCAATGCCCGACCACTGCAGAAGATAGAGAGAAAATGAAAGTCATTCCCTATGCCTCAGCCATAGGTTCTATCATGTATGCAATGCTGTGTACCAGACCTGATGTGTGCCTTGCTATTATTTTAGCAGGGAGGTACCAAAGTAATCCAGGAGTGGATCACTGGACAGCGGTCAAGAACATCCTAAAATACCTGAAAAGGACTAAGGATATGTTTCTCGTTTATGGAGGTGACAAAGAGCTCGTCGTAAATGGTTACGTCGATGCAAGCTTTGACACTGATCCGGATGACTCTAAGTCACAAACCAGATACGTATTTATATTGAATGGTGGAGCTGTCAGTTGGTGCAGTTCTAAGCTGAGCGTCGTGGCGGGATCTACGTGTGAAGTGGAGTACATAGCTGCTTCGGAAGCAACAAACGAAGGAGTCTGGATGAAGGAGTTCATATCCAATCTAGGTGTAATACCTAATGCGTCGGGTCCAATGAAAATATTTTGTGACAATACTGGAGCAATAGCCTTGGCGAAGGAATCCAGATTTCACAAAAGAACCAAACACATCAAGAGACACTTCAATTCCATCCGCGATCAAGTCAAGGAGGGAGACATAGAGATTTGCAAGATACATACAAATCTGAATGTTGCAGACCCGTTGACTAAGCCTCTCTCACGAGGAAAACATGATCAACACCAAGACTCCATGGGTGTTAGAATCATTACTATGTAATCTAGATTATTGACTCTAGTGCAAGTGGGAGACTGAAGGAAATATGCCCTAGAGGCAATAATAAAGTTGTTATTTATATTTCCTTATATCATGATAAATGTTTATTATTCATGCTAGAATTGTATTATCCGGAAACTTAGTACATGTGTGAATACATAGACAAACAGAGTGTCCCTAGTATGCCTCTACTTGACTAGCTCGGTAATCAAAGATGGTTAAGTTTCCTAACCATAGACATGTGTTGTCATTTGATGAATGGGATCACATCATTAGAGAATGATGTGATGGACAAGACCCATTGTCGGTGTCAAAACCGGCGGATCTCGGGTAGGGGGTCCCGAACTGTGCGTCTAAGGTCGATGGTAACAGGAGACAGAGGACACAATGTTTACCCAGGTTCGGGCCCTCTCTATGGAGGTAATACCCTACTTCCTACTTGATTGATCTTGATGAATATGAGTATTACAAGAGTTGATCTACCACGAGATCGTAATGGCTAAAACCCTAGAAGTCTAGCCTGTATGACTATGATTATGATGATCCTTCTACGGACTAAGCCCTCCGGTTTATATAGACACTGGAGGGGACTAGGGGTGTACAAAGTCGGTTACAGAGAAAAGAATCTTCATATTTGGACGCCAAGCTTGCCTTCCATGCCAAGGAGAGTCCCGTCCGAATACGGGAGAGAGTCTTCGGTCTTCATATCTTCACAGCCCATCAGTCCGGCCCACGTCTAGCAGGTCGGACGCCCGAGGACCCCTTAGTCCAAGACTCCCTCAGTAGCCCCTGAACCAGGCTTCAATGACGAGGTGTCTGGCGCGCATATTGTCTTCGAAATTGCAAGGCGGGTTCCTTCTCCGAATATTCCAACACAGTCTTCGGACGCAACGAACGTGTCCGGCTCTGCAAAACAAATCCCACACACAACCACAGAGAGTATAATATTCCACGAGTCCAATCCACAACTTTTGGTAATGCGACACCACGTCATCACCCGGTCATTATTTCGAACCGTTTTTTGGCCTGCCGCTTCGAGATGCGGTCTCATTGGCACGTCTTGTCAAAGCAGAGATCGTGTCCCCTTATTGCGGGATTCTCATCAATACGGGCGTGGGTAATCCAACCGTGCCGTTCGCACAACCCTTGGGAACAGGCGAGTTTTAAGGCGAGTGGGGAGGCGCTTGACATTCACTGCCTTTATAAGGAGATAAGGACTCCCTTCTTTCACCCACGCCTTCTCTCTATCTCTGTCTTCCCATTCTCGAGCTCCAGCGCCCAAGTCCTCATCTTTTCCGCCTCAAGAAAGCACTCGACCATGTCCGGATCTGGAGCGCAAGGCAAGTGGATGGCCTCCTCCGTCAAGGAGAAGGACATCACCAAGCTTCGGGAGGCCGGGTACCTGGCGAAAGAAATCGCCCACCGGCTTCCGGCCAAGGGGCAAGTCATCCCCACCCTGAAGCCCAACGAGACGGTGGTGTTCATCCCCCATTTCATCCACTGGTTAGGGTTTCCTCTCCACCCTTTCGTCCGCGGACTCATGTTCTATTATGGACTAGATTTCCATGATCTAGCCCCAAACTCCTTCCTCAACATCTCCGCATTGATTGTCGTGTGCGAGTCCTTCCTCCGCATTCCACCCCACTCCAGACTGTGGCTTAAGTTCTTCAACGTGAAGCCGAAGGTGGTGGATGGCCAACACGCGGAGTGCGGAGGTGCCATGGTGAGAAAAATGCCCAATGTCACATGGCCCAAAGGTACTTTTGTGGAGACTGTCAAAGAGTGGCAGAAACTGTGGTTCTATGTCACAGAGCCCCGCGACACCACCTGGGCTGCGGCTCCCGAATTCAAGTCCGGAGCTCCAATGCGGCTCACCTCCTGGCTAGAGAAGGGCCTGAATTGGTCTTCATCGGACGAGCTGATAATGCTGCAGATGCGCATCCAGAGCATGGCGGACAAGGACATTAAGCTCGTCAATGTGATCCAGGTGATGCTAGTTCGCCGGATCCTTCCATGCCAGAGCCGGACTCGCCATTTATGGGAGTTCAATCCGGCCGAGCGCCAGACCTTGCAACAGTTCTTCGGAACCACGCATGAGGATATCTGGAGGTTGCTCTTCAAGGGCAATGAGACGCCGCCGGAGATAACGAGGACCGCGGGCACGCCCTGGCCCGTCCCGCCAATGCGTTAAGTATTTCATGATTCGAGGCGCACACTTTACTTGCTTAGCTAAGGAAGATATCTGAACCTCACTATTTATTTTTTCAGGTATAGACAGAGAAAGCCGAGCGGATTAAGTGTCCGGCTCCGCTGCCCGAGGAACCAGCCATCCCGCTTCTTACAAAGATGCTAGTCCCGGCGCCTTACCAGGCGCTGGAGAAGAAGGCCAAGGGGGCCAGAGGTGGCCTCCGTCGCAGGGGAGGTTCGGATGTGTCGTCCGAAGACAACAAGACTCACTCCTCTGCCGCTGAAGACGATGACGAGGAGGAGGAAGAAAGCAACTCTCTTGTAAGAGGATCTAGTGCCACCCCTAGTTGGTTTTGGAGTATTGACGACAAACCTGGTTGAGTCACTAACGTGTTTGTGAGAATTGCAGGATAACACAGGTAGTAGTCCCTCATAAATTCGGTTTACCTACCGAAGATGACCCCTAAAAATGTGTGAAGACATTGAAGACAATGGTGGTCTGTGAAGATATTCACATTGAAGACTATGACATGAGAAGACATCGCATGAAGACTATGGAGCGCGAAGACTTATTTGTTTCACTGTTTCCTTTTCTTCTTTGTTGAGTCATAGGAACCACCGTACTGTTAAGTGGGGTCCAAGTGAACAAAGTCAGAGTGACTGAAGTGATGCTCAACCAAATCCTATGTCTTCGAGCGAAGACAATGAGGGCAAATCTTATCCAGAGTTGGATGAGTCAGCTTAACTTGTAGCCCAAGTCAAGCTGCCGCGTGTGTTTGAAATCTGACCGTTGGAACACGTGTCAGTTCCTTAGTGACCCAGGGTCATTTCAGACAAATCAGGTCGGGTTGCCTAGTGGCTATAAATAGCCCACCCCCTACACCATAAATTGGTGGCTGCTCAGAGTTAGTGCACGGCTTTTGTCGTTTGAGAGCAACCCACCTCCGAAGCTTTTGAGAGAGAGAGATCCTTGCGAGGACAAAGCCCAAACACCCAGAGCCAAAGAGTGTTAGGCATCACTGAAGTCTTTCTGTCCGCGTGACCTGAAGACTTGTTACACTTGAGGACTGTGAATCCTCCAGCCGGTTAGGCGTCGCGTTTTGAGCATCCAAGAGTCATTGTGGATCGCCGGTGAACGAAGTCTGTGAAGGTTTGGAAGTCTACCTTGAAGATTTACCAGAGTTATTGGGCGAGGACTATGTGTCCTTAGCTCAAGGGGAATAAGGTGAAGACGTGGTCTTCTGAGTTGAATCTCAGCCTCCCTAACCAGACGTATAGTTGTCACAGCAACTGGAACTGGTCCAACAAATCCTTGTCCTCTCCAAGAGACTGGTTCTATCTTCTCCCTCTCTTTACTTACAGTTTGTCTTCGTGAAGTCATTGCCTGTTTGCACTATCTGTTTGACTTCACTGTGTACCTACTTGTTCTGATTGGCTTCATACTATCTTCCATCCTGATCATTACTACCTAGCTGCTATTAGTCTTCGTGCTTTCACTTCATTGAATACTTGACTATGGCTTGCCTAGTGTAGTCTACCTTCCGCTGCATGTCAATAGGTTCATTTCTATTATTTGTCTTCGAAACTCCCATGTTTTGAAGACTTTCATAAAAATCGCCTATTCACCCCCCCTCTAGTCGATAACTAGCACTTATATTTGGTATCAGAGCAAGGTACTCCCTTGTTCTGTGTGATTCGGTTTAACCACCTGGAGTTTTAGCTATGTCGACTGCAGGGATAATCAAAGTCTCCGCTGCGTGCTTTGTCTTCGATGGCACTGAATATCCCTACTGGAAGAATAAGATGCGCATGCATGTTGAAGCCATTGATGTCGACCTCTGGTATGTCGTCAAGAATGGCGTTCCCAAGACTGGTGAAGGTGTCACCCCTGCTAATGTCAAGAAGTTCATTCAACTGGATTCTACTGCCAAGAACATCATCTGTGGTCATCTGACCAAAGGACAGTATGGCCGTGTGAGTGCTCTGGAAACGTCGAAGCTAGTCTGGGACTGGCTCTCTAAGGTCAACGAAGGCGTCTTAACCCAGAGAGATCAAAGGATCAGTGTTCTTCGCAACCTCTTCAACTGCTTCAAGAGAAACGACAATGAGAATGTCCAGCTCACGTTTGATCGCCTCACTGACATCACAAATGAGCTTCGTGCTCTCGGCACCACTGAAATCACCAAGCATGAAATCGTCAAGACACTCCTAAGATCACTTGACAGCTCGTTCGACACCCTTGCCCTGATGAGTCAAGAACGCCCTGACTTCAAGACACTCGATCCGTCTGACATACTTGAGAGGCTCAACACACATGAGTTTCAGCTATCTGAGAAAAGAGATATTTATGGTCCCAACTATGGCCGACTTGCGCTTTGAAGGCAAAGGCTGTTTCCTCATCTGAAGAAGAATCTCACTGCAGTTCTGGTGATCCTAAAGACATTGGAAAGGAGCTTGCTATGATTGTGAAGAAGTTCCAGAAGTTCACTAGGAAGAAAGGCTTCAGAAAGTCTTCACGATCTAGCTCAAGAAATGATGAAGCTTCCACTCATGACCACAAGAAGAGAACATGTCACAAGTGCAAGAAACCTGGACACTACATCTCTGAATGTCCACAGTGGGATAATGAGAACAAGAAGAAGAAGAGCAAGGAATATGATTCTGATGACAAGAAGAAGAAGAAATCCTCAAAGTCTTCTTCCAAGTCTTTGTCCAAGTCTTCATGACACAAGAAGAGCTCATCTGGCAAGGCTCGTGCTTTTGTTGGCAAGGAAATGGATTCAGAGGAGGAGTCTGCTTCTGAGGAGGCGGAGGTGGAGTCTGAGGAGGAGTCCGACTCCGGCGTTGCAAGTCTGGCTCTAGCTACAGCCTACGTTGCCAAGTCCATCTTCAACACTGAAGACAATGGCTCCGTCACCAACGCTGATGCTAATGACAAGGACGACTCCACTCCCACCTACTGCTTCATGGCACGCGGTGCCAAGGTAAACTCACATGATGCTTACTTTCAAGCATCAAGTGAAGATGACTCTGATTGTGAATCCAAACCCAGCTACAAAACACTTGCTAAAATTGCAACTGAACAACAGAAAGCTATGGAACATATTGAAAACTGTTAGACGAAAGCGATGACCTGTTGAATGCGGAAATGACCCGATCTCAGTCCTTAATTGAAGACATAAAAAATCTTCATGTTAAGTACGAGGAACTTGAAAGTCGTCATGAAACGCTCTCAACAACTCATGAAAATCTTTCCTACGATTATCTTCAAAGGAAGCAAGAACTTGAGAAATTGAGAGCGGCTCATGAAGATCTTCAAAAAGAGAATGAGTCACTTCGCGCTCAACAGACCAGTCCTGCTCAGGAAGGATTTGAACCACCATGTCTAAAATGCCTTGAGCGTGATAATGCTACTTCTGTTGCTGAATGTTCTACTGCTGCTACTGTTGCAATATCTTCAAATGTTGATGTGGTAACTAACCCCTCTACTGAGGATGCCACCACTATTGCTGATGAAAATGCTAGGTTGAAGACATTGCTTGAAACAGGGATGTACAAAAGTTTCAAAGGGCATCAGACACTATGCGATGTCCTCAAAAAGCAGATTCTGAACCGAAACCCTAGGAAAGAGGGTGTTGGGTTCGAGAGGAAAATGAATGTTGATGGTTCCTACAGGAATCCTGAGCAGTACCCCAAAACCACATGGGTTGCTGCAAAGGGACCTTCAGTGGATACATCCACCTTATCTGGTTTCACTTGTGCTAACCCAATTATCATTGATGATTCCTTGGATGCAAACTATAAACTGTTTAAGAATCAGAATGGTGAAGTGTTTGCCAGGTATATTGGTACTAACTTCGGGAATGGGCCACCTATGAAGAAGATATGCGTACCCAAAAGTTGTCTTGAGAATCTTCCTGTGAATGTCGTCATGACACCACAAGGGAAGAAGACAAACCCCAGAGCAAAGGCTTCATATGGCCCAAAGGCTTCATACAGACACAGGACTCACCTGAGTCACCCTAACGCCAATGTTTTGCAGGGAAATCATACTCAAACTTATGAATATGAGCGTGTTTCCTCAAACCGCTATGTTCATAAAACTAAGAACTTTTCAGCTTATTCATATGAGTATCATTCATCTCCTGCAAGGCTATTTGCTAGGGCTCCAAAGCCGAAGTTCTCAGATGCTGCACTTAGACTCATTGCTTCTAAGCCACCCCTGAAGATGTGGGTGGTTAAGAAGAATTAACTTTCTTTTGCAGGGAAAGGTCTCCAGCCGGAAATCAAAGGCATCCGATGCTATTGCTGGGGACCTAAAACATCTTGTAGGGCGCAAGATAAAATGCCCAAACGGTCTCACTATGTATTTTGTTTCTGAAACACTTGCCAAACATCCTATCAGTCCTAACCTTGATATGAGCTTCGATAATCCTCTTGTCCGTCAAATGTTTATGCTTCACAATACTCTTGGTGAAGCCTATCCCCCTAACTGTACTATAGGGTATGACACCAAAGTCTTTAGAATGGATTATGGACAGCGGATGCACTAATCATATGACTGGTGATCGAAGTCTTCTCATGGACTCAACCTTACGTCCATCTGACAAGAGTCACATCACATTTGCTGACACTGGTAAAAGCAAGGTATTGGGTCTAGGTAGAGTTGCAATCTCAAAGGATCAGCACATGGATAAAGTGATGCTTGTTGAATCCCTTGGTTTCAACTTAATGTCTGTCTCAATGCTTTGTGACTTGAACATGATTGTGATATTTGGAAAATATCGTTGCCTTGTACTAATGGAATCTGACAAGTCTCTGGTCTTTGAAGGGTATCGGAAAGATGATTTGTACATGGTAGATTTCTCAGCAGGACCACAGCTTGCCGTATGTCTTCTAGCAAAAGCTTCAGAGTGTTGGCTCTGGCATCGGAGGCTAGGGCATGCTGGCATGAGGAAGTTGTACACTCTCGCGAAGAAGAAACACGTCATAGGCATCGGGGGAGTCAAGTTCAAGAAGGATCACTTGTGCGGTGCCTGCGAAGCTGGAAAGATGACGAGGGCCAAGAACCCCTCGAAGACAATCATGACAACATCTCAACCCTTCGAGCTGCTACACATGGACTTATTTGGCCCCACTCACTACTCTACTCTCACTACTACTGCTTGTCTCTATGGCTTCGTCATTGTTGATGATTATTCAAGATATACGTGGGTGCATATAATTCTCTACAAGACTGAAGTGCAGGATGTCTTCAGACGCTTCGCCAACCGTGCCATGAATAACTATGGCATCAAGATCAAGCATATCAGAAGTGACAACGACACTGAGTTCAAGAACACCGGCCTCGACCTTTACCTGGATACATTAGGCATCACTCATGAGTTCTCCGCTCCATACACACCTCAGCAGAGTGGCATCGTGGAGCGCAAGAACAGAACACTCATTGAGATGGCTCGGACGATGCTTGATGACTACAAGACTCTAAGTTCTGGCCTGAAGCCATTGATACTGCATGCCACGTCATCAACCGTGTTTATCTTCACAAGCTTCTGAAGAAGACATCCTATGAACTCCTAA
Organism: Aegilops tauschii subsp. strangulata; assembly: GCF_002575655.3. Classification (NCBI taxonomy): domain Eukaryota; kingdom Viridiplantae; phylum Streptophyta; class Magnoliopsida; order Poales; family Poaceae; genus Aegilops; species Aegilops tauschii. The sequence continues at coordinate 348,445,221 of NC_053037.3, forward strand.
CTGGTAAGAAGCCAAATGTCAGTTACTTCAGAGTATTTGGTGCTAGGTGCTGGATCAAGGATCCACATCACACTTCAAAATTTGCACCGAAAGCACATGAAGGTTTCATGCTTGGTTACAGAAAGGACTCGCACTCCTACAGAGTCTTCAACCTATTTCACTATAAAGTGGTTGAAACTGTAGATGTGCAGTTCGACGAAACTAACGGCTCGCAAAGAGAGCACCTGCCAAATGTGATAGATGAAGTTCCACCTAGTGAATCCATCAAGCTTATGGGAACTGGAGAAATCATATCGTCTGAAGCTCAGGCTGAAGATCAACTTATCATTTCTGCACCTAATCAACCTGAAGACATTGCTCAGCTTGAAGACAATCCTCCTAATGATGACAATGATCAGCAAGAGCAAAATCTTCGTCCAGTTCATCCTCGTGTTGCAAATGAAGTACAGATTGAGAAGATAATTGATAGCACAATGCACCTGGTCCACTCACTCGTTCAAGAGCAACACAACTAGCAAATTTCTATGGGCACTTTGCATTTGTCTCAATATCAGAACCCAAGAAAGTTGCTGAAGCCTTCAGGGAACCTGAATGGATTCAAGCTATGCAAGAAGAGCTTCAACCGTTCAAGCTGAACAATGTGTGGGAACTTGTCAAGCGTCCTGATTCTCGTAAGCACAATACCATTGGCACCAAATGGATATATCGCAACAAGCAAGATGAGCATGGTCAAGTTGTCAGAAACAAGGCTCGTCTCGTTGCCCAAGGATACACTCAAGTTGAAGGGATTGACTTCGATGAAACATTTGCTCATGTGGCTAGGCTTGAAGCCATTCGCATACTGCTAGCCTACGCAAATCATCACAACATCCTTCTGTATCAAATGGATGTGAAGAGTGTGTTTCTCAATGGAAAGATTGAAGAAGAAGTGTATGTTGCACAACCACCTGGCTTTGAAGATCCAAAACATCCTGATATGGTATACAAGCTCAACAAGGCATTGTATGGACTCAAACAAGCCCCTCGCGCTTGGTATGACACACTCAAAGACTTCCTGAAGAGAAAAGGCTTCAAACCTGGTTCCCTGGATCCCACACTCTTCACGAAGACATATGATGGTGAACTGTTTGTGTGCCAAATATATGTGGATGACATTATCTTCGGCTGCACCAACCAGAAATACAGTGATGAGTTTGGACACATGATGCAAGAGCAATATCAGATGTCCATGATGGGTGAACTGAAGTTCTTCCTTGGTCTACAAATTCGTCAGCAAAGCAACGACATCTTCATATCTCAAGAGAAATACCTCAAAGATTGCCTGAAGAAGTTTGGAATGCAAGACTGCAAAGGTTACGCGACGCCAATGCCAACCAAAAGTCATCTGGGTCCTGACGCCAATGGTAAAGAGTTCGATCAAAAGGTATACCGCTCCATGATTGGTTCTTTACTTTATTTATGTGCATCTAGGTCAGATATAATGCTTAGTGTTTGCATGTGTGCCCGATTCCAAGCGGCACCGAAGGAATCACATCACTTAGCTGTGAAGCGAATTCTTTGATATTTGGCTTACACCCCAACACTAGGATTATGGTATCCCAAGGGCTCAGAGTTTGATCTAGTTGGGTTCTCGGATGCTGATTATGCTGGTGACAAGGTGGATCGCAAGTCTACATCAGGCACATGTCACTTTCTGGGACGGTCACTTGTTTGTTGGTCTTCAAAGAAGCAGAACTGTGTATCTCTCTCCACTTCTGAATCTGAATACATTGCTGCTGGATCTTGCTGCGCTCAGCTTCTATGGATGAAGCAAACACTCAAGGACTATGGCATCCATCTGAAACAAGTACCACTCTACTGCGACAACGAAAGCGCCATCAAGATTGCCAACAACCCAGTTCAGCACTCGAAGACAAAGCACATTGAGATTCGTCATCACTTTCTCAAAGATCATGTCATGAAGGAAGATATTGATATCATACACGTCAACACTGAAGAGCAATTGGCAGATATCTTCACAAAGCCCTTGGATGAGAAAAGGTTTTGCAAGTTGCGGTGTGAGCTAAATATCTTGGAATCCTCAAATGTCCTGTGATTAGGCACACATCCTAACACTTACGCATGTTGATGACTTAGATGTGCAACACACGAGGTAATGTATATCTTCAATCAATGAAGACTTACACTCTGAGTGTGAATACATTAATGCGAAATTTGACTTCGGAGCGCCACGATAATTATGCGCCGTGTCTGGGTCTAATACTTCCTATACGGTGGGTAATGCCACCACCAAATTCTTGTTTGAAGTGTTTTTCTCCTGGCGTTACATTTGCTAAGTCTTCGCATTTGATTTATCTTCAACAGTGATTTGTCTCCCTGATGATTTTCACCTTGTTGATTTAGTTTTACTCAGATATATACATATACTTATGTTCTGTCCTCTACAGCATTCACTTATAGCTATGTCTTCTCATTTGAATCTTTTGGACTAAGTGAATGTGATCGGACCCTAACCTCTCTATGCTTCTTCCTCAAACTCTATCTATCCAAATCATATGCATTCTATTGAAACTGTCGAATGTCTTCTCTGCGTCCTTGTCAGCAGAAGATACAGAGACAAACATTAAATCTATTTTAAATGCTCAGTCCTTATTGCCTGAAACCCGGAGAAGCTGGAACGACCACCCGACAGTCCAGGCGTGCGTGGGAACATGGAACAACTTCCAATGTGTTGCATGTTCGCCACGTGTCCCCCAGATGTGATCCGCCAGGGGCACCTGCGTAATTGCGCTGTGTTGTCCCTCTCCCTATAAATGCACATCACAACACGGTCAAAATCTTTCTTCCACCTCTCCACCTCAACAAATCCTAGCGCCACCGCTAGCTCTCGACGATGCCGGCGATGAAGCGCTTAGCTGCCGCAACCTCACCGACGCCGCCCTCACGCCGGCCGCGGACATCGTCTTCTCCGCCGCCGCCGTAGGTGTCCTCCGTCGCCAAGTTAGGGCACGGAAGATCGAACTGCTCGGCCTCCTCTCTACCTCGTCTAGAAGTTCTTCGTGTGGTAATTAAAACTCACTTTTACTGCCTTTTTGATCCGATTGATTCATCCTTTTTCACCAAAGTGGTTTCTCCGGCTACATCGTTAGATCTATCATGTTCTGCATCTCATAATATGCCTAGTATATTCACTTATGCTTCACATATAGTTAGATTCCTCACTTGTACCTATTCTTGGATTCGTACAAATCTGGAACCAACTCCCAACATAAAGTGAATGTCTTCGCACTATGAGGTCAATGTCTTCTAAACGGATTTATCTTCAAAATCTTCTGAGAATGCATATGACCTCTTCCCTTTCCCTCACATCTCTAATGCTGTCACAGGTACATGTCCGTGGGAGAATCCCTTGGTTCTCATAGTCTGCATTCATTTGCAGAATTCTTACAGCATCACATCAATTCTCCCGAAGCTAGTTCCTGTCTGACCAGCAGACGGAAGCCTTTGCCAGTTTTGAAGCCTTTCAGTCCGAACTTCGTGGCAACAGAAAAATCCGCAAGAAAGGGGGGCAGGCAGCGCCATGGGGGGACATCAAGGGATTTGCCACCAGATCTCTATGAGTTGTACAAGTCTGATCCAGAAGAGGATTACAATCAGCGCAAAACACGAATCCAATGGATTCGAAGATATTGGGCCGAGCAATGGTTCAAATACCGATTCGTGACCTAGGAGTATGCTGAGAAGAATGCCATCAAGAGTCCTTGGGGTGATATTCTCTTTCGAAATCTTCAACAAAAGAACAGAGCTGAAGCTATTGCTCAAGGTTTCTACCCCTATATGGTCCGTGGACCACAGCCTGCCAATGCCGACCCATCATCAATGCTATGGTGTCGTGACGATAATCTTTTCAAGCGCAACTTTCAGCATGCAAAGGCATCGGCCAAAGAGAACAAGAAGAGTCTCGGATGCGATTTCAACCTAGGGCCTTCTACTCTGTTGGCTGATGGCGCACGAGATGCCAATCCAAATGTCATCGGCCCCTTCGACAACTTTGATGGTCTCCTCTCCTACATCGCTGCTCAGAGGGCCACAGTGGATCAGTCTGGAGATGAAGCTGATTCTGATGAAGCTCCTGCTCCACCGAAGCCTCAAAAGCAGAAGAAATCCAAGGCTTCAAAGCCCTCCTCTGCACCAAGAGCTTCGCGTGCTAAGCCTCTGGCCACTACTCCTCCTGCACCAAGTGTGCATTCTGAAGATCTCTCTCGCATCTCCAAGTCTGAGAAGATGAAGAAGCCCATGCAGACTACTGGTCAAGCACTGACCCCAGCTGCCATTCTGAGGAATGAGAATGAAGCCATTGATCTGTCTAGTGACGATGATCTTGGCGATGATGCTCTTGAGCTGCTGATAAAGAGCAAGCAAGAGGCAGAAATCTTCAATGATCTTCCCCTTTTTGATGTGGACATCCTGAACAAGTTCATTGATGAGTGGTTTGATAGCCCAAACCTCAGTTTTGATGATCTTCAGCTTCCTGTTGGCCTAAGTGTCTCCTTCTGTCGGCGCTCTGGGAACGGGGGTCCCCAGACTTGCCTGCTTGCGGCCCACAGCGTGGCTAAGCCAGCAGGCCGTATGGCCCATCTTCATCAACAAGGCATCCAAGACCCTCGCGAGGGTCCAAGCCTCGCGAGGCGGACAACGCAAGACCTCCTCTGGAGTGGCCTAGCTAGGAAGGCTCACGAGGAGCGGAGATATCAAGGCGGGGCAAACCTCACGAGGCCCTCGTGACGTAAGCCATGACAAACGACACCAGGCGGGCGCCAGCGCGCGCAGCGTCCTTATTTCCTCTTTGGTGCTAAGGAGGCCAGCGCAGGCGAAGAGTACCGAGGCATCAGGCAAAGGTTGCTATATTGGTGCAACGAGACCAAGACCAGGAGGACGGCAAGACGGAGGTCATCATGGAGCCCAAGACGGCGTCACCACCAGAGCTTTCCGCAGGCGAAGACCACTTTTGTCAGGATAGCTTGTACCAGCTGTCCCCCTTCAAATTCGCCCGCCGTTGTTGGCTCCCTTCCCGCTCAATATTTGGGAAGAGGACCAGGGCCTATATAAGTAGAGCTAGCCACCATAGTAGAGGCAATCTCATCTTTGCTTGATCCAACCCGATCGAGAGCCTGCCCACAAGAACACCTCAACCTCAGGAGGCTTTTCTTCCCTTGTACTGTTCATCATCAGCCCAAGAGGCAATCCACCACCACCACACTGGAGTAGGGTATTACACCACAACGGTGGCCCGAACCAGTATAAACCTTGTGTCTTTCTGTGTTGCGAGTTCGTCGAGTTCGTCCGCGAGATCTTAGCGAGCTAGGGCGTAGATCGGTAGGAGGGAAAGACTTCGCGTGCACCCCAGTGTTCGAACCTTAAGGGTTTGCTGGAACCCCACATCCGACATTTGGCGCGCCAGGTAGGGGTGCGCCGGAGCTCCTCTCCACCAACCTGCGCCCCGTGCCGCCGCACTTTGCTCCCATGGCGGGTGCCCCGCCATCCACCTCTGTGACCTACGTCGACAGCGGGGCATCTGGGTACCGAGCCCTGGCCCCCGCCCTGCGCCGGGTGCGGTGGCCGACCAAGTTCAAGCCAGAGATGCCGCCACGTTACGACGGTGCGGCAGACCCGACGCCGTTCCTGCTGGCGTACGAGGAGGCTGTCCTCGAAGCCGGAGGCGACGACAAGATCATGGCCAACTAGTTCCCCATGGCCCTTGCCGGCGAGCCGCGCGCCTGGCTACTCAACCTCCCGGGATCCACAGTGGCTTCCTGGGGGGGAACTCCGTGACCTCTTCATCGATCCCTACGCGGTGCCAGCGCACCATGCGGTCGCGGCTCTGCTGGGCGGCTCTCAAGCACCGCCTTCAGATCGCCACGTCAAACCGTTCCTCCGTCAGATCGGGGCCGCCTCCAAGCGCCCGGGGGCTCCGCCAGGTTGGGCTGCCCCAGAGGCCGACCTCACCTTCGGCTCAGAAGACCACCCCAGCTCCACCGCCAGCTCCGGCATGCTCCCAATGCTTTGCACGCCCACCATCTGCAACATGGCTGTCACCAAGACCCTCATCGACGGTGGTGCCGGCCTCAACTTGCTCTCCGTAGAAGCCTTCAGCCTTCTCCATGTGCCGCTCGAGCGGCTCAACCTCAGCAAGCCCTTTTCGGGAGTGGGTGGTGGAGCTGCCCACTCTCTGGGGCAGATCCGCCTCCCTATCACCTTCAGCACACGTGACAACTACAACACTGAGCTGGTGGACTTCGACATCGCCCGCATCGGTCTCCGATACAACGCCATCCTCGGGTACCCAGCTCTCGCTCAGTTCATGGCGGCAACCCATCCGGCCTACAACCTCATGAAGATGCCAGGAAGCAAGGGCGTCCTCACCATCAAGGGGGACACTAAGGAGGCCGTGACGGCGCTCAGGCTCGCCTTCAAGACCGCGGCGGCAGCACAGCCGGCCGGCGCCGGTACCCACGAGGCCAAGGAGGCCGCGCCTACCAAGAAGAAGCAGTTGTTCACCCAAGACAAGGCGGAAACCTAGCAGGTGCCGGTCAATGAGGACGGGTCTTCGGGGGCCACCTTCACCATAGGAGCCGGCCTTGACCCGGGACAAGAAGAAGCCTTGGTGAGGTTCTTGCACACGAACAAGGAGATATTCGCGTGGGAGCCCAATCAGCTGGTAGGGGTCCCGAGAGAGGTGATCCAGCATCATCTAAGGGTATGCCCCAACATACGCCCCGTGAAACAGCGAGCCAGATAGCAGTCCATTGAGAAGCAGGCCTTCATCGTCCAAGAGACACGCAAGTTGGAGGCGGCAGGCGCCATTCGGGAAGTTCGATATCCCGAATGGCTGGCAAAACCTTGTCGTAGTGCCAAAGAAAGGCGGGAAGGAGCGGATGTGCGTCGACTTCACCAACCTTAACAAAGCCTGCCCCCAAGATCCGTTCCCGCTCCCGTGCATCGACCAGATTATCGACTCCACCGCCGAGTGTGACTTGCTGTGCTTCCTGGACGCGTTCTCAGGGTATCATCAGATCAAGATGGCGGTGGAAGATGTGGAGAAGACAGCTTTCCTAACGCCATGTGGGGTGTACTGCTACACCTGCATGCCCTTCGGGCTGCGCAACGCAGGCGCCACCTTCCAGCGGTTGATGCACATCGCCCTGGGGCGACAGCTCGGGAGGAACACAGAGGCCTACGTCGACGACATAGTGGTAAAGTCTCGCGAGGCGAGGACATTGATTCAAGATTTGGAGGAAACCTTCGAGAGCCTACGCCGGGTGAACTTGAGGCTTAACCCGGAGAAGTGCGTGTTCGGTGTCCCCTCCGGCAAGCTGCTGGGATTCCTCGTGTCCCACACAGGGATAGATGCGAACCCTAAGAAGATCAAGGCCATCGAGGACATGAGCCCGCCACAGACCCTCAAAGAGATGCAAAAGCTAGCGGGGCGGGTGACCGCATTAGGGCGTTTCATCTCCAAGCTAGGAGAGCGCGCCTTACCCTTCTTCAAGCTCATGAAGAAGAAAGGCCCGTTCGAATGGACCCCGGAGGCCGATCAAGCCTTCCAAGACCACAAGAAATACCTTACCAGCCCCCCGGTGATGGTGGCACCACGGCCTCTTGAGCCTCTGGTACTCTACCTTGCCGCCACCCCGTACTCCGCCAGCGCGGCGCTGGTGGCGGTCAGGGAGGAACGCCAAGCCAAGGGCGCGCCACGCCAAGCCGGAGCAGAAGTGGCGCAGGGTCAGGAGGATGCAGCAAAGGCATCAGCGGGGGAAGACAAAGCTCGGCAGGACAACGTCGCAGAAGCTCCTGAGGACAGCCAAGTCTCAGGAAACCCTCCACCTCAGGAGATGCACCAATCTCTGCAGGACCCCAGCCTCGATAGTGCGCCAGCCCTTGTCGAACACCCGGTGTACTTCATCAGCACCGTGCTGAGAGACGCAAGGGCACGCTACCCATGCCTCAGAAGCTCCTGATCGCACTTTTGGTGGCCTCGCGCAAGCTGCGACACTACTTCCAGGGGCACCCGATCAAGGTCGTCTCAGCTTACCCATTGGAAAGGGTACTCAGGAGCCCAAATTCGGCTGGAAGGGTCGCTGAGTGGAATATCGAGCTGCAAGCATTCCAGTTAGAGTTCAGCACTACCTGGGTCATCAAGGGGGCTGCGCTCGCTGACTTTGTGGCAGAATGGACGGATGCCCCGACACTTGAGGAAGGGGAGGACCGGTCCACCCCCCAGGGAGCAAGGCTCCGGACGGCTGGGTCATGTATTTCGATGGCGCTTTCGTGCACCAGGGCGCGGGAGCCGGAGCGGTGCTCATCTTGCCCACCCAGGACAAGCTCTACTACGCCGTGCAACTCTTCTTTCAGCACGGCGAGAAGGTCTCCAACAATATCGCAGAATACGAAGGCCTCATAGCTGGCCTGAAGGTTGCGGTAGCTCTAGGGGTGAAGCGCCTTACCGTCAGAGGCGACTCGCAACTCCTCGTCAACTTCTCTAACAAGGTGTACGAGCCGAAGGACGAGCACGTGGAGGCCTACCTCGCGGAGGTACGCAAGATGGAAAAGCAGTTCTCAGGTCTCGAGCTGCAACACGTGCCCCGGGGCACCAACAAAGAAGCCGACGACATCGCCAGGAGAGCATCCAAGCGGCAACCACAAGAGCCTGGTGCTTTGAGGAGCGGCTCTTCAAGCCGTCAGCTACGCCACCTCTTTCAAGCACTACTCAGCCTCGTGAGGAGCACCCACAGCCTCCGGTCATGGGAGCCCCGGCCTGTGGCCCGACCTCAGGAGCTCGGCTGCTCTTGGCGCTCGAGCCCCAGGAGGAATGCTGGACCAAGGAATTCAAGGAGTACCTGACACACGGGGCGCTACCGGAGAAGGAAGAGGATGCGGAGCACGTGGTCCGGCAAGCCACGGCATACTGCATCCAAGACGGCGAGTTATACAGGAAGCGGCCGAACGATGTCACGCTGCGCTGCATCTCCAGCGATCAAGGAAGGGAGCTGCTGATTGACATACACGGCGGGGACTACGGGCATCACTCGTCGTCAAGGACCCTCGTCGGCAAGGTGTTTCGCAGTGGATTCTATTGGCCTACATCACTCAACGACGCAGCCGAGCTGGTGAAGTCCTGCGAAGCTTGCCAATTCCACGCCAAGCAAATCCATCAGCCTGCTCAGGGCCTCCAAACCATCCCTCTCACATGGCCGTTCGCAGTCTGGGGGCTGGACATCTTAGGCCCGTTCCCTCGGGCGCCAGGGGGCTACCGCTATCTCTACGTCGCCATCGACAAGTTCACCAAGTGGGCGGAAGTGGAAGCCGTCCGTACCATCCCGTCCGGCTCTGCCGTCAAGTTCATCAAGGGCCTCGTGAGCCGCTTCGGGGTCCCCAACCGCATCATCACAGATAACGGCTCGCAGTTTACTAGTAACCTCTTCAAAACCTACTGTGCTAACCTTGGAACGCAGATCTGCTACGCTTCGGTGGCCCACCCCAGGAGCAATGGTCAGGCTGAGCGCGCCAACGCAGAGGTCCTGAGGGGCCTCAAGACCAGGACCTTCAAGAAGAAGCTGGAGGCCTGCGGCAGGGGCTGGCACGACGAGCTCCAGTCCGTGCTGTGGTCCATCCGCACCACCGCTACCAAGCCAACGGGCGAGACTCCATTCTTCCTCGTCTACGGAGCCGAAGCAGACCTCCCTCATGAGGTCAAGCATCGCTCCGCGCGGGTCCTGGCGTTCGACGAAATGCAGCAGGACGCCACGCGGGGGATGGATCTTGTGCTGGGGGAGGAACATCGTCGCGAAGCTGCATTAAGGGCGGCAAGGTACCAGCAAGCGCTGCGGCGTTACCACTGCCGCAACATTCGCTCCAGGACGCTCGAGACGGGTGACCTGGTCCTGAGGCGGGTCCTCTCCAGGGAAGAGTTGCACAAACTTTCACCCATGTGGGAGGGCCCGTTCAGGGTCGTCCACATCTCCAGGCCTGGCGCCGTGCGCCTGTAGACGCAAGAAGGGACACCTATCCAAAACGCCTGGAACATCCAGTACCTCCGGAAGTTCTACCCATGAAGCAAGGCCCAGAGCCTGTGAAGAAAGGCCCAGAGCCTATGAAGAAGGCCCGGTGCCTGTGAAGAATCGCCGCCCGTGACACTCTCACGTAATAATGAGTTGGGGCTGTACACACCCCGGAGTCTCAGGAGCGCCGGCCTCAGGCCCTGGGGCTCCCGCCCACGCCTAGTGGCAGCACTTAGCTCCGCGCTGGTGAGAAGACTTGAAGATTAGATTAGGTGCCGGACGCGGCTTTTCATTTGCTTTCCGCAGTTGGCTCACTTTTCCTTAATCGAAGTCGCTCTTGGTGTTCATTGCTGATTTGATTCCCTAGCCTTTTACCGCATTTTTTGGCTCTGGTTAGCTCGTGTTCTATCTCTCGCATACCTCGCGAGGGGGCTACGCAGGTGCCCTCGCGAGCATTTTTCTTCTCTCTGCCTTCTCGCGAGCCACCCTCGTTCGAGCCTGAAAGCTGGCGCATCTCTCCTAATCCGTGCCCCTCGGGTACCGCGATACAAAGCACCAAGTCGAGGCTTGGGTGGACGGCAAATCCTCTAGCGCACCCCCTAACGAATTTTTTGCAGTTTCTGAGCGAACGCAGACACCTCGTGAGGGAAAGGGCGTCCCAAACGCACCAGGTTAAGTTATCTTTGCGCAAAATAACAACACGGCATGGGAATAACACGCACAGTGCAATAACCAAAGGACCACAGTTCGATACACGCCCCTCTGGGCCCATACTGGTTTCGTTTTCTGATGCAGGAAAAAAGAGCTAAACAAAGCGGCGTTGCAGCAATCCGCGGAGGCAGGACCTTAGCGACGCCCCGAGCCTAGCCAGACCACTCCTCGTGCTTCACGGAGGCGCGGCGACGAGATGACCCGCTGCCTCCTTCGAAGCGGGTGCGGTGGCGCGGCGGCTGGTCGTAGCCACCGCTGTTGGAGCTGTTGCCAGAGGAAGAGCCGCCGTAGTTGGAAGAGACGCGGTCACCGCCGAGGGCAGGCTCGCCCTCATCCTCGTCGCGACCGTCACCAAGGCCAAGCACCTCCTCACCGTCGTTCGTCTCGGGGCAGCACCCGGCACGGCGACCATCTTCCCCAAACACCCTCACATAGAGGGTCGATCCACCGTCATACGTGAAGTGGAGCGTGCACCGCCTGCTCAGGCCGCGCGCGCGGGTGAACGTCTGCCGGCCGCGGGCCAGGGCTATGTTGCCCGCGGCGGAAGTCTCGACCGCGACCCAAGAGGCCTTGCTGCAGCAACCATCCGCCTGCAACCAGAGCCCGCCTGGACCAGGGGCCGGCAGTTCATCGACAAAGAAGCGCGGAAGCTTGAGCCAGTTACCGGCCGGGTTCTCCGACCAGACGACGAACTCCGGCGACACCTCCGCTGAATGGAAGCGCGGGCGGGGAGGCCGCGCCACCTTTGCGCCTCCCCTCGTCAGCTGGACCGCCATGGTTGGGACGATCCCCTCTGCGTGGCGCAGCGCCGCCTCGACGGTGGGCCACGGCGGGGGTCGTGGCGTGCTTGCGCGGACGGCCGCGACCGTGCTTGGGCGCCGGAGAACCGGGGCCCTCGCGAGGGGCCTTCCCCTTCTCGGCGGCAGAGAACTTCCTTCGTGGCGCCATCGGTGGCATTGCAAGCAATGGAGCAAAGAAGAAGCAAGCAAGCGAGGAAGAGATGGGCGACGGGGGCTCCGCCCCCTCCCCATTTATAGCGGAAGAAGGCCAACCGCCGTCTCCCACGATCGCAGGTAATGATGGTTTTCCTTGCATGTCGCAGGGATTTGTCAAGTCGTGTAGTTGCCGAGGCAGCGTGGGGAAGCAGAGACGCCCACGTCCAATCAACCGCCACGCATCAACCGAGGCCACACGCTTTTGGGGCCCGCGGTGCTCCGGACTTGACCCTTGGCTTTGCCGCGAACCCAAGCCCGAGCGCACCTTGGGCCCGGGGGCTACTGTCAGCGTTCTGGGAATGGGGGTCCCCAGACTTGCCTGCCTGCGGCCCACGGCATGGCTAAGCCAGCAGGCCCTACGGCCCATCTTCATCAACAAGGCATCCAAGACCCTCGCGAGGGTCCAAGCCTCGCGAGGCGGACAACGCAAGACCTCCTCTGGAGTGGCCTAGCCAGGCAGGCTCACGAGGAGCAGAGATATCAAGGCGGGGCAAACCTCACGAGGCCCTCGAGACGTAATCCGTGACGAACGACACCAGGCGGGCGCCAGCGCGTGCAGCGTCCTTATGTCCTCTTTGGTGCTAAGGAGGCCAGCGCAGGCGAAGAGTACCGAGGCATCAGGCAAAGGTTGCTATATTGGTGCAACGAGACCAAGACCAGGAGGACGGCAAGACGGAGGTCATCGTGGAGCCCAAGACGGCGTCACCACCAGAGCTTTCCGCAGGCGAAGACCACTTTTGTCAGGATAGCTTGTACCAGCTGTCCCCCTTCAAATTCGCCCGCTGTTGTTGGCTCCCTTCCCGCTCGATATTTGGGAAGAGGACCAGGGCCTATATAAGTAGAGCTAGCCACCATAGTAGAGGCAATCTCATCTTAGCTTGATCCAACCTGATCGACAGCCTGCCCACAAGAACACCTCAACCTCAGGAGGCTGTTCTTCCCTTGTACTATTCATCATCAGCCCAAGAGGCAATCCACCACCACCACACTGGAGTAGGGTATTACACCACAACGGTGGCCCAAACCAGTATAAACCTCGTGTCTTTCTGTGTTGTGAGTTCGATGAGTTCGTCCACGAGATCTTAGCGAGCTAGGGCGTAGATCGGTAGGAGGGAAAGACTTCGCGCGCACCCCAGTGTTCAAACCTTAAGGGTTTGCCGGAACCCCACATCCTACACCTTCCATGGGGCCATTGCTCCTAAGCTGGCTCTAGCTCAGAGGATTGTTGAGCTAAAGAACAAAATTGACTATGAAAAAGCTTAGTTCAAGAAGCATATGGCCAAGCTCAGTGTGACTGATGTCCAAAACTTCAAGCAAATGATGCATGAGCTCAAGGAGGCCTTTCACAAGAAACGTGACGAAGCTAAAGGTTCACGCGAGCGCATGAAACTCCTTGCTGCCAAATGTGTTCAAGCTTACAATGAAGCTGAGAAGCGCAAGGCACTTGGGCGTCCCGGCATCGACCCCAAGATGGCTGCCAAGAAGAAGAAGCCTGTAGTGGACCAAGCTGAAGCATCCAGGAGGGAAGAACCTCGCATTGTCTTCCCCGCTAGTATGACAGGCGTGAAGCCAAAGGTCCCCACAGTGGCTTCAGAACTCAAGAAAACAAGGATAGCCAAAGCCAAAGCCAGAAAGCGCAAGTCCAAGAACACCACTGATGAAGCTCCACCAACCAAGAAGAGAAAAACCAAGAAGAAAGATCGGGCTGCTCCCACAGAGCCCCTTGTCGTCGAGCTAATCTCAGTTGCTCGTCCTGCGTCTGCACACCAAGAGCGTCGTTTGATTGTTCACGAGCCTGCTACCACAGAGGCTCCTGAAGCTCAAGAAGAACCAGCTGTTGACCACACCGCAGCTGAAGACATTGGTCCCCAAGACAATGTAAAAGATGATGAAGTCCTTCCTCAGATCGAGCACAACATGGTATCATCGCCTGTTCTCACGAACAGCGAACTCATTAGCATTGGTCGTCCTTTGACGCCAATTGCTCAGGATGATTCATGGGCTGATCACCCTCAAGACTCCCCCGGTCAAGAAGAATCACCTCGTACTCCCCCAACTCAAGTCACCACTCCGGTGCTTGATGATGAAGACTTTGTGGCCCAGACAACTCCATCTCCACAAGCGTCGCCAGCGTTTCACAGGCTTTGTAAAGGACCAAGGCCACAAGTCACTCTTTCGAGTGTTCCAGAAGGAGAAGAGCACCACTCAGTATCTCGCCAAGTATTTCCTGAAGCCTCTCCAACTGCGAACATCTCCGAGTCTGAAGCCAAAGCTGCTGAAGACATTCCGGCTGCATTAGCCGATGAACAAGAAGAACTCCGTCTAGAAGAAGAACGTGTTGCTACACCCCCGTCCAACCAAGAAGTTGTTCTCGAAGAGAAAGTGTCCGCCCCTCCAGCTACTCAAGTGGAGGTTGATAACATTGAGGCGGGCACAAACGTCAATACTGAAGCCAATGACGTTGTCATGGCTGAAGCAAATGTGGCACCTGAAGTTAATGTGGTGCTAGAAGTAAATGCACCTGAAGCCCACCTGAAGCCAATGCTGCACCTGAAGCAAATCTGCAGCCTGAAGTTAATGCCAATGCCACTGCTCCTGTACCACCTCCAAGGCCACACACCATTGAGCAAGCATTTGATCGTGGTCAGCTGGTTACTGTCAGATGGCCCATACTGGTTCCTCCACCTGCTGCCGGTCCACAATTTGACTATCATGTAGAGCACATGCCTCAGGTCCAGAAGCCTAAGCCAAGGTTGCCAAGGTTTCCAGGTACTGCAACCTCCTCAGGATCTTTCAATACAAATGGCTTCATTGCACACAACACTTTCTTTGATAGTGCCAAGAACCCCTACTCCAAGCCAAGAATTTCATCTGATCGATTCTGGAGCTATCAGCAGCGCAGTTACTATTCATGTGTACTTTATGATCAAGGGAGCATCTTTCCACATATGCGTCTAGACTGTGAAGCTATTGCTGGACTGCCCTGCTTAGAAGAAGCCCTTGACTGTTTCCGGGATGCTGGTCTGCTAAAATTTGTGACTGACAAAGAGCACTGGAACGAAGAGCTACTGCTACAATTCTATGCCACCCTCCACATTCGCGGCTACAACAGGGATCCAAAGACATGGATCCTTGAGTGGATGACAGGAAATGTACATCACGAAGCCAAAGCTCTTGACATTATTGAGCTCACTGGTCTGCCCACTCCAGGTGAACTATATGAACCTGGTTGTCAGCTTCACCGCAATGCTTTGGAGAGCATCTTCCAGAAGCCTGAGCCCAACATGAGCCAAATGCTGAGCATGATGAAGCCACTGCCACGCGATGCTGAATATCCACGGGAATTCTTTGTTGAAGACCTAGAGTATCTGCCCCGCACTATTTATCATATCATCAGGCGAACTCTATGGCCTGTCAAGGGACATTCCTCTACAGCGAAGCTTGAAGGAGCAATGAAGACATTGGTCTTTTATATCTTCAATGGCATCAGCTTCAATGCTCAAGACTTCTTTATCAGGCAATTGGCTGCATCTGGCTCTGATCTTTTTGGATTGAAATTCTATGCTCCATGGGTTATGCGCCTTATCAAGCTTCACTCTGCGGTCAACTATCAGCCGTCTGCGCGCAACCATCTAATATTCTTGCCAGAGGTTGATATGTCTGTCGAAGCCATATACCCAGAGCCTGCCAAGGAGCCCATTTATCTTCACAATGCTGATCATCAAAGCTTCACTCAACCCATTGAAGGAGTTCTGGCTGCCACTCGTGTTTATCCTTTGGCTGGCAATACACGTGCACCTCATCGTGCCCATACTGAAGCCACTGAAAGCACAATAGCTCAAAGGCCTCGCAAGCATTCTCGTGTTCTTAATGACCGAGAGCTTCTCGTTGCCTTACATCAAAAGCAAGATAAGCATCACTACTGGCTGAAGCATCAGATGCAAAGCCTCTTGGTGGACGTCAATCGCATTCGCAACCTTGCCACCAAGAATGCATTTGTCACTCACGAAACCTGTCGGAGGTCATGGAAGAGTCTGACATTGCTCAGTGCTGAAGCTGATCTTCAAGACGATGGCTTCACAGAGAGATTCAAGTTTGATTCCACTCCTCCCAGGAACGTTGTCTTGCGTCGGACTCCCTCTCTTGAAGACTCTGACTATTCATCCTCAGCTGCAACTGTTAATGCCAGAGTCATTGATGACGAAGATGATGCTACTTCACCACCTCCAACTTCGGCGCATATCGACACTGCACCAAGTTCTTCTGCACCACCGAACCTCAACGACGACCCTGCTGCTTCACCTACTCCTCATGGGAACGAGTAGAGGCTCTATGTTTTCAAACCTTTTTGGTCCATACTGACAAAAGGGGAGAAGCATATGAGTTGATAGCCTTCAAGCGGGTCCATATGGGTGGTTGCTTTATATTTTTCCAAGTGCTTACAACTCTCGCTTTTGATACATTTGGTTCTTTGAGTTGTAACACTTAAACTTGATGGTCGTCTGCTACTTTCTCTGCTATTCTATGATGCGATGATAAATTCCACATGTGCGATGATAAATCCCGCACGAAGTCATATTGCAGACGTCCATTTTTCATTATGCATGTCATTATCTTCGTTATATCTAATCATGCATGATGAATTGCCTTCATAAGTTGAAGAGGATCTCCACAAGTACAACCTGCCATGTGCATTTGCATTCCAAAAGCAGAATACTTATATGCACATCTTCAGGGGGAGCCTTTTGCCACTTATGAAGACAATATCTTAATCCTTTACAATTTCACATACTTTTATCCCCGTTGAAAACTTCAACCAGTTTTTCATCAATCACCAAAAAGGGGGAGATTGTAAGTGCATCTAGTGCCACCCCTAGTTGGTTTTGGAGTATTGACGACAAACCTGGTTGAGGGACTAACATGTTTGTGAGAATTGCAGGATAACACAGGTAGTAGTCCCTCATAGATTTGGTTTACCTACCGGAGATGACCCCTAAAAATGTGTGAAGACATTGAAGACAATGGTGGTCTGTGAAGATATTCACATTGAAGACTATGACATGAGAAGACATCGCATGAAGACTATGGAGCGCGAAGACTTATTTGTTTCACTGTTTCCTTTTCTTCTTTGTTGAGTCATAGGAACCACCGTACTGTTAAGTGGGGTCCAAGTGAACAAAGTCAGAGTGACTGAAGTGATGCTCAACCAAATCCTATGTCTTCAAGCGAAGACAATGAGAGCAAATCTTATCCAGAGTTGGATGAGTCAGCTTAACTTGTAGCCCAAGTCAAGCTGCCGCGTGTGTTTGAAATCTGACCGTTGGAACACGTGTCAGTTCCTTAGTGACCCAGGGTCATTTCGGACAAATCAGGTCGGTTGCCTAGTGGCTATAAATAGCCCACCCCCTACACCATAAATTGGTGGCTGCTCAGAGTTAGTGCACGGCTTTTGTCGTTTGAGACCAGCCCACCTCCGAAGCTTTTGAGAGAGAGAGATCCTTGCGAGGACAAAGCCCAAACACCTAGAGCCAAAGAGTGTTAGGCATCAGTGAAGTCTTTCTGTCCGCGTGACCTGAAGACTTGTTACACTTGAGGACTGTGAATCCTCCAGCCGGTTAGGCATCGCGTTCTGAGCATCCAAGAGTCATTGTGGATCGCCGGTGAACGAAGTTTGTGAAGGTTTGGAAGTCTACCTTGAAGACTTACCAGAGTGATTGGGTGAGGACTGTGTGTCCTTAGCTCAAGGGGAATAAGGTGAAGACGTGGTCTTCTGAGTTGAATCTCAGCCTCCCTAACTAGACGTACAGTTGTCACAGCAACTGGAACTGGTCCAACAAATCCTTGTCCTCTCCAAGAGACCGGTTCTATCTTCTCCCTCTCTTTACTTATAGTTTGTCTTCATGAAGTCATTGCCTGTTTGCACTATCTATTTGACTTCACTGTGTACCTACTTGTTCTGATTGGCTTCATACTATCTTCCATCCTGATCATTACTACCTAGCTGCTATTAGTCTTCGTGCTTTCACTTCATTGAATACTTGACTATGGCTTGCCTAGTGTAGTCTACCTTCCGCTGCATGTCAATAGGTTCATTTCTATTGTTTGTCTTCGAAACTCCCATGTTTTGAAGACTTTCATAAAAATCGCCTATTCACCCCCCTCTAGTCGATAACTAGCACTTTCATCTCCCCCTGAGGGGGAAGGAAGAAGAGGGCGGCCTCCACTAGTCTGGAGGCAGGAGCGTCCAAGAGGGGGAAGGGTTCCCTCGCTTATAACCCCACGTGGGATGTTGACAGCAACCCAGAGCCGCGCCCTCGAAACAAGCCCCTGGCCGCATCATAAGTGCTAAAAACACTGATGCGCCCATATGTCCGGCCTCTCTACTTCACAGTTTTAATATGTTGAATTATGCAATTGCAGTCTGGCTCGCGACAACTCCCTGCGATCCTCATCGGGGGATTCGCTGGATTCGAAGGCGATGGCCAGCGAGTCACCACCGACGGCTCACTCTCCCCAGGCCAAGGGCGACGCCGAGGTGCTGTCCCGAAGGACCTTCCCCGGTCAGGGAGAGGTTCAGGAGGTCGTCAAGGTGGCGCCAGAGGATGACTCCTCGGCCGCCGGACACACGGGGGAGAAAGCCCCCATGGAGACTGGCGATGGGGGCCATATCCAATTCGGCCCCCATCCGAATACATTTCCGGAGTCCTATACGGCTCCGGATTCGACGAGCGGCCTCCTTCGGGAGGAGGAGGTGTGCCTATTCCGCCGGTGACCTCTGTCCAACCAGAGGCACCGGATAATCTGTTGGAAGCACTACGAGGCGCTTCCATTGTGGAGGAACACCGTGTCCTTATGGGTACGGTGGTTGAGAGGGTTCAGTCCGTCAAGAGCGGACTGATCGAAGCCTGCACCAGTCTGTTGATAGGCTTTGAGGTAAGCGTCACAAAAGAAAAAGTCATGGTATAGACAGTAGCCCCTGAGACACTTTCCGGTGTTCGGAAAGAAAAGACGGACAGAGGATCAAATAATTTTCGCAGGGAACTAACTAAATATGTCTTGTGTGAATGTGCAGGCGTCGTTGCTGGCTGCAACCTCTCATGTTGCTGAGGTCTCCAGACTAAAGCAGGGTCTGGAGCAGGCTGAAGAAGAGCTCGGCCTTGTGAAAAGGCAGCTGGAGGACAAGCAAGGTATGTGGTGACTTGCTGTATATTCGGAAAGAATAAATGATGTGTGCTGACCATAGTGCTATGATATTTGTAGGAGCAGCTACTGAGGTTGAAACCCTCAAGAAAGCGCTGGCCGAGGGTGAGGAGAGGGCGGTGAAGGAACAAGCCGCCCGCAAAAAGCATGAGGCCAGGGTTGGGGAGGTCCAACAGGAGCTCCAGGACGCCTTGAAGAAATACGAGTCCTTGGAGCGCCAGCATGCGGACCAAGAGTCCGAACTCGCGAAGGCCCGCCAAAGCGCACAAGAGGCCCGGGCCGAAGCCCAAGGTGCCCTCCAGGAAATCCAAGAGGCCAAGAAGATCGCGGCGGGTAAGGCTTTTATTATGCAAAGAAAGTATGTGGAGAAGAGGTATCTCTTACTGACCCGGATTTGGAGTTCTCCAGGGGCGTTTGCGGATCTGCCGCGCAGCGTTTCTGACGTTGCCAAATTCTTTCGAGACGAAGAGGGGAGCTCAATGGAGAAGCTGTTTTGGTTGCAATACCTTGCGCCAGAACATCCGGTGCCCTTTAGCGATCAGCTAAAACAGCTGGTTGAGCTGCATAGGGTGGCCGAACTGGCCATGAAGGACTTAATAATCCGGCTGTGGCCTGCCGAAGCCATACCCAGCAGCTACTTTGGTCTCGTGAAGTGGCTAGTCAATGCCTGCCCTCGGCTTGACGGCATCAAGCGGTCGGTCTGTATTGAAGGTGCGCGGATGGCCTTCGCCCGTGTCAAGATGCAGTGGGCGAAGATGAACGCCGTCACGGTCGCAACCGAGGGACCGCCCGCGGGCAAGGAGCACCGCACGCTGGAGCGATATTTTAACGATGTCCTGGAGGGATCCTGCATTGTGGCGGAGCAATGTGCGAAGGATGTAATCTTTGAATGAATATATTCATATTGTCTCGCCCTGTATTATGAAACAAGTTCGGCTATGTAATATAATGCCTGTTTAATATTTTACCTCCTGTGCGGCCATGTTTATGAAATTTTGAGAGTTGGCCAGTCGTCGGCTCCAGCCCCCATGTAGGTAGTACGGGGGTGTTCGGGATGTAATCTAAACACTCTTGATCCAATTGTTTGGTCCTTGAAGGAGGTGTTTAGCGCAACGAACCAGGCAATCGGACTATGTGGCTTTAACACCCTCACTTAGCCATAGGAGTTTGACAATGAAAATTTAGGCGCAGCCCCTAGTATCCGAACTAGGCTACTGTAAACACCTGATCGGGTAAAAGCTGATTCATCGCATAATGCGGAAAAAATCGCTAAAGATTTGAAACCTCTAAAGAGCTCACCGGCTCTCGCCGTATCATGACAGTCAGTTTTCGGCTTTCTCTACTGAGGTGCTCATCCGGATAAACCAGGACACAATCGCAGTAGTTCTCCCTTTACTACCCTAGCCGATATAGCGGAATGTAAGGTAGTAAGCACAGGAGCCGGGCAACCCAACTATTGACCAAAGACATGATCCGGAGCCAATGCATATAATGCTAAATTCGGGGTGCCGAACTGTACTGTAAAGAGTGTTCGGACTTTGTTGCCGTATTATGGGTCGCAATGAAGCCCCTGGCAGATTTAAGCGTACCAAAGTGTACGGGTGCAACTTGAGAAGATTATCAAGAAAGGAAAAAGGAGGTAGTAAGCTAATGCCGCAGAAGTTGGGCCGCCAACTGTTTCCATTATAGTTTGATTAATACATCAAAGCGTATTTGTACAAGTGGTGCGATAAGCAACCGGGCTATATAACATGCCACGACCAAGGGAGAGCTGCGTGCGGGTCCTAAAGACATGTAGGGTGATTGTTAAAGAGACCACCTAGAGGTTCCCTTGTATGCCAGTGCTTCTTGCCATCTTGATGTGTCCATCCTATTGAGAGGACCGATGATCAGGTCGTCCGAAGAAGCCTGCAGAAAAGAAACCTGAAAAGGATAAAAAAAAGAAAAATTGAAAGTATGTGTGTCCAGGAGCGGTCGAGCCGTATTATGGATCACAAGCTAGTTATTCCTCCGTCTATGCCCATGGTATTTTGAGTGCGTAGTTATGTACGCGCGGTACGAATGCCGCCACTTGTCTGGGATTGGGACGGAGCCAAATTGCTATTCGAGCTCCTGACGAGCTGGGCTGTCCTGCAGCAGAGTAGTCCGGACTCGTTTGACAGTGTCCGGGAGTTCGACCGACGAATTAAGGTTCTGCTTGAGAAGGCCGCTCTGTACTTCTGCTGCTAACGCAACGGTGTGCTCCTTTGTACGGAGGGAGCGTTGTATGTTTCCATTAACTGTTATGACGCCGCGTGGTCTGGGCATCTTGAGCTTGAGATAAGCGTAGTGTGGCACCGTGTTGAATCGAGCAAATGCGGTTCGTCCCAGCAGTGCATGATAGCCACTGCGAAAGGGGACGATATCGAGATTAACTCTTTGCTTCGGAAGTTTTCCGGAGATCCGAAGACAACCTGTAGGGTGATTGAGCCCGTACAACGGGTCTCTAGACCTGGTATTACTCCTTTAAAGGTAGTCTTTGTGGGCTTAATTCTTGAGGGATTAATGCCCATTTTGCACGCTGTATCCTGATAGAGCAGGTTCAGGCTGCTACCACCGTCCATGAGGACTCGCGTGAGGTGGAATCCATCAATGATTGGGTCGAGGACTAGTGCGGCTGAACCGCCATGACAGATACTGGTCGGATGGTCCCTGCGATCAAAAGTGATCGGACAGGAAGACCATGGGTTGAACTTTGGGGCGACTGGCTCCATCGCATAGACATCCCTGAGCGCGTGCTTGCATTCCCTCTTGGGGATATGGGTAGCGTATATCATGTTCACCGTTTTAACTTGGGGAGGGAACTTCTTCTGTCCTCCTGTGTTCGATGGCCGGGGCTCCTCGTCATCGTCCTCGCTTTGCGATCCGTTCTCCTTGTTTTCGGCATTTAACTTGCCGGCCTGTTTGAAAACCCAACAGTCTCTGTTGGTATGATTGGCTGGTTTATCAGGAGTGCCGTGGATTTGGCATGGACGATTGAGTATGCAGTCCAGGCTGGATGGGCCCGAGTTGTTCCTATTGTATGGCTTCTTCCGCTGACCGGACTTGGAGCCACTGAATCCGGCATTGACCACCGTGTCATCGGTATTGTTCCCATTGTTTCGACGCTTATGTCTGTTGCGTCGGGGCTTGCCGTTGCTGTCCTTAGCTTCGGAGGTGCCAGGTTCGCTTGCATTATTATTGCCACAGGCTAGCCAACTATCTTCACCCGCACAGAAGCGGGTCATAAGTGCCATAAGGGCTGCCATGGACTTCGGCTTTTCCTGCCCGAGATGTCGGGCGAGCCATTCGTCGCGGATGCTATGCTTAAAGGCCGCTAGGGCTTCGGCATCCGGACAGTCGACGATCTAGTTCTTTTTAGTTAAGAACCTAGTCCAGAATTTCCTGGCTGGATCTCCGGGCTGTTGGACTATATGACTTAAGTCATCTGCAAGGTCGGACATATGTTCCTTGGATGTTGTCGAGGAAGGCTTCTTCCAAGTCTTCCCAGCTGCCAATGGAGTTTTCGGGCAGACTGTTCAACCAGTACCGAGCTGGTCCTTTGAATTTTAGTGGGAGGTATTTGATGGCGTGGAGATCATCGCCGTGGGCCATATGAATATGGAGAAGAAAATCCTCGATCCATACCGCGGGGTCTGTTGTCCCATCATATGATTCGATGTTTACGGGTTTGAACACTTTTGGGAATTCGTGATCCATCACCTCGTCAGTGAAGCAAAGGGGGTGTGCGGCGCCTCTGTATCGGGCCACGTAGCGACGTAGCTCGGATGGAGTCCGTCTGCGGTTCTCGGCCCGGGCGTGAGTATGATTGTTGCGTCCGGCTAGATAGCCGTTGTTGCGTGTCGAGGCGCGTCCCCGTGATCCATAGATCGATCTGTTCTGACCTGCTCTACTGTCCAAGCCCTGCCGCAGGTCGTAGGTATGTCCCCGAGCTGTTTTATCTCTGCCTTTACGGTGAGGTGGGGCGGGCTGGTGTTCGGCTTGAGTTGCCGCTTTGTCCCAACCACGTGGTGGTCGGTCAGCCGCATTGCGCGATGATGGTACGGGCTCCAGCGCCTCATCATCGAACTGAGGTAGCAATTTACGCTTCGAGTAACTTTTGGCTGGGCGCTTGAGGCCGTATTCCTCGGCTGCCAGGACATCAGTCCATCTATCGTTGAGCAGATCTTGATCAGCTTGAAGCTGCTGCTGCTTCTTTTTCAGGCTCCTTGCAGTGGCTATTAGACGGCGCTTAAAGCACTCCTGCTCGAGAGGTTCCTCAGGCACGATAAAATCTTCGTTGCCGAGGCTCACCTCCTCCTCGGAGAGCGGAAGATAGTTACTGTCCTCTGAGTCTTCGTGTATGGCCTGTTCATCAGGGCTAACTTTCTCGTTTTCCCGTTCGTCTTGTTCGGAAGTTGCCTCAACGGGGTCTTCATTGTCTTCGGCACCGTCCGGAGTGTTATCTTCTCCTGTGCCGGTGTTGCTGTCTTTGCTGCGGCGTGATTTAGAGCGGCGCCACTGACGCCGGCGCTTTGGTTGTATCTTAGGAGGTTTATCCTCAACTGGATCTTCCTTGTCATCGCCGCTATTCTCTTTTGGTGCATCCACCATGTATACGTCATACGAGGAAGTGGCCGTCCAACGTCCGGTAAACGGTGGATTTTGGGCCTCTTCTTCTCCGGCATCGTCGTCCATACCGTCGATGTCTTCGGAGCCGTAATCGAGCGTGTCGGTTAAGTCCTCGACAGTGGCTATGAAGTGGGCGGTGGGTGGGAAACGAAATTCTCCGTCATCAGCCTCCAGTTTGAACCGGATATAATTCGGCTGTGAGTCCCCTACTAAGGAGAGTGTTTTTAATGAGTTTAGCACGTGGCCTAAAGGTGAGTGCCGGAAGACGTCCGCGGAGCTGAATTCGACGATCGACGCCCGATCAAGCTCGTCATGCGCGGACGCACATGCTTCAGAACCTGTAACCGGAAACGTGCCCGAGATTCCGGTTACATAGATCCCACTTGAGGTTGGGTTTGTGTGCGGCTCCAGCGCCGCTAAGTCTGCGGCCTCCGTGGCGGGGTTGATCCTACCGTCCTTGGATGGCGTGATCTGCTCCGGATCTAGGGCCAAAGCAGTTGCAGGCGCTATCTCCTGTATATGGTCCGATGACAGATTTAAGTCGTGTTCATCATGGTGACAGGGAGCGGCTACCGTGGTCTCGAATCCGTCGAAGATCAAGTCTCCGCGGATATCCGCGACGTAGTTCAAGCTTCCAAATCTGACCTGATGGCCAGGGGCGTAGTTTTCGATCTGCTCCAGATGGCCAAGCGAGTTGGCCCGCAGTGCGAAGCCGCCGAATACAAAGATCTGTCCGGGGAGAAAGATTTCCCCTTGGTCAGCATCGTTGTAGATGATCGAAGGGGCCATCAAGCCTTTTGACGACGGCACAGTGGAACTCTCAATGAAAGCACCAATGTCGGTGTCAAAACCGGCGGATCTCGGGTAGGGGGTCCCGAACTGTGCGTCTAAGGTCGATGGTAACAGGAGACAGGGGACACGATGTTTACCCAGGTTCAGGCCCTCTCTATGGAGGTAATACCCTACTTCCTGCTTGATTGATCTTGATGAATATGAGTATTACAAGAGTTGATCTACCACGAGATCGTAATGGCTAAAACCCTAGAAGTCTAGCCTGTATGACTATGATTATGATGATCCTTCTACGGACTAAGCCCTCCGGTTTATTTAGACACCGGAGGGGACTAGGGTTGTACAAAGTCGGTTACAGAGAAAGGAATCTTCATATTTGGACGCCAAGCTTGCCTTCCACGCCAAGGAGAGTCCCGTCCGGATACGGGAGTGAGTCTTTGGTCTTCATATCTTCACAGCCCATCAGTCCGGCCCACGTCTAGCAGGTCGGACGCCCGAGGACCCCTTAGTCCAGGACTCCCTCACCCATCCGTTAGATTAGCATTAATGATCGTTTAGTTTTATTGCTATTGCTTTCTTCATGACTTATACATGTTCCTCTGACTATGAGATTATGCAACTCCCGAATACCGGAGGAACACCTTGTGTACTATCAAACATCACAACGTAACTGGGTGATTATAAAGATGCTCTACAGGTGTCTCCGATGGTGTTTGTTGAGTTGGCATAAATCGATATTAGGATTTGTCACTCCGTGTATCGGACATGTATCTCTGGGCCCTCTCGGTAATGCACATCATTATAAGCCTTGCAAGCAATGTGACTAATGAGTTAGTTGCGGGATGATGCATTACGGAACGAGTAAAGAGACTTGCCGATAACGAGATTGAACTAGGTATGATGATACCGACAATCGAATCTCGGGCAAGTAACATACCGATGACAAAGGGAACAACGTATGTTGTTATGCGTTTTGACCGATAAAGATCTTTGTAGAATATGTAGGAGCCAATATGAGCATCCAGGTTCCGCTATTGGTTATTGACCCGAGATGTGTCTCGGTCATGTCTACATAGTTCTCGGACCGTAGGGTCCGCACGCTTAACGTTCGATGATGATTTGTATTATGAGTTATGTGATTTGATGACCGAAGTTTGTTCGGAGTCCCAGATGAGATCACGGACATGACGAGGAGTCTCGAAATGGTCGAGAGGTAAAGATTCATATATTGGAAGGTTACATTCGGACACCGGAATGGTTCGGGTTGTTTCGGAGTGCCGGGGGT
The DNA here is from genome assembly GCF_002575655.3 of Aegilops tauschii subsp. strangulata. Classification (NCBI taxonomy): domain Eukaryota; kingdom Viridiplantae; phylum Streptophyta; class Magnoliopsida; order Poales; family Poaceae; genus Aegilops; species Aegilops tauschii. The sequence goes on from NC_053037.3 coordinate 348,470,912, forward strand.
TACCGGAACCCCCGGGAGGTTAATGGGCCACCATGGGCCTTAGTGGAGAAGAGAGAGGGCCGGCCAGGAGGTGGCGCGCGCCCCCCTTGCCAATCTGAATTGGACAAGGGGTGGGGGCGTCGCCCCCCTTTCCCTCTCCTACTCCTCCTCTCTTTCCCCCTTTGCTACTCCGGAAAAGGAAAAATGAGAGGGGAATCCTACTAGGACTCGGACTAGGGAGTCCTAGTAGGAATCCCCACACTTGGCGCGCCCCTAGGGGGCCGGCCTCCTCTTCTCCCCCCTTTATATACGGAGGCGGGGGGCACCCCAAAGACGCACCAAGTTTTCTCTTAGCCGCGTGCGGTGCCCTCCTCCACAGTTACACACCTCGGTCATATCGTCGTAGTGCTTAGGCGAAGCCCTGCGCCGGTAACATCATCATCACCGTCGCCACGCCGTCGTGCCTACGGAACTCTCCCTCGTCCTCAACTGGATCAAGAGCTCGAGGGACGTCACCGTGCTGAACGTGTGCTGAACACGGAGGTGCCGTATGTTCGGTACTTGGATCGGTTGGATCGCGAAGATGTTCGACTACATCAACCGCGTTACTAAACGCTTCCGCTTTTGGTCTACAAGGGTACGTGGACACACTCTCCCCACTCGTTGCTATGCTTCTCCTAGATAGATCTTGCGTGATCTAGGAATTTTTTTAAAATACTACGTTACCCAACAAATGATGCACCTGAATCCGAATGTAATCACCATGTGAATTATCTGACAATCCACTTCCAGAACCTTGCCCGCCTTCTCTTTATCGGCTTCTTGACAATGTCTTCGTAGCCATATGGGAGCTTGTGGATTTGCAACCAAAATTTCATATACATGAATTGCGCATCTTCCGCATGACTCGGACAATCATACGGAAGGAGCAACATTTCCCAAAAGCGAAAGTTCCATGGACCATGATGCATGATCCGTTCCCAGTCACCCAAACAAGAAGCCCTCATCACGAAGAGGTTGGCGCCGACCAATAGGAATCGCACCTCCTATGCGGGGTTCCAGATAGCCCTCATCTCGCGAAAAAACGCCCCCCGACCGACATATTTCTCCATGTGCACGTGCGCCAGGGCAAGCCAACAGACTCGCTCGTTGATCTCCGGGTCCTCCTTGTCGATCACCAGATCGCCGAACCCCTCTTCAGCAAGATCCTATTTTGTGAAAAAAATCATCTATGTCATCCGGGCCGCAAGCCCCCGCACCACCACTTGTAGCCGACTGCGCAGCCGAGGGGGATGCCATAGCGCTAGCAAGAGGATCTTGTCGTCGAGTTTCAGGGGAATCGATTAAGGACTCGCCGGCAAGGAGTCACCGAGAGGACTTTCAAATCCTAGCCACCGCTTATTGGAGCCTCAGTTAACTGTGAGGCCTTTAAAATTCGGGTGGACAGTGAGTTAGAAAACTAGGCACGCCCAACCGATCCCTCTCCAAAGGCTTCCAACTCGAAGTGAGCAGATTCCAGAATGTTGTTCTGTGGGCCCGCCGACCATGAAGGCTCGAACGTGTGGTGCGCCGTGCGTCGCTTCCTCTGTGGTGGAACGCGAAGCGGAAAATTCACACCACAGCCCACGCCGAATAACGAGACGAACCCTTCTTCCACCCCTCTCTCTCTCCACTCGTCCAACTGGACAAGAGCCACGAAACCTGCGTCGGTCGGTTCATGGCGTGCAGCTTCTCCCCTTCCTCCGCCACGCGGCTCCAGGCGGTGGACGCGGCGGCCGTGAAGAACGCAAGGGTTCCCCTCAAGGCGTCCGTCTCGCCCGCGCCGAGATCGCTGGGCGGCTGCAGGGCTGCCCGCCAGGAATTCGAGGGCGCGACACAGGATCCAAGCGTCTCAGGTACTGCCTGTCAGCTCCCTAACTAACCCTCCCATCAAGGTTTCGTCGCTGACTCGATTTCTGTACCATCGCTGCTGTTACCCGTGTAACCGTGTGAGGAAATCAGATCAGAGTCGCGCAACGATACGGTCACTCTGCCCGACGATGGCAGGAAGCTGGGTAGGATTGAAATGAAGAGAGTACATATCTCTTTGAACTATATGTTCATGTTCAAATGTTGCACGCCCTGTGACTTAAGAAACCCAGTAGTTTGTAATGATATCTAATTGAAACAGGTGGGCACAATGCTCTGATTCTGTCGATTTATGCTCGATTGCAGAGGCTTTAAATTCATCTTAGCAATCCGTGGCAAAATTCAGAAGTAATCACCACCTTCCCCATGTATAGCAGTATAGGCATAGCTAGGATCCTTGTTCTGAACTTCCCACGGTACCAGTTGTTGTTATCAGCAGTTTACTGACGCTGCCATCTCGTCTTCTGAAGTTTCTTCGGCACGCACCCAGTTGGATCTCCTGGAGCAACTGACGTCGTCCTCCACACCTAATGGCACCGGTACCTTCCATACTACAAAATCACCATACTTCCTTCACGTTCCTCATCCCCTCTCTCATTGATAACTAACAGCATTACATCCCCTTATGCTCAGAGAATGACACCGCTACGGAAACCCGTGTGCTCACTACCATCCGTGAGCAGCTGGTAGAGCTGTACGGTGACAGGGGAGGCGAATTCACATTCACCCTCCCGTTGGGCAAGAGGCTCAGGGAAGGCCTCAAGACCCTCAACACCCTCACCGTCTCACAGAGAAGGAACATCAAGAGGCAAGCCATGCTCACCAAGGTTAGCGGGAGGAACGACTCGGTCTTCTTCGCGACTGTCGGTGCATTCGTCCTCGTGCCGCCTATCGCCATTTTAGCCATCGCTGTCTTAACTGGTTATGTCCAGCTCTTGCCATGAATCAAGAGGTTTTTAGTGGTCATCTTCAGACCTTTTCATACACATGAAGGCACTTTGGCTCCGCCAGAGAATTGTATGTCTGTATATATAGTTAGAATTTGTATATGGAGCATGTAGGTTTTTATCCATTAAGCAGCAGATATGGCATAAGTATGTTTTATCCATTAGGCACAAGGAACATCAATACAATATTAAACTCAACAAGGAGGGTCAAAAATAAGATTAGCACCGTACGCTTTGATATTGACAATCTGAAGAAATGTTGCACAAAGAACATGAAGACTAAAGGTGCATTTCAACTACGGTTCTGAAACTTCTGATAATTTCTTCTTCCCTGATGATCAGAAATGTAATGATGCATCTGACTGCTTCCCACAAGCTGTTCAAATGGTGTCTTGAAACAAGATCTAAAATCATTTCTCAAGCTACAACACCAGAGGTCCCAATCCTCTGCAATCTCAACACAAGTATACAAGCTGTACAATCTTGTTCAAACGCACACTTCTCAAACCAAGCAAGTTACCAGAGGATTTAGTAGCATTTACCATCTCCCCTTGACCAACCTCACAACATCCATCAATCTTCACACTGACTTCTGCCTTCTCTTATTCGAAGACGTCACTCTTGCACCATGCCCAGCTCTTTCCGAAGAGTTGTAGGATAGGTCCTGTGATTATCGTTCGGTCTTAGCTGCTCGACCGGGAGGCGTCCTTGCTTGATCATGTAGCTCCACCTATCTATCAAGAGGTAGAAAAAAGCTAGGAAGGAGATCTCAACTGTAAGGAGGCCGGTCCAAAGGCTCACGCTCCTGGCGGTTCTCTCGTGGTACGTGCGGAGGCCAGAGTAGACGTTTACGATGCCAGTGGCGCAAACTGCGATGCCGAGAAGCCAGTGGAAGAAGAACCACAGGCTTCTTCCCTTGACACCTCTGTAGAGATGGAAAGGGGATTCAGGTTCAGGTATGAACTTTGTATGAAACATGAAAAGGATGCAAGGTGCTATATGAAAGTAGTTTTTCTCACCTTTCTGGTCTGAAGAAACCGATGATTGGCTGAAGCCACATGAATCCGTACAATGCCAATCCTACTCTCTGGTGACTGTTACTGAAGGAGTTCTCGAAGTTCATCAAGGACAGAGCCGCGCCGCCAGTAGCAAGAAGTACGGCTGCGATCTGCACATTCAGATTCAGTAGAGCACAAAAAATAAACATGTTGCTCCATGAAACATGAAAGAAAAAACAGAAACATCTCTCGTCAAAATACCACTCCAGGTTGTAGAGAAGATACAAACCTGAGAAATGACATGGCAATAGAAGAGCACTCTGCTGCATCTGCCGCTTTTCGACTTGCTCGACATTCTGACCAGCAGTATCCCTACAGGCATCAAGAGACCGAAAGAAGACCAGTGGAACAATGCGTGCAGCTTGAGCTGAAATGCTGTTCTAGGCGTCAACTGCGAGAGAGAGAGAGAGAGAGAGAGAGAGAGAGAGATTTGTTGCTGTTAGCAGTGTATTAAATAATAGGAAAACAACCAAGAAAGACCTGTTCTCCAATGAATGTAATCCAGAACCAAGTATCCCAGAGCGTGATGATCAGAACACCGCAAACCCCATGCAAGAAAACCGCTGTGATTACCTCGAGAGGATGCCCGGTCTTGTTGCGGCCTTGATTGAGATCCTCCGTGGAATTTGACGAGCCATCGGACGGCAGCGTGAGAAGCGAAAGAACCACAAAAGAAGTGCACAGAACGAGCAGTCGTCTTCTCCCGGGCACCAGCATTTGTGCTAGGCTAGCCAATTCAACCCCTCCTCCGAAGAAACAAACCGACGAGAATGGGGGCAAGATTCTATGCCAGCGACGAAGAATGACCGAAGAAGAGGAGGGAGAAAATCCCGTGAACTGAAAGGCGAAATTCTGAAGTGGAGGTTGGTCAGCAGAGCCGGGCGGACGCCTTCTAGTCCTCTCTGCACATTACAATGCAGGGGTATTTTGATGTTAGCAACGGTAGGCTCCCCTTTTGATTGGTGGCCTGCAAAATATATTATGCCGGGAGGAGATGAGAGGGGGGAAAGAGATGCTTTTGAGGCGCATTTCGGCCGAGCTTTTACATCTCTACTCGTGGTGGTGTGATGATGGTGTGGGGTTAGGGACGGTAGGGAGAGTCGAGGAGAGGCTTTTGCCGTGCGGTGGCTGGTGGTGGTGCGGCAGGAACTGCTTGCTCTCCTTGGTTGGTGCGTCTCTAGCTGAAACGCAAAAGCAGGCTCCAAATCTTTGGTGCTCCAGTGATGAGTGCCGTCCTACTGAATGCAGTACAGTTTCTCTACTAAACTCGCGGGGCCATGTTTGTTTCTTTATTTTTCTTATAAATTGATCCAAACATGGATTTGGCCTAACGTTTCAGGATATGTCTTAACAAAGATTTTACCCACCTAATAAGAAAATCCAGCAAAACAAAGCAAAAGTGGTTCCCATAAAAAAGTACATTTTGTTTTTTTATTAACTTATAATATAATGTAGCATCCAGTGCTTACAAACACATTAAACACACACCCGACCTCTTCCAGTGTCATCCTGAAGCAGCTAGAAGGACAGAGGAAGAGGAGATTTTTGGGGGCGGTAGCGGCTAGGGTTTCCGCCCCGTGCCGCCCACATGTGGATGACACTCTCTTGACCTGTGGCTTGTAGCAAATTCACTGAAGTTTTCCGTCATTTGACCCGCAAAAATGAAATCGGTTTCGTAAACCTGCGGGGTTTTCTCGAAATCTTTTTTACTGTTTTTCCTTACAATCTTTTTCTGAGAGAACTTTATTTCCTCTGTCTTAGCACGGCTGGTTTCCAGTGTTAGAAGAGAGAGAGAGGGATTGTTGCGGAATATGATGGATGTATTATTGAGCATCGAGGGCGAGTATATATATTGAGTACAAGACTTGGAGGGCAAGACGCCTCTCCTGGAGATAAGGTAGGAGACAGATTACAAATCCTAGACTACCAAATATATGTATCCCAAATATATCTCTAACATCCCCCCGCAGTCGTAGCGGTAGTGTTGCGAACAACAGGAGGCGGACGGTCAGACCGGAGAGAATAACAGCCGATAAGCTGACATCCCCCCGCAGTCGTAGCAGGAGCGTCGTGGACGGTGTCGCGTCGCAGACACGTTGACTGTAGAGGAAGCCGACGAGTTGCTCAAGTAGATGATAACCCTTTGTGCCGATGTCGATGTAGCCGAGAGCGTAGGGTGGTGTAGCCGTAGTCGAGGTAGCCGTGCGAAGAACGCCGTGGTCGATGTCGAGTCGGGGTAGCCGGTGTCGAGGGAGTCGCCGTGGAGCCATGGGCGTAAGGAGGCGCCGAATTAGTCATGGGCGCAGTGGTGTCGAAGAAGTGGTGCGCCAGGAAGGAGAATGGTGTTGACGACGCGTCGTGCCGGGTTTGCCAAGCCCGGGAACACATCATGGACGAAGGCACGCATCGGTGTTGCCAGCACCGGGCATGCGTAGACAGACGAAGTCGAAGTTGGCGAAGCGCCGCACCAGGCTTGCCAGGCCAGGGGACACGTCGTGTACGAAGGCACACATCGGTGTTGCCAGCACCGGGCATGCATAGAGGAGGGACCTGCACGAGCTGTACGCCATGTCAGAGAAGTCGGAGGGGCCAGCAAAGAAGGACTCGATGACAGTTGCGGCGCCAATTGATGCGGTGCCGATGTCGCCTGCGGTTGTCGGAGTAGAGTGGTCGGTGTAGATGACGGCGACACCGGCGACGGGCTGGTACTTGGACGAAGACGAAGGGGGTGGACGGGCGACGGTGGCGGCTACGGGGGTAGCGGCGGCGGCGGCGGCCTGACGGTGGCGGCGGCGGCTAGGTTAGGAGCCGGTGGCGGTGCTCGAAGTAGGCGAGGAACCCAATAGCGTGACGAAGACCGGCGCGGACGGTGGCGTTCCCGAGCCAAGGGAGGCGGCGCGGCGCATACCACAGGAAGTCGACGCGCGCGGACAGCGGAGTGGACCGCAGGCCGCGACGCTACGACCCAAAGGGGCGACGCGGTGGCGGCTGGCAGGTCGGGGCGACGACAGGAAGACCTCGGGGCGGCGGCGGGGACCGCGTTCCGCAGCGCTACAGCCCGAAGAGGCGGTAGCGGCGGCTCGCAGGTCCGTGCAACCGCGGGGGCGGCCTCGGGCGGCGGTGGTGACTGCATGCCGCGACGCTACAACCGAAAGAGGTGGAGTAGCGGCGGCTCGCAGGTCGGGGCAGGCGCGTGGAGAACCACTAGGCGGGAGCGATGGCCCGACGGGAGGCGCCGTGGACCACATGCCGCGGCGCGATAGCCCTAAGGGGCAACGCAGAGGCGGCGACGGCTACAGGGGTAGCCGGCGGGAGGATCTCGGGGCGACGACGTGGACAACGGGCCGCGACGCGACAGCCCGAACGGGCGTCGGCGGGAGCGGCGCGCGGGTCGGGGCAGCCGACGGGAAGACTTCGGGCGGCGACGCAACGGTCCGAAGGGACGACGCCACGGCAACCTGTGGCTCGATCGGCGGTAGGCGCGTGCTCGGGGACGGGCTTGGCGAAAACAGGCGCGTGATCGGTTGATCAGACCGACGCCGACGCTGTACGCGCCATGGCGGGGACGACGCACAGATCGGAGTCGATGGCGACATTGTCGGTGATGTCCCGGGCGATGACGACGAAGACCGGCAATGGAGACTGCGCGGGCGCGTGGCCGAAAGCGACGCACGACTGCGTCCCTTGGGCAGCACGTCCAGCCTTGCCGCGTGGTTGATGATGAAGCGGCCGGTGTAGTCGACGCCGATGTCGGAGTAGAGGCGCGGGGGTCGACGGCGGCGGTGGGCGACACGAACGGATCAAGCATAGATCGGAAAACCAAAAAGAAAACACGGATCAAAATGAGCGGCGAGAGAGCGAAAAAAACCCGGAGCAAGGGCTCAGGAAAAAGACTCTTCAGGGCAGCCAATCAACATGACCGGCGGACGAACTCTAGGTACGGGCTGTGCGGCCCCCGGTGACGGTCATGAAGGCCGACCATCCCGGGGCGGCGCGGAGCTGAAGCAGCGGGCGGCGGCTAGGGTTGGATCGATTAGGCTGATACCATGCTAGAAGGTGGAGAGAGGAATTGTTGCGGAATATGATGGTTGTATTATTGAGCCTCGAGGGAGAGTATATATTGAGGACAAGACTTGGAGGGCAAGACGCCTCTCCCGAAGATAAGGTAGGAGACAGATTACAAATTCTAGACTATCAAATATATGTATCCCAAATATATCTCTTGGCATATGTATTGTTATGGCGGCTGTGGTGGTGCACGGGCAATCTGATCTCGCCTGTTTGATACTGATGTGGACTCACATGATGTCGGCACGGATCAGGACTGATCTGATGCTTGATGGCAGCTTTTCGACTTTCAGTGGTTGTCGATACGGCGGTGGTTGGCTGAGTGCTGCTCTGATCCGCTCGACGGCCTTCTGAAGGCATGCCACCATTGGTGGATGGTTGGGCGGCTACAGACGGCGATTTGACGCAGAGGGTATGGTTGCGCAGTGGCGTGGTGGATTCTAGTCCAGTGCATGTAGCTGCTAGGATCGTGGAAAGTGATGGGGATAACACATGATTGACTTTGATTTGGTGGTGCTTCTAGTACCTGGTCTCAAGCTCCGAGATGGAAATCCTAGGTCTAACCCAAGTTGGTTTTACCTGGCAATGTCGATGTTTTTTGCATCGTTACTTTGTTGAAGGCATTGCATGGATATGCTCGGACTTGCTTCTTCAGGGTGAAAACCTAGATTCTGATCGTTGGTGGTCGGATCCGGTGACGGTGGTGTTTGAGCATTGTTGCCTTGTTGAAGGCGTTGCTGTTGAAGAACTTTTTCATTGTCCTTGTGGTGTCAAGAGATGATTGGTGCGGATATGGTCGTCGATGTAGTTTGTCGGTCGTTGTTTTGATCATAGGTTTTTTTTACTCGCTTAGGCATAACTTTGGTCTTATATGACTTTGCTTTTTGCCGGCGTATCTTTTAGTGTGAGGGTGTTGATGTTGGCTGTGTGCATCCTAACTATGCAGAGACCGGGTGTGTGCTCTTTATGTATGTATAGTATCTTCTTAATGCTTCATTTTGAGTCAATAAAATCTATCCTTTATAAAAAAATCTCTAACATCCCGAAGCATGCAAAAAAACGTGCCTACCGATGGTCTCCAACCCCATGCCTTAAGGCCAACTCCACTCCGCGACCCCATCCTGTCCGCGCGCGTTCGTTTGGGGTAAAACGTACGAACCAGACGGCCCAGCGCGCGGGCGCAAACGGACTTTTGTCCGTTTTGTGTCCGCTTTCGACCCATCCCCGGCCCAAGTTTACGCCGCTTTTGTGGTGAAACGGACAGCACGCGGACGCGCGGGCCGTCTGCGCGTGTTCTCCCCTGGCCCGCCCGTCGGTGGCACAGGGGCGCCTTTTTCTATCCGCCCTCCTCCCTCCCTCCGGCTGCACGCCCTCCATTCTTCTCCACCCTTCCCCACTGTTCCCTCGCCGCCGCCGCCGCCGCCGCTGCTGCCATTGTAGCTGTGCAGCTCGGACGCGCGCTCGCCCCGCCCCTTCCCCTCGGCGCCCCCGAGCTACCCAACCACGGCCACCTATTTTGCGCACCCGCCGGCCGGATTTGGACCGGATCCGGTCGGTCTTGAGCTCGCCCGGCTGTGGGAGGCCGCGCCACGCCATGGACTGGCCGGACACCGGGCCGGAAGGCCATGGCAGGGCCGCAAGGCCACATGCAGGCAGTGGCTCCTCCTCTAGCCGCTCGGATCTACACCATCGGTGGTCCGCCGACAGATACACGAATGGCGGTCGGCCGGGCTCGGTGCTAGCCCAAAAGCTCGTCGGCGCACCGTTGCCGCTCATTAAGTGCGACCATTGCGTAAAGAAGGTCGTGCGTCGCGTGTCTACAGCGCCGGAACATCCTGGATGGGTATTCATCAAGTGCTTAAACAATGGGGTATGTGCTTTTTTTAGCTTCGGTTTGTGCTCTAGATTTGACAAGTTGTGCTAACTTCAAATTTTGTTGTTTAGAATGGATGCAAGTTTTGGTATTGGGAAGAAGAGTACATCGATATATTGATAGAGCGCAATTTAGTAGATGTTCGTGCACTTTTAGCTAGCATAGAGGTTGTAGATGAGACAAGTGCACTTGTTGCTAGATTAGAGGCTAGACACGAGACTAGATGCGAGGAAGCAACCTCTACTTCTTTAGGCTCGAAGAAGAAGAAAGAAACACGCAAGATGGAGGCAGCTCCTCCGCAGATCAACAATGAATGCATCGAGAAGGCACTAATCCAACTTACAGAAGCAGTTATGGAAGTTGGATATCTTTTAAAATGTATTTTTATGGTTCTTGTTTTCTTTGGTCTTACTTTTCTAGTCAAAATTTGGTGATGTATTCTCATGTATCAAGAATGATTGATGAAAAAAATTTAAGGACTTGCATACAAAAAGTACGTGGACAGGATGCGGTCGGGATGCGTCCGCGCGTTGGGCGCACGGCCACCGCATCCCAAGACAAGCCCGGACACGACTCCATTGCCCTATCCAAACCGACAGAAATCGAACAAAACGGACGTCCGTTTGGGGTCACGCGGTGGAGTTGACCTAAAGCGTAGAGCAGGTCCGATGCTCCGATCAAGCAGTCAGTCCATGCATGAGCTCGTGGGTCGCCACCAGTTTGATCACGACAGGAGTAGCTCGATTCATGTGGTTTTGGCTGCAAAGAGGAGGGTGCGACGAGGCTGTGTGGAGAACATTGACAGGTCATGAGGTCTGCATGGCGTAAGAGGCCGCAAAGCTAGTGCTCGTTGGTTGCTAATGGGAAGACCGGTTGAGGAGTCCCTGTCAAGCTCCGTCAGTGCCTCTGCCTGGAGAATTTTCCGTATCTATCTTCTGTCGCGCTAGGCTCTTCCTTTGCATGATCATTAGATACATACGGCGATGCGGAGGGTCAGTCGGTTACGTTTCTTGATGGAGCTATGAGTGAGCATTATGATGATCGGCTCTACTGAGGGAAGTGGTATAACTGTTTTTTTCCTTTTCTTTTTGTGTTCTCGAGATGGCGTGTATGTGGATGACAGAATTTTTTTTAGTTGGAGGATGACAGATGTTATCGTGCCTTGGCGTTAAGGTTGATCATTTTGCATATTTTTTTTTTCAGGGTGAAAAGGAGTTTCATTACTCAAGATGGAGGAAGATCCTCCAAACAGAGTTGAGGTACATTAGCAGGGCCCGAACGAAGCCAAACTGCTGTCCGACAGCTTCTACACGACCAAATGAAGCTAATCTATGCCCGACAACATTTTGATGCCTGCTTACATGAGTAATCGAACACTCCCTTTCGCCAAGAAGCTCTTTGACTTCAGTGATCACCATCGCGTTCAGCGATCTGTCCTCCGTCTACGCACGGATAGACTCCACCGCAAGGAGGCAGTCTAGCTCCACATCGACCGGAAGCTGGGACCATTGCATGGTTCAGCCTGGAGCGGGCTCGAGCAGTTCTGCAGACTCCTACAGGCCGAGAAGATGATGTCCCCCTTGTCGTCCCGTAGCACCATGCCTGCCCCCGCTTCTCCCGATTCTTGACAGAAAGATCCATCCACATTCAGCTTCACTCTACCTTGGATGGGCGGCTGCCACCGAGGCCTTGGGGTCTGGTCACCATCAGCATGCGATAACGGCCTCTTTGGGCCTCCGACCAGCGGCATCTTCCCCTTAACGAGGTCGTCATTGGGGTGTGTTTTGATGGCCAGAATTGATCCCTCGTAGCTGAGGAGGAAGCGCGTCGAGGCATCGGTCGGGGGGGGGGGGGTTGTCATGCACAATCTCGTTCCTCACATGCCACGCATGTCGGATGTGGGGTTCCGGTAAACCCTTAAGGTTCGAACACTGGGGTGCGCGCGAAGTCTTTCCCTCCTACCGATCTACGCCCTAACTCACTAAGATCTCGCGGACGAACTCGACGAACTCGCAACACAGAAAGACACGAGATTTATACTGGTTCGGGCCACCGTTGTGGTGTAATACCCTACTCCAGTGTGGTGGTGGATGGATTGCCTCTTGGGCTAATGATGAACAGTACAGAGGGAAGAACAGCCTCCTGAGGTTGAGGTGTTCTTGCGCTTGGTGACTTAGCGGGTGAGAGCTGGATGAACTACTCCATCCCCCTACTGTGGTGGCTAGCTCTACTTATATAGGCCCTGGTCCTATTCCCAAATATTGAGCGGGAAGGGAGCCAACAACGGCGGGCAAATTTGAAGGGGGACAGCTAGTACAAGCTATCCTGACAAAAGTGGTCTTCGCCTGCGAAAGGCTCTGGTGGTGACGCCGTCTTGGGCTCCACGATGACCTCCGTCTTGCCGTCCTCCAGGTCTTGGTCTCGTTGCACCGACATAGCAACCTTTGCCTGATGCCTCGGTACTCTTCGCCTGCGCTAGCCTCCTTAGCACCAAAGAGGAAACAAAGGACGCTGCGCGCGCTGGCGCCCGCCTGGTGCCGATCGTCATGGCTCACATCACGAGAGCCTCGTGAGGTTTGCCCTGCCTTGATATCTTCGCTCCTCGTGAGCCTGCCTGACTAGGCCACTCCTGAGGAGGTCTTGCGTCGTCCGCCTCGCGAGGCTTGGCCCCTCGCGAGGGTCTTGGATGCCTTGTTGATGAAGATGGGCTGTACGGCCTGCTGACTTAGCCACGCCGTGGGCCGCAGGCAGGCAAGTCTGGGGACCCCCGTTCCCAGAACGCCGACAGTAGCGCCCGGGCCCAAGGTGCGCTCGGGCTTGGCTTCGTGGCGAAGCCAAGGGTCAAGTTCGGAGCGCCGCGGGCCCCAAAAGTCTGCGGCCTTGGTCGACGCGTGGCGGTTGATTGGACGTGGGCGTCTCCGCTTCCCCACGCTGCCTTGGCAACTGCTTGACCTGACAAAAGGCTGGCGCAGGCAGCACTTGCCTTCATTGCTTCCTCCTCGCCTCGCTCCTGATCCCCTTTCTTGCTCTCCGCCACCGCTACCTCCAGATCCGCTCCAATCTTATCCTGCATCCGCGATCTATGGCGCCGCGCAAGGTCAAGACTTCCACAGCACCGGCTTGGTATGAGCCGGCCCTTGAGGCGCCCACCGTCACGGAGAAGAGCCTCGCCTCCGTGCGCCTGCTGACGGCGGGCGAGAGCAATGAGTGGGGGGAGACCGAGCTCCGGCTTGCCTCCGACGTGCCGGAGCCCGAGGAAAGCACCTTCTTCCCCTTCTTCTCGAGCAGTGTCACCATCGGGTTGGTTCCTCCCTTCTCTGATTTCTTCTATGAAGTTCTCGACCACTACGGGCTGCAGGCGTTGCATCTTCATCCAAACTCTGTCCTCCTCCTGTCCATCTTCGCCTACTACTGTGAGGCGTACCTGGGCGTGATGCCGCCCGTGGCGCTACTGCGCCATTTCTTCTTCCTTCGTGTCAGCGAGGGTCACATCTCCGGATGCGCTAACTTCGTCACATCCGGCAAGGCCAACTCGATCTTGAGCACCGGGAAGAGGGCCGACAACATTCAATCCAAATGGGTCATGATGGACGCCAAGCGCGCCGACCCGCGTCTGGTGTTGCCTACAGCGGCGCCCTCTTCCAACGGGGGATGGCCCAAGGCGGAGCTCGCCGATGAGCGGGCATCGCTGGTGTTGGGCAGATGGTGACTGACTTGAAGCCGGGCAACGCGAGGGCGGCCAAGGTGACGGGGGTCATGCTCCTGAGGGAGTTCTTGACGCTGCGAGTAGCCCCGCTCCAGGCGTGTGCACGCCCCTTGTGGGAGCTTGAAGAGGAGGGAAACAAGACCCGCCTGAGGCAGGGGGCCCTGCCTGATGATGAATTGGCCGCTGTTCTGCGCCTCATAGTTGGGGACAACCAAGAGTACCCACCAAGCGCCTTCGCCCCCTTGTTCCAACGCAGGGACCGGGAGGAATTCGTCGCCTCCAGGCCGACTTTTGACGCGCGTGGGCTGGTGCCGCCGGCGCTCCTGGGAGCCCCTGCGGCACAGAAACTGGTGGAGGTGTCCTTCGACGAGTCCCGCGGGGAGGAGGAAGAGGAGGTGGACTCGGAGAAGACTCTCGAAGAGGTGGGGGAGACTTCCCCTTTGAGCAAGGCCGAGATCCTCCGCGCCCTTCCTGACGATGCCGAGGCCGACGCCCACCAGGAGGAGAGGGAGCAGCCCCTCATCCCGACGAGGGGTAGGTCGTCGCTGGTGGCTCGCGATGCTGCCTCCGTCCTGACACCTCCTGGGGCTGGCTCCGGCTCTGCCTCCGCACCGCCTGGCGCCGCCGGAGCCCGAACGCTTGCTCCTCAGGTCCCGATGCTATCAGGCTTCAAGCTCCCCAAGCGGAAGTATGTTGTGGTGGATCAGTAAGTGCCTCGAGCTTCGCCTTGTCCCTGTTTGTACTCATCATTTCCTGATGCTCACCCTTGGTTGATCAGGCCGACATCTTCAGCGAAGAAGAGGAAGGAGGACACGGCTGCCGTGCCTCCCTCCGCAGAGAAAGGAGGCAGCAGCGTCCGCATCTCCCCAGCCCGGTCGCCCTCGCAGGGCCAAGAGGAACGTCGCCACGTGGAATTAGCCGCCATGGCCCCACTGGCTCCGGAAGTGCCGGCGCCTGGCGCGGCTGATGAGGTCCCAGTTGCTCCGGAACCCGTGATCTCCCAAGCCCTGGTGACGATATCGCTTCCTCCCACTGCTGCACCTCTGCTCCCTGGTTCCTCTGCTCCCGCTGCTGTTCTGGAACGTGCTCTTTCGGAGATGACCCAGTTGCAGGCAGATCTCCTAGGCGCGGACCCACGCCTGGTGGCCGGGTGACTGGAGCTGGCCTCTGGCTGGCTTCACTCCGACCTGGCGGTTCGCGCGGCGCTGGGCCAGGCCGCTGCGGCCTCCGAGAAGGAGAAGCAGAGTACCGCCAACGCCGCGGCCGATCGTGAGATGGTGCTGAAAGACGCCAAGGCCGCCCGTGACCGCTGCCAAGTGCTGGAGGACGAGTTGCAGAGCCTGCGCGACAAGCACGCCGAAGAAACACGCTGCCACCAAGCAAAGGAGGAGGAGGTGAAGGCCTGGGAGGACGCCGTCAAGAACCGTGATGCTGAGCTGGCGGAGTTGGGGAAGGCACAGGCCGCTGAGCGCAACTGGTTAGAAGAGTTCGAGCGGAAGATGGGGGCGAGGGAAGCCGATCTTGATGCCAAGGCATGAGTCCTGGCCGAAGACCGCGTGGCCTTCGCCGATCTCGAGAAAAGATCTCGCCAGGCGCTGAAGACGCTCTACGAGCATGCCCTGAAGAAGTCGCTGGCCACTGATGAGGACGGCCCCGCCCGGCTGCTTCCTCTCTTGGTGAAGGCGCTCGAGGAAGTCGTTGATGGCATTGGTCCCATGGCGGAGGCGGAAGCTCGCGTCCTGTCTTCAGCTGCATTGACCCGCGTCTTCAGCCACCTGCACCTTCGCGACCCCAACGTTTGCCTTGACGAGCTGCTGGAGCCTGTAGCTGAAGATCAATGCGAGGCCGCCACCACAGCTGTGCAAGGTCAGGTGGAGGCCTTGATGAAGAAGTTCCGCGGCTTTGTCTCCGCTCCTCTGTCCGGCGATGTCGCCGATCCTGCAGCTGGTGGTGAAGGTGAAGACAAAATCGCTTGCGAAGCAGCACCTTCCGCAGGTGATGGCGGCGTCCGGGGGTGACCTGCGGCTATTCTCCTGTTTCGTTCCTGCAACATGCATTAGGCCTCGTGGAGGCGTTTAGACTTTTCATTTGATATCGTGAGGACAATGTGTTTGTAATATTTGCTTCGAGATTTTGCGATTTCCTTCCTATTTACTTTGCGTTCTGCATCGGAAGAGCCCGGCCCCGCGCATACCTCAACCGCCGTTGGGCCGACCGGAGACCAGGACGGACCAAGGAGTGAGGGCCTACATGACCAGTTAGGCTCCTGAGTCACGATGCTCAGGAGTCCCCCTTGACGCGCAAACAGCTTATAGGGAGAGTTCGCGAGGATAGATTAATGTTCTACGTCGGCAGAGCCCGGCCCCGCGCATACCTCAACCGCCATTGGGCCGACCAGAGACCAGGACGGACCAAGGAGTGAGGGGCTACGTGACCAGTTAGGCTCCTGAGTCGCGATGCTCAGGAGTCCCCCTTAACGTGCAAACAATTTCCATACCTGCCCTCGCCGAGGCCTCGGGAGGGGCGCCCGACGCCCAGGTCCGGGAGACCTGGTTGGGTGGCGTGCGCTTGGGTGTGACCCGAGTGCAGCCCCCGTGCCCAGCCCCCTCGCGCGGCTCCCCCGAGGAGGCGTTGCGGTGAGGCTGGACGCTGAGCTCTAGGCTCCCTGAGGTTGGTACGATCGTGGGGCCGCCCTCAGTTCTTTATCACCAGCGTGGAGCATAGTGCTTCCGCTTGTGCACAGGCATAGCCGCTCCTCGGCAGTGTCGACGGCCAGCGCGGAGCATGGTGCTTCCACTTGTGCGTGGGATGGGGGCCCCCCTCCGGGAGGAGCCCCCGGGGCGTGTACAGCCCCGCCCTGACACGTGGCTTGCACGGCAGGGCTGCGAGGTGTATCTGGGCACTCGCGAGCCAGCGCGGGACTCACGAGGCCCTACCTCAAGGCGGGTTGCGCCTGGTCTTGAGTCTTGGTGACCGTGTGTTCCTACAAGGCGGTTAGGTGCAAGCACTCTACGTCCTCAGGTCCCAGCCCTCGAGCGAGCTCAGCCGGCGCTGGTATGCCAGGTCGCGATGCCGTGGTCAAGGCCAGGGGGTGAGGGCTGGAGAGCCAGTAAGAGCTCCTGAGTCGCGATGCTCAGGAGCCCCCCTTTTAACGCGCAAGCGAATTGCACGGGGTGAATGGACCCGTGGCAGGTGGCGGTCGAGTAGGCGATAACCGTAGGCAGGTTAAGCATGGAAAGCAGATCAACTTGGGTAAATGCAGAAAGATACATGCCACTGGGTCCGGCCCGAGCGGCTTGGGGATGATGTAGCCCGAGGGGCGCCCCCGGCAAGGTAAGCTAAAGACATAAGCAAAAGGGATACATGCTGCAGGGACGGACCCACGCGGCCTGGGAATAATGCAGCCCGTGGGGCGCTCCCAGCTAAACGGGCATGGAAGATGTCACCTAGTTCTGTAGACGAAGTAGAGTTGGGGTAGCGGAAGGCATGCGTCGAAGAAATGACTCCTTATGAGCCACCGGAGCCCTGAGCCTCGGGAGGCTCTGGGGGCTCGGGAGGTTCCCTGAAGACCGTCTCCATCTCTTCCAGGACGGCATGGTACCTGGCCTCCTAAGCCGCCAGGACACGCCGCACGTTGCGCTGATAGGCTGGCGCCACGCTCGGCAAGCCGAAGGGCATGCGAACGTAGTTGTGTGGCGGGCCTTCACAGCGGCCCACACGCGAAGGCCAGAAGCGCTCCTGAGATGCGGCCCTGTTGAGCCCTGGGACGTCGATGCAGACACGCAGCCCAGCATCCTCGCCATGATGGGGAGCTGCGCCTCGCGAGCGGCTGTCGTCGCGCATGGCCCTTGCGTCTTGCAGTTCCTGGGTGGTCTTGTCGATGAACTCCTGAGTGGCGGGCACTCCTTGCCTTGTGTTCTCCTGAGGGAAACGTGCCGAGAAACACGCCTCCAAGTGGTGCCCAAGCGCCTCCCTCGTGAGGTTGACAAGGTCTGAGGCCTTCCAGAAGAGAGCCCCCGAGCCCTGCCCGAGGAGGGCGCCGGGCGCGCCTTCCTATGCGATGGAGGGAGGCGTCCCTGGGACGGACGCTGATCCTGATGAGGCTCCTGCCGCGACGCCATCCTCCTGAGGTCCTGCGCGGCGCGGCTTCTTCTTCTTGGGGATGGTCTCTGAAGGGCCCTCGCTTCTGCTGTCGGGGTCGTTGATTGCTGCAGCTTGGAAGGCGCGCTCGACGGAGCACACCGCGTCTCTTTCTTCACATGGGACCGTGATGATCCCACCGCTTCCTGGCATCTTGAGGATGTTGTAGCCGTGGTGCGTGACCGCCATGAACTTGGCCAGGGCCGGATACCCAAGGATGGCGTTGTACGGCAGGCGGATGTGCGCGACGTCGAAGCCGATGAGCTCGGTGCGGTAGTTCTTGCGTTCTCCGAAGGTGACAGGCAGGTGATAACCCACAAGTATAGGGGATTAATTGTAGCCTCTTTCTATAAGTAAGAGTGTCGAACCCAACAAGGAGCTAAAGGTAGAACAAATATTCCCTCAAGTTCTATCGACCACCGATACAACTCTATGCATGCTTGACGTTCGCTTCACCTAGAACAAGTATGAAACTAGAAGTACTTTGTAGGTGTTTTTGGATAGGTTTGCACGAATATAAAGATTACGAGAATAAAAACTAGGGGCTGTTGTAAGTAAAGAAGCAATAAAGTAAATATAGCGAGTGTGGAAAAGTGGTGGTAGGAGTTGCGAAATTGTCCCTTAAGCAATTGACTACTTTACTAGACCGATAGCAAGTTTCATGTAGGAGAGGCCACTGCTAGCATGTCATCCCTTACTTGGAATTCTATGCACTTATGATTGGAACTATTAGCAAGCATCCGCAACTACTAACGTTCATTAAGGTAAAACCCAACCATAGCATTAAGATATATTGGTCCCCCTTCAATCCAGTATGCATCAATTTCTATGCTAGGCTGAAGCTTCTGTCACTCTTGCCCTCCAATACATAGTCCTATCAACATACAACTAACCCTATGGTGTGATCCACACGCGCGCTCATATGATGGGCACCAAAGGACAGCAACATAACCACAAGCAAATTAAATCAATCATAGCAATTCATCAAACGCCGATAGGACAACGAAAATCTACTCAGACATCATAGGATGGCAACACATCATTGGATAATAATATGAAGCATAAAGAACCATGTTCAAGTAGAGGGTACAGCAGGTTGCGGGAGAGTGGACCGCTGTAGATAGAGGGGGGAAGGTGATGGAGATGTTGGTGAAGATGGCGGCGGTGTTGGTGAAGATCGCGGTGATGATGATGATGGCCACGACAGCGTTCCGGCGCTACCGGAGGAGAGGGGGAGAGGGGCCCCCTTCTTCCTCTTCTTCCTTGACCTCCTCCCTAGATGGGAGAAGGGTTTCCCCTCTGGTTCTTGGCCTCCATGGCATGGGAGGGGCGAGAGCCCCTCCGAGATTGGATCTGTCTCTCTGTCTCTCTCTGTTTATGTGTTCTGGTCTGCTGCCCTTTCACCGTTTCGTGTATATATGGAGATCCGTAACTCCGATTGGATTGAAACCTTCGCCCAGATCTTTTTTCAAAAATTAGCTTTCTTGCGGCCGAAGAAGGGCATCAACCGCCTTACGGGTGGCCCACGAGGGTCAGGGGCGCGCCTGCCTGGAGTGGGCGTGGGACCCACCCTCGTGGCCACCTCGGGCACCGTCTCGCGTTGATTTTACTTCCCAAAAATCACAAATATTGCAAAATAATTCTCCGTTCATTTTTATCCCGTTTGTACTCCGTTTGATATGGGGTTTCTGCGAAACATAAAACGTGCAACAAACAGGAACTGGCACTTAGCACTGGATCAATATGTTAGTCCCAAAAATAGTATAAAAAGTTGCCAAAAGTATATGAAAGTTGTAGAATATTGGCATGGAACAATCAAAAATTATATATACGACGGAGACGTATCAGCATCCCCAAGCTTAATTCCTGCTCGTCCTCGGGTAGGTAAATGATAAAAAAGATAATTTTTGATGTGGAATGCTACCTAGCATAATCTTGATCATGTATCTAATCATGGCATGAATATTAAGACACGGGTGATTCAAAGCAATAGTCTATCATTTGACATAAAAACAATAATACTTCAAGCATACCAACCAAGCAATTATGTCTTATCGATATAACATAGCCAAAGAAAGCTCATCCCTACAAAATCATATAGTCTGGCTATGCTCCATCTTCACCACACAAAGCATTCAAATCATGCACAACCCCGTTGACAAGCCGAGCAATTGGTTCATACTTTTTAACGCGCTTCAGCCTTTTCAACCCTCACGCAATACATGAGCGCAAGTCATGGATATAGCACTATAGGTGGAATAGCATATGATGATGGAGATTGTGTGGAGAAGACAGAAAAGGAGAAAGTCTCACATCGACGCGGCTAATCAACGGGCTATGGAGATGCCCATCAATTGATGTCAATGCAAGGAGTAGGGATTGCCATGCAACGGATGCACTAAGAGCTATAAGTATATGAAAGCTCAAACTGGAAACTAAGTGGGTGTGCATCCAACCTGCTTGCTCATGAAGACCTCGGGCATTTGAGGAATCCCATCATCGGAATATACAAGCCAAGTTCTATAATGAAAATTCCCACTAGTATATGAAAGTGATAACTCAAGAGACTCTCTATATGAATAACATGGTGCTACTCTGAAGCACAAGTGTGGTAAAAGGATAGTAACATTGCCCCTTCTCTCTTTTTCTCTCATTTTTTTGTTTCTTTTTTGGTGGGCTTCTTTGGCCTCTTTTTTTATTTGGGGTTCTTTGGCCTCTTTTATTTTGATAACCTCACATGGGACAATGTTCTAATATTGATGATCATCACACTTTTATTTACTTACAACTGAATATTACAACTCGATGTCTAGAACAAAGTATGACTCTATATGAATGCCTCCGGCGGTGTACCGGGATGTGCAATGATCTAGCGTAGCAAAGATATCAAAAAACGGACAAGCCATGAAAGTATCATGCTTGATGGAAGTTGCATGGCAATATATCTCGGAATGGCTATGGAAATGCCATGATAGGTAGGTATGGTGGCTGTTTTGAGGAAGATATAAGGAGGTTTATGTGTGATAGAGCGTATCGTATCACGGGGTTTGGATGCACCGGCGAAGTTTGCACCAACTCTCGAGGTGAGAAAGGGCAATGCACGGTACCGAAGAGGCTAGCAATGATGGAAGGGTGAGAGTGCGTATAATCCATGGACTCACATTAGTCATAAAGAACTCATATACTTATTGCAAAAGTTTATTAGCCCTCGAAGCAAAGTACTACTATGCATGCCCCTAGGGGGATAGATTGGTAGGAAAAGACCATCGCTCGTCCCAGACCGCCACTCATAAGGAAAGCAATGAAAGAACACCTCATGCTCCGACTTCGTTACATAACGGTTCACCATACGTGCATGCTACGGGACTTGCAAACCTTAACACAAGTATTTCTCAATTTCACAATTACTCAACTAGCACGACTCTAATATCACCACCTTTATATCGCAAAACTATTGCAAGGAATCAAACATATCATATTCAGTGATCTATAAGTTTTATGTAGGATTTTATGACTAACCATGTGACTGACCAATTCCTGTCATCTCTCTAAATAGATATAAGTGAAGCAAGAGAGTTTAATTCTTTCTACAAAAGATATGCCCACGCTCTAACAAATATAAGTGAAGCAAAAGAGCATTCTACAAATGGCGGTTTTCTATGTGAAGAGAAACAGGCAATCCAAACTTCAAATGATATAAGCGAAGCACATGAAGCATTCTATAAAGCCATACTCAAAAGATATAAGTGAAGTGCAAAGAGCATTCTATAAATCAACCAAGGGCTATCTCATACCAGCATGGTGCATAAAAGAAAAATGAAAACTAAATGCAAAAGACGCTCCAAGATCTGCACATATCACATGAATGAAACGAATCCGAAAACATACCGATACTTGTTGAAGAAAGAGGGGATGCCTTCCAGGGCATCCCCAAGCTTTAGCTCTTGCCTCTCTTCCTTCTTCTCATATCGAGACCTTCTCGATCATCGAACACTTCATCCACACAAAACTTCAACAGAAAACTCGGTAAGATCCGTTAGTATAATAAAGCAAATCACTACTCTAAGTACTGTTGCAAACCAATTCATATTTTGTTTTTGCATTGTGTCTACTGTAGTATAACTTTTTCATGACTTAATCCACTGATATAAATTGATAGTTTCATCAAAACAAGCAAACTATGCATCAAAAACAGAATTTGTCTAAAACAGAACAGTCTGTAATAATCTCAACATTCACCATACTTCTGATACATGAAAAATTCTGCAAAAATTAGGAAACATAAACAATTTGTATAGAAATACATTGCAAAACGAATCAGAACCATTTGACATTCCAGTAAAAAATGTAAAATCGCGCACTACAGCCAAAGTTTCTGTCCTGCACCGTACAAGCATTGTAAACGTCCTAAAGGCAAACCTTGGCTCATTATTTTTATAATACATTGGAATTGTACAAGGGGATAATTATTTTTGTTAAAAAGTTTCTGTAATCAAGATTCACAAAGTTTCCGTGAGCATGAACAAAGTTCAAGGAGCTCTCCCACTTCAACAATGCTTGTCTTTCTCACTTACGCTTTTCTTTTTTGAATAAGTTTTGGGTTCCCCTCTTTATTTTTTTGTTTTTAAACTATATAAAAGCACACAACAGAAATAAATGACTCTCTAAAACTTCCAGGTTGTCTCCCTGGCAACGCTTTCTTTAAAGCCATTAAGCTAGGCATATAGTGCTCAAGTAGTGAATCCACCCGGATCCCAAGGTATATCAAAGCCAATTTTAATTAGCAATGAGCACAAGGCAACATATATCATGCAACAACGAAGTCTAACTCTCTTCCTATGCATCAGCATGTCATAAAAGAACAATTCATGCACACAAAGTAAAGGCCACTGCATAGTATAAACAGTTTCTTGCAATTTTATCGTGTTGGAAACATAGAGAGGTGGAGATATAGTTCCTCTCTCATAATAATTGCAAGTAGGAGCAGCAAACACATGCATATCATATTCATCAAAATCATCATGTGCAACGGTAGAAGGCAACCCATCAATATAATCCTTGATAAAAGCAAACTTCTCCAATATAGTGTAGTTTGGAGAATTCAAAAAGATAATAGGACTATCATGCGTGGGTGCAATAGCAATAATTTCATGTTTAACATAAGGAACTATAGCAAGTTCATCTCCATAAGCATAATTCATATTGGCATCTTGGCCACAAGCATAGCAAGCATCATCAAAAAGGGATATTTCAAAAGAATCAAAGGGATCATAACAGTCATCATAGCAATCATCCTTCGGTAAGCACGAAGGGAAATTAAAAAATGTATGAGTTGAAGAGTTACTCTCATTAGAAGGTGGGCACGGGTGATCAATCCGCTCTTCCTCCTTTTGTTCTTCGCTCTCCTCCTCATCTTTTTCATCCAATGAGCTCACAGTTTCATCAACTTCTTCTTTCATAGATTCCTGGAAAATATTAGTCTCTTCTTGGACAGTGGAGACTTTCTCAATAAGTGCATTAATAACGGAATTGTATTCATAACTCTCATAACAATATTTAAGGATAACTAAATTTTCAGGTCTATAAACCGAATCATCAAAATCTTCAAACTCTTTAAACATAGATTCAATTTAATAAGCACCCATAAAAGTAACAAATTCTTCTATTTGTTTCACATCATAGTAATCATATATACCATTAGCATAAGAAGCTAAGGTTTTATTATCATTAAATTCGCATAAAAAGGGAAGGTGTGGAGCCTTCATCCTAGAGCAACAAGTATAATCATATCTCAAGCATAGTTGCCTAGCATACCACTTCAATATATGAATTTGATCCCATACTAGTTTCCCTTTTTGTGTCAAGCGGTAATCCCTAAAGTATTCACGTTGATCCACCGTTACTCCCATTACATAATTGAATGGGGTTTTCTCAGGATTATTAAAGTAGTACATAATATCTTTCACATAACCAGCATCGAGGGTTTTAGGAGGTTCCCCATCTCCATGAGCAGAAAGTACACCTAATTTTTTTGGTATTTTGTGTTCCATATCCATAACTAAAGATAAAGAACAACTAAGAACAACAAATAAAAATTACTTAGTGATAAAGCAAACAAGCACACACGAGAATATTCACCCCACGCTATTGCCCCCCGGCAACGGCGCCAGAAAAAGGTCTTGGTAACCCACAAGTATAGGGGATCAATTGTAGCCTCTTTCGATAAGTAAGAGTGTCGAACCCAACGAGGAGCTAAAGGTAGAACAAATATTCCCTCAAGTTCTATCGACCACTGATACAACTCTACGCACGCTCGACGTTCGCTTCACCTAGAACAAGTATGAAACTAGAAGTACTTTGTAGGTGTTTTTGGATAGGTTTGCATGAATATAAAGAGCACGAGAATAAAAACTAGGGGCTGTTGTAAGTAAAGAAGCAATAAAGTAAATATAGCGAGTGTGGAAAAGTGGTGCTAGGAGTTGCAAAATTGTCCCTTAAGCAATTGACTACTTTACTAGACCGATAGCAAGTTTCATGTGGGAGAGGCCACTACTAGCATGTCATCCCTTACTTGGAATTCTATGCACTTATGATTGGAACTATTAGCAAGCATCCGCAACTACTAACGTTCATTAAGGTAAAACCCAACCATAGCATTAAGATATATTGGTCCCCCTTCAATCCCGTATGCATCAATTTCTATGCTAGGCTGAAGCTTCTGTCACTCTTGCCCTCCAATACATAGTCCTATCAACATACAACTAACCCTATGGTGTGATCCACGCGCGCGCTCATATGATGGGCACCAAAGGACGACAACATAACCACAAGCAAATTAAATCAATCATAGCAATTCATCAACCACCGATAGGACAACGAAAATCTACTCAGACATCATAGGATGGCAACACATCATTGGATAATAATATGAAGCATAAAGCACCATGTTCAAGTAGAGGGTACATCGGGTTGCGGGAGAGTGGACCGCTGTAGATAGAGGGGGAAGGTGATGGAGATGTTGGTGAAGATGGCGGAGGTGTTGGTGAAGATCGCGGTGATGATGATGGTGGCCACGGCAGCGTCCCGGCTCCACCGGAGGAGAGGGGGAGAGGGGCCCCCTTCTTCCTCTTCTTCCTTGACCTCCTCCCTAGATGGGAGAAGGGTTTCCCCTCTGGTCCTTGGCCTCCATGGCATGGGAGGGGCGAGAGCCCCTCCGAGATTGGATCTATCTCTCTGTCTCTCTCTGTTTCTGCGTTCTGGTCTGCTGCCCTTTCACCGTTTCGTGTATATATGGAGATCCGTAACTCCGATTGGATTGAAACCTTCGCCCAGATCTTTTTCCAAAAATTAGCTTTCTTGCGGCCGAAGAAGGGCATCAACCGCCTTACGGGTGGCCCACGAGGGTCAGGGGCGTGCCTGCCTGGAGTGGGCATGGGCCCCACCCTCGTGGCCACCTCGGGCACCGTCTCGCATTGATTTTACTTCCCAAAAATCGCAAATATTCCAAAATAATTCTCTGTCCGTTTTTATCCCGTTTGGACTCCGTTTGATATGGGGTTTCTGCGAAACATAAAACATGCAACAAACAGGAACTGTCACTGGGCACTGGATCAATATGTTAGTCCCAAAAATAGTATAAAAAGTTGCCAAAAGTATATGAAAGTTGTAGAATATTGGCATGGAACAATCAAAAATTATAGATACGACGGAGACGTATCAACAGGCGGACTTGCCCTATCGTTGTGGTGGAACCGTCGGTCACTCCTGAGAAAGGTTTGGTAGGCTGGAGCTGCTCGTATGGCACTTGGAGGTTGTCGAACGTGTCGACGGACAGGATGTTGAGCCCCGCGCCGCCGTCGATGAGGGTCTTGGTAACCTGCAGATTGCTGATGACTGGGGAACACAACATCGGGAGGGCGCCGGCGGTGGCCGCGCACTTGAGCTGATCTGCCGAGTTGAAAGTGATGGCGCACTGGGACCACTTGAGCGGGCGCGTGGCCTCAAGCTTGGGGACCACCGCGTTCACCTCGCGAGCGAACTGTTTGAAGATGCGTTGAGAGGCTGGGGCCTGGGCGCCGCCCAAGATGCAGGCGATTGCGCGCGGCTCCTGGAAGCCCCCAACCCCCTCGTCCTGATGGTGGTCGTCGTTCCTCCTCGGTGGCGGCAGTGGGGGAAGACCGGCGTTGCTTTGCGGGCGATCCTCACGAGGCTGGTCTCTCCAGGCCCCCTCGCGAGGATGGTCCTGCCAGCGGTCCTCGCGAGGCCTGTCGCGCCATTCCTGGCGTGGGCCACGGTCGTCCCAGCGTCCGCCTCCACGTCCTCCTCCTCGGCCGTAGCCCCGGTCGCTGCGCTCGGGGCGTCGACCGAAGCGTCCTTCTTGTATGGCTCTGAGCTCTTGACAGTCACTGGTGTTGTGGGTGTTCAGGTTGTGGAAGGCGCAGAACGGCCTGCTGTTCTTGGATGACTCGGGCTGATCCCTGCCCCGCTTGGTGTCGGGCTCCGCTGCTAGTACTGCTGCTTCCTTGCGCTTCACGTCCTTGGCCTTGGCTTTCTTCTCCTCTGTTCCCGCGGCTGGCAGCTCAAGGAGGGAGAGGCGCCCCTCCTCAGCTCTTGCGCACTTGGTCGCCAGGTTGAACAGCTCCTGAGATGTGCAGAGCTCCTCGTGGATAGCGAGCTCTTCCTTCATCTTGACGTCACAGACGCCGTCTGAGAACGCGGAGATGATGGCCTCGTCCGTGACCTTGGGGATCTTGAGGCGGGTGTTGTTGAAGTGCTGGATGTACTTCTGGAGGGTCTCTCCTGATTGTTGCTTGATGCGGTGCAGGTCACCCGCGGCCGGCGGCCGGTCGCGAGTGCCCTGGAAGTTGGTGACGAAGCGGTCGCGCATCTCGTCCTAGGAGGAGATCGAGCCGTGCTGCAGGTTCAGGAGCCAGGAGCGGGCTCCATCCTTGAGAGCCATGGGAAACCAGTTCGCCATGACTTTCTCATCGCCGTTGGACGCTTCGATGCTCAGCTCATAGAGCTGCAGGAACTCCGCGGGGTCGGCGGTGCCGTCGTAGCGAGGAGGCAGATCCGGCTTGAACTTGCCTGGCCAGGCGACGCTACGCAGCTCGGGGGTGAAGGCGCGGCAGCTGGCCGTGGCTGCTGGGGCCCGCTTCGGAGGTGGAGCTTGGTCTTGATGAGGTCCGCGCGGCGCCGCCGCGGGCGGTGCGTGGTCTTGACGAGGTGGTGCGGGAAGCGCGGGTGCAGCTTCTCGCGGCCGAGGGATTTCCTGGCACCTTCTTTCTTCGCGCGCGGGCACCGGGCGTGGCGGATCACGCCGCGGGGCCGCGCGCCTTTGGTGCCAAGGCACCGTTTTGTTGCGAATCGTAGCATAATTTTAAAATTTTCCTACGCTCACCAAGATGCATCTATGGAGTCTACTAGCAACGAGGGGAAAGGAGTGCATCTACATACCCTTGTAGATCGCGAGCGGAAGCGTTCCAATGAACGTGGATGACGGAGTCGTACTCGCCGTGATCCAAATCACCGATGACCGAGTGCCGAACGGACGGCACCTCCGCGTTCAACACACGTACGGTGCAGCGACGTCTCCTCCTTCTTGATCCAGCAAGGGGGAAGGAGAGGTTGATGGAGATCCAGCAGCACGACGGCATGGTGGTGGATGTAGCGGGTCTCCGGCAGGGCTTCGCCAAGCTTCTGCGAGAGAGAGAGAGAGAGAGAGAGAGAGAGAGAGGTGTTGCAGGGGAGGAGGAAGGCGCCCAAGGCTGTAGGTTGCTGCCCTCCCTCCCCCCCTTTATATAGGCCCCCTGGGGGGGCGCCGGCCCAGGGAGATGGGATCTCCAAGGGGGGGCGGCGGCCAAGGGGGGGGAAAGGGTTGCCTTGCCCCCCAAGGCAAGGGGGAAGCTCCCCCCTAGGGTTCCCAACCCTAGGCGCATGGGGGGGGGCCCAAGGGGGGCGCCCCAGCCCACTAAGGGCTGGTTCCCTTCCACTTTCAGCCCATGGGGCCCTCCGGGATAGGTGGCCCCACCCGGTGGACCCCCGGGACCCTTCCGGTGGTCCCGGTACAATACCGGTAACCCCCGAAACTTTCCCGGTGGCCGAAACTTGACTTCCTATATATAATTCTTCACCTCCGGACCATTCCGGAACCTCTCGTGACGTCCGGGATCTCATCCGGGACTCCGAACAACTTTCGGGTTTCCGCATACATATATCTCTACAACCCTAGCGTCACCGGACCTTAAGTGTGTAGACCCTACGGGTTCGGGAGACATGCAGACATGACCGAGACGCCTCTCCGGTCAATAACCAACAGCGGGATCTGGATACCCATGTTGGCTCCCACATGTTCCACGATGATCTCATCGGATGAACCACGGTGTCGAGGATTCAATCAATCCGTATGCAATTCCCTTTGTCAATCGGTATGTTACTTGCCCGAGATTCGATCGTCGGTATCCCAATACCTTGTTCAATCTCGTTACCGGCAAGTCTCTTTACTCGTACCGCAATGCATGATCCCGTGACTAACGCCTTAGTCACATTGAGCTCATTATGATGATGCATTACCGAGTGGGCCCAGAGATACCTCTCCGTCACACGGAGTGACAAATCCCAGTCTCGATCCGTGCCAACCCAACAGACACTTTCGGAGATACCCGTAGTGCACCTTTATAGTCACCCAGTTACGTTGTGACGTTTGGCACACCCAAAGCACTCCTACGGTATCCGGGAGTTGCACGATCTCATGGTCTAAGGAAAAGATACTTGACATTGGAAAAGCTCTAGCAAACGAAACTACACGATCTTTTATGCTATGCTTAGGATTGGGTCTTGTCCATCACATCATTCTCCTAATGATGTGATCCCGTTATCAATGACATCCAATGTCCATAGTCAGGAAACCATGACTATCTGTTGATC
Source organism: Aegilops tauschii subsp. strangulata (assembly GCF_002575655.3). Lineage (NCBI taxonomy): Eukaryota > Viridiplantae > Streptophyta > Magnoliopsida > Poales > Poaceae > Aegilops > Aegilops tauschii. Next base: position 348,499,517 of record NC_053037.3, read on the forward strand.
AACGAGCTAGTCAACTAGAGGCTTACTAGGGACAGGTTGTGGTCTATGTATTCACGCATGTATTACGATTTCCGGACAATACAATTATAGCATGAATAATAGACAATTATCATGAACAAAGAAATATAATAATAACCATTTATTATTGCCTCTAGGGCATATTTCCAACAGTCTCCCACTTGCACTAGAGTCAATAATCTAGTTCACATCACCATGTGATTAACACTCACTGGTCACATCACCATGTGACCAACATCTAAAGAGTTTACTAGAGTCAACAATCTAGTTCACATCACTATGTGATTATCACTCAATGTGTTCTGGTTTGGTCATGTTATGCTTGTGAGAGAGGTTATTAGTCAACGGGTCTGAACCTTTCAGAACCGTGTGCTTTACGAATATCTATGTCATCTTTGTGGATGCTACCACGCGCTATTTGGAGCCATTTCAAATAATTGCTCTACTATACGAATCCGGTTTACTACTCAGTGTCATCCGGATTAGTGTCAAAGTTCGCATCGACGTAACCCTTTACGACGAACTCCTTTCCACCTCCATAATTGAGAAAATTCCTTAATCCACTAGGTACTAAGGATAAGTTCGACCGCTGTCATGAGATCCTTTCCCGGATCACCATTGTACCCTCTTGACCAACTCATGGCAAGGCACACTACATGTGCGGTACACAGCATAGTATACTATAGAGCCTACGTCTAAAGCATAGGGGATGACCTTCGTCCTTTCTCTATCTTCTGCTGTGGTCAGGTCTTGAGTCTCACTCAATACTCACACCTTGTAACACAGCCAAGAACTCCTTCTTTGCTGATCTATTTTGAACTCTTTCAAAATCATGTCAAGGTGTGCTGTCTTTTGAAAGTATCATCAGGCGTCTTGATCTATCTCTATGGATCTTGATGCCCAATATGTAAGCAGCTTTATCCAGGTCTTCCTTTGAAAAACTCCTTTCAAACAACCCTTTATGCTTTCCAGAAATTTTACATCATTTCGGATCAACAATATGTCATTCACATATACTTATCAGAAATGTTGTAGCGCTCCCACTCACTTTATTGTAAATACAAGCTTCTAACAAACTTTGTATAAACCCAAAAACTTTGATCACTCCATCAAAGCGTATAGCTCTAATCCATGGAAGGATTGCTGGAGCTAGCATACCTTTTAGCATCCTTAGGATCGACAAAACCTTTCTGATTGTATCACATACAACCTTTCCTTACGAAAACTGGTAAGGAAACTTGTTTTGACATCCATCTGCCAGATTTCATAAATGCAGCTAATGCTAACATGATTCCGACGGACCTAAGCATCGCTACGGATGAGAAAAACTCATCGTAGTCAACTCCTTCAACTTGTGAAAATACACTTTGCCACAAGTCGAGCTTCATAGACGGTAACATTACCGTCCATGTCCGTCTTCTTCTTAAAGATCCATTTATCTCAATGGCTTGCCGATCATCGGGCAAGTTCACCAAAGTCCATGCTTTGTTCTGATACATGGATTCTATCTCGGATTTCATGGCCTCGAGCCATTCGTCGGAATATGGGCCCACCATCGCTTCTCCATAGCTCGTAGGTTCATTGTTGTCTAGCAACATGACTTCCAAGACAGGATCACGCATTACTCTGAAGTAGTGCGCATCCTCGTCGTCCTACGCGGTTTGGTAGTGACTTGATTCGAAGTTTCATGATCACTATCATAAGCTTCCACTTCAATTGGTGTAGGTGCTACAGGAACAAGTTCCTGTGCCCTGCTACACACTAGTTGAAGCGACGGTTCAATAACCTTATCAAGTCTCCACCATCCTCCCACTCAATTCTTTCAAGAGAAACTTTTCCTCGAGAAAGGACTCGTTTCTAGAAGCAATTACTTTTGCTTCCAGATCTGAAATAGGAGGTATACCCAACTGTTTTGGGTATTCCATGAAGATGTATTTATCCGCTTTGGGTTCGAGCTTATCAGCCTGAAACTTTTTCACATAAGCATCGCAGCCCCAAACTTTTAAGAAACGACAACTTAGGTTTCTATAAACGGTGTCGTCTCAACGGAATTGCGTGGTGCCCCTTTTAAAGTGAATGCGGTTGTCTCTAATGCCTAACCCATAAACGATAGTGGTAATTTGATAAGAAACATCATGGTATGCACCATATCCAATAGGGTGCAGTTATGATGTTCGGACACACCATCACACTATGGTGTTCCAGGCGGTATTAATTGTGAAACACTTTCCACAATGTCTCAATTGTGTGCCAAACTCGTATCTCAGATACTCATCTCTATGATCATATCACAGACATTTTATCCTCTTGTCACGACGATCTTCAACTTCACTCTGAGATTACTTGAACCTTTCAATAATTCAGACTAGTGTTTCATCAAGTAAATACACTCAGCATCTACTCAAATCATCTGTGAAGCAAGAACATAACGATATCCACTGCCTGCCTCAGCACTCATTGGACTGCGTACATCAAAATGTATTACTTCCAATAAGTTGCTCTCTTGTTCCATCTCACTGAAAACGAGGACTTTCAGTCATTTTTCCCATGTGGTATGATTTGCATGTCTCAAGTGATTCATAATCAAGTGTTTTATTCACCATCAACACTTGATGTTCCTTTTTGATCTCCACCTCCGCTGATTTCAGCATTGAATATACCTCGGGAATGGTCTTTTCCATCCCCTGCATATTGAAGTTCATCACAAAGCTCTTGTAGCTAGGTGGGAGCGACTGAAGGATTCTGTCAACGACCGCATCATCCGGGAGATTAACTCCTAGCTGAGATAAGCGGTTGTGCAACCCAGACATTTTGAGTATGTGCTCGCTGACAGAACTATTCTCCTCCATCTTACAACTGTAGAACTTCTCGGAGACTTCATATCTCTCGACCCGGGCATGAGCTTGGAAAACCATTTTCAGCTCTTGGAACATCTCATATGCACCGTGCTGCTCAAAACGCTTTTGGAGCCCTGGTTCTAAGCTGTAAAGCATGCCGCACTGAACCAGGGAGTAATCATCACTACGTGACTGCCAGGCGTTCATAACGTCTTGAGTTGCTGGGAAAACAGGTGCTTCACCTAGCGGTGCATCAAGGACATATGCTTTCTTGGCAGCTATGAGGATAATCCTCAGGTTACGGACCCAGTCCGTGTAGTTGCTACCATCGTCTTTCAGCTTGGTTTTCTCTAAGAACGCGTTGAAGTTGAGGGCAACATTAGCGTGGGCCATTTGATCTACAAGACATATTGCAAAGTTTTAGACTATGTTCATGATAATTAAGTCCATCTAATCAAATTATTTAATGAACTCCCACTCACATAGACATCCCTTTAGTCATCTAAGTGATACATGATCCGAGTCAACTAGGTCGTGTTCGATCATCACGTGAGACGGACTAGTCATCATCGGTGAACATCTTCATGTTGATCGTATCTTCTATACGACTCATGTTCGACCTTTCGGTCTTCCATGTTCCGAGTGTAGGAAATCGTAGCATAATTTTAAAAAAATTCTACGCTCACCAAGATGCATCTATGGAGTCTACTAGCAACGAGGGGAAAGGAGTGCATCTACATACCCTTGTAGATCGCGAGCGGAAGCGTTCCAATGAACGTGGATGACGGAGTCGTATTCGCCGTGATCCAAATCACCGATGAGCGAGTGCCGAACGGACGGCACCTCCGCGTTCAACACACGTACGATGCAGCGACGTCTCCTCCTTCTTGATCCAGCAAGGGGGAAGGAGAGGTTGATGGAGATCCAGCAGCACGACGGCGTGGTGGTGGATGTAGCGGGTCTCCGGCAGGGCTTCGCAAGCTTCTGCGAGAGAGAGAGAGGTGTTGCAGGGGAGGAGGGAGGCGCCCAAGGCTGTGTGTTGCTGCCCTCCCTCCCCCCCTTTATATAGGCCCCCTGGGGGGGCGCCGGCCCTGGAGATCAGATCCAAAGGGGGGGGGCGGCCAAGTGGGGGGAAGGGGTGCCTTGCCCCCCAAGGCAAGGGGGAAGCTCCCCCCCTAGGGTTCCCAACCCTAGGCGCATGGGGGGAGGCCCAAGGGGGGCGCCCCAGCCCACTAAGGGCTGGTTCCCTTCCACTTTCAGCCCACGGGGCCCTCCGGGATAGGTGGCCCCACCCGGTGGACCCCGGGACCCTTCCGGTGGTCCCGGTACAATACCGGTAACCCCCGAAACTTTCCCGGTGGCCGAAACTTGACTTCCTATATATAATTCTTCACCTCCGGACCATTCCAGAACCTCTCGTGACGTCCGGGATCTCATCCGGGACTCCGAACAACTTTCGGGTTTCCGCATACATATATCTCTACAACCCTAGCGTCACCGGACCTTAAGTGTGTAGACCCTACGGGTTCGGGAGACATGCAGACATGACCGAGACGCCTCTCCGGTCAATAACCAACAGCGGGATCTGGATACCCATGTTGGCTCCCACATGTTCCACGATGATCTCATCGGATGAACCACGGTGTCGAGGATTCAATCAATCCGTATGCAATTCCCTTTGTCAATCGGTATGTTACTTGCCCGAGATTCGATCGTCGGTATCCCAATACCTTGTTCAATCTCGTTACCGGCAAGTCTCTTTACTCGTACCGCAATGCATGATCCCGTGACTAACGCCTTAGTCACATTGAGCTCATTATGATGATGCATTACCGAGTGGGCCCAGAGATACCTCTCCGTCACACGGAGTAACAAATCCCAGTCTCGATCCGTGCCAACCCAACAGACACTTTCGGAGATACCCGTAGTGCACCTTTATAGTCACCCAGTTACGTTGTGACGTTTGGCACACCCAAAGCACTCCTACGGTATCCGGGAGTTACACGATCTCATGGTCTAAGGAAAAGATACTTGACATTGGAAAAGCTCTAGCAAACGAAACTACACGATCTTTTATGCTATGCTTAGGATTGGGTCTTGTCCATCACATCATTCTCCTAATGATGTGATCCCGTTATCAAACGACATCCAATGTCCATGGTCAGGAAACCGTAACCATCTATTGATCAACGAGCTAGTCAACTAGAGGCTTACTAGGGACATGGTGTTGTCTATGTATCCACACATGTATCTGCGTTTCCTATCAATACAATTCTAGCATGGATAATAAACGATTATCATGAATAAGGAAATATAATAATAACCAATTTATTATTGCCTCTAGGGCATATTTCCAACAGTCTCCCACTTGCACTAGAGTCAATAATCTAGTTCACATCACCATGTGATTAACACTCACTGGTCACATCACCATGTTACCAACATCTAAAGAGTTTACTAGAGTCAACAATCTAGTTCACATCACTATGTGATTATCACTCAATGTGTTCTGGTTTGGTCATGTTATGCTTGTGACAGAGGTTATTAGTCAACGGGTCTGAACCTTTCAGAACCGTGTGCTTTACGAATATCTATGTCATCTTTGTGGATGCTACCACGCGCAATTTGGAGCCATTTCAAATAATTGCTCTACTATACGAATCCGGTTTACTACTCAGTGTCATCCGGATTAGTGTCAAAGTTCGCATCGACGTAACCCTTTACGACGAACTCCTTTCCACCTCCATAATTGAGAAAATTCCTTAATCCACTAGGTACTAAGGATAAGTTCGACCGCTGTCATGAGATCCTTTCCCGGATCACCATTGTACCCTCTTGACCAACTCATGGCAAGGCACACTACATGTGCGGTACACAGCATAGCATACTATAGAGCCTACGTCTAAAGCATAGGGGACGACCTTCGTCCTTTCTCTATCTTCTGCTGTGGTCAGGTCTTGAGTCTCACTCAATACTCACACCTTGTAACACAGCCAAGGACTCCTTCTTTGCTGATCTATTTTGAACTCTTTCAAAATCATGTCAAGGTGTGCTGTCTTTTGAAAGTATCATCAGGCGTCTTGATCTATCTCTATGGATCTTGATGCCCAATATGTAAGCAGCTTTATCCAGGTCTTCCTTTGAAAAACTCCTTTCAAACAACCCTTTATGCTTTCCAGAAATTTTACATCATTTCGGATCAACAATATGTCATTCACATATACTTATCAGAAATGTTGTAGCGCTCCCACTCACTTTATTGTAAATACAAGTTTCTAACAAACTTTGTATAAACCCAAAAACTTTGATCACCCCATCAAAGCGTATATTCTGACTCCGAGATGCTTGCTCTAATCCATGGAAGGATCGCTGGAGCTAGAATACCTTTTAGCATCCTTAGGATCGACAAAACCTTTCTGATTGTATCACATACAACCTTTCCTCACGAAAAACCTGTAAGGAAACTTGTTTTGACATCCATCTGCCAGATTTCATAAATGTAGCTAATGCTAACATGATTCCGACGGACCTAAGCATCGCTACGGATGAGAAAAAAAACTCATCGTAGTCAACTCCTTGAACTTGTGAAAATACTTTTTCCACAAGTCGAGCTTCATAGAAGGTAACATTACCGTCCATGTCCGTCTTCTTCTTAAAGATCCATTTATCTCAATGGCTTGCCGATCATCGGGCAAGTTCACCAAAGTCCATGCTTTGTTCTGATACATGGATTCTATCTCGGATTTCATGGCCTCGAACCATTCGTCGGAATATGGGCCCACCATCGCTTCTCCATAGCTCGTTGGTTCATAGTTGTCTAGCAACATGACTTCCAAGGCAGGATCACGCATTACTCTGAAGTAGTGCGCATCCTCGTCGTCCTACGAGGTTTGGTAGTGACTTGATCCGAAGTTTCATGATCACCATCATAAGCTTCCACTTCAATTGGTGTAGGTGCCACAAGAACAACTTCCTGTGCCCTGCTACATACTAGTTGAAGCGACGGTTCAATAACCTTATCAAGTCTCCACCATCCTCCCACTCAATTCTTTCGAGAGAAACTTTTCCTCGAGAAAGGACTCGTTTCTAGAAGCAATTACTTTTGCTTCCAGATCTGAAATAGGAGGTATACCCAACTGTTTTTGGGTATTCTATGAAGATGCATTTATCCGCTTTGGGTTCGAGCTTATCAGCCTGAAACTTTTTCACATAAGCATCGCAGCCCCAAACTTTTAAGAAACGACAACTTAGGTTTCTATAAACGGTGTCGTCTCAACGGAATTGCGTGGTGCCCCTTTTAAAGTGAATGCGGTTGTCTCTAATGCCTAACCCATAAATGATAGTGGTAATTTGATAAGAAACATCATGGTATGCACCATATCCAATAGGGTGCAGTTATGATGTTCGGACACACCATCACACTATGGTGTTCCAAGCGGTATTAATTGTGAAACACTTTCCACAATGTCTCAATTGTGTGCCAAACTCGTATCTCAGATACTCATCTCTATGATCATATCACAGACATTTTATCCTCTTGTCACGACGATCTTCAACTTCACTCTGAAATTACTTGAACCTTTCAATAATTCAGACTAGTGTTTCATCAAGTAAATACACTCAGCATCTACTCAAATCATCTGTGAAGTAAGAACATAACGATGTCCACTGCATGCCTCAGCACTCATTGGACTGCATACATCAAAATGTATTACTTCCAATAAGTTGCTCTCTTGTTCCATCTCACTGAAAACGAGGACTTTCAGTCATTTTGCCCATGTGGTATGATTTGCATGTCTCAAGTGATTCATAATCAAGTGAGTCCAAACGATCCATATGTATGGAGTTTCTTCATGCATATATACCAATAGACATGGTTCGCATGTCTCAATCTTTTCAAAAATGAGTGAGTCCAAAGATCCACCTACATGGAGCTTCTTCATGCGTTCTACACCAATATGACTCAAGTGGCAGTGCCACAAGTATGTGGTACTATCATTACTATCTTATATCTTTTTGGCATGAACATGTGTATCACTACGATCGAGATTCATTTTAGGTGCAAGACCATTGAAGGTATTATTCAAATAAACAGAGTAACCATTATTCTCCTTAAATGAATAACCGTTTTGCGGTAAACATAATCCAATCATGTTCAACGCAAACACCAAATCTCGATGGTAGAGGGAGCATGCGATGCTTGATCACATCAACCTTGGAAACACTTCCAACACATATCGTCATCTCACCTTTAGCTAGTCTCCATTTATTCCGCAGCTTTTATTTCGAGTTACTAACACTTAGCAACCGAACCAGTATCTAATACCCTGGTGCTGCTAGGAGTACTAGTAAAGTACACATTCATTTAACGTATATCCAATATACTTCTGTCGACCTTGCTTGCCTTCTCATCTACCAAGTATCTAGGGTAGTATTGCTTCAGTGACCGTTCCTCTCATTACAGAAGCACTTAGTCTCGGGTTTGGGTTCAACCTTGGGATTCTTCACTAGAGCAGCAAACGACTTGCTGTTTCATGAAGTATCCCTTTTGCCCTTGCCCTTCTTAAACTAGTGGTTTTACTAACCATCAACAATTGATGCTCCTTCTTGATTTCTACTCTCGCGGTGTCAAACATCGCGAATAGCTCAAGGATCATCATAACTATCCTTGATATGTCATAGTTCATCACGAAGCTCTACTAGCTTAGTGGCAGTGACTATGGAGAACTATCACTATCTCATCTGGGAGATTAACTCCCACTCGATTCAAGCGATTGTGGCACTCAGACAATCTGAGCACACGCTCAACGATTGAGCTTTTCTCCCTTAGTTTGCAGGCTTAAGAAAACTTGTCAGAGGTCTCATACCTCTTGACGTGGGCACTAGTCTGAAATCCCAATTTCAGTCTTCGGAACATCTCACATGTTCTGCGACGTTTCAAAAACGTCTTGGGTGCCACAATTCTAAACCGCACTGAACTATCACGTAGTCATCAAAACGTGTATGTCAGATGTTTCGTAACATCTACAGACGACGCTGAGGTTCAGCACACCGAGCGGTGCATTAAGGACATAAGCCTTCTGTGCAGCAATGAGGACAATCCTCAGTTTACGGACCCAGTCCGCATAATTGCTACTACCAACTTTCAACTAAATTTTCTCTAGGAACATATCTTAACCAGTAGAACTAAAGCGCAAGCTATGACATAATTTGTAAATACCTTTTTGACTATGTTCATGATAATGAAGTTCATCTGATTATGAACTCCCACTCAGATAGACATCCCTCTAGTCATCTAAGTGAAACATGATCCGAGTTTAACTAGGCCGTGTCCGATCATCACGTGAGACGGACTAGTCAAGATCGGTGAACATCTCCATGTTGATCGTATCTTCTATACGACTCATGCTCGACCTTTCGGTCCTCCGTGTTCCGAGGCCATGTCTGTACATGCTAGGCTCGTCAAGTCAACCTAAGTGTATTGCGTGTGTTCCGAGGCCATGTCTGTACATGCTAGGCTCGTCAACACCCGTTGTATTCGAACGTTAGAATCTATCACACCCGATCATCACGTGGTGCTTCGAAACAACGAACCTTCGCAACGGTGCACAGTTAGGGTGAACACTTTCTTGAAATTATTATAAGGGATCATCTTACTTACTACCGTCGTTCTAAGCAAATAAGATGCAAAAACATGATAAACATCACATGCAATCAAATAGTGACATGATATGGCCAATATCATCATGCTCCTTTGATCTCCATCTTCGGGGCACCATGATCATCTTCGTCACCGGCATGACACCATGATCTCCATCATCATGATCTCCATCATTGTGTCTTCACGAAGTCGTCACGCCAACGATTACTTCTACTTCTATGGCTAACGCGTTTAGCAACAAAGTAAAGTAATTTACATGGCGTTATTCAATGACACGCAGGTCATGCAAAATAATAAAGACAACTCCTATGGCTCCTGCCGGTTGTCATACTCATCGACATGCAAGTCGTGATTCCTATTACAAGAATATGATCAATCTCATACATCACATATATCATTCATCACATCTTCTGGCCATATCACATCACATAGCACTTGCTGCAAAAACAAGTTAGACGTCCTCTAATTGTTGTTGCAAGTTTTTACGTGGTTTGTAGGTTTCTAGCAAGAACGTTTCTTACCTACGTATGACCACAACGTGATTTGCCAATTTCTATTTACCCTTCATAAGGACCCATTTCATCGAGTCCGTTCCGACTAAAGTAGGAGAGACAGACACCCGCTAGCCACCTTATGCAACTTGTGCATGTCAGTCGGTGGAACCTGTCTCACGTAAGTGTACGTGTAAGGTCGGTCCGGGCCGCTTCATCCCAAATGCCGTCGAAACAAGAAAAGACTAGTAGCGGCAAGAAAAATTGGCAAACTCAACGCCCACAACTGCTTTGTGTTCTGCTCGTGCATAGTAACTACGTATAGACCTGGCTCATGATGCCACTGTTGGGAATCGTAGCATAATTTTAAAATTTTCTTACGCTCACCAAGATGCATCTATGGAGTCTACTAGCAACGAGGGGAAAGGAGTGCATCTACATACCCTTGTAGATCGCGAGCGGAAGCGTTCCAATGAACGTGGATGACGGAGTCGTACTCGCCGTGATCCAAATCACCGATGACCGAGTGCCGAACGGACGGCACCTCCGCGTTCAACACACGTACGGTGCAGCGACGTCTCCTCCTTCTTGATCCAGCAAGGGGGAAGGAGAGGTTGATGGAGATCCAGCAGCACGACGGCATGGTGGTGGATGTAGCGGGTCTCCGGCAGGGCTTCGCCAAGCTTCTGCGAGAGAGAGAGAGAGAGGTGTTGCAGGGGAGGAGGAAGGCGCCCAAGGCTGTAGGTTGCTGCCCTCCCTCCCCCCCTTTATATAGGCCCCCTGGGGGGGGCGCCGGCCCAAGGAGATGGGATCTCCAAGGGGGGGCGGCGGCCAAGGGGGGGAAAGGGTTGCCTTGCCCCCCAAGGCAAGGGGGAAGCTCCCCCTAGGGTTCCCAACCCTAGGCGCATGGGGGGAGGCCCAAGGGGGGCGCCCCAGCCCACTAAGGACTGGTTCCCTTCCACTTTCAGCCCACGGGGCCCTCCGGGATAGGGGCCCCACCCGGTGGACCCCCGGGACCCTTCCGGTGGTCCCGGTACAATACCGGTAACCCCCGAAACTTTCCCGGTGGCCGAAACTTGACTTCCTATATATAATTCTTCACCTCCGGACCATTCCGGAACCTCTCGTGACGTCCGGGATCTCATCCGGGACTCCGAACAACTTTCGGGTTTCCGCATACATATATCTCTACAACCCTAGCGTCACCGGACCTTAAGTGTGTAGACCCTACGGGTTCGGGAGACATGCAGACATGACCGAGACGCCTCTCCGGTCAATAACCAACAGCGGGATCTGGATACCCATGTTGGCTCCCACATGTTCCACGATGATCTCATCGGATGAACCACGGTGTCGAGGATTCAATCAATCCATATGCAATTCCCTTTGTCAATCGGTATGTTACTTGCCCGAGATTCGATCGTCGGTATCCCAATACCTTGTTCAATCTCGTTACCGGCAAGTCTCTTTACTCGTACCGCAATGCATGATCCCGTGACTAACGCCTTAGTCACATTGAGCTCATTATGATGATGCATTACCGAGTGGGCCCAGAGATACCTCTCCGTCACACGGAGTGACAAATCCCAGTCTCGATCCGTGCCAACCCAACAGACACTTTCGGAGATACCCGTAGTGCACCTTTATAGTCACCCAGTTACGTTGTGACATTTGGCACACCCAAAGCACTCCTACGGTATCCGGGAGTTGCACGATCTCATGGTCTAAGGAAAAGATACTTGACATTGGAAAAGCTCTAGCAAACGAAACTACACGATCTTTTATGCTATGCTTAGGATTGGGTCTTGTCCATCACATCATTCTCCTAATGATGTGATCCCGTTATCAATGACATCCAATGTCCATAGTCAGGAAACCATGACTATCTGTTGATCAACGAGCTAGTCAACTAGAGGCTTACTAGGGACAGGTTGTGGTCTATGTATTCACACATGTATTACGATTTCCGGACAATACAATTATAGCATGAATAATAGACAATTACCATGAACAAAGAAATATAATAATAACTATTTATTATTGCCTCTAGGGCATATTTCCAACACGTTTTGGGGCAGAGGTGGCGGAGGCGCGCCACGAGCCTCATCGCCCGTGGCTGGCTGAGGGTGAGGTAGAGAGAGGGACGGCGCCGGAGAGCCCACTGCGGCGCGGACGAGCTCGGCGACGCGGTCGAGCCATTCCTCGTAGAGGTCATCGACCGGGCGGTAGCGCAGGAGTTCGTTTGCGGCGAGGAGTGCGGCCCGCGCCTCCACGGGAGCGCGGCATGCGTGAGACGAAGAACCGTCCGAGGTCAGCGATGGAGTGGCGGTGCGGCCGTCCTGCCGCACCGAAGGATGCAGCGAGGACGCCTGCTGCTCGTTCCCCGCCGGGCCGGTGGCAGCATTGGCGGCGGGAGACGGAGAACGACGAGGTGGCCCGCCGACGGGAGCCGTCTGAGCAACGCGGGCGGTGAGGGCTGATACGTCTCCGTCGTATCTATATTTTTTGATTGTTCCATGCCAATATTCTACAACTTTCATATAATTTTGGCAACTTTTTATACTATTTTTGGGACTAACATATTGATCCAGTGCCCAATGCCAGTTCCTGTTTGTTGCATGTTTTATGTTTCGCAGAAACCCAATATCAAACGGAGTCCAAACGGGATAAAAACGGACGGATAATTATTTTGGAATATTTATGATTTTTGGGAAGTAAAATCAACGCGAGATGGTGCCCGAGGGGGCCACGAGGCAGGGGGGCGCGCCCTAGGGGGGCATGCGCGCCCTGGACCCTCGTGGGTACCCCGTAAGGCGGCTGACGCTCTTCTTTTGCTGCAAGAAAGCTAATTTTATGAGAAAGATCTGGGCGAAAGATTCAACCCAATCGGAGTTACGAATCTCCGGATATAAAAGAAACGGTGAAAGGGCAGCAGACGAGAACGCAGAAACAGAGAGAGACAGAGAGACAGATCCAATCTCACAGGGGCTCTCACCCCTCCCACGCCATGGAGGCCAAGGACCAGAGGGGAAACCCTTCTCCCATCTAAGGAGGAGGTCAAGGAAGAAGAAGACGAAGGGCCCCCCTCTCCCCTTCTCTTCCGGTGGCGCCGGAACGCTGACGTGGCCATCATCATCACCGCAATCTTCACCAACAACTTCACCGCCATCATCACCAACTCTTCCCCCCTCTATGCAGCGGTGTAACCTCTCTTACCCGCTGTAATCTCTACTTAAACATGGTGCTCAACGCTATATATTATTTCCCAATGATGTATGGCTATCCTATGATGTTTGAGTAGATCTGTTTTGTCCTATGGGTTATTTGATGATCGTGATTGGTTTGTGGTGCATGTTTTATTATTAGTGTTGTCCTATGGTGCTCTCCGTGTCACGCAAGCGTGAGGGATTCCCGCTGTAGGGTGTCGCAATACGTTCATGATTCGCTTATAGTGGGTTGCGTGAGTGACTGAAACACAAACCCGAGTAAGGGGGTTGTTGCGTATGGGATAAAGGGGACTTGATGCTTTAATGCTATGGTTGGGTTTTACCTTAATGATCTTTAGTAGTTGCGGATGCTTGCTAGATTTCCAATCATAAGTGCATATGATCCAAGTAGAGAAAGTATGTTAGTTTATGCCTCTCCCTCAAATAAAACTGTAATAATGATTACCAGTCTAGTTATCGATTGCCTAGGGACAAATAACTTTCTCGTGACAACAAGCTCTTTACTAAAACTAATTTAGTTGTGTCTTTATCTAAACAGCCCCTAGCTTTTATTTACGCTCTCTTTATTATCTTGCAAACCTATCCAAAAACACCTACAAAGTACTTCTAGTTTCATACTTGTTTCCGGTAAAGCAAACGCTAAGCGTGCGTAGAGTTGTATCGGTGGTTGATAGAACTTGAGGGAATATTTGTTCTACCTTTAGCTCCTCGTTGGGTTCGACACTCTTACTTATCGAAAGAGGCTACAATTGATCCCCTATACTTGTGGGTTATCAAGACCTTTTTCTGGCGCCGTTGCCGGGGAGCAATAGCGTGGGGTGAATATTCTCGTGTGTGCTTGTTTGCTTTATCACTAAGTAATTTTTATTTGCTGTTCTTAGTTGTTTCCTATCTTTAGTTATGGGTAGGAAACGCAAAATACCAAAAAAATTAGTTGTACCTACTGAACCAATGGTTGAAGAACCACTCAAAATCTATCACACTCCCGAAACTTATAAATTGGATCATCTTCGATCCCTATGTGCTCGTGCCGAAACCCCAACTAGCTTAGTTGAGGGCAAATCTTTAGATGAGCATGCTTGTTATGTGCGACACCGAATATCTGAAAAAGGGAAAATTCTATTGGGTCAAATTCATCGTTTGCAATGCTATGCTTGGAATTTATGTGAAATATATGATGTTACTTGTCGTTCTGAAGACCCTAAGAAACACCTTCCCTACCAATGTTTATTTAGTGATAATGGAATCGTATCTTCTTATGCTAAAGGTGTTTATAATTACTATGATATTCAACAAATTGAAGAATTTGTTGCTTTTAAGGGTGCTTATGAAATTGCTTCTTTGATTGAAACGTATGATGCTACTCTTTACAAATCTGAAAATTTTGCCATACTTAAATATTGCTATGATAATTATGCTTCTAATGCCTATGTTGAACCATATATTAAGGATTACCCTACTGTCCACGAAGAGACTAATATTTTGCAGGAATCTATGGAAGAAGAAATTGATGAAACTGTGAGCTCATTGGATGAAAAAGATGAGGAGGAGAGCGAAGAACAAAAGGAGGAAGAGCGGATTAGATACCCGTGCCCACCTTCTAATGAGAGTAACTCTTCAACTCATACATTGTTTAATTTCCCTTCGTGCTTACCGAAGGATGATTGCTATGATGACTATTATGATCGCGTTGATTCTCTTGAAATATCCCTTTTTGATGATGCTTGCTATGCTTGTGGCCAAGACGCCAATATGAATTATGCTTATGGAGATGAACTTGCTATAGTTCGTTATGTTAAACATGAAATTGTTGCTATTGCACCCATGCATGATAGTCCTATTATCTTTTTGGATTCTCCCAACTACACTATATCAGAG
Organism: Aegilops tauschii subsp. strangulata; assembly: GCF_002575655.3. Lineage (NCBI taxonomy): Eukaryota > Viridiplantae > Streptophyta > Magnoliopsida > Poales > Poaceae > Aegilops > Aegilops tauschii. Next base: position 348,514,629 of record NC_053037.3, read on the forward strand.
AAGTTTGCACTTATTATGGATTATATTGATGGGTTGCCTTTTACCATTGCACATGATGATTTTGACGAATATAATATGCATGTGCTTGCTGCTCCTACTTGCAATTATTATGAGAGAGGAACTATATCTCCACCTCTCTATGTTTCCAATATGATAAAATTGCAAGAAACTGTTTATACTATGTAGTGGCCTTTACTATGTGTGCATGAATTGTTATTTTATGACATGCCGATGCATAGGAAGAGAGTTAGACTTCGTCATTACATGATATATGTTGCTTTGTGCTCACTACTAAATGCCAAATCATTGCTAATTAAAATTGGCCTTGATATACCTTGGGATCCGGGTGGATTCACTACTTGAGCATTATATGCCTAGCTTAATGGCTTTAAAGAAAGCGCTGCCAGGGAGACAACCCGGAAGTTTTAGAGAGTCATTTATTTCTTTTGAGTTCTTTCATATAGTTTAAAAACAACAAAATAAAGAGGGGAACCCAAAACTTTTTCAAAAAAGGAAAGTGAAAGTGAGAGAGACAAGCATTGTTGAAGTGGGAGCTAGCCTTGAACTTTGTTCACGCTCACGGAAACTTTGTGAATCTTGATTACAGAAACTTTTCAACAAAAATAATTATCCCCTTGTACAATTCCATTGTATTATAAAAATAATGTGCCAAGCTTTGCCTTTAGGATGTTTACAATGCTTGTTGGTTTGTATGGTGCAGGACAGAAACTTTGGCTGTAGTGCGCGATTTTTAATTGTTTACTGGAACGTCAAATGGTTCTGGTTCTTTTTGCACTGTCTTTATATACAAAGTTTTTATTTTTCCTAATTTTGGAAGAATTGTTAAAGTACCATAAGTATGGTGAATGTTGATATTATTACAGACTGTTCTGTTTTAGACAGATTCTATTTTTGATGCATAGTTTGCTTGTTTTGATGAATCTATCAATTTATATCAATGGATTAAGCCATGGAAAATTTATACTACAGTAGAAACAGTGCCAAAACAAAATATGAATTGGTTTGCAACAGTACTTAGAGTAGTGATTTGCTTTATTATACTAACGGATCTTACCGAGTTTTCTGTTGAAGTTTTGTGTGGATGAAGTGTTCGATGATCGAGAGGGTTTCGATATGAGAATAAGGAAGAGAGGCAAGAGCTCAAGCTTGGGGATGTCCAAGGCACCCCAAGTAAATATTCAAGGAGACTCAAGCGTCTAAGCTTGGGGATGCCCCGGAAGGCATCCCCTCTTTCTTCAACAAGTATCGGTATGTTTTCGGATTCGTTTCATTCATGTGATATGTGCAAATTTTGGAGCGTCTTTTGCTTTAGTTTTCATTTTTCTTTTATGCACCATGCTGTTATGAGATGGTCCTTGGTTGGTTTATAGAATGCTCTTTGCACTTCACTTATATCTTTTGAGTATGGCTTTATAGAATGCTTCATGTGCTTCACTTATATCATTTGAAGTTTGGATTGCCTGTTTCTCTTTACATAGACAACCGCCATTTGTGGAATGCTCTTTTGCTTCACTTATATTTGTTAGAGCTTGGTAATATCTTTTGTAGAAATAATTAAACTCTCTTGCTTCACTTATATCTATTTAGAGAGATGACATGAACTGGTCATTCACATGGTTAGTCATAAAATCCTACATAAAACTTGTAGATCACTGAATATGAGATGTTTGATTCCTTGCAATAGTTTTGCGATATAAAGATGTTGATATTAGAGTCATGCTAGTGGGTAGTTGTGGATTGTAGAAATACTTGTATTGAAGTTTGTGATTCCCGTAGCATGCACGTATGGTGAACCGTTAGGTGATGAAGTCGGAGCATGATTTATTTATTGATTGTCTTCCTTATGAGTGGCGGTCAGGGACGAGCGATGGTCTTTTCCTACCAATCTATCCCCCTAGGAGCATGCGCGTAGTACTTTGTTTCGATGACTAATAGATTTTTGCAATAAGTATGTGAGTTCTTTATGACTAATGTTGAGTCCATGGATTTTACGCACTCTCACCCTTCCATCATTGCTAGCCTCTTCGGTACCGTGCATTGCCCTTTCTCACCTCGAGAGTTGGTGCAAACTTCGCCGGTGCATCCAAAACCCGTGATATGATACGCTCTGTCACACATAAGCCTCATTATATCTACCTCAAAACAGCCACCATACCTACCTATCATGGCATTTCCATAGCCATTCCGAGATATATTGCCATGCAACTTCCATCATCATCATATACATGACTTGAGCATTTATTGTCATACTGCTTTGCATGATCGTAAGATAGCTAGCATGATATTTTCATGGCTTGTCCGTTTTTTTATATCTTTGCTACGCTAGATCATTGCACATCCCGGTACACCGCCGGAGGCATCCATATAGAGTCATACTTTGAGTTGTAATATTGAGTTGTAAGTAAATAAAAGTGTGATGATCATCATTATTAGAACATTGTCCCATGTGAGGTTATCAAAATAAAAGAGGCCAAAGAAGCCCAAATAAAAAAAAGAGGCCAAAGAAGCCCACCAAAAAAGGGAAAATATATTAAAAAAATGAGAGAAAAGAGAGAAGGGACAATGTTATTATCCTTTTACCACACTTGTGCTTCAGAGTAGCACCATGTTCTTCATATAGAGAGTCTCTTGAGTTATCACTTTCATATACTAGTGGGAATTTTCATTATAGACCTTGGCTTGTATATTCCGATGATGGGCTTCCTCAAATGCCCGAGGTCTTCATGAGCAAGCAAGTTGGATGCACACCCACTTAGTTTTCAGTTTGAGCTTTCATACACTTATAGCTCTAGTGCATCCGTTGCATGGCAATCCCTACTCCTCACATTGACATCAATTTATGGGCATCTCCATAGCTCGGTAGTAGCCGCGTCGATGTGAGACTTTCTCCCTTTTTGTCTTCTCCACACAACCTCCACCATCATATTCTATTCCACCTATAGTGCTATGTCCATGGCTCACGCTCATGTATTGCGTGAAAGTTGAAAAGGTTTGAGAACGTCAAAAGTATGAAACAATTGTTTGGCTTGTCATCGGGGTTGTGCATGATTTGAATATTTTGTGTGGTGAAGATGGAGCATAGCTAGACCATATGATTTTGTAGGGATAACTTTCTTTGGCCTTGTTATTTTGAAAAGACATGATTGCTTTATTAGTAGGCTTGAAGTATTATTGTTTTTATGTCAAATGATAGACTATTGCTTTGAATCACTCGTGTCTTAATATTCATGCCATGATTAGATATGTGATCAAGATTATGCTAGGTAGCATTCCACATCAAAAATTATCTTTTTTATCATTTACCTACTCGAGGACGAGCAGGAATTAAGCTTGAGGATGCTGATACATCTCTGTCGTATCTATAATTTTTGATTGTTCCATGCAAATATTCTACAACTTTCATATACTTTTGGCAACTTTTTATACTATTTTTGGGACTAACATATTGATCCAGTGCCCAGTGCCAGTTCCTGTCTGTTGCATGTTTTATGTTTCGCAGAAACCCAATATCAAACGGAGTCCAAACGGGATAAAAACGGACGGAGAATTATTTTGGAATATTTATGATTTTTGGGAAGTAAAATCAACGCGAGACGGTGCCCGAGGGGGCCACGAGGCAGGGGGCGCGCCCCAGGGGGCAGGCGCGCCCTGGACCCTCATGGGCACCCCATAAGGCGGTTGACGCTCTTCTTTTGCCGCAAGAAAGCTAATTTTATGAGAAAGATCTGGGCGAAAGATTCAACCCAATCGGAGTTACGGATTCCCGGATATAAAAGACACGGTGAAAGGGCAGCAGACGAGAACGCAGAAACAGAGAGAGACACAGAGACAGATCCAATCTCGGAGGGGCTCTCGCCCCTCCCACGCCATGGAGGCCAAGGACCAGAGGGGAAACCCTTCTCCCATCTTGGGAGGAGGTCAAGGAAGAAGAAGACGAAGGGCCCCCCTCTCCCCTTCTCTTCCGGTGGCGCCGGAACGCTGCCGTGGCCATCATCATCACCGCAATCTTCACCAACAACCTCACCGCCATCATCACCAACTCTTCCCCCCTCTATGCAGCGGTGTAACCTCTCTCTTACCCGCTGTAATCTCTACTTAAACATGGTGCTCAATGCTATATATTATTTCTCAATGATGTATGGCTATCCTATGATGTTTGAGTAGATCCGTTTGGTCTTATGGGTTATTTGATGATCGTGATTGGTTTGAGTTGCATGTTTTATTATTGGTGCTGTCCTATGGTGCTCTCCGTGTCGCGCAAGCGTGAGGGATTCCCGCTGTAGGGTGTCGCAATACGTTCATGATTCGCTTATAGTGGGTTGCGTGAGTGACTGAAACACAAACCCGAGTTAAGGGGTTGTTGCGTATGGGATAAAGGGGACTTAATGCTTTAATGATATGGTTGGGTTTTACCTTAATGATCTTTAGTAGTTGCGGATGCTTGCTAGAGTTCCAATCATAAGTGCATATGATCCAAGTAGAGAAAGTATGTTAGCTTATGCCTCTCCCTCAAATAAAACTGTAATAATGATTACCAGTCTAGTTATGGATTGCCTAGGGACAAATAACTTTCTCGTAACAACAAGCTCTTTACTAAAACTAATTTAGTTGTGTCTTTATCTAAACAGCCCCTAGCTTTTATTTACGCTCTCTTTATTATCTTGCAAACCTATCCAAAAACACCTAAAGTACTTCTAGTTTCATACTTGTTTCTGGTAAAGCGAACGGTAAGCGTGCGTAGAGTTGTATCGGTGGTCGATAGAACTTGAGGGAATATTTGTTCTACTTTTAGCTCCTCGTTGGGTTCGACACTCTTACTTATCGAAAGAGGCTACAATCGATCCCCTATACTTGTGGGTTATCAAGGGCAGCCCGACGCTCAGCTCGAGCACGGCGAGCGTCCGCCATGGAGACGACGGAGCGACGGACTGATGGAAGGGAAGCTACGGCGCACCCCTACCTGGCGCGCCAAATGTCAGATGTGGGGTTCCGGCAAACCCTTAAGGTTCGAACACTGGGGTGCGTGCGAAGTCTTTCCCTCCTACCGATCTACGCCCTTGCTCACTAAGATCTCGCGGACGAACTCGACGAACTCGCAACACAGAAAGACACGAGCTTTATACTGGTTCGGACCACCGTTTTGGTGTAATACCCTACTCCAGGTGGTGGTGGATGGATTGCCTCTTGGGCTAATGATGAACAGTACAGAGGAAAGAACAACCTCCTGAGGTTGAGGTGTTCTTGCGCTTGGTGACTTAGCGGGTGAGAGCTGGATGAACTGCTCCATCCCCCCTACTGTGGTGGCTAGCTCTACTTATATAGGCCCTGGTCCTCTTCCCAAATATTGAGCGGGAAGGGAGCCAACAACAGCGGGCAAATTTGAAGGGGGACAGCTAGTACAAGCTATCCTGACAAAAGTGGTCTTCGCCTACGAAAGGCTCTGGTCGTGACGCCGTCTTGGGCTCCACGATGACCTCCGTCTTGCTGTCCTCCTGGTCTTGGTCTCATTGCACCGATATAGCAACCTTTGCCTGATGCCTCGGTACTCTTCGCCTGCGCTAGCCTCCTTAGCACCAAAGAGGAAACAAAGGACGCTGCGCGCGCTGGCGCCCGCCTGGCGCCGATCGTCACGGCTCACGTCACGAGAGCCTCGTGAGGTTTGCCCTGCCTTGATATCTCCTCTCCTCGCGAGCCTGCCTGACTAGGCCACTCCTGAGGAGGTCTTGCGTCGTCCGCCTCGCGAGGCTTGGCCCCTCGCGAGAGTCTTGGATGCCTTGTTAATGAAGATGGGTTGTACGGCCTGCTGACTTAGCCACGCCGTGGGCCGCAGGCAGGCAAGTCTGGGGACCCCCGTTCCCAGAACGCCGACAACGCACGCCAAAGAACCATGAGCATCCTCATCCGATCATCCTCATTCATATTAGCCAACACATCGAAGATCCACTCCTCACCTGTCGGCCGGACAGTAGCAGGATCCGGCAGGCTCCAGAAATTGCACATGTTACGCCAGAGTTCCACGGCCCGTGGGCATCGACAAAATGCATGGTAGGTGTCCTCCCGTTCCATTCCACATAGTGGGCACACGTCAGTGATCTCCAAGGTTCTCGCCTTTTTGTTCGCCCAAGTAGCCAGAGAGTTAGATGCCAACTTCCACGAAAATATGGGTACCTTTGGGGGAGCAGGGCATTTCCAAATGAAGGCCCAGGCGGCGCGTCGCCCATCCGGGGCCCTGCTTGCAGCGGCAGATGATGGTAAGAGACGTTCATCCAGGCCCAGACGATACGCACTCTTCACAGAGAATGAGCCGTTTCGCTCGGCCGCCCATGCAATACAATCTTCATGCCGTGTGGAAGCCTTGATGAGAATCTCAAAAACATCAATATGCAGGAAGTATTGGTTCAGCAGCGCCACCCTCCAGTTACCATACTCGTCCAGGAGCTGGCTCACCCGCCGAAGTCTGCACCGGCCCTAGACAGAGATCGGTCCACGGGCCAAAGGATGAGGGATCCATTGATCTCTCCATATACATACCGAGGCCCCATCACCTATGCGCCAGATGAGCCCTTTCTTGAGCAGCTCCAAGCCATGCACAATGGATTGCCACGTAGTTGAGGCATTACCCGAAAAGACGGTGTCTTCCAGTCGACCTTCCAGGTAGTACCTTGCCTTTAGCACCTGCGCACACAGACTGTCAGGGTTAGAGATGAGGCGCCAAGCTTGCCTTGCGAGCAAGGCTTGGTTGAAAATGCGGAAGTCACGGAACCCGAGTGCTCCTTTTTCCTTTGGTTTGATCATAGCATCCCTTGGCCTCCAGTGTGTTTTCCTCTTGCCTTGCTTCGATCCCCACCAGTAGTTTCTGACCATCCGTGTAAGATCATCACAGACGCTCCGGGGTAGGCGGAACACCCCATGAGGTAAGTCAGCGGGGATTGTGCAACCGCTTTGATCAAGATCTCCTTGCCTCCCTGTGATGCACTGTCTCCCCAGGCTAGAATCCTCTTGGTGAGTTGTTCCTGGAGGCTTTGAAAGCGTTCTTTCGACATGCGACCAGTAGGGGTTGGGAGCCCGAGGTAGCGTTCCTCAAAGTTCAAATTCTGGACCTCTAGGACATGTGCAACAGAATTTTGGTCTGCCGGTGGGCAACTCTGTCTAAATAGGATAGAACATTTCACTGGATTGACGAACTGTCCCGTACACCTCTCATAGGTAGCAAGAACATCACGGACCACCATTGCCTTGGCTGCCGAGGCGCGGAAGAAGAGGAGTGTGTCGTCTGTGAAGAGCAGATGGGAAATGCCCGGCGCGCCCTCGGGCATACCCGTAAGGGGGTGATCAGACCCTGCTGAACTTTCTGTTTTAGCAATGCGCCTAACCCATCCGCCAGCAACAGGAATAGGAAAGGTGAGAGCAGGTCTCCCTGCCATAGCCCTCGCAACGGGACGAACGAATCTGAGTTGGCTCCATTCACTTTGACAGAATATGTCACCGAGGTTACACAAGTCATGATCCACTACACCCACCGGTGATCAAAGCCAAGCTGTTGCATCATCCGTCTTAGGAATTCCCAATCCACCCTATCATACGCCTTGGATAGGTCAAGCTTATAAGCACAAGCACTCCTGTCTGGATCCTTCTCCTGTTTTATAGAGTGAATACACTCAAAGGCAATGAACGCATTGTCTGTTATGAGCCTACCTGGTATGAAGGCACTCTGTTCCGGTGCTATGATATCATCCAGGATCGGTCGTAGCCGGTTGACAAGACATTTAGAGATTATCTTGTAGACGATGTTGCATAGGCTAATGGGTCGAAAGTCAGCAAGCATCTTTGGTTCCTTCACCTTCAGTATCAAAACTATAGATGTAGCATTCACCCCCTGTGGCATAATACATGTCTCAAAAACTAGCTTAACTACCGCGATTATCTCCTCTTTAAGTGTACCCCAATGCCGCTGAAAAATCTCGCTGGAAAGCCGTCCGGGCCTGGAGCCTTCAGAGGGCCTATCTGAAATAGCGCATCACTAATCTCTTTATCAAAGAAAGGAGCACACAATTTATCATTCATATCACCAGTCACTTTTGGTTGAAACAATTGGATGATCTCCTCCGGGTCAATGCTAGGGCCAGCCGTAAACATGTGCTGAAAATATTCCTTGGCCATCTTCTCCATAGTCCGTTGCTCCTGTTGCCAAACCCCTTGTGCATCTGTAAGCCCCTTGATTCTATTCTTCCTTGCTCTCCAAACCGCTTTCCGGTGGAAGAATTTCGTATTTCTATCCCCCTCTTTGAGCCACGCAATACGTGAGCGTTGGAGCCATAGCATCTCCTCCCGGTAAAGCAACTCATTAATAGCATCCATCTCTTTCTGTATCTCCGCTCTGTCTGCATTCATATTCATCAACTCCTCGAGACGTGACCTGGATTTTTCCAATTCTCTTGTGACATTGCCAAATTTTTTGCTGCTCCAGATGTGTAACTTGCCCATTAGCTTGCCAAGTGCTAAGTGAACATCTCTGAGGTTTCTCTTGCTACCCTCAGCTCTCCACGCCTCAGCGATCACCTCATCAAGTGCAGGCTCACGCTCCCACATAAGCTCGTACCGTCGACAGCGTTGCAGTTTGGGCGCCGTGTCCTGGACACACCGGACAAGGACGGGGCAATGGTCGGATCGTTGCGACACCAAATGAACCACCGCCGCATCCGCAAACAAGTCACGCCACGCACCAGTGGCCACCGCCCGGTCCAGTCGCACTTGCACATTTGCCCGACCGGCCCTCCTGTTATCATATGTAAAGGGGTACCCTGCAAAACCCAAATCAATGGGACCACAAGTTTCAAGAGCATCTCTGAAAATAAGCATTTGCCCTGGGGCTCTCGGGGTTTCTGATAAATGCTCGTAGTCCCACATTGCTTCGTTGAAATCTCCGACAATCATCCACGGAAGATCACTGATTCCATGGAGGCGACTCAAAGAGTCCCACATGAGGTGCCTGTTCTCAACCCTAGATTCACCATAAACAAAGGTAACCCGCCATTGCGGGTCATTATTTGACACCCTGACATACACATCAATCCATCTTTTATTGAACTTTTGGACTTGAACTGATACAGACTCATCCCAAAATAAAGCAAGACCTCCACTCATGCCTTCACTACTAATTCCTTCAAAACCCGAAAGACCTAAACGAGAACGAAGCCGAAACATTTTATCTCTAGGCTGTCTAGTTTCACACAAAAAAACCAACTTCGGGGAATGGGCGGCCACAAGGGCCGCAAGATTGCGAATTGTTCGAGGGTTCCCCGCCCCTCGACAGTTCCAACTTAAGCAATTCATTGCTCCCGACGGGGCACCACACTTGGCCCCGTCGGTTCACCGGCGGCCCCATGGCCGGTTGCCTCCTTATTGTGGTCCTCCTCCCTGTTAAGCATGTCCTCCACCTCAATCTCATCTCCTTGCCTGTCCTGAGATGCAGCTTCCAGCCTCCCTTTTTTCTGCACTCCTTCCCTTGGCCTATCCACAAAAGGCACAAGGGCCTTATTGCCATTCACCACTTTGGCTTGTTGATACATCAGCTCACCTTGCCTCTTCCCAAGAACGGAATCATTGAAATCCATGATTCTGAGACCGAACTCAAGGAGTCCCCGGATGCACTAAGGTCTCGCAGTGCCGGAATCATATCCTTTTGGCTTGGCATATTGTCACGGATAACTAGCGGCCCAACCTTCCTACTAGCCGGTTTCTTCGCAATTGCCGCTCCCTTCTTCCTCAGCTGTTTCTGTTCCGACACTATCCCCTTCCCAACAGAGTTGGTTTAAAACTTACTTGTCATTTCCTTCACTTTGCTCGATTCTGGCTTCTCTCCTGCCAGCTTCATTTGAAGGCTCGCTATTTCAGCTGCAAGTGCATTATCATCCTCTGGAGCCGCCTGTTTCTCCTCATCCTCAAACCCATCATTAGCATCCACCCTCGGTGGAATCATGTCATGATGTTGTACCGGGGTATTGTAAGAGCTCGTGTGGCTAGATGCACTTCTTGTACCGGGCGCCGCTGTTCCAGTGCTTCCCAAATTGAAATTCAGGTCCCTTGTGGCCCTTGACTGCCCCAGGGAGGGTGTATAAGCAGCCCTGAACTCGAACTTCTTAAAAGGAGAACATCTCAGAGTCGAGTCATACCCCTTTGATGCAATCCCACAGATCTTCTTCTCACAGACATCCTTATCATGCCCCATGAAACCGCAATGGAAACAAAAGTGTGGCACTCGTTCATATCTAATTTTAAACGTGGCCTGCTTGATCACACCCTTAATCGAATATTCCAACGTCACCTCCTTTTGCAATCTCCTGTTGTAAGGCAGCATCACCCGCACCCTCAAGAATTCTCTGGTTCCATGTCCGCCCTCCGGTACATCTACAACAAGTACCTCTCCCAAAGTGCTACCCAAGGCCTGTCCATAGGCCTTGTTCTGCTTTTTGTATGGGACATCAAACACCCTAGCCCAGACTGGAATTGCATCCAGGGTTGATTCTGAAGGCCTCGCCTCATCATCAAAAGGTTTAACCAGCAGGGCATCACCATTGAAAATCCATGGCCCTCCACGAGCGACAAAACAGTAATCTCCCTCTGATCCAAAAGTGATCGTGAAGTAATTCTTCCCCATGGGTTTGAACTCGACTCCAGTCCGCAGCCGCCAGACACCCTCAAAGTGATCCGACAGCGTTTTCGCAGAGGGTTTCTTCTGAGATCTATAGAGCCCCATGAGCCGCCAGAGAGGCGAGGCTGGCACCTCCTCCTCGTCATAATCACTGAAATCTACCGCCACAAACGCAACATCATCCACATCCACTTCACCTCCAAGCTGTGAATCAACCGCATCCGGCAATCCATCCTCTGAGTCCTTCACGTCCCAGTTACCTGCCGATGGCGTATCCTCCTCCCACCCGTTCTCCGGAGTCGCTTCACGTGCATGCACTAACACCCCGCCGCCAGGAGGCTTCGGGTGGGAAAGAACCTCATCGGTTCCCCCATAATCACCCCCACCTCCGGTGACGGATTGCGGGCGCTGCATCCTTGGCTTCTCCAGTTGCAGGTTAGGGTTTCTCGCGTTGGGCTGCTGGCGAGGGGTATGATCCCGAGTCGCAGCGCCCCCGCTATTTGTAGATCTGTTCCCAGTCGACCGGACTCCCAGATCGCCCCGGGTGTCAACCCTAGACGTCCTACCAAGACACGTAGACATCGGAGACTTCGCCGGCGTAGCCAGGAGGGACTCCTTGGCACTTGCCGATAGACTCGCGCGGTGGGTTTTCGGCGGCGGAGCAGGGAAGCCCATGGTCACCGCTAAAACCCTAGCCCTAGCGCAGCCAGACGGATTTCTCCTATCATTTTGCATATTCAGCTCAACGGCAGATATTTATTACACACACACATCTGCGGCAAAATTGACAAATTTGACCTATGGACGAAATCAAATCACAGAATGAACTGTCCGTGAAACTATTTCACGCGGCTGACCTTTTTGTGTGACGCCCGACACGAAGGCGCCACACTACACCGTGCAACGCCTCACAGATAGGCGCTACACGCCTGGCCAGCGTCGCACCCGTGTGATCCGAAAATTACTAAGTCAGTGTGCAGCGCCTGAGAGCTAGGCGCCACACTATATAGTGTAGCGCCTAACTTCTAGGCGTTGCACTAGTGGTTGCTTCATTTTATAGTGCAACCACTAGTGCAGCGCCTGAGAGCTAGGCGCCACACTAGACAGTGCACCACCTAGCTCTTAGGCTCTGCACAATGACTTAGCAATTTTTAAGTAGTCTGGGGTGCAACGCTGGCCAGGCGTGTAGCGCCTATCTGTGAGGCGTTGCACAGTGTAGTGTGGCGCCTTCGTGTAACGGGCAAATATTTCTGCACTTTTTAGGCGATGATGGAACCTAGAGGTAATGTTTGATTAACGGTGTTTAATATCCACCTGGGTCATCCTACGTATGTACCCTGGACCAGTACTCAAGTCTGCTCATGCAAGTATGCAGGACCTATGTAATGGTCGAGGAATAATGCAGAGCAGTCAGCCTTTGGTGTCCATGCTATTCTAGTATGCTACCATCATGTGGTTCTTTTTTCTTTTAAGAAAAGGAGGAGGACCCCGCCTCTGCATCTGGACGATGCATGCAGTCACTTTATTAATTATTCACACAAGACCTTAAAGCAACCCCAATGGGACGATCCATTTCGTCCGTTGGCGTCTGTTTGGGTCGGTGCGGACAGAAAAGTCGGCCCAACGCGCCGACCCAAACGGAAGCGCGTCCGCTTACGTCCGCCTGCCGACCCATTTCTGGCCAATTTTTTAGCCGGATTTGCGTCGGCGCGGACACAAGACGGACACGCGCGCGCTCACCCTCTCTCCTCCCCGGGCCCGCTGGTCGGTGGCACATTGGCCTCTCCACATCCAACAGCACACCCTCGCCCGCCTGCTTCGTCGTCGACGCCACCGGCCATTTTTTCCGATAGACAAAAAAGGATACATAGATAGTTCTAGCGTACACAGATAAAAGAAAGGACCCACTACTTGTCGCTTTCCGACTCCGACTCGGTAATGTCCTCCTCCGACGTCTGAATGTAGGCGTCAGCATACTGCTCGTCCTCGAAGTCCCACCCCGACGTTTCTCGTAGCTTCAGTTTCAATTGAGCGGCCTGCTTCCGCGCACGCTTGTCCTCCCGATAGGCGGCTCGCTCCGTCCTCCTCGCCTCCCTCTCCGTCCTCCTTTGCTTGTAGAACTGGCGCTCGTCGACGATGTCCTGCGGGAAGCGTTCGCGCCACACCACTATGGATTCCATGTCCATCTCGGCGATAGCGAGGCGACGCTGTCGCCTCCGGTGGACACGACGATCCTCGTCGGTGAAAAGCCGCGAGAGAGGCGCGAGATCCTGCGCCCGCTGACTCGACACGTCGGGAAAATTCATCTCCCGACGAGGCCTCAGGAGGCGCCACGCCGCTGCGTCGTGCACGCGGGCCGCCTCCTCTGCGGTGTCGAAGGTGCCAAGGATGAGGTGTTTCTCGCCAAACCAGATCTCGGAGGAGAAGGCGCCGGAGCGGCGCTCGCTGACCCCGCGAAAATTCGAAGCGCCCAGGCGACGAATCGACATGGTGGCGCAGAGGTGGCGAGGCTAGTGAGAGGGGGCGAGATGAGTGGGCGGCGGACAGAGTGTGGAGGGAGCGCCTTCTTATAACGAGCGCCGGCCGCGGCACGCGCGCGAACCTTTCCCGCGCGCTCGAGCGCCAAAACCAGGGCGACAACATGGCCGCTGGCATGATCTACAGCGCGTGCGGTCATGAAATGGGTCGGCGCGTTGGGCGCACTGCCGACCCAAATCTAAAAGAGGGCGGACGCCGGGCGGGCGACCGATTCAAACGGACAAAAAGCGGACAAAAGCGCCATCCGTTTGGGTCGGCCCGTTGGAGTTGCTCTTACAAAGTCATACAACAGTAAGATTAAAGCCACCGTATAGGCAACATCTGTCGCTACTCCTATCCAATTGATGAAGGGATGCTGATAGTCTGGGCCTAATACCAAACAGACCTCGCAGCCAAACCTAACATCTAAGACCTGAGGTCCCAACCAGGACGCCTGCCGGGTATGGGGCACCCACCACGCCGGCGCACTCCTCAACCAGGACGCCTGCCGGGTATGAGGCCGCTGCAGCCACTTGCCACCAATCCATCTTCAGTGCTGTGCTGCTGCATCTACCTTGCTCGGTCTAGCTGTCGTTGACGCCACCACGACGCCATACAACGCCACCATTCTGCGCTCGTCCATCATCACACGCCCACCGGCGAGACCCCGCTGCTCCATGCCGCTGAGTCCCACCGTTGTCGACGTGCCAGATGCCACGCCGCTCCTCCATCACGAACACCACCTGTTGCCACCGGTCCCATCCCCTCCGCCTGCAGTTCCTCTAACCGAGCACCCAAACGCCCCAGGCGGCGCCTCCAAGAAGGGTACGACAGATGCAGTGCCGCCGCCGCCCAATCTAAGAAGATTTTGGGTTTTCACCCAGGCATGGTGTCGGGGTAGAGGGCAGGGACCTCGACGACGCTTGCAAGTAGGAGAACGGCGACCCTGGTCGTCGCCACCGTTGGGATGAACGAGTCATCCAGAGTTTCTAGTGCAACGGAAGAGATTCTGCAGCGCGGAGGAGATCCACCGGCAACTCGCCGCCCACGCGGTCAAGATGTCGTCCATCCACCCCCCGCGAACGTCGACAGCCGAGGGCGCCGTCACCATGCCTAACGGGGCCGCCGCCTCAGGTCCAGATTCCTCCACGATGGCCGGAGTGGCGAGATCCGCCACGACCGACGAGATCCGGCACCGCGCGGCCAACGCCATCGCCCGAGCCCGCCGTCGACCGATCCCGCCGCCGCCGGGAGCCCGCACGCTGCCGGGAGTCCCACACCCATGGATCTGGGCGCTCGTGCACCGCCGCGAGCACGCCGTTTTCGGGATCTGCTACATCGTCGGGAGGGCCGCACCGCGCGGATCAAGACACCCGCGCCGCCGCGGATCCGGGAGAGGGAGGAGAGACCCTCCGCCGCCGCCGTCGCACGCACGGGCTTTGCCCGGCGCCGACCATCGGCAGCGGCGGAGGGGGAGAAGGGCGCTGGATGTGGACTAGGCGGCGGCGGCTGAGCCCTCCCGAGCCGCCCGCGGGGGAGGCGACGCGAGAGGGACGCAAATCTTCGTAAGCTCTTCGTATTTGATTCTCTTGTGAACTGCCAATGGTCTCCAACTCCATGTCTGCACGTCCGATGCCGGATCAATACGCCCATGCATGACCTCGTCTCATCACCAAGATACCTGCTGGCTTGTCACCAGTCTGATCAGGACGGTAGTGGCTTTCACTTCGATCCATGTGATTTTGGCTGCAAAAAGGAGGGTGCGACCGTGCGAGGCTCATTGACAGGGCTTGGGGTCTGCATGGCGTAAGAGTCCGCAAAGCTAGTGGTCGTTGGTTGCTAATGGGAGGACCGGTTGACGAGTCCCTGTCAACTACCGTCAGTGCCCCCGCCTGGAGGAATTCATGTAGGTTCTTCCGTTGCATGATCATTACTCCCTCCGTTCCTAAATATAAGTCTTTTTAGATATTTCAAATGAACTATAACATACGGATGTATGTAGACATATTTTAGAGTGTAGATTCACTCATTTTGCTTCATATGTAGTCATTTGTTGAAATCTTTAAAAAGACTTATATTTAGAAACGAAGGGAGTAGATAAGACAATGTTGATGGAGCAATGAGTGAGCATTACGATCGGCTCCACTTCCGTGGGAAGTGGTAACTGTATCTTTTTTCTTGCTCTCGAGATGGCGTGTATGTGGAGGGAGTGAGGGAGCTACCTACTAACCTCTACAGTCGCTAGAGGTTTCAATATGACAATATGTCCGCTCTGCCATGGACGGCTAAGATCTGCTCGTGACAGTGTTTCTGTTGAGTATCGTGATTGAAAATATATAATAGATTAGGATTTATTCTAGCTTGTCTTGTATTTTAAGAAGATCTTGTACTCTCATATAAACGCTCATGAGGCTCAAGCAATACAGGATCGATTCCACCAATTCCCTCTATTTGCAGTCTCATATCCACCTGGGTCATCCATCATTTGGCTCTACGTTGTTAAGTTGGCAATGATGAGGTTTTACTTTCCACGCAGCAGATAATAAAGCCCACTGACAGCAGGTACACGCAACACGCTTGCACTGACCGGCCGTTTTCTACTACAGGCAAACGCAATCATTTGCCCAAACTTTGGAAAACACGTACGAGCTACTCCCGTTTCACGCTCTTACGCTCTTATATTATGGGACGGAGGGAGTACTATGCAAGTTGCAAACTCGTTTAGAATCTCACATTACCCTGGACCAGTACTCAAGTCTGCTCATGCAAGTGTATGCAGCTATGCAAAGGCCTATATATGCAACGGTCGAGGAATAACGCATGCAGAGCAGTCATCCTTTGGTCTCCATGCTACCATCAACCATCATGTGGTTCTTCTTCTTCGTAAGCTTTCCGTATTTGATTCTCTTTGTTTACGTATACTTATCTTTCTTTTCATGCAGCGAACCAGTGATAAAAAGTTGGCTGCAGAGTTTTAACTGAGCATACAGCTCTGAATCCTATGAACTTGCTAGAGCACACACTGACACACAGCTCTAAAAGTTGGCCAGTGGAATTACAACAAAGCAGTACACCAGTGAGAGCAGAGACCAAGCCTGCATGGTTCGGTTCTAAGGGGTAAAAAATGGCTCCTAGTCTTGCAGTGGGGTGCACACAAACTACAACGGTCAGGTGGTTGCAAAACCTAGTCAGTTAAGACCGTTAGAGTCAAGCAGCGTCGTTGCAGGCACTGACAGCCTGCTAGCTAGACTGACGGTTGCTGCAGTTTGCTCACCTCACCTACTTAATTCCTTTGTTTGGACGTAAGGGAACCTAGCAGGCAGCAATTTCGTAGAAATGCAGTTCATTTGAAGCATAATGATGGCTGCGATCTCCGCTCCAACCACCGTGATCCATTCACCGATGATCGCCACCGGAGTCACATCGGTTGTGCTGGGTCCTGCGCCGGAATAAATTGCATCCAAAGTCAAAACGTGAAACAGTGATAGTGACTAAACCAAATAATGGAACGCATAAAAGTGCCCCTGGGAGCATCTCCAGCAGAGCAACTTTCCCCCAAAATTTCCTGGTATAGCGTGAGTTGCCCAAAAAAGTGCTCCAACAGGGGGCCAGAATCACTGTTTTGACCTTATTGGTAAAGTTAATCATGATTTGACCCTACTTTGTAAATATTTTCGAATCTGACCTTTTTACATCGCGCCTGCGAGAAGGGCGCTATGCCCTACTATATAGCGCCGCGACACACGGCGCCATGCAGTTGACAGCGTGGCGCGTCGAGACAGGGCTTAGGTACCATGGCGCCGCCTCCGCGGGCGCTATGCAGTTCAAATAGCGTGCCCAAGGCGCTATGCCCGGTTGCACGCCTGATTTTCGTACTTGGTTGTTCGGTCTTGGATCTGCGTGTGCGTGCATGCATGCACGGCACGGCCACCATGCAGTATCGCACAATGCAGTACGCGTATATTTGGAGTGTACATACATATCAATATATGCATATGTACATGACAGCGAGGGCTGTGACGGTGTTTGTTTGGTGTATATACGAACGAGTAGGTAGTATTATTAACTAAAGAAAAAAAGGAAACAAATTGTATATCGTTGTCTTCGGAGAAGAAAGAAAGGTGATCTCGCCTCCAACCGGCAGGGCGCTTCCCTCCGCCGCCGTCCTCCGGCGGTGGTGGGGGGCGCAGGACCCACGCATGTGGATCATTTTAGGCATTAGTAGCTTGGGATTTTGGGATGTTCGTCGTTTTTCACTTCGGCGACGGCGATGGCAGCGTCGAATAAAAAATCTTCAGATCCTTTCTCGATGAGGCGAACGGCATTGGGGTTGGATTTGAAAACTGGTGTGTTCAAGTAAGGACAATACGACGACGGCGGCATCCTTGTGATGGACCTGTGTCCTCAGGCTCCGGCGTTGCGACGGTGTTTGCTCCAGTGAAGGTGGTCTTCCTCCTCCCGTCGATTCATCGAACACGTGGTAGGCGTGACCGGTGGAGTCGTCGTGAATGGGGAGCCCGTGGCCGGCCAGAGGTGAAGGAAGAACCCGGACTCTTGACGTGATCGCCTTCTTCCTCGGGTCTTCGCTTGCGCGCCGGCCGGCCCGGTGGAGGTGGTCTTCCTCCTCCCTCCGCGGCCTTGACGGGAGGAACCGGAGCGGGGCCGAAAGAGGGAGGTGTCACGTCGGCTACGCCCCCTTGGACGAGGTTGTTCCCTGCCACTTCCTCTTCATGGCGGCGGCGGAAGGAGTTTGGGCGACGCCGGCATGAACGGCCGCACGAGGCGCGGGCAGACGGAGCGGCAACATTGGAGGTGGCGGTGGTGCATGTCGGACGACGGCTGCAGGTACTCCATCCGGCCGGTTTCCGGCACCGCAAGGCGGGACGGCGAGGTCGGAAGTGCGATTTCAGGCGGCGGCGGCGCGGGAGGCGGGAACTGAAGCAAGCGGAAGTTAGTTTGCGCCAAGCGAAATGGGAATCCGGCAAAAACAAAAAAAATCATGTAGATAGTGAAAATGGGCCGGGGTTTGCAGGATCCCTGAAAAAATATCCGAAATGGGTGAATATAGTGGATCTATTCAGGCCTATCCGAAATGGGTGAATATACGTTATCTATTCAGGTCGGCAAAGTCGCCCCTGTCTCGTAAATCGGCGGTTATTTTGCCAAATGGCCCGGTTTACGAGATCGGCTGAAGATGCTCTTAGGCTGCGCTGGTAGTTACGGTTGTGTGCTCCTCGTTGCAGTGAGTCCCAAGCCGGTGGTTGTGCTCCCTCCCCTCCAGTTGGTGTTGTTCCGGCGGTCTCCTAGGGGTCCGGACTAGCCGGGGAGAAATCCCGGCGCGGCAGCAGCCGTTGCGGACGACGACGACGCATGCGGGTGCTGTCTCCTCCTTGGAGGCGTCGTCTTGGCTAAGTCTGTACTCTACCCGGACGCCAAACCTTAGGTTGGCTCGCTAGCCAGGCAGCAACGGCGCAGCTGCGGAGCGTCTTCCATGGAGGTGCTGCCAGGGTGCCATGGAGGCCATCGGAATTGTTGCTGGAGGTGGTGACTTTGTCGATGCTTCGTCGAGGATTGGGGCATTGTGCCGTTGGTGATGGTGGTTGTTGGGATGGGTTATTGGGGCGCAATGTACGCCGCCTCCGGCTTCCCTTGGATGACTCCTTCGGATCCAGCTGGTTCCAAATGTCACGCGCCGACTCCTAAGCGTGAAGGGTGGATAGTGCGTTGATCTGGCCTGTGATGTAGCTGGGGTTGTGCTTCTGTGTTCCTGGTGTTGGTCGAGACGTGGCCCTTGATCTGTGAGTCTTGCCTCCTTGCCACTGTGGCTTGGGGTTCGACTAGGCAAGTTGTGTCGTTGTAGTCGTGGTGCGTGTTCCGTGTGTCGAAAGCGTTGGATTAGCCGCTTGGCTCTTCTTCTATACTATTGATGCACCTCTTCATGGTGTATCCTTGAAAAAAATATAACTACTACGTGGCTAGCTCTTGTAAAGATTGGCTGAAGCGTACGTCGTAGTAGGAGCGCGTTGCACATTTATATAGACAGACAGATTACAAGATTAGGGGAAAACGTTAAAAATCACCCTGATGATTTCTCCTCTCGTAAACCTCCTCTCCCGAACGACACGTGTCCCGCCACCACTTCAATCCCCAACCTTATCTCCTCCTTTCCCACTCATCCTCTCCCCGTCGCTTTCCCATTTCCCTGTCTTTCTCGTCTGCCACACAAGATCGTCTGCCACACAAGAGAGGGGGCTCGATCAATGTTGCCAGCTGGAGTTCGAGGGAGCACGCCGTGCTGCAAGGGAACCCACCGGCGGTGGCTAGGGCGCCGGGCTGCAGACGAGGAAGCCAATCACCGCGCGCTACAAGGGGTTCTCCTGTCGCGTTGGTGTGCATGCTGGGGACAGGTGGATGGGAGACGGGACGGGTGGAGGAAGACACGGTTGAACTGGTGTGGATCGGGCGACCACCAGCGCCTGATCGGACGGCTGGTCAGGCGGTTGATTTCTTGTGGAAATCATCCGGTTGATTTGTAGCATCGGCCAAGATTAGGTCATTAGGTTGATACAAAATTGATCTCCAAGCCACGATCTATACAGAGATAGAGATCGACCGGGAACAATCCCAACGACCTAGGAGTAAACACACGCAACGGCAATCTTGTCTACGTATGTATACGGTTTATACAAATACCGTATACATGTTACAATACATATTCTAACAGCTCTCATGTTTATAGCTAGGTTAGCCTGGACCATCTAGAACAGTACACTAATTAACTACCATCGGTAGCCATACATACAAGTGCAAAGCAGATCAACCGGCCTATCTAGCATCGAGTGTGCATGTACTTAAGAGCTGATTGCGCCTAGTTAAGGCAACGGGGCATAGCGCCCTGATCACCGGCGCTATTCTAGCCGCATAGCGCCCCCGTCCAAGGCGCTATGGTACCCAGCCCTGGCCCGACCGCTGCCACGCTGACAACACCATGGCGCCATGAGTGGCGGCGCGATATAGTAGAGCATAGCGCCGCTAGAGCAGGCGCGATGCAAAAAAGTCAGATTCGTAAATATTTGCAAAGTAGGGTCACATCGTGAATAACTTTCAGAAAGAGGTCAAAACAGTGATTGTCCTCCAACAGGCAACAGCGGACATAAGTTTCTGCGCGCGAGCTCAAACTTTTTTTCTTTAGAAATGGCTCGCAAGCTCACAAGCTTCCTCATGAATAGTAAAAAAAAATCTGATTTTTATGGGGAACAAACATGTGTGCAAATAAAAGTGCCCCAACATGTGTGCAAATTTTCATGAAGAAACGACATTTGGAAATGCTTTCGTAAAAAAATCCATGCTCCAAAAAGTGTTTTTGAAATGATTTTGGAGCATCATATTTTTTTGCACGGAAGCATTTTGGAATATAGTTTCTTTATGAAAATTTGCACGCATGTTGAGAATTTGTCAATGTTTGTTTAAAAAAATCTGATTTTTTACTACTTTTTCAAATTTAATGTTCATTGAGGGCACTTATGTCCAACAGCTCTCTTTCCCCAACTAGTAGTAATCGTGCGCACACACATCATGTTTGATTGTATTTTCAGGAGTTTGCCTCCATGCCTCCCGCGACTCTTCTTTTTTTGCAAAGAAATTTCTGCGACTCTCTCCTATTGATATACGGATGTTGCCTAAATTTTGGTCGTCCAACAGTATAAACTAAGTTGTGTGCCGATGTGATAGTGGTCAATTTGCATCGATTGCAGACCTACACTGCACTTGTGCATTTCTCCACTAAAAGGATGTGTCTCGCCCTCCAGGCTCAGCTTCTCGGAGTGGCAAGGTTCTGGCTCACTGTCCAAGATGATGGTGCTTACCATTTGCTACGGCCGTGCTCTAGGTGCTTTTTATCAGATTTTGAGGGGTTTGGTAGTCACTAGTGGTTGGGGCGCCCCCTTGCGGCGGCTCCTGAGAGGTGGTTGTGCGGTGCCAGGTAGGAGGCGATCATTTCACTCTTTTTTTTTTCTTGTTCTGGGTAGCACATGAATATGCAATTGATGATATACATGATGTCAACGGTGCTTGTGCTCAGCCAATTGAAACCACATTCCACATTGAGTGTTGATACAATACATGGTTCACATATTATATGAAAAAGAAATTAGTTGTTTGCATTCAGCCATGCATAAGAGGAAATACAACAACTAAGCTTGGCATATAATGCCATGCGAATTCTGGTTGAAGTACCAACCTAGACAAAAGTGGATGCAAGCTCCAAACCTATCCCCAAAAAAAGGCACCAAGTTAAGTAACTAAGCTAAGGATCATTCTTTAGCAGCAGATCAGTGGAAGTTCAAGACCATAGCACCATTGCTCCTTGTAACTCCTAAGCTTGAGAACACACAAATGCCTCTATAAGAGCTTCAGACTGCGGGAGTCCTGGATAAGGGGGTCCTCGGGCGTCCGGGCTATGTGACATGGGCCGGACTGATGAGCCGTGAAGATACAAGATGGAAGGCTTTCCCCCGTGTTCGGATGGGACTCTCCGTTGCGTGGACAGCAAGCTTGGCGGCCAGACGTGTAGTTTCCTTTCTCTGTAAACTGACTCTGTACAACCCTAGCCCCCTCCGGTGTCTATATAAACCGGAGGGTTTAGTCCGTAGAGGCAATCACAAATCATACAGGCTAGACATATAGGGTTTAGCCATTACGATCTCGAGGTAGATCAACTCTTGTAACCCCTATACTCATCGAAGTCAATCAAGAAGGAAGTAGGGTATTACCTCCATTAAGAGGGCCCGAACCTGGGTAAACATCGTGTCTCCCGTCTCCTGTTACCTTCGATCCTCAGACGCACAGTTCGGGACCCCCTACCCGAGATTAGCCGGTTTTGACACCGACATTGGTGCTTTCATTGAGAGTTCCTCTGTGTCATCAATAGAAGGATCGATGGCTCGCCTTGTCGTCAACGACAAAATCACCTCTGGAAGGGCCCTAGCTCCTGGGCAGATCCTCCAGCTCGGCAATTTTACCATGGGCGCCTGCTCGGCCGTTAAACCAAAGCCGGTCCCCCAAACCACCAAAAATCATCTCCGCATTGGCCTCGAACACTCCGATAAGATGGATCCTACAGATGTTTCGTCTTTGAACAAACTGCTAGATCGCATCGCTACCCTGGGGGTCACAACAGACTACGATCGGATTGGGCTTAAACCCGATCAGAGAGAAATCAGGTCCCCGCCGATCACCCATCTGGTTGCGGTTGTGGAGGAGCAAGCCAAGAATAACTCTCCCCCTATGCTGAGAACTATATTCGGATTTCCGAGCGCTGCGAGCTGGATACCCATCTTCGGGAAGAGACTCCCTGTCCTCCGAACATAGAACCAGCGTCGAGCCTGAAAACTCCTGGGATACTCCGGATCTTGGGCTAGTGACGTCAGAAATTCTTAAAACTCCGGATCCCACAATGGGTCAGGGTTCGGATTTAAGCCCGCCCACCCACCACAAGCAATATTCCCCAAGCAATTCCAGTCCTCCGGACATATGGGACCTAATGTATGTGCGGCAGCAACCTCAGGAAACAGTCCATCACTTTTGGGCCAGATTCCTCCTTGTTAAAAACAAGATCAAAGATTGCTGCGACGACGACGCGGTTTCAGTATTTTGCCGCAACTGTACGGACGAGGGTATCCTCAATGCCCTCAACCGACGCCGCATACTGCACTTTGCAGATTTGGCACACATAATACAGAAATATTGCGCCATGGAAAGCGCTTGGAAAGCCCAGACATCTCGGTGGGAACCGCCGGCCTTTAAGCCACCCACCGGACGGGCAAAAAGGATGCACCCTCACGGGGCACCTGATCATCACCCTACGGACAAGAAAATTAAGCCCTCAATGGGACACAGAACTGTCCTTGATGAATGGCTCGACAAGCCCTGTCGGATACACACGACGCCGAATTCCGAACCAACACACAGCCTTCGAGCATGTTTGGTACTCCGGCAGGTGGCCAAGAGCGGTGAGGCTATCCTCACCAATACGACCTCCGAGAAATACCCTCCGGAGGACGACGATCTCAACGTCTTTATGATCTTCGAGACCTTTTCTTCAAATAATCGGCGTAAAAGGGCACTCCGCGACCTCGCCGAAGTCAACCAAGTAGCCGCAGTAAACCCTTGGAACGATACGGCGATAACTTTCATCGCCAATGACGAACCAAGGGCTCGAGCAGTCCGTGCACCGACTGCTTTGGTCTTAAATCCAATCGTCGACGGCTTTCGGCTCGCTAAAGTACTCATGGACGGCGGCAACTGACTGAACCTCATCTACAAGGACACGCTCGATAAAATGCAAATAGACAAGAGCTGCATCGAGCAGAGCAGTACAACCTTTCGAGGCATTATCCCCAGTCGAGAAGCACGATGCTCGGGGAAAATTAAACTTGATGTGGTATTCGGCACGCCGGAGAACTACAGGTCTGAAGAGTTAATCTTCCATGTGGCACCTTTCAACAACGGATATTACGCCCTGTTGGGGCGAGACACATTCACACCCTTCCAAGCCATACCCCGTTACGGGTACATGAAACTCAAAATGCCCGGGCCCAATGGATTTATCACTACCACCAGTGATCCGTACATCGCACTCCGCGCCGAAAACAAAACTGCATCCCTGGCCCTCGAGGCATTATCCGAGGCCCTTGCGGCCGAGGAGCTCACCGCTCTGCGTTCCACAGTGGATAGAGACGACGTAATCCTAAATAAAAGGCCTAAGTCCACTTCTTTCAAGCCAGCAGACGAAATATTCAAATTCCAAGTTCACCCGACGGATCCTAATAAAACAACAGCCATTGGAGCACAACTGGATCCGACGGTCGACACCGCTCTAAGAGCATTCCTGCGCGAGAATTGGGACATCTTTGCTTGGCATCCTTCGGATATGCCAGGAATCCCACGCAGACTGGCCGAACACAACCTCAACATAATAAAGGGGTTCAAGCCAGTTAAGCAAACGCTGCGACGATTTTCTGAACCCAAGCGACAAGCTATGGGGGAGGAGCTAGCCAAACTACTTGAAGCCGGGTTCATTAAAGAGATAAAACACCCGGATTGGCTAATCAACCTGGTCATGGTACCAAAGAAGGACAAATCCTAGCACCTTTGTGTCGATTTCAAAGACCTCAACAAGGCCTGCCCCAAGGACCCCTTCCCACTGCCCTGCATTGACCATATTATTGATGCAACTGCACAACACGATTCACTGTATTTCCTCGACGCATACTCCGGATACCATCAGATTAAGATGAAGGAATCCGATCAGGCCGCAACGGCATTCATTACTTCGTACGGGCCTTTCTGCTTCAACACTATGCCATTCGGACTAAAAAACGCCGGCGGCACTTACCAACGCATGATTCAAACATGCCTGGAAAAATAAATTGGCAAGACGGCGGAGGCATATGTAGATGATGTAGTCATCAAAACTAAACATCTCAAATCATTGGTGGATGACTTACGCCTTACATTTGACAACCTCGGAACATATGACATACGGCTCAATCCGGAAAAATGCGTTTTTGGCGTTCCGGCCAGAAAGCTGCTCGGGTTCATTGTTTCCAATAGAGGAATCAAAGTAAATCCGGCCAAAATCCGAGCCCTGTCACAGTTGGCAACACCAACTGACCTAAAACAGGTCCAAAAACTAGCTGGGTGCGTGGCAGCCTTGAGCCGCTTTATCTCCAGATTGGGAGAGAAGGCGCTGCTGCTATATCGCCTACTCCGACGTACCGACCACTTTGAGTGGACGGACGCGGCAACAACTGGGTTGGAAGAAATAAAAACTTTGTTAGCAAACAACCCAATCCTTGTCGCACCTAATGTCGGCGAACCTATGCTGCTGTACATATCTGCAACTCACCAAGTGGTGAGCTCTGTGCTCGTCGTTGAACGAGAGGAAGAGGGACACAAATTCCCACTCCAAAAACCAGTATACTATGTATCGGCGGTTCTCACACCATGCAAATCCCGATACCCGCACTATGAAAAGATAGCATATGCGATTTTCATGGCATCTCGGAAGTTGCGGCACTACTTTCAAGAGTGCTTGATTACGGCGGCCTCCGAGGTATCACTCAATGACATCATAAACACTCGAGATGCCACCGGCCGCATTGTAAAATGGGCTATCGAGCTCTTACCATATGAAATAACATACAAGCCACGCCGAGCTATTAAATTTCAGATGTTGGCCGACTTTGTCGCCGAGTGGACACCGAACTCCCTAAAGAGTACGACACATACTCCAACTGGCTGATGTACTTTGACGACTCTAAAATGTTAGCCGGACCGGGGGCTGGTGTCATCCTGACATCCCCTACAGAGGACACAGTCCATTACGTATTACAAATCATGTATCCGGACTCCAATAACGCAGCCGAATATGAGGCACTACTGCATGGTCTCCGGATGGCTGTTTCTATGGGCATACAACGCTTCGAGGTGCACGGGGACTCGAACCTCGCAATATCCCAAATAAACAGAAAATTTGATGCAAAATATCCAAAGATGGCGGCTTACCGCAATGCCGTACTCAAAATATCAGCTCGGTTTGAGGGGCTCGAGTTTTATCATGTGGCTCGAGACAGTAATCAAGCAGCGGACATTCTTGCTCGAATGGGCGCTAAACGCGACCCCGTCCCGCCTAACACCTTCGTGGAAAGGCTTTTCAAGCCATCCATGGCATGGCAGCGCGAGAGCCGAAATACCAGTCCGCCGCCGATCACACCCACGGATGCCGAACACGATTCGGATATCATCGGGGGCTCGGGCACCGAACCAACGCCTTCCGCCCATGTAATCATGGCGGTGATTGCCCCATGGACCGAACCCTTCTTAGCCTACCTCAATAGGAAGGAGCTCCCTGATAACCAAAACGAGGCCCGTCGCATAGTTCGACGCTCCAAAGCCTACAAAGTTCATGAAGGAGAACTCTACAAGAAAAGTACTACCGGAGTCCTTCAAAGATGTATCTCCAAAGAGGAGGGACGGCAGCTCTTGGCCGAAATACATGCTGGTCTTGGTGGCCATCACGCCGCAGCTCGGGCCCTTGTCAGTAAGGCCTTCTGTACGTGTTTCTTTTGGCCCACGGCCCGAGCAGATGCACAGGACCTCGTACAACGCTGTGTCGAACGCCAGCCTTTTGCCAATCAAAGCCACATGCCGCCCACTGCCCTACGAACAATCCCCATTACTTGGCCTTTCGCGGTCTAGGGGCTGGAGATGGTCGGACCCCTTAAAGGGGGAAGCCATAAGAAAAAAATACTTGCTGGTTATGGTAGATAAATTCACTAAGTGGATAGAGGCCAAACCAGTTAAAACGGCTGAAGCCGGACCGGTGATAGACTTTATATCCGGTGTCGTATACCGTTATGGTGTCCCACACAACATTATTACTGATAACGGCTCTAACTTTACAGCCGACGAGGTGAAAACTTGGTGCGCTAATCTGGGCATTAAGCTCGATTACGCCTCCCCATATCACCCCCAGACAAACGATCAAGTTGAACGGGCCAATGGCCTGATAATGAGTGGCATCAAACCCAGACTAGTGCGATCCCTAAAGGAGTCGGACAAACACTGGGTCGAGGTGTTGGGAATCGTAGCATAATTTAAAATTTTCCTACGCTCACCAAGATGCATCTATGGAATCTACTAGCAACGAGGGGAAAGGAGTGCATCTACATGCCCTTGTAGATCGCGAGCGGAAGCGTTCCAATGAACGTGGATGACGGAGTCGTACTCGCCGTGATCCAAATCACCGATGACCGAGTGCCGAACGGACGGCACCTCCACGTTCAACACACGTACGGTGCAGCAACGTCTCCTCC
Source organism: Aegilops tauschii subsp. strangulata (assembly GCF_002575655.3). Taxonomy (NCBI): domain Eukaryota; kingdom Viridiplantae; phylum Streptophyta; class Magnoliopsida; order Poales; family Poaceae; genus Aegilops; species Aegilops tauschii. The sequence goes on from NC_053037.3 coordinate 348,541,695, forward strand.
TTCTTGATCCAGCAAGGGGGGAGGAGAGGTTTATGGAGATCCAACAGCACGACGGCGTGGTGGTGGATGTAGCGGGTCTCCGGCAGGGCTTCGCCAAGCTTCTGCGAGAGAGAGAGAGAGAGGTGTTGCAGGGGAGGAGGGAGGCGCCCAAGGCTTAGATATTGCTGCCCTCCCTTCCCCCCACTATATATAGGGCCAAGGGAGAAGGGGGGGCGCAGCCTTGCCCCTTCCTCCAAGGAAGGATGCGGCCAGGGGGGAGTCCTTCCCCCCCAAGGCACCTCGGAGGTGCCTTCCCCCTTTAGGACTCTCCCTTTTTTCTTATCTCTTGCGCATGGGCCTCTTGGGGCTGGTGCCCTTGGCCCATATAGGCCAAGGCGCACCCCTTACAGCCCATGTGGCCCCCCGGGGCTGGTGGACCCCCTTGGTGGACCCCCGGACCCCTTTCGGCACTCCCGGTACAATACCGATAAAGCGCGAAACTTTTCCGGCGACCAAAATAAGACTTCCCATATATAAATCTTTACCTCCGGACCATTCCGGAACCTCTCGTGACGTCCGGGATCTCATCCGGGACTCCGAACAACTTTCGGGTTTCCGCATACATATATCTCTACAACCCTAGCGTCACCGGACCTTAAGTGTGTAGACCCTACGGGTTTGGGAGACATGCAGACATGACCGAGACGCCTCTTCGGTCAATAACCAACAGCGGGATCTGGATACCCATGTTGGCTCCCACATGTTCCACGATGATATCATCGGATGAACCACGGTGTCGAGGATTCAATCAATCCGTATGCAATTCCCTTTGTCAATCGGTATGTTACTTGCCCGAGATTCGATCGTCGGTATCCCAATACCTTGTTCAATCTCGTTACCGGCAAGTCTCTTTACTCGTACCGCAATGCATGATCCCGTGACTAACGCCTTAGTCACATTGAGCTCATTATGATGATGCATTACCGAGTGGGCCCAGAGATACCTCTCCGTTACACGGAGTGACAAATCCCAGTCTCGATCCGTGCCAACCCAACAGACACTTTCGAAGATACCCGTAATGCACCTTTATAGTCACCCAGTTACGTTGTGACGTTTGGCACACCCAAAGCACTCCTACGGTATCCGGGAGTTGCACGATCTCATGGTCTAAGGAAAAGGTACTTGACATTGGAAAAGCTCTAGCAAACGAAACTACACGATCTTTTATGCTATGCTTAAGTTGGGTCTTGTCCATCACATCATTCTCCTAATGATGTGATCCCGTTATCAATGACATCCAATGTCCATAGTCAGGAAACCATGACTATCTGTTGATCAACGAGCTAGTCAACTAGAGGCTTACTAGGGACAGGTTGTGGTCTATGTATTCACACATGTATTACGATTTCCGGACAATACAATTATAGCATGAATAATAGACAATTACCATGAACAAAGAAATATAATAATAACCATTTATTATTGCCTCTAGGGCATATTTCCAACAGTCTCCCACTTGCACTAGAGTCAATAATCTAGTTCACATCACCATGTGATTAACACTCACTGGTCACATCACCATGTGACCAACATCTAAAGAGTTTACTAGAGTCAACGATCTAGTTCACATCACTATGTGATTATCACTCAATGTGTTCTGGTTCGGTCATGTTATGCTTGTGAGAGAGGTTATTAGTCAACGGGTCTGAACCTTTCAGAACCGTGCGCTTTACGAATATCTATGTCATCTTGTGGATGCTACCACGCGCTATTTGGAGCCATTTCAAATAATTGCTCTACTATACGAATCCGGTTTACTACTCAGAGTCATCCGGATTAGTGTCAAAGTTCGCATCGACGTAACCCTTTACGACGAACTCCTTTCCACCTCCATAATCGAGAAAATTCCTTAATCCACTAGGTGCTAAGGATAAGTTCGACCGCTGTCATGAGATCCTTTCCCGGATCACCATTGTACCCTCTTGACCAACTCATGGCAAGGCACACTACATGTGCGGTACACAGCATAGCATACTATAGAGCCTATGTCTAAAGCATAGGGGACGACCTTCGTCCTTTCTCTATCTTCTGCTGTGGTCAGGTCTTGAGTCTCACTCAATACTCACACCTTGTAACACAGCCAAGAACTCCTTCTTTGCTGATCTATTTTGAACTCTTTCAAAATCATGTCAAGGTGTGCTGTCTTTTGAAAGTATCATCAGGCGTCTTGATCTATCTCTATGGATCTTGATGCCCAATATGTAAGTAGCTTTATCCAGGTCTTCCTTTGAAAAACTCCTTTCAAACAACCCTTTATGCTTTCCAGAAATTTTACATCATTTCGGATCATCAATATGTCATTCACATATACTTATCAGAAATGTTGTAGCGCTCCCACTCACTTTATTGTAAATACAAGCTTCTAACAAACTTTGTATAAACCCAAAAACTTTGATCACCCCATCAAAGCGTATATTCTGACTCCGAGATGCTTGCTCTGATCCATGGAAGGATCGCTGGAGCTAGCATACCTTTTAGCATCCTTAGGATCGACAAAACCTTTCTGATTGTATCACATACAACCTGTCCTTACGAAAACTGGTAAGGAAACTTGTTTTGACATCCATCTGCCAGATTTCATAAATGTAGCTAATGCTAACATGATTCCGACGGACCTAAGCATCGCTACGGATGAGAAAAACTCATCGTAGTCAACTCCTTGAACTTGTGAAAATACTCTTTGCCACAAGTCGAGCTTCATAGACGGTAACATTACCGTCCATGTCCGTCTTCTTCTTAAAGATCCATTTATCTCAATGGCTTGCCGATCATCGGGCAAGCTCACCAAAGTCCATGCTTTGTTCTGATACATGGATTCTATCTCGGATTTCATGGCCTCGAGCCATTCGTCGGAATATGGGCCCACCATCGCTTCTCCATAGCTCGTAGGTTCATTGTTGTCTAGCAACATGACTTCCAAGACAAGATCACGCATTACTCTGAAGTAGTGCGCATCCTCGTCGTCCTACGAGGTTTGGTAGTGACTTGATCCGAAGTTTCATGATCACTATCATAAGCTTCCACTTCAATTGGTGTAGGTGCCACAGGAACAACTTCCTGTGCCCTGCTACACACTAGTTGAAGCGACGGTTCAATAACCTTATCAAGTCTCCACCATCCTCCCACTCAATTCTTTCGAGAGAAACTTTTCCTCGAGAAAGGACTCGTTTCTAGAAGCAATTACTTTTGCTTCTAGATCTGAAATAGGAGGTATACCTAACTATTTTTGGGTATTCTATGAAGATGCATTTATCCGCTTTGGGTTCGAGCTTATCAACCTGAAACTTTTTCACATAAGCATCGCAGCCCCAAACTTTTAAGAAACGACAACTTAGGTTTCTATAAACGGTGTCGTCTCAACGGAATTGCGTGGTGCCCCTTTTAAAGTGAATGCGGTTGTCTCTAATGCCTAACCCATAAACGATAGTGGTAATTTGATAAGAAACATCATGGTATGCACCATATCCAATAGGGTGCAGTTATGATGTTCGGACACACCATCACACTATGGTGTTCCAGGCAGTATTAATTGTGAAACACTTTCCACAATGTCTCAATCGTGTGCCAAACTCGTCACTCAGATACTCATCTCTATGATCATATCACAGACATTTTATCCTCTTGTCACGATGATCTTCAACTTCACTCTGAAATTACTTGAACTTTTCAATAATTCAGACTTGTGTTTCATCAAGTAAATACACTCAGCATCTACTCAGATCATCTGTGAAGTAAGAACACAACGATATCCACTGCATGTCTCAGCACTCATTGGACTGCATACATCAAAATGTATTACTTCCAATAAGTTGCTCTCTTGTTCCATCTTACTGAAAACGAGGCCTTTCAGTCATCTTGCCCATGTGGTATGATTTGCATGTCTCAAGTGATTCAAAATCAAGTGAGTCCAAACGATCCATTTGCATGGAGTTTCTTCATGCATATATACCAATAGACATGGTTCGCATGTCTCAATCTTTTCAAAAACGAGTGAGTCCAAAGATCCATCTACATGGAGCTTCTTCATGCGTTCTATACCAATATGACTCAAGTTGCAGTGCCACAAGTATGTGGTACTATCATTACTATCTTATATCTTTTGGCACGAACATGTGTATCATGGCGATCGAGATTCATTTCAGGTGCAAGACCATTGAAGGTATTATTCAAATAAACAGAGTAACCATTATTCTCCTTAAATGAATAACCGTATTGCGATAAACATAATCCAATCATGTTTATGCTCAACACCAAATAACAATTATTTAGGTTTAACACCAATCTCGATGGTAGAGGGAGCATGCGATGCTTGATCACATCAACCTTGGAAACACTTCCAACACATATCGTCATCTCACCTTTAGCTAGTCTCCGTTTATTCCGCAGCATTTATTTCGAGTTACTAACACTTAGCAACCGAACCAGTATCTAATACCCTGGTGCTGCTGGGAGTACTAGTAAAGTACACATTCATATAACGTATATCCAATATACTTCTGTCGACCTTGCCTGCCTTCTCATCTACCAAGTATCTAGGGTAGTACTGCTTCAGTGACCGTTCCTCTCATTACAGAAGCACTTAGTCTCGGGTTTGGGTTCAACCTTGGGATTCTTCACTAGAGCAGCAAACGACTTGCTGTTTCATGAAGTTTGCCCTTGCCCTTCTTAAACTAGTGGTTGTACTAACCATCAACAATTGATGCTCCTTCTTGATTTCTACTCTCGCGGTGTCAAACATCGCGAATAGCTCAAGGATCATCATAACTATCCTTGATATGTTATAGTTCATCACGAAGCTCTACTAGCTTGGTGGCAGTGACTATGGAGAACTATCACTATCTCATCTGGGAGATTAACTCCCACTCGATTCAAGCGATTGTGGCACTCAGACAATCTGAGCACACGCTCAACGATTGAGCTTTTCTCCCTTAGTTTGCAGGCTTAAGAAACTTGTCAGAGGTCTCATACCTCTTGACGTGGGCACTAGTCTGAAATCCCAATTTCAGTCTTCGGAACATCTCACATGTTCTGCGACGTTTCAAGAACGTCTTTGGTGCCACAATTCTAAACCGCACTGAACTATCACGTAGTCATCAAAACGTGTATGTCAGATGTTTCGTAACATCTACAGACGGCGCTGAGGTTCAGCACACCGAGCGGTGCATTAAGGACATAAGCCTTCTGTGCAGCAATGAGGACAATCCTCAGTTTACGGACCCAGTCCGCATAATTGCTACTACCAACTTTCAACTAAATTTTCTCTAGGAACATATCTTAACCAGTAGAACTAAAGCGCAAGCTATGACATAATTTGCAAATACCTATTTGACTATGTTCATGATAATGAAGTTCATCTGATTATGAACTCCCACTCAGATAGACATCCCTCTAGTCATCTAAGTGAAACATGATCCGAGTTTAACTAGGCTGTGTCCGATCATCACGTGAGACGGACTAGTCAAGATCGGTGAACATCTCCATGTTGATCGTATCTTCTATACGACTCATGCTCGACCTTTCAGTCCTCCGTGTTCCGAGGCCATGTCTGTACATGCTAGGCTCGTCAAGTCAACCTAAGTGTATTGCGTGTGTTCCGAGGCCATGTCTGTACATGCTAGGCTCGTCAACACCCGTTGTATTCGAACGTAAGAATCTATCACACCCGATCATCACGTGGTGCTTCGAAACGACGAACCTTCGCAACGGTGCACAGTTAGGGTGAACACTTTCTTGAAATTATTATAAGGGATCATCCTACTTGCTACCGTCGTTCTAAGCAAATAAGATGCTAAAACATGATAAACATCACATGCAATCAAATAGTGACATGATATGGCCAATATCATTATGCTCCTTTGATCTCCATCTTCGGGGCACCATGATCATCTTTGTCACCGGCATGACACCATGATCTCCATCATCATGATCTCCATCATTGTGTCTTCATGAAGTCGTCACGCCAACGATTACTTCCACTTCTATGGCTAACTCGTTTAGCAACAAAGTAAAGTAATTTACATGGCGTTATTCAATGACACGCAGGTCATACAAAATAATAAAGACAACTCCTATGGCTCCTGCCGGTTGTCATTCTCATCGACATGCAAGTCGTGATTCCTATTACAAGAATATGATCAATCTCATACATCACATATATCATTCATCACATCTTCTGGCCATATCAGATCACATGGCACATGCTGCAAAAACAAGTTAGACGTCCTCTAATTGTTGTTGCAAGTTTTTACGTGGTTTGTAGGTTTCTAGCAAGAACGTTTCTTACCTACGTATGACCACAATGTGATTTGCCAATTTCTATTTACCCTTCATAAGGACCCTTTTCATCGAATCTGTTCCGACTAAAGTAGGAGAGACAGACACCCGCTAGCCACCTTATGCATCTAGTGCATGTCAGTCGGTGGAACCTGTCTCACGTAAGAGTACGTGTAAGGTCGGTCCGGGCCGCTTCATCCTACAATGCCGCCGAAACAAGAAAAGACTAGTAGTGGCAAGAAGAATTGGCAAACTCAACGCCCACAACTACTTTGTGTTCTACTCGTGCATAGTAACTACGCATAAACCTGGCTCTGATACCACTGTTGGGAATCGTAGCATAATTTAAAATTTTCCTACGCTCACCAAGATGCATCTATGGAATCTACTAGCAACGAGGGGAAAGGAGTGCATCTACATACCCTTGTAGATCGCGAGCGGAAGCGTTCCAATGAACGTGGATGACGGAGTCGTACTCGCCGTGATCCAAATCACCGATGACCGAGTGCCGAACGGACGGCACCTCCGCGTTCAACACACGTACGGTGCAGCAACGTCTCCTCCTTCTTGATCCAGCAAGGGGGGAGGAGAGGTTGATGGAGATCCAACAGCACGACGGCGTGGTGGTGGATGTAGCGGGTCTCCGGCAGGGCTTCGCCAAGCTTCTGCGAGAGAGAGAGAGAGGTGTTGCAGGGGAGGAGGGAGGCGCCCAAGGCTTAGATATTGCTGCCCTCCCTTCCCCCCACTATATATAGGGCCAAGGGAGAAGGGGGGGCGCAGCCTTGCCCCTTCCTCCAAGGAAGGGTGCGGCCAGGGGGGAGTCCTTCCCCCCCAAGGCACCTCGGAGGTGCCTTCCCCCTTTAGGACTCTCCCTTTTTTCTTATCTCTTGCGCATGGGCCTCTTGGGGCTGGTGCCCTTGGCCCATATAGGCCAAGGCGCACCCCTTACAGCCCATGTGGCCCCCCGGGGCTGGTGGACCCCCTTGGTGGACCCCCGGACCCCTTTCGGCACTCCCGGTACAATACCGATAAAGCGCGAAACTTTTCCGGCGACCAAAATAAGACTTCCCATATATAAATCTTTACCTCCGGACCATTCCGGAACCTCTCGTGACGTCCGGGATCTCATCCGGGACTTCGAACAACTTTCGAGTTTCCGCATACATATATCTCTACAACCCTAGCGTCACCGGACCTTAAGTGTGTAGACCCTACGGGTTCGGGAGACATGCAGACATGACCGAGACGCCTCTTCGGTCAATAACCAACAGCGGGATCTGGATACCCATGTTGGCTCCCACATGTTCCACGATGATATCATCGGATGAACCACGGTGTCGAGGATTCAATCAATCCGTATGCAATTCCCTTTGTCAATCGGTATGTTACTTGCCCGAGATTCGATCGTCGGTATCCCAATACCTTGTTCAATCTCGTTACCGGCAAGTCTCTTTACTCGTACCGCAATGCATGATCCCGTGACTAACGCCTTAGTCACATTGAGCTCATTATGATGATGCATTACCGAGTGGGCCCAGAGATACCTCTCCGTTACACGGAGTGACAAATCCCAGTCTCGATCCGTGCCAACCCAACAGACACTTTCGAAGATACCCGTAATGCACCTTTATAGTCACCCAGTTACGTTGTGACGTTTGGCACACCCAAAGCACTCCTACGGTATCCGGGAGTTGCACGATCTCATGGTCTAAGGAAAAGGTACTTGACATTGGAAAAGCTCTAGCAAACGAAACTACACGATCTTTTATGCTATGCTTAAGTTGGGTCTTGTCCATCACATCATTCTCCTAATGATGTGATCCCGTTATCAATGACATCCAATGTCCATAGTCAGGAAACCATGACTATCTGTTGATCAACGAGCTAGTCAACTAGAGGCTTACTAGGGACAGGTTGTGGTCTATGTATTCACACATGTATTACGATTTCCGGACAATACAATTATAGCATGAATAATAGACAATTACCATGAACAAAGAAATATAATAATAACCATTTATTATTGCCTCTAGGGCATATTTCCAACACGAGGAGCTTGACTCCATACTCTGGGGGTTGCGGACCACGCCAACCGCACGACCGGACACACACCGTTCTTCATGGTATACGGCGTAGAGGCTGTCTTGCCCTGCGATATTATTCATGACTCACCTCGAGTGCGCATGTATGAGGAGAGAGAGGCCAGCTCGATCGGCAGGACGACTTAGATGGCCTGGAGGAGGAGTGCGACGTTGCAAAAGCCCGTTCCGCATTCTACCAACAACAAGCTCGAAGATACCAAAGCAGAGAAGTGCGGGCAAAGACTTATAATGTCAGTGAACTCGTTCTACGCCTACCAGAGAAGAAAAAGGGCAAGCTCAAACCCAAATGGGAGGGTCCCTTCATTATATATGAAGTTCTCACTGAAGGAACCTATCGCCTTCGCAATGCATCAGATAATCGCTTAGAGCCGAACCCATGGAACGCTGCTCGACTCCGAAGATTCTACGCCTAGGTCCAGACACATACCTTTGTTCGTTCCCTTTTTCTCCTTTTTAATTTTCCCCCTTTTCGTTTTTTTACGATTTCTAGCATGTGTTCGGGTAAGCCGCACACTTGAGGGGTATGCATCCTTAAATGTACACACCCCATCATAACTGGGGGCTTCTCTCAATAGAAGCTTATTGTTTTGAGCATAAAGCTCACCATATATATATATATATATATATATGTGTTGTTTGCTCACATACGTCCTGTCTTCGCCATTATATGCACCTCTATGAATTAAGTTTTTGCCAAGCTGGATTGCCTAGCTCCTATGCTTATGCCCTACATTCCCGCTTGTTCGGCTAGGGCATAAAGTGAGCACCTCTGCGATTGTTACAACCGGGTCATCCGGACATGTACCTCAGACGGGTGAAGCCGAAAGGTAGCATCCTTAAGGGAATAATTGGTCGGCGGACAAACGACGAAATGCCTTTGTTGCAATATAAACTATCAAAATACAAAGACTCTTGTGATTCTTTCGCATCACGACTTAGGCATGCATACATAATGCATGCTGATCCAGGGAGAGGAACCCTTAACGGAACTATTCTCTCTGGAAGATGTTTCTTACGTTAAAAGGTAATATAACATAACTCCCCGAATACAGTTTGTCTGTTCAAGCACTATGGCTAGATTGCCTGGTTTCCGAACATACTTGGTGTTTCCCACAGGTATAGTATTCGGAAACACTCCAACCCTTGGGTTTCGGAGGTCGAAGCGGAAGGTCTGCCATGACAATCTTTTACAATCCGGCCGGAGATAAGTTTTATGATAAAGTGTATTGTTACATGAAATCACACGCCTACTCTTTATCTATGCCATCTATCAGGCTGTCTAGTTTACAGTCCTGTTGTGAGAATTTGGCGGCTATCTTTACTTGGTCGTACACCAAGCTAACCGGCATTTCTTATCTGTCTGGTCCCCGAGGTCCGACCCGGGCCATATGATTCGGATCAAGTCCGGTATACCGCGTTTTCACCATGGCCCAGGCTTCTCGTGCACCTTCTCGACATGCTGATGCCTTCCATAGCTCAAAACAAAGATGAGCTCCCTTGAATAAATTCGCGAGCTCCTCCATAATTTCTGGAGGAGAATCGGATGGCCATAAAGCCTTAGCAATGTTCCTCATTGCTTTCTGAGCTCGCTCGTGCACTTTGGATAGCTCTTGCAGCAAATCGCCTTGAAATCCGGACACTTCTCCCTCGGGCTGCCCAGTTAACAAACCTACAGGAACAAATCTCGTAAAACTTTCAATCAGGGGATCTTATGAAAGTTAGGTTCAAGGACATACTAAATATGCCGCCTTTCAGCTTTCTCTTCTCCTTCAAGGCATCCGACAGTTGGGCTCTTACGTCCTTTAGCTCTTCGGCTTGCTTGATGTTGGCATCCTATAGTTTGTTCTTCTCATTAATGGTTCGTGTTAATACACGTTGACCAGCGGCTTCTTGCCCTTCGGCATGTTGTTTGTCCGCCTGAGCAACCTTTAGCCTCTCCTCCAACTGATCTGCCGATCCAGCTGCTGTAAACAAAACAATGAATATTCAAAAATCATTGTTAGCACAGAATCGTATTTTCCGGACACTGTTGTGCCTACCATCCAGTGCCTTCTTGGATTTCTTCAAATTTTCCAGTTCGGCGATGACAACAGTTAGCTTGGTCTGACATTCTTCAAGCTCCTTGGTCAGCGTGTTATTTTTCACCGTGAGTACCTGATAATATAAACGACCCTTAGATCAGTTGGGCCAACTACTTCAAGTCTCAGGGGCTACTGGCACATGATTATTGAATCTAAACAAAGTTTTTACCCACATATCCTTTGAAAGCTGGTGAGTGGCTCCGGCAAGTCCATCCCGAGCAGCTCGGATATATGCATCTGCAGAGCTGAGGGCATTGAACGCCTCTTCGGTGAAACTTGGGTCGTGCATGGCCTCTTTCCGCCGTCGATGATACATCGTGCTCTCCACTTCGGACTTGGTGACGGATACATTATCTGAATCCTCTTGGAGATGACAATCCGACATTTTACCCGTATCAACCCTAGTCCTTATGGCAGGGTCCGGGGCCGGATTGGTCGATGCATGGCCGGTGAGGTCCCCGTATATAGTCCCGCGTATGCTCTTCCTAAAAAATGGCCCAGCGGAAAACGTCACAATTCGGTCTATCCACCGAGTGCATGTTAAAAAAATACCTCTTTGGTGAAGGCGGGGGCTCGGTGGTATCACCGTTTTCCCTTCTTTTCAAAGACTCGCCCTACGCGGGCGTCGCCTTCTTAGAGGATGCCTTTGATACAGCTTGGCGAGACGAGTGCCGCCCCTTCGGAGCATGAGACAGTGCAATGGGTGAGGCACAATGGGAAAACTCTTTTGGAGGAGACGTCTCCTGGGTACTTACATGAGAGGAGGGGAGAAGGCCGGGGTAATCGGCAATAATGGCCACTTCCGTGCCGTCGTAGCTCACCTGATAAAAAAAAACCTCCTTAAGTTCTATGAATATATCCGGATCTTCTTCATATCCGGGATCCAGGTCTCGAACATGGTCCTCTGGTTGCGGAGCGGGGCTGTAGACCCCCTCGACGACCTTTCTCCATTCCTATTAAAAGTAGCCGAATTAAATTCGACTAGCATAACTCTGGAAAAAGGTTGAGTAAGGCCAATAATAAAAAAACTCACCCAGTCGATGGGGTTATACATGGAAAAACCTTCCCGTCATTTCAAGCGAGTGAAGTCTTCCTTCTCCCCTTTGTAAAGGTTGGCTAAGATGGTGGCCAGGGCGGCAAAATTGTTTGGACCCTTGCGTAGACAGCGGGATGCATCGTCCTCCCTGTTGTAATTCCACATAGGAAAACCTATAGATTGGAGCAGCTGAACGCATCGCGTTACTGAAATCGCCATTACCTCGATTATAGACAGCCCAGAGTTGGCAAGTACTCTGATCTTGCTTGCTAGCCTCTTGACCTCCACACTGTCTTCTTCCTTGAGGCTTCGGGGACGCCAGCTAGCGCGCTTCTTTAAAGGAGCGCTGGAGAATTCGGGAAGACCGCGCCGGATTGGGTTCGGAAGAACAACGTCTTCGATATAAAACCATTCCGAGGACCACTCTTCGGATGCCTTCTTCGTAGTGCTGGATAGGTATCCTGTCCCGGCTATGCGCCATACTTCGGCGCCGCCCACCTCAAATATAGATCCCTTTTGGGAGTGGGGGACGAGGCAGAAAAATTTCCGCCATAGCTCGAAATGAGCCTCACAGCCTAGAAACAGCTCGCAAAGAGCAACGAAGCCCGCGGTGTGCAGGATGGAGCCTGGCGTCAGATTGTGCAGTTGGAGGCCGTAATACTCCAGGAGACCTCTGAGAAAAGGGTGGATAGGAAATCCTACGCCTCTCAAAAGGAAGGAAACGAAGCACACCCGCTCCTCTTTAGAAGGATTGGGGAAATTCTCCGCCAGGGCTTCGCCATTGATGGAAGTTAATCCAGCCCGAACGGAGACTAGATCTGTAGGAGGAAGATATCCCTGCGTCTGAAGTTTATTCAGATGGGCGCGGGATACCGAGCAGCTTTCCCAGTCCCCTTTTTGAGGACTGAGGGGGCGTGAGGAAGAGCTAGGAGCGCCGGCCATGTTTGGACAATTTCCTATGGCGAGTTCTAAGGATTTCCGCGTGGTGTGGAATGGCATCTAAGATCTCATCTCCTTAAATAGACGCCTTCCCTGCATGGTCGAGGGGTTATTTGTAAAAAAGCACCTAGACCATTCGCATTCATCCGACACGTGGATGCCGAGGCGACGGCAGCAAAGAAATAATATTTAATGGAGAACTCGCCTTGCAAAGCCGAAGACATAAAGCCGGATACTACGTCGCCATTGAAAGCAAGTTCGGGGGCTACTAAGGGAGTCCTGGATAAGGGGGGTCCTCGGGCCTCCGGGCTATGTGACATGGGCCGGACTGATGGGCCGTGAAGATACAAGATGGAAGGCTTTCCCCCGTGTCCGGATGGGACTCTCCGTTGCGTGGACAACAAGCTTGGCGGCCAGACGTGTAGTTTCCTTTCTCTGTAAACCGACTCTGTACAACCCTAGCCCCCTCCGGTGTCTATATAAACCGGAGGGTTTAGTCCATAGAGGCAATCACAAATCATACAGGCTAGAAATATAGGGTTTAGCCATTACGATCTCGAGGTAGATCAACTCTTGTAACCCCTATACTCATCAAAGTCAATCAAGCAGGAAGTAGGGTATTACCTCCATTAAGAGGGCCTGAACCTGGGTAAACATCGTGTCCCTCGTCTCCTGTTACCTTCGTTCCTCAGACGCACAGTTCGGGACCCCCTACCCGAGATCAGCCGGTTTTGACACCGACACAGACCAACACATTGCAAACCATGTGAGACAACCCTACTAACAGGAATCAGTAGAATCAGAAAACAAACATCAACTAACCACAAGTGTTGAAGACCGCAAGGCAAAAGTTACAAAAAAATAAGATGATATATTATGACACTGCAACTTCATTTCTTTACAGCTCTGGGGTATATGACCCAATCAAATGGAAAAATAGTATGTGCCCTGTTCTAGCCACTAATAAGATATCAGTAGTTGGACACCGAAACAGAGCTAAATTAATTCGCCATACAACGGATTAACTATATCATGTGTGAATTGACCAGAAAAAATAGTTACAGAAGAAAATAACCATGAAACTATCTAGCCGCCAATGAAGATAGATTTGTAGATACTGAAAACATACATAAGGTTTCTTGGTAGCTAAAGATAGTGATTTGTTTTGCAGTTTCTTGGTAGTTCCACGAAACATGATGTTGTGACAATAACCGTGATATGCTAGCATCCCACTAAATATAACATTAGTGGCAGTAAGTATACATGTCACATGTAAGCTTAAACGGGGCAGCGGAAGCAAACCGTATTACTACGGAACCAAACAGTAAGTTTAATCCTTGCAGGCATTCCATCAAACACCTTGTGTGCATACACCAACAAGCTAACAAAACTTGACATCTACACACATGGCAGCCACCAAGTATTTGGTTGCATCATACTTGCAAGAACAAAAAGACCACAAGATCAATACCCCAAGATTATCAACATATCAAAGAACACTAGCATGCTCGTATGCAAGACATCAACATACACCATGCTCCATCTCACCATGGTACTAGATATCCCAATATAACCGAGGGTTGAATCACCGAGGGATATTAGAGTTCACCATCGGCTAAGACTATAACCGACGGTGTACCGTCGGAAATCTTCCGTCGGTGATGTTTGGTCGGCCATTACTACAATAGCCGACGGTACTGTCGATTATCATCTTCGCCTACAGTTCAAAGCCGACAGTGACCCGTCGATCATGTCTTGCTCGGCAGCTGTCTCACCATGTGTCGACGACGCTGATAACCAACCGTTCCCCGTCAGTTATGTATTTGCCAGCGGTTTTTCTCTCCCGTCAGTATTGACATGGTTGCCAGTATATTTGTACCGTCGGATTTAGCTATAGCCGAGAGTGCCTAACACCATCGGGATTAATAAAGGTTGACGGTCTGCATACACCATCGGGATTAATAAAGGTTGACGGTCTGCATACACTGTGGGACATTGTTGTCGCCAAGTGGTCCTCATACACCATCAATTTGTATAATTACCGAGAGTTTGACAATCTATATACTTTAATTATGCTGGCGATTATCACTTACATAGGCATATTATAAATCTAAGCATTTCAGAATTATTGCACAAAGTGCAAATATCACAATCATGAGATACTTCGCAGTGCAATATATTTGACCAAGTGACAAAAGATGAATTATATTTTGCACAATCTCATAATGTATCAAAAGCACAACAAGAGTTGCATCCAAATAACATTAAATATTAATGATTCATCGAAAAAAAAAGAGGAAATAGTGACTACATAATTTTACAAAAAACATCAAACACCATCAAGGCTCCAGCTTGAGAACTTCAGTTGGTTGAATCACATGGAGAAATATGTTCTACTCTTTGGCCTCATATTACGCTCACCACCATAGATATCGCTCCCATCATTCCGACTACCTCCAACATTGCTTCCCATTCTCTAGAAGTTATCAAACTTTTTGTGAGAAACATGAAGACAGTGATCATAAGAAGGGATAACCAACTGAAATAATCTGGAGATGGCAAGACAAGTCAGACAAATATGCAAACGAAAATATAGCGCTGTAAGGAGGACGAGTGGATAACAAGTACTGCCAATCTACTTATATTTTGACAAACAGATTCACACAGAACATATAAGTTATAGTTTGACACCACAACACCAGCAGATTATAATCTGGACACTTAACTATTTGACAAGTGTAACTTCTTCCAAGCAAAATAAGACAAGTAACTCTTCCAATCTGATATGAAATTTGGGACAAGAAAAGAAGAAAGTACATATGAAACAAGAAAAGAAGAAAGTATAGACAAGAAAGCTGAAGCAAGCACTGCACCTATCCTATCTTTCGCTGTGCATGCAGGAGTAATGAACCATAGACAAATCAGTAACCTGAAGAATACTGAAATGGCACCCTTCGTCAAAGCCATCGGTTAATCTTAGGCAATGGCACCCTTGCCTGCATGTATACATTGATAAGTGAAGACTTCCTAATTGTTGTATGGTTTCAAGACAAACTAGAAGAGGTACTTCCTGCACAGCAGTCTCCATCCGCAAGTTAAAAGACCAGGTACAAAGGAATTGGAACATTTCCAGTTTGCATGAAGTAACTGGAACAATGAGACATGGTTTTTCAACTGATGCAAGTCTGGCAACAAATCTAGATGCCATTAGATATTGCATTGATTTTTTTGTGCATTCCAAATGAAAAAAAACGAAGAAATTGCTACTATAGATGACCTGCTAGAATAAAAGAACCAACATTTTCTAATGGAGGGAGTACATAATGTGCATCTATGAACCACTAAAATATTCAAATAATCCATTGGCTCGTCTAGCATTTGGCAAAAATTACACTGACGCGCCAAAACTACTCTGCTAGTACACTTGGTAATAATTTAGACCAATTATATCCGATAGAAATTCACACCAAGATACATGTACAGAGCTGATGCTTCAAACTAAACTCCCACGATTCAGTACTCAAGACAGTACGTAGAATGCTGGATTTGTTCACTAAATTGGCAAGAGATGTTATCATTCATGTACATCTACCTGCATCAAACGGCAATGGTATCAATCGCTGCAAATACAAAGTAACTTAGTCCATCTAGTGCTGCTTTGCACTGCAAATACAAAGTAATTTAGTCCATCTAGTGGTGCTTTACACTGCAAAACTGCAGTGGACCAAAAAAAGATTAGGACGCAACAATGGGTTTTTGACTCTGAAATCGCCTTCTGGTGCGGCTCTGCTGCAGCGACGGAAAAAACGCAGGTCCGCATCGGCCACGTGTCGAGCAGATGACGACGCCGACTTGTCTATCTGATAAAGCAAAAGAAAAGGAAAAAGGTCGTACCATTAAAATGCAGAGATGCAGAGAACCTTGCCCACAACCTTCCTCATCAGCCTCCTGCAGAGATCCTTGCAACAGATGAGGAACAGAGTCTCAAGGTATACCTCCACATCGTCGCAGTCGTAGAGCGATGCCCGCTGCTTCTTGGACCAGTGATCTGAGAACTTGGCGGTGAAGAACCCGCTCTCCGCAATGAATATTTGGCAGTACAAGCAGAACGTGAGGGAGAGACCGTCGTTGGAGCTGAATGTGAGGCGCACGTCGGAGGAGTCGAGGATAGAGGGGAGTGGCGGCGCTCAGAGGTGGGGAATCGAGTGCAGAGACTGATATCAGGGTAGGCGGTCAAAAGAAGAGAGGGTGCAGGGGATCCAGTAAGGATTTTTCTGGAGCAGCTGGAGGACTAGAGGAGGAAAGCAACGCCGATGGGCGAGTGGAGCGGCTGGAGGACTAGAGGAGGAAAGCAACGCCGATGGGCGAGAGGAGCGGCGGTGGTGGCGGCAGGTGGACGCACGGGCGGATCTGGGGAGCTGGCGTCGGGAGGGTTGAGGCGTAGGGGATGGGGGAGTGGCCGGATAAGGGGCAGGGACGGTTGCGTTGCGCGACTCCGAAATTTTCTAAAGGACCGCGCGCATTTTCTATTTTTAAGCCTCGCGCGCGCTTTGATAAACAAAAATCTAGTTTCTATTATTTTCTTTTTGATGAAGTTAAATCAAGTTTCTATTCATAGTTTTGTTTTCCGCTTTCTTTTTGACAGATCTATTCTTATGTTTCCACTATACTCCAGTTTCTTAATTTAATATTTGGAATCCATAATTGTTTTAATTCTAGACATTACTTGCTAATTCATGATCTGAACAATACATTATTATCTATTTTATTATATAACAATTTTTCCTAAAAAATCTCTAATAAATTTATATTTGTTTTTTCATTTGCGAGAAGGCCAAGGCCATATAACGTTGTCCTACACTTACAAGATTGTAGGTATGAAAACAGAAAAAAAAAATAGGTCAGTGGGTATATCGCGTCCTTTTGCACTGTCGGTGCCACGCATGAGCAAAACTCGATGGCACATACGGATCTTTGAACCACCCTCGGAGCCAGGGTAATATTGACATAGCAGCTGAGAAGTCGTTGGTAGGAGCATAACAAGCTAAGAATAGGATCATTGTCCCAGAGAACAAGGCGATGAAGAAAGCTCGACAACCAAGATATGGCCAGAAAGAGCTGGTGAGGACTTGCACTAGCTTCTCGGTGAAGCCAAAGTTGGTCATGCTTCGCCGCACAGAGAAGAAGCCAACAGACCAAAACATGAACTGCCATCGTTCACACCACAAACGACGTCGTGGAAGACCACCTACACGAATGAAGACAAAATTGGGACTCTAGATCTGGCCAGGCTGAAGCTCCATACACCACCAGCCGCCAGCAATATGTATTGTTGGAACGAGGACATGATAGGTAACCTTATTTCATGCTACTAATGATGCCATGGACTTTCCACTGTCTGTCAGACACCTAGGCTAAACCCTAATTGAAGCTAGGGTAAACCTAAACAACACGAACAACCCCAAACCTGGGCTCCCCCCCCCCCCCACGCACACACACCTCCCCATCGTTCGTAGGCACCCGGAGGCGAGGGGAACCGGAGACATCGTCACATAAGAGAGAAAACCTAGCCGCTTTCTCTCTTGAGAACTTTCACTTCCCGAATATATTTTGTAGTTGGTGTAATACCCCCATTAGTCTCAATCAAAGTTGCCTACCTTCCATCATCAACTGGGCAATATCTCGTCTTGTCACCTAGTCATTTTTGAGCTACTTCTATCATCGTAAACGAACATCCCCACCTTCACATTGGTTGAGTCCACCTTCATCAATATGGACAATGACGCACCCAAAAATATTTTTCGGTTTTTAGTGTCACATACTATATAACGCAAAAACATTAATGGACTTAACCAAATAAATTTTCCCTTTTCATATTCCATAAATGAATTAAGAAAAATTCAATTTAGACTTTCATCCTCTCCATATTTATAATGGTAAAGATTTTCTTCCATCATCAACTCGATCAAGATTTTGGCTAGCTTGGTCGATGTACATCGTATAAGTTTGTCTTCTCTTGTCGTCTTGAGAACAACTCACAGTGATGATGCCGTAGGAGAAGATAGATCGTGGTGGGGACAACGACTTCTTCGAGACTCTCAAGGGCTCTCTCATTATGATACATTCTAAGTGCACATTTTTTTAACCATCCTATTTCTTTTATTTAGTACACATTTTTTAAGCATCATATTAATTATGGAAAGCAATAAAATGCATTTATCTATTGCTAGATCCTAATTCTTGGAATTTGTCTTATACAACAATTATCCGGAATATAACATGGGTCATTCCACATATTTATCAGCGTCGTACATACAAACAAATCACCGAGAGTGAAAGTTAACCGTCGGTTATTGCTATCCCAGTCGGGTAAATTTCTCAAACCGAGAGTCACATATGTACCGTTGTCCATTTCCACTCATAGGCGAGAGTTTTGTTTTCACCATCGCCTATTAAGTTTCACCGTCGGGCATTACATGTAATCCGCGTGGGTCTAAAACCCCGTCATACATTACAATGAACCATCGGGCATTAAATTGGATACCTGAGAGTTGGATTTTCACTGTCAGGCAATCTAGTATACCGTCGGCTATTGGCAGTAATATGTGTGAGTTGACAATAACCGTCGGCCATTGACACTACCATAGGCTATTACTGTAATAACCGACGGCCCGTCGGTTATTAGATTCCACCGTCGGAAATATGGGGATTTCTAGTAGTGAAGTGGCAAGCAATGTGACCAAATAACAGCAAGCATAGCAAGATAATACCCTTAGAGAGGGTTGACACCAAGATTTACGTGGAAATCCTTACAGGAAAAACCACGGGAGGCAGCACGAGCAATCATCCACTATGGAGAAGAAGGTACAAGCTGGGAGCCAACAAATAGAGGAGAGGACCCGAATCCCCTCTCAGATCTGAGCATAAAACACTCACTTATGCGTGGATTTGGTGAGGAAACACTCATCTCTCACTCTCTCAAACTCTCCCTAATTATAGCTCTCTCACGGTGAAGAACAAGCCACTCAAGTGGGGAAGAAGACCCCCAAAGGGGGGATCCCTCTCAATCTCCCAATCATGTGCAGCAGTAGGCTGCTGCCTTTTAGATGACCTAACATGCCCACTCCTCATGGTGGAAGTACCTGCTACCTCTTGAGCACTGCGTTGGTTTTCCCTTGAAGAGGAAAGGGTGATGCAGCAAAGTAGCGTAAGTATTTCCCTCAGTTTTTGAGAACCAAGGTATCAATCCAGTAGGAGCCACGCACGAGTCCCTCGCACCTACACAAACAAATAAATAAATCCTCGCAACCAACGCAATAAAGGGGTTGTCAATCCCTTCGCGGTCACTTACGAGAGTGAGATCTGATAGATATGATAAGATAATATTTTTTGTATTTTTATGATAAAGATGCAAAGTAAAGAAAGCAAAATAAAGACGACGCTAGAAATAACTTGTTGACGGGAGATTAATATGATGGAAAATAGACCCGGGGCCCATAGGTTTCACTAGTGGCTTCTCTCGAGAGCATAAGTATTACGGTGGGTGAACAAATTACTATTGAGCAATTGACAGAATTCAGCATAGTTATGAGAATATCTAGGTATGATCATGTATATAGGCATCACGTCCGAGACAAGTAGACCGACTCCTGCCTGCATCTACTACTATTACTCCACACATCGACCGCTATCCAGCATGCATCTAGAGTATTAAGTTCATAAGAACAGAGTAACACTTTAAGTAAGATGACATGATGTAGAGGGATAAACTCATGAAATATGATATAAACCCCATCTTGTTATCCTCGATGGCAACAATACAATACGTGCCTTGCTGCCCCTACTGTCACTGGGAAAGGCACCGCAAGATTGAACCCAAAGCTAAGCACTTCTCCCATTGCAAGAAAGATCAATCTAGTAGGCCAAGTCAAACTGATAATTCGAAGAGACTTGCAAAGATAACCAATCATACATAAAAGAATTCAGAGAAGATTCAAATATTGTTCATAGATAAACTTGATCATAAACCCACAATTCATCGGTCTCAACAAACACACCGCAAAAGAAGATTACATCGAATAGATCTCCACAAGGGAGGGGGAGAACATTGTATTGAGATCCAAAAAGAGAGAAGAAGCCATCTAGCTAATAACTATGGACCCGAAGGTCTGAGGTAAACTACTCACACATCATCGGAGAGGCTATGGTGTTGATGTAGAAGCCCTCCGTGATCGATGCCCCCTCCGGCGGAGCTCCGGAAAAGGCTCCAAGATGGGATCTCACAGTTACAGAAGGTTGCGGCGGTGGAATTAGGTTTTTGGCTCCGTATCTGGTAGTTTGGGGGTACGTAGGTATATATAGGAGGAAGAAGTATGTCGGTGGAGCAACGTGGGGCCCACGAGGGTGGAGGGCGCGCCCAGGGGGGTAGGCGCGCCCCCCTACCTCGTGCCCTCCTGGTTGATGTCTTGACGTAGGGTCCAAGTCCTTTGGATCACGTTCGTTCCGAAAATCACATTCCCGAAGGTTTCATTCCGTTTGGACTCCGTTTGATATTCTTTTTCTGCGAAACTCTGAAATAGGCAAAAACATCAATTCTGGGCTGGGCCTCCGGTTAATAGGTTAGTCCCAAAAATAATATAAAAGTGTATAATAAAGCCCATTAATGTCTAAAACAGAATATAATATAGCATGGAACAATAAAAAATTATAGATACATTGGAGACGTATCAAGCATCCCCAAGCTTAATTCTTGCTCGTCCTCGAGTAGGTAAATGATAAAAACAGAATTTTTGTGTGGAATGCTACTTGGCATAATTTCAATGTAATTCTCCTAATTGTGGTATGAATATACAGATCCCAAAGATTCAAGATAAAGGTTTAATATTGACATAAAAGTAATAATACTTCAAGCATACTAACTAAGCAATTATGTCCTCTCAAAATAACATGGCCAAAGAAAGTCTATCCCTACAAAATCATATAGTTTAGTCATGCTCCATTTTCGTCACACAAGAATGCTCTCATCATGCACAACCCCGATGACAAGCCAAGCAATTGTTTCATACTTTAGTAATCTCAAACTTTTTTCAACCTTCACGCAATACATGAGCGTGAGCCATGGATATAGCACTATGGGTGGAATAGAATATAATGATGGGGGTTATGTGGAGAAGACAAAAAAGGAGAAAGTCTCACATCAACGTGGCACAGACTATATAGCTCAAAAGATATAAGTGAAGCGCATAGAGTATTCTAATAAATTCTGAATCATGCGTGTCTCTCTCAAAAGGTGTGTACAGAAAAGATGATTGTGGTAAACTAAAAAGCAAAGGCTCAAATCATACAAGACGCTCCAAGAAAAACACATATCATGTGGTGAATAAAAATATAGCTCCAAGTAAAGTTACCGATGGAAGTAGACGAAAGAGGGGATGCCTTCCGGGGCATCCCCAAGCTTTGGACTTTTGGTATCCTTAGATTATCTTGGGGTGCCATGGGCATCCCCAAGCTTAGGCTCTTGCAACTCCTTGTTCCATAATCCATCAAATCTTTTACCCAAAACTTGAAAACTTCACAACACAAAACTTAACAGAAAATATCGTGAGCTCCGTTAGCGAAAGAAAACAAAACACCACTTCAAGGTACTGTAATGAACTCATTATTTATTTACATTGGTGCTAAACCTACTTTATTCCAACTTCTCTATGGTTTATAAACTATTTTACTAGCCATAGATTCAACAAAATAAGCAAACAACACACGAAAAACAGAATCCGTCAAAAACAGAACAGTCTTTAGTAATCTGTAACTAACACAAACTTCTGGAACTCCAAAAATTCAGCCAAAATAGGACGACCTAGGCAATTTGTTTATTGATCAGCAGCAACTGGAATCAATATTTTATCATGTTTTGATGATTTTTAACAATTATTTTTGTGAACAGAAAGTTTCTGAAATTTTCAGCAAGATCAAATAACTATCATCCAAGAAGATCCTATAGGTTAAACTTGGCACAAACACTAATTAAAACATAAAAACAAATCTAACCAGAGACTAGATCAAATATTTATTCCTAAACAGAAGCAAAAAACAAAAAACTAAAAATAAAATTGGGTTGCCTCCCAACAAGCGCTATCGTTTAACGCCCCTAGCTAGGCAGCATGAGCAATCATCCACTATGGAGAAGAAGGTACAAGCTGGGAGCCAACAAATAGAGGAGAGGCCCGAATCCCCTCTCAGATCTGAGCATAAAACACTCACTTATGCGTGGATTTGGTGAGGAAACACTCATCTCTCACTCTCTCAAACTCTCCCTAATTATAGCTCTCTCACGGTGAAGAACAAGCCACTCAAGTGGGGAAGAAGACCCCCAAAGGGGGGATCCCTCTCAATCTCCCAATCATGTGCAGCAGTAGGCTGCTGCCTTTTAGATGACCTAACATGCCCACTCCTCATGGTGGAAGTACCTGCTACCTCTTGAGCACTGCGTTGGTTTTCCCTCGAAGAGGAAAGGGTGATGCAGCAAAGTAGCGTAAGTATTTCCCTTAGTTTTTGAGAACCAAGGTATCAATCCAGTAGGAGGCCACGCACGAGTCCCTCGCACCTACACAAACAAATAAATCCTCGCAACCAACGCAATAAAGGGGTTCCCTTCACGGTCACTTACGAGAGTGAGATCTGATAGATATGATAAGATAATATTTTTGGTATTTTTATGATAAAGATGCAAAGTAAAGAAAGCAAAATAAAGACGACGCTAGAAATAACTTGTTGATGGGAGATTAATATGATGGAAAATAGACCCGGGGGCCATAGGTTTCACTAGTGGCTTCTCTCAAGAGCATAAGTATTACGGTGGGTGAACAAATTACTGTTGAGCAATTGACAGAATTGAGCATAGTTATGAGAATATCTAGGTATGATCATGTATATAGGCATCACGTCCGAGACAAGTAGACCAACTCCTGCCTGCATCTACTACTATTACTCCACACATCGACCGCTATCCAGCATGCATCTAGAGTATTAAGTTCATAAGAACAGAGTAACACTTTAAGTAAGATGACATGATGTAGAGGGATAAACTCATGCAATATGATATAAACCCCATCTTGTTATCCTCGATGGCAACAATACAATACGTGCCTTGCTGCCCCTACTGTCACTGGGAAAGGACACCGCAAGATTGAACCCAAAGCTAAGCACTTCTCCCATTGCAAGAAAGATCAATCTAGTAGGCCAAACCAAACTGATAATTCGAAGAGACTTGCAAAGATAACCAATCATACATAAAAGAATTCAGAGAAGATTCAAATATTGTTCATAGATAAACTTGATCATAAACCCACAATTCATCGGTCTCAACAAACACACCGCAAAAGAAGATTACATCGAATAGATCTCCACAAGAGAGGGGGGGAACATTGTATTGAGATCCAAAAAGAGAGAAGAAACCATCTAGCTAATAACTATGGACCCGAAGGTCTGAGGTAAACTACTCACACATCATCGGAGAGGCTATGGTGTTGATGTAGAACCCTCCGTGATCGATGCCCCCTCCGGCGGAGCTCCGAAAAAGGCCCCAAGATGGGATCTCACAGGTCTAGAAGGTTGCAGCGGTGGAATTAGGTTTTTGGCTCCGTATCTGGTAGTTTGGGGGTACGTAGGTATATATAGGAGGAAGAAGTATGTCGGTGGAGCAACGTGGGGCCCACGAGGGTGGAGGGCGTGCCCAAGGGGTAGGCGCGCCCCCCTACCTCGTGCCCTCCTGGTAGATGTCTTGACGTAGGGTCCAAGTCCTCTGGATCACGTTCGTTCTGAAAATCACGTTCCCGAAGGTTCCATTCCGTTTGGACTCCGTTTGATATTCTTTTTCTGCGAAACTCTGAAATAGGCAAAAAACAGCAATTTTGGGCTGGGCCTCCGGTTAATAGGTTAGTCCCAAAAATAATGTAAAAGTGTATAATAAAGCCCATTAATGTCCAAAACAGAATATAATATAACATGGAACTATAAAAAATTATAGATACGTTGGAGACGTATCAGTACCAAAATACCCCTAGGGCATTACCAAATAAGTGAGCCTTCATTTGGAAACATGGGTGTCGGTACTAAAACTGGCGGATCTCGGGTAGGGGGTCCCGAGCAGTAGGTCTAGGAACACTGGTGACAGGGGATGAAGGGAGACGATATTTACCCAGGTTCGGGCCCTCTCGAAGAGGTAAAACCCTTGTCCTACTTTGATTATATTGATGTGATGGAGAACAGAGTACAAGATAATCTACCTCGAGATTGTATGATTATGTTCTAAACCCTGAGGCTGGTAATCGTGTCTCCAAAGACTAAACCCCTCGGGTTATATATGCACCAGCGGTACCTAGGTTACACACATGGTCGGTTGTCAATGTGCCGGCTACATAACAATACTTGAAGTACACGCCAAATCTTCGGAGGTTTCTATCTTGGTTACGCCGAGGTTCATAGGTTCGGTAGTCCTTCCTTTAGTTATCAGCGGGCCATAAGCCTGGCCCATGGATTGCGGGCCATACAGGCTAGTACCCATTAGTCCAGAACACCGTCAGTAGCCCCGAATTGGTCTTTGAAGCCTAAGACTGCAGCTCCTCCTTGGACTAGTTCCCTCGGAGAGTGAAGCTAAGCGCAAGTGAATAAAGCCAACTTTTGATATGTTGCTATCCAAATGTGCAAATAAAGCGGCCGGTTCTAGCTCTAATCGGCCATCACATTAAAAGCGTTCAAGATCACCTGTGAAGCAAGAATTTCAATGCTATGCAAGGCCGTATGGGTCATGGACACCAACAGCGTGGATGTCGCCACCCCCTATGCACCATATTACATGGGAGACTTCAATGGAGGATGGGGCCCCCCCGCAATGGCTCCTTATGCTTTTCATATGGGTGGGCAGCACCTAGAAGGCCTGCTTATGAGAGGCTTTGTTATCCTACACAAAGTCGTTCAAGCCATGGTGCTAATCGGCCAACAAAAAATTCTCCAAGCAAGGCCAAACCTAGGGATCCCAAATATACTCAACCTAAGTGGTGTCCTCCCATTTTAACTAAGATCGTGAAAAGGACGTTGCAACGCGCAAGAGGAACCACGAGAAGGTAGAGCACGAAGAGGAGGAGTAAAGGGACGAATTGTTCAATGAAATTCGGCCCTTGGCACCCATAAAACAAGTGTGGAGGCCTAAACAAAAAGAGAATGTGGATGCTTCTATATTGACTACAACATCACCTAAACCACCAAAAGAGGATGACCTGACCCCTATTACATCGTCCACACCACCTAAAACATTCCCTTCAATTGAAGAAACTTCTAGTCCGATATACACACTAGGAGATGAAGATGAGATGGTGGATTATGAGTCTACGCTGGTTCAGGAAGGTATGGAATATGGTGTATTACTTACCTACTGAATTTTGTGCTATAGATGGAGAAGGGGAAGTGGCCAGCTGGATTTTGGTCCTAAGAATGCCATCTTCGAGAAGCCAAGGGAATCGGCGAAACACTTGAAGCCATTGTACCTCAAAGGTCATATTAACCGATCACCAGTTGCTAGAATGCTCGTTGACGGTGGTGCTGTGGTAAATCTTATGCCCTATTCGATCCTCAAGAAGTTGGGATTACATGATGATGCATTGATGAAGACCAATGTGATACTTAATGGATTTGAGGGTAAAGAAAAGGCAGAGGCCAAAGGTGTCATAGGCATGGAACTCACCGTGGGAAGCAAAACTTTGGCCACCATATTCTTCATCGCCGAGGTGAAAGGTAATTATAATGTTATATTAGGCCGTGATTGGGTTCACGCCAACAAATGCGTGCCATCTACCATGCATCAATTATTAATACAATTGGTCGATGATGAAGTAGAAGTCATTCACACAGTGTGTTGCTTTGGCGGATTGGAATCACCCTGATGTTACTTGCTTAATAAGGTGTGACCTCTGGGAGTTTGATTTCCTTAGTGCTACAAGGAACGGGTTCATCCCCATCTCTTTAAAGCTGATTGGTGGTAATCGGTTCCAAGGTATGATGTAAACAAAATTTTGAAAACAATGGCCGATAGAGAATTATCGCTCCAAGCATAAACATGGCCGATATATAACTATCACCATAAGCAAAGACAAGGCCGATATACAATTATCATCCTAAGCACATATAAATGGCCGATGAAGTGTTGACATCGTACTTACAGCAAACACGGTACAAAATATTTTTGGGACAATTATACTTCTCCCCCTAACTTGAGCCACCACCTGGGATTTGCCCCTTGTTTTCAGGTATGCTCAAAAATACCCCTCTTCCGTCTGTGGCCCTTACAGAAATCCCCCTCCGGGCCGTTTCCGTCGGGTCAATGGTCTTTGACCGGTAACTGGGCGTCTGTTGGACATTTTGGCCCCTGGTTCTTACATGTGGGCCCGTATCAAAACGTTATCCACTCGCTCACTCTCTCTTCTCCCTCGCGAAGCACCTCTTCTCCCGTTCCCCTCTTGGCGACCGAAACCCTAAACCTAGGTCACCCTAAATCCCTCACCGGCGGTCCAGTAGCTACGGCGGATCTATAGGACTGCGGGCGTCGGGATGCGGTGGGAGTGGAGGTGATTATCCACCGTCTATTTCCCTCTGCTACGGCGCTAAAGGAGGCGGTGTCGACGATGGCGGCTGCCGGTGATTGTGGTGGTGCCAAAGAAGCATCCAGGCAGACGACGCAGACGACAGGAATGCAAATTCCAGCAGGGTAAGTTTCTTGTCCCAAGTTTCTTTGAATCTTGACCTGGATCTGTGTTCTGTTACTGTACATAGATTTACCCCGATTGAATGCGCTCTTAGTGGTTACTACATGCTTTTATCGTAGGATGAAACCAGAGAGAGCTTTTCGTCTCAATTGTAGAATGGAGACCACTATCATAAGCAATGGTGGCACAAAAGGAGCCGGTACAGGCTTCACATTTCCTTTAGTGGTGGACAAAACATCAACATTTGTCCAATTTAGAGGTGCTATAAGTGATAAATATCCATGGGGTATTTTTGATGCTGTAGAATTTAGATATTGGGACATGCAGAATACTGTATGGGTGCCAATTCAAAATGATGATGAGTTAGGGGTTATGTTTGCCACAAATGCTGAGAGCAATTCAGTGCAGCTAGAAATTAATGTCATACAAAGGAAAAGAGGGGAAACAGAGAGCAGAGTAGCAATATCTGCACCCAATCCTTCACAGCCTAGAAGCAATCAAACTAGTAGAAGGAAAGCAGTAGCTACTAGTTCACAGTCTCAAAGGTGTGAATCTAGAGGAAGGAAATCAGCAGCTGCAACTTCAGAGCCTGATAGCAGTCAGGCTAGAAGAGGAAATGGAACTCACACCACAGTACAGCAACCAGGAACCCCAAGTGCCAACTTGCCTAGTCAACCGTGTCCTGAGTATAGCAAAGCAACAACAGATTCAATCATAGAAGAGGAATTTCTTGATGAAGTGCCCATAGAAGATGAGGATGAAAGAATGCACCCAGAGTTTGTTGTTAGGAAACCACCTAATGAGGATGATGGTGAAGATTACATTCCACCCCCACAATTTGAGGAGACAGACTCTGATGAAAGAGAGGAGGACAGGGACATGGGATATTCTGAGACAGAGGATGAGGGTAGGCCTGATGTGCAGTATAACAGAGATGATCCTTCTTTAGCAGAAGGAACTATATTTTCAGATGTCATAAATTGTAGGAATGCACTTGCCACCTTTTCAATCAAGACCCAGAGTGAATTTATAATTGACAAGAGTGAGCCCAGTAGACTAACTGTTCACTGTGCTTACAAAAGGTGTAAGTGGAGGATGCATGCCTCCAGAATGAGAAATAGCACACTTTTTCAGGTAATACACTGTAGGACTAATGTAGTTAGTGTAAATAATAACTTTCCTTAGTAATAACTATGCATTCATAATTGTATGGACTGTTGCTGACTATTACTTGTTGCAGGTCAAAGTGAACAAGACAGCTCATATGCCCAAGTGTTACAAGGAGGCAAAGGCTCAGGTCTGCAAAGAGTAGGTGGGTGGCAGATGCTATGAAGAACTGGGTGAGGGAGAACTCAAATATTCCAGTGCCAACTCTGCAGACAGACTTGAAAAAGAAGTATGGGGTGCAGCTCCCTTACATGAGAGTTTTTTATGGTAAGCAAATGGCACTGGATAACATCTATGGTAAATGGACTGATTCATTCCAACTCTTGTATACTTTCAAAGCTGAAGTAGAAAAGGCATCTCCTGGTAGTGTGGTTAATATTGATAGACACACTGTAGAGTTTAAACTCAATGGACAGAAAAGGTACAAAGAGTGCTTTAGGAGAGTTTTTGTATCATTTAAGGCCTCTTGGCAAGGTTTTCTAGCTGGCTGTAGACCATATCTAGCAGTAGATGCAACAACATTAAATGGAAGGTATAGAGGACAGCTTGTTAGTGCTTGTGCTGTAGATGCATGTAACTGGATCTTTCCAGTTGCATATGGAGTGCTAGAGACAGAGAACATTGAGAGTTGGACTTGGTTTTTCCAGAACTTGAAAGACCTAATAGGCCATCTAGAGGGATTGCTTATTCACACTGATGCCTGCAAGGGACTTGAGTCAGCTGTAGAAGATGTGTTCCCAGGTGTAGAGCACAGGGAATGCATGAGGCATCTTGCAACTAATTTTAGTAAAAAGTTTAGAGGAAAATTCTTTGATGAAAACTTGTGGCCCTGTTCTTTGACCTACAGCTTGAAAAAGCACAAGTACCATCTCACTCAGTTGTACAGCAAGCAAGGTGTGCAAGAGTAGATAGAGGAGCACCACACTAAGTTATGGGCAAGGGCTCTTTTCAATGAAACTTTCAAGCTAGATTATTTTAACAATAATCTTGCAGAGTCTTTTAATTCAAAGATTAGAAAGTGGAAAGGGCTACACATTGTTGATCCGCTTGACAGAATAAGACAATACATAATGGAGAAATTTGACATTAGGCAAAGCATTGCTGCAGCAACATATGTTGGTCATGTAATAATTCCAAAAGTTATGAAAATGTTGCTTGCAAAATCAAAGGGGTTGGACATGACTGTAGTGAAAAGAAGCACACATGAGGCAGAGGTCACTGCAGTTGACAGAGAAAAGAGGGAGTGGAGATATCCTGTAGACTTGAAAGCTAACACTTGTAGCTGCAGAAAGTGGCAAATTACAGGCCAACCTTGCATACATGCACTATACTTCATTACATCAATGAGAGGTCCAGCCAGTGAGATTGACTAGTATGTGCACCCATATTACTCAGTACAAATGTTCAATGCAACATATGCTGACAACTTGCCTGCAATGGAGGGGAAACAACAATGGGATGTAGTTGATCCTGGGTTCAAACTGTGTGCTCCAGTTCAAAACAGGCCCCCTGGTAGACCTAGAAAGACCAGGATTAGGGCAAAGTCAGAAGGAAAAGGACTTGGGGGCAGGAGAAAGAAATGCCCTAGATGTGGCAGACTTGGTCACCATGGCAACAAGTGCAAAGAGTCAATTGACCCAGCTTTTGGAGAAGAGGATGAGCACTGGGGTGCTGACAATGCACCTGAACACAATGATGTACTATCTGATACAGATGAACCTGCAGCAACAAATGAGGATGATGCAGTAGAAGAAACAGAAGCACAAGCAGATCTTGAAGATGATGCACCAGTTCCTGTAACTGATGCACCAACTGTAGCAAGTGCTGCAGGAACTACTATGAGGTAACCTGCTATTATAACTACAACTAATTGATTTATCTAACAAATTACTTCATTATTAACTAATAAAAGCTTATGTTGTTACTTTTCAGCCCAAGGAAAAATTACAAAAGGCCAGCAGATAGAGGTGACAACCCTCTTTCACCAAAGAAGAAGTCGAAAGGCGATACGCTCACGACTGGTGCTTCTGTAACTGGAAGCAACCAGCTTAGCAGGTCTGCCTCTCCTAAGAAGGTGCCAGCTGATGCTAGGAGCACTAGGAGCAAGTCCAGGCTCTCTTCTAATCCTGCATGCAACACTAGGAGCAAGAGGGGAAACTTGCTGTGAAGCTTTGAACCATCTGTTTGTTTGAACTATTTAGTTGATGTTGCTGTGTGAACTATGTAATGGATCATGTTGTCTCATGTTGTTGTGTGAACCTATGTAATGGATCATGTTGTCTCATGTTGCTGTGTGAACCTATGTAATGGATCATGTTGTCTCATGTTACTGTTGTCACACCTTGTTGTCGATGTTGGCATTTTGTTGGTATTATTTGGAATTGATCCTGGTCATAACTTGATGTTGTTCATCATTGATGTTGATCCTATTATACATTGTTGGTATCTTGAGTGACCACAATGATGTAGCATCATTGATCATTGATGTTGTCAATCACTTCCTCCGGCACGTATTACTTGTCGCTCAAATGGATGTCGATCATGTTTCGTTGGGACCATTTGATCGGCGAGTAACATGGATTGGAGAGGTACAAACAAAAACAATAAGACAGAGAGAGATCACAAGATCCAACCGATGCTTTTCAATTGCTTTGTCTTTCAAAAAGATGCATAGCATCAAAGTTACACAACCAGGAACTACTCACATCATGAAAAAGTTCACAACATCAAGCTAATTTCTACTCAGTGCCAAACTAGCTTGTTCTCACTGACTAATAGGCATTCTTTGAACCAAACAAATATGATAGAATGCATATGCCAACAATTATCATCAAAAATTCCCATGTTTCCATCTGATCATGCTTCTTCTGCAACTGTAACTTTAACTTCTTCTTTTTCTCTCTGAGATGTGTCACCCTCTTCTCTAAACGATGAGCTTTGAGCCAACTTGCTTCTTGTCCATCATGTAGTGTCTCAAATGCATGCCCAACAAGATCTGGAGGAGGAGGGTCAACCCACACAACCCATTCACATTCATCAGGAAGCTGCAACATAAAAAATATCGTCAAAATGTGATCTTGGCACCAATTTGTTGCAAAGCAGATACAATCTACCAAATTACATCAAGTGGGCATCCAAGAAAACGTCTCCCCATGCTTGCTCCTCCCCAGGCGACACGGCGAGCGGGAACGAGCCCGTGCCCCGGGCACCGATGCTTGGAAAGCTTCTCAAGGCCACAATAACTCGGATCCGGCAAGTAGAACTCGGAGGAGAACTGCACTATGCCGACCCCATCGACCTACGAGAGAGCAAATCCCCAATTTTAGCTCAAACCCTAACGAGAAATCCGTGGGCGCACACAAATCAGAGAAGAATAACTTACCTCCACGGCGACAGAAGAGCTTGCGGACGACATGCGTGAGGTGCACATCCACGCGGCGTCACTGCCCGAGCTCCAGAACGATGCCGTTCGTGTGGCGCCGGTGAATCACCTTGCTCCAGTCTGTGCATGGTCGCGAGGTAGAAGAAACAGAGTGAGCGAGTGGATAACATTTTGATACGGGCCCACATGTAAGAACCAGGGGCAAAATGTCCAACAGACGCCCAGTTCCGGTCAAAGACCATTGACCCGACGGAAACGGCCCGGAGGGGGATTTCTGTAAGGGCCACAGATGGAAGAGGGGTATTTTTGAGCATACCTGAAAACTAGGGGCAAATCCCAGGTGGTGGCTCAAGTTAGGGGGAGAAATGGAATTGTCCCAATATTTTTTGGCACGCTAGCTTTGCTAAAAATGAGGAGGGGGCATGTGTTGACACAAGATTTTTGCATGGCCAGAACTCAATTACAATGGCCTGCAATCAAAAAGGTTTCAATAGGAACGTTGTTCGTCTCGTCTGTTGACAATTTTGATATATAAATCGTGTTAATCTGAGATCGTATGTAAAAGCTAAAGCCCAACTGCGCGCTGCAGTGGTGGATGATCGGATCATCCGTATGAAGGCCGGACGAATGACCCGGGAAGGCAACAGAAGGTTGAGTACGGCATCAGATGATTTGGGACCGGACCCAAATGATCTGGGTGGAGCTTGGGCGATCCGGACGTACGGGCCACTTTTTCTACTGCAGACTTTAGAAAAAAGTCTGAAACCCCCTCAAGATGGCCTCAGATGGAAAAGTGTTCAACATCAAAGTTGTTCGACTTGTCAAAACGGGCGATATTGATACAAAAATAGTTTTAATCCAAGATTGTATGCAAAAGTTAAAGCCCGTTCAGTGAACCGCTGTCACAAATCTAAGCATGGGCGGATCATCCGGGCCTCCAGCCGGACATCTGGCCCGGAGGTCGTGAGTAGTCCGTGTTTGGTTAGTTTTTGTTGATTTGGGCGGCAAGGCAAGACCTTTTCCTATATGGGAATTCCATTCGTATCTTATGTAGACAAGAGGTGGTGGTCAATTCAACAACACACAATCGCAAAACTCGTATGCTTTTTACCATAGTTTTACATCCCTCCCTTGTTCTTTACCAAAAAAGGCTTTTGCCCCGCTTTATAAATAAAGCAACCACCAAGCACAAAATATCAAGGTAACAACTGAACACACCACACACGAACACAACGCCACCGCAGGCCAGGTCCAACACGCACACACACACACAAACAGACAGACCCAAGTTCAGCTGTGGGCACAGCACAACAAGCCCAACACAGGCGCACGACGATACTGAAGGAAATATGCCCTAGAGGCAATAATAAAGTTGTTATTTATATTTCCTTATATCATGACAAATGCTTATTATTCATGCTAGAATTGTATTAACCGGAAACTTAGTACATGTGTGAATACATAGAGAAACAAAGTGTCCCTAGTATGCCTCTACTTGACTAGCTCGTTAATCAAACATGGTTAAGTTTCCTAGCCATAGACATGTGTTGTCATTTGATGAACGGAATCACATAATTAGAGAATGATGTGATGGACAAGACCCATCCGTTAGCTTAGCACTATGATCGTTTAGTTTATTGCTATTGCTTTCTTCATGACTTATATATGTTCCTATGACTATGAGATTATGCAACTCCCGAATACCGGAGGAACACTTAGTGTGCTATCAAACGTCACAACGTAACTGGGTGATTATAAAGATGCTCTACAGGTGTCTCCGATGGTGTTTGTTGAGTTGGCATAGATCGAGATTAGGATTTGTCACTCCGTGTTTCGGAGAGGTATCTCTGGGCCCTCTCGGTAATGCACATCACTATAAGCCTTGCAAGCAATGTGACTAATGAGTTAGTTACGGGATGATGCATTACGGAACGAGTAAAGAGACTTGCCGGCGACGAGATTAAACTAGGTATGATGATACCGACGATCGAATCTCGGGCAAGTAACATACCGATGACAAAGGGAACAACATATGTTGTTATGCGGTTTGACCGATAAAGATCTTCGTAGAATATGTGGGAGCCAATATGAGCATCCAGGTTCCGCTATTGGTTATTGACCGGAGAGGTGTCTCGGTCATGTCTACATAGTTCTCAAACCCGTAGGGTCCGCACGCTTAACGTTCAATGATGATTTATATTATGAGTTATGTGATTTGATGTACCGAAGTTTGTTCGGAGTCCCGGATGAGATCACGGACATGACGAGGAGTCTCGAAATAGTCGAGACATAAAGAATAATATATTGGACGGTGTTATTCGGACACGGGATGAGTTCTGAGGAGTACCAGATGACTATCGGAGTGCCGAGGGGTTATCGGAACCCCCGGGGGAACTAATGGGCCACCATGGGCTTTATTGGAGAGAGAGGAGGGCTGCCAGGGCAGGCCCCCCTTAGTAGTCCGAATTGGACAAGGGAAGGGGGGCGGCGCCCCCTTTCCTACTCCCTCTCCCTCTCCTTCCTTCCCCCTCTCTTCCTTGTGGAGGAATCCTACTAGGACTAGTAGTCCTAGTAGGACTCCCTCTCCTTGGGCGCGCCCGTAGGGCCGGCCGGCCTCCCCCTCCCTCCTTTATATACAAGGGCAGGGGGCACCCTAGAACACACAAGTTAATCTTTTAGCCGTGTGCGGTGCCCCCCTCCACGGTTAGACACCTCGGTTATATCGTCGTAATGCTTAGGCGAAGCCATGCGCCGGTAACTTCATCATCACCATCACCACGCCGTCGTGCTGACGGAACTCTCCCTCGGCCTCAACTGGATCAAGAGTTCGAGGGACTTCACCGAGCTGAACGTGTGCAGATCGCGGAGGTGCCGTATGTTCGGTACTTGGATTGGTTGGATCACGAAGACGTTCGACTACATCAACCGCGTTACTAAATGCTTCCGCTTTCGGTCTACGAGGGTACGTGGACACACTCTCCCCGCTCGTTGCTATGCATCTCCTGGATGGATCTTGCGTGATCGTAGGTAATTTTTTTGAAAATACTGCGTTCCCCAACAGTGGCATCCGAGCCAGGTCTATGCGTAGATGTTATATGCATGAGTAGAACACAAATGAGTTGTGGGTGATAATAGTCATTCTGCTTACCAGCAACGTCTTACTTTGATTCGGCGGTATTGTTGGATGAAGCGGCCCGGACCGACATTACATGACCGCGTTCATGAGAGTGGTTCTACCAATGTGCTTCGCACATAGGTGGCTAGCGGGTGTCTGTGTCTCCAACTTTAGTTGAATCGAGTTTGACTACGCCCGGTCCTTGTTGAAAGTTAAAACAACACACTTGACGAAAAATCGTTGTGGTTCTGATGTGTAGGTAAGAACGGTTCTTGCTAGAAGCCCGTACCAGCCATGTAAAACTTGCAACAACAAAGTAGAGGACGTCTAACTTGTTTTTGCAGGGCTTGTTGTGACGTGAAATGGTCAAGACGTGATGATATATAAATTGTTGTATGGGATGATCATGTTTTGTAACAGTTATCGGCAACTGGCAGGAGCCATATGGTTGTCGCTTTATTGTATGAAATGCAATCGCCATGTAATTGCTTTACTTTATCACTAAGCGGTAGCGATAGTCGTAGAAGCAATAATTGGCGAGATGACAACGATGCTACGATGGAGATCAAGTGTCAAACCGGTGACGATGGTGATCATGACGGTGCTTTGGAGATGGAGATCAAAGGCACAAGATGATGATGGCCATATCACTTATTTTGATTGCATGTGATGTTTATCCTTTATGCATCTTATTTTGCTTAGTACGACGGTAGCATTATAAGATGATCCCTCACTAAATTTTAAGGTACAAGTGTTCTCCCTGAGTATGCACCGTTGCTACAGTTCGTCGTGCCGAGACACCACGTGATGATCGGGTATGATAAGCTCTACGTTCACATACAACGGGTGCAAGCCAGTTTTGCACAGGCAGAATACTCGGGTTAAACTTGGCGAGCCTAGCATATGCAGATATGGCCTCGGAACACTGAGACCGAAAGGTCGAGCGTGAATCATATAGTAGATATGATCAACATAGTGATGTTCACCATTGAAAACTACTCCATTTCACGTGATGATCGGACATCGTTTAGTTGATATGGATCACATGATCATTTAGATGACTAGAGGGATGTCTATGTAAGCGGGAGTTCTTAAGTAATATGATTAGTTGAACTTTAATTTATCATGAACTTAGTACCTGATAGTATTTTGCATGTCTATGTTGTTGTAGATAAATGTCTCGTGTTACTGTTCCTTTGAATTTTAATGCGTTCCTAGAGAAAGCTAAGTTGAAAGATGATGGTAGCAACTACACGGACTAGGTCCATAACTTGAGGATTATCCTCATTGCTGCACAGAAGAATTACGTCCTGGAAGAACCGCTAGGTGCCAAACCCACTGCAGGAGCAACACCAGTCGTTATGAACGTCTGGCAGAGCAAAGCTGATGACTACTTGATAGTTCAGTGTGCCATGCTTTTCGGCTTAGAACCGGGACTTCAACGTCGTTTTGAACATCATGGAGCATATGAGATGTTCCAGGAGTTGAAGTTAATATTTCAAGCAAATGCCCGGATTGAGAGATATGAAGTCTCCAATAAGTTCTACAGCTGTAAAATGGAGGAGAATAGTTCTGTCAGTGAACATATACTCAGAATGTCTGGGTACCACAGCCACTTGACTAAACTGGGAGTTAATCTTCCTGTTGATAGTGTCATTGACAGAGTTCTTCAATCACTGCCACCAAGCTACAAAAGCTTCATGATGAACTATAATATGCAAGGGATGGATAAGACAATTCCTGAGCTCTTCGCAATGCTAAAGGCTGCGGAGGTAGAAATCAAGAAGAAGCATCAAGTGTTGATGGTTAACAAGACCACTAGTTTCAAGAAAAAGGGCAAAGGGAAGAAGGGGAACTTCAAGAAGAACGGCAAGCAAGTTGCTGCTCAAGTGAAAAAGCCCAAGTCTGGACCTAAGCCTGAGACTGAGTGCTTCTACTACAAAGGGACTGGTCACTGGAAGCGGAACTGCCCCAAGTATTTGGCAGATAAGAAGGATGGCAAAGTGAAAGGTATATTTGATATACATGTTATTGATGTGTATCTTACTAATGCTCGTAGTAGCGCCTGGGTATTTGATACTGGTTCTGTTGCTCATATTTGCAACTCGAATCAGGGGCTACGGATTAAGCGAAGATTGGCTAAGGACGAGGTGACAATGCGCGTGGGAAATGGTTCCAAAGTCGATGTGATCGCGGTCGGTACGCTACCTCTACACCTACCTTCGGGATTAGTTTTAGACCTGAATAATTGTTATTTGGTGCCACCGTTAAGCATGAACATTATATCTGGATCTTGTTTGATGCGAGACGGTTATTCATTTAAATCAAAGAATAATGGTTGTTCTATTTATATGAGTAATATCTTTTATGGTCATGCACCCTTGATGAGTGGTCTATTTTTATTGAATCTCGATAGTAGTGATACACATATTCATAGTATTGAAGCCAAAAGATACAAGTTTAATAATTATAGTGCAACTTATTTGTGGCACTGCGGTTTAGGTCATATTGGTGTAAAGCGCATGAAGAAACTCCATGCTGATGGGCTTTTGGAATCACTTGATTATGAATCACTTGATGCTTGCAAACCATGTGTCATGGGCAAGATGACTAAGACTCCGTTCTTCGGAACAATGGAGCGAGCAACAGACTTATTCGATTTAATACATATTGATGTATGCGGTCCAATGAGTGTTGATGCTCGCGGTGGGTATCGTTATTTTCTGACCTTCACAGATGATCTGAGCAGATATGGGTATATCTACTTGATGAAACATAAGTCCGAAACATTTGAAAAGTTCAAAGAATTTTAGAGTGAAGTGGAAAATCATCGTAACAAGAAAATAAAGTTTCTACGATCTGATCGTGGAGGTGAATATTTGAGTTATGAGTTTGGTCTTCATTTGAAACAATGCGGAATAGTTTCGCAACTCACACCACCTGGAACACCACAGCGTAATGGTGTGTCCGAACGTCGTAACCACACTTTATTAGATATGGTGCGATCTATGATGTCTCTTACTGATTTACCGCTATCGTTTTGGGGTTATGCTTTAGAGACGGCTGCATTCACGTTAAATAGGGCACCGTCTAAATCCGTTGAGACGACACCATATGAACTGTGGTTTGGCAAGAAACCCAAGTTGCCGTTTCTTAAAGTTTCATGCTGCAATGCTTATGTGAAAAAGCTTCAACCTGATAAGCTCGAACCCAAATCGGAGAAATGTGTCTTCATAGGATACCCAAAGGAAGCTGTTGGGTACACCTTCTATCACAGATCCAAAGGCAAGATATTTGTTGCTAAGAATGGATCCTTTCTAGAGAAGAAGTTTCTCCCGAATTGGAAAGTAGTCCATCACAGAAATTAGTTCCAGTGATTCCTACACCAATTAGTGAGGAAGCTAATGATGATGATCATGAAACTTCGGATCAAGTTACTACTGAACCTCGTAGGTCAACCAGAGTAAGATCCGCACCAGAGTGGTACGGTAATCCTGTTCAGGAAGTGATGTTACTTGACCATGACGAACCTACAAACTATGAGGAAGCGATGATGAGCCCAGATTCCGCGAAATGGCTTGAGGCCATGAAATCTGAGATGGGATCCATGTATGAGAACAAAGTGTGGACTTTGGTTGACTTGCCCGATGATCGGCAAGCCATAGAGAATAAATGGATCTTCAATAAGAAGACTGACGCTGACGGTAATGTTACTGTCTACAAAGCTCGACTTGTTGCGAAAGGTTTTCGACAAGTTCAAGAAGTTGATTACGATGAGATTTTCTCACTCGTAGCGATGCTTAAGTCTGTCCGAATCATGTTAGCAATTGCCGCATTTTATGATTATGAAATTTGGCAAATGGATGTAAAAACTGCATTCCTTAATGGATATCTTAAAGAAGAGTTGTAAATGATGCAACCAGAAGGTTTTGTCGATCCAAAAGGTGCTAAAAAAGTGTGCAAGCTCCAGTGATCCATTTATGGACTAGTGCAAGCCTCTCGGAGTTGGAATATACGCTTTGATAGTGTGATCAAAACATATGGTTGTATACAGACTTTTGGAGAAGCCTGTATTTACAAGAAAGTGAGTGGGAGCTCTGTAGCATTTCTGATATTATATGTGGATGATATATTGTTAATCGGAAATGATACTGAATTTCTGAATAGCACAAAAGGATACTTGAATAAGAATTTTTCAATGAAAGACCTCGGTGAAGCTGCTTCTATATTGGGCATCAAGATCTATAGAGATAGATCAAGACGCTTAATTGGACTTTCACAAAGCACATACCTTGATAAATTTTTGAAGAAGTTCAAAATGGATCAAGCAAAGAAAGGGTTCTTGCCTGTTTTACAAGGTGTGAAGTTGAGTCGGACTCAATGCCCGACCACTGCAGAAGATAGAGAGAAAATGAAAATCATTCCCTATGCTTCAGCCATAGGTTCTATCATGTATGCAATGCTGTGTACCAGACCTGATGTGTGCCTTGCTATTAGTTTAGCAGGGAGGTACCAAAGTAATCCAGGAGTGGATCACTGGACAACGGTCAAGAACATCCTGAAATACCTGAAAAGTACTAAGGATATGTTTCTCGTTTCTGGAGGTGACAAAGGGCTCGTCGTA
The DNA here is from genome assembly GCF_002575655.3 of Aegilops tauschii subsp. strangulata. NCBI lineage: Eukaryota > Viridiplantae > Streptophyta > Magnoliopsida > Poales > Poaceae > Aegilops > Aegilops tauschii. The sequence continues at coordinate 348,581,209 of NC_053037.3, forward strand.
AACGGTTACGTCGATGCAAGCTTTGACACTGATCCGGATGACTCGAAGTCACAAACCGGATACATATTTATATTGAATGGTGGAGCTGTTAGTTGGTGCAGTTCCAAGCAGAGTGTTGTGGCGGGATCTACGTGTGAAGCGGAATACATAGATGCTTCGGAAGCAGCAAATGAAGGAGTCTGGATGAAGGAGTTCATATCCGATCTAGGTGTCATACCTAGTGCATCGGGTGACGATGACATGTACCTAGGGTAGGGTAATAGGCCTAACCTAGACACCCTTCCCAAGGACACTGCCCTAGAGTCAAAGAAATTCAAAGGACAACAACATCTGCCGGCTGAAATCACCACAGAGTGCAACCCACTCGACCAACAATTCCACTCGGATAACCCAATTCCATTCGACCAGGATATAATCATTCGACCATATCAGAAACCACTCGGAGTACAGAAGATCTAAAGCCACTCAGGATGGCAACGGTCAGGCGTTCACTTCGTAGTCTTAATGGTCATTTATATGTCTTTAGTGCTGGCGTTGCCAGTAACGTCTCACCTTAATGTACATTGAACCCTTTGTAACGTGGGCTGGCTGGGGTCCTGGCGCACTCTATATAAGCCACCCCCCTCCATTGGCACAAGGGTTTGCACCCCCTGTAACTTCACGCATAATCCAGTCGACCGCCTCAGGGCACCGAGACGTAGGGCTTTTACTTCCTCCGAGAAGGGCCTGAACTCGTAAATCTTGCGTGCACCACCTCATCGTAGCTAGGATCTTGCCTCCTCCTACGTACCCCCTATTCTACAGTCAGACTTAGAACCACGACATCGGGTCCAATGAAAATCTTTTGTGACAATACTGGTGCAATTGCCTTGGGTCGGAATCACGAGCAGTATGATCATCGGCTCGGCCGTGATGACCGTCGTCGAGTGCCTACACCCCCTCCGAGGGTCGGATCGTATGTGCCCCGGCAATATGATGACAGGTGCCCGTATAGCTATGAGCGGAGGGTCCCATTTGACCCAAGAGAGCCAGGGTTTGATGCGAGGTCGATCCTCGTTCAAGGTCTGGTCGACAGGAACAGAGCACACAGGGAAGGACTCGACAGAGACCGTCCGACTGGCAGCAGAGTTCATGTCTCTGGACCTGAGTGTTTCAGCAGAGCTATCAGAGCAACTGAGGTTCCTCCCAATTTCAGGTTGGCAATGAGAGTGAGCAAGTTCACCGGTGAGTCGAAGCCTGACACTTGGCTGGAGGATTACCGAGTGGCCGTACAGATCGGTGCTGGTAGTGATGAGGTAGCCATGAAGCATCTTCCCCTGATGTCAGAGGGTTCGGCCAGAGCATGGCTGAATCAGTTGTCTCCAGGCAGTATATTTAGTTGGGAAGAGTTGGCCCGAGTGTTTGTCAGGACATTTGAGGGCACATGCAAACGACCTGCAGGGTTGGCAGAACTACAGCATTGCGTACAAAAACCGAATGAAACTTTGAGGGATTACATCCAGAGGTGGACCACTTTGCATCACACAGTGGAGAATGTGTCTCAGCACCAAGCAGTTTGCGCCTTCAAGGAGGGCGTTCGGTATAGAGAGCTTAACCTGAAATTCGGTCAGACAGGAGACATGACCCTGACCCGAATGATGGAAATAGCCACTTGGTACGCTAACAGCGAAGAAGAAGACCGACTCTGCAGTGGCAAGAGCAAACCAGTTGGCTAGGACACCGGAGGAGGTAATTCCAATCGGAAGCAGAAGCGCAAAGCTGAGCCCACGTGTCCTGGAGAGGCTGCAGTTGTGACCCAAGGAGAATTCAAGGGAAAGCCTAAGGGGCCCTGGCTCCCCAAGAAGGTAAAAGATCAAGCAGGAAATGATGTGTTGGATTTGCCATGTCACATTCACACCAAGAAAGATGAAGAGGGTAATTTGATTTATCCCTAGCATACCACTCGACAATGTCAACTCCTTATCCAGCAGTTCCAAGAGAAACAACCCAGTGAGAAAGAGAAGGAATCTGATAAGGATGAAGACAAGGAAGAGGATGATGGTTACTCCAATTTCAATGCCACTTTGGTGATTTTTGCTGACGTTGAGAGCAAAAGTTGACTGAAGGTAATCAACAGGGAAGTAAACATGGTTGCTCCGGCAACGACAACATATTTGGAGTGGTCAAAGACTCCTATCACATTCGACCAGTCTGACCACCCCGTGCATGTTGCAACCCCAGGGCGGCAAGCATTGGTGGTCGACCCGTTCGTGGGGGGCACTCGACTGACCAAAGTTCTGATGGATGGTGGCAGTGGTTTGAACATTTTATATGCTGAGACTCTTAGAGAGATGGGCATTCCGATGTCCAAGATCAGCGAAAGCAATATGTGATTCCATGGTGTCATACCTGGGAAGAAAGCCGATTCACTCGGCCAGATCACTCTTGACGTGGTTTTCGGTGATTCGAAGAATTACCGCAAAGAAAAGTTGACATTTGAAGTTGTGGATTTTCACAGTGCTTATCATGCCATTCTGGGCAGACCTGCATATGCCCGTTTCATGGCTCGACCGTGTTACGTGTACCTCAAGCTGAAGATGCCTTGTCCCAAGGGCGTGATCACAATCACTGGTAATCAGCAGAGAGCGGAAGATTGCCTCCAGAAGGGCTCAAAGATTGTCGATGAACAGATGGCAGTGGTGGAAATGCAAGAGTACCAGAAAAATGCAGATCCGAGTGATTTGTTGCATTCTAAGAAGCTTGCTTTAGAGTCTGCATTTCAGTCGTCCGGTGAAATGAAGCCAGTTCACATTCACCCGACCGACCCCAATGCTGCTCCGACTCATATTTCAACAACACTCGACGGCAAATAGGAAGAAGCGCCCGTCCAGTTCTTCCGTGAGAACTGGGACATCTTCGCATGGAAACCTTCTGACATGCCAGGTGTACCCAGGGGACTGGCTGAGCACCGTTTGTGAGTCAACCCAAAAGCAAAACCTGTCAAAGAGCATCTCCGTCGGCCCGCCGTGGAGAAAAGAAAGGCAATTGGCGAGGAGGTGGCTCGGCTTCTGGTAGTTGAGTTCATCCGAGAGATTTACCACTCCGAGTGGCTCGCCAATGTTGTCATGGTTCCCAAGAAAGATCATTCACTCCGTATGTGTATTGACTTCAAACATATCAATCGGGCCTGCCCGAAATATTACTTCCCTCTTCCCCGCATCGATCAGATTGTTGACTCGACTGCGGGATGTGAGCGATTGTCCTTTCTGGATGCATATTCTGGGTACCATCAGATCCGACTGTATGGACCCGATGAAATAAAAACAGCTTTCCTCACTCCATTCGGGTGCTTTTGCTATGTTACCATGCCCTTTGGTCTCAAGAATGCTGGTGCCACATTCATGCGCATGATTAGAAGTGCCTGCTCACTCAAATCAGTCGAAATGTGGAAGCATACATGGATGACATTGTGGTTAAGTCGCGTAAAGGTTCCGACCTGCTGACTGACCTCGCTGAAACCTTTGCCAACCTGAGGAGATATGATATCAAGCTTAACCCGTCGAAGTGTACATTCGGGGTTCCAGGTGGAAAGTTACTCGGTTTCCTCGTTTCCGAATGAGGGATCGATGCAAACCCAGAGAAAGTTGGTGCAATCCTCCGAATGAAACGCCCTGTGCGTGTGCACGATGTTCAGAAGCTTACTGGTTGTTTGGCCGCTTTGAGTCGGTTCATTTCTCGTCTCGGTGAAAAGGCACTGCCTCTTTACCAACTGATGAAGAAATCTGACAAGTTCGAGTGGACTCCTGAAGCTGATGCAGCGTTTGCAGAGCTCAAAGCCCTGCTTTCCACCCAGCCGGTGCTCGTTGCCCCAATCAGCAAAGAGCCTTTACGGATTTATATTGTAGCCACTGGACAAGTTGTCAGCACAGTACTCACGGTCGAGCAGGAAGAAGAAGGTAAAGCCTACAAGGTTCAGCGCCCAGTGTACTATATTTCTGAAGTCTTGACTCCATCCAAGCAGAGATATCCGCATTATCAGAAGCTTGTTTATGGAATTTACTTGACCACGAAGAAGGTTGCACATTACTTGTCAATTCGATTACAGTCGTCAGCGATGCTCCATTGTCAGAAATTCTGAACAACAGAGATGCAACTGGTCGAGTGGCAAAGTGGGCGATTGAACTCCTTCCGTTGGATATCAAGTTTGAGGCAAAGAAAGCAATCAAGTCCCAAGCAATAGCAGATTTCCTCACCAAGTGGATTGAGCAGCAACAACCGACTCAGATTCACTCAAAACATTGGACTATGTTCTTTGATGGATCCATGATGCTGAATGGTTATGGTGCTGGAGTAGTCCTGGTATCCCCGCGAGGCGACAAACTCAGTTACGTCCTCCAGATCCACTTTGATTCCTCCAACAATGAAGCTGAATATGAGGCACTTCTGTATGGGTTGCGTATGGCCATTTCACTCAGCGTCCGTCGCCTAATGGTCTACGGCGACTCAGATTTAGTGGTCAATCAAGTGATGAAGGAGTGGGACATCAGGAGCCCAGCTATGACTGGCTATTGCAATGCAGTGAGAAAGTTAGAAAAGAAGTTTGAAGGGTTAGAGCTCCACCATATATACCCCGACTGAAGAATCAAGCAGCTGATGACCTGGCAAAGATAGGTTCCAAGCGGGAGCCCATTCCCAGCAATGTGTTCCTGGAGCATATTTACACACCATCAGTTCAAGAGGATCCTTTCACAGAAGAGCCCCCGCAACCAAAAAGTTCTACCGATCCGACTGAAGTCGAGATCCCAGCCGTGGTTGACCTGATCATGGAGGTTTTGGTCGTCACTCTTGACTGGACAGTGTTGTATATTGCATATCTGCTCAGGAAGGAGCTTCCAGAAGACAAAAAGGAGGCCCGTCAGATTGTCCGTCGATCCAAAGCCTTTACCGTGATAGGTGGTCGACTTTACAGACAGAGTGTTACTGGAGTTGCTCAGCGATGCATCATGCCAGAGGAAGGTCGAATGATTCACAATGATATCCACTCGGGGACCTGTGGTCACCATGCGTCCTCCCGGACCATCGTGGCCAAAGCATACCGAGCGGGATTCTATTGGCCATGAGCAAATGAGATGGCAAAGGATATAGTTGACAAGTGCGAAGGCTGTCAGTTCTACTCCAACTTGACCCACAAGCCTGCATTGGCCTTGAAGACCATTCCACTCGTCTGGCCATTTGCTGTTTGGGGATTGGATATGGTTGGACCCCTGAGGACAGGCAGAAGTGGTTTCACCCATTTGCTTGTAGCAGTCGACAAGTTCACCAAATGGATTGAAGCTAAGCCTATCAAAAATCTCGATTCAAGCACTGCCGTCAGTTTCATCAGAGAGCTGACATTCAGATATGGAGTCCCTCACTATCGGGGATATACCCCGCGGCGTAAACAGGGCGGAAGTATAACCCAGCTGGACTTGGCGGTTTATTTGAAACCCCGCTGACACTTGGCGATTCACTGGCGACCCGCCCTGACCTGGCGGTTTACAAGCAACCCGCCTGAACATTATGACGCACTGGTAACCCGGCGGGCGATGGACGGATGACAAGACCCAAGGCCCAGAAGGCCGGTTTATGTTAATGGTGGGCCGGTTTAAGAGGAAAGGCATGAGGAATATTTACCTTACAAGGAGTTAAGACCCGGACTTGTATCCGGTTTGTATTAGAAGGTAGACTAGTCCTAATCCTAATAGGACTCCACATGTAACCCGCCCCTCCAACTTATATAAGGAGGGGCAGGGCTCCCCAAAGAGGGACAAGCAAGAAGAAACAATCTCTAGGGCTAGACACAAAGAGCCGGTTTACCGGCGACTCCCTCGTGATGATAATGAGACCTAGCCACAAACAGCATGTAGGGCTATTACCGGATGATGTTTCCCGGGGCCCGAAGCTGTCTAAACCCTTGTCTTGTGCGTTGATCCGCCCTGCGTCTCTCATCCCAATCAACCCCTTTCAAGCTACCACAAAGATGCGCTGGCCTCACGACTAAGTCCTCACACTAGGACATCTGCCGTGACAATTCCACGACAGTTGGCGCCCACCGTGGGGCCTACGCACGGTGGTGTTGAGTTCTTGAAGGGATCCCATCTAGGGATCGACGAGCTCGAGATTTCGTCGGATGAGGAAGATCCGTCAAGTTGGTGTTTTTTGATCGGGGACATGATTAGCTTTGGAGCTAACAGATACGAGATTAATCAGAAAACAAAGATTTTAGGGTTTTGTGTGCGCCACCCCGCGCGTGGCTCGGCGACTCGCCGGATCCGAAGACCGATCAATATCTGTTGTTGTGCACCGCAAGTCCGAAAGTAGCCGACCTGTCCAATTACGCTGCCATGTACCTTTTGCTGGTTAAAGTCTTGAGGCGACAGCGATGCAGCAATTCACCAGGAGATTTGATAGATCACTGTTGCTACTAATTGTGGGAAGGGGCATGAGATGATCTGTTACGTCGTTGCAAGTAGTACTACAGTGCTAACAATTGACCTCATATAAAGCTTTCCAAGTGGTTGCTCATGCCCGTTTCCGGTTTTCAAATACTGTACCTGGCTTTTAAAGAATCCAGAGATGATTTCCAACTGGGCTTGATGCGTCGATCTGCTATCTGAAGGATGCTGCTATTGTTTTCCTGTTTTCGCGGCTGTTGCCACAAAAAAATACAACGACCCAGATGCGGATACGGCGACGACCCGGATTTGCTGATGCCGAAACGCAGCAGGTTTGACCCAGAGTTGCTGGTTCCACTTCGCCCCTGTGGCATCAAATTGGCCTCGTTTTCAGTTGAGAGCCACCGGGCCTCATCCCCCTCCTTCCCAGCCTCAAGTCAATGAGTTGCCGCCTCTCCGATTCTCTGGCCTCGCCTGGAAGACGCCGCCGCCTGGAGTTGCCCCTGTCAAGCCACACCGCTTCTACTTCGACGCTCGCGGCCCTGACCAGCGCCGTCCCGCGCGGTTCCACCCTGCCGGGCGGCGTCAAGCCGGCTGCCTGCCTCTGCCGCTGCTGGCGGGTCACCGCCATCTACAACTGCAGCAGCAAAGGGCAGCCACCTTGTAAACCCTGCGGGCGCACCGATGTTTCTGCCGCGCCTCGCCCCGAGCCGCCGGCCGTCGATGCCTCGCACTGTTAAAGCTGCTATCTTGAATCGCTCAAGCTCGACCTCGCCGACGAGCCGTTATCTCCATGGCCTTGTTGAACCGCCATTGCTGACCGGGACTCCGTTTTAGGTCAGCGCTGTCGACCTGCCGTCTCTGGCGGTTTGGAGTTAAGCCGGATCTCTGCCGCCCTGGCCAAGTCAACTCCGGCTCTGAAGAAATACAAAAAGGGACGGGTGATAACCGGCCAGGGTGGAATCCTGTTGACTCATCACAACAGACCAGAAAGTGCCTCACGTTCTCTAAGCCAAGAAATAATAAAGATTAAGATAAGGAGCTCGCACAAGGAGGGTGAATGCCACAAGCATGGGAACCAAGACGCATGCAGATGCCAAGAAAGATACAGTACATAAGAAGCTGGCGTACGCAGAGGCTGAACCTCACATGTCATACGAAGATGCATGTTTACCCCTGTGGTCGCTGGACCTACAGATGTGCCATACCGCTGCTATCTCAAAAGTCCCGGAATAAAACAGCTGGGACGCTTGGTGGATGTGGAGGCCCATTAAAAACTGCATGAGGATTTTTGCTTCTTGCTTCGATCCCTACATCTGGATAAATCAGGTGATATCCATCTGAATCTATTTTATTAACAGATATTGTTTTCATCAAAGAACAATTACTTTGGTCTGTATATTTTTATGTGCAGCAAAGGTGGTGCCATGTTGTGCCTATGAAGTGTATGTCAGCACCATCACGCACCGGCGTCTGCGCCCTTTTACTGATGGAACAGGTGTGCGCAAGTCGCCGCCCGCGCAACTTAGCCTACATCAACCCGCCGGAGCCGCGTTGAACCGCCCTTGCCGCTTTGAGCCGCCGGGGTTATATTAAGTCGCTGGTCTGCCTGAGCCGCCGGGACTATATTGAGCCGCTGGTCTGCCTGAGCCACCTCTGTCGCGATAAACGGATCATCCTTCGTCCAAACAAATCAGGTGATATCCATCCAAATTTGTTTTATTAGCACATGTTGTTTTTTTCAAAGAACAAGTTTATCTTTGCCTTGGTCTGCAATATTGTTTATGCAGGGCAATTATTTATGACAAAAAGCGATATTATACCGCGGAGATGGAGGCACGCCAACATCTTTTGGCACAGGTGGTCGTCGTTACTCAACGGACTCCCGCACCGGCTTACAACGCCGTAGCCATCTCTCGCGACCACGCCGTCTTACAACAAGGAGGACAACTTGCCTGTCCGCACCGGCTTACAATGCCACGGTCGGTTCATCTGTCCGTGTCGCCTCAGATGTTGCGGTCGTCTTTACCGTCCGTCTCTCGCGGCCTGGTCTACATCAATATACCGGGCCGCACCTGTCTGCATGAGCTGTTTATTGAGTATAAAGCAAGTCACAGCTTGGGTAGCCCGGTTTTCTTTCAAATTGGCGGCAAATTATCATCAACCGCCGTCTGCACCGGATGGATCAATGGGCAGGCGCACAAATCGCCGCCACTACAATTTGATTAAACTTCAAATCACCAATTGGAAGGAACCATTGGCCGAGTTGCTGACACGGCTCATGCGGGATCATTTATAACCCGCCGCAGTCACCTCAACCTTCTATGGATTCACATCGTGCTATCAGCACCAATGATCTACAAGTTATGCCGGTTTATATCACGGTCAAATATGGAGAGTCTCGAGCCAACTCCTCGAGTCACCTTTGAGACTCGGGGGCTACGATGACATGACTCAGCAAATCTTGCCAGTTTCAGCAAATTTAAGAACCCCAGGACGATGGAGGGAAAGATAAACCCGGTCCTGGAGGCTACTGTTATATTGATGAAAATTTAAAGGCCGTCAGAAAATTTCCGGCTTAGAAAGTATGTAACAGTTACAAAATCCCGGCTCAATGAAGAAGTTCCGGGTTATCAGAAAGGATTTCGGTTTAAAATCCGGCTCAGGGGGAGTCAGTCTCACTGAAGCTCTTAAATATCCGGTTTACAATCCGGTTCAAGGGAAATATGTTTTTCCAAGAAGCTCTGAAGCTCTCAAATTCGGTTTAAAAATGTCCGGTTCAAAAAGGAATTAACTTCTCGCAAGTTCGAGTTTAAAGGCCATCAGAAAATTTCCGGCTGAAAATGAAGATTCCGGTTTAAAATCCGGTTCAAGAAAAAGATGTCTCCCACAAAGCTTTGCAGCTCTCGATATCCGGTTCAAGATCCCGGTTCAAGAAGAATTTATCTCTTGCAAAAAGTTAAAGGTTGCCGAAGAGGACCTGCTGCCATGATGCGCGGTTCAAACATGGGTATCCTGCCTTATTGGCTTATCACATTATTGATCACTTGGGGGCTTGGTCGTATTCGAGCCATAGTCACACCTCTTGATCGACTCAACGCCAAATTACTTCGGGGCCAAAGAGTGTTGCAAAAGAGCAACTCAAACATAGGCACCCACTGAGCACAACTCAAAATATTACTTGGGGATTCTTTGCTGTCGCAATGAACAAAGAATCTACACTTGTAATAGGCTATCAAGCCATGGCTTGGAAGCCTGGTGTATACACCTAAAACCCCGGGTTAGCCTGCCTATTTAAGTAAGTCACTCCGCCCAGGTAAACCTGGTATGACCCTTCGAACTTTGACAAGTTACTCCAAAAAAGGACCTTGAACTTGTCAAGTTAAAACGATGATTGGTTAAGGATTGAGGACCATCTTAAAAGGCTTTGTGAAATGGTTTAACTCAGTGGCCTGGCAGCCCATGAAAAGCCTCGAATTTGGGGCCTGGTAGCCCATGAAAAGCCTCGACTACAGGTTTTCATCTGCTTTTATTTGCTAAGTTTTTCTCCTTTGATGAGATTTATGATGTTTTTGATAAACCGGCGTTCATTAACCCGGTTCGGCTTTCAACTACAAGTTGTCAGTACATGATCAATTATAATCCGGTGTTTATTAACCCGGTCTGGTTTCGACTATAAGTCGCCAGTATTATATATAGTTAATCCGGTGTTTATCACAACCCGGTACAGTTTTATCATAAACCGGCACAATATGGAAGGAGTTATCAGTACTCAAGATTGGGGTTATCACCGTTACTACAATAAAGTTGGCCAACCAATGATGTGATTCAATGTCACAGGTATGATATATTTCATATTTATTCTTAAGTGCAGCCTTGGTTATCAACCCAGGTTATATGTTGGGCATTATGACCCGTCCGGCGGTAAACCGCCAGGACACTTTAAACTTGCTGTATGCAGAAACAGGTTGAATAAAGCATGATTATAAATCACCGACGTTTATTAACCCGACCTGGCTTTTGACTATAAGTCGCCAGTATGATGATAAATTATCCAGTGTTTATTAAACCGGCCTGGCTTTTGACTATAAATCGCCAGTATGATGATAAATTATCCAGTGTTTATTAGCTCGGACTGGCTTGGGATTATAAGTTGCCAGTATATATTTGAATTGCGCCATTGGAATCATGCGCTCATAAATCATTGGATTATATTATTCAAATCTTCAAATAGCTAACATGGCTGGATTTTATTATGGTTATCAATAACCAGTATTATGATTAAGGTTTTCAAAGTCGCTTTAGCGCAATGGCTATCATACTATCAATGGATATGATTTATTCTATAGTGGAGGGAATAGTCCCGAGTCGCTGCAGGCTTACAACCCAACCCTTGGGGGCTACATCATTCAAAGTTGAGATTATATCAAATATGCGAGTCTCATGTCGCTGCAAGCATGCAACATGACACTTGGGGGCTAATGCAAAGTCATTTTTTGCTCATCTTATTGAAGATCCGACTCATCACATTATAATGAGCCGGCCCTTGGGGGCTACCAATTATTCCTGTCAAAAATTCAAGGTACACAAGCCTTAATCCATTTATTGAAGGATTTATTGCTCAGTTGGTAGACGACAAGACTCTTAACCTTGTGGACATGGGTTCAAGCCCCATGGTGGAGTTACATCATATGGTATTATTTTCAATGAAGCATGATTATATTTATAAAGTCCCTGCTCATTATTGCATAATGACCCGGCCCTTAGGGGCTACACTGGTTGAAGTTTTTTGAGCATCAGGCAATTACAAGTCCCAGTTTGCTGCAAGCATGACAACCCGGCACTTCAGGGCTACATAATATGGAGTATTCAGTTTTTACTAAGTGACTGGGATGAACAACATGGATTTCTTCCTAAATGGCAGTATTTATATTGAAGCAAGTCTCAAATCATCACTTTGCTCTGTTCAAGACTTGGGGGCTACATTTAATATGGATATAAGGGAGAAATATCTTCCAATTTTCGGTTTTGAGCAAACCAGATTGACCCGGTGTCTGCAACAATTATAACCCGGCGTCATCAATAATCATGAACCGGCGTTGGCAACAATCATGAACCGCCATTGGAAACAATCATGACCCGGAATTATCAGTTTTTATAACCCGACGATTTTGGAAATCATAGATCGGCAAGTTCTATATTTTCAAACCGGCTGATATCAGTTGAATATTTGAAGACCAATATTTTTGTCAAGTCAGAGCATTGAAGGTTGAGTCAAATGGATTCTTTATTTACAATATTTTTCTACAACCAAATTGATTATGAAGCTGGTCTACTGACCTGGATTTTCTAGAAGGAGGAAATGACAGGGACTGAAGGATGATCAGGTGTCGGCTTACAAAATATTTAACCCGGAGCACAACCTGCCAAATTTGTTCTTGTGTTTGTTTTACAGGATCAGTTTAACATGGATAAATCCAAATTAAACTGGGGGCTAATGTCGGGGATATACCCCGCGGCGTAAACTGGCCGGAAGTATAACCCGACCGGACTCGGCGGTTTATTTGAAACCCCGCTGACACTTGGCGATTCACTGGCGTCCCGCCCTGACCTGGCGGTTTACAAGCAACCCGCCTGAACATTATGACGCACTAGTAACCCGGCGGGCGACGGACGGATGACAAGACCCAAGGCCCAAAAGGCCGGTTTATGTCAATGGTGGGCCGGTTTAAGAGGAAAGGCATGAGGAATATTTACCTTACAAGGAGTTAAGACCCGGACTTGTATCCGGTTTGTATTAGAAGGTAGACTAGTCCTAATCCTAATAGGAATCCACATGTAACCCGCCCCTCCAACTTATATAAGGAGGGACAGGGCTCCCCAAAGAGGGACATGCAAGAAGAAACAATCTCTAGGGCTAGACACAAAGAGCCGGTTTACCGGCGACTCCCTCGTCATGATAATGAGACCTAGCCACAAACAGCATGTAGGGCTATTACTGGATGATGTTTCCCGGGGCCCGAAGCTGTCTAAACCCTTGTCTTGTGCGTTGATCCGCCCTGCGTCTCTCATCCCAATCAACCCCTTTCAAGCTACCACAAAGATGCGCTGGCCCCACGACTAAGTCCTCACACTAGGACATCTGCCATGACAATTCCATGACACTCACAGTATTATCACAGATAATGGCTCCAACTTTGATTCAGACGAGTTCGGAGCGTTCTGTACTTCCCAAGGCACTCGGGTCGACTATGCTTCAGTCGCCCACCCGCAATCAAATGGACAAGCTGAACGAGCAAATGGTTTGATTCTCCAAGGGCTGAGACCATGGTTGATGCGCGACCTCAAGCATGCGGCAGGTGCTTGGGTAGACGATTTACCATCAGTCCTTTGGGGAATGAGAACAACACCAAATCGGTCGACTGGACGGACTCCCTTCTTCATGGTCTATGGGGCTGAAGCCGTGCTGCCGAGTGATTTGCTTCACAATGCGCTCCGAGTAGAACTTTTCTCAGAAGCTGAAGCAGAACAAGCTCGACAAGATGTTGTTGACCTTCTGGAAGAAGAAAGAGAGATGGCCTTGATCCGGTCGACTATTTATCAGCAAGACCTCCGCCGATTCCATGCCAGAAACGTGAGAGGTCGAGCATTTCAAGAAGGAGACCTTGCGCTCCGAGTGGATCAGCAACGGCCTCATAAGCTTGCTCCTACTTGGGGAGGTCCCTTCATCATCACCAAGGTGCTCCACAACGGAGCGTATCACCTCTACAATGTGGAACACAATAAAGAGGAGCCACGCGCTTGGAATGCGGATCTGCTCCGCCATTTTTACACTTAAACACTCAGAGTCAATGAGTTGTAATAAGAATCGTTCAGTTTGCTTATCAAAGACAAGATTTTTTTACCTTAATAATTGTTATCCTGTCAAGTTTTATGCTCAAATCCTCCAGTGGGTGGCTTAGCTGCAGTCCTGTACTCGCCTAAGTTTTAAAAATCCTACCGAGTGAAGAGCAATCCTCTCACTCGGTGGCTTAGCTGCAGTCCTGTACTCGCCTAAGTTTTAAAAATCTTACCGAGTGAAGAGCAATCCTCTCACTCGGGGGCTTAGCTGCAGTCCTGTACTCGCCTAAGTTTTAAAAATCCTACCGAGTGAAGAGCAATCCTCTCACTCGGGGGCTTAGCTGCAGTCCTGTACTCGCCTAAGTTTTAAAAATCCTACCGAGTGAAGAGCAATCCTCTCACTCAGGGGCTTAGCTGCAGTCCTGTACTCGCCTAAGTTTTAAAAATCCTACCGAGTGAAGAGCAATCCTCTCACTCGGGGGCTTAGCTGCAGTCCCGTACTCGCCTAAGTTTTAAAAATCCTACCGAGTGAAGAGCAATCCTCACACTCGGGGGAGTTGCACCACAAGTACAACGTGCGCTCCATCCCGATCCGCAAGGATGACGAGGTGCAGGTCCTGCACAGCACCTAGTGCTCTTGTCCATGACCCATTCGACGGAGCTGCGTCACAAGTACAACGTGCACTCCATCCTGATCCGCAAGGACGACGAGGTGCAGGTCGTGCACAGCACCTAGTGCTCTTATCCATGACCCACTCGACGGAGCTACGTCACAAATATGACGTGTGCTTCATCCCGATCCACAAGAGCGATGAGAGTCAAGAAATTCAAAAGCAGCAAAAACAGAGACAAGCATATTCAAAGAAAAGCCAAGTTCGGATAAATCCCACGAGGTTCAGATCCGCAGATAAAAGTGCTCGGGCATCAGGCCCGAAGGAGTTTAACGGTTACAAAATCACTCGGCATTCCGAGGCAAATTTAATCAGAACATAAAGTTTGTTTACTCCTTAGGAGGAGGGATGGCAGGCTCGACGAACTCGTCCAGGTCGATTCCGTCTGCAATGTGAGTGGCTGCATCAAGGAAGGTCTCCATGAAAGACTCGAAGTGAAGCTTCTTAGTGTTGGCAACCTTGAGCGCCGCTAGCTTCTCTTCCTTGGCCTCTTTGCAGTGGACATGAACCAGGGACAGAGCCACATCAGCACCACATCTGGCAGATGACTTCTTCCATTCATGCACTTGACCGGGGATCTCACTGAGTCGAGTCATCAGAGACTCGAGGTCATTTTGGAGTGCCGCCCTTGGCCAGAGCGCCGTGTCAACCTGTGACACTGCCACCTTCAGTCGTGCGATGTAGTCCATGACGCTGGCAAGTCGAGATTCCAGTTGGAGAACGTTCATGGCAGCTTCATCCTTAACGGGGGAGTTGATGGGATCCAAGCTTGTCTCAACTTGCCCAGTCTCGTCCTCGAAGTTTTGGCAGAATTCTGCACACATAGGGAAATGTTGAGTCAGCAGTTATATGACGAGTCGACAAAGGAAAGTCAGTCGGACAAGGAAAAATACCTTCAAGCATAAGGAACAGTTTCTTGGCAAGTCCTCCTAGATAAGCTTCCAGTTCATCCCTCTTCCGAGTGAGATCTTCAACTTTATCAGTTAAAGCCCCCTTGTCCTTCTTCAGTCGAGTCACCTCCTTGTTGGCACCATCAAGAGCAATCTTTAGCTTGGCATTTTCTTCTTCTAATTTGCCAACAGAAGCTAGCTTCTTGTCAGCAAGTGCAGTTTTCTCTTGCTCCGTTTTCTGTGCGGTCGCAAGGTCAAGGTCCTTCTTGTCCAGAGCTTGCTTCATTTTTTCTAAAGGAAATAACACTCAGGTCAGAACGAGGGAAGAAAAAGATGTCAAGAGAGCCAGTCGGCAAGCTTTTTACCTCCCATACCAGCAGTTTCATCCTGAGCCTTCTGTAGATTTTGCCTGGCCAGTTCCAGATCAAGATTGAGCTGAACCTGTTTTTCTCCAAGTCAGCAAACCGAGCCCCGAGCTTTCAAGATTTCTGCATTCAGTGGACAATCAGTCGACAGAAACAAAGATTTGATCGCTTCCGAGCGATAAAACACAAGTTCAATTCGGTACGACAAAAAGAGTTCTAAGACTACTGCCGAATGAAACATTCAACAGTAGTCTCGGGGACTACACCAAGTAGGTGCACTAAGCGTGCCCCCATTGGTTCGATTTGACAATCGACTTGGTCCGCCCAGTCGGAAAAAAGGAGAGAACAACAGTTATTCTCTGACCACAGCTGACTGCCCGCAGTCGACTGCGGTCTCGGGGACTACACCGAGTGGGTGCACTCAGCGTGCCCCACTAGTACGGATTTCACTCGACAAGACCTGTCTAGACTGAGTGGAAGAACTAAAAAGAGACATTTTTCTCAAGACCCCCGCCAAATCACACATTCGACGGCGGCCTTGGGGACTACACCCAGTGGGTGCACTCTGCGTGTCCCCACTAGTTCAACGATACAATCGACGCAACCTAGTCGACTCAAGTGGAAAAATTACTTAGCACAAGTTGAAACACCCAGTGGGTGTACAGATGCAAGATGCAGACTGACAAATGATGCACATTAAATATTTTCAGGTAGCATATCCTAACAGAACAAGTGTTAAGCTAGAAGATCAGTCGGAAATCATCTAACCTGGACATTGGTCTGGAGTGCTGAACTGGCATTGTAGGCAGCCTGACTGGCCTCGCGCACCACTTTCATCTGCTCCATCATAAGGCCTACCTAGCGAATGGCTTCCTTGGCAGCACTCACTTGATCCTCTGGGACATGATGGGTGGTGCAAAGTGGAGAAGGTGGAGCAATCGCAGCAGCTTGAGGCTCTGAGGCATAGAGTTGCACGGACGAAGTAGGGACTTGTACAGTCGACAAAGAAGGACACTCAGTCGACACAGGATCGGCGAAAGTAATAGAAGTTCGATTGAGGTCCCCGGACTGCTGGATCACTGGTTTTGGCGCTGGTGCCGACTGGGATGCCTTACTGGTTGGCACTCCCCTGCCTGAGGTCTTGCCCCTCCTTCCCATAGGCCTCTGGAGCATATCTTCATCGTCGTCTGGAAGTTCAATAACATTTGGCGGCGCTGCAAAAGACTCGACCACAAGGGCTCAGTCGGCCGATAAATCAATTGACGAAATGAAAGCAAGATGGCAGGAATCGTACCTGCTTTGGAAGTGACTGCATCTTCCATCGCCTCATCACCTTCATCCTTGTAGATGGAAGTCCCAGAAGTAGCAGCACTGCAAGTTTCAGGATTCACTCGGTCAAGCTGGAGAATGAGTTAACCGTAGCACAGAAGTTTCCTAACAACACAAGAGCAAAGAGACAAAGTAAAATACTTACGCAGAGGCAACAGAAACGTCCACCTTGATTTTAGGCATGGCCTTCCGAGGCTTTGCAGGAGCAACTTTGGGCTGCTTTGGAGCTTTTTCAGCCGGATCAGGAGTGGATGTCCGAGTGCGCTTCGAGGCTTGCGTACTTGACACAAGTGCTTTGCCACGTCCACCTGCTGGATTGTGTGTCTGCTTGGAACATCTTTCAGAATGGGGCGGTGACTCGACTTCTTGGCTACTGCTCGATTCATCACTCTCCTCTGTGTCCGAGTCCCCTGATTGCCACTGAGTGCTTTCGTCCGTGCTCGCCTCTCCTTCCTGGGCCAGGTCCCCATTCGGCATTGAGTACATTTCAGTGTATATCTGCAGGACAAAGAGTCGAACAAACGTCAATCAAATTCGAGGATGATTACAAGTCAGAATCAGAAGACACTCGGTAATAAATATCATACCTTATCCGGCTCATGCTCGGAGTCGAACGGCGCAACTCTTCTAGACCCCCTGGGGTTGTCCTTGTTTCCAGTGATGCTCTGCAGCCATTGCGCCACCATCTCCTCATCGACCTCCTCCGGGTGGATCCAAGCAGTGTCGTTTGGGCCCGAGTACTTCCACATTGGATGATCACTGCTACCACTTGAGCACTGCGTTGGTTTTCCCTTGAAGAGGAAAGGGTGATGCAGCAAACTAGCGTAAGTATTTCCCTCAGTTTTTGAGAACCAAGGTATCAATCCAGTAGGAGGCCACGCACGAGTTCCTTGCACCTACACAAACAAATAAATCCTCGCAATCAACGCAAAAAAGGGGTTGTCAATCCCTTCACGGTCACTTACGAGAGTGAGATCTGATAGATATGATAAGATAATATTTTTGGTATTTTTATGATAAAGATGCAAATTAAAGAAAGCAAAATAAAGACGACACTAGAAATAACTTGTTGACGGAAGATTAATATGATGGAAAATAGACCCGGGGGCCATAGGTTTCACTAGTGGCTTCTCTCAAGAGCGTAAGTATTACGGTGGGTGAACAAATTACTGTTGAGCAATTGACAGAATTGAGCATAGTTATGGGAATATCTAGGTATGATCATGTATATAGGAATCACGTCCGAGACAAGTAGACCGACTCCTGCCTGCATCTACTACTATTACTCCACACATCGACCGCTATCCAGCATGATCTAGAGTATTAATTTCATAAGAACAGAGTAACGCTTTAAGTAAGCTGACATGATGTAGAGGGATAAACTCATGCAATATGATATAAACCCCATCTTGTTATCCTCGATGGCAACAATACAATACGTGCCTTGCTGCCCCTACTGTCACTGGGAAAGGACACCGCAAGATTGAACCCAAAGCTAAGCACTTCTCCCATTGCAAGAAAGCTCAATCTAGTAGGCCAAACCAAACTGATAATTCGAAGAGACTTGCAAAGATAACCAATCATACATAAAATAATTTAGAGAAGATTCAAATATTGTTCATAGATAAACTTGATCATAAACCCACAATTCATCGGTCTCAACAAACACACCGCAAAAGAAGATTACATCGAATTGATCTCCACAAGAGAGGGGGAGAACATTGTATTGAGATCTAAAAAGAGAGAAGAAGCCATCTAGCTAATAACTATGGACGCGAAGGTCTGAGGTAAACTACTCACACATCATCGGAGAGGCTATGGTGTTGATGTAGAAGCCCTCCATGATCGATGCCCCCTCCGGCGGAGCTCCGGAAAAGGCTCCAAGATGGGATCTCACAGGTACAGAAGGTTGCGGCGGTGGAATTAGGTTTTTGGCTCCGTATCTGGTAGTTTGGGGGTACGTAGGTATATATAGGAGGAAGAAGTATGTCGGTGGAGCAACGTGGGGCCCACGAGGGTGGAGGGCGCGCCCCCCTACCTCGTGCCCTCCTGGTTGATGTCTTGACGTAGGGTCCAAGTCCTCTGGATCACGTTCGTTCCGAAAATCGCGTTCCCGAAGGTTACATTCCGTTTGGACTCCGTTTGATATTCTTTTTCTGCGAAACTCTGAAATAGGCAAAAACATCAATTCTGGGCTGGGCCTACGGTTAATAGGTTAGTCCCAAAAATAATATAAAAGTGTATAATAAAGCCCATTAATGTCCAAAACAGAATATAATATAGCATGGAACAATAAAAAATTATAGATACGTTGGAGACGTATCAAGCATCCCCAAGCTTAATTCCTGCTCGTCCTCGAGTAGGTAAATGATAAAAACAGAATTTTTGATGTGGAATGCTACTTGGCATAATTTCAACGTAATTCTCCTAATTGTGGTATGAATATTCAGATCCGAAAGATTCAAGATAAAGGTTTAATATTGACATAAAAGTAATAATACTTCAAGCATACTAACTAAGCAATTATGTCCTCTCAAAATAACATGGCCAAAGAAAGTTTATCCCTACAAAATCATATAGTTTAGTCATGCTCCATTTCCGTCACACAAGAATGCTCTCATCATGCACAACCCCGATGACAAGCCAAGCAATTGTTTCATACTTTAGTAATCTCAAACTTTTTTCAACCTTCACGCAATACATGAGCGTGAGCCATGGATATAGCACTATGGGTGGAATAGAATATAATGATGGGGGTTATGTGGAGAAGACAAAAAGGGAGAAAGTCTCACATCAACGCGGCTAATCAATGAGCTATGGAGATGCCCATCGATTGATGTTAATGCAAGGAGTAGGGATTGCCATGCAACGGATGCACTAGAGCTATAAATGCATGAAAGCTCAACAAAAGAAACTAAGTGGGTGTGCATCCAACTTGCTTGCTCACGAAGAACTAGGGCATTTGAGGAAGCCCATTGTTGGAATATACAAGCCAAGTTCTATAATGAAAAATTCCCACTAGTATATACAAGTGACAAAACAAGAGACTCTCTATCATGAAGATCATGGTGCTACTTTGAAGCACAAGTGTGGAAAAAAGGATAGTAGCATTGTCCCTTTTTATTCTCTTTTTTGGGCCTTTTTTTATTTGGCCTTTCTCATTTTTTTAATTGGGACAATACTCTATGAATGATGATCATCACACTTCTATTTATTTACAACTCAATGATTACAACTCGATACTAGAACAAAGTATGACTCCATATTAATGCCTCCGGCGGTATACCGGGATAGCAATGAATCAAGAGTGACATGTATGAAAAATTATGAACGGTGGCTTTGCCACAAATACGATGTCAACTACTGATCATGCAAAGCAATATGACAATGATGAGCGTGTCATAATAAACGGAACGGTGGAAAGTTTCATGGCAATATATCTCGGAATGGCTATGGAAATGCCATAATAGGTAGGTATGGTGGCTGTTTTGAGGAGGATATAAGGAGGTTTATGGTTGAAAGAGCATATCATATCACGGGGTTTGGATGCACCGGCGAAGTTTGCACCAACTCTCAATGTGAGAAAGGGCAATGCACATTACCGAAGAGGCTAGCAATGATGGAAGGGTAAGAGTGCGTATAATCCATGGACTCAACATTAGTCATAAAGAACTCACATACTTATTGCAAAAATCTACAAGTCATCAAAAACCAAGCACTATGTGCATGCTTCTAGGGGAAGATTGGTAGGAAAAGACCATCGCTCGTCCCCGACCGCCACTCATAAGGAGGACAATCAAAGAACACCTCATGTTTCAAATTTGTTACATAACGTTTACCATACGTGCATGCTACGGGACTTGTAAACTTCAACACAAGTATTTCTCAAATTCACAACTACTCAACTAGCACAACTTTAATATCACTACCTCCATATCTCAAAACAATCATCAAGCATCAAACTTCTCTTAGCATTCAGCACACTCATAAGAAAGTTTTTTACTAGTCTTGAATACCTAACATATTAGGATTAATTTCCCAATTTAAGCAAATTACCATGCTGTTTAAGACTCTCAAAATAATATAAGTGAAGCATGAGAGAATAATAGTTTCTATAAAACAAAACCACCGCCGTGCTCTAAAATATATAAGTGAAGCACTAGAGCAAAAACTATATAGCTCAAAAGATATAAGTGAAGCGCATAGAGTATTCTAATAAATTCCGAATCATGCGTGTCTCTCTCAAAAGGTGTGTACATCAAAGATGATTGTGCTAAACTAAAAAGCAAAGACTCAAATCAGACAAGACGCTCCAAGCAAAACACATATCATGTGGTGAATAAAAATATAGCTCCAAGTAAAGTTACCGATGGAAGTAGACGAAAGAGGGGATGCCTTCCGGGGCATCCCCAAGCTTTGGCTTTTTGGTGTCCTTATATTATCTTGGGGTGCCATGGCATCCCCAAGCTTAGGCTCTTGCCACTCCTTTGTTCCATAATCCATCAAATCTTTTACCCAAAACTTGAAAACTTCACAACACAAAACTTAACAGAAAATCTCGTGAGCTCCGTTAGCGAAAGAAAACAAAACACCACTTCAAGGTACTGTAATGAACTCATTCTTTATTTATATTGGTGTTCAACCTACTTTATTCCAACTTCTCTATGGTTTATAAACTATTTTACTAGCCATAGATTCAACAAAATAAGCAAACAACACACGAAAAACAGAATCTGTCAAAAACAGAACAGTCTGTAGTAATCTGTAAATAACACAAACTTCTGGAACTCCAAAAATTCAGCCAAAATAGGAAGACCTAGGAAATTTGTTTATTGATCAGCAGAAACTGGAATCAATATTTTATCACGTTCTGATGATTTTTAACAATTATTTTCGTGAACAGAAAGTTTCTGAAATTTTCAGCAAGATCAAATAACTATCATCCAAGAAGATCCTATAGGTTAAACTTGGCACAAACACTAATTAAAACATAAAAACAAATCTAAACAGAGGCTAGATCAAATATTTATTCCTAAACAGAAGCAAAAAGCATAAAACTAAAAATAAAATTGGGTTGCCTCCGAACAAGCGCTATCGTTTAACGCCCCTAGCTAGGCATAATAGCAAGGATAGATCTAGGTATTGCCATCTTTGGTTTTAGGGAAGAAAAGAGCAAACTTGTTATCTATGGAATTAATCTTTCTATTTTGATAAAGCACGTGGCTATTAATGGTTGAAGAAAGATTAAGCACGTTGCGGAAATTGGCATCTAGGCTAGCTTTTATTTCTTTGATAGATTCGTTTTGGTAAGAGAGCAAAAGAGATGTGGATTCAACTTTCTCATTCATGGGGTGCCCAAATATAGTTTTCATCTTTTCATAGGTATCTATGGGGTCCCCTTTAAGAAAACCCTCTTCAAAAATAGAATCTAAAACTTGTTTGGACGAAGCGGGCAACCCAACATAAAAGCTTTTTAAGTAAACCTCAATTTGATATTGGGGTACATAGCTAGCCTGGATCCTTAACAGCCCATCCCAAGCATCTTTCAAAGATTCATCGAGTAAATAACGAAAAATTCCAGAATCATCTTCATCAAAATTATTAAGATTCTCATTGATAACTCCGGTAGGTTTTTCCATAGTATCTCTATTTATGAGTTTAGATAAAATAGCAGGATTGTCTAAAGTGCTAAAACTCGGGAGAGAAACCCCAACCCTTTTTGATTCTGACATGGCGAAAGGAAGGCGAGCAGAAAAGAGAGGGCAAATAAAACAACAAGGGTGAAGTAGGGGAGAGGAAAACGAGAGGCAAATGGCAAATAATGTAATGCGGGAGATAAGGGTTTGTGATGGGTACTTGGTATGTTGACTTTTGCGTAGACTCCCCGGCAACGGCGCCAGAAATGGCTCGTTGTCGGGAGTCAAATCTTGACTTGACTTCGCGTAAGCCTCCCCGGCAATGGCGCCAGAAATCCTTCTTGCTACCTCTTGAGCACTGCGTTGGTTTTCCCTTGAAGAGGAAAGGGTGATGCAACAAAGTAGCGTATTTCGCTCAGTTTTTGAGAACCAAGGTATCAATCCAGTAGGAGGCCACGCACGAGTCCCTCGCACCTACACAAACAAATAAATCCTCGCAACCAACGCAATAACGGGGTTGTCAATCCCTTCATGGTCACTTACGAGAGTGAGATCTGATAGATATGATAAGATAATATTTTTGGTATTTTTATGATAAAGATGCAAATTAAAGAAAGCAAAATAAAGACGATGCTAGGAATAACTTGTTGACGGGAGATTAATATGATGGAAAATAGATCCGAGGGCCATAGGTTTCACTAGTGGCTTCTCTCAAGAGCATAAGTATTACGGTGGGTGAATAAATTACTGTTGAGCAACTGACAGAATTGAGCATAGTTATGAGAATATCTAGGTATGATCATGTATATAGGCATCACATCCGAGACAAGTAGACCGACTCCTGCCTGCATCTACTACTATTACTCCACACATCGACCGCTATCCAGCATGCATCTAGAGTATTAAGTTCATAAGAACAGAGTAACGCTTTAAGTAAGATGACATGATGTAGAGGGATAAACTCATGCAATATGATATAAACCCCATCTTGTTATCCTCGATGGCAACAGTACAATACGTGCCTTGCTGCCCCTACTGTCACTCGGAAAGGACACCGCAAGATTGAACCCAAAGCTAAGCACTTCTCCCATTGCAAGAAAGATCAGTCTAGTAGGCCAAACCAAACTGATAATTCAAAGACATGCAAAGATAACCAATCAGACATAAAAGAATTCAGAGAAGATTCAAATATTGTTCATAGATAAACTTGATCATAAACCCACAATTCATCGGTCTCAACAAACACACCGCAAAAGAAGATTACATCAAATAGATCTCCACAAGAGAGGGGGAGAACATTGTATTGAGATCCAAAAGGAGAGAATAAGCCATCTAGCTAATAACTATGGACCCAAAGGTCTGAGGTAAACTACTCACACATCATCGGAGAGGCTATGGTGTTGATGTAGAAGCCCTCCGTGATCGATGCCCCCTCCGGTGGAGTTCCGGAAAAGGCCCCAAGATGGGATCTCATGGGTACAGAAGGTTGCGGCGGTGGAATTAGGTTTTTGGCTCTGTATCTGGTAGTTTGGGGGTACGTAGGTATATATAGGAGGAAGAAGTACGTCGGTGGAGCAACATGGGGCCCACGAGGGTGAAGGGCGCGCCCAGGGGGTAGGCGTGCCCCCTACCTCGTGCCCTCCTGGTTGATGTCTTGACGTAGGGTCCAAGTCCTCTGGATCACGTTCGTTCCGAAAATCACGTTCCCGAAGGTTTCATTCCGTTTGGACTCCGTTTGATATTCTTTTTCTGCGAAACTCTGAAATAGGCAAAAAAATAGCAATTCTGGACTGGGCCTCCGGTTAATAGGTTAGTCCAAAAAATAATATAAAAGTGTATAATAAAGCCCATTAATGTCCAAAACAGAATATAATATAGCATGGAACAATAAAAAATTATAGATACGTTGGAGATTTATCAATCACGTGCCTGGAGAGGCTGGATGCATCGACTGAGGAACACCTCCAACAAGTATATACCAGTCACGCCGTCACGGACCAGCGGAACTACCCGTTCGACTAACATCAACACTTCAGCTTTCTCCTCCGGAGTCTCGAGCAATGAAGGGGGTTGCTGGACTCGATCCATGGTGGAAGGAGGAAGACCGGTCGACTGACCAGGAGTCGGAACATCCTTGCAGTAAAACAAACTCGACTGCCATCCCCTAACCAAGTTAGGAAGGGTCATTGCGGGAAAAGCACTCCTACCTCTCGTCTGGATCCCTAAACCCCCACACATTTGGATCACTCGGGTCTCATCGTCAGTCGGATTGGCCTTCTTCGCGGACTGAGATCGGCAGGTAAAAATGTGCTTGAAGAGACCCCAGTGCAGTCGACAACACAAGAAGTTTTCGCACAAAGAGACATACGTGGCATGATATGTGATTGTGTTGGGGAAAAATGGTGAAGTTGGGCTCCGAAAAAGTTCAAGAAACCTCGGAAAAAAGGATGGGAAGGCAAGGAAAAACCGCGGCCGACATGAGTGGCGAGGAGGACGCACTCGCCCTCCCGCGGCTGCGGCTCGAGTTCTTTCCCCGGCAGCCTCCCAGATCCACGAGCAATCAAGCCCCCCGTAGCCAGATCGTCTAGATCTTCTTGCCGAATGGCGGACTGAATCCAGTCCCCCTGGATCCAGCCGGGCGGCAGTTCGGACCTCGATGACGACCCCCGGCTCGCCTTCTTGCCCTACGACTTCGCCGTCACCGTCGCCTTCTTGGGGCGCTCCAGGGCCGCCGTCTTATCCTTCCCCATCGCCATGGATTGCTCACGAGCGGGACGGCGGCGTCGAGAGTGGAGAAGGACGCAGCGGAGGAGCGGAGGAGGAAGAAGGGGAATAGAGAACAGTGTGTAAACGCATCGGCCTCAACGCCTTTTATAGGCTCACTTTCGAGTGGCTGACGCGTGGGCCCAAGCGATCTTGTCAAATCCCGCAACAGTCACGCGCTCAGTATGTGGCGAAAAAGGCGGCGCGAGAATCGAGGCGCCCCTGCCTAATCCGTTCCATTTACTACGGTGCTCTCCGTCCCGCGCGCTTCTCGAAATTTTGAATCCCGTGAGATCCGGGAACGGCAGCACAACCAATCGCGCCAAAGATTTTATACCGCTCCAACACTCAAAGCACATCAGTATAAGTTCACTCGACGAACTCTAAACGGATCGAGGCGACTGAAGATGAAGTCAAAGGTTCAGCATGGTTCACCGACCCAAGAAAAATGTCTCCAAAGCATAAAAATCGGGTCGGAACCATCTTCAGCCTCTTCCTCACTCGGACCTCAATCCATTTGGGGGCTAATGATGATGACATGTACCTAGGGTAGGGTAATAGGCCTGACCTAGACACCCTTCCCAAGGACACTGCCCTAGAGTCAAAGACATTCAAAGGACAACAACATCTGCCGACTGAAATCACCTCAGAGTGCAACCCACTCGACCAACAATTCCACTCGGATAACCCAATTCCATTCGACCAGGATATAATCATTCGACCATATCAAAAACCACTCGGAGTACAGAAGATCTAAAGTCACTCAGGATGGCAACGGTCAGGCGTTCACTCCGTAGTCTTAATGGTCATTTATATGTCTTTATTGCTGGCGTTACCACTAACGTCTCACCTTAATGTACATTGAACCCTTTGTAACATGGGCTGGCTGGGGTCCTGGCGCACTCTATATAAGCCACCCCCTCCACTGGCACAAGGGTTCGCACCCCCTGTAACTTCACGCATAATCCAGACGAAAAACAACAAAATCAAGCTAGAAAACAAAGAGAGGGGGCTCCGAAATCGTGAACTACGTGGCTCATGATACCAAGATGATGTAGGGCGGAACCCTAGATGGCCGATCTTTCACGAAAGGAGCGGATCCCAACTAAGAACACGAAGAACACGAGGGGAAACACGAGGGGAAACACAAGAGAATCACTCAAACCAACAAGATTCGATTACACATGCGCTAGATCCATGAATACAAAGGGAGATACACGATCCACGATCAACAAGGGACGATACAAAGGGTAACCGGTTCTTCTCCGTGAGGAGGTCTTGATGGGGGCCACCCAAGAGGGGGGGGGTCTTGAATCCAACGTGGATCGTCTCCGAAGAGGGGCCGCAGTCTCTCTCGAGGAGGAGATCCGTATGGATGAGCAATGCTCTATCTCACATATGAGCTAAAACAATGCTAACCCTAGAAAGATGCGGGAGAAGGAGTATATATAGTCTAGAGGGTCGAAGGGGTACACGGGCTTCGGCCCTTTACTGTGCGCAGACAGAGGGGGCCGGATGTCCAGGCGACGGGCCGGATGTCCGGGCCTTCCCGAGGGGCCGGATGTCCGGGCTGGAGGGTTCAGCTACTGTAGTTTCTGTCGCATGGCGCCAGATGTCCGGGCGAGGGGACGGATTTCCGGGGCTTCGGGAGGAGCCAGATGTCCGGGGCTGGGGCCGGATGTCCGGGCCCTGTAGCACTTCGATGGCTGGGCTGCTGCTGTTGTTTACATCTTTAGGGGCCGAATGTCCGGGGCCTTGGCCGGATGTCCGGGGCCTGGAAGGTGGACTTGCCTTCTTCTGTTGGTTCTCTTCATCCATGGACTTGGTGGCTTGTCCGTCTGCACGTGCATCTTCGTGAGGGTCCTCTTGACACCTGATCATGCATAGCATATCGGACTTAGGTAGTAGCCATGTCTCGAGTGGATCATATGTGATATCACTAAGGAAGGAAGTCACCTCGTTCTCGAGAGCTCTAGCTCGTGCTCGTGTCATAGGTCCTCTTGGCTCTTGATGAGACGATGGTAGGTCCATGGGGATGACCGTAGGATGCTCCGCATCATCTCCCCTCCCTTGGGAAAGATCCGACCTCGGATTGAAATCCTCATCACCATGGTACGGGGAGAGATCTTTGAGGTTGAAGATGTTGCTCACGGAGTACTTGTCGCGTGGGATGTCGATCTTGTATGCGTTGTTGTTGTAGCGTGCAAGCACCTTGAATGGTCCATCCGCTCGGGGTAGTAGCTTCGACTTGCGTTCCTTGGGGAAGCGATCCTTGCGAAGATGTAGCCACACAAGATCTCCAACATTGAACATCATGGGTTGCTTGTTGATGTTGAGCTTGGTCGCGAGTCGTTGTACTTGGCGCTCGATGGTGTTCCTTGTATCTTCATGCATCTTCTTGAGGAAGTTGACTCGGGCACTCGCGTCCATGTTTGTGCGCTCTTGTAGCGGTAGAGGTAGACTGTCCAATGGAGACAGTGGGTTGAAGCCATAGATGACCTCGAAGGGGGACTTGCCGGTAGTCGAATGTCTTGCACGATTGTAGGCGTACTCGGCGATGGGTAGGCACTCCTCCCACTCCTTGATGTTCTTCTTTATCAACACGCGTAGTAGAGTGGAGAGCGTGCGGTTTGTCACCTCCATTTGGCCGTCGGTTTGTGGATGGTATGCCGAAGAGAACAAAAGCTTGATTCCGAGCTTGGCGCACAATGTCTTCCAAAAGTAACTCAAGAACTTGACGTCGCGGTCCGAGACAATCATCTTTGGCACTCCATGAAGGCGCAAGATTTTCCTACAAAACAAATTTGCAACATGTGAAGCATCGTCTATCTTGTTGCAAGAAATGAAATGTGCCATTTTGGAGAATCGGTCCACAACAACAAAAACGGAATCCTTTCCATTTCGAGTTCCAGGCAAACCAAGCACAAAGTCCATGCTAATGTCTTCCCATGGGTGATATGGAATTGTAAGTGGCATAGAGAGGCCATGAGATTGAGCTTTGGACTTAGCTTTGCGACATGTAGAGCATCGGTTGGTGAAGCGATTGACGTCGCGGAACATCTTGGGCCAAAAGGAGTTCTTGGAGAGCGTAGCAAATGTCTTGTCGCGTCCAAAAGTGCTAAAATCCTTCACAAAGCTTTGAATTTCTTTGTTTTCTTCGGGGTTGACGCGGTAGGGCGCTTTGTTTGGAAGCGGCGCTCCGGGGATGAGATCAATTCGGTGCTCAATGCCTCGTAGTGGAGGTAGACCCGGAGGTAGCTCATCGGGGAAAACATCTTGGAATTCCTGCAATAAAGAAGATAACACCAAAGTTAGATCGTGAGAGTTGTTAGTTTTTGGTGCCTCATCCTTGCCCAATAGGACATAGTGTAGGACACTTGATGCGTTCTCACACACTTCTCTCATCTCACGTTTGGTGGCAAATAGGACTAAGTTTTTCTTGTCGCTCATCGTGGAGGCACTCAATTTGGGCTTGTGGCGCTCACTCTCTTTTTGGTGGTTCACTCTCTCACTATTCTCTCCACGATGGGTGTTTTGCTTGTCGGCGAGCACTTGGCTTGGAGACATAGGACGTAGCACAAACTCTTTCCCTTTCATCTTGAAGCTATAGTGATTTGTACGCCCATTGTGAATGACACCTCGGTCAAATTGCCATGGCCGTCCAAGAAGGAGGTGGCACACGGTCATCGGAAGGACATCACACTCCAAAGTGTCTTCATAGGCGCCGATCTTGAAAGAGACTTGTACTCTCTGCTCGACTTGTATGGTGTCGGTGTCGCTTAGCCATTGAACCTTGTAGGGGTGCGGGTGCTTCATCTTGACCAATTGGAGTTTGGAGCATAATTCTTCACTTGCCAAGTTATGGCAACTCCCTCCATCGATGATGACCTTGACGGACCGTCCATTGATGCCGGCCTTTGTGTGGAAGATATGGCATCTTTGATCTTCGTCTTGTTGATGTTGAAGAGTCAAGACCTTGGAGACAACAAGAGCGGGACTTGAGTCTTCGTCACAAAAGATGTGATCATGTTCTTCTTCATTGTTCACTTGTAGGTGCATGGCCACTTGCTCAAGAGCTTCCATTTCTCCTTCACTCATGGAGTCGTAGGTGCCGTCGTCGTTGAGGATCATGGTGCGCTTGTTTGTGCACTCGAAGGACTTGTGGCCTCGGCCTCCGCATGTGAAACATTTGATGGAACTTGTCTTGATGGTCTCATCGGTTGGAGTAGATGATGATGAAGCTTTCGGCTTGAAGTTGCTTGTAGTAGGAGGACGACTTGAGCTTGTCGAAGCTTTCTTGTAACTTGACTTGTCGCCATTTCTCGTGGTGGGAGTCGTCGAAGCTTGATTGTTGGAGAGGCCATAGGACTTGGATGAGAACTTGGCATACTTGAAGTCGTCTTGTACTTGCCATTCCGCTTTGGTAGCTTGATGCACTAGCTCGATGAGGTTCGAGTATGGTTGGAAGTCGGCAATCTTCTTGATAGGGTGATTGAGTCCATTCAAGAAACGTGCCATTGTTTGCTCATCATCTTCTTTGACATTGGCTCGTATCATGGCAATCTCCATTTCCTTGTAGTACTCTTCAACGCTCTAGGTTCCTTGCTTGAGTTGTTGGAGTTTCTTGATGAGGTCGCGGTTGTAGTAGTTTGGCACGAATCGTGCTCTCATGACATCCTTCATTTGTGCCCAAGTGGTGATGGGTGGTTCACCTCTTGCCGCTCGGCGCTCAATGACTTGTTCCCACCAAATGAGGACGTAGTCTTGGAATTCGAGGGATGCCATTGCGATCTTCTTCTCTTCTTCGTAGTTGTGCAAGCGGAAGATTTTGTCAACCTTCAATGCCCATGATATGTACTCTTCGGGGTCATTGCTTCCGGTAAACTTGGGCATGGTGAACTTTAGCTTGCCATATCGTTGCTCTTCATTGTGTTGGGTCGGGGATGATGACGCCCATGTCGGTGAGGATTGGCAATCTCATGTCGCTCTTGGCGAGGAGGGTGGTCTTCCTCATGTTGCTCTTGGTGAGGAGGGTTGTCTTCCTCATGATGCTCTTGGCGAGGAGGTGGTCCATTGTCTTCTTGCTCTCGATGGACTTGACGTTCTTGTCTCGCATGAGGAGAAACTTGTCTATCTTGACGAGGAGCTTGTCGATCTTGACGAGGGGCTTGACGATGCACACGTGCTTCGTAAATCCTTTCTTGAGCTTCGACGCGAAGTGCTTCTTTATGTAGTCGAGCTTGTCGGCCTCGATTGGCTACGGCACGACTTGAGACTTGAAGAACACGTTGCGCCTCAAGTGCTTGAGCTTCACGTAGTTGTCGTTCTTGACGTTGCGCCTCGGCGTCTTGTGCATCTTGATGTTGTCGCGCTCGCTCCTCTTGTTTTTGTTGTCGTTGGCGTTGCCGTTCTTGTGCTTGTGCGAAAGCAGCTTGGTTGTGACGATGTCGATGCTCTTGAGAGTCGGTGTCGTGTAGAGGATTGCGGTTAGCTTGACGGTCTTGACGCGCGGCACGACGAAGAGTGTTCGATGTCGGTGTACTTGAACCGGAGATGGTGTCGTCGTAGTGTCGACTTGAGCAGCTCCGTCTTGACGAGGACGAAGTTGTAGAAGAGCAGGCCATCATGGTTCGGATATCTTCTTTGAGGGAACTCATGGATGTGTCGAAGTAGTCTCTTGTACGTTGCTCAGATTGTCGTAGATCGATGGCGAGGTTGTCGATGCGATCGCCCAAAGCAAGTTGTTCTTGATGCAAAGCTCGGTGTGCACCAAATAGTTGAGTCTTGGTGACGTAGGATGACATGTCGTCGTCTTGCTCCAAGAAGAGTGGGTTGGTAGAAGTACTTGGCCTATCCATCATTCCAAACAAAGATATGTGAGTGGGAGAAAGAGAAGAACCAATACCAAATGTACCTTGACCGATGTTGAAAATGGATCAAAGATCACTCCATTGTGTAGCAAGGAAATAGCACAATTGGTACCAATTCTTGTCGGTTCTCGCACCTACACAAGTAAAAGCTTATGGTGGAGCTTGGTTAGGATGGTGGCACAAAATTTGATGCAATTGTAAGTGAGACTCAATAGTGTTGGAAAAGATTCACAAATTTGCAAATGCAACAAGTAGACCAATAGCAAGATATGGTACACAGAAACACACACGCAAATAGATAAGTGGGGTTGGGCAACCAAGGGTGAGCCAAAAATGTGGAATCCACCAAGATGCTCTTGTTGCACAACACTAGAGAGACGCTAGCACGATTGCACAATAGGCGGATACGAACTTGTGCACAACCTACTAAGCAAAAATGCAACGACTTCTATCCCAAGTATGCTATATGTATGATGTTTCTATGCTTTGATCAACGATGATCGAGTATGACAATCTTAATGTTGTATGATGCTATGGTTCTTGCTTAAGCTCTTTGTTTATCTTTCTCCTTTTGCTTAAAAGCTTGTTTGGCTCTTTGCTGTTTGAGCTCTTTTCTCATGCAATGCTTCACGAACCAAGATAGCAATTGTGTATGCGAAGACAAGTTTTGTGACACAAGAGATGATACCAAGATATGCAACTTGATGATGGTATGTATGCTATGTGAAGTATGAACACTAATGTGCACAAGTCACGTTGCCGGCAATACTCAAAGGCTAGTCTCGATGGGTAAGCTACGCAAAAGTAAGGCCATGGGTTTATCAATGCAAATGCAAGAGAGCATGATGATATCGCTATACCAAGATGATATGAAGGTGAAGGTGATACCAATGTAGCCGTTCGTAGTAGTCCTTGGCGAAGATGAGCGGTGGTGATGTTGTTGCCGAACCGTACCTAGATAGCCGAAACACAATAGGACACGGAAACCACAACTCAAATTCTCAAAACAAAACGGGTCAAAATTGTCGGAGTTGGTAACGGGAAAGGCTATGGTGGTGCTATGCGGAAATGGTGGTGGTATGCGGAAGTGTATGTGGGCTCGGGAACAAAATTGGACGAAAGTTAGGCGGTAAACGGAGTGGAGGATGGAGTTGATGTTGTTAGGGGCCGGATGTCCGGGCTGATGGCCGGATGTCCGGGCTGGGCCGGATGTCCGGGCTCGGGATCCGTGGATGAACACCGCGTGGAGAGGTCAAATCCGGGGCAAAATTTGGAAGATTTTGTGGATGGAAATTGGGGAAAAGATGGGGAAAAGCTAGATCTACCTGCAACACACGAAATATGCGGATCAAATCCAACAAAACTTTATCACACCAACAAATCACGAAAAAAATTGGGGCTATTTTTGTGGGGCAATTTTCGGGTTAGGACGAAAAACAACAAAATCAAGCTAGAAAACAAAGAGAGGGGGCTCCGAAATCGTGATCTACGTGGCTCATGATACCAAGATGATGTAGGGCGGAACCCTAGATGGCCGATCTTTCACGAAAGGAGCGGATCCCAACTAAGAACACGAAGAACACGAGGGGAAACACGAGGGGAAACACGAGGGGAAACACAAGAGAATCACTCAAACCAACAAGATTCGATTACACATGCGCTAGATCCAAGAATACAAAGGGAGATACACGATCCACGATCAACAAGGGACGATACAAAGGGTAACCGGTTCTTCTTCGTGAGGAGGTCTTGATGGGGGCCACCCAAGAGGGGGGGTCTTGAATCCAACGTGGATCGTCTCCGAAGAGGGGCCGCAGTCTCTCTCGAGGAGGAGATCCGTATGGATGAGCAATGCTCTATCTCACATATGAGCTAAACCAATGGTAACCCTAGAAAGATGGGGGAGAAGGAGTATATATAGTCTAGAGGGTCGAAGGGGTACACGGGCTTCGGCCCTTTACTGTGCGCAGACAGAGGGGGCCGGATGTCCGGGCGACGGGCCGGATGTCCGGGCCTTCCCGAGGGGCCGGATGTCCGGGCTTGGCGGCCGGATGTCCGGGCTGGAGGGTTCAGCTACTGTAGTTTCTGTCGCGTGGCGCCGGATGTCCGGGCGAGGGGCCGGATTTCCGGAGCTTCGGGAGGAGCCGGATGTCCGGGGCTGGGGCCGGATGTCCGGGCCCTGTAGCACTTCGATGGCTGGGCTGCTGCTGTTGTTTACATCTTCAGGGGCCGGATGTCCGGGGCCTTGGCCGGATGTCCGGGGCCTGGAAGGTGGACTTGCCTTCTTCCGTTGGTTCTCTTCATCCATGGACTTGGTGGCTTGTCCGTCTTCACGTGCATCTTCGTGAGGGTCCTCTTGACACCTGATCATGCATAGCATATCAGACTTAGGTAGTAGCCATGTCTCGAGTGGATCATATGTGATATCACTAAGGAAGGAAGTCACCTCGTTCTCGAGAGCTCTAGCTCGTGCTCGTGTCATAGGTCCTCTTGGCTCTTGATGAGACGATGGTAGGTCCATGGGGATGACCGTAGGATGCTCCGCATCACCTTGGCAAAGGAATCCAGATTTCACAAGAGAACCAAGCACATCAAGAGACGCTTCAATTCCATCCGCGATCAAGTCAAGGAAGGAAACATAGAGATTTGCAAGATACATACGGATCTGAATGTTGCAGACCCGTTGACTAAGCCTCTCTCACGAGCAAAACATTATCAACACCAAGACTCCATGGGTGTTAGAATCATTACTGTGTACTCTAGATTATTGACTCTAGTGCAAGTGGGAGACTGAAGGAAATATGCCCTAGAGGCAATAATAAAGTTGTTATTTATATTTCCTTATATCATGATAAATGTTTAATATTCATGCTAGAATTGTATTAACCGAAAACTTAGTACATGTGTGAATACATAGACAAACAAAGTGTCACTAGTATGCCTCTACTTGACTAGCTCGTTAATCAAAGATGGTTAAGTTTCCTAGCCATAGACATGTGTTGTCATTTGATGAACGGGATCACATCATTAGAGAATGATGTGATGGACAAGACCCATCCGTTAGCTTAGCACTATGATCGTTTAGTTTGTTGCTATTGCTTATTCCATGACTTATACATGTTCCTATGACTATGAGATTATGCAACTCCCGAATACCGGAGGAACACTTAGTGTGCTATCAAACGTCAACACGTAACTGGGTGATTATAAAGATGCTCTACAAGTGTCTCCGATGGTGTTTGTTGAGTTGGCATAGATCGAGATTATGATTTGTCACTCCGTGTTTCGGAGAGGTATCTCTGGGCCCTCTCGGTAATGCACATCACTATAAGCCTTGCAAGCAATGTGACTAATGAGTTAGTTATGGGATGATGCATTACGAAACGAGTAAAGAGACTTGCCGGTAACGAGATTGAACGAGGTATGATGATACCAACGATCGAATCTCGGGCAAGTAACATATCGATGACAAAGGGAACAACTTATGTTGTTATGCGGTTGACCGATATAGATCTTCGTAGGATGTGTGGGAGCCAATATGAGCATCCAGGTTCCGCTATTGGTTATTGATCGGAGAGGTGTCTCGGTCATGTCTACATAGTTCTCGAATCGAACCCGTAGGGTCCGCACGCTTAATGTTCGATGACAATTTGTATTATGAGTTATGTGATTTGATATACCGAAGTTTGTTCGGAGTCCCGAATGAGATCACGAACGTGACGAGGAGTCTCGAAATGGTTGAGACATAAAAAATGATATATTGGACGATGTTATTCGGACACCGGATGAGTTCCGAGGAGTACCGGATGACTATCAAAGTGCCGAGGGGTTATCGGAATCCCCGAGGGAACTAATGGGCCACCATGGGCCTTATTGGAGAGAGAGGAGGGCCGCCAGGGCAGGCCGCCCCCCCCCTTAGCAGTCCGAATTGGACGAGGGAAGGGGGTGGCGCCCCCTTTCCTACTCCGTCTCCCTCTCCTTCCTTCCACCTCTCTTCCTTGTGGAGGAATCCTACTAGGACTAGTAGTCCTAGTAGGACTCCCTCTCCTTGTGCGCGCCCCTAGGGCCTGCCGGCCTCCCCCCTCCTTTATATACGGGGGCAGAGGGGCACCCTAGAACACACAAGTTAATCTTTTAGCCGTGTGCGGTGCCCCCTCCACAGTTACACACCTCAGTCATATCGTCGTAGTGCTTAGGCGAAGTCCTGCGCTGATAACTTCATCATCACCGTCGCCACGCCGTCGTGCTGACGGAACTCTCCCCCGGCCTCAACTGGATCAAGAGTTCGAGGGACGTCACCGAGCTGAACGTGTGCAGATCGCGGATGTGTCGTACGTTCGGTACTTGGATCGGTTGGATCGCGAAGACGTTCGACTACATCAACCGCGTTACTAAACGCTTCCGCTTTCGGTCTACGAGGGTACGTGGACACACTCTCCCCGCTCGTTGCTATGCATCTCCTGGATGGATCTTGCGTGATCGTAGGTAAATTTTTTGAAATATTGCGTTCCCTAGCAGATACAACACATAGACGGCGGTGGCGGTGGCAAGATGACGACTATATAATCTGGTTTCGGTGGTGGCGGGGAAAGCGATGGAGCCATCCGAAGTGGCATCGCGCGAAGCTGGGTGATGATGGTGGTGATGGCGTCTCTCTCCCTGGGACGGTTAAGCTGGGTGATGATGGAGGTGATAGCCTCCCTTGTTCTTTCTCTTTTGATCTTCGTTTGTTCTTCTTATTGAAGGGCAGCGATCCTTGAGACTCTAGGGACGAGTGAATCGACTGGGCAGCCCAAAGTTGCCGCGCTTTCAGACGAGGCTCCTCCCGGGTGCGTGGCGTTTCGGGTCCTCAAAAGCACCTGCTGGATTGCTTGCGTACCACGCTTTTGAATGGGTTTTCTTCGACATGGACTGCGATGCATCACCCCGACATCAAGTGTACACGGTGACGTGTTCGTGTGTGAACATTTCCTAGTAAGAAAAAGGCACGCCATGTGCCTTTGCGCGTAGATTGCTTTGGGGTGTGTGTGCATGCGTTGCTAGTCGATCCATTGCATAAAACCTAGCTAGGTTTGCACCTACAGATTGCTCAGGCGATCGATTGTTAGGATAATCACGAGTAAGTAACCCAGTCCAGTGCGGACTTGTAGCCTGAACCGAGTCGGTCGTGTATATAGGCATATACCTACGTGGCTCCCCTGTAATAACTCAGATCGAAACACACTCGTGTGCGAGAGTTTTCGTTGCACACGTGGTTGCGTAGCTATAAGGCTCTGTGCGTAGGTGCGTCTCCAGCTACGTATAGTCTGCTGACGGCCGTAAATTAGTCAAGCCGAGTTTCATCGGAAATAGTAGTACAGGTCTACAGGACAAGTTGACACCTGCGCCGACATCGATCATTGTACTACGTGCGTGTTGTTCAGAAGGCGTACGTACAAGCCAGTTGCTCTCAATGATCGTGGAAAAGTACTTCCGCGAGTCGCATCCTGAAATCGAGCCTGCGCCGACGTGTCTACTCTCGACAGGACCAACAGCACCCACATCCTCTCGACACTAGGTTCGTCGCGCAGGTGGAGGTAGCGCTCTCGTGGCCAGAAGCGGGACGAATCGACGATTCCGGCGCCTGCGGCTGCTGCAGGCTGCCGGCGGCGACGACCGGATCAGCGCCCTCCCCGACGATCTGCTCCTCCTCGTCCTGCGACGCGTCGACTCGCGCACGGCGCTCCGCACAGGGCTGCTATCCAGTCGCTGGGCCCGCCTCCCACGCGAGCTCCCTGCCCTCGACTTGAGGGTCGGCGACATACTACCGCGGCGCTACCGCCGATGGGTCCTCCTCCACAGCGACATTTATCACAAGGGAACTCATATACTGTACAGACTCGACGGCATAAAGGAGCAGCTCATGCCTAACATCAGGAGATACCAGCGCCGCGCCATGCGCGCCTTGTCCAGATCCGTCAATAGTCTCTTGGACGCCCAAGCTCACCGAAAAGTTGATAGGCTGAGGCTCGAGTTCTTCATCACCCACAACACAGCCTGCATGAACCGGCTAATTTCCAAGGCCATGGATGCTTGGGGGATCAGTGAACTCGAGGCTGTTGCCAAGCCAACTCACTGGCATCAAACAGTCCACACTTTTCCCAGCCATGGCCTCTGCCAAGATCCCCGCTCGTCGTCCCTGAGGAGCCTCAAGCTTGGAGGTTGCCTGCTCCCGCCGCTGCACGACTACAACGCGCTCTCTACGCTCGTCCTGCACGACATACCGGAGTTGTCCGGGGCAGCCTACGAGTGCATCTTCACCTCATGCACGCGGCTACTGGTGCTGCACCTCGACTCCTGCAGTTGCACTAAGGATAAGGTCGTGGTGGTGGATGCCCCCAGCTCAGAGATCAGAGAGCTCGTCGTCCACGAGTGCAAATTCTCGATGTGCCTCAGGGCACTTCCCAAACTCGAGAGCCTAGCCTCGATCGAGACCGGAGTGCACTTCGAATCAACTTCATTCCCCTGCCTCAGGCGATGGAACCTCGCACGTGACATCGGTGTCAGATTGGACGGATTGCGCCAATACTTTGCGCAGCACCTAGAACTGGATTTGTTTCTTGAATGCACCCCGGATATAAGCGACCTGATTATCCGCTTCACCGGACCTGACAGATGGATCGAGCCGTCTAGCTCCCCGTCGTCATTACTGTTGCCTAACCTCAGGCGGCTGCTGGTCGCCGATGTGCCTTCGTCCTGGGATGTGTCATGGCCCCGTCTTCTCCTTGAGGTGGCACCCTCCCTCGAGATCTTCCACATCCACATTGCCCCTTGCATGGAGGAGCCGGGCGATGAGATATCATGGCAGCCCGCAAAGCTTCGGCGGCATCACCTGAAGGAATTTGTAATGGCTGGTTTTGAGGGGACGGAAAGGCAGATTTACCTAGTCAAGTTTGTCATGGGAGTATGTACGGCATTGCGCCGTGTCGCCCTGTTCAAGAGTGGACATGCTCTGGATAAGGGGCACTGGGACTGGGAGATGGTGACGCAGCAAAGCACATGGAGTGAAGAAGAGAAGGGCTCGTTGCTGGAGCAGATCACGGATGGGGTTTCTTCCTCCACAGCTCCTGTTCAACTGAACTTCGGCTGATGCACTCGTGTTTGTTCATGTCTCGCAAAGCCCCTTGCATACACAATGATACCTGTGTAAATCTCTATTTTATTGGGTGTAATTATAATCTTTGTCACCCAAAAATAGTGTGTTAGATGGTGGTTTGGTTTTCTCAACGCTGCGTGCATTTCAATGGAACTATGGATAGTTTACTTGTTTTTTTACGGGATGGATAGTTTACTTGTTAAACTCACATTGTTTTTTTTCTCGAAAGCACGTCAAAGCGCGTGGCTTAATTTTATAGAAGAGAGCAAGACAATTTACAAGAGGTCTAGCAGGTGCAGGGCACTCCAAGACAAACACTCACCACCACTCCTACAAAACGACACGAGGCTATTCTCTCACAAAGCGTTGTAAACTACCTTCTCCTCGGGCCGCCAACTTTCAATCTCTAAGTTCATCAAGGATCTTCACCACAAGCTCTTGCGTGTCAGCCTGTTGCTCAGTTCTGTTGAACACCCTGGCATTCCTTTGCTTCCAAAGTGACCATGCCGTGCAGATAACCAGGGTGTCGAAACCACGTTTGTCTTCCTTCGCGAAGCCCGCTTGTTGTTGCATCCACCATTCCAGAAAAGAGTCCGTGCTCGAGGGGCAGGAGATCTGTATATGCAGCTTGTCGAAACAACCCATCCAAGTACCGCGCGCATAACCACATTGCACCAAGATGTGGTCCATGGTGTCTTCATCCTACAGACACGTGTAGCAGGCCGAGGTGTGATCTTGCAATCCATGTCGAGCACGACGATCCGCCGTCCACAGACGATGTTGTGAGGCGAGCCAAGCAAAGATCTTGCATTTGAGAGGGGCGAGACTTCTCCAAATGGCTGCGGCATGGGGGCAAACCGGCAGGCCCTCGTGGAGGCGATTGTAGGTAGACTTGGCAGAATAAGACATGGAAGTCGCGCATGGCCATAGAAAGTTGTCAGGCGGCTGATCATCCCGATGCACCGAGGCAATGGCATGTCTCAAGTGCATGAGTTGAAGGAGCGCCATGTGAGAGGAAACGAAGGGGACGTCCAGCGACCATCTCTCCTCATTCATTGCCCACTGCACAGTCCTGATGTTGATGCGGTGAGTTTCTATCAGCTCAAGAATGAGAGGCGCGATATCTTGCACAGAGTGGCCATGTATCGATCGATCCTTCCAGAACAACACTTTGTCTCCTCTGCCAACCTCGATGTGCACCAGGCAGTCAAAGACGGCTCTTGCCTCTTGATCGATCATCATTCCTAGCCCTTGCCAAGGCCGTTCAGGCTCGGTGCGTCTCAGCCATTCCCACCTCAGTCGCAAGGTCAGCGCCTGAGCTTTCAGATTCTTGACGCCAAGACCTCCGTACTTCACCGGACGACAAATTCTATCCCAAGTGATCAAGCACTGCCCACCATTGACCTTGTCTTTTTCGGCCCAGAAAAAAGACCGCATCCAGCTATTAATATCTTCAGGAACCCATGCAGGGGGCTGCAGCACCAGGAGCTGGTGGATCGGCCGAGCGGACCAGTCTGCCCGCTCTCTGAACGAACCCTCTATGCCATGCGGGCATACATTTCCTCACCATATCCAGTAGAGGCTGCCAATCTTGCTTCGTAAGTTGCTTGATAGCCAGCTGCAGGCCCAGATATCGACACGGGAACTCCGCAAGCTTGCATTGCAGAAGCTCAACAACTCGCTCTTTGTCCTCTTGATCACCATGAATGAGAGTGGCAGTGGATTTCAAGTAGCTGACCTTAAGCCCTGATGCCTCTCCGAATATATCCAGCGCGTGCTTTATGAGGCTAAGGTCGGTGATTGTCGGATGCACGAACAGCGCAACATCATTAGCATAAATGGACACCCTTTGCCAAGCTGAGATTCCTCTGTAAGCAGATAACACTCTCTGTTCCAGCGGCTTGCCGATGATCGTGGTCAGAGCATCCATGGCAATCACGAATAAAAGTGGCGAGACAGGGTCACCTGGACAAAGACCACAAGCATGCGCAATGCTTCTTCCCAGCACACCATTCACCAGGATCTTAGTAGTTGCTGATTGGAGCAAGATCGAGACCCACAAGATCCACTTATTGCCAAACCCTTTTGCTCTCAGAACCTCAAAGAGAAAAGGCCAGGAGAGTGAATCAAACGCTCTCGAGATGTCAAGTTTTAGGAAGACCCCTTTGCATCTGCTCACAGAAATCTTCCTGGCCACTTGCCGAACCAAGAGGAAGTTATCATGTAAGTTTCTGCCTTTGATGAAAGCTGACTGGTTGATGGTGACCAAGTCCTTCATGCTCGGGCGCACTCTAGTTGTTAGTAGCTTCGCGGAAATTTTGGCCATACTATGTGGCAAGCTAATAGGACGATAGCACTACAAAAAAAACCACATCCGTGGCATTTTGGGCCGAACGAATTTTTTTCTGTCATACTTATGACACTTCTATGACGATAATTGTGATAAAATCTGGTATCATCATAGATGTGGTGGGCTCCTACTTCTATGACAAAAAATCATGACAGAAAATAGGCTTTTCGTCCTGGGCGGGCCGGAGACGCAGCTGCATGACATTCTTTGGGCCGTGCATGACGGAAAAAACCGTGGTAGAAACGAGGGCGAGGAAAATACCGGGGTGTTCCCGGTTATGGTGGGTGGTCGGGGCCGAGCGATGCGCGTTTCTCTCGTACACGCACGCGCGTGGGTGCGAGGCGTTGGGATCTAACTAAACCCGAGCGAGGCGTTGGGCTCTAACTGAACCCGAGCGATTGCACTACAGGCTACGCGTTACTGAACCCGAGCGATTGATCGATGGCTGTTAACTGAACCCGATCGAGCGATTCCTTCGCTACTGCTGCTAACTGTAGCCGATCGATGCTGCCTCTGGATGAACAGTGAGCGTTGCTGGGGGGTTTGGATGAACAGTTCCCGGTGGGGGTGGATGAACAGGACCCCGTGGTGTTGCCTCTGGATGAACAGGACCCCGATCGAGCGAGTCGGTTGGGGCTGGATGAACAGGACCCCGTGGAGGGCTGGATGAACAGGACCACCCCGTGGAGGGCTGGATGAATAGTAGACGGTGGAGGGCTGGATGAACAGTAGCCCGTGGAGGGGTGGTTGAACAGGAGCACGTGGAGAGGGCTGGTTGAACAGTAGCCGGTGGAGTAGCGCGCGGTGGAGGCTGGATGAACAGGAGCCCGTGGATGAACAGTCGCAGGTGGAGGCTGGAGGAGGTCGACGGTGGATGAACAGTAGCCCGTGGAGGCTGGAGGGGGTCGACGGTGGAGATGAACAGTATCCCGTGGAGTCCCGTTTTGCGGTACGCCACACCCCTCTCGATGAACAGGACCCCCGTTTCGACCGTAGCGCTCCAACACAAGTCCGTTTCCTCCGTTTTGCGGTACGCCACACCCCTCCCGATCAACAGGACCCTTGTTTCGACCGTAGGAGGTCCGTTTCCTC
This sequence comes from Aegilops tauschii subsp. strangulata, assembly GCF_002575655.3. Classification (NCBI taxonomy): domain Eukaryota; kingdom Viridiplantae; phylum Streptophyta; class Magnoliopsida; order Poales; family Poaceae; genus Aegilops; species Aegilops tauschii. Next base: position 348,622,563 of record NC_053037.3, read on the forward strand.
CTTTTTGCGGTACACCAGACCCCTCCCGATGAACAGGATCCCGTTTCGACCGTGGTCGGTCGAACACAAGGCCGTTTCCTCCGTTCTGCGGTACGCCAGGCCTCGTTTCCATCGGCTGTTCCGTCCAAGCCCTCCCGATGAACACGACGACGCATTCCGTTCCGACCCAGCCGGTTGGCTCCCCATGAACACGAGACGACGCTGTTTCTCCGTTCTGACCCAGCCATGTACATGAGCCCTGGCCGTACGTACGCGCGAGTAGGCGTTCGAGAACCCGCCCGTATGTACGTACGTGGCCGTATTTACTTTCTTGCACCCTGGCTGATGTACGTACGTGTACATGCTACGTGCGCGCCTCTACATCGACCAGTATGTACGTACACGTTCGTGACAAGAATGGCAACGCTACGGACGCTTCGACCAGGTGGGTCCCGACTGTCAGGCACTTCCTTGCGTGTGAAGATGTAGCTGGTGGGTCCTAGCAGTCAGGGGGCGAATTGTTTTTTTGCCCGGACACACTTCCTTGCGTGCGAAGTTGTAGCTGGTGGGTCCCAACAGTCAGGGGAAACATTTTTTTTACGAAATACGGTGGCCCGTCCGTTGGGTCCCCGCTGTCAGGTGGAGGAATAATTATTTTGCGTGTAATAAGGAGGCACTTCCTTGCTGCGGCCTTGGACCCAGCTGTCAGCCTCTCCACGTACAGTCCACGTCCGATGGAAGCCGTTCCCTGACCACGTTGACCATGCCGCGCCGAGAGCACCAGGGCGGTGGACGACGGCGAGGCCTAGGAATGGGACGACACGGAGCCGGGGAAGACGCAACAGTGGATGCCCACGCGTAGAGGAGTATGAAGGTTCACTGGTTCGCTGCGGTGTGAGGCTGCCGTCGCCGCAGAATAACAGGGGTGTGGGTGAGTAGAGGGATGGCCTGGCCAGCGGTGGGAGTAGTAGGGGGCGGTGAGGCCTCCGTCGCATCTCAGCTGGCCACGGGAGGCAGGAGCACGAGGCACGACCGGCGTTGGTTTGGGCGGCTGGAGTAAGAAGACCAGAGGTTGAAGAAGCACTATGGCCGTTGGATGGACATCGTACGGTCAGTGGAGCTAGAATCATGCACATTGACTAAGTTGACAAAGCCCTCCGTCCCCGTCAACTTAGTAGGCCCACAAGTCAGCCTGCCACTATACTGGGTCCCAGCTAGCAGGGGGAGTATTCATTTTTTTTGTGCGTAATAAGGAGGCACTTCCTTGCGTGCAAAGATATAGCTGGTGGGTCCGAGCTGTCAGCGGCGGTAACATTTTTTTCGCAAAAAACAGAGGCCCTTTCGGTGGGTCCCAGATGTCAGGTGGAGGAATCATTATTTTGCGCGTAATAAGGAGGCATTTCCTTGCGTGCGGCCGTGGACCCAGCTTTTAGCCTCTCCACGTACAGTCCACTTCAGATGCATGTCGGTCGTTGACCACGTTGACCAGGCCGCACCAAGAGCACCGGGGCGGTGGACGACGGCGAGGCCTAGGAAGGGAACGACATGAAGGCACGGAAGACTCGGCAGTTGTTTCCCACGTGGAGGGGAGTACGACTGTACGAGGGTATACTGGTTTGTCTGCCGTCGCCGGAGAATAACATCAGGTGTGGGTGAGTAGAGGGATGGCTAGACCAGCGATGAGAGTACGATGGGGCGGTGAGGCCTGCGCGGCAGCACAGCCGGCCGCTGGGAGGAGGGAGCAGGCAGTCCCGCCGGCGCTTGTTTGAGCGGCTGGAACAGGAAGAGCAGAGATTGAAGAAGCACGACGGCCGTTGGATGGACATCCAACAGTCACTGCTTGTGCATCAACCTTTTTTCTAGGAAAGCCTCAAATCTGTGGAAAACAGCATACAACCCATCTGCCATTATTTCTAATAATTTACAGCCCATTTGCTAATTCTTAAAGTTTTTTTGGAGCCCATATTCTTTTTGTTAGCATTACAGCCCATATTGTGGCCACGGTTAAAAAATTATACGAAATTTTGCATATTTCGGTGCGGTCCGAACTGTTTTTAATCCCGAAATTTCGAGTCACATTCAAACTGATTTTAAAAATAAATGTATATCAATATAAAATCCAACAAATTGTCCACGCATAAAAATTAATGCAATTTAAAATCTCAAAATGAAAAAAATAAATTTGAAACTAATTACCGGTTTGATGTGTTTTAAAAATGTACAGCCTATTTCTCATTACTGATAGGCCATTTTCTCGGCCAGCCGAATGAAGTTCTCCTCGTCTTGAAAGATTTGCAGCCCAACAGGCCTGACAAAGCGACTTACTTGGCAAATCACAAAAAACTGGGCTAGCCATTTTTAGAAAGAATAAAAAACTACTGGGCTGGTCTGTGGTAAACATAAAATAGAAGGCTGTCTAGATAGGCCAGAGTGCCCCGCACAGCCTAGTTGACACCCTGCTTCTGTCTCAAAAACAAATTATATAAATGCCACTCCAATTATGGCGATTCATAAAAATGCCCGCAATTTTCAAACTTTGAAAAATGCCACTGCAATTTTTGCAAACTTTGGAAAACGTCACTGCAATTTGCAAACTTTGAAAAACGCCACTCCAGACTTCGAAAAATGCCACTGGAAATGGCATGAAATGGCATTTTTCAAAGTCTGGAAATTGCAGTGGCATTTCTCAGAAACACCATATTTGGAGTGGCATTTATCAAATTAACCCAAAACAAAAATAACTGGGCGAGCTGCTGGGTCCCTGGTGTCAGCCGCTCGTTGTGCAATTCTCTCGTTTATTGACTACATTGACATTGGCATGGGACCCAGATGTCAGAAATCCATTAGGAGGAGCCGTTTTTTTATTGGCTTGAAATAAGGAGGCACTTGCTTGCATACTGCCATGACCTTGGCGGGTCCCTGCTGTCATCCTCTCCACGTACAATCATCTCCTGATTGTGTACGCGTCAACTTGGTAGGCCCACAAGTCAGTCTCTAAACCCGTGGAGGACAAATACAACCCATTTAAAGAAATAACATCCCATTCCATAAATTCAAACGGAAAGTTCAACATTTAGAGCAAAGTAACAGGTCTGATCCACATATAGAGTACCGAACTTCCACGTTGACAACCATCATAGCCAAGTTAACTATCTACTCCCACTAATACTCTAGTAGCGTACAAGTACTAACTTACTCTTAGCTAACTAGACGATGCCGGCCGCCATCTGTGGTACACGCTAAACGCCGGCACCGGCGTCCTCTGCCTCGCCTCGGACTTGCCAGAGGTGCGATAGGGCGCGTTGCTCGCGCGCGTTGGCCCTTTCCATGCCGACGTGGTCCACCGAAGCTTCGGCTTCTAAGCGGGAAACCCACTTGACGAGCTGGTAGTAAAAATCGGCGTCGCGAACGCGTGCGTGCCCGACAGCCTCCAGGGCTATTTGCCGGGCGCCGGCCTCCACGTAGTCGGCCCAGTTGCGGGCGCTCTGCTCACGAGTCAGAGCGTCGGTGCGCTGCTGCTCCATGTCCCGCTGGCGGTGCAAATCGGCAATACGCTGCTCCTCCGCCAAGCGGTCGCGCTCCAACAACTCCTGCTCCTCCGCCAGGCGGTCGCGCTCCAACAAGTCCTCGATCTCTGCATTGCCATCTAAAGACTGATAGAATGCCTCCTCCCTCCGTCTGCCTTCCGGTGAAAAACCGAACACTAGTTCCGGCGGTGACCGCCTCCGGCCTCGGCTATCGCGGACGGGCGGGGGCATGGCGGACGTCGCGAAAGCGAGGATAAGTGGTGAGCGACGACGGGCCGGTGGGGGCTTATGAGGATAGGGCGAGTTGGGTCACGGTGACACTGGAGAAGGCCGGGAAACAATACTTATAGGCTGAAGGTAGCGCGACGGTCATCGGAATTCCATGCATAATTAAGCAGGCATGGATTAGCGCGCCAGCTTGCCGTGGAAAACTAGAGAAACTGAAATTATGATTGTGCTGTCCCGTCCCGTCCGTGCTGTGTCGCACGCCGGCATGACGGTCAAACGAGTGCACACGAATCATCTCCCTCCTTGTCAATAATGATTCCACGGATTTAAAAGGCCCGCAACAATTAAAGCGCATCTTTTTCGCATCAGTTAGCTGCCTTAATTACGGCCGGCTGCATGCAGGCACTCAAAATCGCTCGCAGCCAGTACGCGGAGTAGCATGCAACGAGTCGCAGCCGAGGGCATTAGTTGATGAACTTTAGCTGGGAGATAAGGCATTTGCGAACATTTTCGCTGGCGGTTTCTTCAGATTCGCATGGCATTTTCTTCAGAGCATCTTGTCAGTTTCTTCAGAGGTAGGCATTTTTATTCAAAAAACTGCCACTTCGGATCTTGCGTCGCAACTAAAACTGCCAGGAGCGCATTAGTAGGCTAGCTAGTGATGGATCAGTAACTTGTAAACACTGAGCGGACAGAAATAAGGAGCTGTTAATGCATCTCAATGATTCACAGATCATATACAAATATGTAGCTCCAAAAGCAAAGATCAGCCACTTCGGATCTTGCGTCGCAACTAAAACGAACTAGTACGATTCCCATACATAATATCAACATGTTAATGCATCTCAATGATTCACAGATCATATACAAATATGTAGCTCCAAAAGAAAAGATCTAGAAAAAACATCTATTCTGCCTACTAACATGGATGCTTCTCTTGGCCAACATTCAGTACAGACTGAAAGACAAATTTGTTTGTGAAGTCTACAATTTCTCTTGCAAACGTAAGTGGTTTCACCAACAGCTGGAACCATGAGAATGAACCACACATGATGGAGGAACATCCACTGCAATATGATTTGGTCTTCTCTCGATCACACGACGAGACTATTTTCGGAATACAAACTTTAACTTAGGCAAAATGATGCCCATTGTATAATCAGACCAAAGCAATGAAGCACCTAGTGTTGGCCAATAAATAGTACAGTACTACTTTTCTGCAGTCCATGAAGTGACTGTCCAATCTTTCTGTGTCTATTTTCAAATGGCACTGCATGCAGTGACTATACTATTCTCTTATGCAGTTCAACCAAAATTGTAGTCACTTTGTGTGTTTGCCAAATAGCAACGGGCAGACATCTCTGTCTGCACAAATATCAAGCAGCTAGTAAACATGTCTCTTCCGCTTAGCATCTGTCATGATTTGCACTGGACAATTTGATACAGTCATGTTTTGCCCTGGACAATTTCATACTGAATTGATTTGCTGGTTTAGAGCAGAAATATAGCGCCTATTCTTCATTAGACCAAGGATATCCATGTTCGCAGTGATGGAAGAGGTGAAATCGATACAACCAAAATTGAGCATCCAATCATTGAATCCTGTCCTGCACCTCCAATGTAGGTCCACCCTGCCAATAAATTCACATGCAAACCACTAGTATTACTATCTAATGACAATACAAAAAGAGTAGCAAGATAGTAGCAAACCATGTACCTTCGTAATGAACAGCTCATAGTGCCACCAATTGGATATAAAGGTTTGGAAGAAAACATGCTCCTAATGTTGAACCAGTTGGACTTTTTGTCCAGTTCCACTAAAATCGAGCATCCCTGTTTGCATAGATATTGAAAGTGTGATTACTATAAAAGTAGCACTAGTTGAAGCATAGACTCACAAATATAAGCATTCCAATTTCTTAATGGGAAAAGGTAGCAAGACTGTTTCTAACCACTTGTTTGAAGGAATAAATAAGGCAACAACGGCTGATGTCAGAAAGGCATATATAGTTCTTCCTGAAAGAATGATCGATTCCTGACCTTTCCTCTTCTTTTAAGCATATTTTGTGCAGTTCAACTAAAATAAAATGCCATCACCGCCTTGACAATTCAGTGACACTGTACAAAAGGAAATAACTTAAAATTACATCATGATGTCAGGTATGTAGTCGACAGGCATTAGAGACAAACTTACAGACCTCCTCCGATAACATAATGAACATTAATTTTAACAAAGGTGTGAATAGCTTTACCGGGATAATTTGAGTGAACTCTACACCCTCTGTTCCTTAATATAAGACGTTTTCGCGGTTCAATTTAAAGTACCCAAGCGTCTAGTATTTAGAAAAACAGGTAGTAGTTTTCTTGAGCACATATCTGGGAAAGCTTGCCACACTTTATTTACGTCCATACGCTAATGCAACACCATTCAAAATTTCGAATACTACAAATATACACTAATCCAGTGGCTAGTGCAACAGTAGAGTAGTTATTTTATTACAAGGTACAGTACAATGGTTTTACTGAACAGATTTCAATAAACTCTAGCACTGGAAGATTTCTATAAGAATTTACAAAATGTAAAGGAAACACATTTCAGCATTGGTATACTAGCTGTGCATGAGCATTAAACCAAATACAAAAGTCTGAAGGTAACTAGCATTATTAACTAATGACAGTATAAAAAATTTGCAAACCATGTACCTCCAAGGTAAATATCATTTCAACCAAGAGACACGAGACTCGTTCCTTAGCTACTGATTTTCCCCTTTTCAACCTAGATTCGGGTTCGATGCCTACTCTCTTGGACAGTACAGTCTCCCTTCCTTTCCTTATTCAACCCAGACATGGATTAGTCTGTATGAAGTAGGGTTTCCTTTAATAGTGCAAATTAATATTTTTGTCTGCGTGACCAGCAGAGCAGAGGATAGCAAATTTGGAAGATGGTGGAGTGGAAAAAGATCCACATGCAGCGACGTGGCAGATGGGGCAACAGAACAAGGGTATGGTTCTAAAAGAGGTAGCATACCTGAGGGTCGGCGGGAAGTGGCTTCGCTCGTGGTCGTCGTCCTCCGCACGCACTACGGCAGCGAGCTTGGGGACAGAGGCCATCCCGCGCGGGCGCTAGGTCTGAGAGGACGGCCTTGTCGTCAGTGCGTGACCTCGCTCGCCGACGACGAGTGCGTCAACATTGCACGTACTTTTCTTCCCCGGCGGATCTGCGACCACCGATGAGGAGGGAGAGAGAGGCCGTCTTTTTTAGATCTGGAGAGAGGGTGATAGTGTGAGAAGCAAGTGGGCAGCCCTTAGCAAGAAAGCTCTGAAGCACCAGCCTATATATCTTTTTTATACTACTAGTACTAGAGGTGGAGTAGTGGTAGAGTGGTTTATATTTTCTCTGCAAACAGTACCAGTTAGTCATGCTTCAAAACTGAACGGCACGCCATTAAAAAATAAAGGTCGATAACTAATGCGGCACCTCGGGCCAATGCGGCCAGATCGCATTTTGCACGAGAAATTACACACCATGTTTCGTTGACATGTGGTCCCGTTCCAACATGTCAGTGAGACGGCGACGAGTCCTTTTGTACAATTTCCGAAAGGACGTGTAGGCCGGGGCGCCTCTTCATGTACCGTGGCAAACTGGCAACCGTCCATCGAGTCTTCGCCTTTCCCTCTCGATTTGGAACTGCTGTCGCATGCTCTTCCTCCCTCCTCCATTTGCCTTCACCCTTCCTTCTGCCATTGTTCGATCGCCTTCTCCATGGAGGGAACAAGCTGGAAATGACCCCGTTATTCTTGCCCCGATCTGAAAGATGACGTGGTGGGGGAACTCATTGATCGATGCGACGTCATCACCTCGGCTAGCATGGCAGGTTCATTCAAGACCATTCTCGACTCAACTAATAACATCATTACAAGGAACCCAAGGGTCCAGGAGCAGTTTGATCTCCCTTATCTTCTTCGCTATAAGCCTGTTCGCATGGGCGCGGACGACGGAGGCCTCTCCTTGTGCAAGTTGACGCCGCGTGATAACGATACGTGTGATGTCAAGATGCCATCGCTTCAGGGTAAGGTCTCGGCTGGCACAAATGGAGATTGGGTTGTTTATATTGGGTACAATTGCGAGTGGGAACTTGTGAATGTGTACACTCGTCAGCAGATTCCACTTCCAAAAAGCTCCGAGTGCCCTGAGGTTGAGCACACAAATGATCTACGTACGTTCAAATACGATCATGGCGACTGTCGTCTACGGAAGATAGCAATTTCTCGAGTTCCCAACAGCTCTTGGAATTACGAGAACTATCAAGTTGCTATCTTCGACAAGCTTGTTGCCGTCGTTACTGATTCCACGGTTCGTCCATGGATATTGCTCAAAAATCAGTTTCTGTACACGGATGAGTACTGTGATGCAATTGAATACGAGGATCTTGTGTTTGCTGCCACCACTCGTGGCACTGTTTTTGCATGGGATCCTCGTAGTTTCGGTACGTTTGTCTTCCACCGTAATTATAATTGTTTCACCCACATGCATGCGGGTTAGCAAGTTTCCCTTTACTAATTAACCTTCTTCTTGTGTTTCCAAGATCCTGTGAACATTCCACCACCTAAACTTGAAAAAATTTATAACCAAGGGGGAGATGACGATGGTGATGATCACGAGCAGAACTTATATACTCAGTGGCGCCTGGCAACTAATTCCGATGGATCACCTCTTCTTGTCTGTATACAGTGCACTATGATTGTTACTACTGAGGTAGCAGGTGTTGTCTCCCATGGTCACCCTCTCCGGACCTATTCCAACACCCGTTGCAGGGTATTCGGGATGGATACTAGTGTGCTAGCGCCAACACCTTCTCCCTGGTATAGTATTGGTAGTCTTGGAGCAAACTCGCTCTTCCTTGGACCAAACTATCCAGTGATGGTTAAAGGCGATCCAGCTGCTGTTGACACAACGTTACTACCATTTATGAGAAGCAACTATATCTATACCTCGGACATTGCGGTGGTTCCCTACCCCGCTCCTGATATATGCCGCTTCAGCCTGGATGATCAGTCTTGCGTTGCTCTCGATATTGACAATAGCTGGCCCTTCCCAGAGCACCTATGGTTCAAAGCAAGCGTTTCCAACACCAAGGATTGGTTGAGTTGACGTTCATTTCATTGCTTGTTATTTGTTGTGTGATGAAAACTTTAGTATTTACTAGAATGTTTTGTTGGAAATAATCTATAATCCAACATGTATCATCGTTGTCGTTGTGTGTTGATGACTTATTGTATGTAATGAATGGTACATTTGCAAATGCGTGTCATAAACTCAATTTATGAATGGTTTTCGAGTCACTTCTTGGAGTGTGAGTACCGTAGTAGTATAGCCAGCATCCGGTTAGTATATGAAGTTGCCACATCACATAGAGCCAACCTAAAATTGGAGTACCAGATCTGAGATGCCACGTGTACCAGATGAATGACTCCAAGTTCGACCACCGTGATGCTAGCTGTGAGCCAAGGAACACTGTTAGAGAGACCCCCCATAATTTTCCTACATTGGTCGTTTGATTCATAGGATAGAATGCTATAGGATTTTTTTCCTATGTAATCATGTTTTAATTGGCAATCTAGCATCCACTCCAACTTTTGTTTCACTTCCTTTGATCCTACAAAGAGAGTACTTGCTCTAAATGATGTGCCACTGCAAGAGCCGCCTATATTAATTAACCATGCTCTAAAAAGGTGGACCAGCTTTGGCTGTAGTAGTACTATACTAGGTTAGTAGGTGACCTTGCGCTTGGTTCTTCTCCTCTTCTGGAAGTCGAACAATAATGATGGTACTGTACTACTTCTGGCAATCTGACACCAAATGAACTGCTGCACGTCCACCGCTTGTAAGCAAAAGTTTCTCCTCGTGCTTCGAGCCACCGCGCACGCGTTGGCGAGGGAGAAGGCGTAGTAAGCAAGCTTCTCGTCGTTCTGCGAGTTGACGGGACACATCAAAGTTACGTATTTATTAGTACTCTCTTCAAAAAGGGCCGGCCATGTCCATGGCTACCATCCCGTGCTCTATCATTGAGTACGTGCACTATTCACGTGCCATCGAGGAGAAAAAATATTGCGTGGTACTAGGTGCCATCGAAGTGCACGACTCACTTACGCACTGCATATCTCCATTTTCTTGCATGACACGCCACCTTGATGCTAGATGTCCCGCGTGTCATGGAGGCATATAGTATGATTTTGTAAAATGGAGGCACATAGATGTCCCGCGTGTCGGCAACAGGATGAACAAAGCTCATGTCTTACACGAAAGAGTGAAAAACATAGATTCCCGACGACCGAGAAGGAGCTACAAACCTCGGGGTGGAGCATCTGCACTCATAATATTTTATATTATTCAGCGATATAAAATCAACCAAATCTCTCCACGTTCCTATACCATTTTATAGTATGAGAATAACTTTGAACGTAAGCCATTGATTCGCTCTATCCAATGGTCATAGTTGGAAAATCCAAACAAAACCAAGCATTGGATCAACTCTTTTTTCGAGATCAACTCTTTTAGCACTTATATTGTTGCCGCCTGCCCACCTATATATCCGCTCACGTGTGATGACCACAGGAGCTACCCACTCAGATTGTATGTTAAAAAAAATAAAGGTCGATAACTAATGCGGCACCTCGGGCCAACGCGGCCAGATCGCATTTTGCACGAGAAATTAAACACCATGTTTCGTTGACATGTGGTCCCGTTCCAACATGTCAGTGAGACAACGGCGAGTCCTTTTGTACAATTTCTGAAAGGACGTGTAGGCCGGGGCGCCTCTTCGTGTACCGAGGCAAACTGGCAACCGTCCACCGACTCTTCGCCTTTCCCTCTCGATTTGGAACTGCTGTCGCACGCTCTTCCTCCCTCCTCCATTTGCCTTCACCCTTCCTTCTCCCATTGTTCGATCGTCTTCTCCATGGAGGGAACAAGCTGGAAAGGACCCCGTTATTCTTGCCCCGATCTGAAAGATGACGTGGTGGGGGAACTCATTGATCGGTGCGACATCATCACCTCAGCTAGCATGGCAGGTTCGTTCAAGACCATTCTCGACTCAACTAATAACATCATTACAAGGAACCCAAGGGTCCAGGAGCAGTTTGATCTCCCTTATCTTCTTCGCTATAAGCCTGTTCGCATGGGCGCGGACGACGGAGGCCTCGCCTTGTGCAAGTTGATGCCGCTTGATAACGATACGTGTGATGTCAAGATGCCATCGCTTCAGGGTAAGGCCCGGGCTGGCTCAAATGGAGATTGGGTTGTTTATATTGGGTACAATTGCGAGTGGGAACTTGTGAATGTGTACACTCGTCAGCGGATTCCACTTCCAAAAATCTCCGAGTGCCCTGAGGTTGAGCACACATATGATCTACGTACGTTCAAATATGATCATGGTGACTGTCGTCTATGGAAGATAGCAATTTCTCGAGTTCCCAACCGCTCTTGGAATTACAAGAACTATCAAGTTGTTGCTATCTTTGACAAGCTTGTTGCCGTCCTTCGTGGTTCGACTGGATGGATATTGCTCAAAAATCAGTTTCTATACACGGATGTGTACTGTGATGCAATTGAATACGAGGGTCTTGTGTTTGCTGCCACCACTCGTGGCACTGTTTTTGCATGGGATCCTCATAGTTTCGGTACGTTTGTCTTCCACCGTAATTATAATTGTTTCATCCACATGCATGCGAGTTAGCAAGTTTCCCTTCTCTACTAATTAACCTTCTTCTTGTGTTTCCAAGGTCCTGTGAACATTCCACCACCTATACTTGAAAATTTTTATAACCAAGGGGGAGATGACGATGGTGATGATCACGAGCATGAGGACGAGCAGGGCCCATTTATTCACTGGCGGCTGGCAACTAATTCCAATGGATCACTACTTCTTGTCTGTATACAACCCACTGCTGATGTTACTACTGAGGGAGCAGCTGTTGTCTCCCATGGTCGCACTCTCTGGACCTATTCCAACACCCGTTGCATGGTATTCGGGATGGATACTAGTGTGCTAGCGCCAACTCATTCTCCCTGGTACAGTATTGATAGTCTTGGAGCAAACTCGCTCTTCCTTGGACAAAACTATCCAATGATGGTGAAAGGCGATCCAACTGCCGTTGACACAACGTTACTACCATTTATGAGAAGCAACTGTATCTATACGTCCGACATTGCGGTGGTTCCCTACCCTGGTCGTGATATAGTAGGCCGCTTCAGCCTGGATGATCAGTCCTGCGTTGGTCTCGAGATTGACAGTAGCTAGCTCTTCCCAGAGAATCGCTTGTGGTTCAAAGCAAGCGTTTCCAACGCCGAGGATTGGTTGAGTTGAAGTTCATTTCATTGCTTGTTATTTGTTGTGTGATGAAAACTTTAGTATTTATAATGTATCCTCGTAGTCGTTGTGGGTTGATGACCTGTGATAAACTTACTAAATTTATGAATGGCGTTTGAGTCGCTTCTCTGAGTGGGTGCTGCGACGAGGCAAAAAATATTTTTCGAATACATAATTGTACGTGCATTGCAACAGGTTATCAGATGAGGACAATCAACAATAGTACACTATTTGTACTAGCTTCACATGCTGCACTATCTCTACGTCTATGTACGTAATACAACAAGTTTTAAACTTGAGACCAGCCACCCATCCTCACAAAGAACACTTTTTAACCTAGCACAGACTCCAGGAAATTTGGCCACAGTGTGAGGTGGGCCATATGTTAATGTGTTCGCTGTACGTAACCAGCACCTCGAATCCTCGATACTACTACTATAAGTAGTAGGAGTAGTAGGGTGGCATGGGCCAGAACAAGCATTCATGTCCAGGAGTACGACACACACCACCAGCACGACTTCCATCTGACACCATATTTCTTGGTGTCCGTGCTACAACAATCTCTTCAACCTCGTCGTTTCTCTAACTCAGCCATCGTGCGGCGGGCAAGGTGGGGGTTTGCCGATAGTCGGTTTCCTCAACTGCGGTCCCACTTGTAAGGCCAACTCCAACGCATGACCCCAAACGGACCTCCGTTTTGCCCGGATTCTGTCTGTTTGGGTATGGCAATGGGGTCGTGTCCGGGCCATTTCTCGGATGCGGTGGCCGTGCGCCGAACGCGCGGACGCATCCCAGCCGCGTACATTTTTCTTTGCAAACACATATCTTTTTTTCATCATTGATTTTTTGGTACATGGAAATACATCACCAAAATTTTGACTCGAAAAGCAAGACCAAAGAAAACAAGAACCACAAGAATACATTTTAGAAGATATCCAACTTCCATAACTGCTCCTGTAAGTTGGATTAGTGCCTTCTCGATGCATTCATTGTTGATCTGCGGAGGCTCGATTTTGCATGCTTCTTTCTTCTTCGAGTGTAAAGAAGTAGACGTGTCTAGCCTCTATTCTATCAACAAGTGCACTAGTCTCATCTCTAGCCTCTATGCTAGCTAAAAGTGCTAGAACATCTACTAAATTGCGCTCTATCAATATATCGTTGTACTCTTCTTCCCAATACCAAAACTTGCATCCATTCTACACAATAAAATTTTAAGTTAGCACAACTAGTCTAATCCGAGAGCACAACCAAAGATTTGGTCGAGTTCTTCCTCCTTTTGCCGACACGTGGAACATCCAACATCCAGGTCGTGTCATGCAAGAAAATAGAGTGGTAGTTGAAGCCACGTGATGTTCATCTTAGGTTAAACTGTAAATAGAATCTTACTACTCTTGAGTAACTCCAAAATCGGCCACCGAAGATCTTTATTGGATGATTTTTTCATCACCAGCACGTCGAGGTGAAAGATGTGCAGGTTCAGTGGGTCTTCTTGCATTTTCACTGACATGTGGGACCGCATATGAGCAAACAGACGATGGGCTCCGCGCGTCTGCTGGCTGGCTAAGAAGAGAGATAGAGGAGGGCTGAGCACGGACTCCAGGAAATTTGTTCTACGTAACCAGCACCTCGATATAGTGGGGTGGCATGGGCCATCACTAGCATTCATGTCTAGCAGTACGGCACACGCCACCCACACGAGTCCCATCCGACACCAATTTTCTTGGAGTCCGTGCTACAGCCATCTCTTCTCCCTCCTGTTTTCACAGCCATCGCACGGTGGACGGGCTGGGGGTTTGTCGATAGTCGGTTTGCTCAACTGCGGTCCCACTTGTAAGTGAAAATGCAACACAGCACGCATTCCCCCTTGAGCGGCGTGCCGGACCAACCGTGTGGGGGTGCGACGCGAACACGGCAGGCTTTTCCTTTTGAACTTGTAACTTGTAAAATTTGGTTCTGCTCCATGGCGCGACCGATAGATAGAAATAACGATTTTCCCTAGAGTAATGAGCAGTTTGGTTCTGGCACGGTTCATGCATGGAGTACGTAGGAAAATTATGAAGTTGATGCGAAAGGTAAGATAATTACTAGTAGTACCATATACTACTACATGGATTTGACGGAAAGATAAAGATACATATGGATCCATCAATGACATCCTCACGCCCTAGTGCACCGGGTCACCAACCGACGTGTGAGGAGCAGCGGCGTTGGCGGCAAGCTCAACGTGCTTCTGAACAATGCCGTCCAAGGTTGCCCTGCGGTCCAAGAAGGCCAGCGTCCTATCGTCCTCCTCTTGCATGTAGTAGTCCTTGTGGAAGATTTGCGCGTAGACGTGGGTGATTATGTCGATGGTGTCTTGCTGCGCTAGGCGCTGCGTGGCGAGCGCGACCTCAAGGTGAACATTCTCCGGTGTGACGGCGGGCAGCCGCAGGGCCACCAGTGCGTCGAAGAGGTTGTCACCATAGAGGCCGTTGAGGGTGGCAGGCATCATAGAGCCTGGACGCGTGGGCTGGAGGCGTACGTCAAGGTCGTCCACGAGCTTCTTGACGACGGTGAACTTGTCAAGGAAGCCGACGAGGACCTCGTCGAACAAGGAGACGAAGTTGTCGTCCAAGCGGCCCCTCGCCCTGGCGGCCTCAAGCACTACCTGGAGACGTTCCTCGGTGCCGGGTCGCAGGCCGGCATCGTGGACCATCTGGCACAGCCGGCTGATGCTCGCGCTCATCGCCTCCATGGGTCTAGCTTCTAGTCAACTGATCTTGCGTTTGGAGTGATCACTCTTGCCCGTGGGTGCGTAGGATTTCGTAGATTGGACTGGCGGGAGCCTTTATATGAGAAGTGCAGACTGCGTTGAATTCATGTGCGTGTTGGCCATCTACTCCTCGCCCCTCTATTACACCTGCCTTTGGCTGTATGACAGGTTGGCCAGCCACCGTTGGGCCCACGTGTCATACACCCAAAGGCAGGTGCAGTAAGTCAATGAAGCTGCGTCCCCCTCCGTGCCCGTGCATGCTTTCAATGACTTGAGACTACCAAACATCACATGCAGTGGTTAGTTCATTGCATGTAATCCTATTAAGTAGCAAAAAGACATTAAGTTATCTCGCCGATAGGAATAAAACAATACACCATGTATTTATTTACAGAGGGAGTAGTACATTTTTTGTGACATGCATTACTAGATATTGCTAGTCAAATACTAAATCTAGATGGACGTGGTAGTACTACTAAATCCAGACGGTGGTGCTAGTACTATTAGTAGTAGTACTACCAATGTAGTAGAACTGTACTACCCGTTGGTCAAATTATTACGTGCTGCTCCTCACAGTGAAGTGACAAGACCCTACGCCGGAGATGACACCTGAGTATAGGCGCCGTGTTCGGCATACCATAGTCAGCCTCACCGTCTACAGTCACTATCATCATGGCTGTAGACCAAGCCTGCTTACAACTAGCCGTGTTCGACATAATTTCCTGTGCGTAGATGCCCGTGCATTGCACGGAACACCAAGATTGGGGGGTGGACGGCGCCGGCAGCGGCCATCGCGCCAGATTTTTCCATGGCCTTCTAGATGTGGTGGGGAGGAGATAAGGCTGATTGTGAGAGACAAGGAGTTGTTTGTAAATAGGGAACAAGTGCGGGCATCTTTTTGCAAAACTGGAGAAGTTTGGTTTGTATGCGGCAGATCTAGATCCGACGGCTATTGGTGAAAGATGGCAGGCACAACATCATCACCAACTCAGGACCTGTTTGATTCGCGGGATTTTGAAAACGCAGGAATAGGACACGGCAATATTACAAGTTTCAAACTGATATTACAAATGTTAGTAGTAATGCTGCACCTACGAAGAGGGAATTACTACGAAGTTTACGTAAGAACTTTCGTTACTTTAGGTGGATGCAGCATTATCGTACAAACTAAAATCCACTGCCCTGACAAGTCACTAATGGGCAAATAAGTTTTTGAGTCTCAGGCCACTTGATGTTTCAAAAACAAATTCAGCTTCTGCGGAGACTTTGTCATTTAGGCTTAGACGCTTGCGGTGATCAGCACGCCATTCATTGTTGCGCCAGAGAACGCCAAACCTCATTACCTTGAGCACACTTGCCTCCGGAACAAAGAACCTGGCCAATTTAATCTCAGATGTGCTGCCTCGGTAGTCGATCAAATCAATTTCTGTAAGATGGAGATCAAGGCATTCGATGAGTTTTTTATAGTGTAGCACATTTTTCACTTTCGGGTCTTTTTTTATCTGCAAAAGAAGAGAACATATTAGAGTAGTTGGCTGTATAAGATTGTCGTGTCATCAAGAGGTACCAATATCATTCGCTCATACGATAGGGTTGGCTGGCTAGTGATATTTTTTCACTCTCTCTCTCTTTCTCTTTCCTCTCATTTACCTAGGAGTACGTGAAGAGCTTGGGCATTTGTTGCCTTCCACTATGTGGCCGATGCCATATTTCGCAAAAGTATGCCACATAATACGCATCGATGTCAAATCAAAAGATTTTGGCACCGCTCTCGCAATGTGAGAGAGTTGGCACCGCTGTGCACACAGACCCACATGTATAAACAAATCAATCAAACCAACTACACCAGCCTCTCACTCTCCCAAACAAGTGTTTTTTATTGCCTTAGTCCTCTCTCTCTCTCTCCCACGCAAGTGTTTTTTCATTGCGTGAGTTAATTTGGCACCGGAGCAAAGTAGGTGATCCAGATTGGGGCACCAGGTGAGCAATGGAGGGGCATCGATGCCAAATGCATCACAAGTGAATTTTGCACGTGTTTTGGCCTACATAGTGGAGGACCATTATAGCCCACTTTTGTACTACCTCTTATTTAGTATAAAATTTTGACCATATATTTATGTAAGAAAATGCCAATGCATGTCACTAAAAATTACACCATTTGAAATTATGTTCAAATACGAATCCAACGATATAGTTCTTAGTGACATTCATTAACATTTTGTCAGTTAAATCTATGGTCAAATTTTGATACTACAAAATAGGAAGAGTAAACCAGGACGAAGGTAGTACTTGCTCTTAGGGTAACCATAGAGTTACTGGAGTAGTCTAAGTTACTTTCCACTATGACTAGCCTAGGCTACTATAGTAGCACAACAAAAAAACGATGCAGGTGATCACGTGAGAAAAAAATACTAAAAACATTTCTTTCGGTGCAGTGCGTAGATGCAGTTTTGAACACTACACTTGTCATCGTAATTTGGGAAAATTACGAAAATTTGAGCTACATTGTGATTACCGTTTACTAATAGGAAAGAAGTTTCACCTCGATGAGTAGCTTCTCCGTGCACGGAAAGCATGTAAGGAATCCAACAACTTGATCCAGATTGGGGCCGATAGATTTTATTGCCAAGATCTTCACTGTGCGCATAGACTGGCTCAAGCTTGTGGGAATCATTTTCTGGAAGACGGTCATAAATACATCAAGAAGAAATTTAAAAATGTGAATTTCAAGAAGAGGGAGAAGAAGATGAGTGTTGTACCTGAATGATTACGGATCCAATAAAGAGTTCGGAGAATTTGGCAGACGAGTGCACCAACGCTGTCAATTTCGGCGCGTCAATGACCCTGATTTTTGTTGGACCTTCTAGATCCGATACATGCAATCTCTCAAGGAAAGGCGCATTCTCAATGACCATAACGTGAAACAACTGGAGTGATCTCTTCCCAATTGATGTCTTGTTGCAGGGCCAGCAAGACACATAAATCCATCGGAGATTCGTCGAGGCAATGTGGAGGCTAATGAACCCGTGGATCTGCTCAAGACGAAGGTACTCGAGCGCAGTACAGCTACGGAGCAGGTGCTCCATAAGCTTCTTCGAGATGACAACGTCGAAGAGGTCGAGCTGCTTGAGTTGAGGGAGAAGAAGGGCGGGCGCGGCATTAATCTGGGGAAGATAGCAGGAGCTGAAGCTGGCGCGACGCAGCGTTGGCGCGAGGTGGAGCGCGGACGGCAGCAGAGAGCGACATCGTCTAGCTTCAAAGCTGAGCTCCTCGAGCTGATCTAGGGCGGGGGATAAGAACCACTCGTCGAACTTAGGTTGGACCTTGCAATTGGTACTGAACATGCGGATGTCAAGGCGTCTGGCTGGCCCAGGGTGCGATGAAAGGATCTTGGAGACTGCGGCAATGCGTTTGGAATCCCCGTCGTAGAGGCAGCTGTCGACGGTGAGGTTGAGGGGGACGCGGCGCCAGAGGGGGCGCCACCGCCAGGAGAGCAAGGCGGTCCGCACGGCAGATTTCGTGGGGACGAGGCCGGTGATGACGAGCAGCATGTCGTCAGGAAGGCTGCTGATGAAGTCCAGGCTCGGCGAATGCGGTTTTGGCTCGAGCCGCCTCCGCTTGTTGGCTGCCTCGCCGTCCATCTCAACCGGTGGCGACGCCGGTGTATACGTGTGCTGGTGTGTGCTGGGTGTGCCCGAGTGCGTCCTTCTGTGCATGCCGCCGTGCAGTGGTGAATTGTGCGCGAGTGCGTCCTCCACACGGAAGAAGTGTGTCCTCAATGCGCCCTCAGTTTACTAGCGTGCGGGGTGCTACCCCGAGTGGTTTCAACTTTGTTTACTTCACCGCGTGTCAGATGGGCCTCTAGTTTACTTATTTTCACCCACTGCCACATGGGCCAGCACACGAAGATATAGAACACGAGCTGACAAGGCAGCATGTGGACTGGTTGACCGGTCAACTAAACAATATACGGAGCTATACGCTGACACAGTGAGCGTATAATCTGTCGGTATAGAGTGTTCGTGTGAGAGGGGAGGCCCGTGAGAGATAGCAGAGAGAGAGAGAGAGAGAGAGAGAGAGAGAGAGAGAGAAAGAGCTACTCCCTCCGTTCGATAATGTAGTTCCAACATTTTTTTAAAAGTCAAACTTTGGAAACTTTGACCAAGTTTATAAAGAAATTACTTATATCTACAATACCAAAGATAAATGATAGTATGAAGTAAGTACATGTTGTGATGAATCTAATGATCTTTCCAGATGTAAATGTTTTTCTCCACATATACCTGGTCAAACTTTTCTGAGGTTTGACTTTTCAAAACATCCATATGCTTATGGACGTGAGAGTCCCTAACTAGAGAGAGAGAGAGAGAGAGAGAGTGAAATAGAAAGAGTGAGTGAAAAAAGTGTGTGTGCGTGTGTGAAAGAGACATGGACAACACTCGATAAAAGTCGAGAAAAAACGTGTGTGTCTTATGCAAACATATCACACATGCATCTTCGACAACGGAAGCAAGGTGAGGAGATAGTGTGTGGTTGTTTGCAACCGAGAGAGCAAGACCCCTAGAACGTGGCCAAGAGGGGTCTGACAAACAAGGGAGAGAGGTCGAGAGAGACGTACGGAGAAAATGCGGACATGGGGAGGAGAGAGTGTATGTTTGTCATAGAGAGATCCCCTGGAGATTGTGATGGGACTACATGGGTGGGAGATCGAGTGACAAGGTGTGTGCACGATACAAGATACCCCGAGAGATATCGAGATAGACGTATGGATGGAAGGAGACAATACGTGTGTTCCTGATGGCTAGTGAGAGATAATCATACTTGGGGGGGGGGGAGTGCTTGCGCCTATGATGGAGTGAGGTATTATGGTACTTATTAGGGGGGTGCTTGTCACATAGAGAGAGAACAAGGGCGGAGAGTGTTGGATGGGTCTATATGATAGCGCGAGCGAGACATGTGTATGTGTGAACCAGGGAGATATAAAGTTTGAGAGAGATTGAGGAGCCCCGATAAGGCTGAGTGGTGCGTCAGATAGCTGAGAGGGGGAAAGAGATATTCCATCCGCTCGATAATGCAGTGCATGTAATTTTTTTAGAAGTCAAACTTTAGAAACTTTGATCAGGTTTACACAAATGTTATTTATATCTTCAATACCAAAGATACATCATATGAAATTACATCTCATGGTGAATCTAATGGTATATGTTTGCCGTTCTAGATGTAATTGTTTTTCTCCACGTACATGGTCAAACTTTGTGATGTTTGACTTTTCAATAAATCAATATGCTATGGACCGAGGAGAGTGCCTAAGTTGAGAGGGATCGAGTGCGTGTGAAGGAGAATGAGTAAGTGTGCAAAAAGAGTATGTGTGTGAAAGAGAAAGTGACTACAAACGATAAATTAGAGAGAGTGTGTGTTTTTTCGTTTCTTAGGCGAACATATCACGCACGCATCTCCGAGATAGAAAAGCGAGGCGAGGAGATACACGAAGATAGCTAGTGTGTGATTGTTTGCAACGGAGAGAGACACCCCTATAGCACATGTCCAATAGAGGTCTGGCCAACAAGGAACGAAGGTCGAGAGGGACACATGGAGAACATGGACGCATGGGGAGGGCGAGAGGGTGTGTTTGTGATAGAGAGACCCCCTCGAGATCGTGAGGGGACTATATGGGTGGGAGATCGAGGGAGGTGCATGCGCGATAGAAAGATGCCCCGAGAGAAATCGAGATAGACCATGCACATGTTTGTGATGGAGACTAAGATTAGCTAGTCATATACATATAGGGGGGACCGCGTGTGCCTACAATTGAGTGAGAGACCATCATACTTGGCTAGCTAGGCATGAGATTGTGTGTGTGTGCGTGTGAGATGGAGAGAGAACGAGGGAGAGAGATAGAGTTTTAGATGGGCCTGTCGAGTGCGAGTGAGACATGCATGTGTTTGTGTGACCCAGGTAGATGGAGAGTTTGAGAGAGAGGGGGAAGAGCTCCGAGATGACAGAGTGGTGCGTGAGAGAGTTACGGGCAACAAGCCAAGGAATTTGTGTGCGTACGATGAGTGCACCCAAGATATCTAGCTTGGACTAGAGAATCATACATACTGTGCGAGAGAGACCTATAGATGGAGTGTATATGCATGCGAACTAGAAAGACCCCCCCCACGCACACACACAAAGAGAGAGAGAGATGGAGAGAAAGAGAGAGGGACCAACAAGGTTTGTGTGTTGGATGCGTGCGACAGAATTGAAGATTGTCGGCGAGAGAAAGAGAGAGCAGGAGTCTGGGAGAGGCGGCGGTCGCGTTTTATGCATCAAAGACTGATATAAACCATGTTTTGATATAAACTTGCATTCAAATATTTAAATTGGAGAACATGTTGTCTGCAATCCACACATGAACGGATATATGGTTATATCAAACAAGTTCATTAATTTGACTTTCAACATGTTCATGGAGTACTATAATACTGTACAACATGCTATTCGATTGAGGTGTTCAATTTTGGATTTAGTTAACTATTTTGACCTGGTGAACGAGCTATTTCATTGAATCGAGATATTTCATTTTGGGTTTGATTCCCTTTTTTGAGTGGGTCAACTATTTGTCATATAGTAAATCGCTAGCAACAAGCATGTAAAAACACATTAGTCCCGAGCATCATCTATCCATCTAAAAAAGAAGTGGCAAGCTAATATTTCAAAATTTGATTCGAATCGACTTGGTAAGGTAGAAGTGGATGCTCGTTCTCCCAAATTTTGAACGAAACGTTAAACATCCTCTGCTCGGTGGAATTCGCCCGAGCAAATAAATGGGAGACGCGAAATTACTGTCCTATGTGGGACATGCATTAATTGGCCCGTTGTACATCGAGGGTAGGTTCGTAACTTCATCCAAGCGTGCCTTCTCCTCGCCCGAAATAGCTCGCGCCCACTATTTCAAAACACGCTCTCCTCGCCCGAAATCGCTCGCGCCCACTATATTTCAAAACATGCCCTCCTCGCCCAAAATAGCTCCCGCCCACTATTTGGGGAGAAGCAAAGTTACTCTACTATCCCCGACCCTCAGTATAGAGACCCAAGCCGAGAAGCCTAAAGGCAGGTGTAGAATTGTAACTCCCCCTCACATTTCAGACAAATGCGTCCATAAAACATGGTTCCGCTCCCCTCCCAATCCCCCCCATTCATACCTCGTGGGCGCCAAATCACCTTCTCCCCAGAAGCTCCCTTCTCCCGAGCCGCGAAACCTCAGCCCCTCCTCCATGGCGCCCCCACGGCACCAATTTCATAGCCGCCCTCCTCCCTAATGCCGGAGACGCTGTCCATTTGCCATCGTGCACTAGGCCGTGTGCCTCTTACTCCGTGCTGCTGGAGCTGCCTCGACGACGGCCGCGTGAACCGTACCGGAGCCGATTCACCCATGCCGTTGTTCACGGCACCGGAGCGGCTCCAACTTCAGATCTGTCCAGAGTCCCGGCGCTGCTTCCCCGTAGCCGTCGACCGTCGCGACATTGCTGTTTCCCTGCCGCCGGTGGCCATCGCAACCGCGCCGGCCTCACCGACTCAGTAGCTGGACCTGCCTACTTCACCATGCCGCCAGATAGGTCGCACCCTCATCTCAAATGACTTTATTTAGGTGTCAGTTGTCTGAATTTTTATTCTAGGCCAATCAATTCCCAATGCGAAGCAGCAACCCTCGAGGCGGCGGAGCTCCTAGGCTGCCGGTTGGCTGGTGTCTAACGTAAGGCTGCGGGGCCGCAAGTTCGCCGCGGAAGCAGTGCTTAGATGGCTATCTTAGAGTTGCGTGGGTTGAAGGTACTGCCGCCGCAGGATCTGGATGATGGGGAGTCTTTGTGGATTGGCCCGGGGGCGGCGCAACGACGGCAGTGCGGTGGGGCGGGGAGCGGGGTTTTGGCTGGGGCCATGGACGGCGGAGGCAAGCTGCTCTACCGTTGGTCGCTGGCTCTTCGGGGAAGATTCCTAACAGTGTCAGCCGGGAGGCACAAGACGGCCATCAAGCCATCCGGCGTAGATCGGACAGTACCAAAATAAAATAAAATCGTGTGACCCCAATTTAGTCTTCAGTCAACAGACGTGTGACCACTCTCGTACCTTTCTGTTGATCTCTTAGTGTATTTCTTCAGATCAAAGAGATGTGTCGTTCTTAACATTATGCGTTATCTGCATCTTCAGCCACACTGTCTTCCGACTCACCGCAGCTACTCCAACAAGGGAAGCATACACCAGAAGGGAGCCATAGTCCCCACTCAATAGTTCCCTGCATCGAATGCGCGTTCCCGACATGGACAGCCACAACAACTGCAGGGCCATCGACAAGTCAGCACATGATGCTCACTCCTATGGATGGCGGCCAGATAGGTTGTACCCTCATCTTACCTGTGTGCAACATTTATGGCTTTATTATTCATCTAAGCATGGAAAATAGATTATCACATTTCACTATATATTCATGATGATCTCTTACGGGTCTTGTTTAGGAGTTAACGCTGTTCCATAGTTCAGCTAAGATACTTGTTCTTTAGGTAACGTTGTTCCATAGTTATCATCCATCAGCCAATGCTATCCCACAGGCTGGTGATTATAGTATTATACCACTTCTATTATTACCTATGTTGTTCTTTAGTACTTTTGTGTGCCATCTAGTTAATCTCGAGTACAAACGATACATATTCTGTAGCTCTCATCTGTGTTCTCCCTTTAGTTTTTGAGACCTGTTGCTGCTAGTTAACCCCAGTCCTACTATTTATGTCGTCTCCTACAGGCACTCATTACATAAATCTAACTACTAGTTGTCTTCCATGCATGTCAGATATAATTGCACACACTGATATATCCACAAGAACCTCACGGAGCAATGTAAAGGCCAATAAACTTGATGTCAATGATACCCAATATGATGGAACATGTAAAGGCAGTTCTTCAGAAGACTTGCAGAAAGATGTTGAATCCTCTTCACCCTATAAGGTCCTTGCTCTAACTTGGCCCGTGATATGGGTACAACATGCATATAATGTCCTGGAGTGTATCTACTCTGTTGCAATGCCATGTGCTTAGCATGCTAATCATGCATGTAAATATGTCATGCCTTCCTGTTTTTTAGTACCTATTCCATTCATGATAACATGTTTTCAAATTCAAGTACTGTCATTCTACTCTATCGCAATGCCATCTGCTTAATTTGGAAATCATGCTTCTGAATATCTTATGCATTGTTATTCATCAGTATGTACTTCATCTGTCTACCATACCATGTTTTTTTACATTGAAGTGTTGTTCTAGTGCTCTGTTGCAATGCCATCTTAGTTTCCCAATCATACACGTGTATGTTGCCTTAGTTTTTTCTGTACGTATTCCGCTAGCATACAATTTTACATTCAACTAGTGTTTTTTTTACCGTGTTGTCCTGCTGTATGCCTAGCTCTTACACCATACTCCCTCCGTCCGGATTACATGTTGCCGAAATGGATAAAAAAGGATGTATCTAGAACTGAAATACGCCTAGACCCATCCATTTTTTTCGGATGGAGGGAATACATGTCGATATGTCATGCCTTTCTATTCTTCAGTACCTATTCCATCTCTCTGCTGTAGCATGTTTTATAATTGAAGCACCATTCTTCTATACAAGGCATGCAAGGGGAAGATGACTATGTTAGAATCTGAAGGGTTACAAACCAGGTCTTTGCAAAAGATCCAAACACCAGGAGATAATAAACCAACCCAGTTTTTATAGATACTGCTCCAACACAGAGAAACCCAACTCCTACTGATAATAAGCAGATTCCAGTGGCCGAAGACCTAGTCCGCTCCAGTCCAGCAAAAATATGTCAACTCCATTCTAAGAAGCGTGTGCGTATCCTTGCATCATGAAATTTTATAGCATGCTGGTCATATTTTCTACATGTTTCTTACCCATCTCTCTTTTAGAAAATAAGCTTAACACATAGAAGAATTTCTGCACTTATCGTCTGTGAGGAAAGATTCTTGCAGGAATTCTCTGTGCTCCAATGCAGATGTAAGTACCTGTTGTATATCACTATATTTTTACATCAGCATGTATTTTGTTAATCGGCGTGAATCCAACCTTTATCTGATCTAAATTTAGTTGTAGCAAATGTATGATTAAAGGCCACAATATTGATTTTTGTAAGGAAAACTGCCTGGTAGTTTTGCATCCCGAGCTGCATGAGTGTACTATCTCATATCAGTGGGTTTGATTACTTTGGTTCTGCAGTGGGTTTTCAGTGTTTTTTTACTGTGTTGTCATGTCGTATCCCTAGCTCTTACATCATACTCCCTCCGTCCGGATTACATGTCGCAGAAATGGATAAAACTGGATGTATCTAGAACTAAAATACGCTAGACCCATCCATTTATTTCCGAATGGAGGGAATACATGTCAATATGTCATGCCTTTCTATTCTTCACTACCTATTCCATCTCTGATGTAGCATGTTTTATAATTGAAGCACCATTCTTCTATATAAGGCATGCAAGGGGAAGACGGCTATGTTAGAATCTGAAGGGTTACAAACCAGGTCTTTGCAAAAGATCCAAACGCCAGGAGATAATAAACCAACTCCATTTTTCATAGATACTGCTCCAGCAAAGAGAAACCCAACTCCGAGTGATAATAAGAAGATTCCAGTGGCCAAAGAACTAGTCCACTCCAGTCCAGCAAAAGAATGTCAACTCCATTCTAAGAAGCGTGTGCGTATCCTGGCATCATGAAATTTTATAGCATTCTGATCATATTTTCTACATGTTTCTTACCCATCTCTCTTTTAGAAAATAAGGTTAAATGATAGTAGACTTCCTTCATTGGGATTGTATTCGAGTAAAATATCTTGCGGGAATTCTCTGTGCTCCAATGCTGATGTAAGTACCTGTGTATATCACTATATTTTTACATCAGCATGTATATTGTTAATCGGCGTGAATCCAACCTTTATCTGATCTAAAATTAGTTGTAGCAAAATGTTAAAGGCTCCAATGTTGATTTTTGTAAAGAAAACTGCCTGGTAGTTTTGCATACTGAGCTGCATGAGTGTACTATCTCATATCATGCACATTACTGAATTGTAGTGCTGCTCTGGTTGCACATTCATTCATTGTGTCAATGTTGCTTTCGTATTACCTTACCTGGCTGATGATAGCTGTGCCATATTGTGTGAATTTGGTGTTGGCTAGTTGCGCAAATGTTCGTTGTGCCAATGTTGCTTTCCTATTATCTGACTTGGCCAATGATAGCAATGCTAGTGTCTTAATTTAGTGCAGGCTGCTGAAGATAAGAAGACAAACTCTGAAAACAACAAGGCAACCCCATTGTTTATTTCCAATAAATCTAGGCCACGTAATATGCCAATAACTCATGATTAATCTATTTGGTTCCCCTCCTAATTTATGTTATGACGCAGTGGTCGAGACACTCACCACTATCAATAATACAAGCCTGCCAAAATCGACATCTGAATCTGTTCAGTATCCTCTATCTCGAATGCAACAGAAAAATGTATGTTTGTGAACCAATTAATGGCTGAAGGAATGATGGAAATGGTGGAGGAATCAGAGGTGCAGAGTCGTGCGACACAACAACTGATCAATGTTTTCAGAGACAGTGTAGCAAAGCAGCAAGAACTTGCCCACATGCTTATGGGCGTCATCCGTGCTGAGGTTGCAGATTGTGACGTTGTAGATCGTTAGGTTCTGTTAATTTATTTGCACTGGCATCAATCTTTGATTGCCCAGTGGATGTAATTTCCTGTAATATATGCTGGATGTGCAACGTTTTTCCCTGTATGCCATACCTTTGCTTGATCGGTTTTGGTCCTATGCATAATTACTCATCGTAATGGGCTCAAATTATCTAATTTGGCCTAAAGACATGTACGAACTTTAGTGGGCCCATTAAGTTAATGGGCCGTTACCAGGCCGAAAGTTAATGGTCGGCCCTCTTAGCTCCCGGGTCGTTAACAGGCTGACATCGAAGCGGGCAACAGGTGGGCCCAATTGATTTCACGGGCCGTTAACAGGCCGTTACTAAGTTCGGGCTACATATGGCCCAACTATACTGTGGGCCTTTAGCAGGTCGAAAGAGACAGTGGGCTTGTACTGGATCATGAAGAGCATGGGCCGCTAAGAGGCCGAAAGTCAAGTCGTATTGTAAATGGCCCAACTGTGTTGTGGGCCTTTAGCAGGCCGAAAGAGAAACCGGGCTGGTATTGGACCATGAAGGGCATGGGCCGTTAAAAGGCCAAAAATCAGGTCCGACTACAAATGGCCCAACTCATTTATAGTCCGTTAACAGGCTAAAAGGCACACATGGCCGGGAATTGGCCCAACACTTAAATGGGTCGCTAAAAGGCCAAAACTTAGGTCTGACTACAAATGGGCCAACAGATATATGGGCCATCACCAGGCTGAAAGACACACCGGGCCGGAAATTGGCCCAACACTTAAATGGGTCGCTAAAAGGCCGAAACTCAGGTCCGACTACAAATGGCCCAACTGATTTATGGGCCGTCAACAGGTTGAAAGACACACCGGGCCGGAAATTAGCCCAACATTTAAATGGGTCGCTAAAAGGCCGAAAGATGTACATCGTGAAAATTGGCACATCCACTGAATGGGCCGTTACTAGGCCGAAATCTCATGGGGCCGATATTGAGCCCAAATATATAGCGGGCTGTTAACGGGCTCGAATTGACGATGGGCTGCAATGCTGTCAAATCTTTAACGGGCCATTGACGGGCCGAATTGGCACATCTCGTATGGGCCGTGGGCTTAAATGGACCTGACACAAGTAGGCCTTATATGGGCCGGCGTACTATTTTTTACTGGGCCGGCCGTTTTCACTGTAATGGGCCACTGTTGGGCCGTGCCACGTGTCGACCTATCATAGGCGCCTCCTGTCCAATGAGTGGATGGCATCTGTCCCAACGGTGAGGCAACACGTGTTTCCTCCGGCCAATGATGATTTTACACGTGGAAAAGCCCCATTGGTCCGGGCTGTTAACGGGTTATCGGATCCAAAACCGGACCCGATAGCTTAACGGCGTTCCGTTACGGTGGATGCCACATGTCGGTCACCCTTGACGAAAGCACTTCTGTGACGTGTGATTTATTGTCATGGAAGTGGACACTTCCGTGATGATAATTTTGGTAATGTCATGGAACACTTCTACGATAGCACAGGTATGACTATCTTGATTCTGTCATAAAATCGTCATGGATGTACATGCATGACAAAAAATGTGACCTACTGTGACAAACACGTATCATCACGGAAGTGTATTTTTTTGTAGTGTAGTCACCTACTCTTTCTGCATCCGGCTTCTTCGGCAGCAGTACTATCAGGGCACGATTCAGCTTAGAAAACCCACGACCGTCTCCCACATAGATCTTGAGCAAGACTGCCATGATATCATGCTTTATAATTGGCCAAGCTTTTTCGTAGAAAGCACCAATAAACCCATCCGGTCCGGGGGCTCTGTCCGGGTGAAGCTCCTTGATCACTGCCCAAACCTCCTCTCCCGTAAAGATAGCCTCGAGATCTTCTAGGTTTACTGGTTCCATGCCGAGGTAGTTTAGGTCCAAGGTGAACTGCCTTGCATGCGCCGTACCGATGATGTCCTGGTAAGTCTCAGAAAAGACTTGCTCCGTACGATCCGGGTTCGTGATCACCTCATCTCCGTGCTTGATCAGCGGTATAAAGTTCTTCGCCGTCCTCCCATTAGTGAAGGCATGGAAGAACTTGGTGTTGGCATCCCCTTCTTTAAGCCATCTCAATCTGGACCGCTGCCTGTCGATAGTGCGTTGCAGCAAAGCCAACCCTAGTAGAGCTAGCTTAAGTGTGTTCCTGAGCCAACACTCGAGCTTCGTGAGCTGTCTATGTTCCATAGCCTTGTCGAACCTAAACACAATCCAGTTGGCCATTGCCATCTGCAACTTTATGTTGCCAGTCTTGCACTGTCCCCAAGCTTGAAGGGCAGCAGCGGTGTTGCGCAACATCGCATTTAACCTCTAAAAAAGATCAGTAATCCGCTCGTCGCATCTCCAAGCCTCCCGCACGACCTCCTCGAAGCCTTCCAACTCAAGCCAAAACATCTCAAATCTGAATCTCTTCTTGTGGAAGAAAGGAGCATTGGTCGTTAAGTGGAGTGGGGCATGATCAGAGATCCCAGTAGACAAGGCCTGCAAAAGGTTGTCTGTGTGATCCAGCTCCCAATCCACGAAGACCAGCACATGATCTATCTTGGTGAGCGTGGGCCTCTCTCTCTCATTGGACCAGGTGAATCGCCTCCCATGCATGTATAGCTCTTTGAGCTCATGCTTATCCACGAATCGCCTAAATTTATTCATCATGCCTCTGTTGAGATTATTGTTGCTTTTTTTTGAAGCTCTAATGATCATGCTAAAGTCTCCTAAGATCATCCAAGCTCCCGGGCAAGTCTCTCTTCTTGCCGACAAGTCCTCAAGAAACTTGGTCTTGAGCTCATCCCCTTGCGGTCCGTAAACCACCAAAATCCACCACGGTGCACTACCTTTGGGTTGCACCCAACCTATGAGGAAGTTAGCATCGTTCTGTACCCCCACCACGTTCACCACGGTGGAGTCCCAAGCCAGCAGGATACCTCCTCGGGTTTCATCCGAAGGCACGTAAGCAAAACCGTCAAAGGATGGCCCTAGGAATTGCATGACAATGTACTTATCGATTACATCCAATTTAGTTTCTTGCAAGCAAACTAAGCTAATCTTGACTGTGTCGATGAACTCCTTGACCGTCTTCCTCTTGGTCAGGTTATTGAGGCCACGAATATTCCAGCAGATGAGTGTGGGGCTTAAATCCATGACATAGGAAGCCGCCCACTCCTACACACCAAGAGTCATGCTTATATAGCCTCAACACTTCTCGCCATGCTCGCCTCCGTGTCGTGCAGCGGAACAGTCTTGCCAAACAAGGCCGCGATCACTCTCACATGCTGCTCTCGAAGAGGGGAGTCGAACAAGTCCTTGAGATCCTGGACCGCCACATCGTCAGCAGTGAAATCTTCCGGAACCAGGCCTAGAGCCCTAAGCAGCATGTTTTCCGCCGGGGTGGCCTTGGTGGTGTAAGTAGGAGCCGAACGCTTCGTCGCGCGAGTGGTGCGCCTGGGGGTGAAAGGCTCTGTTTGCGGTCGGAGCGCCGCAGCTTGGACTTCTTTCAGAAGGGGAGGGGCGAGCTTCTTCACAATGTTGGAGCAGAAGCTTTTGAGCCGGGTGAATGCCAAAGCTTCTTGCGAGGTCATCCCCTCCGTGAGTGTTGCTAGGGCTCTTTGTTCTTCACGGCAAGCAGGTAGATGCGACTCCACGTCATCCGGGGCAGCCAGGTTGGAGAGATCCGAGTCCAGGATGCCGGGGTCACAGGAGAGGTTGTCTCCGTACGTACATGTCCATGATTCCCATCACCGGCCCCACCATCCATCCCCGCATGCAGCGTGAGTGGAGGGCCCGACGCAACCCACGTACCCTTGTCCATGTCCGTATCTGCATGCCTCGGGATACCTTCTGTGGCTCCCACCACGAGCGCCGAGAGGCCAGGCGCGGGCCCCATCGTGGCTTCTCCCGATCCCACCGAGCCTGCCAAGATCTTAGCATCAGACACCGGTAGGATGGTCTTGTCGTTGTCTCCCTCGGGATTCCTCCTGTCCTCTTTCGCATCCAATTGGCGCAACACCACTAGGTTGGCCTCATGCGGCTCGACGCCCGAGCCCATGACCACACCCTCAGGTACCGTTGGTGGGGCAGCAGGCATCAACTCCGTTCGTGGTCGTGGTCAATGAGATCTAACTTGGCAATTGAGGATCCCAAGCCGCCGCCGTAGAACGTGTCCTTCAGAAATGACAAAATGGGCTCGATGGCATACAAGGATCGCAAATCCTTGACCGCTTGGCGGAGGAGATCAGCGGCAGGGACATCTAAGAGATCGACGGCAGTTGAACCAGAGGGGTTGGGGATGGACTACTTAACCCATGACATGGCCCGCGTGAAGCCGTCGCTGTCGACGAGCTTGATGTTGTAGCCAGCTTTCTAGAGATACAGCAATATGCCTTCGGCATGGCAACATAGTCAACGTCTTCGTCGGCTTCTGCGGCGACGTGTTGCTCTGTGATAGACAGGTCGGGGCGGACGGCGGCCACCTCGCCAACGTCCGCCGGAGAGGCCATGATAAACCTCTTCTTGGTCGAACGCTCGTCGGGCTCCCCAGGATACGTGGTCAAGCTTAGGCTGCGACATTCTGGAACAGGGGATGTGTATCTGGTGGGAAGGGACACCGCAGGTCTCATCTAAAAACTCAGGGGAGTGGGGCCACGGTATGGGAATTGCTGGGTAACCTGAACTTTATTATCTAAGCTAGGAGGAATGGGCAGGCCAACAGGGGTTGGCAGCGGCGCCGCCGACGGCAGCCACGAGCTAGGGTTCGAGGGGGAGGGGAGGGTAGGGGGACTGTGTTGGGGGGCTGGTGTTTGAGGATTCGCCGCGGCTACTGAAAATTTTAGTAATGGTGGGTGGAGATGGTGGTGGAAGAGGGATGGCGTCGGTTCAAATGCCTCGGCTAGTGCAATTTTACTACAATAAGGTCGGTGCTGGAGGAGTGTGGGCGACGGTTGAAGTACGGCGGCTACTAAAATTTGGGTAAAGGAATTGATGCGAGGTGGGAGTGCCCAAGATCGCGCAAGGTCTAATAAGAATATGCGTGTATGATTGTTGGGAAACGGAGCATGCAATTTCAAAAAATTCCTACGCTCACGCAAGATCTATCTAGGAGATGCATAGCAATGAGAGGGGGAGAGTATGTCCACGTACCCTCATAGACCGAAAGCGGAAGCATTTGCCAATGCGGTTGATGTAGTCGAACTTCTTCTAGATCTGACCAATCAAGCACCGAACGTACGACACCCTGAGTTCTGCACACGTTCAGCTCGATGACGTCCCTCGTCCTCTTGATCCAGCAAAGGTGTCAAGGAAGAAGATGAATTCTGTCAGCACAATGGCATGGTGACGGTGATGGTGAAGTGATCCGCGCAGGGATCCGCACTACGAAGATATGACCGGAGGCATAAATTGTGGAGGGGGGTGCCGCACACGGCTAACAATTGTTGGTATGTGTTCTAGGCGCCCCCTCCCCACATATATATAGGTGGGAGGGGGAGGGGAACATCCTTGGGGCGCCCCAAGTAGGAGGAATCCTACTTGGGGGCCTATTCCAATTCGACCCCCCCTTACAATGTTTGCCGGAAGGGAAAAGGAAGAGAGGGGAGAGGAAAGGAAGGGGGAGGCCGACTCCCCCCTTTCCTCCTCCCACTTCGCCGACGGCCTAGGAGGGGTGCGCCAGCCCCTTGTGGGCTGGTGTGCCCCTTCCCCTTTGTCCCATGTGGCCCAATAACCTCCCGGGGTGTCCAGTAATCCCTGCGGTACTCCGATAAATATCCCATACACTCCGGAACACTTCCGGTGTCCGAATACTATCGTCCTATATATCAATCTTTACCTCTCGACCATTTCGAGACTCCCCGTCATGTCTGTGATCTCATACGGGACTCCAAACAATATTCGGTCACCAAATCACATAACTCATATAATACTAAATCGTCATCGAACATTAAGCGTGCGGACCCTACGGGTTCGAGAACTATGTAGACATGACCGAGACACCTCTCCGGTCAATAACCAACAGCGGAACCTGGATGCTCATATTGGTTCCTACATATTCTATGAAGATCTTTATCGGTCGAACCGTAATGACAACATACATTATTCCCTTTGTCATCAGTATGTTACTTGCCCGAGATTCGATCGTCGGTATCTTCATACCTAGTTCAATCTAATTACCGGCAAGTCTCTTTACTCATTCTGTAATACATCATCCTGCAACTAACTCATTAGTCACTTTCCTTGCAAGGCTTCTTATGATGTGTATTACCGAGAGGGCCCACAGATACCTCTCCGATACTCGGAGTGACAAATCCTAATCTCGATCTATGCCAACCCAACAAACACCTTCGGAGATACCTGTAGAGACATCTTTATAATCATCCAGTTACGTTGTGACGTTTGATAGCACACAAGGCATTCCTCTGATATCCGGTAGTTGCATAATCTCATAATCAAAGGAATATGTATATGACATGAAGAAAGCAATAGCAATAAAACTGAACGATCAATATGCTAAGCTAACGGATGGGTCTTGTCCATCACATCATTCTCCTAATGATGTGATCCCGTTCATCAAATGACAACACATGTCTATGGTTAGGAAACTTAACCATCTTTGATTAATGAGCTAGTCTAGTAGAGGCTTATTAGGGACACAGTGTTTTGTCTATGTATCCACACATGTATAAAGTTTCCGGTTAATACAATTCTAGCATGAATAATAAACATATATCATGATAGAAGGAAATATAAAATAACAACTTTATTATTGCCTCTAGGGCATATTTCCTTCAGTCTCCCACTTGCACTAGAGTCAATAATCAAGATTACATTGTAATGATTCTAACACCCATGGATTCTTGGTGCTGATCATGTTTTGCTCGTGGAAGAAGCTTAGTCAATGGGCTGCCATATTTAGATCCGTATGTATTTTGCAAATCTCTATGTCTCCCTCCTTGACTTGATCATGGATGGAGTTGAAGCGTCTCTTGATGTGTTTGGTTCTTTTGTGAAATCTGGATTCCTTCGCCAAGGCGATTGCTCCAGTATTGTCACAAAAGATTTTCATTGGACTCGATGCACTAGGTATTACACCTAGATCGGATATGAACTCCTTCATCCAGACTCCTTCATTTGCTACTTCCAAAGCAGCTATGTACTCCGCTTCACACGTAGATCCCGCCACGATGCTCTGCTTGGAACTGCACCAACTGACAGCTCCACCATTCAATATAAATACGTATCCGGTTTGTGACTTAGAGTCATCCGGATCAGTGTCAAAACTAGCATCGAAGTAACCATTTACAACGAGCTCTTTGTCACCTCCATAAACAAGAAACATATCCTTAGTCTTTTTCAGGTACTTCAGGATGTTCTTGACCGCTGTCCAGTGATCCACTCCTAGATTACTTTGGTACCTCCCTGCTAAACTTATAGCAAGGCACACATCAGGTCTGGTACATAGCATAGCATACATGATAGAACCTATGGCTGAGGCATAGGGAATGACTTTCATTTTCTCTCTATCTTCTACAGTGGTTGGGCATTGAGTCTGACTCAACTTCACACCTTGTAACATGGGCAAGAACCATTTCTTTGACTGGTCCATTTTGAACTTCTTCAAAACTTTATCAAGGTATGTGCTTTGTGAAAGTCCAATTAAGCATCTTGATCTATCTCTGTAGATCTTCATGCCCAATATATAAGCAGCTTCACCGAGGTCTTTCATTGAAAAACTTTTATTCAAGTATCATTTTATGCTATCTAGAAATTCTATATCATTTCCAATCAATAATATGTCATCCACATATAATATTAGAAATGCTACAGAGCTCTCACTCACTTTCTTGTAAATACAGGCTTCTCCAAAAGTCTGTATAAAACCATATGCTTTGATCACCTCATCAAAGCGTATATTCCAAGTCCGAGATGCTTGCACCAGTTCATAGATGGATCATTGGAGCTTGCACACTTTATTAGCACCTTTAGGATCAACAAAACCTTCTGGTTGCATCATATACAAATGTTCTTTAAGAAATCCATTAAGGAAAGCAGTTCTGACGTCCATTTGCCAGATTTCATAATCATAAAATGTGGCAATTGCTAACATGATTCGGACAGACTTAAGCATCGCTACGGGTGAGAAAGTCTCATCGTAGTCAACTCCTTGAACTTGTCGAAAACCTTTCGTTAGAAGTCGAGCTTTCTAGACAGTAACATTACCATCAGCGTCAGTCTTCTTCTTGAAGATCCATTTATTCTCTATGGCTCGCCGATCATCGGGCAAGTCAACCAAAGTCCACACTTTGTTCTCATACATGGATCCTATCTCAGATTTCATGGCCTCAAGCCATTTATCGGAATCTGGGCTCTTCATCGCTTCTACATAGTTCATAGGTTCGTCATGGTCTAGTAACATGACTTCTAGAACAGGGTTACCATACCACTCTGGTGCGGAATGTGCTCTGGTTGACCTATGAGGTTCGATAGTAACTTGATCTAAAGTTTCATGATCATTATCATTAGCTTCCTCTCTAGTTAGTGTAGGCATCATGGGAACGGTTTTCTATGATGAGCTACTTTCCAATTCAAGAGAAGGTACAATTACCTCATCAAGTTATACTTTCCTCCCACTCACTTCTTTCGAGAGAAACTCCTTCTCTAGAATGTTTCCATTCTTGGCAACAAATATCTTGCCTTCGGATTTGTGGTAGAAGGTGTACCCAATAGTCTCCTTAGGGTATCCTATTAAGACGCACTTCTCTGATTTGGGTTCCAGTTTTTCAGGCTGAAGCCTTTTGACATAAGTGTCGCAACCCCAAACTTTAAGAAACAACAGCTTAGGTTTCTTGCCAAACCATAGTTCATACGGTGTCGTCTCAATGGATTTAGACGGTGCCCTGTTTAACGTGAATGCAACCGTCTCTAATGCATAACCCCAAAATGATAAAGGTAAATTGGTAAGAGACATCATAGAACACAATATCTCCAATAGAGTACGGTTACGACGTTGGGACACACCATTAAGCTGTGGTGTTCCAGGTGGTGTGAGTTGTGAAACTATTCCACATTGTTTTAAATGAAGGCCAAACTCGTAACTCAAATATTCGCCTCCGCGATTAGATCGTAGAAACTGTATTTTCTTGTTACGTGATTCTCCACTTCACTCTGAAATTCTTTGAACTTTTCAAATGTTTCGGACTTGTGTTTCATCAAGTATATATACCCATATCTGCTCAAATCATCTGTGAAGGTCAGAAAATAACGATACCCACCGCAAGCTTCAACACTCATCGGACCACATACATCGGTATGTATTATTTCCAATAAGTCATTAGCTCGCTCCATTGTTCCGGAGAACAGAGTTTTAGTCGTCTTGCCCATGAGGCACGGTTCGCAAGTATCAAATGACTCATAATCAAGTGATTCCAAAAGCCCATCTACATGGAGTTTCTTCATGCATTTTACACCAATATGACCTAAACAGCAGTGCCACGAATATGTTGCACTATCATTATCAACTTTGCATCTTTTGGCATCAATATTATGAATATGTGTATCACCACAATCGAGATTCAACAAAAATAGACCACTCTTCAAGGGTGCATGACCATAAAAGATATTACTCATATAAATTTAACAACCATTATTGTCTGATTTAAATGAATAACCGTCTCACACTAAACAAGATCCAGATATAATGTTCATGCTCAACGCTGGCACCAAATAACAATTATTCATGTCTAAAACTAATCCCGAAGGTCGATGTAGAGGTAGCGTGCCGACGGCGATCACATCGACCATGGAACCTGTCAGGACCCCGATCCTAAGTCACACCGATCTAGCATGTAACACATCATATCACTTTGCGGCCTCGTGCACGGTTCCCACGGGTGCCACCTTACCTGGCCCGGGACCGTTTGCGCCTTTTGGCTCACGTATATGATAGTGTTGCTAGCATCCATGTGACAGAGAACTCGGGCCGACATGACTAGTCGTAAACCCAAAGTGGCACTAACTTACAGGGACATGCATACATGACCCAGCAACGAACGTGTCGGTCATCAGCGAGTGAATCCGGGCTGTGGTAGCTGGGCTAATAGGACTCCGGAGAATCCGGGCTGTAGCAGGCTAACATGACTCCGGTAGACACCGCATGACATTTCCCCTAAGGGACAGACACAGGAACGAAGAAGGACACATGCCGGCCAGCCTAAGTGTTCTGGAGCAGTAGCAAGCTACCATGACTCAGTGGAAGCACTAGGAGACATTTCCCTGTAAGAGAGGCTACCAAGGATAAACAACTAGGTTGTCGGATCCCACACATACCAAGCATTTCAATAACATACACACAATATGCTCGATATGTGCAAATACAACATGGCATCACAACAAAACTCTACGACTCAAAGTATTTATTCATTAGGCTCTGAAGAGCCAGATATTACAAACATGGGACTAATGACCCAGCATTCAAGTCATACAAGCAACAAGCATAAGCGGAAGCTTAACTTGTCTGAGTACAGACAACTACAAATGAAAAGGCTGAGAAGCCTGACTATCTGCAAGACCCTGCCGAGGGCACGAGATCGTAGCTGAGGTAACAAGCTAAACGTTGAAGTCCACGCGAAACTACTAGCAAGACTGAAGTCTCTCTGGAAAAACATAAATTAAGCAAACGTGAGTACAAATGTACCCAGCAAGATGATACGTCTCTGTCGTATCTACTTTTCCAAACACTTTTGCCCTTGTTTTGGACTCTAACTTGCATGATTTGAATGGAGCTAACCCGGACTGACGCTGTTTTCAGCAGAATTGCCATGGTGTTATTTATGTGTAGAAACAAAAGTTCTCGGAATGACCTAAAACTCCATGGAACTTATTTTTGGAAAATATTAAAAATACTGGAAGAAGAATCCACGTCAGGGGGGCCTCCACCTGTCCACAAGGGTGGGGGCGCGCCCCCCTGCCTCGTGGGCCCCCTGTTGCTCCACCGACCTCAACTCCAACTCCATATATTCGTGTTCGGGGAGAAAAAAATCAGAGAGAAAGATTCATCACGTTTTACGATACGGAGCCGCCACCAAGCCCTAAACTCTCTCGGGAGGGCTGATCTGGAGTCCGTTCGGGGCTCCGGAGAGGGGAATCCGTCGTCGTCGTCATCATCAACCATCCTCCATCACCAACTTCATGATGCTCACCGCTGTGCGTGAGTAATTCCATCGTAGGCTTGCTGGACGGTGATGGGTTGGATGGGATTTATCATGTAATCAAGTTAGTTTTGTTAGGGTTTGATCCCTAGTATCCACTATGTTCTGAGATTGATGTTGCTATGACTTTGTTATGCTTAATGCTTGTCACTAGGGCCCGAGTGCCATGATTTCATATCTGAACCTATTATGTTTTCATGAATATATGTGAGTTCTTGATTCTATCTTGCAATTCTATAGTCACCTACTATGTGTTATGATCCGGCAACCCCGAAGTGACAATAATCAGGACCACTCCCGGTGATGACCATAGTTTGAGGAGTTCATGTATTCACTATGTGTTAATGCTTTGGTCTGGTAATCTATTAAAAGGAGGCCTTAATATCCCTTAGTTTCCGTTAGGACCCCGCTGCCATGGGAGGGTAGGACAAAAGATGTCATGCAAGTTCTTTTCCATAAGCACGCATGACTATATTCGGAATACATGCCTACATTACATTGAAGAATTGGAGCTAGTTCCGTGTCACCCTATGTTATGACTTTTACATGATGAATCACATCCTGCATAATTCTCCATCACCGATGCAATGCCTACGAGCTTTTCACATATTTTTCTCCGCTTATTTACTTTTCCACTTTTGCTACTGTTACCGTTACTTCCATATTACTTTGCTACTAAATACTTTGCTGCAGATACTAAGTTATCCAGGTGTGGTTGAATTGACAACTCAACTGCTAATACTTGAGAATATTCTTTGGCTCCCCTTGTGTCGAATCAATAAATTTGGGTTGAATACTCTACCCTCGAAAACTGTTGCGATCCCCTATACTTGTGGGTTATGAAGACTATTTTCTGGCGCCGTTGTTGGGGAGTATAGCTCTATTCTTTGAGTCACTTGGGATTTATATCTGCTGGTCACTATGAGGAACTTGAAAGACGAGAAAACAAAAATTTATCCCTCAACTACGAGGGGAGGTAAGGAACTGCCATCTAGCTCTGCACTTGATTCACCTTCTGTTTTGAGTAAGCTTGCGACACCTCAACCTGCTTCTGCTATTAATTCTAACATGTCGCATGTTATTAATGATGCCACTTCTGCTATGCATGATACTTATAATGAAACTACCTCTATGCTTGATACTACTGTGCCACTTGATGAATTTCTTGATGAACAACTTGCTAGGGCTAGAGAGAATGAAATTATTGAAACTGATAATATTGATGATAGTGATGATGAAGACTCTCCCCCTAATAAATATGAATTGCCTATTGTGCCTGAGGGCTATGTTATGGATGAAGAAACTAAAAGACTTTCTTGCTTGCAATGATAGAAGTGATCTTAAGAAATTATTAACTAAGCTTAAACAAAAAACTCTGAATGCTACAATGAAATATGATCCTGCTTATGCTACCTCACCTATCTTTGTTACTGATAAGGATTATGAATTCTCTATTGATCCTGATATAATTACTTTGGTTGAATCTGATCCTTTCTATGGCTATGAATCTGAAACTGTTGTGGCACATCTTACTAAATTAAATGATATAGCCACCTTGTTCTCTAATGATGAGAGAACTCGCTACTTTTACATCCTTAAAATATTTCCGTTCTCATTAAAGGGTGATGCTGAGATATGGTTTAATTCTCTTGATCCTGGTTGTGTGCGTAGTCCCTAGGATATGATTTATTACTTCTCTGCTAAATATTTCCCTGCTCATAAGAAACAAGCTGCTTCAAGGGATATATATAATTTTGTGCAAATTGAAGAAGAGAGTCTCCCACAAGCTTGGGGGAGGCTTCTCCAAGTACTTAATGCTTTGCCTGATCATCCTCTTAAGAAAAATGAAATACTTGATATCTTTTATAATGGACTAACTGATGCTTCCAGAGATTACCTGGATAGTTGTGCTGGTTCTGTTTTCAGGGAAAGAACACCGGATGAAGCTGAAATTCTATTGAATAATATGTTGACAAATGAAAATAATTGGACACTTCCTGAGCCAACTCCTGAGCCTATTCCTAAACCAACTCCGAAGAAGAGGGGTGTTCTATTTCTCAGTCCTGAAGATATGCAAGAGGCAAAGAAATCTATTAAAGAAAAAGGTATTGAAGCTGAAGATGTTAAGAATTTACCTCCTATTGAAGAAATACATGGTCTTAATTTACCGCCCGTTGAGGAAATATATGGTCTTAATTCATCACCTATTGAAGAAACTCATGGTCTTGATAACCCGACACAGGTAGCAAAGGTAAATTCTCTCTATAGATTTGATGAAGGTGATATTCCTTGTTATAAGTCTGCTAGACAATGCTTAGATGAGTTTGACAATTTTATTGTTAAACAAGAAAACCTCAATGCTTATATTGGTAGACAGTTAAAATACAATTCCGATACGCTTGAACACTTGAGTGATTATATGGCTAATGTTAAAGGTGAACTTAAACTCATTAGTAAACATGCTTCTATGGTTATCACTCAAGTAGAACAAGTACATAAAGCTCAGAATGATTTGCTCAATGAATTGAATAATAAGAATAATGACTATGTTGTTAGAGTGGCTACTAGAACTAGTAAGATGACTCAGGAACCTTTGTATCCTGAAGGCCACCCTAAGAGAATTGAGCAGGACTCTCAGAGAAATAATTTAGATGCACCTAGTCCTTCTAAAAAGAAGAAAAAGAAAAATGATAGGACTTTGCATGCTTCTAGTGAACCTGTTGTAGACACACCTGAGAATCCAAATGATATTTCTATTTCTGATGCTAAAACACAATCTGGTAATGAACATGAACCTAGTGATAATATTAATGATGATGTTCATGTTGATGCTCAAGCTAGCAATGACAATGATGTAGAAATTGAACCTGCTTTTGATCTTGATAACCCACAATCAAAGAATCAACATTATGATAAGAGAGACTTTGTTGCTAGGAAACACGGAAAGAAAGAGAACCATGGGTTCAGAAATCCATGCCCTTTCCTCCCAAACCATCCAAGAAAAAGGATGATGAGGATTTTGAGCGCTTTGCTGAAATGATTAGACCTATCTTCTTGCGTATGCGATTAACTGATATGCTCAAAATGAATCCTTATGCTAAGTATGAAAGAAATTTTTACGAATAAAAGAAAGATACCGGAAGCTGAAATTTCCACCATGCTTGCTAATTATACTTTTAAAGGTGGAATACCAAAGAAACTTGGAGATCCAGGAGTACCTACTATACCATGCTCCATTAAAAGAAACTATGTTAAAACTGCTTTATGTGATCTTGGAGCCGGTGTTAGTGTTATGCCTCTCTCTTTATATCGTAGACTTGATTTGAATAAGTTGACACCTACTGAAATATCTTTGCAAATGGCTGATAAATCAACTGCTATTCCTGTCGGTATTTGTGAGGATGTGCCTATTGTGGTTGCAAACGTTTCTATTTTAACGGACTTTGTTGTTCTTGATATTCCCGAGGACGATAGTATGTCTATTACTCTTGGAAGACCTTTTTTGAATACTGCAGGGGCTGTTATTGATTGCAACAAAGACAATGTCACTTTTCATGTTAATGGCAATGAGCATACGGTACACTTTCCGAGGAAACAACCTCAAGTGCACAGTATCAATTCTATTGGAAAAATTCCATCGATTATTATTGGAGGTTTTGAATTTCCTCTTCATACTGTCAAAAATAAATATGATATTCTTATTATTGGGGATGTGCATATCCCCGTTGAGGTAACATAGTGTTATTCGAAATTTTTCCGGTTCCATGTTAGTTGGAATGAGTTTGTTAACAAGACCTGATCAACCTTGTTAGTGGATTCCTTTTGATGAGCATGAGATGGATGAAGTTAGAAAGCATGACCTTCTGTACCCTCTCTCTACTTTCTGTTATTTAGTTGAAATAAAGTAAAAATTGTATTTTCTGTCCGTTTTCTGAATTTTCCGTGCAATATAAAAATACCCCGAAACTAAAAGTTCTCCAAATGCACCGAAATTGGAATATGATTTTTTTTCCTGGAATATTTGAGAATATCTGGCACTGAGAACACAGCAGGGGGAGAAAGCACCTGGCCACGAGGGTCCAGGGCGCGCCCCCTGCCTCGTGGGCCCACGGTGGCTCCCCTCCACTTATTCCTGCACCCACACACTCCTTCTTCCTCCCAAAAAAATCACCATCCAGCTCAAGCACGAGTTCTAGCTCATTTTGCTGCGATTTTCGATCTCCTTGCTCAAAGCACCTCTCACAAAACTGCTTTGGGGGATTGTTCCTTGGTATGTGACTCCTCCATTAGTCCAATTAGTTTTTGTTCTAGTGCTTTATTCATTGCAAATTTGTGCTCCCTGGGTGACCATGTTCTTGAGCTTGCATGTCAAATTTATATGGTTCCAAGTAGTTCTAATGCATGATATAGTCTCTAGGCACTTGTAGGAGTAGTTGCTATCAATTTTGTTGAGCTTGGTTCACTTTTATTTGAAGTTACTAAAATTTTCAGAAATTTTTCAGAGGAAGAAATATGTTTAGGAAAATGTACCAAGGTGGTTCTTCAAGGAAGCAAGGACCCAGTCTTGCAATGCGTGATGCTAACGATGAACCACCAAGGGACGCCCCAGTGCGGCCTTGTGAATGGCCTTCACAAGACTTTATGGATCGAGCGGGAATCAAGGAAGAATTTAACGCATATTTGCGTAACGCTGATCTTGTGAGCTTCAAGGCAGAAAGTGCCGTCAGTACCACTATCTCACTAGTTCCTTTGTGAGGAGGTTTGAATTTTCATCTTCACGCAATTCTCAAACTGTCCTGTTTGATCTTTATGAAAATTCTTATACTATGGACTTAGAGGATTTTACCACTTCTTGCAAACTTCCACAATGGGGTAGTACTAGTGAACCACGCAAATCTGAATTTAGAGATTTTCTTGCTAGTATAACTGTGGGGGAATCTAGAGATATAACACAAGCTACCATAGGGAGTATTCATTTTCCTGCTATACATTATTTTGCTCTCTTCATAGGTAGGTGCATAAATGGTAAGGATGAAGCATGTCACATGTGTGTCCCTGACCTCAGTGTTCTCAGGAGTGCTGTGTTAGGAGACAAACATTATAATTTAGGAGCCATTGTCGCACGTAGGTTGCATAATAATAAAATTAATGGATTTCTTTGGAGGAATTTATCCAACCCGTATAGCTAATTTTCTTGAGGTACCTATACGTGAGTATGATGTTGAGCTGCCTAATGTTTATTTAGATTATAATGCCGTGGTTCATCATTGTTTTCTTGAGAGGAACGAGCAGTCCCTCCAGTATCGCTTAATCTTTGACAGACGTCGCGCTGTCCATATTACTCTCCCTGCTCCTGCCTTCTTTGATTATCAGGCAAAAGGAAGACATGTTATTACTAGAGAGGAGGCAGATGAGTACGAGAGGAGGGCGGAGGCAGCTCGCCGCCACGCGGTAGCTCAGGAGGCAATAGCCGCTGCATCTCAGTATGACCCCGGTTATAACTTTGGATATCCGCCAGGCCATCCGTGGCAATAGACCAACTTAGGCCAAAAGCCTAAGCTTGGGGGAGTACGTATTTCCCATCGACATTACATTTATGTTCACACACTCATTGCTAGATGTCGGTGCTCATACTTTTTCACTGTAATATCCATGCTAGTTTACTTTCTTTTTACGCTTTCTTCTTGTGTGTTTAATAAACCTTAAGAAAAACCAGAAAAAATATTAGTTGTAGCTTTAAGTTAGTTTGCTTTCTTGCTGTAGTAATAATAATTAAAAAGAAATCCCAAAAATATTTTATGTTCTTCTTTTGCTTGTTGGGAGCTTTCCCGTGTAAATAGTTTTATTTCTTTACTTTTCTTTGGGGGTCGATAGGAGAAGACCATAATTGAAATTTTTGAAGTGGCTCTTATATGCATTATTGTTGATTTAACCAAGAGCCCATTTTTCCTTGTCTTCTCCTGTTTATTGAATGCTTGCAGATTCCAGCTTAGTTCAACGCACATGCACTATTATTATTATTCACATTGTTCGGTCGTGCAAGTGAAAGGCAATTATGACGATATATGATGGACTGATTGGGATGAGAGAAGCTGGTATGAACTCGACCTCTCTTGTTTTTGTAAATATGATTAGTTCATCATTCCTGATTCAGCCTATTATGAATAAACATGTTTGCACTGACAATTAGAGATTATAGTTACTTATGCCATGCTTAATTAGCTAGGAGTTTATAATGGTTTACCTTGCGTGCCAACATGCTATTAAAATGGTTGTGATGTGGTATGATGGGGTGGTATCCTCCTTTGAATGATTCAAGTGACTTGACTTGGCACATGTTCACACATGTAGTTGAAACAAATCAACATAGCCTTCACGATATTTATGTTCATGGTGGATTATATCCTACTCATGCTTGTACTCAATGTTTATTAATTTTAATGCATGTTCATGACTGTTGTCGCTCTCTAGTTGGTCGCTTCCCAGTCTTTTGCTAGCCTTCACTTGTACTAAGCGGGAATACTGCTTGTGCATCCAATCCTTTTAAACCCCAAAGTTATTCCGTATGAGTCCACTATACCTTCCTATATGCGGTATCTACCTGCCGTTCCAAGTAAATTTGTATGTGCCAAACTCTAAACCTTCAAATGAAATTCTGTTTTGTATGCTCGAATAGCTCATGTATCAACTAGGGCTGTCCGTATCTTCCATGTTAGGCGGGTTATTCTCAAGAGGAGTGGACTCCGCTCCTCACTCACGAGAAAATGGTTGGTCACCGGGATGCCCAGTCCCATGCTTTATGTAAATCAAATCAAAATAATTGCAAACAAAACTCCCCCCGGGACTGTTGTTAGTTGGAGGCACTCGTTGTTTCGAGCAAGCCATGGATTGATGCTTGTGGTGGAGGGGGAGTATAAACTTTACCATTCTGTTTGGGAACCACCTATAATGTGTGTAGCATGGAAGATATCGCCATCTCTTGGTTGTTATGTTGACAATGAAAGTATGCCGCTCAAAAT
Source organism: Aegilops tauschii subsp. strangulata (assembly GCF_002575655.3). Lineage (NCBI taxonomy): Eukaryota > Viridiplantae > Streptophyta > Magnoliopsida > Poales > Poaceae > Aegilops > Aegilops tauschii. The sequence continues at coordinate 348,667,359 of NC_053037.3, forward strand.
ATTATTTATTTGTATTTCAAAATCGAGCTCTGGCACCTCTACAAATCCCTGCTTCCCTCTGCGAAGGGCCTATCTATTTACTTTTCTGTTGAGTCATCACCCTCTTATTAAAAAGCACTACCTGGAGAGCACTGCTGTCATTTGCATCCATTACTATAAATTTATATTGGGTATAACTATGTCTGGATCTCTTTTACCATGAATTACAATGTTTAGTCAGTCCTTGATCTTTAAAGGTGCTCTGCAATTATGTTTTGCGGTCTCAGAAAGGGCTAGCGAGATAGCATCTTGTTATATCATATTATGATTGTTTTGAGAAAGTGTTGTCATCCGAGATTTATTATTATTGCTCGCTAGTTGATTATGCCATTGATATGAGTAAACATGAGACCTAAGTGTTATTGTGAATATGGTTAGTTATAATCTTTGCTGAAAAGTTGAATGCTGGCTTTACATATTTACAACAACAAGAGCAAACAGAGTTTGTAAACGTTTTTCTTTATCACTTTCAGTTTATCAACTGAATTTCTTGAGGACAAGCAAAGGTTTAAGCTTGGGGGAGTTGATATGTCTCCGTCGTATCTACTTTTCCAAACACTTTTGCCCTTGTTTTGGACTCAAACTTGCATGATTTGAATGGAACTAACGCGGACTGACGCTATTTTCAGCAGAATTGCCATGATGTTATTTATGTGCAGAAACAAAATTTCTCGGAATGACCTGAAACTCCACGGAACTTATTTTTGGAAAATATTAAAAATACTGGAAGAAGAATCCACGTCAGGGGGCCTCCACCTATCCACGAGGGTGGGGGGCGCGCCCCCTGCCTCGTGGGCCCCCTGTTGCTCCACCGACCTCAACTCCAACTCCATATATTCGTGTTCGGGGAGAAACAAATCAGAGAGAAAGATTCATCACGTTTTACGATACGGAGCCGCCGCCAAGCCCTAAACTCTCTCGGGAGGGCTGATCTGGAGTCCGTTCGGGGCTCTGGAGAGGGGAATCCGTCGCCGTCGTCATCATCAACCATCCTCCATCACCAATTTCATGATGCTCACCGCCGTGCGTGAGTAATTCCATCGTAGGCTTGCTAGAAAGTGATGGGTTGGATGAGATTTATCATGTAATCGAGTTAGTTTTGTTAGGGTTTGATCCCTAGTATCCACTATGTTCTGAGATTGATGTTGCTATGACTTTGCTATGCTTAATGCTTGTCACTAGGGCCCGAGTGCCATGATTTCAGATCTGAACCTATTATGTTTTCATGAATATATGTGAGTTCTTGATCCTATCTTGCAAGTCTATAGTCACCTACTATGTGTTATGATCCGGCAACCCCGAAGTGACAATAATCGGGACCACTCCCGGTGATGACCATAGTTTGAGGAGTTCATGTATTCACTATGTGTTAATGCTTTGGTCCAGAACTCTATTAAAAGGAGGCCTTAATATCCCTTAGTTTCCGTTAGGACCCCGCTGCCACGGGAGGGTAGGACAAAAGATGTCATGCAAGTTCTTTTCCATAAGCACGTATGACTATATTCGGAATACATGCCTACATTACATTGATGAATTGGAGCTAGTTCTGTGTCACCCTATGTTATGACTGTTACATGATGAACCACATCCTGCATAATTCTCCATCACCGATCCAATGCCTACGAGCTTTTCACATATTGTTCTCCGCTTATTTACTTTTCCGTTGCTACTATTACAATCACTACAAAACCCAAAAATATTATTTTTGCTACTGTTACCATTACTTCCATATTACTTTGCTACTAAATACTTTGCTGCAGATACTAAGTTATCCAGGTGTGGTTGAATTGACAACTCAACTGCTAATACTTGAGAATATTCTTTGGCTCCCCTTGTGTCGAATCAATAAATTTGGGTTGAATACTCTACCCTCGAAAACTGTTGCGATCCCCTCTACTTGTGGGTTATCACAAGACTTACATCAGATCTAGCTACATATGCATCAGTATCAACAAAGGGGGTGGTGGAGTTTAACTGCAGCAAGCCAGCTTTGACTCGGTGGCTATCCTGAACTACGACTGCAAGTAACACTTTCGAGGTGGCGCACACGAGTCCACATATTCACCAATCAATACATCTCTATGGATCCGCTCCCGTCTCCCTACGAGAACGCCATCCATAGCACTCACGCTTATCTTGCGCATTTTAGAGTATCCACTTTCACTTGTCTATGAACTGTATAGGCAACCCAGAAGTCCTTTGCCGCGGACGTGGCTATTCGAATAGATCATTTATAACCCTGCAGGGGTGTACCTCTTCACACATGTTTCCACCACTTAGCATCTGCACACGACATGTGCTCGGCAGACTTCAAGCTAAAGCCGACGTGGCTGTAGACCACGACCTGACTAACCACACAAATCCCTAGTCTAGGTTTATCGCCAATTCAGATTCCATCCGAAGGGAGTCCGGCCGAGGTTTCCACTTATGGCCCCGAACAATGTGTGCAGGATTCCCGAGGCACCAAACGGGCGTCCCGGTACACCGTGCCACTTGCCTACCGCATCACAGCCCACCCCTCGGGTCAGCGCTGTGCACGGCCTCCAGCATACTACAAACACCAGAAACTACTTGCAACTCCTGGACAGAGGACAAGGGGGGTTAATAAGTCGAGCGGGGTTATATTTCAGGGCCCAACGTGTGGTAGTAGCTGTTCATGGATCACAAACACAGAACTCAGTTCCTGAGGACGGCTTCAATGAGACAACCCACCATGTACTCCTACATGGCCTCTCACCGCTACCTTTACCAAATCGTGTTCACACACTTAGCTCTCAACAGCAGGACATGTTCACCACATTCCAATTCATCCCCGATGAATCAGACCTGACTCAACTCTAAGCAGTAGCAGGCATGACAAACAAGCATGAATGGGTAGGTACATCAGGGCTCAAACAACTCCTAATGCTAGTGGGTTTCATCTATTTATTGTGGCAATGACATGTCATGGAGAGGAAAAGGGGGTTCAACTACCGCATCATGTAACAGTTGACTCGTTGTTGTCCAAATGCAGTAAAAGAGAGCAGGAGTGAGAGAGTGGGATTGTATCGGAATGAACAAGGGGGTTTTGTTTGCATGGCACTTCTGAAGATAGTATAGCTCTTCATCGGTGTCATCGAACTCATCATCGGAACCACTTCTACTGAGAGCGGACAAATACCGGCAATAGAGAAGGAACACAATCAATGCAATGCAACAATATGATGCATGATCATGACATGGCAATATGCTATGGTTTGAGCTAATGCAACTAACAACAAGATAAATGGAGTTGGTTTGAATCCAAGATTCAAATTCAAACTCCATATGTGGATATTCAAATGCCATTTATATGATTCGTCATAAAAAGCAGCTATAAGTTGTTCTAACATGCATGAAAATAGTACAGATGGATAGATTGGATTTTCTGATCATTTTTCATATATAAAACTTTGCATTTGGAGTTACAGATTAATTTCTATGATTTTTAGAAGTTAGCACTATTTTCTGGAATTTCCTGAATAAGAATAATTCCAGAAAAGGCATTACTGCGTCAGCATTGCGTCAGCACTGTGTCAGCAGGTCAACTGTGCGGTCTAGGTCAAACCTGACCAGTGGGGCCCACTGGTCAGTGTCACAGTTAGTTAACTAACTAATTAAGGTTAGTTTAATTATTAAACTAGGTTTGACCAGCGGCAGGGCCCACATGTCACTGACCCAGGGGGTCAAATCCCTGGTCAACTGGGTCAAATCGCCAGCGTTTAGCCGCCGGCGACGACCAAACGCGGCGGAGGGTGCGGGTTTCGCACTCCGGCGACAAAACGGCGACGGAGGCTACCTACGTGTTACTAGGAGTGAGCCGCGTTGAGTGGTGGTGGTGGTTGAGCTCGGGGTCGCCAGAAACGACGCCGGCGACGAGCTTGGCAGCTGCCAGAGCTCGGGCGAACTCGAAGCCGTTGCTATGGTGAGCGTTTAAGCTCGGGGTTAACTCCTAAAAGCTCTACGCGGTGCGGGGAGGTCAGTGGACAGGAAGGCGAGGCCGTTGCATGGCCAGAGCCACGTCAGCGGCGAGCTCAAGCGGCGGCGCGTGCGGGTGTGCTCGGTACGGTCGCTACGGTGCAGGGCAGCGAGAATGGAGAGGGGGAGGAGAGGCATAAGCTCGCAGCGGTCACGGCGAGCTAGGCAGAGGGGTCGGGACGAGCTGGAGCGAGCGGGGCGGCGAAGTGGAGCTCCGGCGATGGCGAGGCGAAGCGAGGTCGGTGCGGTGGCTCCGGGGTGAACGAGCGCTCGGGGCTCAATCTTCTCGACGAAGCGGACTATGGCGGAGCTTCTGGACACGGCAGGGCGACGAGGAGGCGACAGTGGCCACGGTTACGACGGCGGTGCGGTTGCGGCGGCGTCGGCCATGGTGGGAGAGTGTAACACCCCCAGTGTCATGCTACAGTAATCCCCTGTTAATGGTGCCAGTTCACCAAGCTTACTGAGCTATTTATCACTTGATGAAAAATCAAAGTCAAATTCCAATTCAAATTATGAGTGAAATTCAAAATTTCTCAAACATGCAAACTAAATTGTTCATTAAATAGAAAATAATTCATAACTAATTATCTTCAGAAAAACAACATCACCTAAATTCATTATGCGACTCAAACAACATGAAACATCATCAAAACAAAAATTTAAAGTTCCATATCATTTATTAAAAATTCAAATGAAATCATTTTGACTCCAAACCATTTTTTGGCAGCGGTAAATATTGCACTATAATTGTTGAGCTAAGTCACATATTTTAAAAACCTCTAATGGTGGCTAAGCAATTTGCAAAATAGGAATAAATCAAAAAAAAGGAAAGAAAAGGAAAGCAGAGGGAAGAGAGAAAAAAGGCCCCAGCCCCACTGGGCCAAACGGCCCAGCTGGCTGTCTGCCCACGCCAGCCGGCCCACTTCCCCTCCCCTGTCGTCTTCCCCTTTCTCCTGTTTGACCGACCCGCGCGAGTGGTCGCCGCCGAACCCGCTCGTCACCACGCGCCTCACCGAAGAGGGGATAAGGATCCTATCCCTCCCTGTCGCCTCAATCCCCTCTCCCCCCACTTGCACCTCTCCTTCCCCAGATCCACCTCTCCCTCTGCTTCGTTTTGGAGAGGAGACCGACGCGGTCGCCGCCGTTCTCCGTCGTCACCGTGGCCACAGCCACCGCCTCGCTCCGCCATCTTGTCATGAAGCTCCGCCGGGGTCGACTCCGTCGTCTGGTGCCCTCAGGTGGAGCTGGGAAGCACCACAGCCGCCGTTCGTCCTCGTCCCCGTCTTCGGCTGCCGTCGATCTTCTTCGTCTCCGGCGCCGCCCCTGCAGCTCCTAAACCGCCACCGAGCCTCCTTGTGCTCCGCGGTGAGCTCTCCTTCCTCCCCGCTCTCTTCTCCTCGCCCCCAACGTGCCCGTAGTTGCCGTCTCGTACGTGCCCGAGCCCATCACCGCGGGGGCTCATCGCCGACGAGCTTCCGGCGACCAAATGGTCCCGCGCCAGTGCCCGTTTAGCTCGCCCGCGCGCGTAGGACCTCGCTCCCCCCTTTGCCTCGCCCGTTTGCGCACTGCTGCTGCTAATCCACTTCCACCCGAAAGCCACCGCCGCCCCCACTCGTCGCCGGCGCAGTTCCAGTCACCCCCGAGTCCAACCGACCACACGCGGCGCGGCATCGAGTCCTCGTTCGAATGCAACAAACCGCGTGCGATTTGGTGTCTTGTGGTGCTTTTCCGAGCATCTCCGGTGATCTGCCGTCGTGCGCGAGCTCGCCGGAGCTCCTTCGGCGCCGCCGCTGACCTGGCAAGCGTAGGGCCCACCCCGGTGAGGCTGACCATGGGCCCCAACGCCTCAGTTGACCGCATTGACTACGGTCAACGCGGGCACTGTTCACCCCCTGCCACTGACTTGTGGGTCCTTGCGCTTAATTAAGATAATTAAGTTTTCAAACTAATCTGCTAATTAGAATACTCACTGACACATCGGGCCCACACCCCTAATTAACCCTGTGTGAGTAATTAATCCACTGTTAACCCAGAGAGGCTGACATGTGGGTCCCTGTGGCCCCACTGGTCAGTTTGACCTGGTCAGCCGTCCTGTTGACTGCTGACGTCACAGTGATGTCATGCTGGCGTAGTATTCCTTTTCTGTTAATATTAATAATTCCACATAATGCTTTAATCTTTGAAAATTCATAGAAATTAAACCGTAACTCGGATGAAAATGTTTTCTACATGAAAGTCGCTCAGAACAATCCAACGAATCCGAATACGTGGTCTGTTCATCTGTCACATGCCCCTAGCATGCTGAACTTGGAACTTTCCCCCTCTTTTCCTCTCTCCGGAATCCGCCTAATGCCGGGAATTCATCCTCGGATGTTTATCCCCTCTGTCTTCCACGTGTAGTACCGCGTTAGTTCACCCCTAGCACCGCATATTGCCATGTTATGCTTTGTGATGCTACGTTTGCTTTATATTTACTGTTTCTCCCCCTTTTCTCTTCGCTAGACCCCGTGGCGGCTGCCGATGCCGCTGTGATCGACTACGTCACCGACGACCCCTCCTTCTTGTCTGGGCAACCAGGCAAGCCCCCCTTTGATCATCCCGATATCGCCCATTCCATTCTCTCATGCTTGCATTAGATTTTGCTACTGTAATTGATTGCTCCTATTCTGATGCATAGCCTACTTTTGTAACCTGCTTATTGTTACCTACCTGCTTATCCTAAACTGCTTAGTATAGGTTGGTTAGTGATCCATCAGTGACCCCCACCTTGTCCTTGTTGCCCCTACTTCATCATCGAGGACCCGATCAATGGGATCGAAGACCAGGCTCGGCACCGCACATCACTTTCCCCTTAGTTGCTCGACACTACTGGGTTACTATCGAGTGCCGAGGATGAGACCTCTACAGCACTTCTGATGTTAACCCTGTAGTGTAGCTATTCGGTCGTGGTCATCGAGGGTGATTCCGCCTTAACCACTTCCGGTACGACTCTGTCGTGCAACTCCTCAAGTGTGAACCTCGGGGGTGGTTCCTCTTACGTTCACCTTGATGATTACATTGAGTGGAATTCACCGGGGGTGATTCCTCGGGTTTTCCCCTTGATGTTTGGACACACGGATACTTGGACTTTAACACTGTTACCTGGAAAGACGGGTCGGCTCTGAGGGGTACCCGCGCGAGCTTAATTGCGAGTGATGTGGAGTCGGGTTGACCTGGAGGGTGCCCGCGAGATAATTACGAGGCATGGCCGGGCATTCTTAGCCCTTGCCGCAAGTCCTCGAGACGGGGCAACGGGCTCACATCTTTCGTGAGTCTCTGCTTGTTACCGCGCGTTCCTAATCCACTACGATTTGGATATTTGATCCGAGGGGCCTCTGGCCTGATAGCACTAACCATCATGTGGGCATAGTATGGGCGTTCTGCGTCGTATGCATCAGCCGAAGCTTAATAGACATCAGCGACTGAGCGGCGCGCGTCGGGTTGGACTGCGTAAGCACCTGCCTTGTTGAAGGAGGTAGCTAGGTCTGCTCACTGGCCGCGTACGCAACGTGCAGGAGTTCCCGGGGAGATGGTCCATGACCCCTGGGGGCATAGGTTTAGTCCGGCGTGTTGGCCTCTCTATTAAGCCTAGGTCGGGTTGCGGCGTATTGTTTGGCCGAGGCCGGGCATGACCCAGGAAAGTGTATCTGGCCGGAGTTAATCGAGCGTGGTGGGTAAGTTGGTGCACCCCTGCAGGGAAGAAAACATCTATCGATAGCCTGTCCTACGGTAACGGACACTTGGAGCTGTATCCCAATCGATACAACTAGAACTGGATACTTGAGATGAGACTTGGATATGAGGTGATAAATGGATAGTATGGCTCTGGATTGCTTTCTCACAGGGAGTCGAGAAAGGATCTCTGGCCGAGGTTGATAACACTACTACTACTTTACTTTATGCTACTCTACTCCCTCCTGTTGCTGCAAGATGGTGGTTTCCAGAAGATGCTAGTCTTCGATAGGACTAGGTTCTCCCGTCTATTCTGGCATTTCTGCAGCCCAGTCCAGATATACAGCCTTCTTTGATAGTGTTGCATATGTAGTGTAGATCCTTGCTTGCGAGTACTTTGGATGAGTACTCACGGTTGCTTTGCTCCCCCCTTTTCCCCTTTCTTCTTCTTTCCGGTTGATGCAACTAGATGTCGGAGCCCAGGAGCCAGATGCCACCGTTGATGCCTACTACTACGTGGAGACCACCGACGACCAGGAGTAGTTAGGAGGCTCCCAGGCAGGAGGCCTTGCCTTTTCGATCGTTGTTGCTTTTGTGCTAGCCTTCTTAAGGCAAACTTGTCTAACTCATGTCTGTACTCAGATATTGTTGATTCCGCTGACTCTTGTGTATTCGAGCTTATGTATTCAAGCCCTCGAGGCCCCTGGCTTGTAATATAAATCTTGTATTATTTTAATTTGTGTCTAGAGTTGTGTTGTGATATCTTCCCGTGAGTCCTTGATCTTGATCGTACACATTTGCGTGTATGATTAGTGTACGATTGAATCGAGGGCGTCACAGAGAGAGCGAAGGAGAGGTGCAGGGGGCGAATGGGGATGTCGGCGAGGTCGGGGCGGCCACCAGGGGGTCATCCACGCGGCGAAGCGGCGTCCGGGATGAGGCAGGTGAGCTGGGAGGTGCGTGACGAGCTCGGGCGCGCCGGCTCTCACCTCCCTGCCTGCCTGGCGGGAGGAAGCAGCTGACTGGCATGGGCCAGCACAGTGCTGGGCCGCCAGGTGGGCTGCCAGGTTAGTTTGGCCAGGTAAGTTCATTTTCCTTTTATTTCTGTTTTCTATTATTCTGTAGGCTTTAGGGCTTTATTAAAAATACCAAAACAATCCCAAAAATCATGAAACTGCTCGGGGCTACTATTTGGATTATTTCCAACAGTAAACATTTCAGTTCATGAATATTTGGACATTTAAAATATTATATAGCATTTAAATGCCCAAATGCAAATAGAATATGATTTAACTCAGTGACCCAATCCTATCCTAGAAAAATGTGAACCATTTTTGTCAGAGGTTCTAAACCAAGGCAAATATGATGAACATTTTTGAAGGGCATTTCAGGTTCATTGAAAAAATATTTTAGTAACCTAGTTGGATTAAGTGTTTAGTGGGGGTTTCTGCCATCCCCATTTCAACTTTCTGGGAAAGGTAGACATGATGCAAGGAAGATGCAAACACTGGGCAGTACCACAAGCAAGGGATGTGACAGAACCATTCCCGACGCGCATAGTCACCTCGTCCTTAGCCAATCTGCGTTTAATCCATAGCCCCTATTTCGAGTTACAAATATGAGCAACCGAACCAGTATCAAATACCCAGGCGCTACTATGAGCATTAGTAAGGTACACATCAATAACATGTAGATCAAATATACCTTTGTTCACTTTGCATCCTTCTTATCCGCCAAATAGTTGGGGCAGTTCCGCTTCCAGTGACCAGTCCCTTTGCAGTAGAAGCACTTAGTGACCAGACTTGGGCTTCTTCCAGGGAGTGGCAACTTGCTTGCCATTCTTCTTGAAGTTTCCCTTCTTTCCCTTGCCCTTTTTCTTGAAACTAGTGGTCTTGTTTACCATCAACACTTGGTGCTCCTTCTTGATTTCTACCTCCGTAGCTTTGAGCATAGCGAAGAGCTCGAGAATTATCTTATCCATCCCCTGCATATTATAGTTCATCACGAAGCCTTTGTAGCTTGGTGGCAGTGATTGGAGAACTCTGTCAATAACACTATCATCTGGAAGATTAACTCCCAGCTGAGTCAAGTGATTATGATACCCAGACATTTTGAGTATGTGTTCACTGACAGAACTGTTCTCCTCCATCTTGCAGCTATAGAACTTGTTGGACACTTCATATCTCTCAACTCGGGCATAATTTACTTGAAATATTAACTTCAACTCCTGGAACATCTCATATGCTCCATGACGTTCAAAACGTCTTTGAAGTACTGATTCTAAGCTGTAAAGCATGGCACACTGAACTATCGAGTAGTCATCAACACGCAACTGCCAGGCGTTCTCAATGTCTACAATTGCTGGAGAGGGTGGCACACCTAGCGGTGCATCAAGGACATAATTTTTCTGTGCAGCAATGATGATAATCCTCAAGTTACGGACCCAGTCTGTGTAGTTGCCATCATCATCTTTCAACTTAGCTTTCTCTAGGAAAGCATTAAAATTCAAGGGAACGGTAGCATGGGCCATTGATCTACAACATAGATATGTAAAAACTATCAGGACTAAGTTCATGATAAATTAAGTTCAATTAATCATATTACTTAAGAACTCCCACTTAGATTGGTATCCCTCAGGTCATCTAAATGATACATGATCCAAATCAACTAAACCATGTCCAATCATCACGTGAGATGGAGTAGTCATCAATGGTGAACATCTCTATGTTGATCACATCTACTATATGATTCATGTTCGACCTTTCAGTCTCCAATGCTCCGAGGCCATGTCTGTACATGCCAGGCTCGTCAAGTTTAACCCAAGTATTCCGCATGTGCAAAACTGTCTTGCACCCGTTGTATGTGAACATAGAGTTTATCACACCCGATCATCACGTGGTGTCTCAACACGACGAACTGTCGCAACGGTGCATACTCGGGGAGAACACTTATACCTTGAAATTTTAGTTAATGGATCATCTTATAATGCTACCGCCATACTAATTAAGCAAAATAAGATGCATAAAAGATAAACACCACATGCAATCAAAATATGTGACATGATATGGCCATCATCATCTTGTGCTTTTGATCTCCATCTCCAAAGCATCGTCATGATCTCCATCATCACTGGCTTGACACCTTGATCTCCATCATAGCGTCGTGGTTGTCTCGCCAACTATTGCTTCGACAACTATCGCTAACGCATAGTGATAAAGTAAAGCAATTACATGGCGTTTGCATTTCATACAATAAAGAGACAACCATAAGGCTCCTGCTGGTTGCCAGGAACTTCTACAAAACATGATCATCTCATACAATAATGTATATCACATCATGTCTTGACCATATCACATCACAACATGCCCTACAAAAACAAGTTAGACGTCCTCTACTTTGTTGTTACAAGTTTTACATGGCTGCTACGGGCTTCTAGCAAGAACCATTTTTACCTACGCATCAAAATCACAACGGTGATTTATCAAGTTTGCTGTTTTAACCTTGAACAAGGACCGGCCGCAGTCAAATTTGGTTCATCGAAACTTGGAGAAACAGACACCCGCCAGCCACCTTTATGCAAAACTAGTTGCATGTTTGTCGGTGGAACCGGTCTCATGAACGTGGTCATGTAAGGTTGGTCCGGGCTGCTTCATCCAACAATATCACCGAATCAAAATAAGATATTGGTGGTAAGCAGTATGACAATCACCACCCACAACTCTTTGTGTTCTACTCGTGCATATCATCTACGCATAGACCCGGCTCGGATACCACTATTGGGAAACGTAGCATGCAATTTCAAAAAAAATCCTACGCTCACGCAAGATCTATCTAGGACATGCATAGCAACGAGAGGGGAAGAGTGTGTCCATGTACCCTCGTAGACCGAAAGCGGAAGCGTTTGACAACGTGGTTGATGTAGTCGAACTTCTTCTAGATCCGACCGATCAAGCACCGAACGTACGGCACCTCCGAGTTCTGCACACATTCAGCTCGATGACGTCCCTCGTCCTCTTGATCCAGCAAAGGTGTTGAGGAAGAAGATGAGTTCCGTCAGCACGACGGCGTGGTGCCGGTGATGGTGAAGTGATCCGCGCAAGGCTTCGCCTAAGCACTATGAAGATATGACCGGAGGCATAAACTTTGGAGGGGGGCGCCACACACGGCTAACAATTGTCGGTCTATGTTCTAGGCACCCCCTCCCCACATATATATATAGGTGGGAGGGGGAGGGGAATAGCCTTAGGGCGCCCCAAGTAGGAGGAATAATACTTGGGGGCCTATTCCAATTCGCCCGCCCTTACCATGTTTGCTGGAAGGGAAAAGGAAGAGAGGGGAGAGGAAAGGAAGGGGGAGGCCGACCCCCCTTTCCTTCTCCCACTTGGCCGGCGGACTAGGAGGGGTGCGCCAGCCCCTTGTGGGCTGGTGTGCCCCTTCCCCTTTGGCACATATCGCCCATTAACGTCACGGGGTGTCCGGTAATCCCTCCGGTACTTCGATAAATATCTGATACACTCCGAAACACTTCCGGTGTCCGAATACTATCATCCTATATATCAATCTTTACCTCTCGACCATTTCGAGATTCCTCGTCATGTCCATGATCTCATCCGGGACTCCGAACAACATTCGGTCACCAAATCACATAACTCATATAATACTAAATCGTCATCGAATGTTAAGCGTGCGGACCCTACGAGTTCGAGAACTATGTAGACATGACCGAGACACCTCTCCGGTCAATAACCAACAGTGGAACCTGGATGCTCATATTTGTTCCTACATATTCTACAAAGATCTTTATCGGTTGAACCGTAATGACAACATACGTTATTCCCTTTGCCATTGGTATGTTACTTGCCCGAGATTCAATCGTCGGTATTTTCATACCTAGTTCAATCTCGTTATAGGCAAGTCTCTTTACTCGCTCCGTAGTACATCATCCTGCAACTAGCTCATTAGTCACTTTTCTTGCAAGGCTTCTGACGATGTGTATTACCGAGAGGGCCCAGAGATACCTCTCCGATACTCGGAGTGACATATCCTAATCTCGATCTATGCCAACCCAACAAACACCTTCGGAGATACCTGTAGAGCATCTTTATAGTCACCCAGTTACGTTGTGACATTTGATTGCACACAAGGCATTCCTCCGATATCCGGGAGTTGCATAATCTCATAGTCAAAGGAATATGTATATGACATGAAGAAAGCAATAGCAATAAAACTGAACGATCAATATGCTAAGCTAACGGATGGGCCTTGTCCATCACATAATTCTCCTAATGATGTGATCCTCTTCATCAAATGACAACACATGTCTATGGTTAGGAAACTTAACCATCTTTGATTAATGAGCTAGTCTAGTAGAGACTTACTAGGGACACGGTGTTTTGTCTATGTATCCACACATGTATCAAGTTGCCGGTTAATAAAATTCTAGCATGAATAATAAACATTTATCATGATATATGGAAATACAAAATAACAACTTTATTATTGCCTCTAGGGCATATTTCCTTCAATGATAATAAGGAAAAGTGGCAGAACCGCCGATTTTTGCAACGCTCAAGGCGGGTAGTTTGTTTTTATATTTCTAGCTAGCTAGTCTATTGCACACGATTTGTCCTAATTTCTAAATAAACTACTCGCCTTTAGCTTTGCGTAGGTGGTGATTTTACAGCGCACTTGCATCGCACACGGTTAAGCCAGTACCTGCACCCTTTGTTCGCGCTTGCACAACCGTGGTGATTTTACAGCGCACTTACATCGCACATGGTTGAGCTAGTACCTCCACCTTTGCTCGCGCTTGCGTAGTCGTGGTGATTCACATCGCACTTGCATCGCACACGGTTAAGAAATTATTCCCGTGTCCGTTGAGCGTCATCAGAGTCTTTGCAGCAAAAAAATGTTAGAGTGGGTCAGAAGACAGCCACACCAGTATGTGGCCCAAATATATATGAGTGAAAAGGGTGGTCTGTGATGTTCAAAATTCCAATGCACAACTTTGACCGCGCGGGCCCATGGTTGGGCGCGTCATCGAAGATCGATGAGAGGGGCCAGAAGAAAGCACCACATGGAAGTGGCCAAATATATGTAGGAATATTGGGTGTGATGTTTAAAACTTTAAATACACAATGCTCAACTTTGGTAGCACCTGCCTCGCAAACCCGAAAGCACCCTTGGATATATCTATAATGACATAATGTCGTAGCTAGCTAGGGTGCTTGACCCACCACCTCCCACTTCGTGTCAGCAGGGCGGATGCATGTAATGATACTTTGGTCATACATGCATGTCGCCATGACCTACCGTAAGACAGACCGATGAATCTATCGTTTGGTCAAACGACAACTGTTGTTGTCGATACACCGCTTGGACCAATAGATTGAACCATCATAAAAATCGCACGAGAGGGACCACAAAACCAGCACCTCTTGCATGCGGTCCAAAATGATGTACGTTGGAAGGGGTGATGCGTGTTTTCAATATAGAATAATGTACAATTTAGATGTGGTGCCTACCTCTCGATACAAACAACAACCATGAAGGCCACGTAGTTAAGGACGAGATATGCAAGGTACGATGTAGGTCAAACCCAGTAATCCGAGCATGTGGGAGGGAATCCTGACAACGCATGAGCTCGACCTTTGGTTGAACGACATGTGACGGTGACCGGCCCTAACACATACTAGGAGGAATCCATTCCTGTCCAACAGATACCCCTCGTTATTGGTCAAAGGGATTATATATACACTCACGGAGCCGACGAATATGCGTGTCGTCACAAAAAACTGCACAAGGGAGACGTGGTCAATCAGAAGACCCCGTATACACTGCATGCGGCCCGAAAATATGTATGGGTATGGTACTGTGTGATGTGTTTAAATCCCGAATGCACAACTTCGATGGGCCACCAACTACATTACAAACCAAACACCGTACCCGACCCCAAGCCTGGTTCAATACGTACGATGTTGGTTTCCCAACTTCGACGCGGCAAGGGGTGCGTCCAATGCATGCGCTCAAACTTTATTTTATCTAACATGGCACACATAGCAATAGGAAACTATCATGGTCAAACCCTTCTCATTGTTGGGTCAAAGGGATAGATTGTGTGGGGCCCCTCATTGTCGGTAAAGGATAATATATATACCTCGGGGAGCCCACATATATGTGCAGCGTCTATAAACCGCACAAGGGAGACATGCTCGATCAAAACACCCTGCCCCCTATACCCTGCATGCGACCTGAAAAAGGTTTATATAATCGCCATGACATGTCACTATAGAGTCAATCATTCTTTCATTTTTAGAGCAAAAAATAATCAATAAAAACATACACTACAAAAAAATACACTTCCGTGATGATACGTGTTTGTCACAGTAGGTCACGTTTTCTGTCATGCATGTACATCCATGACAAATTTATGACAGAATCAAGATAGTCATACCTGTGCTGTCGTAGAAGTGTTCCATGACATTACCAAAATTATCATCACGAAAGTGTCCACTTCCATGACGATAAATCGCGCGTCACAGAAGTGCTTTCGTCAAGGGTGACCGACACGTGGCATCCACCGTAACGGAACGCCGTTAAGCTATCGGGTCCAGTTTTGGATCCGATAACCCGTTAAAAGCCCGGACCAATGGGAATTTTCCACGTGTAAAATCATCATTGGCTGTAGATAACGCGTGTCAGCTCCGCGTTGGCACAAGTGTCACTCATCCAATGGGCGAGATGTGCCTATGATATGTTAACACGTGGACCGGCCCAAAAGTGGCCCATAAAGTTTAAATGGGCCGACCCAACTAAAGGCCCACAAGATTTTGCGGACCATAATGGGCTGGCCCAGCTAAAGGCCCAAGATTTTGCGGGCCATAATGGGCCGGCCCAGGTAAAGTCCCACAAGATTTTTGCGGGCCATAATGGGCCGGCCCAGGTGAAGGCCCATAAGATTTTTGTGGACCATAATGGGCCAGCCCAGCTAAAGGCCCACGAGATTTCGCCGACATTAATGGGCCGGCCCAGCTGTAGGCCCACAAGATTTTGAGGACCCTAGTAGGTCGGCCCATTAATTGGCTGCCATGTTTTGGGCCAAATGTCGGCCCATATTTGATCCGGTCCATTAATGGCCTGCCACGTTCCGGGCCTAATAATGGCCCATATGAGATCCGACCCGTTAAAAGCCTACCACGTTCTAAGCCAAATTACGGCCCAGATCAGGTCCGTCCCTTTAAGAGGCTTTGGGCTAAATTATGGCCTATATCAGATTCGGCCCGTCAACTGGACGCTATGCTTTTGGGCCCACTTGCTAAAGGCACATTTAGTAATTCGGCTTGATATTAGTTTCGGCATGTTAGGGGCCCTTTTAACATTTTGGCCCTATATTAATTTCAGCTTGTTAAAAGCCCGTCATTTAGTTGGGCCTAACTACGGCCCGGTTTGCATCCGGCCTGCTCGCAGCCGATAATCTGATTGGGCCAAACAAGGACCGAGACAATTTTATCCTGTTATAAGCCCATGATTTGATTGGCACATTCATGGGCCGGGGTCTATTTCGGCCTGCTGCCGGCCCGTGAGCTGTTCGGCATGTTGTAAGTGCATCTAGTGCCCCTTAGTGATTTTGGTGTATTGAAGACTTACAGGTTAAGGGACTAATGTGTTTATGAGTGTCAACAGGTCTATAAGTCTATGAGGAGTTTGATATTTACAGAGAAAGTCGACCCCTAAAAATGAAGTTCTTCGACTGAAGACTTTGGATTTCTGAAGACTTTCTGAAGACTTTGAAAGTGAAGAAATTGGTGTGACCTTGAAGACTTGGTATTCATTCGAGGAACATGAAGCGTGAAGACTTTTGTTTTCGTAGTTTCATTTTCTCTTTCTTGAGTCATAGGAAACACCATACTGTTAAAGGGGGTCGAGGAAATAGTAGGAAAAATTTCCATGTGATGCTCAACTCAAAATCCTACACCTACCAATCCCTTCGAGTGAAGCCATTGGAAATTTCATACAGTTCAGTCATATTCTTCAGTGACAGAGATGAAGTTCTTCTGGTCTCTGAGGAATTTGTTCTGACTGAGGAGTTAGGAATTCGCCAGTGCGGATTGCCTACACAGTGAGGAACATGATAGCCCTGAGGAATTTGATACACAAATTTCCGACCATTGCTGTGCTATGCGCCAGCTGTCCCAAAATATCTACCCACCTAACGGTCATATCATTGAAGGGCATTTATGTCTTATCATGTCGGGCTGCTCCCTAGGCTATAAATAGCCGCCCCCTACAACCACTAACTGGTTGGCTGCTCGGAGAGAAACTGACACTTGTCATTTGAGAGCATCCCATCCTCCGAGGACTTTGAGTGAAAATCATCGAGTGAGGAAAACCCAAACCCAAACACCTACAAACCCAAAGTGATTGAGCATCACTGAAGAGATTGATACTGTGTGGATCCGACGCTTGTTACCTTTGAAGATTGTGCTTCTTCCAGACGGTTAGGCGTCATGGTCTAGAGCATCCAAGAGGAATTGTGGATCGCCGAGTGACCGAGTTTGTGAAGGTTCGGAAGTCACCTGAAGACTTACCACGAGTGATTGGGCGAGGTCTGTGTGACCTTAGCTCAAGGAGAATACGGCGAGGACTGTGTGTCCGGGACTGTGTGTCCTCAGGTTTAAATACCTAGCCACTCCAACCAGATGTACAACTGAGACAGCAGTTGGAACTGGTCTACCAAATCATTGTCTTCACCAAGCTTACTGGTTCTATTTCCTCAACTCTTTCATTTCCTCATTACTGTGTTGTGTGCTTGTCATATCTGTGTTTGAAGACTTTGACTGAAGACTTTCTCAATTTCCTCAGTTCAATTTCTTCAGTCTGTTTGTCTTCATTCTGTGCTATCCTGTGTTTATGCTTTCTGTACTCTATGCTTGTATTCATTTCATCATGATGACCATGCTTGTATTCTGTTATGCTTACTTTTGAGTACTTATTCCGCTCCAAGTAGTTCTTCGCTAAGGAATTTCCTCACCGGCAAATTCCTCAGTGAAGAATTCATAAAAATCGCCTATTCACCCCCCCTCTAGTCGATATAACGCACTTTCAATTGGTATCGGAGCAAGGTACTCCCTTGTTCTGTGTGATTTTGGTTTAACTGCCTGGAGTTTTAGTTATGTCGACCGCAGGTATGAAGAAAGGGACATGCCCCATCTTTGACGGTCACGAGTATCCCAAGTGGAAGGCCATGATGAAGAAGCGCCTCATGGCGATGAACAGCGAGCTGTGGACCGTCACTGAGATCGGTCTGACCGATCTGTCCAGGATGGCGGAAGGTGATGACATTCGCAAGTATACTCTTCTCAACCTCACGGCGAAGGACGTCATCTGCTCCTGTCTGTCTCAAAATCAGTTCAGGGACATCATGCATCTCGATCATGCGAAGCTTATCTGGGACCGACACTCTGAGGTCTACGAAGGTCATCGAACCCGTCATGATCCTTGGTTTGAGGACTTCAAGGAATCTCTCAAAGCGATGTCATTCGAACCAGAATCATCATCCTCTTCATCATGCCTTATGGCAAAAAGTGCTGAGGTAACTGAATGCTACCTATCCGAGTCTAGTGATGATGAACCTGGTGATGAATTTGGACCCAACTATGTCAAACTTGCTTCCCTTGCCACTAAACAACAAAGAGCTTTGGAAAAAGTTCAATACATGCTAAATAGGAGCGATGATATGTTGGGTGAAGAAATGGATCAGTCAAAAGCTTTGGCCGAAAGTCTTCAGAGACTTCATACTAAGTATGACACCCTTCGAGATCAACATAACACTCTCTTATCTGATCATGAGAAGCTTTCTTATGAATTTCTTCAAAGAAAGCAAGATCTTGAAAAGCTAAGAGTGAGTTATGAAGATCTTCAGAAGGAGCGCGATTCATTACTTACTCAACAAATCAGCGCTGCTCAGGAAGAATTTGCTCCTCCATGCTTGAAATGCATTGAACGTGAATCTGCTAATTCTTCACCTGAATGTTCAAATGCTTCTAATGTTACAAATTCTTCACCTGCCTCTACTATCACTAATTCCTCATCTGAGGACATTGCTAGTATCACTGACGATGCAGGGCTGAAGGAATTGTACATGACAGGCATGTACAAAAGCCTCAAAGGGCATCAGACTCTTTGTGATGTGCTTAAAAAGAAGATCCTCAACAGGAACCCTAGGAAAGAGGGTATTGCCTTTGAGAGGAAACTCAATGCTGATGGTACATATTGGAAGCCTGAGCAGTACCCCAAAACCTCATGGGTCGCTGCAAAGGGACCTCCAGTTGATCCATCTAATCTATTTGGCTTTACATGTGAATGTCCTCATTCTTCTGATGAGTCATTTGACTCCAACTATAAACTGTTCAAAAATCAGAATGGTGAAGTATTTGCTAGATATGTTGGCACTAACTGCAGGAACGGTTCCCCTATGAAGAAAATCTGGGTTCCCAAAAGGTGCCTTGAAAGTCTTCAGGTGAATGTCCTCATGACACCACCTGTGAAGAATAGGAACCCCAGAACAAATTCTTCATATGGACCAAATTCTTCATATGGATCCAAGTCCTCATACGGACCAAATTCCTCACGTGGATCAAATTCCTCAAAAGGATCAAAGTCCTCATATGAATATCATCATGCTAACAACTCTGTTTCGTAGGGAAGAGCTAAGGGCTATGAATATGAGCATTATTCTTCTAATCATTATGTTCATAAGTCCTCGAAGAATTTCTCTGCTTATTCATATGCTTACCCTAACTCCTCTTATGTGAAACAAAATGGATTGGCTTCTATGCCGCCTTTCTCGTATGGAGCTTGCAGAGTGATGAACTCTTTGCCACCCCTTCAGATGTGGGTGGTGAAGAAAAAGAACTAATCTCTTATGCAGGGTCAGGTCTCCAGATGTGCTCAAACGTCTGAAGAATTTGCTGGAGACCTGAAAAGTGCCTGAAAGGACGCAGGCTAATCATGAAGAAATGAACTTTCATTTCTCACGTCCTCATACTGCTTTATCTGTTCTATTACTTGATGAAATTGATCTGATGAATTGATGTCGTATTCTTCACTGATGAAGTATATGAGTTCGTAAGCTGCACTAATTCATCTGCAGGATGATCAACCCAAAGCCACTGATTGGGTCCTCGATAGTGGATGTACAAATCACATGACCGGTGACACGAATCTATTGATGGATGCTCCCTTATCACCATCGCATCTGAAGCATATCATCTTCGCTGACAAAGGCAAAAGTCAGGTATTGGGTCTAGGTAAGGTTGCGATCACAAAGGATCGACACATGGACAAAGTCATGCTTGTCGAGTCCTTAGGATACAACCTCATGTCTGTCTCAATGCTTTGTGATCTTGATATGGTTGTTGTCTTTGGCAAGTATCATTGTGTTGTGGTTATGGAAGCTGACAATTCCAAAGTCTTTGAAGGCTTTAGGAGAGGAGACTTGTATATTGTTGATTTCTCTACAGGACCGCAACCAGCCGTGTGCCTACTTGCAAAAGCTTCAGAAGGCTGGCTATGGCATCGACGACTTGGTCATGCAGGCATGAGGAATTTGCACACGCTTGTGAAGAAGAAGCATGTCATTGGCATTGAGAATGTCAAATTCCTCAAGGATCACTTATGCAGAGCCTGTGAAGCTGGGAAGATGACAAAGGCTAAGCATCCAGCGAAGGCTATCATGACTACTACTCGACCATTCGAATTGCTTCACATGGACCTCTTTGGTCCTAACCATTACTCATCAGTCACAAATGATGCATCTCTCTATGGCTTTGTTATTGTTGATGATTACTCTCATTACACTTGGGTACATATTGTCACTTACAAACATGAAGTGCAGGAAGTCTTCAAACGATTTTCCTCGAGGGCTTCAACCAACTTTGGTGTGAAGATCAAGCACATCAGAAGTGACAATGGAACTGAGTTCAAGAACTCTGGTCTTGATGACTATCTTGATGAACTTGGTATTTCTCATGAGTTATCTGCTCCTTACACTCCTCAGCAGAATGGCGTCGTGGAGCGCAAGAACAGAACTCTTGTTGAGATGGCTCGCACTATGCTTGATGAGTACAAGACGCCTCGTCACTTCTGGATTGAGGCAATTTATACTGCGTGCCACATCATCAACAGGGTATATCTTCACAAATTCTTCAAGAAGACTGCCTATGAACTCCTCACTGACAAGAAACCAAATGTGACAAAGTCTTCGGTGCTAAATGTTGGATTAGAGATCCTCATCACAATGCTAAATTTGCACCGAAAGCACATGAAGGTTTTATGCTTGGTTACGGAAAGGACTCGCACACCTACAGAGTCTTCAACAACGTTCTTCACAAGGTTGTTGAAACTGTAGATGTGCGGTTCGATGAAACTAATGGCTCACAAAGAGAGCACCTACCTTCTGTGATAGATGAACCAGCACCTGAGGAAACTATTAAGTTCAAGGCTACTGAGGATGTCATTCCTACTGAAGAATCTGCTGAAGAATTCATTCCAGAATGTGAAGAACGTCGAGCTAATGCACCTGAAGAAAACGCTGAAGAAAATGGTGCTGAAGAAAATGCTGATCAAATTCCTCGACGACAACCAGCTCATCCTCGTGTTGCAAAAGAAGTGCAAGTTGAAAAGATCATCGATGACATTGAAGCACCAGGTCCTCTCACACGCTCAAAAGCTTCACATTTATCTAACTTTTATGGGCACTATGCTTTTGTCTCTATCACAGAGCCCACTAAGGTAGATGAAGCATTTCTGGAGCCTGAGTGGATTCAGGCCATGCAAGAAGAATTACATCAGTTCGAGCTCAACAACGTCTGGGAACTGGTCAAACGTCCAGATCCTCGCAAGCACAATATCATTGGCACAAAGTGGATTTACCACAACAAGCAAGATGAAAATGGCCTTGTGGTGAGGAATAAGGCACGACTTGTAGCTCAAGGCTACACACAGGTTGAAGGAATTGATTTCGATGAAACTTTTGCACCTGTAGCTAGACTTGAGTCTATTCGCATATTACTTGCTTATGCTAACCATCATGACATCATCTTATATCAAATGGATGTGAAAAGTGCATTCCTCAATGGTAAGCTTGAGGAAGAAGTATATGTTGCTCAACCCCCAGGTTTTGAAGATCCAAAGCATCCAGACAAAGTCTTCGGACTCAATAAGGCCCTCTATGGCCTCAAGCAGGCCCCTCGGGCGTGGTATGATACTTTGAAGGAATTCCTCATGAAGAAAGGCTTCAGCCCGGTTCACTCGACCCTAATCTTTTCACTAAATCTTATGATGGTGAACTGTTTGTGTGCCAAATATATGTTGATGATATTATCTTTAGTTGTACTGACCAACGTTATAGTGATGAATTTGCCTATATGATGAGTGAAGAATATCAAATGTCTATGATGGGAGAGTTGAAATTCTTCTTAGGTCTTCAAATTCCTCAACAGCGCAATGGGATATTCATATCTCAGGAGAAATACCTCAAGGATGTACTGAGGAAATTCGGCATGCAAGATTGCAAAGGCGTCAAAATTCCTATGCCCACAAATGGCCATCTATGCACTGATGAAAATGGTATTGACTTTGATCAAAAGGTATACCGCTCCATGATTGGTTATTTATTGTATTTATGTGCATCTAGGCCAGATATAATGCTTAGTGTTTGCATGTGTGCCCGATTTCAAGCTACACCGAAGGAATCACACCATAAGGTTGTGAAACATATTCTTCGATATCTAGCTCACACACCAACACTTGGATTATGGTACCCCAAGGGCTCGGCTTTTGATCTCATTGGATATTCTGACTCTGACTATGTTGGTGATCGTGTGGACCGCAAGTCAACATCTGGTACATGTCATTTCCTCGGACGATCTTTGGTCTGTTGGTCCTCGAAGAAACAGAACTGCGCATCACTGTCTACTGCTGAAGCTGAGTACATTGCTGCTGGTTCTTGCTATGCTCAATTGCTATGGATGAAGCAAACTCTCAAGGACTACGGCATCAACATGAAGAATGTGCCTCTCTTCTGTGACAATGAGAGTGCCATCAAGATTGCTCACAACCCAGTTCAGCACTCGAAGACAAAGCACATTTAGATTTGTCATCATTTTCTTCGTGATCTGAAGGGCGACATTTCTATTGAGCATGTGAAGACTGAAGAACAGCTAGCCAATATCTTCACAAAGCCCTTGGATGAGAAGAGATTTAGCAAGTTGTGGTGTGAGCTAAATATCTTAGAATCTTCTAATGTTCTTTGAAAAGGACACTCATCCTAACACTTATGCAAAATTGATGACTTAGATGTGCTACACATGAAGAAACGTTTTTCTTAGATCAATGAAGAATAACACTCTAAGTGTGAAGAAATTAACAAAGAATTTGATTCTCAGAACCCTACGACAATTGTATGCGGTGTCTGAAATCATCATTCTTATACGGTGGGTCACGCCACCACCAAAAGTTGAAAATCTTCAATTTGAGTTTTTCCTCAGTTTTGAAATTCCTTAGTTGTTCATTTTCTTCAACTTTGCATTGTCTTCACCGTTTCCGTCGTTTTTCTTCATTAGCTATATATATATATATATATATATATATATATATATATATATATATATATGAGTTTGTGTCCTCTACAACATTCACTTATGGCTAATTCTTCAAGTTGCTTTTTCTGCTAAGTGAATGTGATCGGACCCTTCCCCCTCTATGCTATACTCAACCCAATATATTCACAAATTCTTCATGTGCGTTCTATTTGAAACTCGTTCAAAATCTTCACTGTGTCCTTGTCAGCTGAAGAAATTTGCGAACGGAACGTTAAAACTTATCTTATCCAAATTTTTGGTTTTGCCGCTCAAACCGTCCCGCATCCCACGAAATACTTATCTATTCACCCACGATCTAACACGATCTCCACTTCTCAATACGTGGGTGACACATGTCATGCGAATGAGAAGGGTCAGGGGCACGTTCGTCCAAATTCTTCGGGCGAACAGTTTTTCACCGTGGCTATAAATACCCCCTTCCCTTCCTCACTTCCTTTACTCCGCTCGATCTCTCTCCAGCTTGAGCTTCTCAAACCCTAGCGCCGCCGCTACTTCATCATCGTCCGTGAGGAAGAGCTTCACTGCCTCGACCTCGTCGCCACCGTACTCGCGCCGGCCGCAGAAATCTTCACTCCGCCGCCGCCGTAGCCGTCTTCCTCCGCCAAGTTAGGGCGTGGAAGATCTGCACAAACGAACTTCTCATCTCTACCTCACAGTTCGTCGTGTTCTTCGTCCAGGGTAATTAAAAGTTACTTTTACTGCCCTCCTTGATTCAAATGATTTCTACAAAATCTTCAAAGGTGTTTATTCTTCAAATTCTTCACACACTAAACACCTCACATGTCATCTGTTCTTGATTCGTTTCTCTAAGCAATAATTTTTCTTCAAGATTACTCAATTGTGTGGATCTTCGATCTATACAACTCTGGAACCTAAGACAAAGAACGCTTAGTGAAATTCTTCAAGACTCATTTGGTCAAATTCCTCAAACTTGTTCTTTTTGAAAAACCTTCTGAGAACGCATATGACCTCTCCAAATTCCTCGCAACTATACTCTGTTCACAGGTACTCATGTCCGCTGCCGAATCTCTAGGTTCTCATCAACTTAACTCATTTGCAGCGTTCCTTGAAGAAAAGTTGCATACTTCTTCAGAGAATTCCATTGTTCAAATTCCTCATCTGAAGAAAATGGCTGATGGAAAGAAGCCACAGAAGGGAGGAAAGAGGCCTGAGGTTTATACTGCTTTTGAAATCCCTGATGACATATACAAGGATTACTGCACTCCTGATGAGGACAAGTTTGGAAAAGAGGACAAAAATCAGCGCAAGGTGCGCATTCAGAGGATAGAAAGGAGATGGGCAAGAGAGTGGAGGGAGTACAAATATGTTACTCCCAAATACATGAAGAAATTTGCACTCAATCCTCCATGCCCAAGACCTCCACTGGCACCCGGCCAAGAAGCTGATCCCACCAGCCTCAAGCATGGTGAGGATTATCCTGATGAATGGGCCAAGCGCCAGGCCAAGCTGGCTAGACAAGCCAGAGAAGTAGTGAGGAAATTCAATGAAGACTCTGCTGCTGCTGCTGCTGCCGCTGAGGCCTCTGTCAAGCCGAAGAAATCCATGGCAAAGAAGCCTACGCGTAAGCCAAGTGCGTCACCTTCAATGCCCTCAAGGCCGAGTTCCTCAGCAATGCCCTCACGGCCAGAATCCTCAAAGCCCTCCCGACCAATTCCTCACGCTGCTCCTGCTCCTCCAAAATCCTCAGCTCCTCCGCATAAGTCCTCAGCTGCTCCGACCAAATCCTCAACACATGTGCATCTTGCCACGTGCCAAAGGACTACATGCATCTCTATTGCCTCAGGAGCTTCAGCTAGTTCCTCAGCTGCACCAAATTCTTCAACAGGACCCTCTCTGCTGAAGACAAAGACCACTGCTGGACGAGGTTCTCGCCCAAGTCCTCACAAGAAGCAGGTCGCCTTCCAAGTGCCGTCTGAAGAAGACGAAGCTGATGATGAAGAACTTGCTGAAATCATCAGAGATTGGCAAGTCAGGGCCGCTAGAGCCAAGGGCACAAATGTGCCTCTGCTTTTGGATCCAAAGTTGATCCTCGACTACATTGATCTCTGGCACAAGGACCCAAACACTCCTATGCCTGATTTCAAGTTGACTCCTGGCCAAAATCATATGTTGACTGCCTTCATCCAAGCAGAGAAATGGAAATTTGAGAAGGCCAGGCAGATCAAGAAAGCGCAGTACAGGAAAGAGAAATTCCTGAAGAACAACGTTATCTCTATGACAATAGATGATCTTGTGAAAATACAGTCTGAAATCAAAGTCCTCAGCGATGATTTCAATGCTTACTATGCTGATTGGCAAGGAGCCAAGGTCAGGTTTGTTAAACTGACTGAGAAGTTCACCTCCAATGTTGCAGCCCCATCGCAACAAGAAATTCCTCAGGCTGAAGCATCTGCTCAGCCGACTGAAGAACATGCCAGCACCGCTGATGACATTCAGGCTGCTGAAGAAAATGTGAGTTCTAGGGCTGATGACTGCATTCCAGCCGCTGATGAAATTGCCAGGGCATCCACTAGTGGTGCGCCTGAAGAAAATGAAGTCTATGACTAGCTCTTTTGCAAACCCCATTGATGTTGTTCCGATCTCAACCATGCCATCAAAGGACCTTGTTCCTTTTGATGAAGAATATGTGATCCCTAGCGGATCTGATGAAGAAAATCCTTCTGCTGCTACGCCAGAGCAGATGGATGAAGAAATTAAGTGGATGAAATCCCTTCAACTCCAGCTGTTTCCTCGCCTATGCCTCAGTTTACTGCTGAAGAGGTCGGCGTTGAAGAAATAGAAGATGAAGACGTGGACATTGGCTGTACCACACCAGTGATGAATGATGACTTTTGGGAAAGTCAGCACCCCAGCTCTCCACTCTTCACACCTTTACAGCAAATTCCTCAGTCCCCTGTTGCTACTGAAGTACAAATGGGATCTGAAGAACCTCGTGCAACCCCATCTGTCCATGAAGAAATTCCAGCCACTAGTGCTGAAGAAAATGTAAATGAAGAATTGAAGAGCCAGGATGTCACTGGAGTAGAAGCTGAAATTCCTCAGCATGAAGAACCTGAGATTGCGATTCCTGAGGTGATAATGCAATTGACTGACACTCCTCGGCCCAAGCCAAAGGATCCATTCTCAAAGAAGCAGAAATTCAAGGCTGATGATTTCTTTGGCGAGCACGTGTTCTTCACTGACTACAATCCCTATGATTCTGCTCGTCTTAGAAGGAAGCGCTTCTGGACCGCCAGCCAGGCCAACTTCTATTCTTCACTGCTCTTCAACAAGGACAAAGTCTTCGATCACGAGCATATTCCTCATGTGGACATGGAATCACTGCCATGCTTCACACCTGTCCTCAGTGTGCTTCATGACAGAGGCCTCCTCAACTTTTGCACATACATAGTTGATTGGAATGAAGAACTCATTCTTCAATTCTACGCAACTTTGCACATCACAGGAGATCCTGACGATGTGAACTCCTGGGTTTTGGACTGGATGACTGAAAATACTCACTATAAGGCACCGGCCACTGAATTACTTCACGCCCTGCCCATCAGTCCTCCACCTGAAGGAGCTCGTTGCATGTACAAGAGCCTGAGCTTACATATCACTATATGCAAGTGCTGATGAAGCCATTGAAGCCCGGTCAAGCCTCAAGGACAAAATTCCTCATGAAGGAATTGCAGTATGTACCAAGGACAGTCTATCGCATTCTGACGAAGACTATGAGTCCAATCAAAGGCCACGACTCATCTGATGAGGAAATTGTTGGCATCATGAAGAATCTGGTTTTCAACATCATTCATGGCATTCCTGTCAATTATCATGATTTCTACATGAGGACTCTGGCAAATGTTGCACTTTCACCGTTTGAGCTGAAGCCTTATGCACCGTGGATTATGAGATTCATCAGAACAAGGTCTTCACTCAACTACAAAGCTCATTTTCAGAATCACCTCAGCTACTTGCCCCCGATTGAAGTCCTCAAGCGGACCTATTCCTCAGCTGACAAAAAGGGAAGGCACCAGCTGTTATAGATGAAGGCATTCGTCCATTGGATGGTCAATTTCGCAAGGCTGCATCTTATTCCACCAATGATGACTCTGCCACTCATGATTCTGCTGCCCATGCCTCCAAGCCAAATCCTCAAGCTACTGCTCCTCGTGTGATGGCTGACCGTGAACTTCTGCTAAGTCTTCACCAGAAGGTGGATCGAAACCATAAATGGGTTAAGCGTCAGTTTGGTTCAATTCTTCACAACATGACTGCTACACATAATGAAGTGAAGAAAAACCATTACTACCTCCATGAAGTCTTCGGTCGCACCTGGGCTGTTCTGTCTCACATTTACAGCGAAGAAGATATGAAGAACATGGGTCTTAAGGAAGACTTTGACTGGTCTGCACCTCCACCGAAGAAATACAAGAAGGTCAAGGTTCCTTCCTTGGTGGCCAGCTCCTATTCTTCATCGCGCGACACCGATGAGCATGAAGACTTGGACGACACTGCGGCAGGCCCTACATCAACAAACGACCCCAACAACGCTGGCGCTCCTTCATCAACTTGATATTCTTCAGGGGCGTTAGTCCTCATTTTCGATCCTTTTGGTCATTCAATGACAAAGGGGGAGAAATTTGAGTTAGTCTTCAAGCGGGTCTATTATATGGGCGTTTTTTTCTAAGTTACAACTCTCGTTCTTCTGATGACTTTGCTGGATCGAGTTGTAAACTTAAACTCTATGGTGGCCTGATACTTTTGTTGTTTCCTCTGCATGTTTATTCCTTGTTAATGTTAATGCACGCATGCTGAATTACATCAGTCACCATATTTGATCATGCATTTCAAATTCTTCATATATTATGTCAAATGCGTGTATGAATTACAAGATATAGGGGGAGATCTCCATGATTCAACTCTTCAAGTGTGCATTGCTTCAAAAGCAAATTCCTCACTATGCACATCTTCAGGGGGAGTTCTTCTATATCTTGCAATCAAATTCCTCAATATCAGTATTTACACTTCATATGTTTATCCCCGTTGAAAACTTAACCTATATTGTCATCAATCACCAAAAAGGGGGAGATTGTAAGTGCATCTAGTGCCCCTTAGTGATTTTGGTGTATTGAAGACTTATAGGTTAAGGGACTAATGTGGTTATGGCCTATATCAGATTCGGCCCGTCAACTGGACGCTATGCTTTTGGCCCCACTTGCTAAAGGCCCATTTAGTAATTCGGCCTGATAATAGTTTCGGCCTGTTAAGGGCCCGTTTAACATTTCGGCCCTATATTAATTTCGGCCTGTTAAAAGCCCGTCTATACTTGGGCCTAACTACGGCCCGGTTTGCATCCGGCCTGCTCGCAGCCGATAATCTGATTGGGCCAACCAAGGACCGAGACAATTTTAGCCTGTTATAAGCCCATGATTTGATTGGCACATTCATGGGCCGGGGTCTATTTCGGCCTGCTGCCGGCCCGTGAGCTGTTCGGCACGTTGTAAGTGCATCTAGTGCCCCTTAGTGATTTTGGTGTATTGAAGACTTATAGGTTAAGGGGCTAATGTGTTTATGAGTGTACACAGGTCTATAAGTCTATGAGGAGTTTGATATTTACAGAGAAAGTCGACCCCTAAAAATGAAGTTCTTCGACTGAAGACTTTGGATTTCTGAAGACTTTTGGAAGACTTTGAAAGTGAAGAAATTGGTGTGACCTTGAAGACTTGGTATTCATTCGAGGAACATGAAGCGTGAAGACTTTTGTTTTCGTAGTTTCATTTTCTCTTTCTTGAGTCATAGGAAACACCGTACTGTTAAAGGGGGTCGAGGAAATACTAAGGAAAAATTTCCATGTGATGCTCAACTCAAAATCCTACACCTACCAATCCCTTCGAGTGAAGCCATTGGAAATCTCATACAGTCAGTCATATTCTTCAGTGACAGAGACGAAGTTCTTCTGGTCTCTGAGGAATTTGTTCTGACTGAGGAGTTAGGAATTCGCCAGTGCGGATTGCCTACACAGTGAGGAACATGATTGCCCTGAGGAATTTGATACACAAATTTCCGACCGTTGCTGTGCTATGCGCCAGCTGTCCCAAAATATATACCCACCTAACGATCATATCATTGAAGGGCATTTATGTCTTATCATGTCGGGCTGCTCCCTAGGCTATAAATAGCCGCCCCCTACAACCACTAGCTGGTTGGCTGCTCCGAGAGAAACTGACACTTGTCATTTGAGAGCATCCCATCCTCCGAGGACTTTGAGTGAAAATCATCGAGTGAGGAAAACCCAAACTCAAACACCTACAAACCCAAAGTGATTGAGCATCACTGAAGAGATTGATCCTGTGTGGATCCGACGATTGTTACCTTTGAAGACTGTGCTTCTTCCAGACGGTTAGGCGTCATGGTCTAGAGCATCTAAGAGGAATTGTGGATCGCCGAGTGACCGAGTTTGTGAAGGTTCGGAAGTCACCTGAAGACTTACTACGAGTGATTGGGCGAGGTCTGTGTGACCTTAGCTCAAGGAGAATACGGTGAGGACTGTGTGTCCGGGACTGTGTGTCCTCAGGTTTAAATACCTAGCCGCTCCAACCAGATGTACAACTGAGACAGCAGTTGGAACTGGTCTACCAAATCATTGTCTTCACCAAGCTTACTGGTTCTATTTCCTCAACTCTTTCATTTCCTCATTACTATGTTGTGTGCTTGTCATATCTGTGTTTGAAGACTTTGACTGAAGACTTTCTCAATTTCCTCAGTTCAATTTCTTCAGTCTGTTTGTCTTCATCCTGTGCTATCCTGTGTTTACGCTTTCTGTACTCTGTGCTTGTCTTCATTTCATCATGATGACCATGCTTGTATTCTGTTATGCTTACTTTTGAGTACTTATTCCGCTGCAAGTAGTTCTTCGCTAAGGAATTTCCTCACCGGCAAATTCCTCAGTGAAGAATTCATAAAAATCGCCTATTCACCCCCCTCTAGTCGATATAACGCAGTTTCACACATTTCAGGCCCAACCTACTTTTCAGACTCCTAAAGGCCCATTGAGTTTTCTTGGGAAAATAGGGCCGGCGGTTTACTCGGCCTATTAAAGGCCCGAATCTACTAGTGGGCTAGTTTACATTTAGGCCTGTTAACGGACCAAGATGACGGGGCCCATGATGCGGATCATACATGGTGATTTGCATGACGGCCGTTTGGCCGATTTACTGCGAAGACAGGATATATATATAGTAAAATAACTGCAGCATCGTGAATAAGAAAAAAAACCTAGACTATACAATAAAGAAATTACGGCATATTACATCCACTGGGCATCAAAGTTCGACACAATGATAATAAAGCACAAGCAGACAACAGATTACATACACTGGGCATCAAAGATCGCCACCAGTGCAACTAAACACGCCGACAAAATAATATACAAAATCGACAGCACTTCAATAGAGTTCAAGAAAGGTTAGCCCTGCTCGGGAGCTGTAGCGCAAGCAGCTGAGCAAGCTGGTGAGACTGCACTTGTTTGACACTTATACCCTCCTCACTCTGAAAGATAAACAAGCAGACATATGACAGGTTTTGCACATATAAGTATCAGTGCTGACAATTTATCACATTTCTTACTGACGAATAAAGTGACACGGTTTAATATAGCATTAACACAATATGGTATTGTTCAGGTCAAGACATGGCAGGAAATGACATTGTGAAGGAGTTGGCAGCTTCACGACACCACTGGATTACAGACCAAGAACTCATAAGTATCAATGGTTAGTGTGATGTCAATTTATCCCATTTCAGATTGGCAAAATAAGATCACTTGCCCTGTATAGTTTAATTTACATGGTATGAAGAAGGAACTTCGTTGTACAACTGAAAGCTTAAATTGAGAAGGACAAACTTTTGTTTATGAACTGGAGTACATAATAAACTTTAAAAATGCAATTTGATGCAAACACCAAAAATAAACAGTTGTTGCAGTCATGCCTAACCAAATATACACAACAAAGTTTGAAGGCTTGAGAAGGACAAACTTACATTATTGGTGAAGGCAGGCTCTATAAAGCCATTGTCCATGCTGATGGGTGGGGGGGGCAATTCAAGAAGTTTACCACAGAATCTTCTTCATAAGCATTGCCTTTATTCTACATTTTGTTAAGAGTAAATATAGATGTGACAATATAAGAAAAAATGGAGAATATTTAAGATAAGATGAAGAGTGATGCTACATAACCAAGTAGCTATAAATGTAGGTACAACGATACAGGCAAAAGGTACAGCCAAGAGCAATGCAGAGCTAAACTTCTTCAGTACCATCGGTGTTATCCAACCTTATGGTAAGAGTAAATATAGATCTTATGTGTAGAAAATGGAGGTCAAAGGAAAATAAGCTGCAGAGTGATGGTACATGAACAACTAGCTGTCAATATAAGTACACTGATAAAGGACAGCAGGTACTTACAAGAACAATGCGGAGCTAAAATTTTCATTGGCATTGGATATATTCTACACTAATGTAACCATTCATACAGATCAGATAATTTGGAGCGAACAATTGATAAGCAAGCTATCATGCATACTGCTATCACATAATGAACCAGGTTTGTATGCAAGTACAGTGATACAGGACAACATGTACTAACAAGATCAAAGCAGCGGGCAACATATTTGCGATATACTGTCGTTCTTTTCAAACCGGAATTCTTTTTCGAGCAGATTTCCTGCAAAAAAGATCTGTAAGGCACATGCGGAAAAGTAGAAGTTCAAATTGTCATGCGATATCATAGACAATACCTCATCCTCGGAACGAGACTAGTGCATAACAAGGTTTTTCCATTCAATGTCTTCTAAATTTAGCACAGGAGACTTCACCAGAAATTCGTTTATAGACTTGCCATCAAAGTGTGATTTCCTCAGGTAACACCAATACTGCTGCAATGCTTCCTTGAAAAGCGCAAGCAAGCTTTGCTCGTCATGACTATCCAGATTGACCCTCGCCTACTTACAACAATGTAATGTAAATCATTGATGTGTTCAATCAGCAGAAAACAGGAAAATAATCACCATGAATAATAACACTTCCACGTAACTGGGACAGGAAGATGTGAAAATGGTGTTTTTCTTCACTATAATCTTCCAATGATGGGAATATATGCACGTAGTCCCTAACAACATTGAAAGCATTGTCTTTTAAACTGGGAATAACTAGAATGGGGTTCCAATCTGCAGGAATTGGCCGTCTATGCAGTTGGGATAGGTCTTCGGCCGGTGGACTTGCTGTACTTTTTGCCGGAGTGGGATTTTTCTGTGGTACGGCTGGTGCTATGGCAACTGAAATCGGCATACCTTTTGCTGGAGTGCAGGTCCTGTGTGGTGGGGCTAGTGGTGTGGCCAGTGAAGTATGGGTACAGTCTGCTGGAGTCGGTCCTACGTTTTGTGTCACTGGTTGTACAACCAATATAAGTGGGGAGCTGTCTGATTTCTCCGGCACAACCATGTTTTTCAAGGACTTTGCTGGTGCTCCTTCAGGTTCGGCAATCACCTTCTTCCTTTTTGATGTCTGATGCACAAGAACAACATTTGAGTGGAAAAACATGGTATGATGACAGATGGAATATGTATTGATAATGGATGGGCATGGCATCTCGACATATATGATGAGTAAACTAAGCAGATGGCGGTGCAACAAAGTAGAAGAAATGCAAGACAACATATGCAAGATACGCGCAATCAATAAAACCTTGCCAAATTAGAGCAGGCACCTTGATGGGTGAACATGACAGGCCATCTGGCTTTGACTCCTCGAGGTTAGAATAGTCATTAGGATCATATTCTGAACAAGAATCTATAGGTGGGGAGCGTATGAGTTTCATTGCATCCAGAATGGCACTCAATGCCTTGGTGCCAATTTTGTAAGTCATTGCAGAGGAACATGCTAAAGAAGAGCAAGCAGGTTTTGGATAATAAAATGTCCGTTGCGCAGTGCCCACACATGATGAACCAGAGCACATTAAGAAAGCAATTCCCTGCTGTCTCTCTATATGTGGTGCACGTGCTTTTTCGAAAGTAAAGTAGGAACATTAGCTCACCAATTAAATATTATTTTTTTTAGTAATATCAGCATCATATCAGATTCATACTTGAGGAACAAGTTTGGAATTATGAGTGGCACGTTGTTTAGCTTGATGGATTCAGGAGCAGTGCTAAGCAGGTACGATGATGGTACCGAATATAAAGGCATGTCTCCATTCAAGTCGCGTGACTTTTGTCATTTGGGTCAGTCGACCATTTCAGGCGGTTGGATGAAGATCCTACGTCTCCTAACCCTTCTTCTTCCTCGTCTCTGATTCTTCCCATACAGAACACCGCACGGGCCGCCGGCCGGACCATCGACCCCCACCGCCCGTGTTCCTCCGCCACCCCCACCCCCGCCACCACCCGCGTCGAGTTTTCTTCGTCCGGCGAGGCCCCACCACCGCCCCCAAAACCAAAGTCCCCACCCGAGCCCCTTCGTTCGCACCGGCGAATTCCAGTGAGCTCTGAAAAATCGACTCACCCAATTTTGAAATTTAGTCTACTGTGATTTAACTAGTGTGGAATATAAAAGGGGAAAACCATAAGCATTGGGAGTATAGTGTTGAGCGTGCCATGGCGGATCTGAAGGTGCAAACCGGACAAAGGCAACTTCGGAACCAATGTTTGCTCTCAACTAGCAAGTAAGTGATGGGCAAGAAATCAGAGTAAAGCAGTGGCGATCTATTTTCTTGCTGCGATAAATAAGTTGAGCAGATACGAAAGAGTACCGCCTCTGGTGCGGCGGCGTGTATGCATCTGCTGAGAATTTGACGGTGCTGCGGTGGCGATGGCTGTCGGCGGCGTGGAAGCAGATCTAGGAGGGTAGACGGTGGCGGCGGGGCGCGGTGGATGAGACGGTCGTAGGAGCGGCGCCGGCAAGGTGGACGACGGCGGGGATGAAGCGAGAGGACGGGATGCAAGGATCCCGGTCCGAAGCCGTGGATGAGAGAGGTCGATCTCTTGTAATGGACGGCGGCGTCGGGGTATCAGCTCCGGCATGGTGGAGGAGGACGGCGGTGGATGGGGTGGCGGACGGAGGAGACTGGGGTGGAGAGGGTGTTTTGGCGCCCACGGAGTACGAATGGGGAAATGGAGGTGGAGAGGAAGGGGGAACCATGTCTTTAGGGCGCGCTTGTCTCAAATGCGAGAAAATTTACAAACTTAGCCCCCGTTTCAAATTTCCTATACCACAGCAATATTAGTCGGTTGGGGATAGGACGGTAATCTCGCATACACCGAATATTTGCCGACGAGAGTTTGTTTTTGGCGCCCACCGTGTATGAATCAGGGAGGGAGTCGATTTCGGCCGAGGACACACTGTGTTTTGGCGCCCACCGTGTATGAATCTGGGTGAGAGGCGGTTATGTCACGTTTGAGTGAAATTACAAACCTACCCCTATCGAAACCTATAGAAATCGAGCAGATAGGCTTTGCGTGGCAGGGATAGGCAGTAGTAATTTCCATCTCGTAGATTTTGGTTTCGGGCGGTTACTGCGACTTTCCCCACTTCGTTCAAATTTTGCAGAGTGCACGTTTACCGTGCCAACTCAATTCGAATCCCGTTTGTATTCTATATTTTTTTCGGGCGGGATCCATTTTCGGTTGGAATAAAATTCAATATACATCATTTTTTTATATATACTTTCAAAAGCATAACAAAGAATTCTGCTCCTTTATATGTATAATATGATTTACAAATACAATGATCTCAAAATCATAAGGTTGAATTCAAAAAATTAAACAAAATTATGTTCTACTAAAATGTATGGATCAGTAATATCTACATATTAAATAACATAGATGCGCGTGAATTCATCTGAGTATGCATGTTTGATAGATCAATTTTGGTTCGAGTATGGATTACATGTATCATCATCTCGAATTCAAATATTTGAATCCCTTTTATGTTCACTCCTTTCATGCCCATCTCTCTCGCATGCATGCTCCTTCATGTAGCTATCACTCTCTTTTCTCTAGCTCACCCACATGCTCACTTCATGTTTCTCCTATCCTCGCAAACATGGTCTCTCGACGTCTCCCTTGAGAAGTGTCACACTCTCCCTATCATTATACATTACATGGTTTTCATTATCTCTCACGTCTCTACCGTTCTCTCGTATCACTAGGTACCTAAGCTTTCTTTTTCACCGCCACACACAGTCTCCACTCGTCTTTCACTTTGTCTCTCTCTCTATGGGATTCTCTCACACACCCTATATGTCTCTAGATATGAATCATACCACTAAAATTACTCTCTCTCTCTCTCTCTCCTGTAGACACAACATTTGTTGTGGTCTCCTTTTCATCTCCATCCCAGACCGACATTATTCATTTGTTTACCGATCAGACAAATTCCCCCCTCTCTCTCACACACACACACAACTCCTACTTCCACTCCCCTTCCCGACTACCGTCTCTCTCTCTCACACACAAAACTCTCGCTTTCGCACCCCTGACTCATATTTCTCTCACAAACATTTATCGACTAGCCTCTAGATAGGTTCATACACCCGCACACTCGTGCTTCCACTATCGCATACATGTCTCTCTCCCGCTCCTTGTATCTATGTAGATTTTTCTTCCCTTCTTGAGACACGCCCTCTCGATCGTGCACACGCACACTATCGCCTCATTTTAAGCCGATACCTCTCGCACACACACTCTTTGTGTCTTTTTCACACATGCACTCCGTCCTCCTCCTCTCTCCCTCTCTCTCTCACACACACATGGGATTTTTGCAACAACTAGCAAGATGCCCATGCGTTGCCCGGAACATGAAGATGCATTTGTATGAGTATTTTATCTTGTGGGAGAAAAGGATGAACAAGGGAAGGCCTTATTTGCAAGTGTGGAGAGGGGTGTGGGTATCTTTTTGCAAAAATGCCATAGTTTCCTTCCTATCCATCAGATATAGATCGGACGGCCTATATTGCAGGATGGCAGGCACACGATCATCACCGACTATGCTTTTTATAAGAGTAGGGATAAAAAACAGAGTTGGTGATGATGGTGGGCCTGCCATCCTGCAATATAGGCCGTCTAATTTATATCTGACGGATAGGAACAAAACTATGGCAATTTACCCGCACTCCTCTCCACATTTGCAGATAAGGCCTTCCCTCGTTCATCCTTTTCTCCCACGAGATCTTGATGTTCCGCGCAACGCACGGGCATCTTGCTAGTAAGAGTAGAAATTAGACATATACCACTTCTCGAATCTTGAAACCAACAACATTCCTCCCTTATCTCATCAAAACCGCCAAAGGAATATATTTTGAGTGAAACATAACATTTTTTAGTGATATACGTATTTCAAATCTAGACTTTTTTTCTATCAAATCGGTGAATATGTATTAATCTACTCTAATCATGTGGCAACGCATTGGCACATTGCTAGTAGTTATTATAATTTTTTGGACACCAGACAAACGGTGGAGTACATATACTAAGAGAAGAGGCGCACGCACGCAGTCGGTCTCTCGCTGTCTCGCACACATGAGTGTTACGTAAAGGCAACGTTAACAAATAAACCATAAAACCCTAGGTGCACGATTGCTGCATTCGCGGGTACCGGGTACGTGGTGGAGCGCACCTTTGTAGGAATAGTCAGCTCGCGTGATAATTTGATCCGTAGGAGTTGATGGTCGGGACCACAGGTGAACAACTTGGAGGCGGTGGCTCGCCAGTTGCCACAGATCGAGTAGCCACGTTTAAAATATCATTTTTAGCAGGGTTAAGAGTTCTAATTTTCAATGGCGCGTTATAAGTACTAAGTAGTTTTTAGAACGATCGGTATGGAGCGAAAATGGAATTCATAGTACTACGTACCTCCTTGGCGTATGGTTGTATGGGTTTATGTTGCGAGATGTTGAACCTGGTAGTTCTAGGGAAAATACTATGGTTTAGATTTAGACGTTGGTTTTCAGTAATGAAAATCGGAAGGACCACAAGTGAACGACTTGGAGATGTTGAAACTGTTGAACATGCGTAGGAAGCGAGCAAGGCATGCTTTCACCGTCGCAGATCCACGTGTGTAGATGAGGAAGAACTCATCACCGGTGATGGCTCTAACCTGGTACTCAGCGGTGACCATGGAGATTTGGGAGGCCATGGATTTTGGAGGAGGGTTAGGAGAAGTTGAACTGGTGTAATGTGAAAGGACGGGACGACTCGGAGCGAACTGTTGTAAGGTACTGTACTAGTAGAAGACGGGGACGAGTAGGGCATGCGAATGGCGTGGGGTTGCTAGCTTGCCCGGTGGATAAATGGCTGCAAGCCCCCAAAGAGTTCTCGAGAACTATGCGGGACCCACTAGATGTCATGTCTACTAGACCCATATCGTAGGCCTGACGGTATAGCTTCTGCCTGTTCGCACGCCATGCCGGCCTGTGGGCAACTTCACTTAATTCCGTCAACCGCTGCGCCTCCCACGACCTTCACCTCCCTCGCGCGGTCGCGCCCTTTGAGACTTCGACCGGCTATAAATGAGCAATTTGTTTTGCCTACTCCGCATGCATGATACTCCCTCTGGTCCTTTTTACTTCCGTCAACCGTTTGCAAAGTGTTTGACCAAATTTATACTAAAAATATCAATATCTACAATACTGATTATAATGAGTATAAGAACTACTATTAGATGAGTTAGATGAGTTAAAGATTCTAATCCTGAACTAACCCTGAAGTAACTCTAGCGAAAGAGGTGTTTGGATGACAGGGTTAGATGGAGCGCGGATACGGCGAGGTGCCTTCATGGGTGGTGCGAGAGGGAGGGAGATGTCGAGAAGCTTCGAGGAAGTGGGGAGGGATCTGCTGCGGGGAGAGCGAGAGAAAAATGTGTTTTTTAGTGTCCCGAGAAGAACTACTCCCTCCGTCTAGGTGTGTAAGTCACCTTACGAAAACCAAATAATCTCAAAACACTTAGGCACCGTACATTAACTCCCTCCTCGTTTCTTGTTTTGTGACATATCAACCAATAAGAGATGTGGGCCGTGCATGCTTTCAATGACTTGAGACTGCCAAACATGACATGCAGTGGTTAGTTCATTACATGCAATGCTATTAATTAGCAAAAAGACATTAAGTTTTCTCGTTTTCCTCTCCGCCTTGGTCGCGGTGCACAACGTAAGACGACTTACACACCTACACGGAGGGAGTAACCCAAATAAGCACATCTTGGGTGGGTTAGATTTTTTTTGGGTTAGTTGAGTTCAAACTAACCCAAACTAACTCTAACACA
Source organism: Aegilops tauschii subsp. strangulata (assembly GCF_002575655.3). Classification (NCBI taxonomy): domain Eukaryota; kingdom Viridiplantae; phylum Streptophyta; class Magnoliopsida; order Poales; family Poaceae; genus Aegilops; species Aegilops tauschii. The sequence continues at coordinate 348,706,086 of NC_053037.3, forward strand.
TGGATCCAAACAGGGCCAAGGTTAGCTATTAGAGTACTACTACCTCCCTTCTAGTTTAAAGGGCTCGATTCAAAAATTTCACCTACTCTTAGCAAGATAGAGGCGGTGGAATAGTTTTTGTAGTTCTTCACAAAAAAATGTGTTAATGCATGCATGAACACTAGTTACTCTAACCCCCCTCTCTTCTTTCTGTGCCACATCAGCATGTTTGCTATTCCCGTGTGCATGATACCAGCTAAGATACCACCATTATGGCCAGGCTTAATCATCGCATGCAATAATTTAGTGCACCTTGAAATATGAACATGTGTGGGGCGTGTATATTTTTAATGACTTGAGACTATACCTAGCCCGGCATGCAAGATGAGACTTATTATGCACCGTTCCCCAAACCTGCAAGAAGCCCATTCGTCTCCAAATCTTTTCCTCTCCATGTGTGGAAAAAATATGCCTGCCAGACTCTCCTTCTCCCTCCGGCGGTCCCACCACTCCACCCCGTGTGGAAAAAATCTGCATGCATGGCTCGCCTCCCCTCGCGCTCGTCCAATCCATTGTAACCAGCAATATTTCCACCCCTTCCCTCCCCCGTAATTTACTCCAACAAATATGCCCACATAGCTGTTACTTAACTGCAGGTGCATTGGGTCACTGACATATGGGCCCAATAGGGGTCTGGCCCACATGTCAGTGACGCAACTGGACATGCAGTTAAGTCAGTGCAGCTTAGTCAATATCTTACATAGGTGTGCCATTGCTCGCTATAAATACTGCGCCTCCCACGACATCGCTATCTCCTCCCCCTCATGTTCACGTTCATCGCTATCTCCTCCCCCTCCCTCTCACGTCGACCACCATGGCATCGCCCCTCCCAAGCCCTAGGCGCCCCTCACTTCACCGCGCGGACGGTCACGCGTCGCTGTTCCGTTCCTCGCCACCACCAGTCGAGGAGGACGCGTCGGTGTTCCACTCCTCGCCGCGACGCGATGCATCGCCGTTCCGTTCCTCGCCGCCACTAGTCGAGGAGGACGCGTCGGCATTCCGCTCCTCGCCGCGACGCGTCGAGGTGGACGCGTCGGCATTCCCAATCTCGCCAGCACGCGCGTCGGAGGACGCATCGGCTCCCCGCTACGAGGAGAACGCCGCGCCGCCCGCCGAGCCCCCCCAGCTTTGAGGAGATTTGGAAAGAAATGGATGTCGCCTTCTGGGAGGCTTTGCCTCCAGCAGAGCGCGCCAAAATAGAGGCGGAGAAGAAGGCCGAGGAAGAGAAGCGCACCGCGGACAAGCTGCGTGGCAGGCCTATGTCGCGTCCGAGAGAGTCAGGCAATTGGCTCTTTGGCAGAAGGCTCGTGCGAGGACTGTGAGGGTGGCGGAGGACGCCCGTGCCAAAGCCCTGAGTGCAGTTGGGCCCAAGCGCCTCATCTACGCTTGGCGGTACATGGACCGGGTGCATGCTTCCAGCGAGGAGGAGTACCTGTTGGCGCCGGATCACCACACCGGTGAGATCGCGCTCGCCCGCCGGCAAGCCGCCAATCAGCACCTCGCGAGTTGCGAGGCTGAGGAAGAGGCGTTGTGTCGGCGCGCTGGGAAATGGCCGTGCACCAGGGCACTCGTGGCGCGCCGCAAGCGCTCCTTCGAGCGTCGTGGCTTTTAGTAGGAGTATAATTTTGTTTCGTAAGGCGATCTCATTATTTTTGGGACGCCAATGATAAGTATGTAAAAGGGAAGTTTGGGAACCTTGTGTATTTGTACGCATTTTGCAAGTACGTGCATATAGCACAAACTTTACTATATACTGTCGCACTACACGTCTCTCTGTATATATGCTTGCAGACTGTGCTACTCCCTCCGTCTAGGTCAATAAGTCATCTTTGGTTGTGCACCGTGACCAAGAAGGAGGGAAGACTTATACACCTAGACGGAGGGAGTACTACTATTACTTATGTACGTGCAAATGCACGTTTTAACATTACGATGCGGTTTTTGTAAAAGTAGAAAAATAGTACTAGTCAAGCTTGTGAAACGATTCAATGCAAAACAAATGCAAAAATGCTCGTTTGATTGTTTACTTTTAGCTTCCTTCTCTGTGGTTATTTCTCTGTCATACTTTGTACGGAGTATCTCACTGGTCGGAAAGGCATGCAAATTCCCAAACCGCTTCCTACACCCTGTATCGAATTTTTTGCCTAACAAGTTGTGCCGTGCAATTGGAATTCCAACTTGAGTACTACTACTAGTAGGAGTACCAGGGGCTAGTTCTTTTAGGCTTCTAGATTAGTAATCCCATAACTACTACCTCCGTCCTAGTTTATTGGTCCCCATTGTAATCTGTGTCAAATTTTGATCATAAATTTAACTAATGAAATGTTATCTTTGGTCAAAATTTAGCACAAATTACAATGGTGAGGAATAAACCAGAACGGAGGTACTACAAGTAGTAGTAGTTTAGAAGCCCAAATAAATGAGTGAGGCGCCTTAATGTTACTCTCCACTATGACTAGTCTTATGGGAGAAGCTAGGGAAGCCGCCAAAAGAACTGGCCCTAGGAGTAGTAGCTAGGGATACTAGGAGTAGTAGCTAGGGATCGAGTGTGCGAGATGAGCCGGAGAAAGTAAATGCAGAGCAATGAAATGCAAAAAAGATGGAGGGATGTGATGGTTGCTTGTCCCTTTATTTTACCAGGCCACTTATTACTGGGAGTGGTTGGGTTTTGTGATATGACTGCTTTACTGCCACGCCATGAGCGGGGTGAGACTCCCGTGCAACGCCGCCCTCTACACCAGTACTCGGTCGTGGTTTACTACATCGGTCGTGGTTTATCCCCCATTGAATTTGACTGAAGATTTAACTGACAAAATGTTAGTGCATGTCAACAAAAACAATATCGTTGGATTCGTATTTGAACATAGTTTTCAATGATATAATTTTAGGTGACATGCATCATCATTTATTGTACTATATAGAATGTTAGTTCAATTTTTGGTCGTACTAATCTATAGTAAGGTGCCCGTGCGTTGCACGGAAGAGTGAAATGCATTGATCGGGGAGCTGCGTCTTCACTCTTATGGCCTGCTTACTGCTTCTGTTGCACCCCCAGCCCTGGTTGCTGCTGCTGCTATTTTCAATGTACAATCAGTAGTATATTTCGTCTGTTGGTTGAATAAACGTGTTGTTAGAACGACAAACACAATGTTTTGGAAGTCGTTGCACGGTTCGATCCTTTAGTGCCCCGTACCGTACGTAGCGCATACTATTTTTCGTACGGAACACATTTTCCACTTGTTGATAACATGCGGCCCACTGATGAAGGCCCAATAGAAGAGCCCATAATTAACTGGAAGGGAGGTCCTCACATGAATCCGGCCCAGGTACATGCTCATGGTCCCCAAAACATAAATAAGTAAATAAATAAATAAAGCTAAATGCTCATACACCAGTTCTTTAAATTCATGATTTAACAGGAGGATATTATTTCCTATGATAGTGTCATTACATTCATTCGATATTATTCTTCGGCATAGTGAATCGGGAGAGGACTGTAGTTGTGAGTATGATAGTACGGACCCACCAGGTCCACTCCTGAACACAAGCAAGCGCCTCTTTTACTACTCAGATGAACCCCTCATTTTTTTACTCTAATCCACCCTGCTGATATCTGGGACCCACATCATTTTCAACGTATAGTCAATTAACGACAGAATTGCACAACTTTTTTTAGTAGTAATTCGGAGGAGCAGGCTATAAACTGGGTTGTGCGGTCTCTGTGGCCCGTCTAACAACATGACCAGCCCAGCAGTTTTTTCTTTGGGAAAATAGGTAGCCCAGTATTTCTTTTCGAAGAATACTCAAGCTAGGCCTATTTGTTTTCTCTGACTTACTGGGCTGCAAAATCTTTCAAGACGAGGAGGGATGCATTCCGGCCTGGCCAAAGAGTATGGTCAGTGTCTGTTAAAAGTAATATCAAAAGGGGTTGAAAATTCCAAAAAAATTATAGCAAATGGGATATTAGTTTCTTTTTTTGTTTTTGTTCTTCACTGATATCTTATACTCCCTCCGTCCCAAAATTCTTGTCTTAGATTAGTCTAGATACGGATATATCTAATACCAAAACATGACTTGATACATCCGTATTTAGACAAATCTAAGACAAGAATTTTGGGACGGAGGGAGTATTTCATTGGATTTAACATGACATGGTACTAATTTATTTTTAAACTTGTTTTAGTATGGCTACTAATTTTTGGATTAAGAATATTTTTCCCCAGCAAAAATTTGCGAATTTTCAAAATTTCCCACATATTTAGTTAATTTTTTAAACCCTGGTACTAACCAGAGAATGGGCAGCAATTCTAAAAATGGAAAACGGGCTGCAATAAATTCCATATGAATTAGAAAATGAGTACAAATTATAAAAATATAGCAAATGGGCTGTACACGCCACAGATTTCGAGGCTGACTTGTTTACGCAAGGCTTTGTCAGTCAACACACGATTCTAGCAGCAGTGACTGTTGGATGTCCATCCAACGGCCGACGTGCTTCTTCAATCTCTGATGTTCCTGCTCCACCCGCCTAAACTAGCGCCGGCGGGACTGCCTGCTCCCTCCTCTTGTGGCCCGCTGTGATGCCGCGCAGGCTTCCCCGGCCCACCCTTGTCCCTCAGTTGGGCTGGCCGCACGCAATCAACTGCCTCCTTATTACGCGAAAAAAATGATTACTCCAACTGACATCTGGGGCGCACCGGTTGGGAGGCTGACCTGTGGGCCTACTAAGTTGACGCGTACGCAGGGCTTGTCAACTTAGTCAACAAATGATTCTAGCAGCAGTAACCGTTGGATTTGAATCGAATGGTCCTGCTGCTTTTTCAATCGCTGTTCTTCTTGCACCAGCCGCCCAAACCAGCACCGGCGAGACCGCCTGCTCCTGCCTCCAGTAGCCGGCTGTGCTGACGTTGAGGCCTCACCGCCCCCTACTACTCCCACCGCTAGCCAAGCCCTGTGGTGATGGCAGCCTCACACCGCAGCCGAACCTGTGAACCCTCGTACTCCTGTCCGCGTGGGCATCCACTGCCGCGTCTTCCCCGGCTCCGCGTCGTCCCCTTCCTAGGCCTCGCCGTCGTCCACCGCCTTGGTGCTCTCGGCGCGGCGTGGTCAATGTGGTCAACGATCGACTTCCATCGGAAGAGTACTGTACGTGGAAAGGCTGACAGCTGGGTCCACGGCCACAGCCCAGTTTTTTTGTGATTTGCCAAGTAAGTCGCTTTGTCTGGCCTGTTGGGCTACAAATCTTTCAAGACGAGGAGAGCTTCATTCGGGAGGCCGAGAAAATGGCCTATCAGTAATGAGAATTGGGTTGTACATTTTTAAAACACATCAAACCGGCAATTAGTTTCAAATTTCTTTTTTTCATTTCGAGATTTTAAATTGCATTGATTTTTGTGCGTGGACAATTTGTTGGATTTTATATTGATATATATATATATTTTTAAAATCAGTTTGAGCGCGACTTGAAATTTTGGAATTAAAAAGAGTTTGGACCGCACCAAAATATGCAAAATTTCGTATAATTTTTTAAACGTGGCCACAATATGGGCTGTAATGCTAACAAAAATAATGTGGGCTCAAAAAAAACCTTAAGAATTAGCAAATGGGCTGTAAATTATTAGAAATAATGGCAGATGGGTTGTATGCTGTTTTCCATAGATTTGAGGCTTTCCTAAAAAAAAGGTTGACGCACAAGCAGTGACTATTGGATGTCCATCCAACGGCCGTCATGCTTCTTCAATCTCTGATCTTCCTGCTCCAGCCACTCAAATAAGCGCCGGCGGGACTGCCTGCTCCCTCCTCCCCGCGGCCGGCTGTGCTGCCGCGCAGGCCTCACCGCCCCACCGTACTCCCATCGCTGGCCTAGCCATCCCTCTACTCACCCACACCTGATGTTATTCTTCGGCGATGGCAGACGAACCAGTAAACCCTCGTACAGTCGTACTCCCCTCCGTGGGAAACAGCTGCCGAGTCTTCCCTGGCTCCGTGTCGTTCCCTTCCTAGGCCTCGCCGTCGTCCACCGCCCTGGTGCTCTCGGCGCGGCCTGGTCGACATGGTCAACGACCGACATGCATCCGAAGTGGACTGTGCGTGGAGAGGCTGACAGCTGGGTCCACGGCTGCACGCAAGGAAATGCCCCCTTATTACGTGCAAAATAATGATTTCTCCACCTGACATCTGGGACCCACCGAAAGGGCCTCTATATTTCGTGGAAAAATGTTACCGCCGCTGACAGCTCGGACCCACCAGCTATATCTTCGCACGCAAGGAAGTGCCTCCTTATTACGCAGAAAAAAAAGAATACTCCCCCTGCTAGCTGGAACCCAGTATAGTGGTAGGCTGACTTGTGGGCCTAGTAAGTTGACGGGGATGGAGGGCTTTGTCAACTTAGTCAATATGCACGATTCTAGCTCCAGTGACCGTACGATGTCCATCCAACGGCCGTAGTGCTTCTTCAATCTCTGCTCTTCTTGCTCCAGCCACCCAAACCAGCACCGGTCATGCCTCGTGCTCCTGCCTCCTATGGCCGGCTGCGATGCGGCGGAGGCCTCACCGCCCCCTACTACTCCCACCGCTGGCCAGGCCATCCCTCTACTCACCCACACCCCCTGTTATTCTGCGGCGACGGCAGCCTCACACCGCAGCGAACCAGTGAACCCTCATACTCCTCTACGCGTGGGCATCCACTATCGCGTCTTCCCTGGCTCCGCGTCGTCCCCTTCCTAGGCCTCGCCGTCGTCCACCTCCCTGGTGCTCTTGGCGCGGCGTGGTCAACGTGGTCAAGGAACGGCTTCCATCGGACGTGGACTGTACGTGGAGAGGCTGACAGCTGGGTCCACGGCCGCAGCAAGGAAGTGCCTTCTTATTACGCACAAAATAATTGTTCCTCCACCTGACAGCGGGGACCCACCGGACGGGCCACCGTATTTCGCAAAAAAAATGTTTCCCCCTGACTGTTGGGACCCACCAGCTACATCTTCGCACGCAAGGAAGTGCGTCTGGGCAAAAAAAATGATTCGCCCCCTGACTGCTGGAACCCACCAGCTACATCTTCGCAGGCAAGGAAGTGCCTGACAGTCGGGACCCACCTGGTCGAAGCGTACGTAGCATTGTCATTCTGGCCGCGAACGTGCACGTACATACTGGTCGATGTAGAGGCGCGCACGTGTCGTAGTAGAGGCGCGCACGTAGCATGTACACGTACGTACAACGGCTAGTGTGCAAGACAGAAAATACGGCCACGTAAGTACATACGGGCAGGGTCTCGAACGCCTATTCGCGCATACGTACGGCCAGGGCTCGTGTCATGGCTGGGTCGGAACGGAGAAACTGCGTCGTCGTCGTGTTCATGGGGAGCCAACCGGCTGGGTCGGAACGAAATGCGTCGTCGTGTTCATCGGGAGGGCTTGGACGGAACAGCCGATGGAAACGAGGCCTGGCGTACCGCAGAACGGAGGAAACGGCCTTGTGTTTGACCGGCCATGGTCGAAACGGGATCCTGTTCATCGGGAGGGGTCTGGCGTACCGCAAAACGGAGGAAACGGACCTCCTACGGTCGAAACGGGGGTCCTATTGATCGGGAAGGGTGTGGCGTACCGCAAAACGAAGGAAACGGACTTGTGTTGGAGCGCTACGATCGAAATGGGGGTCCTGTTCATCGGGAGGGGTGTAGCGTACCGCAAAACGGGACTCCACGGGATATTATTCATCTCCACCGTCGACCCCCTCCAGCCTCCACGGGCTACTGTTCATCCACCGTCGACCTCCTCCAGCCTCCACCTGTGACTGTTCATCCACGGGCTCCTATTCATCCAGCCTCCACCGCACGCTACTCCACCGGCTACTGTTCAACCAGCCCTCTCCACGGGCTCCTGTTCAACCACCCCTCCACTGGCTACTGTTCATCCAGCCCTCCACCGTCTACTGTTCATCCAGCCCTCCACGGGGTGGTCCTGTTCATCCTGCCCTCCACGGGGTCCTGTTCATCCAGCCCCAACCGGCTCGATCGATCGAGGTCCTGTTCATCCAGAGGCAACACCACGGGGTCCTGTTCATCCACCCCCACCGGGAACTGTTCATCCAACCCCCCCAGCAACGCTCACTGTTCATCCAGAGGCAGCATTGATCGGCTTCAGTTAGCAGCAGTAGCGAAGGAATCGCTCGATCGGGTTCAGTTAACAGCTATCGATCGATCGGTCGGGTTCAGTAACGCGTAGCCTGCAGTGCAATCGCTCGGGTTCAGTTAGAGCCCAACGCCTCGCACCCACGCGCGTGCGTGTACGAGAGAAACGCGCATCGCTCGGCCCCGACCACCCACTGTAACCGGGAACACCCCGATATTTTCCTCGCCCTCGCTTCTACCATGGTTTTTTCCGTCATGGACGGCCCAAAGAATGTCGCAGCTGCGTCTCCGGCCCGCCCAGGATGAAAATCCCATTTTCTGTCATGATTTTTTGTCATAGAAGTAGGACCCCACCACATCTATGATGATACCGGGTTTTGTCACAATTATCGTCATAGAAGTGTCATAAGTATGACAGAAAAAATTTCGTTCTTCCCAAAATGTCACGGATGTGTCTTTTTTTGTAGTGATAGTCTACAAATTAGCAAAACAAAGATCCTTTATCTCTATAATGACCATGTCATAGCATTTAAATGAAGCTTGAGGTCACCCATCCTTGGGCTACTCCAGCCCGAGCATGCTTAACTTCTGTGTTCTATTCGACTAGACTAGCAGATGGGAAGCCGCACCTTGCTAATAGGAATTGCCTCCTTGCCTTTAAGGTATTTCACGCTGGTCAGCCTATGGGACCTACTCCCTCTTATCACACACATTTGTGCTTTTAGAAACTGTGTGCGATATTGACATGGCTGGTGTGTCGCCGCCTAGCCTTCAATGAGCACTGACACTGGTAGCGGGAAAACGATGGGAGAAGAGGCGGGAAACCAATGAGAGGAGTGGCAGGAAACGGTAGCCTATTTGGATATATAACAACATTAATATAGAAAACTTAGTAGAGAAGGAAGCATGAGCTAGCACAACGCATGCGCACAGTGCTTACCCATGTATTGTATGTGCTATCGAAAGGGCTGAGGATTGTCGTTCAATCCAGGAGCATCCAATGGTGCGGACATATGATCCATGGGGTTTGGATTCTGGCCAATCAGAACGCATGACTCAGATCGCGCTTGCAGCAGGGGGAAAGGGGGGGCATCGACCATGGCTTGGTAGGCACACGACTTTCGTGAGTGAATCGTGTGCTATTTGAAAACATTTCGTGAGAAGAATCTCGGTTTCTCAATCCTTGTAAATCCAAAACTCACCCAAAAATCGTGAAACTTGGCATGGTGTCACGACATGGCACATAGATGTCGAGGAATTTGTTTCGTCCATTTTGGTGCAAGTTTTATTATAAGCCTCTTACAAACCGGAGCTTCTCTCAAAGAATCCTCGTGGTTCGATAGGGAAACGTGTCCCCCTTGTGGGCGAAATGATAATCACTACCTCTTTTCGCCTTGTATTTTCTTCTACGGGCAACATGGAACGACATGATATCCGTGCTAAAATTTAAACTTATTCAGGGTTCGTTTGGCCTTTTTATACACTAATTGAGTTTTCTAGGCATTTAATGTCCATAATTCAAATCTGAACTTCAAATACATGCTTCCGTTCACCAAAATGGCTAGAAAATTTATACATGGGTCCTTGGGTGCATATTTGGGACCCATGCCAGGAATAGGAACGAATTAAAACCGTACCGGCGTCCTGGCTCATCCTCAAACATTTGGAATCTCGGTTTTTAAATCCCCGTAAATCCTAAACTCACCGAAGAGTCATGAAAGTTGGCATGGTGTCACGTCATGGCACATATATGTCATGGTAAAAATATTGTCCAATTTGGGGCAAGCTTTATTACAAACCGGAGCTTCTCTCAAAGAAGCCTCATGGTTCTGATAGGGAAACGTGTTCCCCTTGTGGGCGAAACATATTCACTGCCTCTTTTTGCCTTGTATTTTCTTCTATGGGCAACATTGAACGACAGGATATCCGTGCTGAAATTTAAACTTATTATGGGTTCATTTGGCTTTTTTATACACTAATTGAGTTTCCTAGGCATTTAATGTCCATAATTCAAATCTGAACTACAAATACATGCTCCACTTCACCAAAATGGCTAGAAAAATTATACATGTGTCCTAGGGTGCATGTTTAGGTCCCATGCCAGGAATTGGAATGAATTACAATCGTACCGGTGTCCTGGCTCGTCCACAAACATTTGGAATCTCAGTTTTTAAATCCCCATAAATCCAAAACTCACCAGAAAGTCATCAAAGGTGGCATGGTGTCACGTCATGGCACATATATGTCATGGTAAAACATTGCCAATTTGGGCCAAGCTTTATTACAAACTGGAGCCTGTCGCGAGAATCCTCGTGGTTTCAGTAGGGAGACGTGTCCCCTTGCGGGCGAAACAATAATCGCTCCCTCTTCTAGCCGTGTATTTTCTTCTACACGCAACACGGAACAACAGGAGATTCGCGCTGAACTTTGAAATTATTCAGGGTTCGTTTGACCTTTTTTATTCATTAATTGAGTTTTCTAGGCATTTAATGTCCAGAATTCAAATCCGAAGTACAAATACATGTGCAACAAAATGGCTAGAAAAAATGTACATGTTTCCTTGGGGTGCATGTTTAGGTCCCATGGAACGAATGGGAATGAATTCAACCGTCTCGCCATCCTGGCTTGGCCACAAACATTGCGAATCTCAATTTTTAAATCTCTGTAAATCCAAAACTCACCAGGAAATCATGAAACTTGGCATGGTATCACTACATGGCACATATAATTGTCCAATTTGGGCGAAGCTATATTACAAGCCTCTTACAAACCGAAGCTTCTCGCAACCCTCGTGGTTCTGGTAGGGAAACATGCCCCTCTTGTGGGTGAAACGATAATCGATGCCTCTTCTTGCCTTGAACTTTGTTTTCTACAGGCAACATAGAATAATAGGAGAGTCGTGCTGAAATTTAAAACTATTCAGGGTTCGTTTGGCCATTGTATATATTAATTAAGTTTTCTAGGCATTTAATGTAGTCCATAATTCAAATTTGAACTACAAGCACATGCTCCAGTGAAGCAAAATGGGTGGGAAATCGTACATGTGGCATTGGGTGCATGTTTAGGTCTCATTTAAGGAAGGAGAATGAATTAAAACTTCTCGTCATCCTGAAACATTGAGAATCTCGGTTTTTAAATCCCAGTAAATTGAAAACTCACCCAAAAAACATGAAACTTGGCACGGTTTCATGACATGGCACATATATGCCGTGGTAAAAAAAAGTCGTCCAGTTTGAGACAAGGCGCACACATTAATAGCCAACGAAGTCCTTTTGAAACAAATAGCTGACACGTTAATATCGCAAACGGTTGTATTATATGAACCGTGTCAAAATTTAACCATACTTAGTGGCGTGCGTGCAGCTGTTTGATTGGACGAGACGAGCGCGAGAAGTACGCCGTGCAGGCTCGATGGGACGCATGCGAGCAGTCCGCCGCGCAGGCTCGACGGGATGTGTGCATCATGTCCACCTCGCAGGCTCGACGGGACACGTTCGAGCAGTAAGGTCGCCCATGCTCACCGGGAAGCGAGCTCTTTGACCTCCATCCACCAGCCGCCGCCCGCCTCGCTCACAACTTCTCCATTAATGGGTTAATTAAAGCACCTGGACGGAGGGTGTTTGCTTGTGATCCCATGGAAACATTTGCTTTGTTCGTGCTTTCAACTCGTATTCCGGCCTAATTTAAATTGCCACATAGGGCAACTGATAATACGACGACAAATAAACTGGCAATGGAGAATACGATGACAAATTTACAATGGTGCAGATAGTAATTGTCTTACATATTCCGGATAATTTAAAATGCCACATGCGGCAAAGCGCGAAAGACACGGGGGCAAGAGAAGAAGGAAATCGCAGACAATGATCTGGGTCGCTACTGTCTCTACTCGTCGATGGATCACTGAGCGACGACATCCTCCAGCTCCTTCTTCAATTCCTCATGACTTTGCTTGAAAGCAGCCACGGATTCCTTCACCTCCTGCCCGCGCTTGATCCGGAGCTTCGTCAAGTCACCCATCAGTTCCTCGACAACCGTTGTCAGCAACATCTTCCAGCCGGCGGCCTCCTCCTCCTTCTTGGCGAGCGCCTTGAGGAGCTTCGCATTGTCACCCATGTGTTGCTCGATGAGGCTGGTCGCCTTTTCAACCGAGGCATCGCTGATCTCGAGCAGCTTCATCAAGCCGCCGACCAGCTCCTGCTACTTATGAGGCCAGCGAGAATGTCGTCGTCATCGGCCAAGGACTTCAGCAACGCCAGCTCGTCGCAATCCCCGACGTGGCGAGTGCGCTTGTGAGAGCCCTCGCGTGCCCGTGAGAGCTCATTCAAGGGCTCCGGGGCGCACCGGGACATCTCTGCTGCGGCTGCCGCTTCGTGGCGGGACCTCTCTAGTGCTTCCGCGGCCTTGGCCTTTGCTGCCTGGTTTTATGTCCACCCAAAAATCCTCCTACCGGTCATGGTGGAACGACTTGACAGGAAAGACTAGTTTTGTGGGTGATGAGGAGAGGAACTGTGAAGTAATTTTCGAGTGGATAGTTTTTATAGCTCGGTGCTAAGTGTGAACATATGTTAGTTTGATAGGTGTGAATAGATTTGCAATTACTTATTGCGTTGTAATCTGCAATGTGACGAGAAACAAAGTCAAAATTTATTGATGGTTCTGGGCCTACAAAGTCCGTTTCTGTTGTTCTGACTCATCGCAAATAGTTATTTTGGATCAACCGTATGCCACGCATCGGAAGCCCAAAACATGGGCCCGCGTTCTTGGATGTACGTGTACGTGTCTGCCCACTATCACACACGGTCAAGATATCACCATCGTGTCCTATGGATGCGCCGTTGCGTCTCCCACGGGGTGCCAGAAGGTTGGCCACATGGTTGCTCGCCGTTGAGGTTGCCGCGGCTCGCTCTGCTCGCGTCCATCCGCGCGTTTTTCTCGCCATTGAGGCGGCCGCGGCACGCTCGGCTCTGGCGCCCTGCACGCTCTGCTCGCTGTTGAGGCAAATTTACATTGGCAACGGTTAATAATTGTCTCACATATTCAGGATAATTTAAAATGCCACATGCGGCAAGGCCCAAAACACTCACGACCTACACATGCATACAATTATAATAAAATATAGGCTAAAAGGCTGAGCCGGCAGACTTCCGACGACGGTCTTCTTGGACTCCATGATCAGCATAGCACCCTTGCGGCCGTTCATTCCAAGTGTCCTGACCCGCCTCCGCCTACGGAGCTACTGGCGCTGGGATGCTCTTGGGGCTGCTGGGCCTCTTCCAGAAGAGCTTGACAGCATGCAATCGCGTGCATGATATATCTCCATGGAACCGCTCCATTTCCATGTCTCTGGCCTGGTAGAAAATTCAGTCCATCACCTGCATCCTCAAGATATCACATTGGCGATGTTCTACTTCATCGGGGACGTCAAGTCTGCCAAGGATGCGCTCGTGCCTAGCCACCACAACATCGGGATCGAGGTTGACACGGCCGCCGCAGGCAATGATGAAGCCGCAGGCTGCCTGTGTCTTAACTGAATCGCAGAGGTCCTCTGTCCATTCCTTGTGGGGCATCAGGCTCTCGATGAGCACTAGTGGCGGCGGCTCTTCGGGTGGGTTGTCGATCATGCCGCCGATCAGCTCTGGATCTTTTGCATGGTGGTTGGCAAACTGCTCATCACACCTCCTCTGCAATATGTCGATTGTGCGCCCAAGGACTGTCACGCCGATATCGCTGCTGATGGGCCATGGAGCCTGCACCGACCGATGAAGCTCTTGCTCCCCGACCTGCTCCGTCTCATTCTCCTCGCCGAAGATGTAACGTAGATAGGGGTCGACATCGAAGCTTTGGTCGTTGCCTGGCATGCTGGGAATAACTAATGGTAGGTGGGTGAGGACTAGATCTGCGCAGAGTGTTGTGATGTCTACTACGCAACCTTCTTCTTGTAGACTCGTGTTGGGCCTCCAAGCGTAGAGTTTTGTAGGACAGTAGCAAATTTCCCTCAAGTGGATGACCTAAGGTTTATCAATCCGTGGGAGGCGTAGGATGAAGATGGTCTCTCTCAAACAACCCTGCAACCAAATAACAAAGAGTCTCTTGTGTCCGCAACACACCCAATACACTGGTAAATTGTATAGGTGCACTAGTTCAGCGAAGAGATGGTGATGCAAGCGTAATACGGATGGTAGATATAGGTTTTTGTAATCTGAAAATATAAAAACAACAAGGTAACTAGTAACAAAAGTGAGCAAAAACGGCATTGCAATGCTTAGAAACAAGGCCTAGGGTTCATACTTTCACTAGTGCAAGTTCTCTCAACAATGATACCATAATTGGATCATATAACAATCCCTCAACATGCAACAAAGAGTCACTCCAAAGTCACTAATAGCCGAGAATAAACGAAGAGATTATTGTAGGGTACGAAACCACCTCAAAGTTATTCTTTCTGATCGATCTATTGGGCTATTCCTATAAGTGTCACAAACATCCCTAGAGTTCGTACTAAAATAACACCTTAAGACACACATCAACCAAAACCCTAATGTCACCTAGATACTCCAATGTCACCACAAGTATCCGCGGGTTTGATTATACAATATGCATCACACAATCTCAGATTCATCTATTCAAACCAACACAAAGAACTGCAAAGAGTGCCCCAAAGTTTCTACCAGAGAGTCAAGACGAAAACGTGTGCCAACCCCTATGCCCCAAAGTTCACATGGTCACAGAACCCGCAAGTTGATCACCAAAACATACATCAAGTAGATCACGTGAATATCCCATTGTCACCGCAGATAAGCACATGCAAGACATACATCAAGTGTTCTCAAATCCTTAAAGACTCAATCCGATAAGGTAACTTCAAAGGGAAAACTCAATCCATTACAAGAAGGTAGAGGGGGAGAAACATCGTAAGATCCAACTATAATAGCAAAGCTCACGATACATCAAGATCGTGCCATATCAAGAACACGACAGAGAGAGAGAGAGAGATCAAACACATAGCTACTGGTACATACCCTCAGCCCCGAGGGTGAACTACTCCCTCCTCGTCATGGAGATCGCCGGGATTATGAAGATGGCCACCGGTAATGGTTTCCCCCTCCGGCAGGGTGCCGGATCAGGGTCCCGATTGGTTTTTGGTGGCTACAGAGGCTTGTGGCGGCAGAACTCCCGATCAAGGTTTATTTCTGGAGGTTTTGGGATTTATAGGAGGTGTTGGCGTCGGGAACAAGTCAAGGGGGCCCACGACGCGACGACAAGGATGGAGGGTGCGCCCTAGGGGGTGTGGGCGCCCTCCACCCTTGTGGAGGCCTCGGGGCTCTTCTCCGATATCTTTTTGTTCCAGTATTATTTATATTTTCCAAAAATAATCTCCGTAAATTTTCAGGTCAACTGGACTCTGTTTGATATTCCTTTTCTATGAGACTCAAAAACAAGGAAAAAACAGAAACTGGCACTGGGCTCTAGGTTAATAGGTTAGTCCCAAAAATCATATAAAATAGCATATAAATGCATATAAAACATCAAAGATAGATAATATAATAGCATGGAACAATAAAAAAAATTATAGATACGTTGGAGACGTATCAAGCATCACCAAGCTTAGTTCCTGCTCGTCCTCGAGTAGGTAAATGATAAAAACAGAATTTTTTATGTGGAATGCTACCTAACATATTTATCAATGTAATCTTCTCTATTGTGGCAAGAATATTTAGATCCATAAGATTCAAAACAAAAGTTTAATATTGACATAAAAACAATAATACTTCAAGCATACTAAGAAGGCAATTATGTCTTCTCAAAATAACATGGCCAAAGAAAGCTTATCCCTACAAAATCATATAGTCTGGCTATGCTCCATCTTCATCACACAGAATATTCAAATCATGCACAACCCCGATGACAAGCCAAGCAATTGTTTCGTACTTTTGACGTTCTCAAACCTTTTCAACTTTCACACAATACATGAGCGTGAGCCATGGACATAACACTATAGGTGGAATAGAAGGTGGTTGTGGAGAAGACAAAAAGAGGGAGATAGTCTCACATCAACTAGGCGTATCAACGGGCTATGGAGATGCCCATCAATAAATATCAATGTGAGTGAGTAGGGATTGACATGCAATGGATGCACTAGAGCTATAAGTTTATGAAAGTTCAAAAAGAAACTAAGTGGGTGTGCATCCAACTTGCTTGCTCATGAAGACCTAGGGCAATTTGAGGAAGCCCATCATTGGAATATACAAGCCAAGTTCTATAAAGAAAAATTCCCACTAGTATATGAAATTGTCAACATAGGAGACTTTCTATCATGAAGATCATGGTGCTACTTTGAAGCACAGGTGTGGAAAAAGGATAGTAACATTGCCCCTTCTCCCTTTTTCTCTCATGTTTTGGTTTTTTTTGTTTTTTTGGGCCTTCTATTTTTTTATTTGGCCTCTTTCTCTCTCCTCTCTCTCTCTCTCTTTTCTCACATGGGACAATGCTCTAATAATGAAGATCATCACACTTCTATTTACTTACACCTCAAGAATTACAACTCAATACTTGGAACAAAATATGACTATATGAATGCCTCCGGAGGTGTACCGGGATGTGCAATGAATCAAGAGTGACATGTATGAAAGAATTATGAAAGGTGGATTTGCCACAAATACTATGTCAACTACATGATCATGCAAAGCAATATGACAATGATGAGACGTGTCATAATAACGGAATGGTGGAAGTTGCATGGCAATATATCTCGGAATGGCTATGGAAATGCCATAATAGGTAGGTATGGTGGCTGTTTTGAGGAAGGTATACGGTGGGTGTATGGTACCGGCGAAAGTTGTGCGGTACTAGAGAGGCTAGCAATGGTGGAAGGGTGAGAGTGCGTATAATCCATGGACTCAACATTAGTCATAAAGAACTCACATACTTATTGCAAAAATCTATTAGTCATCCAAACAAAGTGATACGTCTTCAACGTATCTATAATTTTTTATCGTTCCATGCTATTATATTATCATTCTTGGATGTTTTATAATCATTTTATAGTCATTTTATACATTTTTTGGTACTAACCTATTGACATAGTGCCGAGTACCAGTTGCTGTTTTTTTGCATGTTTTTTCCATCGCAGGAAATCAATATCAAACAGAGTCCAAAAGCAGCAAAACTTTTTGTGGATTTTTTTGACCAGAAGACATCCAATGGGCCGGAGAAGCGCCTGGGGTGGTGCTCCAAGGGGAGCACAACCCACCAGGGCACGCTTGGAGGCCCACGCACGCCCTTGTGGGTTGTTCCCACCTCGGGTGCCCCCGGACTGCCTTTTTACTCTATAAATACCCCAATATTCCAGAAACCCTAGGGGAGTCGACGAAAATCAATTCCAGTTGCCGCAAGTTCTAGAAACACCAGATCCAATCTAGACACCATCACGGAGGGGTTCATCATGTCCATTGGTGCCTCTCCGATGATGCGTGAGTAGTCTTTTGTAGACCTTCGGGTCCGTAGTTAGTAGCTAGATGGCTTCCTCTCTCTCGTTTGATTCTCAATACAATGGTCTCTTGGAGATCCATATGACGTAATTCTTTTGCGGTGTGTTTGTTGGGATCCGATGACCTTTGAGTTTATGATCAGATCTATCTCTTTTTATGCATGAAAGTTATTTGAGTCTTTTGATCTCTTATATGCATGATTGATTATAGCCTCATATTTTTCTCCGATATTTGGGTTTTCTTTGGCCAACTTGATCTATTTATCTTGCAATGGGAAGAGGTGCTTTGTGATGGTTCGATCTTATGGTGCTTGATCCCAATGAAAGAAGGGGAACTGACACGTATGTATCGTTGCTATTAAGGGGTCTATTTCTACATAAATAGATCTTGTTTACATCATGTCATCTTTCTTATTGCATTACTCCATTTCTCCATGAACTTAATACACTAGATGCATGCTGGATAGCGGTCGATGTGTGGAGTAATAGTAGTAGATGCAGGAAGGAGTCGGTCTATTAAACTTGGATTTGATGCCTATATAATGATCATTGACTGGATATCGTCATGATTATTTGAAGTTCTATCAATTGCCCAACAGTAATTCGTTTACCCATCGTTTGTTATTTTTCTCGAGAGAAGCTAATACGTCTCCAACGTATCTATAATATTTGATTGTTCCATGTTGTTATATTATCAATCTTGGATGTTTCATAATCATTTTATATCATTTTTGGTACTAACCTATTGACATAGTGCCAAGTGCAGTTCTTGTTTTTGCATGTTTTTTACATCGCAGAAAATCAAGACTAAACGGAGTCCAAATGCCATGAAACATTACAGAGATTTTTTATGGACCAGAAGACACCTAATGGGCCAAGGTTGCGCATGGGGGGTGCTCTGAGGAGAGCACAACCCACTAGGGCGCGCCAGGAGACGCAAGCGCGCCCCGGTGAGTTGTGCCCACCTCGTGTGCCCCCCGGACCACCTCTTTGCTCTATAAATACCCCCAATATTCCAGAAACCCTAGGGGAGTCGACGAAAATCAATTCCAACCGCCGCAAAGTCCAGAACCACCAGATCCGTTCTAGAAACCATCATAGATGGGGTTCACCACCTCCATTGGTGCCTCTCCGATGATGCGTGAGTAGTTCTTTGTAGACCTTTGGGTCCGTAGTTAGTAGCTAGATGGCTTCCTTTCTCTCATTTGATTCTCAATACAATGGTCGCTTGGAGATCCATATGATGTAACTCTTTTTGCGGTGTGTTTGTTGGGATCGAATGAACTTTAAGTTTATGATCAGATCTATCTTTTTATATCCATGAAAGTATTTGAGTTTCTTTGATCCTTTTATGCATGATTGCTTATAGCCTCGTATTTCTTCTCCGATATTTGGGATTTGTTTGGCCAACTTGATCTATTTATCTTGCAATTAGAAGAGGTGCTTTGTAGTGGGTTCAATCTTACGGTGCTTGATCCCAGCGATAGAAGGGGAACTGACACGTATGTATCATTGCTATTAAGGATAAAACGATGGGGTCTATCTCTACATAGATAGATCTTGTCTACATCATGTCATCGTTCTTATTGCATTACTCCGTTTCTCCATGAACTTAATACACTAGATGCATGCTGCATAGGGGTCGATGTGTGGAGTAATTGTAGTAGATGCAGCAAGGAGTCGGTCTACTAATCTTGGACGTGATGCCTACGTAATGATGACTGCCTGGATATCGTCATGAGTATTTGAAGATCTATCAATTTCCCAACAGTAATTTGTTTACCCACCGTTTGCTATTTTCCTCGAGAGAAGCCACTAGTGAAACCTACGACCCCCGGGTCTCTTTCTCATATTATTTGCGTTTGCGATCTATTTTATTTGTAATTTATTTTCAGATCTATTAAACCAAAAATACAAAAATACCTTGCTGCAATTTATTTTATTTGGCGTTCGATCTATCAATATTTACAACTTTATCCCGTCAACGCACCAATTTCTGGCACCATTACCCGAAAGGGATTGACAACCCCTTTAACACGTCGGGTTGCGAGTATTTGTTATTTGTGTGCAGGGGGTGTTTATGTTGTGTTTCTTGGTTCTCCTACTGGTTCAATACCCTTGGTTTCATATCTGAGGGAAATACCTACCACCGCTGTGCTGCATCATCCCTTCCTCTTTGGGGAAATACCGTCATAGCTTCAAGCGACATCAAAAGGAATTTCTGGCGCCGTTGTCGGGGAGGATTTTCCACATATACCAGGTTCCTAATCACAAATCTCATCTCCTCGCAATTTACATTATTTGCCATTTGCCTCTCGTTTTCCTCTCCCCCACTTCACAAAAATTTACCATTTTATTCACCCTTTTTTCCGTTCGCCGTTTTCTTGCCGGGTCTATTTTTGTGTGCGTTCTTGTTTGCGTAGTCATGATGCCTCAAAGAAAATATTATGATGTTCCTTACCCCAATATTTTGCTTGAAATTGAGAAAAGTACTAAGGAATATATGACTACACAATTTGAGCATAATAAGTATTTTACCGAAGAACTTAAGGAGCACTCCATTATTGCAAACTTCTCTACTAATATCATCAAGTATTTTTACAAAGGAACTTAAGGAACACTCTGTTGTTTGGATGCTATAACAAAACAGCTTGATGATATTAGTAGAGAAGTTTGCAATCTCCAATCTAAGTATGCTTTTGCTGAAAGTTTGTTAGAAAAAATATCTGATGCACAAGCTACCCTAGACAATCAAATGGTCGCTAAACTAATCTCACTAGAGGATAAAAGTGATGAAGATCTTAAAATGATTGGTGTCTCTTCTATTGATTCCTTGTTTAGTAAAGTTAAGATTGATGAAAAAGGGACTGGAGAAGAGTCAACTTTAGCTAGAAGGTGTCCCGATATTTCGGAGGGTGAAAATCTTGTTGAGAAAATTGATAGAAGTGGGTTTGAAGAGGTCAAAACTTTAGCTAGTGATGTGCCCACTCTTTTGGATTACAAAGACTTTAATTATAATAGTTGCTCTTTGATTGATTGTATTTCTTTGTTGCAATGCATGATAAATTCACCCCATGCTTATGAACAAAATAAAGCTTTTACTAAACATATTGTTGATGCTATGATGAAAGCTTTAGAAGAAAAGTTTGAATTAGAAGTTTCAATTCCTAGAAAATTTCATGATGAATGGGAACCTACTATCAAAGTCAAGATTAAAAATTATGAGCGTTTTGCTTTGTGTGACTTGGGTGCTAGTGTTTCTACAATTCTGAAATCTTTATGTGATGTGCTTGGTCTTACCGATATTGTATCATGTTCTTTAAATTTGCACTTGGCGGATTCTACTATTAAAAAGCCTATGGGAAGAATTAATGATGTTCTTATTCTTGCAAATAGGAATTATGTGCCCATAGATTTTATTGTTCTTGATATTTATTGCAATCCGTCTTGTCCAATTATTCTTGGTAGATTGTTTTTACGCACTATCGGTGCCGTGATGGATATGAAAGAAGGCAATATCAAGTTCCAATTTCCTTTGAGGAAGGGTATGGAACATTTCCATAGAACAAGAATTAGGCCACCTTATGAGGGCATCTTATGGATCTCGAACCAAAGATGACAATACTTACATCCTTGCTTTATGCCTAGCTAAGGGCGTAAAACTATAGCGCTTGTTGGGAGGCAACCCGATGAATAAAATTTATTTTTGCCTTTTGCTTCCTGTTTCTGAGTGTTAGCACAATTATGCTACTATTATGATTGTGTTTTTTATGTTTTAATTAGTGTTTGTGCCAAGTAAAGCCTTTATGATCTTCTTGGGTGATAGTTGTTTGATCTTGCTGAAAAAACAGAAACTTTTGCGCTCACGAAAATAATTCTCATTTTTAACCAGAGAGCAATAAAATACCCACTCCTTTTGCAGTAGATCAATATACAAATTTCTCAGGCCGTCCTAATGTTTCAGAATTTTTGGAGTTACAGAAGTATTCGAAACGCCCAGATTACTACAGATTGTTGACATATTCTGTTTTCTTTGCGTTGTGTGCTTGTTTTGACGGCTCTATGATTTTCTTTGATGAGTGTTTGCCATAGAAAAGTTGAAATACAGTAGATATAATGCAAGAACAAAATATGAATTGTTTTGATATAGCACTTATAGTAGTGATTTATTTTCTTATACTAACAGATCTCATGAAGGTTTTGTTGAGTTTTGTGTGATTGAAGTTTTCAAGTTTTGGGTTATCTTACGATGGATGAAGGAATAAGGAGTAAGAAGAGCCTAAGCTTGGGGGTGCCCCGGCATCCCCCGCTATTATCCGAAAGAGAGCAAGCAACTAAGCTTGGGGATGCCCCCAAGTGGCATCCCCTCTTTCTTCTAATGACCATCGGTATTTTACTCGAAGCTATATTTTTATTCGTCACATACTATGTGTTTTGCTTGGACCGTCTTGTATGATATGAGTCTTTGCTTGTTTTATTTTCTGTTTTAAGTCTTGATTCCTTGCTGGGCACACCTATTTGAGAGAGCCAAAATTTTGTCATGACTTGTTAGAATTGCTCTCTATGCTTCACTTAAATTTTTATGAGCTATGGACTTGCTCTAGTGCTTCAGTTATATCTTTTTGAGCAAGGTGTGCTTTAGTATTTCTGAAGAAATACTCTCTTGCTTCACTTAGATTTATTTGAGAGTTAGTAAAATTTTCAAGAAATTCTCTCTTGCTTCACTTAAATTATTTTGAGAGAAAGGAAAATTATGCTCATGATCAGTTATATTTGTTTGAGCTTGTCAACAACAACATATTAAAATTAGTTCCAAAATGATAGATATACAAGAAGGATATAATAAAAACTTTCATGAAGAACATTGGACAAAACAAACTTGATTCTTAGTAATAGTTTTGAGATATGATGATGTGATATATGAGTTATGTAGATGAGTAATTATGCTTTAGTAAGAATATTGGTGTTAAGGTTTGTGATTCCCTATGCAAGCACGAAAGTCAATAATTATGCAATGAAATTATATCCTACTTGTGGTGCATTATTCGGTGTTAGTTATGCTTAATGCTCGCTTATGAGATTATTCGTTTCTTGGTTGGTTGCTTCTCAATCTTTTACTAGCCTTCATTTTGCACTAAGTATGATCACAACTTGTGCATCCAAAAACCTTTAAACCAGTTTTGCCACATGTTTCCACTATATCTACCTATATGCGGTATTCCTTTGCTGTTCTAAGCAAATTTGTATGTGCCATCTCTAATTTTCAAAATAAACTTCTATTTTGTGTGTTCGTTTCGCTCGTAGAGCGGTGTGGGGTGGCTAATATTTTCCATACTAGCTGTGTTATTCTCACGATGAGTGTTTATTCACTTGTCATTGCACGAGAGTAAGGAAAAGGTATTAGGGATGCCCAGTCCCAAAATGAAAAATGAATCTTTATGTTGTCAAATAATAAATTCCTTGGAAAGTGTTGGTATGGAAGGCACCCGTGGATACGGTTAGCCATGGAAAGTGAAAGTATGGTGGGAAAAGGAATAAACTTTAATTTCTGTTTGGGAACTGCCTATGATATATCTAGCATGGAAAGTCTTGGGAACTCTAAGTCATTTTTGTTGGTGGGATGGATACACCTCCCAAAATGTTGTTATCTCTAAGTTTTTTGCTTTGAGCTCTGGCATCTCTACAAATCCCTACTTCCCTCTACGAAGGGCCTTTCTTTTACTTTATGCAATTTTTATTTTGAATTTGAGTCTGCATCTTCTCTTATAAAGCACTAACTAGGAGGTACCATGATCGTACTTGAGCATTGGGTGTAGTTAATATGCAAGTGTGTTTCATGAATGGATCAATGATTGAGCATGATGGGCTAGGGATAGCTTATTTTAGCATTGATATTTTGAAAGACATGGTTGCTTGTTGATATGCTTGAGTATTTAAGTTATCATGTCAAAACTAGACTATTTCTTTGAACAATATAAAAGTCCAAATGTCCATGTTATGAAGAAAAGAATATGATATGATATGATAGGCAGCATTCCAAATCAAAAATTCTGTTTTTATCACTTACCTACTCGAGGATGAGTAGGAGTTAAGCTTGGGGATGCTGATACGTCCTGGATGTTTTATAATCATTTTATAGTCATTTTATATCATGTTTTGGAACTAACCTATTGAGATAGTGTCAAGTGCCAGTTGCTGTTTTTTGCATGTTTTTACATCGCAGAAAATCAATACCAAACGGAGTCCAAATGCCACGATACTTTACGGAGATTTTTTATGGACCAGAAGACACCTAATGGGCCAGGGTTGCGCCTGGGGGTGCTCCGAGGAGAGCACAACCCACCAGGGCGCGCCACGAGGCCCAGGCGCGCCCTGGTGGGTTGTGCCCACCTCGGGTGCCCCCAGACCGCCTTTTTGCTCTATAAATACCCCAATATTCCATAAACCCTAGAGGAGTCGACAAAAATCAATTCTAGCCACCGCAGAGTCCGGAACCACCAGATCCAATCTAGACACCATCATGGATGGGGTTCACCACCTGCATTGGTGCCTCTCCGATGATGCGTGAGTAGTTCTTTGTAGACCTTCGGGTCCATAGTTAGTAGCTAGATGGCTTCCTCTCTCTTGTTTGATTCTCAATACAATGGTCTCTTGAAGATCCATATGATGTAACTCTTTTTGTGGTGTGTTTGTTGGGATCAGATGAACTTTGAGTTTATGATCAGATCTATCTTTTTATATCCATGAAAGTATTTGAGTTTCTTTGATCTCTTTTATGCATGATTGCTTATAGCCTCGTATTTCTTCTCCGATATTTGGGTTTTGTTTGGCCAACTTGATCTATTTATCTTGCAATGGGCAGAGGTGCTTTGTAGTGGGTTCGATCTTACGATGCTTGATCCCAGTGACAGAAGGGGAACCGACACGTATGTATCGTTGCTACTAAGGATAAAACGATGGGGTCTATCTCTACATAGATAGATCTTGTCTACATCATGTCACCGTTCTTATTGCATTACTCTGTTTCTCCATGAACTTAATACACTAGATGCATGCTGGATAGCGGTCGATGTGTGGAGTAATAGTAGTAGATGCAGGCAGGAGTCGGTCTACTATCTTGGACGTGATGCCTATGTAATGATCATTGCCTGGATATCATCATGAGTATTTGAAGTTCTATCAATTGCCCAACAGTAATTTGTTTACCCACCGTTTGCTATTTTTCTCGAGAGAAGCCACTAGTGAAACCTACGGCCCCCGGGTCTCTTTCTCATATTATTTGCCTTTGCGATCTATTTTATTTGCCTTTTATTTCAGATCTATTAAACCAAAATACAAAAATACCTTGCTGCAATTTATTTTATTTGGCGTTTGATCTATCAATATTTACAACTTTATCCCGTCAACGCACCAATTTCTGGCACCGTTACCCGAAAGGGATTGACAACCCCTTTAACACGTCGGGTTGCGAGTATTTGTTATTTGTGTGCAGGACTGTATATGTTGTGTTGCTTGGTTCTCGTACTGGTTCGATGACCTTGGTTTCATATCTGAGGGAAATACCTGCCGCCGTTGTGCTGCATCATCCCTTCCTCTTTGGGGAAATACCGACGTAGCTTCAAGCGACATCAGAAGCCACTAGTGAAAACTATGGCCCCCGATCTTTTTTTAATATATTTGTCTTTGCAATCTATTTTCCTTTGGAGTAAAATGCATCACTGGTCATTGTATTTATGTCAGAAGTTCAATTTGGTCACTGTACTCATGAATACGATCAATACCATCACTAAATACGACATAAGGTGATTATACGGTCACCGACTCACCGTAGGTTCGTATTTTGCCTACTTTGACCAGTCAAAAGTCTAGTCAGCCAATGTTCCCTCTACCTTTATGCAGGTCCCACCAGTCAGTGGGTTGACAGAAATAAAATAAAATAGAGTGAAGCTGCGTGGATCGAACTGGAGATCTCAGGGAGGAAACCGATCAAAAGCCATCTCAACAAAACCATTTGAGCGTTCACGTGCATAGCGACATACTTTTATATAAGTGTGCAACACACACTACCCACACTCAAACTACGCGCTAGCACGAGTGCACGCAACAAGCACACGTTTCGTCTGCCGTCCATGAGGTCAGACCGCGCGCGCCATGTCTTCCAGGTCGTCACCACGACCATGCATCTTCCGGCCTTCAGCGTCTGCTGGTTTGCATGAAGCTTGTCGCCGCTTGGCGTGCTCGTGCAACTTCTCACCATTCACAACATGCACGTACACACACAAGCATAAGCACAAACACAGCTCACTATGCACGCACAGCAAGCTGCTGCCTCCTGGCATGGCTAGCACGAGTGGGCAGTGTCGGGATGTACGTCTTGCTGCGGCATCCAAGTGAGCACTCGCTGTAGATGCAAGAGTAGGCGGTGCAACGTATACCAACTCTCTGTCTATATAAGATGGCCACATGGACAACAACAGCGACATCCACACCGGTCGCTCTCGTCGTCGTGTGTATGCACCATGGCGGCACGGCTGTCGGAGCATGCACGACCCGGCGGCCTCCGGTATGTCATGCGTGCATGCTCTGTGTGCTAGGCTGCTAGCGAGTGTGCACATACGTGTTGTGTGTGTCTCTGCGGGTGTGTGCATGCGTGGTGCATGTTGTAATAATAAGGACGCGCTCTACATATTTAGCACAATGTTCAGCTGGTTCAGTTGGCTAGCTCGTTTGGGCGCTAGCGACAAGTCCCTGGTCCGAATCCCCACTAGCTAATATAGTTTTTACTATGCCTTTTTTCATTCAACTCACTGACAGGTGGGACCGGCATAAACGTAGAGACAGAATGCTGGCTGACTAGGCTGCTTATTTGCCACATATGCAGTTTGACTGGTCAAAGTAGGCAAAATACAAACCTACACGGTGAGTCAGTGACTGTATAATCACCTTATGTCGTATTTAGTGACCGTATTGATCGTATTTCTAAGGACAGTGACCAAAGTGACCTTTCGACACAAGCACAATGACCAGTGATGCATTTTACTCTTTTAATTTTCAGATCCATTAAACCAAAAATACAAAAATACTTTGCTGCAATTTATTTTATTCGAGATCTAGTTATCCCATCTATCTTATTTTTATCACGTTTGTTTGCCAATTTCTGGCGCCGTTACCCGAAAGGGATTGACAACCCCTTTAACACGTCGGGTTGCGAGTATTTGTTATTTGTGTGCAGGTGCTGTTTACGTAGTGTTGCTTGGTTCTCCTACTCGTTCGATAACCTTGGTCTCATCACTGAGGGAAATACCTACCGTCATTGTGCTGCCTCATCCCTTCCTCTTTGCGGAAATACCGATGTAGTCCTAGCAGACATCAAAAGGAATTTATGGCGCCATTGCTGGGGAGACATAATCAACACCTACCAGGTTCCTAATCACAAATCTCATCTACTTGCAATTTACATTATTTGCCATTTGCCTCTCATTTTCCTCTCCCCCACTTCACAAAAATTTGTCGTTTTATTTGCCCTCTTTTTCGTCTGGTCTATCCTTTGCTTGCAATCATGAGTGATTTTGGTATGGCAGCAATAGATGATGTCCTAACTCCTAAGATTGGACGTGCGGGTAATCTGGATGCTAAAACTTTTATATTGGGGCAAGGGAATGTTATGGGAAAAGAGCGTATCCAAGAATTTTTCAGTTGTGTTGGAAATCTAAGTCTTGATGATGCTCCTATACTTAGAAACACTAGATCTTATGTGGATGCCATTTCAGTAGTAGTTCTGAAACTTGAAAGTAAATTTATCCGCACTCATCCTACTTTGCAAAGATTGTTTTTTGAGCTTCCCATTATAAAGAATTATAAGGCTAAAAAGTTAGCCACTCTCGTTCTTATGAATGAATTTGACTACATAATACGGGAAGCTAGGGAAATCTTTGAGTTTGATGGTATGAATCATGAAAATCCCGTGATAGATGAAATTCTTTACAATAGTGATTATGCATTAAGACATTTCCTTGGGGATAATCAAATCTTTGATGAGAATCTTAAAAAGGAAGTCCCCATTTTAGATATAATCCAACAAGTTTTCAATAATGTTAATCAACAATACTCTTGGATTGTTGCCAGAATTCAAAGTGGTTATGAAGATAAGCAACTTAGTAGTGCTAAAGTTTCTATGGATAATGTGTTTTATGTTGTTTTTCTAAAACCCCATGACAGAAACACCTCTAAGGAAACTAAGGACAAAGATGACAAAACTTAGATCCTTGCTTTATGGCTAGCTAGGGGCATGAAACAATAGCGCTTGTTGGGAGGCAACCCAATGAATAAAATTTATTTTTACCTTTTGATTCCTGTTCTTGAGTGTTTGCACAATTATGCTACTGTTTTAATTGTGTCTTTTGTGTTTTAATTAGTGTTTGTGCCAACTAAAGCCTTTAGGATCTTCTTGGGTGATAGTTGACTTGATCATGCTGAAAACAAGAAACTTTCACACTCACGAAAATAATTTTCATTCTTAACAGAAGCGTGATATACAAATTTCTCAGGTCTTCCTAAATTTTCGGAATTTTTGGATTTACATAAGTATTCGAAATCTCCAGATTGCTACAGATTGTTCTGCTTTTGACAGATTCTGTTTTCTTTGCGTTGTGTGCTTGTTTTGGTGATTCTATGGTTTTATTTGAAGAGTTTTTGCCATAGAAAAGTTGGAATACAGTAGATACAATGCAAGAATAAAATATGAATGGGTTGCAATAGTACTTATAGTAGTGATTTGTTTTCTTAAACTAACGGATCTCACGAAGGTTTTGTTGAGTTTTGTGTGATTGAAGTTTTCAAGTTTTGGGTGATGTTACGATGGATGAAGGAATAAGGAGTAAGAAGAGCCTAAGCTTGGGGATGCCCATGGCATCCCAAGCTATTATCTAAAGAGAAGCAAGCAACTAAGCTTGGGGATGCCCCGAGTGGCATCCCCTCTTTTTTCTAACGACCATCGGTATTTTACTCAAAACTATATTTTTATTCGTCACATACTATGAGTTTTGCTTGGAGCGTCTTGTATGATATGAGTCTTTGCTTGTTTTTCTTTATGTTTTAAGCCTTGAATCCTTGCTGGGCACACCTATTTGAGAGAGCCAGAATTATGCCATGACTTGTTAGAATTGCTCTCTATGCTTCACTTAAATTTTTATGAGCTATGGAATTGCTCTAGTGCTTCACTTATATCTTTTTGAGCACGGTGTGCTTGGTTATTTTTGAAGAAATGCTCTCATGCTTCACTTAGATTTATTTGAGAGTTATTAATTTTATTTAGAAATTCTCTCTAGCTTGACTTAAATTAATTTGAGAGAAAGAAATATTATGCTCATGATCTTCACTTATATTTGTTTGAGCTTATCAAAATCAACACATGAAAATTAGTACCGAAGTGATAGATATCCAAGGAAGATATAATAAAAACTTTCATGAAGATCATTGGACAAAATAAACTTGATTTCTTGTA
Organism: Aegilops tauschii subsp. strangulata; assembly: GCF_002575655.3. Taxonomy (NCBI): domain Eukaryota; kingdom Viridiplantae; phylum Streptophyta; class Magnoliopsida; order Poales; family Poaceae; genus Aegilops; species Aegilops tauschii. The sequence goes on from NC_053037.3 coordinate 348,735,240, forward strand.
ATAGTTTTGAGATATGATTATGTGATATGTGAGTCATGTTGATGAGTAATTATGCTTTACTAAGAATATTGGTTTTAAGGTTTGTGATTCGCTATGCAAGCACGAAAGTCAATAGTTATGCAATGAAATTACATCCTACTTGTGGTGCATTATTCAGTGTTAATTATGCTTAATGCTCATTTATGAGATTATCCATTTCTTGGTTGATCGCTTCTCAATCTTTTGCTAGCCTTCATTTTGCAGTAAGTATGATTACTACTTGTGCATCCAAAATTCTTTAAACCAGTTTTGCCTCATGAGTCCACCATACCTACCTATATGCGGTATTCTTTTGCCGTTCTAAGAAAATTTACATGTGCCATCTCTAATTTTCAAAATAAACTTCTCTTTTGTGCGCTCGTACCGCTCATGAATCGGTAGGGGGTGGCTAATATACTTCCGTGCTAGATATGTTATTCTCACGATGAGTGTTTATTCACTTGTCATTGCACGAGAGGAAGACAAATGTATTAGGAATGCCCAGTCCCAAAATGAAAAATGAATTTACTTTATGTTGTCAAATAATAAATTCCTTGGAAAGTGTTGGTATGGAAGGCACCCGTGGATACGGCTAGCCATGGAAAGTGAAAGTATGGTGGAAAAAGGAATAAACTTTAATTTCTTTTTGGGAACCGCCTATGATATATCTAGCATGGAAAGTATTGGGAACTTCTCGATCATTCTCGTTGACAGTAAAAGCAGGCCTCCCAAAATGTTTTTACCTCTATGTTTTTCGCTTTGAGCTCTGGCACCTCTACAAATCCCTACTTCCCTCCGTGAAGGGCCTTTCTTTTAATTTAAGCAATTTTTATTTTAAATTTGAGTCTCCATCTTCTCTTATAAAGCACCAACTAGGGGGCACTATGGTCGTACTTGAGCATTGGGTGTAGCTAATATGCAAGTGTGTTTCATGAATGGATGAATGATTGAGCATGATGGGCTAGGGATAACTTATTTTAGCATTGATATTTTGAAAGACATGGTTGCTTGTTGATATTCTTGAGTATTTAGTCTCATGTCAAAACTAGACTATTGCTTTGAAACATATACAAAGTCCAAATGTCCATGCTATAAAGAAAATAAAATGAGATGACATGTTAGGCAGCATTCCACATCAAATTTTTTGTTTTTATCATTTACCTACTCGAGGACGAGCAGGAATTAAGCTTGGGGATGCTGATACGTCTCCAACGCATCTATAATTTTTTATTGTTCCATGCTGTTATATTATAATTCTTGAATATTTTATAATCATTTTATAGTCATTTTATATCATGTTTTGGTACTAACCACTTGACATAGTGCCAAGTGCAAGTTGTTGTTCTTTTTGCATGTTTTTTACATCGCAGGAAATTAATCTCAAACGGAGTCCAAACGTAGCGAAACTTTTTGTGGATTTTTTTGGACCAGACGACATCCAATGGGCCGGAGAAGCGCCTGGGGGTGCTCCAAGGGGAGCACAACCCACCAGGGCGCGCCTGGAGGCCCAGGCGCGCCCTGGTGGGTTGCGCCCACCTTGGGTGCCCCCCGGACCGCCTCTTTACTCTATAAATACCCCAATATTCTAGAAACCCTAGGGGAGTCAACGAAAATCAATTCCAGCCATCGCAAGTTCCAGAAACACCAGATCCAATCTAGACACCATCACAGAGGGGTTCATCATGTGCATTGGTGCCTCTCCGATGATGCGTGAGTAGTGTTTTGTAGACCTTCGGGTCCGTAGTTAGTAGCTAGATGGCTTCCTCTCTCTCTCGTTTAATTCTCAATACATTTGTCTCTTGGAGATCCATATGATGTAATTCTTTTGCGGTGTGTTTGTTGGGATCCGATGAACTTTGTGTTTATGATCAGATCTATCTCTTTTATCCATGAAAGTTATTTGAGTCTTTTGATCTCTTATATGCATGATTGATTATAGCCTCGTATTTCTTCTCCAATATTTGGTTTTTGTTTGGCCAACTTGATCTATTTATCTTGCAATGGGAAGAGGTGCTTTGTGATGGGTTCGATCTTACGGTGCCTGATCCCAGTGACAGAAGGGGAACCGACACATATGTATCGTTGCTATTAAGAATAACAAGATGGGGTCTATTTCTACATAAATAGATCTTGTCTACATCATGTCATCGTTCTTATTGCATTACTCTATTTCTCCATGAACTTAATACACTAGATGCATGCTGGATAGCGGTCGATGTGTGGAGTAATAGTAGTAGATGCAGGCAGGAGTCGGTCTACTAATCTTGGACGTGATGCCTATATAATGATCATTGCCTGGATATCGTCATGATTATTTGAAGTTCTATCAATTGCCCAACAGTAATTCGTTTACCCACCGTTTGCTAATTTTCTCGAGAGAAGCCACTGGTGAAAACTAGGGCCCCGGGGTCTATTTTTAAATATATTTGCCTTTGTGATCTATTTTCCTTTCCTTTAATTTTCAGATCTATTAAACCAAAAATACAAAAATACCTTGCTGCAATTTATATTATTCGAGATCTATTTATCCCATCTATCATATTTTTATCACGTCCGTTTGCCAATTTTTAGCGCAGTTAACCGAAAGGGATTGACAACCCCTTCAGCACGTCGGGTTGCGAGTATTTGTTATTTGTGTACAGGTGTTGTTTACGTAGTGTTGTTTGGTTCTCCTACTGGTTCGATAACCTTGGTCTCATCACTGAAGTAAATACCTACCGTCGCTGTGCTACATCATCCCTTCCTCTTTGGGGAAATACCGACGTAGTCCTAGCAGACATCACAAAGTACTACGCGCATGCTCCTTGGGGGGATAGATTGGTAGGAAAAGACCATCGCTCGTCCCCGACTGCCACTCATAAGGAAGACAATCAAAAAAGATCTCATGCTCCAACTTCGTTACATAACGGTTCACCATACGTGCATGCTACGGGACTCACAAACCTCAACACAAGTATTTCTCAAATTCACAACTACTCACTAGCATGACTCTAATGTCACCATCTTCATATCTCAAAACAATCATCAGGAATCAAACTTCTCATAGTATTCAATGCACTTTATATGGAAGTTTTTATTATATCCCTCTTGGATGCCTATCATATTAGGACTAAATTTATAACCAAAGCAAATTACCATGCTGTTTAGAGACTCTCAAAATAATACAAGTGAAGCATGAGAGTTCAACAATTTCTACAAAATAAAACTACCGTCGTGCTCTAAAAAGATATAAGTGAAGCACTAGAGCAAATGACAAACTACTCCAAAAGATATATGTGAAGATCAATGAGTAGTTGAATAATTATGAAACTATGTGAAGACTCCCTCTCATAAATAAAATTTCAGATCTTAAGTACTTTATTCAAACAGCAAGCAAAACAAAATAAAATGACATTACAAGGATAGCACATATCATGTGAAGAAGCAAAAGCTTAGGCTCAACCAAAACTGACCGATAGTTGTTGAAGAAGAAAGGTATGCCTACCGGGGCATCCCCAAGCTTAGATGCTTGAGACTTCTTGAAAAATTAATTAGGGTTGCCTTGGGCTTCCCCAAGATTGAGCTCTTGTGTAACCTTAATTTCTCTCATATCATAGCTTCCCTAATTCTTAAAAGCTTCATCCACACAAAACTCAACAAGAACTCGTGAGATAAGTTAGTATAAATCAATGCATAAACCTTATCATTCTCTACTGTAGAAAAACACTAAAATTATTATTTGATATTGCCTACTAAATGCCTCTGCATATTTAACACTCCTATCCTCAAATATAATCATTAAACAAGCAAACATATGCAAACAATGCAAACATAACAGCAATCTGTCAAAACAGGACAGTCTGTAAAGAATGCAGGAGGAATCATACTTCTTTAACTCCAAACATTATGAAAAATTACCACACTGTAGATAATTTGTTGTTACCCATTGTGTGAAAATTTCAAGATTTTATCATGTTCTGACTATTCACCAATATTCAAAACATAACAACAAACTTTCTGTTTTCAAACAGCAACATATAGACTTGCAAAATAAGCATGGTAAAGGCTATACTTGACCTTTTTATTGAAATAAAAGATGAAAAACATTACTCTAAATAACAGCAAGCAAATCCTAATAAAATAAAATGACGCTCCAGGCAAAACTCATATCATGTGGTGAATAAAAATATAGCCTCAAGTAAATTTACCGATGAACGAAGACGAAAGAGGGGATGCCATCCGGGGCATCCCCAAGCTTAGGCTTTTGGTTATCCTTGAATATTACCTTGGGGTGCCTTGGACATCCCCAAGCTTAGGCTCTTGCCACTCCTTGTTCCGTAGTCCATCGAAACTTCACCCAAAACTTGAAAACTTAACAACACAAAACTTAACAGAAAACCAGTAAGCTCCATTAGTATAATAAAGAAAATCACCATTTAGGTACTGTTGTGAACTCATTCTAAATTTATATTGGTGTTGTATCTACTATATTCCAACTTCTCCATGGTTCATACCCTCAGATACTAGCCATAGATTCATCAAAATAAGCAAACAACACAATGAAAACAGAATCTGTCAAAAACAAAATAGTCTGTAGTAATCTGGAAACTTCGTATACTTGTGTAACTCCAAAAATTATGAAAATTTAGGACAACCTGTGAAATTTGTATATTAATCTTATTCAAAAAGAATCAGTATTTTATCACGCTTCTGTTAAAAATGAGAATTTTTCTCCTGAGTGCAAAAGTTTCTGTTTTTCAGCAAGATCAAATCAACTATCACCGTAAGCTATCCCAAAGGTCTTACTTGGCAAAAACACTAATTAAAACACAAAAACCACATCTAACCAGAGGCTAGATAAATTATTCAATGCAAAACAGGACCTAAAAATCAAGAACAAAAATAAAATTGTGTTGCCTCCCAACAAGCGCTATTGTTTAATGCCCTTAGCTAGGCATGATGATTTCAATGATGCTCGCATAAAAGATAAGAGTTGAAATATAAAGGGAGCATCATGAAGCATATGACTAGCATATTTAATTCTAACCCACTTCCTATGCATAGGGATTTTGTGAGCAAACAATTTATGGGAGCAAGAATCAACAAGCATAGGAAGGTAAAGCAAGCAAAACTTCAAGATTTTCAACACATAGAGAGGAAACTCGATATTGTTGAGATATGTAAAAGCATATGTTCCTATCTCATAATAATTTTCAGTAGCATCATGAATGAATTCAACAATGTAACCATCACTTAAAGCATTCTTTTCATGATCTACAAGCATAGAAATTTTGCTACTCTCCACATAAGCAAAATTCTTCTCATTCATAATAGTGAGAGCAAACTCAACAAAATAACTATCATGTGAGGCATAATCCAATTGAAAATTAAAATCATGATGACAAGTTCCATGGTTATCATTATTCTTTATAGCATACATGTCATCACAATAATCATCATAAATAGCAACTTTATTATCATAATCAATTGAAACCTCTTCCGAAATAGTGGATTCATCACTAAATAAACTCACGACCTCTCCAAATCCACTTTCATAAATATTACAAGATTCAACACCCTCCAAGATAGTGGGATCATTACTTCCTAAATTTGACACTCTTCCAAACCCACTTTCATCAATATAATCATCATAAATAGGAGGCATGCTATCATCATAATAAATTTGCTCATCAAAACTTGGGGGACAAAAAATATCATCTTCATCAAATATGGCATCCCCAAGCTTGTGGATTTGCATATCATTAGCATCATGGGTATTCAAGGAATTCATACTAACAACATTGCAATCATGCTCATCATACAAAGATTTTATGCCAACATTTTAATGCATTCTTCTGCTAACACTTTGGCACAATTATCGGAATCCTTATTTTCACAAAAGACATTAAAAAGATGAAGCATATGAGGCAACCTCAATTCCATGTTTGGTAGATTTATTTTATAAACTAAACTAGTGATAAAACTAGAAACTAAAAGATTCGATTGCAAGATTTAAAGATATACCTTCATGCACTAACCTCCCCGGCAACGGCACCAGAAAAGAGCTTGATGTCTACTGCACAACCTTATTCTTGTGGACTCGTGTTGGGCCTCCAAGCGCAGAGTTTTGTAGGACAGTAGCAAATTTCCCTCGAGTGGATGACCTAAGGTTTATCAATCCATGGGAGGCGTAGGATGAAGATGGTATCTCTCAAACAACCCTGCAACCAAATAATAAAGAGTTTCTTGTGTCCCCAACACACCCAATACAATGGTAAATTGTATAGGTGCACTAGTTCGGCAAAGAGATGGTGATGCAAGCATAATATGCATGGTTGATGTAGGTTTTTGTAATCTGAAAATATAAAAACAGCAAGGTAACTAGTACAAAAGTGAGCAAAAATGGTATTGCAATGCTTAGAAACAAGGCCTAGGTTCATACTTTCACTAGTGCAAGTTCTTTCAACAATGATAACATAATTGGATCATATAACAATCCCTCAACATGCAACAAAAGTCACTCCAAAGTCACTAATCGTGGAGAATAAATGAAGAGATTATTATAGGGTACGAAACCACCTTAAAGTTATTCTTTCTGATCGATCTATTGGGCTATTCCTATAAGTGTCACAAACAGCCCTAGAGTTTGTACTAAAATAACACCTTAAGACACACATCAACCAAAACCCTAATGTCACCTAGATACTCCAATGTCACCACAAGGATTCGCAGGTTTGATTATACGATATGCATCACACAATCTCAGATTCATCTATTCAAACCAACACAAAGAACTTCAAAGAGTGCCCCAAGGTTTCTACCAGAGAGTCAAGACGAAAACGTGTGCCAACCCCTATGCATAAGTTCACAAGGTCACAGAACCCGCAAGTTGATCACCAAAACATACATCAAGTAGATCACGTGAATATCCCATTGTCACCACAGATAAGCACATACAAGACATACATCAAGTGTTCTCAAATCCTTCAAGACTCAATCCGATAAGATACTTCAAAGGGAAAACTCAATCCATTACAAGAAGGTAGTGGGGGAGAAACATCATAAGATCCAACAATAATGTGAAAGCTCGCGATACATCAAGATCGTGCCATATCAAGAACATGAGAGAGAGAGAGAGAGATCAAACACATAGCTACTGGTACATACCATCAGCCCCGAGGGTGAACTAATCCCTCCTCGTCATGGAGACCGCCGGGATGATGAAGATGGCCACCGGTGATGGTTTCCCCCTCCGGCAGGGTGCTGGAATAGGGTCCCAATTGGTTTTTGGTAGCTACAGAGGCTTGCGGCGGCGGAACTCCCGATCTAGGTTTATTTTTGGAGGTTTTGGGATTTATAGGAGGTGTTGGCGTTGGGAAGAAGTCAAGGGGGCCCACGAGGCGATGCCAAGGACGGAGGGCACACCCTAGGGGGTGGGGGCGCCCTCCACCCTTGTGGTGGCCTCGGGGCTCTTTTCCGATATCTTTTCATTCCAGTATTTTTTATATTTTCCAAAAATAATCATAAATTTTCAGGTCAATTGGACTCCGTTTGATATTCCTTTTCTGCGAAACTCAAAAACAAGGAAAAAAGCAGAAACTGGCACTGGGCTCTAGGTTAATAGGCTAGTCCCAAAAATCATATAAAATAGCATATAAATGCATATAAAATATCCAAGATAGATAATATAGTAGCGTGGAACAATCAAAATTATAGATACGTAGGAGACGTATCATGTCAAGATGGTGCGTGTTGCCGCCTAGGTTATATACAGCAAGCCATTAGCTGGTGGCAGGAAACCGATGAGGGAAGAGGCGTGGATTTTACAATTCACCCATGTGGAGCGCGGGAAGCATTCGCTGGAGCGCAGGAAGACTAAGTGGAGCACACACACAACCCGAATACTGTATGCGGTGCCACGTGTTATTTATCACACACGTGTTAACATAAGGAAACATATGTGTAACTTACTAATCATCGCACACGAGTACTCGCAGACGCATCATGTGCGATACTCCTAGCCACCGCAAGCAACTAGTTTGCATTTTTCAAAAAAACTTGTACGAACAGGATTGCACAGAACTAACTATAGTAACCGTTTGTGTTATAATTTCTCATCGCAAACAGTTCATCCGAGTGGGCTGTTTGCTGCATATCACACACATCTTGTTTACACGAATCGTTTGTGTTCTTTTGGCTCATCGCAAATGCCGCATATCACACACATCTTGTTAAGTTGACCCGCCACACGCTCCGCCGCCACTTCCCGTTGGCAGCTGTTGCCCGCTGTTGCCGCCACACCACCGTCGAAAACCAGAGCCATCACCCGCTCCGCCACCGCGGCCTGAAGGCGGGAGGTAGTTGTCGTGGCCGCCACCCCACTGTCGGCCATCACCCGCTCCGCCACCACGGCCCGAAGGCGGGAGATGGCCGTCGTGGCCGCCACCCCATCGTCGGCCGCCGTGGCCGCCGGGATCATCACCCGCTCCGCCACCGCCGCCCGAAGGAGGGAGGCGGAGGTGGAGGCCCGCACGTGCGTCATTGACCTTGCGCGCTACATCGAGTTCCAGTGGGAGGAGGAGGAGTGCCACGTTGAGCACGCAAAAAGCCTTACCGCAGCTGTGGCCGCAGCACACGCTGACGCAGAGGCGAGGAATCAGGAGATCTACGAGCAGTCCGGCCGCTTCAGGAGGGATCGTCTGGAGCGGCAGTGGGCGTTCGAGCTGGCGAGCGTCGCTGAACGTGCAGCAGCGGTAGGCACCGTATTGCATTTGTCCAGCTCGTCGGTAGGCTCCTCCTCCTCTGCCACTACAAGAAATATGTCAACTTGCGACCCTCACTATTGGTCACTGAAAGGTCATTGATTTTCATTTGCGACCTTTTTTTGACCAAAAACAGATGGTCAAAAGCTGGCAGTCGTAAACTGAAATTAACGACCTTCTTTGTGAGAAGGTCGTGGAATTCCACGACCAAAACAAAAGGTCGTTGATTCTATGACCTTCTGTTTTGGTCGCTACCTCTCTGCCCAGGCCACGTTGGATCCGACGTGGCAATCTGACGTGGCAAAATTGCGACCAATTGAAAAGGTCGTTGATAAGATTCAGCCCGGTCTGATTAGGTATTTTACATGGGCCGAGCCCAACAATTCAGCCTTTTATTTATTTTTTTCCTTGTTAATTCTGGTCGACTTCATGGGCCAAGCCCAACATTGCAGCCTTTTTCATTGTTGGGCCGTTGCTTTTTTAGTCCATTGATTTTCTAGTTTCGGCCATTATATATTGGAGCTGGTCCCACTTGTCAGCCAAGCCCCACATTTCATACTCACATACACCAGTCCCACGCATCAAATATTTCAAAATTTCTCATATTATTTTGATAAGTGGATCCCACTGGTCAGGTTTCCAATTTTCACACTTTTTTAATCACTATTTGAAACAAAACAGAACAAAAGTAATTTATCAAATAACAGTAAATCTGTTACAATGTCACAATCTCGACGGTCTATTACAGTCAAACAAAATAAACAAATCTCTCGCAAATAAGGCATCACGGCTTTGCACAAAGCCCCTCCGTAGTAGTAGTATTTAGGGGCTATTTTGTTTAGTTCGTCTGACTATAGATGTGTGGCAGAACTGTACAATGTACTTAAAATTAGCTAGTATATATAGTTGAACTAGCTATTTCAGTACGTGGTTCGCAACAATTGGGGAAAAGTTTGGTCGGTTCAGTTGTCGAGTTGAACTGTTTGTATAAATTAAGAATGAGTGCTTAATCTTTGAATGAAATCTATGCTTAATTAATTACTGAATTTTAGTTGCAAATATTAGATAGTGCTAGTGATTTTTAGCTGCATATTTTGACAAATCGCAGTGTTACAAGGATTGAAAAATGGCAATGTTACTAGATCAACAAATGTCAATATTTCCAGTTTGACAAATGGCAACATACCCAATATGACAGATGCAAATCTTACCAAATTGTTTGTACGTGGTTGCACACGGGTCATCCAAAGCAACAGTTTGCGTTGAAGGGATGCACAAATCATGTGATGTGAATTTTCCCTCGACTTAAGGGGGAAGACCATAGCTCTCACTTTGCATACGGGTGTTCTATCTAAAAAACTATTTGCGATCAAGAGCTGCAGAAATCCTGCTCGGCACGCAAGCAAGTGCCGCCTTATTAAACTGAAAAAAAAGTTTCCTCCCCCTGATAGCTGAGACCCACCAGCTACATCTTCACACGCAAGAAAGTACCGCCTTATTATGCGCAAGAAAAATGATTCCTCCCGCTGCTAGTTCGGACCCACCCGATTTGGAGGCTTACTTGTGGGCCTACTAAGTTCACATGTATGCATTGCTTTGTCACCTTAGTCAAGCGATTCTAGCAGAAGTGACCGTTGAATGTTAATCCAACCGTCGTGCTGCTTCTCCAACCTCTGATCTCCTTGTTCCAGCCGCCCAAACCAGCTCCGACCACACCGCCTGCTCCTGCCTCTAATGGCCGATTGTGCTGCCGCGCAGGCATCACCGCCCCACCTGGCTGGGCCTTCCCTTTACTCACCCACACCCTTTGTTATTTTCTGGTGATGGAAGCCTCACACCGGAGGCAAACCAGTCAACCCTCGTACTCCCTTCCGAGTGGGAAACCACTGCCGTGTCTTCCCCAGCTCTGGTTCGTTCCCTTCCTAGGCCTCACCGTCATCCACCGTGTTGGTGCTCTGGGCGCGGCATCATCAACATGGTCAATGAACGACAGCCATCGGAAGAGGACTCTACATGGTGAGGCTGACAGCTGGACCAACCAGCTACATCTTCACACGGAAGGATGTGCCTTCTTATTACGCGAAAAAAATGATTCCTCCCCCTGACAGCTGGGACCCACCAGCTTTATCTTCACACGCAAGGAAGTGTGTTCTTATCCTCCCTGATAGCTGGGACCCGCCAGGTCGAAGCGTATGTACTGTTGGTTGTGTCGTCGCAGACGTGTACATACATACCGGTCGATCGGTCTGTCTGTCGTGATGAATCGTGGCCGAGTAAGGAGCGGTAGTAGTTAAGGCAGTCCCATCTAAATTTCTTACACATACGACAACCACACTGCAAAAAAGGCGGACACGTACGTACATACGGTCATGGTCTCGAATGCGTACAGCAACGACGTCTTGTTCATCGGCAGCCAACCGGCTGAGTTGGAATGCGTCCTGATCAACGGGAGCCAACCGGCTAGGACGGAACAGCCAAAACGGGGTCTGGCCGACCACAATACGGAGGAAACGGCCTTCTCTTCGACCGCCTACGGTCGAAACGGGATCATGTTCATTGGGAAGGGTCTGGCGTACTACAAAACGGAGGAAACGAACTTCTGTTTGAGCTCCTACGGTCGAAACGGGGTCCTGTTGATCGGGAGGGGTCTTGCGTACCACAAAACAGAGGAAGCGGACTTCTCTTCGACCTCCTATGGTCTAAACGGGGTCCTGTTCATCGGGAGGGGTGTGGCGTACCGCAAAACGGGGCTCCATGGGCTACTGTTCATCCACCATCGACTTCCTGCAGCCTCCACCTGCTATTGTTCATCCACCGTCTCTAGCCTCCACCAGCCACTATTCATCCACGGGCTACTGTTCAGCCAGCCTCCACCGGCTATAGTTCAACCAGCCTCCACGAGGTCCTGTTCATCCACCCCCAACCAGCTGGGGTGTGAGGCGGCCTCCTCGGGGTCTTGTTCATCCAGCGGCAACCGCGTACTACCATGGGGTCCTTTTCATCCAGCGGCAACCGCCTACACACGGCCGGGGTCCTATTCATCCAACCCCCACCGGGAACTATTCGTCCACAGCCAACCCAACCGGCTCGACTCACCATTGTTGGAAATATTCCCTAGAGGCAACAATAAAATGGTTATTATTATATTTCCTTGTTCATGATAATTGTCTATTGTTCATGCTATAATTGTGTTATCCGAAAATCGTAATACATGTGTGAATACATAGACCACAACATGTCCCTAGTGAGCCTCTAGTTGACTAGCTCGTTGATCAATAGATGGTTACGGTTTTCTAACCATGGACATAGGATGCCATTGATAACGGGATCACATCATTAGGATAATGATGTGATGGACAAGACCCAATCCTAAGCATAGCACAAGATCGTGTAGTTCGTCTGCTAAAGCTTTTCTAATGTCAAGTATCTTTTCCTTAGACCATGAGATTGTGCAACTCCCGGATACCGTAAGGGTACTTTGGGTGTGCCAAACGTCACAACGTAACTGGGTGGCTATAAAGGTACACTACGGGTATCCCCGAAAGTATCTGTTGGGTTGGCATGAATCGAGACTAGGATTTGTCACTCCGTATGACGGAGAGGTATCTCTAGGCCCACTCGGTAAGACATCATCGTAATGAGCTCAATGTGACTAAGGGGTTGGTCACGGGATGATGTGTTACAGAACGAGTAAAGAGACTTGCCGTAACGAGATTGAACAAGGTATCGGTATACCGACGATCGAATCTCGGGCAAGTGCTATATCGGTAGACAAAGGGAATCGTATACGGGATTGATTGAATCCTTGACATCGTGGTTCATCCGATGAGATCATCGTGGAACATGTGGGAGCCAACATGGGTATCCAGATCCCGTTGTTGGTTATTGGCCGGAGAGATGTCTCGGTCATGTCTGCATAGTTCCCGAACCCGTAGGGTCTACACACTTAAGGTTCGATGACGCTAGGGTTATAGGGAATAGATGTACGTGGTTACCGAATGTTGTTCGGAGTCCCGGATGAGATCCTGGACGTCATGAGGAGTTCTGGAATGGTTCGAAGGTGAAGATTTATATATGGGAAGTCCAGTTTCACTCACCGGAAAGGTTTCGGGATTTATCGGTATTGTACCGGGACCACCGAAGGGGTTCCGGGGGTCCACCTGCCCCGAAGGACCTAATGGGCTGTGGTTAGGTGGGAACCAGCCCCTTAGTGGGCTGGTGCGCCCCCCAAGGTCCCAAGGCGCCTAGGGTTGGAAACCCTAGGGGGCCGCTGCCCCCCCTCCCGGGGGCGGGCACCCCCCCTAGTTGGAAACCCTAAGGGGGCCGCTGCCCCCCCCCCCCCGAGGGGCTGCCGCCCCAGGGACCGCCCCCCTCTAGATGGATCTAGGGGGCCAGCCCCCCTCCCCTTCCCCTCTATATAGTGGGGTTTTGGGGCTGCCAGAGACATGAGTCTCCCTCTCTCTTGGCGCAGCCCTACCCCTCTCCCTCCTCGTCTCTCGCAGTGCTTGGCGAAGCCCTGCTGGAGTGCCACGCTCCTCCACCACCACCATGCCGTTGTTCTGCTGCTGGACAGAGTCTTCCCCAACCTCTCCCTCTCTCCTTTCTAGATCAAGGCGCGGGAGACGTCACCGGGCTGCACGTGTGTTGAACGCGGAGGCACCATTGTTCGGTGCTTAGATCGGATTCGGCCGCGATCTGAATCGCTTCGTGTACGACTCCACCGACCGCGTTCTTGCAACGCTTCCGCATCGTGATCTTCAAAGGTATGAAGATGCACTCCCCTCTTGTTGCTAGTAAGCTCCATAGATTGATCTTGGTGATGCGTAGAAATTTTTTAATTTCTGCAACGATCCCCAACAATGGCATCATGAGCTAGGTCTATGCGTAGTTTCTATGCACGAGTAGATCTCAAGTTGTTGTGGGCGTCGATTTTGTCAATTTACTTGTCGTTACTAGTCTTATCTTGATTCGGCGGCATCGTGGGATGAAGCGGCCCGGACCGACCTTAGACGTACGCTTACGTGAGACAGGTTCCACCGACTGACATGCACTAGTTGCATAAGGTGGCTAGAGGGTGTCTGTCTCTCCCACTTTAGTCGGATCGGATTTGATAAAAAGGGTCCTTATGAAGGGTAAATAGAAATAGGCATATCACGTTGTGGTTTTGGCATAGGTAAGAAACGTTCTTGCTAAGAAACCTATAGCAGCCACGTAAAAATTTGCAACAACAATTAGAGGACGTCTAACTTGTTTTTGCAGCATATGTCGTGTGATGTGATATGGCCAAAAGGATGTGATGAATGATATATGTGATGTATGAGATTGATCATGTTCTTGTAATAGGAATCACAACTTGCATGTCGATGAGTATGACAACCGGCAGGAGCCATAGGAGTTGTCTTAATTTATCTATGACCTGTGTGTCAACATAAACGTCATGTAATTACTTTACTTTATTGCTAAACCGTTAGCCATAGTAGTAGAAGTAATAGTTGACGAGACAACTTCATGAAGACACGATGATGGAGATTATGATGATGGAGATCATGGTGTCATGCCGGTGACGATGATGATCATGGCGCCCCAAAGATGGAGATCAAAAGGAGCACAATGATATTGGCCATATCATGTCACTATTTGATTGCATGTGATGTTTATCATGTTTTTACATCTTATTTGCTTAGAACGACGGTAGCATAAATAAGATGATCCCTCATTAAAATATCAAGAATTGTGTTCCCCCTAACTGTTCACTGTTGCTAAGGTCCGTTGTTACGAAGCACCACGTGATGATCGGGTGTGATAGGTTCTAACGTTCGCATACAACGGGTGTAAGCCAGATTTACACACGCAATACACTTAGGTTGACTTGACGAGCCTAGCATGTACAGACATGGCCTCGGTGTTGGAAATATGCCCTAGAGGCAATAATAAATTGGTTATTATTATATTTCCTTATTCATGATAATCGTTTATTATCATGCTAGAATTGTATTGATAGGAAACTCAGATACATGTGTGGATACATAGACAACACCATGTCCCTAGTAAGCCTCTAGTTGACTAGCTCGTTGATCAATAGATGGTTACGGTTTCCTGACCATGGACATTGGATGTCGTTTGATAACGGGATCACATCATTAGGAGAATGATGTGATGGACAAGACCCAATCCTAAGCATAGCATAAAAGATCGTGTAGTTTCGTTTGCTAGAGCTTTTCCAATGTCAAGTATCTTTTCCTTAGACCATGAGATCGTGCAACTCCCGGATACCGTAGGAGTGCTTTGGGTGTGCCAAACGTCACAACGTAACTGGGTGACTATAAAGGTGCACTACGGGTATCTCCGAAAGTGTCTGTTGGGTTGGCACGGATCGAGACTGGGATTTGTCACTCCGTGTGACGGAGAGGTATCTCTGGGCCCACTTGGTAATGCATCATCATAATGAGCTCAATGTGACTAAGGCGTTAGTCACGGGATCATGCATTGCGGTACGAGTAAAGAGACTTGCCGGTAACGAGATTGAACAAGGTATTGGGATACTGACGATCGAATCTCGGGCAAGTAACATACCGATTGACAAAGGGAATTGCATACGGATTGATTGAATCCTCGACACCGTGGTTCATCCGATGAGATCATCATGGAACATGTGGGAGCCAACATGGGTATCCAGATCCCGCTGTTGGTTATTGACCGGAGAGGCGTCTCGGTCATGTCTGCATGTCTCCCGAACCCGTAGGGTCTACACACTTAAGGTCCGGTGACGCTAGGGTTGTAGAGATATATGTATGCGGAAACCCGAAAGTTGTTTGGAGTCCCGGATGAGATCCCGGACGTCACGAGAGGTTCCGGAATGGTCCGGAGGTGAAGAATTATATATAGGAAGTCAAGTTTCGGCCACCGGGAAAGTTTCGGCGGTTACCGGTATTGTACCGGGACCACCGGAAGGGTCCCGGGGGTCCATCGGGTGGGGCCACCTATCCCGGAGGGCCCCGTGGGCTGAAAGTGGAAGGGAACCAGCCCTTAGTGGACTGGGGCGCCCCCCTTGGGCCTCCCCCCATGCGCCTAGGGTTGGGAACCCTAGGGGGAGCTTCCCCCTTGCCTTGGGGGGCAAGGCACCCCTTCCCCCCACTTGGCCGCCGCCCCCCCTTTGGATATGATCTCCAGGGCCGGCGCCCCCCCCCCCCCAGGGGGCCTATATAAAGGGGGGGAGGGAGGGCAGCAACACACAGCCTTGGGCGCCTCCCTCCTCCCCTGCAACACCTCTCTCTCTCTCTCTCGCAGAAGCTTGCGAAGCCCTGCCGGAGACCCGCTACATCCCGCACCACGCCGTCGTGCTGCTGGATCTCCATCAACATCTCCTTCCCCCTTGCTGGATCAAGAAGGAGGAGATGTCGCTGCACCATACGTGTGTTGAACGCGGAGGTGCCGTCCGTTCGGCACTCGGTCATCGGTGATTTGGATCACGGCGAATACGACTCCGTCATCCACGTTCATTGGAACGCTTCCGCTCGCGATCTACAAGGGTATGTAGATGCACTCCTTTCCCCTCGTTGCTAGTAGACTCCATAGATGCATCTTGGTGAGCGTAGAAATTTTTTCAAATTATGCTACGATTTCCTACAGTGGCATCATGAGCCAGGTCTATGCGTAGTTACTATGCACGAGTAGAACACAAAGCAGTTGTGGGCGTTGAGTTTGCCAATTCTTCTTGCCGCTACTAGTCGTTTCTTGTTTCGGCGGCATTGTAGGATGAAGCGACCCGGACCGACCTTACACGTACGCTTACGTGAGACAGGTTCCACCGACTGACATGCACTAGATGCATAAGGTGGCTAGCGGGTGTCTGTCTCTCCTACTTTAGTCGGAACGGATTCGATGAAAAGGGTCCTTATGAAGGGTAAATAGAAATTGGCAAATCACATTGTGGTCATACGTAGGTAAGAAAACGTTCTTGCTAGAAACCTACAAACCACGTAAAAACTTGCAACAACAATTAGAGGACGTCTAACTTGTTTTTGCAGCAAGTGCTATGTGATGTGATATGGCCAGAAGATGTGATGAATGATATATGTGATGTATGAGATTGATCATATTCTTGTAATAGGAATCACGACTTGCATGTCGATGAGAGTGACAACCGGCAGGAGCCATAGGAGTTGTCTTTATTATTTTGCATGACCTGCGTGTCATTGAATAACGCCATGTAAATTACTTTACTTTGTTGCTAAACGCGTTAGCCATAGAAGTAGAAGTAATCATTGGCGTGACGACTTCATGAAGACACAATGATGGAGATCATGATGATGGAGATCATGGTGTCATGCCGGTGACAAAGATGATCATGGTGCCCCGAAGATGGAGATCAAAGGAGCATGATGATATTGGCCATATCATGTCACTATTTGATTGCATGTGATGTTTATCATGTTTTTGCATCTTATTTGCTTAGAATGACGGTAGTAAGTAAGATGATCCCTTATAATAATTTCAAGAAAGTGTTCACCCTAACTGTGCACCGTTGCGAAGGTTCATTGTTTCGAAGCACCACGTGATGATCGGGTGTGATAGATTCTAACGTTCGAATACAACGGGTGTTGACGAGCCTAGCATGTACAGACATGGCCTCGGAACACACGCAATACACTTAGGTTGACTTGACGAGCCTAGCATGTACAGACATGGCCTCGGAACACGGAGGACCGAAAGGTCGAGCATGAGTCGTATATAAGATACGATCAACATGGAGATGTTCACCGATCTTGACTAGTCCGTCTCACGTGATGATCGGACACGGCCTAGTTAAACTCGGATCATGTTTCACTTAGATGACTAGAGGGATGTCTATCTGAGTGGGAGTTCATAATCAGATGAACTTCATTATCATGAACATAGTCAAAAAGGTATTTGCAAATTATGTCATAGCTTGCGCTTTAGTTCTACTGGTTAAGATATGTTCCTAGAGAAAATTTAGTTGAAAGTTGGCAGTAGCAATTATGCGGACTGGGTCCGTAAACTGAGGATTGTCCTCATTCCTGCACAGAAGGCTTATGTCCTTAATGCACCGCTCGGTGTGCTGAACATCAGCGTCGTCTGTAGATGTTACGAAACATCTGACATACACGTTTTGATAACTACGTGATAGTTCAGTACGGTTTAGAATTGTGGCACCAAAGACGTTTTTGAAACGTCGCAGAACATGTGAGATGTTCCGAAGACAGAAATTGGGATCTCAAACTAGTGCCCACGTCAAGAGGTATGAGACCTCTGACTAGTTTCTTAAGCCTGCAAACTAAGGGAGAAAAGCTCAATCGTTGAGCGTGTGCTCAAATTGTCTGAGTGCCACAATCGCTTGAATCGAGTGGGAGTTAATCTCCCAGATGAGATAGTGATAGTTCTCCATAGTCACTGCCACCAAGCTAGTAGAGCTTCGTGATGAACTATAACACATCAAGGATAATTATGATGATCCTTGAGCTATTCGCGATGTTTGACACCGCGAGAGTAGAAATCAAGAAGGAGCATCAATTGTTGATGGTTCGTAAAACCACTAGTTTAAGAAGGGCAAGGGCAAAAGGGATACTTCATGAAACAGCAAGTCATTTGCTGCTCTAGTGAAGAATCCCAAGGTTGAATCCAAACCCGAGACTAAGTGCTTCTGTAATGAGAGGAACGGTCACTGAAGCAGTACTACCCTAGATACTTGGTAGATGAGAAGGCAGGCAAGGTCGACAGAAGTATATTGGATATACGTTATATGAATGTGTACTCTACTAGTACTCCTAGAAGCACCAGGGTATTAGATACTGGTTCGGTTGCTAAGTGTTAGTAACTCGAAATAAAAGCTGCGGAATAAATGGAGACTAGCTAAAGGTGAGATGACGATATGTGTTGGAAGTGTTTCCAAGCTTGATGTGATCAAGCATCGCATGCTCCCTCTACCATCGAGATTTGGTGTTTGCGTTGAACATGATTGGATTATGTTTACCGCAAAACGGTTATTCATTTAAGGAGAATAATGGTTACTCTGTTTATTTGAATAATACCTTCAATGGTCTTGCACCTAAAATGAATCTCGATCGTAGTGATACACATGTTCATGCCAAAAGATATAAGATAGTAATGATAGTACCACATACTTGTGGCACTGCCACTTGAGTCATATTGGTGTAGAACGCATGAAGAAGCTCCATGTAGGTGGATCTTTGGACTCAATCGTTTTTGAAAAGATTGAGACATGCGAACCATGTCTATTGGTATATATGCAGGAAGAAACTCCATACAGATGGATCGTTTGGACTCACTTGATTATGAATCACTTGAGACATGCAAATCATACCACATGGGCAAAATGACTGAAAGTCCTCGTTTTCAGTGAGATGGAACAAGAGAGCAACTTATTGGAAGTAATACATTTTGATGTACGCAGTCCAATGAGTGCTGAGGCAGGCAGTGGATATCGTTATGTTCTTGCTTCACAGATGATTTGAGTAGATGCTGAGTGTATTTACTTGATGAAACACTAGTCTGAATTATTGAAAGGTTCAAGTAATTTCAGAGTGAAGTTGAAGATCGTCGTGACAAGAGGATAAAATGTCTGTGATATGATCATAGAGATGAGTATCTGAGATACGAGTTTGGCACACAATTGAGACATTGTGGAAAGTGTTTCACAATTAATACCGCCTGGAACACCATAGTGTGATGGTGTGTCCGAACATCATAAATGCACCCTATTGGATATGGTGCATACCATGATGTTTCTTATCAAATTACCACTATCGTTTATGGGTTAGGCATTAGAGACAACCGCATTCACTTTAAAAGGGGCACCACGCAATTCCGTTGAGACGACACCATTTATAGAAACCTAAGTTGTCGTTTCTTAAAAGTTTGGGGCTGCGATGCTTATGTGAAAAAGTTTCAGGCTGATAAGCTCGAACCCAAAGCGGATAAATACATCTTCATGGAATACCCAAAACAGTTGGGTATACCTCCTATTTCAGATCTGGAAGCAAAAGTAATTGCTTCTAGAAACGAGTCCTTTCTCGAGGAAAAGTTTCTCTCGAAAGAATTGAGTGGGAGGATGGTGGAGACTTGATAAGGTTATTGAACCGTCGCTTCAACTAGTGTGTAGCAGGGCACAGGAAGTTGTTCCTGTAGCACCTACACCAATTGAAGTGGAAGCTTATGATAGTGATCATGAAACTTCGGATCAAGTCACTACCAAACCGCGTAGGACGACGAGGATGCGCACTACTTCAGAGTAATGCGTGATCCTGTCTTGGAAGTCATGTTGCTAGACAACAATGAACCTACGAGCTATGGAGAAGCGATGGTGGGCCCATATTCCGACGAATGGCTCGAGGCCATGAAATCCGAGATAGAATCCATGTATCAGAACAAAGCATGGACTTTGGTGAACTTGCCCGATGATCGGCCAGCCATTGAGATAAATGGATGTTTAAGAAGAAGACGGACATGGACGGTAATGTTACCGTCTATGAAGCTCGACTTGTGGCAAAGTGTATTTTCACAAGTTCAAGGAGTTGACTACGATGAGTTTTTCTCATCCGTAGCGATGCTTAGGTCCGTCGGAATCATGTTAGCATTAGCTGCATTTATGAAATCTGGCAGATGGATGTCAAAACAAGTTTCCTTACCAGTTTTCGTAAGGAAAGGTTGTATGTGATACAATCAGAAAGGTTTTGTCGATCCTAAGGATGCTAAAAGGTATGCTAGCTCCAGCAATCCTTCCATGGATTAGAGCAAGCATCTCGGAGTCAGAATATACGCTTTGATGGAGTGATCAAAGTTTTTGGGTTTATACAAAGTTTGTTAGAAGCTTGTATTTACAATAAAGTGAGTGGGAGCGCTACAACATTTCTGATAAGTATATGTGAATGACATATTGTTCATCCGAAATGATGTAAAATTTCTGGAAAGCATAAAGGGTTGTTTGAAAGGAGTTTTTCAAAGGAAGACCTGGATAAAGCTGCTTACATATTGGGCATCAAGATCCATAGAGATAGATCAAGACGCCTGATGATACTTTCAAAAGACAGCACACCTTTACATGATTTTGAAAGAGTTCAAAATAGATCAGCAAAGAAGGAGTTCTTGGCTGTGTTACAAGGTGTGAGTATTGAGTGAGACTCAAGACCTGACCACAACAGAAGATAGAGAAAGGACGAAGGTTGTCCCCTATGCTTTAGACGTAGTCTCTATAGTATGCTATGCTGTGTACCGCACATGTAGTGTGCCTTGCCATGAGTTGGTCAAGAGGGTACAATGGTGATCCGGGAAAGGATCTCATGACAGCGGTCGAACTTATCCTTAGTACCTAGTGGATTAAGGAATTTTCTCAATTATGGAGGTGGAAAGGAGTTCGTCGTAAAGGGTTACGTCGATGCGAACTTTGACACTAATCCGGATGACACTGAGTAGTAAACCGGATTCGTATAGTAGAGCAATTATTTGAAATGGCTCCAAATAGCGCGTGGTAGCATCCACAAAGATGACATAGATATTCGTAAAGCACACGGTTCTGAAAGGTTCAGACCCGTTGACTAATAACCTCTCTCACAAGCATAACATGACCAAACCAGAACACATTGAGTGATAATCACATAGTGATGTGAACTAGATTGTTGACTCTAGTAAACTCTTTAGATGTTGGTCACATGGTGATGTGACCAGTGAGTGTTAATCACATGGTGATGTGAACTAGATTATTGACTCTAGTGCAAGTGGGAGACTGTTGGAAATATGCCCTAGAGGCAATAATAAATGGTTATTATTATATTTCTTTGTTCATGGTAATTGTCTATTATTCATGCTATAATTGTATTGTCCGGAAATCGTAATACATGTGTGAATACATAGACCACAACCTGTCCCTAGTAAGCCTCTAGTTGACTAGCTCGTTGATCAACAGATAGTCATGGTTTCCTGACTATGGTCATTGGATGTCATTGATAACGGGATCACATCATTAGGAGAATGATGTGATGGACAAGACCCAATCCTAAGCATAGCATAAAAGATCGTGTAGTTTCGTTTGCTAGAGCTTTTCCAATGTCAAGTATCTTTTCCTTAGACCATGAGATCGTGCAACTCCCGGATACCGTAGGAGTGCTTTGGGTGTGCCAAACGTCACAACGTAACTGGGTGACTATAAAGGTGCACTACGGGTATCTCCGAAAGTGTCTGTTGGGTTGGCACGGATCGAGACTGGGATTTGTCACTCCGTGTGACGGAGAGGTATCTCTGGGCCCACTCGGTAATGCATCATCATAATGAGCTCAATGTGACTAAGGCGTTAGTCACGGGATCATGCATTGCGGTACGAGTAAAGAGACTTGCCGGTAACGAGATTGAGAAGGCCGTCGTGCTGCTGGATCTCCATCAACCTCTCCTTCCCCCTTGCTGGATCAAGAAGGAGGAGACGTCGCTGCACCGTACGTGTGTTGAACGCGGAGGTGCCGTCCGTTCGGCACTCGGTCATCAGTGATTTGGATCACGGCGAATACGACTCCGTCATCCACGTTCATTGGAACGCTTCCGCTCGCGATCTACAAGGGTATGTAGATGCACTCCTTTCCCCTCGTTGCTAGTAGACTCCATAGATGCATCTTGGTGAGCGTAGAATTTTTTTAAAATTATGCTACGATTTCCTACACTCGGAACATGGAAGACCGAAAGGTCGAACATGAGTCGTATAGAAGATACGATCAACATGAAGATGTTCACCGATGATGACTAGTCCGTCCCACGTGATGATCGAACATGACCTAGTTGACTCGGATCATGTATCACTTAGATGACTAAAGGGATGTCTATCTGAGTGGGAGTTCATTAAATAATTTGATTAGATGAACTTAATTATCATGAACATAGTCTAAAACTTTGCAATATGTCTTGTAGATCAAATGGCCCACGCTAATGTTGCCCTCAACTTCAACGCGTTCTTAGAGAAAACCAAGCTGAAAGACGATGGTAGCAACTACACGGACTGGGTCCGTAACCTGAGGATTATCCTCATAGCTGCCAAGAAAGCATATGTCCTTGATGCACCGCTAGGTGAAGCACCTGTTTTCCCAGCAACTCAAGACGTTATGAACGCCTGGCAGTCGCGTAGTGATGATTACTCCCTGGTTCAGTGCGGCATGCTTTACAGCTTAGAACCAGGGCTCCAAAAGCGTTTTGAGCAGCACGGTGCATATGAGATGTTCCAAGAGCTGAAAATGGTTTTCCAAGCTCATGCCCGGGTCGAGAGATATGAAGTCTCCGAGAAGTTCTACAGTTGTAAGATGGAGGAGAATAGTTCTGTCAGCGAGCACATACTCAAAATGTCTGGGTTGCACAACCGCTTATCTCAGCTAGGAGTTAATCTCCCAGATGATGCGGTCGTTGACAGAATCCTTCAGTCGCTCCCACCTAGCTACAAGAGCTTTGTGATGAACTTCAATATGCAGGGGATGGAAAAGACCATTCCTGAGGTATATTCAATGCTGAAATCAGCGGAGGTGGAGATCAAAAAGGAACATCAAGTGTTGATGGTGAATAAAACCACTAACTTCAAGAAAGGCAAGGGTAAGAAAAACTTCAAGAAGGACGGCAAGGGAGTTGCTGCGCCCGGTAAGCCAGTTGCCGGGAAGAAGCCAAAGCATGGACCCAAGCCTGAGACTGAGTGCTTTTATTGCAAGGGAAACGGTCACTGGAAGCGGAACTGCCCCAAGTACTTAGCAGGTAAGAAGGCCGGCAATACCAAAGGTATATGTGATATACATGTTATTGATGTGTACCTAACCAGCGCTCGTAGTAGCTCCTGGGTATTTGATACCGGTGCGGTTGCTCATATTTGTAACTCAAAACAGGAGCTGCGGAATAAGCGGAGACTGACGAAGGACGAGGTGACGATGCGCGTCGGGAATGGTTCCAAGGTCGATGTGATCGCCGTCGGCACGCTACCTCTACATTTACCTACGGGATTAGTTTTAAACCTCAATATTTGTTATTTAGTACCAGCTTTGAGCATGAACATTGTATCTGGATCTCGTTTAATGCGAGATGGCTACTCATTTAAATCTGAGAATAATGGTTGTTCTATTTATATGAGAGACATGTTTTATGGTCATGCCCCGCTGGTCAATGGTTTATTCTTATTTAATCTCGAACGTGATGTTACACATATTCATAGTGTGAATGCCAAAAGATGTAAGGTTGATAATGATAGTCCCACATACTTGTGGCACTACCGCCCTGGTCACGTTGGTGTCAAACGCATGATGAAACTCCATGCAGATGGACTTTTGGAGTCTCTTGATTATGAATCATTTGACACGTGCGAACCATGCCTCATGGGCAAAATGACCAAGACTCCGTTCTCCCGAACAATGGAGCGAGCAACCAACTTATTGGAAATCATACATACTGATGCGTGCGGTCCAATGAGCGTTGAGGCTCGCGGTGGTTATGTTCTCACCCTCACGGATGACTTAAGTAGATATGGGTATGTCTACTTAATGAAACACAAGTCTGAGACATTTGAAAAGTTCAAGGAATTTCAGAGTGAGGTTGAGAATCAACGTGACAGGAAAAATCAAGTTCTTACGATCAGATCGTGGGGGAGAATATTTGAGTCACGAATTTGGCACGCACTTAAGAAAATGTGGAATTGTTTCACAAGTCATGCCACCTAGAACACCTCAGCGTAATGGTGTGTCCGAACGTCGAAATTGCACTCTATTGGATATGGTGCGATCCATGATGTCTCTTACCGACCTACCACTATCATTTTGGGGTTATGCTATAGAGACTGCCGCATTCACTTTAAATAGGGCTCCATCGAAATCCGCTGAGACGACACCGTATGAATTATTGTTTGGGAAGAAACCTAAGCTGTCGTTTCTGAAAGTTTGGGGATGCGATGCTTATGTCAAGAAACTTCAACCTGAAAAGCTCGAACCCAAGTCAGAAAAATGCGTCTTCATAGGATACCCTAAGGAAACTATTGGGTATACCTTCTACCTCAGATCCGAAGGCAAGATCTTTGTTGCCAAGAATGGATCCTTTCTAGAGAAAGAGTTTCTCTCGAAAGAAGTAAGTGGGAGGAAAGTAGACCTTAATGAAGTATTGCCTCTTGAACCGGAGAGTAGCGCAGCTCAAGAAAATGTTTCTGTGGTGCCTGCACCGACTAGAGAGGAAGTTAATGATGATGATCATGAAACTTCAGATCAAGTTGGTACTGAACTTCGTAGGTCCACAAGGACACGTTCCGCACCAGAGTGGTACGGCAACCCTGTCCTGGAAATCATGTTGTTAGACAATGGTGAACCTTCGAACTATGAAGAAGCGATGGTGGGCCCAGATTCCGACAAATGGCTTGAAGCCATGAAATCCGAGATAGGATCCATGTATGAAAACAAAGTATGGACTTTGATGGACTTGCCCGACGATCGGTGAGCCATAGAAAATAAATGGATCTTTAAGAAGAAGACGGACGCGGATGGCAATGTGACCATCTATAAAGCTCGGCTTGTCGCTAAGGGTTATCGACAAGTTCAAGGGGTTGACTACGATGAGACCTTCTCACCCGTAGCGAAGCTGAAGTCTGTCCGAATCATGTTAGCAATTGCCGCATTCTATGATTATGAGATATGGCAAATGGACGTCAAAACGGCATTCCTTAATGGTTTCCTTAAGGAAGAATTGTATATGATGCAGCCGGAAGGTTTTGTCGATCCTAAGAATGCTGACAAGGTATGCAAGCTCCAACGCTCGATCTATGGGCTGGTGCAAGCATCTCGGAGCTGGAACATTCGTTTTGATGAGATGATCAAAGCGTTTGGGTTTACGCAGATTTATGGAGAAGCCTGTGTTTACAAGAAAGTGAGTGGGAGCTCTGTAGCATTTCTCATATTGTATGTGGACGACATACTATTGATGGGAAATAATATAGAACTCTTGGAAAGCATAAAGGCCTACTTGAATAAGTGTTTTTCAATGAAGGACCTTGGAGAAGCTGCTTATATATTAGGCATCAAGATCTATAGAGATAGATCGAGATGCCTCATTGGTCTTTCACAAAGCACATACCTTGACAAGATATTGAAGAAGTTCAATATGGATCAGTAAAAGAAGGGGTTCTTGCCTGTATTGCAAGGTGTGAGATTGTGCGCGGCTCAATGCCCAACCACGGCAGAAGATAGAAAAAAGATGAGTGTCATCCCCTATGCCTCGGCCATAGGGTCTATAATGTATGCCATGCTGTGTACCAGACCTGATGTAAACCTTGCCATAAGTTTGGTAGGAAGGTACCAAAGTAATCCCGGCATGGAACACTGGACAGCGGTCAAGAATATCCTGAAGTACCTGAAAAGGACTAAGGATATGTTTCTCGTTTATGGAGGTGACGAAGAGCTCGTCGTAAAGGGTTACGTCGATGCTAGTTTCGACACAGATCTGGACGACTCCAAGTCACAAACCGGATACGTGCATATTTTGAATGGTGGGGCAGTCAGCTGGTGCAATTGCAAGCAAAGCGTTGTGGCGGGATCTACATGTGAAGCGGAGTACATGGAAGCCTCGGAGGCAGCACATGAAGCAATCTGGATGAAGGAGTTCATTACTGACCTAGGAGTTATACCCAATGCGTCGGGCCCGATGACTCTCTTCTGTGACAACACTGGAGCTATTGCCCTTGCCAAGGAGCCCAGGTTTCATAAGAAGACCAGGCATATCAAGCGTCCCTTCAACTCCATTCATGAAAATGTTCAAGATGGAGACATACATATTTGTAAAGTGCATACGGACCTGAATGTCGCAGATCCGTTGACTAAACCTCTTCCACGTGCAAAGCATGATCAACACCAGAACTCTATGGGTGTTCGATTCATCACAATGTAACTAGGTTATTGACTCTAGTGCAAGTGGGAGACTGTTGGAAATATGCCCTAGAGGCAATAATAAAATGGTTATTGTTATATTTCCTTGTTCATGATAATTGTCTATTGTTCATGCTATAATTGTGTTATCCGGAAATCGTAATACATGTGTGAATACATAGACCACAGCATGTCCCTAGTGAGCCTCTAGTTGACTAGCTCGTTGATCAATAGATGGTTACGGTTTCCTAACCATGGACATAGGATGTCATTGATAACGGGATCACATCATTAGGATAATGATGTGATGGACAAGACCCAATCCTAAGCATAGCACAAGATCGGGTAGTTCGTCTGCTAAAGCTTTTCTAATGTCAAGTATCTTTTCCTTAGACCATGAGATTGTGCAACTCCCGGATACCGTAAGGGTACTTTGGGTGTGCCAAACGTCACAATGTAACTGGGTGGCTATAAAGGTACACTACGGGTATCCCCGAAAGTATCTGTTGGGTTGTCACGAATCGAGACTGGGATTTGTCACTCCGTATGACGGAGAGGTATCTCTGGGCCCACTCGGTAAGACATCATCGTAATGAGCTCAATGTGACTAAGGGGTTGGTCACGGGATGATGTGTTACGGAACGAGTAAAGAGACTTGCCGTAACGAGATTGAACAAGGTATCGGTATACCGACGATCGAATCTCGGGCAAGTGCTATATCGGTAGACAAACGGAATCGTATACGGGATTGATTGAATCCTTAACATCGTGGTTCATCCGATGAGATCATCGTGGAACATGTGGGAGCCAACATGGGTATCCAGATCCCGCTGTTGGTTATTGGCCGGAGAGATGTCTCGGTCATGTCTGCATAGTTCCCGAACCCGTAGGGTCTACACACTTATGGTTCGATGACACTAGGGTTATAGGGAATAGATGTACGTGGTTACCAAATGTTGTTCAGGGTCCTTGATGAGATCCCGGACGTCACGAGGAGTTCCGGAATGGTCCGGAGGTGAAGATTTATATATGGGAAGTCCAGTTTCAGTCACCGGAAAGGTTTCGGGATTTATCGGTATTGTACCGGGACCACCGAAGGGGTTCCGGGGGTCCACCGGGAGGGTCCACCTGCCCCGAAGGACCTAATGGGCTGTAGTTAGGTGGGAACCAGCCCCTTAGTGGGCTGGTGCGCCCCCCCCCCCCAAGGGCCCAAGGCGCCTAGGGTTGGAAACCCTAGGGGGCGCTGCCCCCCCCCCCCCCCCGGGGGCGGGCACCCCCCCTAGTTGGAAACCCTAAGGGGCCGCCGCCCCCCTCTAGATGGATCTAGGGGGCCGGGCCCCCCTCCCCTTCCCCTATATATAGTGGGGGTTTTGGGGCTGCTAGAGACAGGAGTCTCCCTCTCTCTTAGCGCTGCCCTACCCCTCTCCCTCCTCGTCTCTCGCAGTGCTTGGCGAAGCCCTGTTGGAGTGCCACGCTCCTCCACCACCACCACGTCGTCGTGCTACTGCCGGACGGAGTCTTCCCCAACCTCTCCCTCTCTCCTTGTTGGATCAAGGTGCGGGATACGTCACCGGGCTGCACGTGTGTTGAACGCGGAGGCACCATTGTTCGGTGCTTAGATCGGATTCGGCCGCGATCTGAATCGCTTCGTGTACGACTCCACCGACCGCGTTCTTGCAACGCTTCCGCATCGCGATCTTCAAAGGTATGAAGATGCACTCCCCTCTCGTTGCTAGTAAGCTCCATAGATTGATCTTGGTGATGCGTAGAAAAATTTTAATTTCTGCAACGATCCCCAACAACCATGTCTCGACTCGTTCTATATCGCGTGCGCGGCAGCAACGGGCATTTTCATCCAGAGTCAACCCAACCGGCTAGCTACGTCTCGCACGGGGGTTCGACCGGCTTAAGTAAGCAGCAGCAGCGATCGATCAGGTTCTTTTAGCAGCGAAGGAGTCGTCGGGTTCAATTAGCAGCGAAGGGGTCGATTGATCGGCTTCAGTACGTAGCAGCAGGCGATCGCTTGAGTTTAGTAAAGTGAACGCCTCTCGCTCGGGTAAAGTTATAGCGGCACGGCTCGCACCACGCGCATACGAGAGAAATGTGCAAACCACATTGCATCTCTAGGCCCCGACCACCCACCGTAACCGGGAACTTTGCAAAATTTCCTCACCCTCACTTCTACCACGGTTTTTTATGTCATGGATGGCCCAAAGAATGGCATGCAGGTGTCTGGCCCGCCCAGGACGAAAAGTCCATTTTCTGTCATGATTTTTTGTCATAGAAGTAGGAGCCCGCCACATCTATGATGATATGTATTTTTTTCACAATTATTGTCATAGAAGTGTCATAACCATAACATAAAAAATTCATTCAGGCCAAAATGTCACGGATGTGTCTTTTTTTGTAGTGTTGCCTGCTGATCCTAAGGACCCCACTCACTTCTTTATCAATGACCTTGAGTACTTGCCCTGCACCATCTATCACATTGTGAGACATACTCTATGGTCAATCAAAGGGCACTCATCTTCTGCGAAGCTTGAAGGCACCATGAAGACATTGGTCTTCTACATACCAAATGGCATACGCTTCAACACGCGGGATTTCTTCATCAGACAGCTGGCGGCTTCAGGTAATGATCTATTTGGCCAGAAGTTTTATGCTCCATGGAATATGCGGCTGATTAACCTTAGCCCCACCATCAACTATCAAGCTTCAGCTCGCATTCATATTGTCTTCTTGCCTGATGTTGACATGTCACATGAAGCCATTTATCCTGAGCCAGCCAAAGAACCACTCCGTGAAGACAATGTTGCTTATCAAAGCTTCTCTACTCCTCTTGAAACCATCTTGTTCTGAATACTGTTGCTCCTGGTCCCCTTGCAGGCCAGCTTCGTCTTCCTCATCGTGCTCACGCTGATGTGACCACCAGCACGGTTCCTCGGAGGGCTCAGAAGCATGCTCGTACACTGAATGATAGGGAACTCCTAGTTTCCCTTCATCAAAAGCATGATAAGCATCACGAGTGGATGAAATGCCAGGTGCAAAGTCTTCTCGTTGATGTCAATCGCATCTGCAACCTCTCCACCAAGACTTCCTTTGTTGCACATGAAGCCTGCTGGCGCGCTTGGAAGAGCCTCACGCTGCTATGTTCTGAAGATGATCTCATTGCAGATGGCTTCACAGAGCACTTCAAGTTTGACTCCAAGCCCCGGAATCGGCTAAGTGGCATCCTACCCCGTCTATTGACGATTCATCCTACTCATCCTCCGCCCCAACAGTTGTTGCGCACGTCATTGATGAGAAGGACGACGCCACTTCACCAACAATCGCTTCACTGCACCAAGATGTTGCATCAGGCCCCACTGCACCACACAACTCCACCATCGACCCGGCTACAACATCTTCACCACTGCCTTCCGGGAACGCTTAGACACCCTATGTCTTCATTCCTTTTTGGTCATTCAATGACAAAAGGGGGAGAAGCATGTGGGTTGATAGTCTTCAAGTGCGTTTATTGGGTCGGGTGCTATTTTTGTTAAGTTTGCAACTCTCGGTCGTGAACATTTGGCTTTTGAGTTGTAACACTTAAGTCCTGATGGACGTCTGCTACATTTGCTGTTTTTCGGTTGTGCAACGTTTAAACTATATCTTATGCGCATGAAGTCATTCTGCAGACATCCATGTGTCATTGTGCATGTCATTATCTTCAATACATTTCTTTATGCACTCTCGCTTTGACTTCATGAATAGAGGGAGATCTCCACAAAGCAAAACCTGAAATGTGCATTTGCATTCAAAAGAAAATTACTTATATGCACATCTTCAGGGGAGCCCTTCAACTTCATGAAGTCAATGACCACATTCTTTAACTTTCACATATTCTTATCCCTGTTGGAAACTTCATCCAGTTTGTCATCAATCACCAAAAAGCGGGAGATTGTAAGTGCATCTAGTGCCACCCCTAGTTGGTTTTGGAGTATTGAAGAAAAACATGGTTAAGGGACTAATGTGTTTGTGAGATTCACAGGAGAACACAGGTAGAAGTCCCTATTGATTCGGTTTACCCATCGAATACAATGGAGTGCGAAGATATACTTTCTTTCGCAGTTTCATTTTCTTCTTTCTTGAGTCATAGGAACCACCGAACTGTCAAGTAGGGTCCAAGTGAACAAAGTTAGAAAACTGACATGATGCTCAACCCAAATCCTATGTCTTCGAATGAAAACAATGAGAGAAAAACTTATCCTGAGTTGGATAAGTCAGCTTTGCTTGTAGCCCAAGTCAAGCTGTCGCGTGTGTTTGAAATCCGACCATTGGACACGTGTCGGTTCCCCAATGACCCAGGTTCATTTCGGACAAATCATGTCGGGTTTCCCCTAGCTATAAATAGCCACCCACCCTCCACCATAAAATGGGTGGCTGCTCAGAGTTAGTGCACGGCTTTTGTCGTTTGAGAGCAACCCACCTCCGAAGCCTTTGAGAGAGAATCCTTGCGATGACAAAACCAAAACACCCAGATCCCAAAGAGTGTTTGACATCACTAAAGTCTTTCTGTCCGCGTGATCTGAAGACTTATTACACTTGAAGAATGTGATCTTCCAGTCAGTTAGGCATCGTGTTCTGAGGATCCAAGAGTCATTGTGGATCGCCGGTGAACGAAGTCTGTGAAGGTTTGGAAGTCTACCTTGAAGACTTACCTGAGTGGTTGGGCGAGGACTAAGTGACCTTATCTCAAGGGGA
This sequence comes from Aegilops tauschii subsp. strangulata, assembly GCF_002575655.3. Taxonomy (NCBI): domain Eukaryota; kingdom Viridiplantae; phylum Streptophyta; class Magnoliopsida; order Poales; family Poaceae; genus Aegilops; species Aegilops tauschii. The sequence goes on from NC_053037.3 coordinate 348,766,633, forward strand.
ATATGGCGAAGACGTGGTCTTTTGAGTTCAATCTCAGCCTCCCTACCTAGACGTACAATTTTCACGGTAACTAGAACTAGTCTACCAAATCCTTGTCTTCGTCAAGCAACTGGTTATATCACTTCACCCCTTTACTTACAGTTTATCTTCATGTAGTCATTGCGTTCCTGCTCTAGTTGAATACCTTGTGTGAAGACATTCATCCTGATTACATATTTGGCTTCATGCTATCTTCCAATTCTGACCTGTCTACCTAGCTGCTACTTGCCTTCGTGCATTCCCTGTATTGTACTCTGACATTATTGCATGGCCAGTGTAGTTTATCTTCCGGTGTGTTCTGTTTAGGTGTTGTTTTAACTTCCTGTCTTCGAATACATTGCATGTCTTGAAACTCTCATAAAAATCGCCTATTCATCCCCTCCTCTATTCGACAACTAGCACTTTCAGAATTAAACTGTAAAACTGAATATTTGCTTATATTCTTCCCCACCTCTTCTTCTTCCTGTCACCCATGTTCATGGTCAGCTATCGTCGCCGTATTCACCGAATCGATCCAGGAGCCAGCTCCTCCGTTGTCGGATGGATCCAGGAGCTAGCTAGATCGTCCGTGGCCGGATGGAACCGGGAGCTAGCTAGCTCGTCCATGGCCGGCTGGATCCAGGAGCTTACTAGCTAGCTAGCTCGTCCGTGGCCGGATCGATCCAGGGGCGAGCTCCTCTGTAGCTGATTGAGTTCCTCCGTAGCTGCTCGATTTTCTGGTGGCCGCGGCCAGGACGGACGTTCGGCGGCAGAGACGGATGGGCGGTGGCCGAAGACAGAAGGGCGACGGTCTGGATGGGTGGGGCGGCTTCCCGGATGAGCAGGGCAGTGGCCGGGAGCGAGACATGAATTTTCTGATGGCAGTTAGACTCCTGCCAATGGTCTTTCGCATATAGAGGACACCCTCGGGTTGGCTCAAAAATCCTTATTTTCACAGGTTTGGTGGGGATGTTTACCATGCCCCTTATAAAATTTTACAGGTCGGAGTCATTTACGGGTTCTATTCTGGTCGCTTTTTTCGTTTAAAACTGTAAATCGGCGGTTATTTTACAGTTTCGTGCATTTTAAGGTGTCTACTAGAGATGCTCTAAGGGCACAGGGAGCTCCTAGTCAGCGCCTGCTGCACTAGCTAGCGACGGTAATGGTCACACACACGGGTGACAAGGCCGTCCCAATAAATTCTCATTGAGTCCCCGGTCCGTCGCTCACTGACGCATCACTCCTTTGGTTCGCATGGTCGTCCCTCCTGGTCGGTTGACTATTTACCAGTTGATCAGTTTACAGCTGAACGTTGACCATTGGCTTTTGAATAAAAAAGTTCATCAAATTTGAAAAAAAAAAGTCATCGAATTTGAAAAAGAGTTAATCGAATTTGAAAAATATCATCAAATTTGAAAGGAGTTTATTGAATTAAAAAAACACGATTTAAAAAATGTATTTAAGAAAATGAAAAAAAAGAAATAAGAAAAGAAATAAGAAAATGAATAAATAAAAGAAGAAAAAACAAAGTAAGTGTGCATAAGCGGGTGAGATGGCCTGGTGGATTGTAAGGGAACTGGATGTAGTCTCTCAATTACTCACTTCACATGGATGATTCGATTATAGAGTAGCCATTATAAGAGAAACAAGGAACTGGTAAAGAGGAAGGGAGAGAGCTGAGGTAGGAGAAGAGCCGCCGCCGCCGGGTTTCGTTGATCTACTCGATGCCCGACTACTCCCTCGAGTTGCCTCAAGTAGTGGCTGCCATAGCCGGGCTTCACCGCGCCCACTCCAGCCCAACCACCCAAGAGTTGGGCTTCTTTGCCCGTGGTGGTCATTGGGCAGCAGGCGAGTGATGTGAGCCGCTGCCCTATGAGCCTTGCTGGTCGATGACGCCAGCTAGGCTTGGTGTAGGAGTGGCACTGACATCCCTCCTTGAGACGAGGCTTGCCCCCAAGCCTCGGCTCCAAGGACGCGAGCTTGTAGGGCCACCTTATCCTCCCGGGTGTCTGCAAGAGCTACTTGATCAGACCAACGAACTAGCACTTGTTCGACCATAGCGCCATTCTTCCGACGGCATCAGTGTTGGAGTATTGTGACTGGCACGACTGGAATGTCAGTAGCTTGTGGAAGGTCAGGGGAGGAGTGCATACCCGGATGCAAGCATTGTCGGAGTTGGGAGACATGGAAGACCGGATGCACTTGGGAGTGTGCCGGCAGCTCCAACTTGTAAGTTGTGTCGTTAACTTTGGCGATGACTTGGAATGGCCCGTAATATCTGAATGAGTGCTTGTGGTTAGCGCGCCGCGCCACCGGCGTCTGGATGTAAGGCTGAAGCTTGAGGTACACTGAGTCGCCCACTTGGAAGACGCAAGGCGACCTGTGCTTGTCAGCTCGGTTCTTCATGTGGTGTTGCGAGAAGTTCAGATGCTGTTGCAGGTAGTCCTACACCACCGCGTGTTCCTCCGGCCAAGAATGAAGAGCAGGTACCGTACATTCATACACGGATGTAATGCCCCACTGCCTGGGTTCATAGCCGAACATCGCCTTGAATGGGGACATGCCGATGCTAGAGTGGTAAGAAGAGTTGTACTAGAATTGCGCCAGCGGGATCCAATGGCTCCAATGGCTCGGACAGGCATGGACGAAACAACGTAAGTTTCGACACACTGGTTCAACCATTCAGTTTGCCCGTCTGTCTGGGGGTGGTTGCCTGAGCTCATGCGCAGGTCCGTGCCAGCATATTTGAATAGCTCACGCCAAAAATGGCTGGTGAATGATACGTCTCCAACATTTCTATAATTTTTTATTGTTCCATGCTGTTATATTATCATTCTTGGATGTTTTATAATCATTTTATAGCAACTTTATATCACTTTTTGGGACTAACCTATTGGCATAGTGCCCAGTGCCAGTTGCTGTTTTTTTCCTTGTTTTTACTTCGCAGAAAATCAATACCAAACGGATTCCAAATGCAGCGAAACTTTTTGGAGATTTTTTCTGGACCAGAAGACACCTGTTGGGCCAAATAAGTACCAGAGGGGGGCTCCGAGGGGAGCACAACCCACAAGGGCGCGCCTGGGAGCCCAGTCGCACCCAGGTGGGTTGTGCCCACCTCGGTGGCCTCCCGCACCACCTCTTTGTTCTATAAATACCCCAACATTCCAGAAACCCTAGGGGAGTCGACGAAAATCAATTACAGCCGCCGTAGTTCCATAAACAATAGATCCAATCTACACACCATCACGGAGGGGTTCATCATCCTCATTGGTTCCTTTTCGATGATGCGTGAGTAGTTCATTGTAGACCCACGGGTCCGTAGTTAGTAGCTAGATGGCTTCCTCTCTCTCTCTCTTTTGATTCTCAATGCAATGGTCTCTTGGAGATCTATTTGATGTAACTCTTTTTGCGGTGTGCTTGTTGGGATCTGATGAACTTTGAGTTTATGATCAGATCTATGTTTTTATCCATGAAAGTATTTGAGTCTTTTGATCTCTTATATGCATTATTACTTATAGCCTCATATTTCTTTTTCGAATCTTTGGTTTAGTTAGGCCGACTAGATCGATTTTTCTTGCCATGGGAAGAGGTGCTTTGTGATGGGTTCGATCTTATGGTGCTCGATCCCAGTGACGGAAGGGGAAACGACACATATGTATCATTGCTATTAAGGATAATAAGATGGGGTCTATTTCTACATAAATAGATCTTTTCTACATCATGTCATTGTTTTTATTGCATTACTCCGTTTCTCCATGAACTTAATACACTAGATGCATGCTGGATAGCGGTCGATGTGTGGAGTAATAGTAGTAGATGCAGGCGGGAGTCGGTCTACTAATCTTGGACATGATGCATATATAATGATCATTGCCTGGATATCGTCATGACTATTTGAAGTTCTATCAATTGCCCAACAGTAATTTGTTTACCCACCATATGTTATTTTTCTCGAGAGAAGCCACTAGTGAAATCTACGGCCCCCAGGTCTCTTCTTTATTATATTTGCCTTTGAGATCTATTTTTATTCGCTTTTATTTTCAGATCTATATTTCCAAAAACCCAAAAATACCTTGCTGCACTTTATTTTATTTTGCATTTACTCACGATCTATTTATCCAATCTATCATATTTTTATTCTGTCAACTCGACAATTTCTGGCACCGTTACCCGAAAGGGATTGACAACCCCTCTAACACGTCGGGTTGCAAGTATTTGTTCTTTGTGTGCAGGTACTGTTTACGTAGTGTTGCATGATTCTCCTACTGGTTCGATAATCTTGGTCTCATCACTGAGGGAAATACCTACCGTCGATGTGTTGCATCATCCCTTCCTCTTTGGGGAAATACCGACGTAGTTCAAGCCGCAATCAAAAGGAATTTCTAGCGCCGTTGCCAGGGAGGATCAAATCAAGATAGCCTCCCGTCAATGTGCGAATTTCTGGCGTTGTTGCCGGGGAGACATCATTGACATCTACCAGGTTCCTAATCACAAATCTCATCTCCTTGCAATTACATTATTTGCCATTTGCCTCTTGTTTTCATCTCCCTCACTTCACAAAAATTTGTCATTTTATTCGCGCTTTTTCGTTCGCTGTTTTCTCATCAGATCTGTTTTTGTGTGTGACCTTGCTTGCATAGTCATGATGCCTCAAAGAAAATATTATGATGTTCCTTACCCCCAATATTTTGCTTGAAATTGAGAAAAGTACTAAGGTATATATGACTACACAATTTGAGCATAATAAATATTTTTACTAAGGAACTTAAGGAACACTCTGTTGTTTGGATGCTATAACAAAACAACTTCATGATATTAGTAGAGAAGTTTGTAATCTCCAATCTAAGTATGCTTGTGCTGAAAGTTTGCTAGGGAAAATATCCGACGCACAAGCTACCCTAGTAAATCAAATGGCCGCTAAACCAATCTCGCTAGAAGATAAAGGTGATAAAGATCTTAAAATGATTGGTGTTTCTTCTATTGATTTCTTATTTAGTAAAATAAAAATTGATGAAAAAGGGACTGAAGAAGAGTCAACTTTAGTTAGAAAGCGTCCTGATAATTTGGAGGGTGAAAATCTTGTTGCGAAAATTGATAAAAGTGGGTTTGGAGAGGTCAAAACTTTAACGAGTGATGTGCTCACTTTTTTGGATTACAAAGAATTTAATCTATTTATATATAAAAAGCACTTTACGGGCTAAGTAGAAAAAAGAAAATTAGTCTAGAAATTACCACAAAAATTAGGAACATCTAACCGTTAATTTAATCATCAAAAAATATATGGCCATCGGATTATATTTAACTTTACGGGCTAAGAAAAAAAATTAGTCTAGAAATTACCACAAAAATTAGGAACATCTAGCCGTTAATTTAATCGTCAAAAAATATATGGCCATCGGATTAAATTTAACTTTAAAATAGGAAAAAAAACATCCTCCACGTCTACCCTTTTTTCCTTTAAAATATCTTAACCTATCAAGGCGAACTTACGTATAGGAAGAAGCGATCTAACGAAATCAGAAGAAACCTACGCAGGTCAAAAAGAAGAAACCTACGCTAAGGAACCCTAGCTTGCCACGCTAAGGAACCCTAGCTTGCCTTGGCGCAATACTCCTACCACACAACGATCCAGGTTTCTAGGCATATACATCCTTCCTCCTCTCAGATCCAGGCTTCCAGGCATACATCATTCCTCCGCTCAGGTCAGCCATCCAGACTTCCACCCCTACGTCCTTCCTCCTCTCTAAGGTCTTTTTTTGACTCAGGAAAATAGGGCCGGAAGGCACATGTTGCCCCTCCAATGTGGATCTCACAGCAATATGCAACATGAGCGGCAGCCCAAGCCAAGATAGGTATGTTGATCACTTCTCCCAAACAATCCAACCCCGCACTAATCATTTGCATGTGTTCTCTTTTGTTTTTGTTCCTAATACCATATATACTAATCTCACGACCAGTCTTACAGTGCATCACATATTCTTCACACCAATCTCATGATCCCATAAAAAACTCATAGGAAACCCTCCAGCTTTTTAACTGTAGTTTTTGCAGATGATGTAGCTATCACTCCAAATTAATATACACCACCATGATGGCTTTCCTTCAAAAAAAATGAACTCTCACAAGCAAGTGCCCCAATATCCTCGATTGCGCCATCGGTCCATCAAGCGAGCCTCCGGTAGGTACCATCTGCATAGATCGTATAGAAATGACATGTAGTTAATCTTTTCTCAAAAGCAAGAACAGAAACAACAGTACAACTTATGTCTTCAATTCAAGGTATGACAACACAATCAAATAAGCTTTTTATTCATGTCCTAAGTTCCCTTTGTGACTTTTCATTGGTTAATTTACATCAACTTTGCATCCTCAATTGCAATCTAATCTTATTCTTAGAGTTCAATCTTTTCTCAACAACAAGAACAAAAATGGTAGTACAATCCACGTCTTCAATTCATGGTGCAACAAAACAATCAAATAACTTTAAGTTCGGATCAAGCTTTAAGTTCCCCTTGCAATTTTTTAGTCGTTATTGTACATGAACTTGCCATCCTCAATTGCAATCTTATTCTTCACTAAATATGTGCTTTTATGGACTTGCATGTAACTACAACAATAGGATAAAAGATACTCACAGTATGCGTTTTTTCACATGAAAACTGGAATTTAATACCCACTGGTATTGGAAGTTGATCTCCTTTATTTCTACAACAAAGAAGAAAATTTGTCAACTAAAAAAATGATCAAATCATAAATTTTCAAAACCTTAAGGAGTACCCCGTGGTGATTTTATGATATATCTAATCCTCTTTAATAATATATGCATTCTCTATTATTTAGGAAGAAACAAAAAAATTTAAAGGTTAGGCACATAGCAAAAAATGTGAGAAACCTGCCAAGGTGGTTAAAAGCATCAAATGTACAATCCAACAAGCTTGTCCGTTACTAACCATGAATCTTCAAAAGGTGGTATAATAACAATCTCACAACTAAAATATATGATGCAACAAGTCAAGTTAGGCACATGTGGGTTTGTGATTAAGATTGGACAAGAAAAATATTTCAAATTATTATCGTACTTATGTGAATCCAATCAATAAACAATGGAAAGAGGTGGAAAACTACATGCAAAATATTCAGATTGTACAAGTCCATGTTCACTTTCACATCAACGGGGGGAAAGGTAGACACATAAATAAACAATTGTTGTGGACCTTATGTGTTTGTGAATGAACGGCCAAAAATACCACATAATAGGAACTCTACTACCTGAAGGTAAAGATAAACCATGCACAACGCAGTTATGCACCTATGACCCTACAAATGAGGTAAAAACTGGATTAACACGTCAGCATTAGAAGATACAAGGGAGTCATCAAAAGATACAAGGGAGTCAATAGATCGTCACATTGTCGAGGGCCTTAAAAATATGTGGGTAGAAATAATAGACTAGCAAAACAATCAGAATGGCAACCAAAGTTGCAGGCTTCATTGTGAATGATACAATAGGGAATAGAAAAGGATGGTATATCATTGTACAGTACAAAGACATTACACCGAGAAGAATATCAAAGAACCATTCATAATTCATGGCTATGCGGTATCCATTATTATTCCCCTACAGAGAAGAACAGAGAAAATACACATTACATATTAAAAGAAGGTGCAAAATGCAAGAGAAAGCATATAACAATGTTGGAATACTGTGAGAGTCATATACAATACCATACTAACCAATCGAAACACTTCTTGGTGTGTGAAAAGCTTAAAATGCAGTTTAGTGTGGATGCCCTTGCATGCATTTTGCAGTAAAAACTGGACTGGATCAAAAGACGCCAAGGAAACCTAAGAACGGAATTATATGCTCGCTTGCAAGAGGCAATAGAAAAAGGAGATACAAGGGATGAGCAAGTACGAAAGAGAATACTACTTCCATGTGCCATCCAGCTTCATACATAGCCCAAGACACAAAGAAAAAAACTACCAAGATGGTATGGCAATATGTGAGTGGGCTAGATACGCAGGCCTATTTGTGACATTCATGTTCAGCGCAGCTTGGCCGGAGAAACAGTCTATGCTATAGGAAGTAGGCCAAGCTGCATTAGAAAGACCTGATATTGTTGACCGAGTGTTCCACATAAAGCTCAAGGAGTTCTTGAGAGATATAAGAGAAAGGAGGTACTCAAAACACTTGCAAGTAATACCATGCTGACTTGATCACACCTGTTATTTTCTTTTCTATAGCAAATAAACTAACAACACGGATGATGTGATCAAGAACATAGTCAACACAAAAATATTCTGAAGTTAGGAACTAAAAAGACACTTACATATGCTACTAGCCTATTTGGATAACCATAAGCAGATGGAAAATTAGTACACTGCAAACTATCCTCAAAATAAAATTGAATTTTCTATGCTAACATGATATGGCAGAACGGATATGATCTACTACTCCCACAAGTATTGCAAACATGCATGAACATTCGATGGAAGTAGCTCAATAATACCAATTGTCGACACTATATATTATCTAATATTTCAACCTTATTCTATTGTACAAGAGAATAGTGACAACATCCATGGATCCTTATAGTTCATATCTAAAATGCAATAGCACCTATTTTCATGTTCACTTATTAAAATTAATTCTCTCTTTGGAAAATGGAAAAACTATAGCAAATTACAAATGAACAAATTAATTTCTTAATTTTTTGAATATGAATGGGGGTAGGGGGCCTAAAACTTCAGATGCCAGTCCCAAGTACGGAAAAAGTGTATGGAGGCATAAATAGATTTACATATTTCACTAACAAGTCGTACCTTAACGTACATTATATTGGTTTAGCCACACACATGCAGGGAAAGGATAAGGCACAGGAAAGAAATAAGAGTATGAGATAGGCAGGAAAGGGAGAAGGGGGGACCTGCAGTTGATGAATGAGCCAACGAAGTGAGGCTTCCACTGTCGAGGATGAAGATGAACTGCCGGGGCGCCTCGCTCTGGGACGGCCATGATGTGATTGAAAACAACGCTGCCAGCCTCCTCACAATCGAGGTGGATTCAATCTGGATGTGGGAGACGAGATCCACGCCCACGTCGCCTCCAAGGACGCCGACAGCAGCGACACTGTCAAGATCGACAAGCTCGACTCCTCCATTGCGCAGCTTCTCATCGGGCTTTGCTAACCCTCCACCGCCGTGGACCGGACTGGCAGATCGAGGAGGTGTACAGGGAGCCAAATCAGGCGCACGAGATGGCCACCTCGTGGCCGCGAAAGTCAGCCGAGCTGCAGAGGTGCGTGCAGGTGTGTATGAGCAAGGTCGCGGCAAGGAATCAAGAAGGGAAACAGGTGGTGTTCACCGGTGGAACGAATTTTGTATAGATGGGATAGAAGGAGATGAAAGGGGGACCAGGCAAGAGAGTCGTGTGAGACTGTGAGGTAAGTGATCCTATGGGGATTCCACCAGAAAAAAAATGTGTGCACGCTGTCTACAGTCTACACCTGCGCGATCCTCTTGGGCTTTCGCCATAAAGAAAAACGTTTTTTCTACAAAAAACACAAATGTCCTATATTAATCAGTGATTGCGTACAGTATTGTATACATCCCTAAAAATAGGTGGAGTTCACATAAGTGTGCTGAGACTACTAAATTATAGTCTAATTTTCTATGCTGCAAAATGTTCTTAATAAATCAGAATATATATAGTACATGATCATAAAGAAAAAATATTGAACCGATAACAACCATTGATATTTGAAGTATGCACATGGAAGTACAATTTCATGTCAAGTCGATACAAACTATCAGCACGATAGTACGACCACATCCGGCAAACCCACGGGTTGGGGTGGTGCTCACAAAGAATTTGATGACAAAGACTTAGCCCAATATTTCACAAAAATGAAAGAGGAATTATTCTTATCTTATCATGAAAAATACAAAACATATGCGTACCGGAAAAATCATGTTTACAACCACCAATTGACGAACAAACGATAAAAATGACAAATGTTTATAAATGACATCACACTAGGTTACAAATCTTATTTACACAAATAAAATAATATGCTCTAATTAATAAACTTCATAAAATTCTAGCCCGCGCATCGAGCGGGTCACTTTACTAGTTATGATAATTTCTCCTTGATTGATTGTATTTCTTTATTGCAATCCATGACTAATTCACCCCATGCTTATGAACAAAACAAAGCTTTTACTAAACATATTGTTGATGCTATGATGAAAGCTTTGGAAAAAAAAGTTGGAATTAGAGATTTCAATTCCTAGAAAATTACATGATGAATGGGAACCCACTATCAAAGTCAAGATTAAAAATTATGAGTGTTTTTCTTTATGCGACTTGGGTGCTAGTGTTTCTACAATTCCAAAATCTTTATGCGATGTGCTTGGTCTTACCGATATTAAAGAATGTTCTTTGAATTTGCACTTGACGAATTCTACTATTAAAAAGCCTATGGGAATAATTAATGATGTTCTTATTCTTGCAAATAGGAATTATGTGCCCATAGATTTTATTGTTCTTGATATTGATTGCAATCCGTCTTGTCCTATTATACTTGGTAGACCGTTTTTACATACTATTGGTGTCGTGATTGATATGAAAGAAGGCGATATTAAATTTCAATTTCCACTAAGGAAGGGTATGGAACACTTCCCTAGAACAATAATTAAGCCACCATATGAATCAATCATGAGGGAATCTTATGGATCTCGAAACAAAGGCGACAATACTTAGATCTTTGCATTATGCCTAGCTAAGGGCATAAAACGATAGCGCTTGTTGGGAGGCAACCCATTGAATAAAATTTATTTTTGTATTTTTCTTTCTGTTCTTGAGTGTTTGCAGAATTATTCTACTGTTATGATTGTGTTTTTTATGTTTTAATTAGTGTTTGTGCCAAGCAAAGCCTTTGGGATCATGTTGGGTGATAGTTAATTTGATCTTGCTGAAAAACAGAAACTTTTGCACCCACAAAAATAATTCTCATATTTAACAGAAGCGCGATAAAATACTGATTGTTTTTGCAGAAGATTAATATACAAATTTCCCACGTTGTCCTAATTTTTCAGAATTTTTGGAGATATAGAAGTATTCGAAGTTTTCATATTACTACAGACTATTCTGTTTTTTGACAGATTCTGTTTCCTTTGTGTTGTGTGCTTATTTTGATGAATCTATGGTTTGTATTGGAGGGTATAAGCTATAACAAAGTTGGAATACAGTAGATATAATGCAAAAATAAAATATGAATGGGTTTGCAACGGTACTTATAGTAGTGATTTGCTTTGTTATACTAACGGATCTCACGAAGGTTTTGTTGAGTTTTGTGTGATTGAAGTTTTCAAGTTTTGGGTGAGATCATGATGGATGAAGGAATAAGGAGTAAGAAGAGCCTAAGCTTGGGGATGCCCCATGGCATCCGAAGCTATTATTTAAAAGGGAAGCAAGCAACTAAGCTTGGGGATGCCCGAGTGGCATCCCCTCTTTCTTCTAACGACCATCAGTATTTTACTTGGAGCTATATTTTTATTCGTCAACATATCATGAGTTTTTCTTGGAGCATCTTGTATGATATGAGTCTTTGCTTGTGTTGCTTCTTATTTTAAGTCATCTATCCTTGTTGGACACACCTATTTGAGAGAGCCAAAATTATGCTATGATTTGTTAGAATTGCTCTCTGTGCTTCACTTAAATCTTTTTGAGCTATGGAATTGCTCTAGTGCTTCACTTATATATTTTTGAGCATGGTGTGCTTTATTATTTTTGAAGAAATCCTCTCATGCTTCACTTAGATTTATTTGAGAGTTAGTAATTTTTTTAAGAAATTCTTTCATGCTTCAATTAAATTATTTTGAGAGAAGAAATTTTTTATGCTCATGTTCTTCACTTAGATTTGTTTGAGCTATCAAAGCAACATATGAAATTAGTTCCAAAGTGATAGATATTCAAGAGGGATATAATAAAAACTTTCATGAAGATCATTGGACAAAATAAACTTGATTCTGTCGGTGTTCTGGCAACCGGGGTACCCAGACTTGCCTGCCTGCAGCCCACGGCATGGCTCCATCAGCGGCCTGGTACGGCCCACCTTCAGCATCGACAACACAAGACCCTCGCGAGCGGCCAAGCCTTGCGAGGCGGACGACTTCAATACCTCTAGAGGGAGCAGCCTCCCTAGGCTGGCTCCTAAGGAGCGGAGACTTCTATGCAGGCTCCCACCTCGCGAGGTCCGCATGACGCAAGCCAAGAAGACCAAGGCCAGGCAGGCGCCAGCGGGCGCAGTGCAGCAGGTTTCCTCTTTGGTGCTAAAGAGGCAAGCGCAGGCGCGGAGTCCGGAGGAATCAGCCAAAGGTTTCCATTTTTGTGCTACAAGACAAGACCGCTAGGACGACGGAACGGAGGTCATCGCCGAGCCCACCACGACGTCACGATCAGAAGCTTTGCAGGAGAAGACCACCTTTCGTCGGGATAGGATGTACTATTTGTCTCCCTTCAAACTTGGCCGTTGTGGGATCCCTTCCCGCCTTCGTTTTGGGGGAAGAGAACCAAGGCCACTATAAATAGAGGTTAGCCACCACCATAGAAGGGGGATCGGATCGAATCCACTCCTTCCCCACCAGCACACCCAAACACAAGAACACTCCACTAGAGGTGGTTCTTACTCTGTACTAGTTCATCCTCAGCCCACCTCGAGGCTAATCCACCACAAAGCAGGAGTAGGGTTTTACACCACAAGGTGGCCCGAACCTGGGTAAAATGTTGTGTCTCTTTCTTTCCCCGTTCATCGAGCTGGGTGAGATTGGCAACAGGATGGCAGACTGGGGAGATCGAGTTCTTCGCACGCACCCCAAAGTTTGAATCTTTCTTGGGTCTGCAGAGCCCCGAATCCGATATTTGGCGCGCTAGGTAGGGGTGCGTCGGAGCCTCTCTCTCACTGGTCGATTCGCCACCATTTCGCCGTCCACATGGCCGATGCTCGTCGAGTTTGTGCCGAGCGTCGGGCAGCTCTCGCCGCCCGCGTTGCCCAGACAGCACCATCGGGCAACGGCGCCCTCCATCGTTCCCCATTGCCTGCGGCCAACACCGCCACCGGCCCCGCGGTCCGCGAGCAGCAAGCTTCATCGCTGCAGCCTTCTGTGCAACGTGATGTGAAGGAAATATGCCCTAGAGGCAATAATAAAGTTGTTGTTTTATATTTCCTTATATCATGATAAATGTTTATTATTCATGCTAGAATTGTATTAACCGGAAACTTGATACATGTGTGGATACATAGACAAAACACCGTGTCCCTAGTAAGCCTCTACTAGACTAGCTCGTTAATCAAAGATGGTTAAGTTTCCTAACCATAGACATGTGTTGTCATTTGATGAATGGGATCACATCATGTTGATCGTTCAGTTTTATTGCTATTGCTTTCTTCCTGCACTGGTATGCGTCGGTCCTAAACAAACGGTTTTTAACCCCTTCCCGCGACGGCATTTGGAACCGTCGCCAAGTGAGTGTGTGCGATAGGGTGTCCTTCCCACACGACCCGGAAATTGTCGGGGATAGGCCCTCCTGGGACCCAGGCTGGGGCCGTGTACGATCGGGCGAGGCATGGAAACCCAATCATTTCCGTAGGATGTACATCCCACATGGTAATCCGAGAAAACCATTTCCGTAGGTATGTACATCCCACACAGTGAATCCCAGAAAAACATTTCCATTCGTATGTATATCACACACAGTCAATCCAAGGAATACGTTTTCGTTCTTATGTACATCCCGCACAGTCAATCCAGGGAAAACGTTTCCGTTCAGATGTACATCCCACACAGTTTTATGTATACGCTCGTGTGTGAAAGGTGTAACTATCACACACGCTCTGCCTTGGTTAACTGTTTGCTTTCATTAACTACATCACACACGATTTGATGTAGAAAACTGTGTGGCATTGGGCTATCCATCACAAGTGCTTTTACTGCTAGAACCGTTTGCAAAGGTCCATGACACATTTAGCAGGTTTATTAGTTTACAATTAATATTCCTAGTATTACGCAAATTCACATTTCATATCGAACAACTGTTTGCCAATTTCACATCAGGCACATAAATATATTATAACATCACAGTACGGTAGCTACATGAAAACGACATAGTACAACATATAGCTAGTTCAACTTCATAAGAACAATATATTCATTTCCCTAATCAAGATCATCTAGGGTCGTCTTATCCATCTCTGCTTTCAGTTCAGTAAGAACCCATTTTGCACGGGCCAACTGGGAAAGTGCCTCCTCCTTCGCCAACACCATCTTAGCAAAGTCTGATTTAAAAAATCTGAGCTTATTCTCCACCTTCAACTTTTTATCCCGCATCTTGAAATATGCTTCAGCGTTGAAAACAGTTTCTCTAAGCCTACGTGTGTTCTCTTCCTCATTCATGCTCCAGAGCTTCGCTAGGCACATCTTCAAAGACTGTGGCCAATCTTGATCAACACACTCCAAGTAAGAACACTTCCGTTCATCCTATAATATTTAAAACTAGATCAGTAACAATTGTAGGGGAAATGGGTTTATAGAAACATAGAAAATCACCAATGCTTATTTTGAAAAACTGAAGAAACATGTTAATTATGACATATCTTCTCAAAAAGATTAATGTGCAAATGGAATAATTGGTACTGAGACAACAACCAAATTCTGGAAGATCAGAAGCTATAATTAACTATAACGACGCTACAAGTTCTTACTCATGTACAATAAATAACAAATTGAACATTTTATGAGGAAGGTAAATATAACTGCAACTGGATACAATAAATAACAGTGTTTGGATGACAGCAAATTGATACTAACAGGTGTGTACATGCACAAATTTAGTAACATAGAACTAATAGCACTAAGGCCGTCCACTATGTATGCCAAAACTATGGTAAAGAAAATTGTTGCTACATCTCACATCGGTGCCCTGCACTGGTGAGCCGATGCAGCAGAAAAAAATCAGGGACCCGGACTCCGGAGCACGTAGTTGCTCCGATGCCTAGTTCCTCCATGCCATAAAGATTTAGTATTTTACTGCTTGGTTGCTCGGATGTGTGGACCAAAGTTGGCTGCACAAACTCCTGAAGCGGTGCCAAATAATTTTCTAATGGCACCGCTGATGAGATGGCAACAATTTAAGATACTAGGTACAAACTGTGACACTGTCTTAGAATGCATTTGGTTGAAGGTGTGGTATGAATGGGTTGGGAAAGTGTCTGAATCACATCTAACAAATGATTTGTAACAACGAAAGAGGGTCTAACCTTCTCTGCACATGCCAGAAACTTCCTCCCACTGTCCAGAGAATCGAATGCAACTAGCTTCATGCATGGAGATTGATGGTGACAACGAGCAGATAGATATTCAGCCACCCGCTCCATTCGTTGCCACTAATGGTCCTAGGGAGCTACAAGAGGAAGAAATGACTCAAATCGACCATCGGGTAAAAATCCTTCATTCCAAGTCATAGCCCGAGAGAGAGAAGAGAGGCATACCCAGGTGGTGAAGGAGTAGTCGCCGGAGGAGGAACTGCTCGAGAGGTCTTTGAAGAAGACCATGGCGACCCCGGCGGTAGGATGCGAGACGGCGAGAGCGAGGAAGCGGCTATAGCTTAGCAAGGAAGGAAGGAAGAAGGAAACAGGGGAAATGTGACTTGTGGTTGGGGAGAAAAGGGGGTGGGGAAGGGGGGAAGGGGGCGGGGGTAGATATTTTGGCGGTAGGCCAAAATTTTGGAAATGTGGTGGGAAACTTTACGCGCGGTGTCGCCGGACCATTCACTTTGAATGATTGTGTGCATCGCAAATGATTCTTCTGCTTTACGCACATGGGATGAGTTTGATAATTCAAATTTTTGTGGAAATTTCCTGGGGTACGTCATTGCATAATTTAACATCGCTTGCTAATTTGGGCACACAAAAGAGCATACAGCAGACAGACCACACTTACCGAATCAAGCAATTTTAGTAATTAAACAGAGCCAGGTGAACTAAACATTGCTCTAACAAAAGACCAGCATTAAAAACAAAGCCTAAGTACGCATAATTTTAACAAATCCACCGCCGCACCGGCCTATGCATCGCCGGTGTGAGATGAGACGCGATGACTTGTCCTGGCGACATGCCGCCGTTGGTGGACTCCGCGTCCCCCTGCGGAAGTCGACCGCATCCTCGTCCTTGGCGCCGCCCTCAAGGTTGTAGTACTCGTAGTAGTGACTGCGCCAGAGCTCGCGTTGGTACTCCACCGCCGATTCCTCGACGAACAGACTCTTCTCTACCTCTACCTCAGCCACGCGCAACTCCTCCTCCCGGCGCTCCTCGATCCCTGCCGCCTCTTGCATCTCCACCTCCGCTCGGCGACCTCAAGAGGAAGAAGGTGCTCCATGGCCACCGCCGCCTTTTTAGACGTGGGTTCGATGTTGGAGTCCGAGGTGGCCTAGAATATCTTGGCGTGTGCATCCTCGATCTTCGCGTGGATGGCCTCGACCCGGGCTAGGGCGACATCAGCGGCACGGACGGCAGCTCGAGCGCTCTCGGCGTTTGCAGCCGCCGTTGCAGCAGCAGTTGCAGCCGTCTCGACTGCTGCAGCTACCCTGTTGGCTGCCGCAGACGCCCTCTCGGCGGAAGCGGCCGCGCTCAATGCGGATGCGGCGGCACTCTCGGCGTAGGCGACCGTGCTCTCGGCGCAGGCGGCCGCGCTTGGGGGGACGCGGCCATCGTACGGGCCTTCACGAAGCGTTTCCACAACGTCATCTTTGCAAGAAGGGGGTGCGGGAATGGGGATCGGGATTCGTGGATTCCGGGGTTGCCGGCACTGGAGCAGACGAGCCGGCGAAGCTTAAGGAGGGAGACTTAAATAGACCCAGATATTTTCATCGCAAACGGTTCCTAGAAAACAACTGTGTGTGATGTTGTAGATATTTTTTATTAGCTGTGAAAGACGAATTTGGAGTGAAGTGCCAACGGGTGGTGTTTTAAATGAACGAGAAATTTTATAGTACTAATACAACTGTCATGTCAAATTTTGGAAAATTTCAGGGGTCATTTGACCTTTTAAGACATTTAAGTGATTTTCTAGCCATTTAATGACCGTAATTGAAATTTGAACTACATGTACATGCAACAGCTAACGATAACGGTTTGAAAACTCATATTTCGTGTACTTGTGTGCGATTTAATTCCATGTGCAGTAAATTGGGAGGAATTTTCAAACATATTGGTCTAACGGCTATGACGCAATTAAGCATGGAGTGACATGGCATTTTAATTCCAAAAAAATCAGAAACACATGAAACCTTGGTTGATGTAATGTCATGCCACCAAGATGATGTGGTAAAAAATATAGCTTCCTCTTACGGCCTTCAATTTTTTTCTATGTCTAATGTCCACTACTACAACTGTAATGTGACATTTTTAAAGACATTTGACCTTTTAAAGACATTTAAGTGATTTTCTAGCCGTTTAATGACCGTAATTCAAATTTGAACTACATATACATCCAACGCCTAACCAAAACGGTTTGAAAAATCATATTTGTGTACTTATGTGCGAGTTAATTCCATGTGCAGTAAACTAGAAGGAATTTTCAAACATATTTGTCTCACGACATGGACACATGCATATGTATGCATGGAGTGACATGGCATTTTAATTCCAAAAAATAAAAAATTGATCAGAAAAATATGAAACCTTGGTTGATGTAATGTTATGCCACCAAGATGATGTGGTAAAGAAATTGGCATGTTTGACGAACGTTTGGACACACAACCCTCACAAACCGGAGCAACTCGCTAGAAGGTTCGTGGTTCCGAGAGGGAACAATGCATGTTTGATGACGAACGGGAGATAGCTTCCTCTTACGGCCTTCAAATTTTTTCCTACGTTTAACGCGCACTAATACAACTGTCATGTGAAAATTTGGAAAATTTCAGGGGTCATTTGACCTTTAAAAGACATTTAAGTGATTTTCTAACCATTTAATGACCGTAATTCAAATTTGAACTACATCTACATGCAACGCCTAACCATAACGGTCTAAAAAATCATATTTTTCTGTACTTGTGTGCATGTTAATTCCATGTGCAGTAAACTAGAAGGAATTTTCAAACATATTGGTCTCAAGGCATGGGCACATGCATGGAGTGCCATGGCATTTTAATTCCAAAAAATAAAAAAGTGATCAGAAAAACATGAAACCTTGCTTGATTTAATGTCATGCCACCAAGATGATGTGGTAAAGAAATTGGCATGTTTGACGAACGTTTGGACACACACCCCTCACAAACCGGAGCAACTCGCAAGAAGGGTTTGTGGTTCCGAGAGGGAACAAGGCATGTTTGATGACGAACGGGAGATAGCTTCCCCTTACGGCCTTCAAATTTTTTCCTACGTTTAACGTGCACTAATACAACTGTCATGTGAAAATTTGGAAAATTTCAGGGGTCATTTGACCTTTTAAAGACATTTAAGTGTTTTTCTAACCATTTAATGACAGTAATTCAAATTTGAACTACATCTACATGCAACGCCTAACCATAACGGTTTGAAAATTCATATTTTTGTGTACTTGTGTGCGAGTTAATTCCATGTGTAGTAAATTAGAAGGAATTTTCAAACACATTGGTCTCAAGGCATGCGCACATGCATGGAATGCATGCCATGGCATTTTAATTCCGAAAAATAAAAAATGACCAGAAAAACATGAAACCTTGCTTGATTTAATGTCATGCCACCAAGATGATGTGGTAAAAAAATTGGCCTGTTTGACGAAAGTTTGGACACACGCCCCTCACAAACCGGAGCAACTCGCTAGAAGGTTCGTGGTTCCGAGAGGGAACAATGCATGTTTGATGACGGACGGGAGATAGCTTCCTCTTACGGCCTTCAAATATTTTCCTACGTTTAACGTGCACTAGTACAACTATCATGTGAAAATTTGGAAAGGGGTCATTTAACCTTTTAAAGACATTTAAGTGATTTTCTAACCATTTAATGACCGTAATTCAAATTTGAACTACATCTACATGCAACGCCTAACCATAACTGTTTGAAAAATCATATTTTTGTGTACTTGTGTGCGAGTTAATTCCATGTGCAGTAAATTAGAAGGAATTTTCAAACATGTTGGTCTCAAGGCATGGGCACATGCATGGAGTGCATGCCATGGTATTTTAATTCCAAAAAATTAAAAAATGATCAGAAAAACATGAAACCTTGCTTGATTTAATGTCATGCCACCAAGGTGATGTGGTAAAAAAATTGGCATGTTTGACGAAAGTTTGGACACACGCCCCTCACAAACCGGAGCAACTCACTAGAAGGTTCGTGGTTCCGAGAGGGAACAATACGTGTTTGATGACGGACGGGAGATAGCTTCCTCTTACGGCCTTCAAATTTTTTCCTACGTTTAACGTGCACTAATACAACTGTCATGTGAAAATTTGGAAAATTTTAGGGATCATTTGACCTTCTAAAGACATTTAAGTGATTTTCTAAAAATTTAATGACCGTAATTCAAATTTGAACTACATCTACATGCAATGCCTAACCAAAACGGTTTGAAGAATCATATTTTTGTGTACTTGTGTGCGAGTTAAAAAATAATCAGACGATGTAAATATCTGGTGTTCAAAAAAGAAAATGTAAAGATCTGGCAAGACAACCGGCCCCCACACGATTGGCACTCTATCTCGCGGCTCGAGGTTTGGTAGGTGATTGGGGGGATCATTAATCGGACATGGTTCTGTATTGGAAACCGTCAGCTATTATGTTCACACATGGATTTTGCTGGGGGAATCGTGTGTAATTCAAACTACAGTACTTGTAACTTCCGGCAACCGGCGTGTGTACTGTCCCCGTCGATCTAGATTCTAGCCGCCAATAAATACTACCTTGCTCACGTCGTCCCGCCTGCATTCTCATCTACATCCTTCCCTCGCTCGCCCTCTCTCTCTCTCTCTCTCTCAAATCTCTGCCATGGCGCCGCCGGTCTGCCCACGCGCCGACGAAGAGTCGCCGCCCCCCGAGGACGCTCACTCGATTAGCAGCGACGAGGACCCATACGCGCCGCGTGACGAGGTTGCGCCGGAGCCCTCAACTTTGGATTGGTTTTGGGGCCAGTACAATCTTTGTCTGTGGAAGTCGCTGCCGCCGACTGAGAAAGCCAGGCAAGTGGCGTTCAAGAAGGAGATGGCGGAGGAGGAAGCCAGGTACCAGGTGGCATGTGAAGCCCGTGATGCCGCCTGGAAAAAGGAGGCGGCGGAGCCTTGGGGGCGGGCGCGTCGTCGTGCCGAGGAGGTGTACGAAGACAGGTACTTTGGGAGGAAGGTCATAGGCGCTGGGCGCCTCGTCGCTGCGTAGAGGTGGGCCGATAAGCTCTAGCGTGCCACCGACGAGGAGCTCCGGTGGGCGCCCAACAAAATGGCAAGATCGGCCGCGCGCGTCCGCTGGCAAGAGGCAGATCGGTACGTCAAGCGCTGCGAGGTAGAGGAGTCGGAGTACTAACACCGCGCACCAAGGAGCTGCTGGCGAGGGGCTGCCGGAATACTGGCCCCAGGAGGGATTATTAGTTCTAGTATTGTTCGTTTTCAATTTTATGCATTGTACCTAGTAGTTAAGTATCATCACGTATATGTGATGATATTATATATATATATATATATATATATTTTGTGATGAACTAATGAACAATTAATATATATATATTATGAATTCCATTTTCTATCTGTTTTTGTATACTAATTTGAATCTAGCTGTTATCATCCACATATACAGAATGGAAAGTGTATATACACACATTGAAACAGAACATATAAGAATGGAAAACAGAGTACACACATTGAAATAGAGCAATACTATGATTGTTGTGAATACATAGCTATCCACGTCGAAATGACTTTTCAAAATAAAACGCGTCCATGAGACCATGGCCAGCAGCCCTTGCTAGCGTAGCTCTTGGCTCTGCCTGAACTCGTGCAGGCGTTCGTCCAAGCAGTGGACACGCTCGCGGTACATCTGGAGCGCGATCTCGAGCTCCAAGTTGGCTATTTCATCGGAGATCACCAGCTCGAGGATGCGACGGCCATATTCCTATACTGCGCCCAGGTGGACACCTGGGCCAAGGAGGCGGTCGAGCCTACAGACCAGCGCGTTGGCATCCAGCGGGTCGCGGACAAGGCGAACGGCGGCACCCATGCGAACGGCACGGCGGGCGTCCGGTGCAAGCATGGCGCGGCGGCCTCTAGTGCAAGTACGGCACTAAGGGCCTCTGCCCACTCTTGGCGAGGAATGGGGGTACTGACGGGACATGTACCCAGCTGCGAAGCTGTGTCGACAGCAGGCAAGCGCCGATGGATCCGCTCTTGCTGTGCGGCGTGCCGCGCCTCTCGCTCTACGACGCTCCAATGGTCTCACCGTGCGACGAGCCGCAGCCTATCAGCGTGGATGCGCCTAGCTTGCTCTGCGGCGTGCCATCGATCATGTTGTGCGGCGAGCTGCAGCCTGTCGGCGCTGACATGCCTATCTTGATCCGCGACGCTGAAGCGCCATGCGCTAAAGGTCTGCTCAACCCTAGCGATGACGCGCATCACGGCGTTGTCCATCGCGTTGCCGGGGAGCGCTGAGGCCTCGACAGGCCGTGGCGCCTGCTCGTTTTCCTCGTCGACGAGGTTGATGGCAGATGCGGCGCTTTGGTGGGTTGGCATGCTTGGAAAAGGTGGATGTGCTACAGGCTGCGCTTGTTACCTCTGTGCGTCGCGCGCCCCCTATGTGCAATATAGCAGGGTGGCGGGAAATAGGTGAGGAAATGGCGGGAAACGGTGGCGTGTTCATAAAACGCCATCAATTAATGGAAACTTAGCATAGAAGGAACATCGAGCTAGCAGAAGAAGTAGATGATGATCAGATGAACACGGACCACACTAGGGAACCCGTCGGTGATGAATTCATCAATCCCAAACAGTTGAATACTAGCAAGCGTTTACCCACAACACACACGGCCTATTCCATCACAAACAGGTCGGATGGATCAACCGTATGCCACGTATCGCACATTGTCAAAAAGTAATGCGGTAGACCTTCTTTAACATGTGTTAAAAAATAAAAAAATAAAAACAAGGACCTCAAGGTTAAATTAGCTGAGGGAATGGGTCATTTCGGTCATTTGACCAGAATGACCCATCCTATCAGTTAATTTAACATCAACACAACTTCCCATCCAGTCACCCATCTGATGGCTGCTCCAGCATGAGCACAGTTAACTTGATAGATTTCTTACATGAGCTACTGGTGGAACTGCTAGTCCTTGCTGATAGGAATGCCTCTTCGCATCCTTATGGCGTATCCGGATGACCGCCCGTCCCACAATGGCGTATTGTTGGATGAAGCGGCCCGGACCAACCTTACATGACCACGTTCATGAGACTGGTTCCACCGACAGGCATGCAACTAGTTTTGCATAAAGGTGGCTGGCGGGTGTCTGTTTCTCCAACTTCAGTTGAATCAGATTTGACTACGGCCAGTCCTTGTTGAAGGTTAAAACAGCAAACTTGATAAATCACCGTTGTGGTTTTGATGCGTAGGTAAGAACGGTTCTTGCTAGAAGCCCATAGCAGCCACGTAAAACTTGCAACAACAAAGTAGAGGACGTCTAACTTGTTTTTGTAGGGCATGTTGTGATGTGATATGGTCAAGACATGACGTAATATACGTTATTGTATGAGATCATCATGTTCTGTAAAAGTTATCGGCAACTGGCAGGAGCCTTATGGTTGTTGCTTTATTGTATGAAATGCAAACGCCATGTAATTGCTTTACTTTATCACTATGCATTAGCGATAGTTGTAGAAGCAATAGTTGGCGAGACGAACACGATGCTACGATGGAGATCAAGGTGTGAAGCCGGTGACGATGGACATCATGACGGTGCTTTGGAGATGGAGATCAAAGGCACAAGATGATGATGGCCATATCATGTCACATATTTTGATTGCATGTGATGTTTATCTTTTATGCATCTTATTTTGCTTAGTACGCCGGTAGCATTATAAGATGATCCCTCACTAAAATTTCAAGGTATAAGTGTTCTACCTGAGTATGCACCGTTGCAATCGTTTGTTGTGCTGAGACACCACGTGATGATCGGGTGTGATAGGCTCTATGTTCACATACAACGGGTGCAAGACAGTTTTGCACATGTGGAATACTCGAGTTAAACTTGACGATCCTAGCATGTACAGACATGGCCTCGGAACACTAGAGACCGAAAGGTTGAACGTGAATCATATAGAAGATATGATCAACATAGAGATGTTCAACATTGATGACTACTCCATCTCAAATGATGATCGGACATGGTTTAGTTGATTTGGATCACGTAATAATTTAGATGACTCGAGGGATGTCTATCTAAGTGGGAGTTCTTAAGTAATATGATTAATTGAACTTAATTTATCATGAACTTAGTCCTGATAGTTTTTGCATATCTATGTTGTAGATCAATGGCCGTGCTACTGTTCCCTTGAATTTTAATGCATTCCTAGAGAAAGCTAAGTTGAAATATGATGGTAGCAACTACACCGACTGGGTCCGTAACTTGAGGATTATCCTCATTGCTGCACAGAAGAATTATGTCCTTGATGCACCGCTACATGAAAGGCCTGCTGCAGGAGCAGATGCAGATGTTATGAACGTCTGGCAAGCTCGATCTTGTGACTACTCGATAGTTCAGTGTGCCATGCTTTACGGCTTAGAATTGGGACTTCAAAGACGTTTTGAACGTCATGGACCATATGAGATGTTCCAGGAATTGAAGTTAATATTTCAAGCAAATGCCCGAGTCGAGATATATGAAGTCTCCAACAAGTTCTATAGCTACAAAATAGAGGAGAACAGTTCTGTCAGTGGACACATACTCAAAATGTCTGGGTATCATAACCACTTGACTCAGCTGGGAGTTAATTTTCTAGATGATAGTGTTATTGACAGAGTTCTCCAATCACTGCCACCAAGCTACAAAGGCTTCGTGATGAACTATAATATGCAAGGGATGGATAAGACAATTCCCGAGCTCTTCTCTATGCTCCAAGCTACGGAGGTAGAAATCAAGAAGGAGCATCAAGTGTTGATGGTTAACAAGAGCACTAGTTTCAAAAAAAAGGGA
This sequence comes from Aegilops tauschii subsp. strangulata, assembly GCF_002575655.3. Classification (NCBI taxonomy): domain Eukaryota; kingdom Viridiplantae; phylum Streptophyta; class Magnoliopsida; order Poales; family Poaceae; genus Aegilops; species Aegilops tauschii. Next base: position 348,790,858 of record NC_053037.3, read on the forward strand.
AAAGGAAAGAAGGGGAACTTCAATAAGAATGGCAAGCAAGTTGCCACTCCAGGGAAGAAGCCCAAGTCTGGACCTAAGCCTGAAACTGAGTGCTTCTACTTCAAAGGGGCTGGTCACTGGAAGCGGAACTGCCCCAAGTATTTGGCGGATAAGAAGGATGGCAAAGTGAACAAAGGTATATGTGATATACATGTTATTGATGTGTACCTTACTAATGCTCGTAGTAGCGCCTGGGTATTTGATATTGGTTCAGTTGCTCATATTTGTAACTCGAAACATGGGCTACGGATTAAACGAAGATTGGATAAGGACGAGGTGACGATGCGCGTCGGGAATGGTTCCAAGGTCGATGTGATCGTCGTCGGCACGCTACCTCTACATCTACCTTAGGGATTAGTTTTAGACCTGAATAATTGTTATTTGGTGCCAGCGTTGAGCATGAACATTATATTTGGATCTTGTTTGATTCGAGACGGTTATTCATTTAAACCAGAGAATAATGGTTGTCTATTTATATGAGTAAGATCTTTTATGGTCATGCACCCTTGAAGAGTGGTCTATTTTTGTATCGTGGTGATACACATATTCATAATATTGATGCCAAAAGATGCACAGTTGATAATGATAGTGCAACATATTTGTGGCACCGCCATTTAGGTCACATTGATGTAAAGCTCATGAAGAAACTCCATGCAGATGGACTTTTGGAATCACTTGATTTTGAATCATTTGATGCTTGCGAACCATGCCTCATGGGTAAGATGAGTAAAACTCCATTCTCCGGAACAATGGAGCGAGCCACTGACTTATTGGAAATAATACATACCGATGTATGCGGTCCAATGAGTGTTGAGGCTCGCGGCGGGTATCGTTATTTTCTGGCCTTCACAGATGGTTTGAGCAGATATGGGTATATCTACTTGATGAAAGACAAGTCTGAAACATCTGAAAAGTTCAAAGAATTTCAGAGTGAAGTGGAGAATCATCGTAACAGGAAAATAAAGTTTCTACGATCTGATTGCGGAGGCGAATATTTGAGTTACGAGTTTGGCCTTCATTTAAAACAATGTGGAATAGTTTCACAACTCATGCCACCTGGAACACCACAGCGTAATGGTGTGTCCGAACGTCGTAACCGTACGTTATTAGATATGGTGCGATCTATGATGTCTCTTACCGATTTAGCACTATTATTTTGGGGTTCTGCATTAGAGACAGCTGTATTCACTTTAAACAGGGCACCATCTAAATCTGTTGAGACGACACCGTATGAACTATGGTTTGGCAAGAAACCTAAGTTGTCGTTTCTTAAAGTTTGGGGTTTTGATGCTTATGTGAAAAAGCTTCATCCTGATAAGCTCGAACCCAAATCGGAGAAGTGCGTCTTCATAGGATACCCAAAAGAAATTGTTGGGTACACCTTCTATCACAGATCCGAAGGCAAGATCTTTGTTGCTAAGAATGGATCCTTTCTAGAGAAGGAGTTTCTCTCGAAAGAAGTGAGTGGGAGGAAAGTAGAACTTGATGAGGTAATTGTACCTTCTCTCGAATTGGAAACTAGCTCATCACAGAAAACCGTTCCCGTGATGCCTACACCAACTAGAGAGGAAGCTAATGATCACGATCATGAAACTTCAGATCAAGTTGCCACTGAACCTCGTAGGTCAAACAGAGCACGTTCCACACCAGAGTGGTACAGTAATCCTGTTCTGGAAGTCATCTTACTGGACCATGACGAACCTATGAACTATGAGGAAGCGATGATGAGCCCAGATTCCGATAAATGGCTCGAGGCCATGAAATCTGAGATAGGATCCATGTATGAGAACAAAGTGTGGACGTTGGCTGACTTGCCCGATGATCGGCAAGCCATAGAGAATAAATGGATCTTCAAGAAGACTGACGTTGATGGTAATGTTACTGTCTACAAAGCTCGACTTCTCGTGAAAGGTTTTTGACAAGTTCAAGGAGTTGACTACGATGAGACTTTCTCACCCGTAGCGATGCTTAAGTCTGTCCGAATCATGTTAGCAATTGCTGCATTTTATCATTATGAAATATGGCAAATGGACGTCAAAACTACATTCCTTAATAGATTTCTCAAATAAGAGTTGTATATGATGCAACCAAAAGGTTTTGTCGATCCTAAAGGTGCTAACAAAGTGTGCAAGCTCCAGTGATCCATTTATGGACTGGTGCAAGCATCTCGGAGTTGGAATATACGCTTGGATAATGTGATCAAAGCATATGGTTTTATACAGACTTTTGGAGAAGCCTGTATTTACAAGAAAGTGAGTGGGAGCTCTGTAGAATTTCTAATATTATATGTGGATGACATATTGTTGATTGGAAATGATATAGAATTTCTGGATAGCATAAAAGGATACTTGAATAAGAGTTTTTCAATGAAAGACCTCCGTGAAGTTGCTTATATATTGGGCATCAAGATCTATAGAGATAGATCAAGACACTTAATTGGACTTTCATAAAGCACATACCTTGATAAAGTTTTGAAGAAGTTCAAAATGGATGAGTCAAAGAAAGAGCTCGTGCCTGTGTTACAAGGTGTGAAGTTGAGTCAGACTCAATGCCCGACCACTGCAGAAGATAGAGACAAAATGAAAGTCATTCCCTATGCCTCAGCCATAGGTTCTATCATGTATGCTATGTTGTGTCCCAGACCTGATGTGTGCCTTGCTATAAGTTTAGCAGGGAGGTACCAAAGTAACCCAGTAGTGGATCACTGCACAACGGTCAAGAACATCGTGAAGTACCTGAAAAGGAGATATGTTTCTCGTTTATAGAGGTGACAAATAGCTCGTCGTAAATGGTTACGTCAATGCTAGCTTTGACACTGATCCGGATGACTCTAAGTCACAAACCAGATACGTATTTATATTGAATGGTGGAGCTGTCAGTTGGTGCAGTTCCAAGCAAAACGTCATGGTGGTATCTACGTGTGAAGCGGAGTACATAGCTGCTTCGGAAGCAGCGAATGAAGGAGTCTGGATGAAGGAGTTCATATCCGATCTAGGTGTAATACCTAGTGCATCGGGTCCAATGAAAATCTTTTGTGACAATACTGGAGCAATTGCCTTGGCGAAGGAATCCAGATTTCACAAAAGAACCAGACACATCAAGAGATGCTTCAACTCCATCTGTGATCAAGTCAAGGAGGGATACATAGAGATTTGCAAAATACATACAGATCTGAATGTGGTAGACCCGTTGACTAAGCCTCTTCCACGAGCAAAACATGATCAGCACCAAGACTCCATGGGTGTTAGAATCACTATAATGTAATCTAGATTATTGACTCTAGTGCAAGTGGGAGACTAAAGGAAATATGCCCTAGAGGCAATAATAAAGTTGTTATTTCATATTTCCTTATATCATGATAAATGTTTTGTTATTCATGCTAGAATTGTATTAATCAGAAACTTGATACATGTGTGGATACATAGACAAAACACCCTGTCCCTAGTAAGCCTCCACTAGACTAGCTCGTTAAAAGATGGTTAAGTTTCCTAACCATAGACATGTGTTGTCATTTGATGAATGGGATCACATCATTAGAAGAATGATGTGATGGACAAGACCCATCTGTTAGCTTAGCATGTTGATCGTTCAGTTTTATTGTTATTGCTTTCTTCATGTCAAATACATATTCCTTCGACTATGAGATTATGCAACTCCCGGATACCAGAGGAATACCTTGTGTGCTATCAAACGTCACAAAGTAAATAGGTGATTATAAAGATGCTCTACATGTATCTCCGAAGGTGTTTGTTGGGTTGGCATAGATCGAGATTGGGATTTGTCACTCCGAGTATCGGAGAGGTATCTCTGGGCCCTCTCGGTAATGCACATCATAAGAAGCCTTGCAAGCAAAGTGACTAATGAATTAGTTGCGGGATGATGTATTACGGAACGAGTAAAGAGACTTGCCGGTAACGAGATTGAAGTAGGTATGTAGATACCCACGATTGAATCTCGGGCAAGTAACATACCGATGACAAAGGGAATAACGTATGTTGTCATTACGGTACGAACGATGAAGATCTTTGTAGAATATGTAGGAACCAATATGAGCATCCAGGTTCCGCTGTTGTTTATTGACCGGAGACGTGTCTCGGTCATGTCTACATAGTTCTCGAACCCATAGGGTCCGCATGCTTAACGTTCGATGACAATTTTGTTTTATATGAGTTATGTGATTTGGTGACCGAATGTTGTTCGGAGTCACGGACGAGATCAAGGACATGACGAGGAGTGTCGAAATGGTCGAGAGGTAAAGTTTGATATATAGGACAGTGGTATTCATGAAGGAAATATGCCCTAGAGGCAATAATAAAGTTGTTATTTATATTTCCTTATATCATGATAAATGTTTATTATTCATGCTAGAATTGTATTAACCGGAAACTTAGTACATGTGTGAATACATAGACAAACAGATGTCACTAGTATGCCTCTACTTGACTAGCTCGTTGAATCAAATATGGTTAAGTTTCCTAGCCATAGACATGAGTTTTCATTTGATTAACGGAATCAAATCATTAGAGAATGATGTGATTGACTTGACCCATTTCGTTAGCTTCGCACTTGATCGTTTAGTATATTGCTATTGCTTTCTTCATGACTTATACATGTTCCTCTGACTATGAGATTATGCAACTCCCGAATACTGGAGGAACACTTTGTGTGCTACCAAACGTCACAACGTAACTGGGTGATTATAAAGGGGCTCTACAGGTGTCTCCGATGGTACTTGTTGAGTTGGCATAGATCGAGATTAGGATTTGTCACTCCGATTGTCAGAGAGGTATCTCTGGGCCCTCTCGGTAATGCACATCACTATAAGCCTTGCAAGCAATGTGACTAATGAGTTAGTTGTGGGCTAATGCATTACGGAACGAGTAAAGAGACTTGCCGGTAACGAGATTGAACTAGGTATTGAGATACCGACGATCGAATCTCGGGCAAGTAACATACCGACGACAAAGGGAACAACGTATGTTGTTATGCGGTTTGACCGATAAAGATCTTCGTAGAATATGTGGGAGCCAATATGAACATCCAGGTTCCGCTATTGGTTATTGACCGGAGACGTGTCTCGGTCACGTCTACATAGTTCTCGAACCCGTAGGGTCCAAACGCTTAACGTTCGGTGACGATCGGGATTATGAGTTTATGTGTTTTGATGTACCGAAGATAGTTCGGAGTCCCGGATGTGCTCACGGACATTACGAGGAGTCTCGAAATGGGAGAGACATAAAGATTGATATATTGGATGACTATATTCGGACACCGGATGAGTTCCGGGGGTCACCGAATAATTATCAGAGTGTCGGGGGGTTATCGGAACCCCCGGGGGAACTGATGGGCCAACATGGGCCTTGTGCGGAGGGGCCATAGGGCTGGCCGCCCCCCCCCCTTGGGAGTCCGAATTGGACAAGGAGGGGGTGGCGCCCCCTCTTTCCATCCCTCTCTCCCTCTCCTTCCTCCCCCCTTCCTCCTCCTAGTTGGACTAGGAAAGGGGGAGTCCTACTCCTACTAGGAGGAGGACTCCTCCTCTCCTTGGCGCGCCCCAAGGGCCGGCAGGCCTCCCCCCTTGCTCCTTTATATACGGGGCAGGGGGCACCCTAGAATACACAGGTTGATCATTGATCTCTTAGCCGTGTGCGGTGCCCCCCTCCACCATAATCCACCTCGGTCATATCGTTGTGGTGCTTAGGCGAAGCCCTGCGCCGGTAGCTTCATCATCACCATCATCACGCCGTCGTGCTGACGAAGCTCTCCCTCGACACCTTGCTGGATCGTGAGTTCGTGGGACGTCACCAAGCCGAACGTGTGCAGATCGCGGAGGTGCCGTACTTTTGGTGCTAGGATCGGTCGATCATGAAGACGTACTAGTACATCAACCGCGTTGTCATAATGCTTCCGCTTACGGTCTACGAGGGTACATGGACAACACTCTCCCTTCTCGTTGCTATGCATCACCATGATCTTGTGTGTGCGTAGGATTTTTTTTGAAATTACTACGTTCCCCAACAGTGGCATCCGAGCAACGTTTATGCGTAGATGTTATATGCACGAGTGGAACACAAGTGAGTTGTGGGCGATAATAGTCATACTGCTTACCAGCACATCATACTTTGATTCAGTGGTACTGTTGGATGAAGCGGCCCGGACCGACATTACGCGTACGCTTACGCGAGACTGGTTCTACCGACATGCTTCGCACACAGGTGGCTGGCGGGTGTCAGTTTCTCCAACTTTAATTGAATCGAGTGTGGCTACGCCCGGTCCTTGTTGAAGGTTAAAACAACACATACTTGACGAACAATCGTTGTGGTTTTGATGCGTATGTAAGAACGATTCTTGCTAGAAGCCCATAGCAGCCACGTAAAACTTGCAACAACAAACTAGAGGACGTCTAACTTGTTTTTGCAGGGCATGTTGTGATGTGATATGGTCAAGACATGATGCTAAATTTTATTGTATGAGATGCTCATGTTTTGTAACAAAGTTATCGACAACTGGCAGGAGCCATATGGTTGTCGCTTTATTGTATCAAATGCAATCGCCATGTAATTGCTTTACTTTATCACTAAGCGGTAGCAATAGTCGTAGAAGCAATAGTTGGCGAGAAGACAACGATGCTACGATGGAGATGAAGGTGTCGCACCGGTGACGATGGTGATCATGACGGTGCTTTGGAGATGGAGATCAAAGGCACAAGATGATGATGGCCATATCATATCACTTATATTGATTGCATGTGATGTTTATCCTTTATGCATCTTATTTTGCTTAGTTCGACGGTAGCATTATAAGATGATCTCTCACAAAATTTCAAGGTACAAGTATTCTCCCTGAATATGCACCGTTGCGGAAGTTCGTCGTGCCGAGACACCACGTGATGATCGGGTGTATAAGCTCTACGTTCACATACAACGGGTGCAAGCCAGTTTTGCACGCGCAGAATACTTGGGTTAAACTTGACAAGCCTAGCATATGCAGATATGGCCTCGGAACACTGAGACCGAAAGGTCGAGCGTGAATCATATAGTAGATATGATCAACATAGTGATGTTCACCATTGAAAACTACTCCATCTCACGTGATGATCGGACATGGTTTAGTTGATATGGATCACGTCATCACTTAGATGATTAGAGGGATGTCTATCTAAGTGGGAGTTCTTTAGTAATATGATTAATTGAACTTTAATTTATCATAAACTTAGTACCTGGTAGTATTTTGCATGTCTATGTTGTTGTAGATAGATGGCCCGTGCTGTTGTTCTGTTGAATTTTAATGCGTTCCTAGAGAAAGCTAAGTTGAAAGATGATGGTAGCAACTACATGGACTGGGTCCGTAACTTGAGGATTATCCTCATTGCTGCACAGAAGAATTATGTCCTAGAAGCACCGCTAGGTGCCAAACCCGCTGCAGGAGCAACGCCAAATGTTATGAACGTCTGACAGAGCAAAGCTGATGACTACTCGATAGTTTAGTGTGCCATGCTTTACGGCTTAGAACCGGGACTTCAACGATGTTTTGAACGTCATGGAGCATATGAGATGTTCGAGGAGTTGAAGTTAATATTTCAAGCAAATGCCCGGATTGAGAGATATGAAGTCTCCAATAAGTTCTACAGCTGCAAGATGGAGGAGAATAGTTCTGTCAGTGAGCATATACTCAAAATGTCTGGGTATAACAATCACTTGATTCAACTGGGATTTAATCTTCCAGATGATAGTGTCATTGACAGAATTCTTCAATCACTGCCATCAAGCTACAAGAGCTTCGTGATGAACTATAACATGCAAGGGATGGATAAGACAATTCCCGAGCTCTTCGCAATGCTAAAGGCTGCGGAGGTAGAAATCAAGAGGGAGCATCAAGTGTAAAGGGAAGAAGGGGAACTTCAAGAAGAACGGCAAGCAAGTTGCTGCTCAAGTGAAGAAGCCCAAGTCTGGACCTAAGCCTGAGACTGAGTGCTTCTACTACAAAGGGACTGGTCACTGGAAGCGGAACTGCCCCAAGTATTTGGTAGATAAGAAGGATGGCAAGGTGAACAAAGGTATATGTGATATACATGTTATTGATGTGTACCTTGCTAATGCTCACAGTAGCACCTGGGTATTTGATACTGGTTCTGTTGCTAATATTTGCAACTCGAAACAGGGACTACGGATTAAGTGAAGATTGGCTAAGGACGAGGTGACGATGCGCGTGGGAAATGGTTCCAAAGTCGATGTGATCGCGGTCGGTACGCTACCTCTACATCTACCTTGGGGATTAGTTTTAGACCTGAATAATTGTTATTTGGTGCCAGCGTTAAGCATGAACATTATATCTGGATCTTGTTTGATGCGAGACGGTTATTCATTTAAATCAGAGAATAATGGTTGTTCTATTTATATGAGTAATATCTTTTATGGTCATGCACCCTTGAAGAGTGGTCTATTTTTGTTGAATCTCGATAGTAGTGACACACATATTCATAATATTGAAGCCAAAAGATGCAGAGTTGATAATGATAGTGCAACTTATTTGTGGCACTGCTGTTTGGGTCATATTGGTGTAAAGCACATGAAGAAACTCTATTCTGATGGACTTTTGGAATCACTTGATTATGAATCACTTGGTACTTGCGAACCATGCTGAGGGAGTCCTGGACTAAGGGGTCCTCGGGCGTCCGGCCTGTTAGCCGTGGGCCGGACAGATGGGCTATGAAGATACGAAGATCGAAGACTGCACCCGTATCTGGATAGGACTCTCCTTGGCGTGGAAAGCAAGCTTGGTGACCAAATGTGTAGATTCCTTTCTTTGTAACCGACCTTATGTAACCCTAGATCCTCCTGGTGTCTATATAAACCGGAGGACTTAGTCTGGGGAGAGATTCATAACCATAGTCATACAAGGTAGACTTCTAGGGTTTAGCCATTACGATCTCGTGGTAGATCAATTCTTGTAATACTCATATTCATCAAGATCAATCAAGCAGGAAGTAGGGTATTACCTCCATAGAGAGGGCCCGAATCTGGGTAAACATTGTGTCCCCTGTCTCCTATTACCATCGACCTTAGACGCACAGTTCGGGACCCCCTACCCGAGATCCGACGGTTTTGACACTGACATTGGTGCTTTCATTAAGAGTTCCACTGTGCCATCCTCAAGAGGTTCGATGGCCCCTTCCATCGTCAACAATGATGCCGTCCAGGGAGAAACCTTCCTCCCCGGACAGATCTTCGTGTTCGGCGGCTTCGCACTGCAGGCCAACTCGCTTAGCCATCTGGAGCAGATCGACAGCTACGCCCCTGGCCACCAGGTCAGATTTGGAAGCTTGAACTACGTTGCGGACATCCGTGGAGACTTGATCTTCGCTGGATTCGAGACCACAACGGCCGCTCCCTGTCACCCCGATGCACACGATCTAAATCTGTCATCAGACCACACTCAGGAGATTGCTCCCGTAACCGCTCTGGCCTTAGATCCGGAGCAGATCGCGCCATCTGAGGAATGGAAGCTCAATCCCACCACGGAGGCCACGGATTCCGCGGCATCGGAGCCGCACACAGACTCCAACTCATGGGACATCTGCGTTACCGGAACTCCGGACTCGTCTCCGGCTATAAAATCCGAACCATGTGCGCCCTCAAACGCCGAGCTTGATCGGCTATCGATCTTCGAGTTCAGCACCGCAGACATCTTCCAGCACTCGCCCTTGGGCGATGTGCTTAAATTGTTAAAGAGCCTGTACCTGGCGGGAGACTCACAGCCGAACTATGTCCGGTGCGAACTAGCGGCTGATGATGGAGAATTTTGCTACCCACCCGCCAGCCACTTCATGGCCACTATCGAGGATCTAACCGACATGCTTGATTACGGCTCTGAAGACATCGACAGTATGGACAACGATGCCGATGAGGAGCAGGGCCAAAACCCGCCATTTACTGGACGCTGGACGGCCACTTCTTCGTATGATGTGTACATGGTGGATGCACCCAAAGCAACTAACGACGATGACAAAGAAAATCCAGTTGAGAATAAACCTCCTGAGACACACCCCAAGCACCGGCGTCCTCGGCGCCGCTCTAAGTCGCGTCGTTCAAAGGATAGCAATACTGGCACTGGAGAAAATAATACTCCGGACGAAGCCGAAAAGAATGAAGACCCTGTTGAGGAAACATCCGAACAGGAGGAACGAGAAAACGGGCAAGTCAATCCCGACGAACAGGACATGCCCAACGACTCGGAGGATGGTAGTTATCATCCGCTCTCCCAGGAGGAGGAAAGCCTCGGCAACGAGGATTTCATCGTGCCTGAGGAACCCCTCGAGCAGGAGCGTTTTAAGCGCCAGCTAATAGCCACTGCAAGGAGCCTGAAGAAGAAGCAGCAGCAGCTTCAAGCTGACCAAGATATGCTCATTGACAGATGGACGGATGTCCTGGCAGCCGAAGAATACGGCCTCAAGCGCCCAGCCAAGAGTTACCCGAAACGCAGTCTACTACCTCAGTTCGATGAGGAAGTGCCGGAGCCCGTACCTCCCTCGTGCAATGCGGCTGACCAACCACCACGCGATCGGGACAGTGCGGCGAACCGACCACCACGCGGTCAGGATAAAGCGGCAACTCATGCCGAACAGGAGCCCGCCCTACCGCCACGAAAAAATAGACAAAACAGCTCGGGGTTATACATACGACCGTCGGCAGGACCTGGACAGCAGAGCAGGATACACTAGATCGATCTACGGATCGCGAGGACGTTCCTCGACGCGCAATGACGACTACCTATTCGGACGTGACAAACCCAGGCACGCCCGGGCCGACAATCGTAGACGGACTCCATCGGAGCTACGCCGCGACGCCGCCCGATATAGAGGCGCCGCACACCCTCTTTGCTTCACTGATGAAGTAATGGATCATGAATTCCCTGAAGAGTTCAAACCCGTCAATATTGAATCATACGACAGAACAACCGATCCCGCGGTATGGATCGAAGATTTTATTCTCCACATCCACATGGCCCGCGGAGATGACCTCCACGCTATCAAATACCTCCCACTAAAGGTCAAAGGGCTAGCTCCGCACTGGTTAAACAGCCTGCCTGAAAACTCTATCGGCAGCTGGGAGGACTCGGAAGAAGCCTTCTTTGACAACTTCCAAGGTACATATGTCCGGCCACCTAACGTCGATGACTTAAGTCACATAGTCCAACAGCCTGGAGAGTCAGCCAGGAAATTCCGGACTAGGTTCCTAACTAAAAAGAACAAGATCGTCGACTGTCCGGATGCCGAAGCCCTGGCGGCCTTTAAACATAGCATCCGTGACGAATGGCTCGCCCGCCACCTCGGCCAAGAAAAGCCGAAATCTATGGCAGCCCTCACGGCACTCATGACCCGCTTTTGTGCGGGTGAGGATAGCTGGCTGGCTCGTAGTAAAAATACGGCCAGCAACACAGGCCCCTCCGAGGCCAAAAACAGCAATGGTAAGCTCCGACACAGCAGACACAAACGCCAAAGCAATGGCGACAACACCGATGACACTGCTGTCAACGCCGGATTCAGTGGCCCGGTCAGCGGAAAAAGGCGTATAAAAGAAACAATCAGGGACCATCCAGCTTGGACCGCATACTTGACCGTCCGTGCCAAATCCATGGCACCCCAGACAAACCAGCCAACCATACCAACAGAGATTGCTGGGTTTTTAAGCAAGCCGACAAGTTAAATGCCGAAAACAAGGAAAAGGGATCGCAGAGCAAGGACGATGACGAGGAGCCCCTGCAGCCAAACACAGGAGGACAAAAGAAGTTTCCCCCTCAGATCAAAACGGTGAACATGATATATGCTACACACATCCCCAAGAGGGAGCGCAAGCGCGCACTCAGGGACGTCTTTGCGATAGAGCCAGTCACCCCAAAATTCAATCCATGGTCATCGTGCCCGATCACTTTTGATCGTCGGGATCATCCGACCAGTATCCGGCATGGCAGATCAGCCGCACTAGTCCTAGACCCAATCATTGATGGATTCCACCTGGCGCGAGTCCTCATGGACGGTGGCAGCAGCCTCAATCTGCTCTATCAGGATACAGTGCGCAAAATGGGCATTAACCCATCACGGATCAAGCCCACAAGGACTACCTTTAAAGGAGTCATACCTGGCGTAGAGGCCCGCTGTACGGGCTCAATCACACTAGAGGTCGTCTTCGGATCTCCGGACAACTTCCGAAGCGAGGAGTTAATCTTCGACATCGTGCCCTTTCGCAGTGGCTATCACACACTGCTTGGACGAACTGCATTTGCTCGATTCAATGCGGTACCTCACTACGCTTATCTCAAGCTCAAGATGCCCGGACCATGTGGCATCATAACAGTCAATGGAAATACAGAACGCTCCCTCCGTACCGAGGAGCATACCACGGCCTTAGCAGCAGAAGTACAACGCGGCCTTTTTCAGCAGAACCTTAATTCGGCGGCCGAGCCCCCGGACACCATTAAGAGAGTCCGGACTATTCTGCAGCAAGACAGCCCAGCTCGTCAAGAGCTTAACTAGCAATTTGGCCTCGGTCCTAGTCCCGATCACATGGCGGCATTCGTACCGCGCGTACATAACTACTCACTCAAAATTCCATGGGCATCGATGGAGGCATAACTAGCTCGTGATCCACAGTGCGGCTCGACCGACCATGGATCCGCACACCATCACTTTTTCTTTTTCATTTCGGGTTTTTCTCTTCTCGAGGCTTTTTCTGATAACCTGATCATCGGACCAATCACGGGACGGATACACCACGGAGGCAAGGAGCTTTGACGTACAAGGGAATCCCCAGGTGGTCTCTGCTAACAATTGCTATACCTGTTTTACATACCCGCACGCAGCTCGCTCTTGGTCATGGCATGTTAAATAGCCTTACTTGCTTATCGCATTACTTGCACAAGTACGCCTCGACGTATTAATCAAATTACAATGGAAAATAAGTGGCAGCGTCAGCTTATTACTTGATTTTTTTCCTTGCCTTTATATTTATTACTCATCGCACATGTACACTCTAGTATGTATTACTTCGCCAGGGGCTTCATCACGCCCCGCAATACGGCAATAAAGTCCGAACACTTTTTACAGGATAGTTCGACACGCCGAACTTATAGCACTATATGCATCGGCTCCGAATCATGTCTTTGGTCAATAGTTGGGTTGCCCGGCTCCTGTGCTTACTACCTTACGTTCCGCTATATCGGCTAGGGTAGTAAAGGGAGAACTACTGTGATTGTGTCCCAGTTCTTCTGGACGAGCACCTCAGTAGAGAAAGCCGAAAACTGACTGTCATGGTGCAGCGAGAGCTGGTCAGCTGTTCGAGAGGTTTCAAATCCTTAGAGATTTTTTTTCCACTTTATGCGAGGAATCGGTTTTTATCCGATCAGGTGTGTATAGCGCCCCTAGTTCGGTGGTCCGAATACTAGGGGCTTCGCCAAAATTCTCATTGTCAAACTCCTATGGCTAAGTGAGGGTGATAAAAGCCGTATAGTCTGATTGCCTTGTTCGTTGCGCTAAACACCTCCTTTAAGGACCAGAATGTGGAGTAAAGAGTGTTTAGATTTATCCCGAACACCCCCGTACTATCTACGTGGGGGCAGAAGCCGACGACTGGCCAACCCTCAGATTTCATAAACGGCCGCACAGGAGGTAAAATTTTGAAGTCACAAGCATTATATTACATAACGACCTTGTTTCATATTACAAGACAGGATAACATGAATGTTTTCATGGGAATATAACATCCTTCACACATTGCTCCGCCACAAGGCGGGATCCCTCCAGGACACTATCAAAATATAGCTCGGGTCGGCGGTGCTCCTTACCCTCAGGCGGCCCCTCGGTCATCAGCTTCTTAGCATCCATCTTCACCCAGTGCATCTTGGCGTGGGCAAAGGCCATCCGTGCACCTTCAATACAGACCGACCGCTTCATGACTTCAAGCCGTGGGCAGGCACTCACAAGCCGCTTCACAAGACCGAAGTAGCTGCTGGGCATGGGCTCGGCAGGCCATAGCCGGACTGTTAGGTCCTTCATGGCTAGCTCGGTCGCCTTGTGCAGCTCGACCAGCAGTTTCAGCTGGTCGCTGAAGGGCACCGGATGTTCTGGTCCAAGGTATTGAGACCAGAACAGCTTCTCCGTAGAACTCCCTTCTTCGGCTCGATAGAACTCGGCAGCATCTGATACGCTGCGCAGCAAATCCGTAAACGCCCCTAGAGAGCTCCAAATTCGGGTAAGTAAAAGGAACGTTTCCTTCGCAGACTTGCTTTGCATAATGAAAGCCTTACCCACCGCAATCTTGTTGGCCGCCTGGATTTCCTGGAGGGCGCTCTGGGCTTCGGCTCGAGCATCTTGTGCGCTCTGGCGGGCCTTTGCAAGTTCGGACCCTTGAGTCTTAGAATCACGCTCCAAGGACTCGTACTTCTTGACGGTGTCCTGGAGCTCTTGTTGGACCTCGCTGACCAGGGCCTCGTGCTTCTCGCGCGCGGCGTGTTCCTTGGCCGCTTTGTTCTCGGCCTCGGCTAACGCCTTCTTGAGGGCCGCCACCTCGGTCGTGGCCCCTAATAAAGTTCATGACACATTAGTCAGCACAAACCATTCATCCTTCCTAAATACACACGCAGGTTACTGCATACCTTGGCTGTCCTCCAGCTGCTTGTTCACGAGGCCGAGCTCTTCCTCGGCCCGCTCCAGGTTCTGCTTTAGTCCGGAGACCTCCGTAGTATGAGCGGCAGCAGCCAGCAGCGACGCCTGCTTATTCACATAGACATCTTATGCTAGGCTCCCGCGAACATTATTTTGATCCTCTGTTCGGCTTTTTCTTTCGAAACACTGAACAGAGCATCAGGGGCTACTGTCTACACTGTGATATTCTTTCTACAATTACATTACTTACCTCAAAGCCTATTAGAAGGCTAGCGCAGGCTTCGGTCAGTCTGCTTTTGGCGGACTGAACCTTCTCGATCACTGTACCCATAAGGATACGGTGTTCATCCACAATGGAAGCGCCTCGCAGCGCTTCCAGCAGATTATCCGGTGCCTTTGATTGGACAGAGGTCACCGGCGGAATAGGCACACCTCCTCCTTTCGGGGAAGGCTGCTCGCTTGACTCCGGAGCCGTGTAGGTCTCCGGAATGGTATCCGGCTGGGGGGGCGAATGGAACTTGGCCCCCATCACGAGTCCCCATGGGGGCTTTTCCCCCCATGTGTTCGGCGGCCGAGGAGTCATCCTTTGGCGCCACCCCGATGGCCTCCGGAACCTCTCCCTGGCCTGGGAAGGTCCTTTGGGACACCACTTCGTCATCACTCTTGGCCGGGGGAAAGTGAGCGGGCGGCGGTGATACGCTGGCCATCTTCTTTGAATCTAGCGAACCTTCTGTTGAGGATCGCGGGGAGCTGTCATGGGCCGGACTGCAATGGCATAATTTAAACATATTAATATTACAAAGCAGAAAGGCCAGACATTTGGACGTGCATAAGGTTTTTGGTACTTACGAGGCGGCCCGAGGCTTGGTCCCGAGGGGTCACTCCGGACTGCTATCGACATCCCACGCGGAGATATCCGCGAGGGAGCCTTTCCCCCTCTTGGGCCCCTTCGCCTCTAGATTTGTGGAGGCCCCTCCTTTTCTTCCTTCCCCCCTCAGGGGGGGAGTCGCTTTCTTCCTCCTCCTTATCGTCGTCTTCGGCGGCCGAAGAGTGAGTCTCGTCTTCAGACGTCACACCCGAAGCACCTTTTCGGCGAGGGCCACTCCTGGCCCCCTTGGCCGTTTTCTTGGCCTTCTTCTCCGGCACCTCATAAGGCGCCAGAAACAACATCTTCGTCAGAAGTGGGGTTTCTTGGTCTTCAGGTAGCGGAGCCGGAAAGTTAATCCGCCCCGCTATATCGATCCAGGCCTGAAAAAATTGATAGGAAGGCTTAGACTCCTTCCTCAAAATATGCCAGTAAAGGGGTATACCTTGAAAACATGGAAGAACTTACCGAATTAGCCTGGCGTTTTAAGCTAAGCCCGCGATCCTCGGTCGTGGGCGGTGGTGTCTCGCTGGCCTTGAAGATCACTTTCTAGATGTCTTCGTGCATCGTGCCGAAGAGCTCTAGTAGCGTCTGGTGCTTGGCCGGATCGAACTCCAACAAATAGCAGGTCCGGCGTTGGCACGGAAGGATCCGGCGAATGAGCATAACCTGGATCATGTTGACAAGCTTGATTCTCTTGGTTATCATGTTCTGGACGCACGACTGGAGCCCAGTCAGCTCGTTCGAGGAACCGTAGGTTAGGCCCTTCTCTTGCCAGGAGGTGAGCCGCATCGGAACTCCGGATCAGAATTCGGGGGCCGCCACCCAGCTGGTGTCGCGCGGCTCGGTGATGTAAAACCACCCCGACTGCCACCCCTTCACCGTCTCCACAAAGGAGCCTTCGGGCCAGGTGACGTTGGGCATCTTGCCCACCATGGCACCTCCGCACTCTGCTTGTTGGTCGATCACCACCTTCGGCTTCACATTGAAGGTCTTCAGCCATAGGCCGAAGTGAGGTGGGATGCGGAGAAAGGCCACACACACGACAATAAATGCTGAGATGTTGAGGATAGAGTTGGGGGTAGATCATGGAAGTCCAGCCCATAGTAAAACATCAGTCCGCGGACGAACGGGTGGAGAGGGAATCCCAGCCCGCGGACAAAATGTGTGAGAAACATGACCCTCTCATGGGGCTCTGGGGTAGGGACGATCTGTCCCATGGCCGGGAGTCGGTGAACGATCCCCTTGGCCAGGTATCCGGCCTCCCGGAGCTCCTTGATGTCCTTCTTCTTGACGGAGGAGGCCATCCACTTGCCTCCAGCTCCAGACTCGGACATGATCGAAGTGCTTTCTCAGGCAGGGAAAGCTAGAGCTTGGGCGCTGGAGCTCGAGAATGGATGGGCAGAGGAAGTAGAAGGCGTGAGTGAACGAGGATGAATTCTTATCTCCTTATAAAAGGTGGTGAATATTGAACGCCTCCCCACTCGCCTCAAAACTCGCCTATTCCCAAGGGCTGTGTAAATGGCACGGTTGGGTTACCATGCCCGCATTAATGAGAATCCCGCAATAAGGGGACACGATCTCTGCTTTGACAAGATGTGCCAATGGCAACCGCGTCTCGAAACATGGAGCGGCAGACGAAAAACGGTTCGAAATTATGACCGGGTAGACGTGATGTCATGTTACAAAAAGTTGTCAGCGGATTGGACTCGTGTAGAATTATATTCTCTCTGCGGTTGTGTGGTGTGTGTGTGTTACAGGTCTGGACACGTTCAGTATGTCCGAAGACTATCTTGGAGTTCGGAAGGAGGAACCCGCCTTGCAATGCCGAAGACAGATCTACGCGCCGGATACCTTGTCATTGAAGCCAGCTTCAGGGGCTACTGAGGGAGTCCTAGACTAAGGGGTCCTCGGGCGTCCGGCCTGTTAGCCGTGGGCCGGACTGATGGGCTGTGAAGATACGAAGACCGAAGACTGCACCCGTATCCGGATAGGACTCTCCTTGGCGTGGAAAGCAAGCTTGGCGACCAAATGTCTAGATTCCTTTCTTTGTAACCGACCTTATGTAACCCTATATCCTCCTGGTGTCTATATAAACCAGAGGACTTAGTCCGGGGAGAGATTCATAACCATAGTCATACAGGGTAGACTTCTAGGGTTTAGCCATTACGATCTCGTGGTATATCAACTCTTGTAATACTCATATTCATCAAGATCAATCAAGCAGGAAGTAGGGTATTACCTCCATAGAGAGGGCCCGAACCTGGGTAAACATTGTGTCCCCTGTCTCCTGTTACCATCGACCTTATATGCACAGTTCGGGACCCCCTACCCGAGATCCGCCGGTTTTGACACCGACACATGCCTCATGGGCAAGATGACTAAAACTCCGTTCTCCGAAACAATGGAGCGAGCAACAGATTTGTTGGTAATCATACATACTGATGTATGTGGTCCAATGAATGTTGAGGCTCGCGGTGGGTATCGTTATTTTCTCACCTTCACAGATGATTTGAGTAGATATGGATCTACTTGATGAAACATATGTCTGAAACATTTGAAAAGTTTAAAGAATTTCAGAGTGAAGTGGAAAATCATCGTAACAAGAAAATAAAGTTTCTACGATCTGATCGTGGAGGAGAATATTTGAGTTATGAGTTTGGTCTTCATTTGAAACAATGCGGAATAGTTTCGCAGCTCACGCCATCCGGAACACCACAGCGTAATGGTGTGTCCGAACGTTGTAATCGTACTTTACTAGATATGGTGCAATCTATGATGTCTCTTACTGATCTACCACTATCGTTTTGGGGTTATGCTTTAGAGACGGCTGCATTCACGTTAAATAGGGCACCATCTAAATCCGTTGAAACGACACCTTATGAACTGTGGTTTGGCAAGAAACCAAAGTTGTCGTTTCTTAAAGTTTGGGGCTGCGATGCTTATGTGAAGAAGCTTCAACCTGATAAGCTCGAACCCAAATCGGAGAAATGTGTCTTCATAGGATACCCAAAGGAGACTGTTGGATACACCTTCTATCACAGATCCGAAGGCAAGACATTCATTGCTAAGAATGGATCCTTTCTAGAGAAGGAGTTTCCTCGAAAGAAGTGAGTGGGAGGAAAGTAGAACTTGGTGAGGTAACTGTACCTGCTCCATTATAGGAAAGTAGTTCATCACAGAAATCTGTTCCTGTGACTCCTACAGCAATTAGTGAGGAAGCTAATGATGATGATCATGTAACTTCAGATCAAGTTACTACCGAACCTCGTAGGTCAACCAGAGTAAGATCCATACCAGAGTGGTACGGTAATCCTGTTCTGGAGGTCATGTTCTTGACCATGACGAACCTACGAACTATGAGGAAGCGATGATGAGCCCAGATTCCGCGAAATGGATTGAGGCCATGAAATCTGAGATGGGATCCATTTATGAGAACAAAGTGTGGACTTTGGTTGACTTGCCCGATGATCAGCAAGCCATCGAGAATAAATGGATCTTCAAGAAGAAGACTGACGCTAACGGTAATGTTACTGTCTACAAAGCTCGACTTGTTGCGAAAGGTTTTTGACAAGTTCAAGGAGTTGACTACGATGAGACCTTCTCACCGTAGCGATGCTTAAGTCCGCCCGAATCATGTGAGCAATTGCTGCATTTTATGATTATGAAATTTGGCAAATGGATGTAAAGACTGCATTCCTGAATGGATTTCTGGAAGAAGAGTTGTAAATGATGCAACCTGAAGGTTTTATCGATCCAAAGGATGCTAACAAAGTGTGCAAGCTCCAGCGATCCATTTATGGACTGGTGCAAGCATCTCGGAGTTGGAATAAACGTTTTGATAGTGTGATCAAAGCATATGGTTTTATACAGACTTTTGGAGAAGCCTGTATTTACAAGAAAGTGAGTGGGAGCTGTGTAGCATTTCTAATATTGTATGTGGATGACATATTGTTGATTGGAAATGATATAGAATTTCTGGATAGCATAAAAGGATACTTGAACAAGAGTTTTTCAATGAAAGACCTCGGTGAAGCTGCTTATATATTGGGCATCAAGATCTATAGAGATAGATCAAGACGCTTAATTGGACTTTCACAAAGCACATACCTTGATAAAGTTTTGAAAAAGTTCAAAATGGATCAAGCAAAGAAAGGGTTCTTGTCTGTGTTACAAGGTGTGAAGTTGAGTCAGACTCAATGCCCGACTACTGTGGAAGATAGAGAGAAAATGGAAGGTGTTCCCTATGGTTCAGCCATTGGCTCTGTCATGTATGCAATGCTGTGTACCAGACCTGATGTGTGCCTTGCTATCAATTTAGCAGGGAGGTACCAAAGTAATCCAGGAGTGGATCACTGGACCGCGGTCAAGAACATCATGTACCTGAAAAGGACTAAGGATATGTTTCTCATTTATTGAGTGACAAGAGCTCGTCGTAAATGGTTACGTCGATGCAAGCTTTGACACTGATCCGGATGACTCTAAGTCACATACCGGATACGTGTTTATATTGAACGGTGGAGCTATCAGTTGGGGCAGTTCTAAGCAAAGCGTCGTGGCGGGATCTACGTGTGAAGCGGAGTACATTGCTGCTTCAGAAGCAGCAAATGAAGGAGTCTGGATGAAGGAGTTCATATCCGATCTAGGTGTCATACCTAGAGCATCGGGTCTAATGAAAATCTTTTGTGACAATACTAGTGCAATTGCCTTGGCAAAGGAATCTAGATTTCACAAGAGAACCAAGCACATCAAGAGGCGCTTCAATTCCATCTGCGATAAAGTCAAGGAGGGAGACATAGAGATTTGCAAGATACATACGGATCTGAATATTGCAGACCCGTTGACTAAGCCTCTCTCACGAGCAAAACATGATCAGCACCAAGACTCCATGGGTGTTAGAATCATTACTGTGTAATCTAGATTATTGACTCTAGTGCAAGTGGGAGACTGAAGGAAATATGCCCTAGAGGCAATAATAAATTTGTTATTTATATTTCCTTATATCATGATAAATGTTTATTATTCATGCTAGAATTGTATTAACCGGAAACTTAGTACATGTGTGAATACGTAGACAAACAGAGTGTCACTAGTATGCCTCTACTTGACTAGCTCGTTGAATCAAAGATGGTTTAGTTTCCTAGCCATAGACATGAGTTGCCATTTGATTAACGGGATCACATCATTAGAGAATGATGTGATTGACTTGACCCATTCCGTTAGCTTAGCACTTGATCGTTTAGTATATTGCTATTGCTTTCTTCATGACTTATACATGTTCCTATGACTATGAGATTATGCAACTCCCGAATACCGGAGGAACACTTTGTGTGCTACCAAACATCACAACGTAACTGGGTGATTATAAAGGTGCTCTATAGGTGTCTCCGATGGTACTTGTTGAGTTGGCCTAGATCGAGATTAGGATTTGTCACTCCGATTGTCAGAGAGGTATCTCTGGGCCCTCTCCGTAATGCACATCACTATAAGCCTTGCAAGCAATGTGACTAATGAGTTAGTTGTGGGCTAATGCATTATGGAACGAGTAAAGAGACTTGCCGGTAACGAGATTGAACTAGGTATTGAGATACCGACGATCAAATCTCGGGCAAGTAACATACCAACGACAAAGGGAACAACGTATGTTGTTATGCGGTTGACCGATAAAGATCTTCGTAGAATATGTGGGAGCCAATATGAACATCCAGGTTCCTCTATTGGTTATTGACCGGAGACGTGTCTCGGTCACGTCTACATAGTTCTCGAACCCGTAGGGTCCGCACGCTTAACGTTCGGTTACGATCGGTATTATGAGTTTATGTGTTTTGATGTACAGAAGATAGTTCGGAGTCCCGGATGTGATCACGGACATGACGAAGAGTCTCGAAATGGTCGAGACATAAAGATTGATATATTGGATGACTATATTCGGACACCGGATGAGTTCCGGGGGTCACCGGATAATTATCGGAGTGATGGGAGGGTATCGGAACCCCCGGGGGAACTGATGGGCCAACATGGGCCTTGTGTGAGAGAGAGGAGGGGCCATAGGGCTGGCCGCCCCCCCTTGGGAGTCCGAATTGGACAAGGAGGGAGCGGTGCCCCCTCTTTCCCTCCCTCTCTCCCTCTCCTTCCTCCCCCCTTCCTCCTCCTAGTTGGACTAGTGTCGGTGTCAAAACCGGCAGATCTCGGGTAGGGGATCCTGAACTGTGCGTCTAGGATAGATGGTAACAGGAGACGGGGGACACAATGTTTACCCAGGTTCGGGCCCTCTCTATGGAGGTAATACCCTACTTCCTGCTTGATTGATCTTGATGAATATGGGTGTTACAAGAGTTGATCTACCACGAGATCGTAATGGCTAAACCCTAGAAGTCTAGCCTATGAGTATATAGTAATGAATCTGTCCTCTCCGGACTATGCTCTCCGGTTTATATAGACACCAGAGAGATATAGGGTTACATGGAGTCAGTTACATCAATGGGAATCTACATAGTCGGTTGCCAAGCTTGCCTTCCACGCTAAGCAGAGTCCAATCCGGACACGGGTACAGTCTTCGGTCTTCATGTCTTCACAACCCATCAGTCTGGCCCAGTAGATAACAGGCCGGACGCCCGAGGACCCCTTAGTCCAGGACTCCCTCAGTAGCCCCCGAACCAGGCTTCAATGACGAGGTGTTCGGCGTGTAGATAGTCTTCGGCGTTGCAAGGCGGGTTCCCTCTCCATGTAATATATTCGGCCATTGATCCAATGTCGCCTCCTTGGCTTTCGTACGTTAAATAATCTTCACCCTCCACGTGTCGAGCAAATGTGGAAAGTCGGGGTATTTTGCGAATAACACCTCGTCCATGCGAGGAAGAGCGCCTATTTAAAGAGATTGGATCCTAGATCCATTCAGCGCCGCGCAGAAGAAATCCCCAGAGACTGCTTAGGAGAAACCATTCCGGCATGGCTAGCGTTCCCAGCTCCTCCGCTCATCCCGGCCCAGAGAAAGGCGAGTGGGAGAGGTGTTCCCTGTCTCATAGCCAATTGATAAAGTTGCAAACGTAGGGATTCCTTCCCCCTGCGGATCTAGTCCCTATTCGAACGGGGCTAGCTTCCTTCAATGAGGGGACTCAGGCGGAGGACTTCCCCAATCCGTCTGGGGGAGAGCGAGTGTGTTTTTGTTGGGGAACGCACTAATTTCAAAAAAATTCCTACGCACACGCAGGATCATGGTGATGCATAGCAACGAGAGGGGAGAGTGTTGTCCACGTACCCTCGTAGACCGAAAGCGGAAGCGTTAGCACAACGCGGTTTATGTAGTCATACGTCTTCACGATCCGACCGATCAAGTACCGAACGCACGACACCTCTGAGTTCAGCACACGTTACGCCCGATGACGTCCCTCGAACTCCGATCCAGCCGAGTGTTGAGGGAGAGTTCCGTCAGCACGACGGCGTGGTGACGATGATGATGTTCTACCGACGCAGGGCTTCGCCTAAGCACCGCTACAGTATTATCAAGGTGGACTATGGTGGAGGGGGGCACCGCACACGGCTAAAAGATCAAACGATCAATTGTTGTGTCTCTAGGGTGCCCCCCTGCCCCCGTATATAAAGGAGCAAGAGGGGAGGTGCGGTCGGCCAGGAGGGGCGCGCCAGGTGGAGTCCTACTCCCACCGGGAGTAGGACTCCCTCCCTTTTCCTAGTTGGATTAGGAGTGGAGGGGAAAGAGGAGGGAGAGAGGAAGGAAAGGGGGGGCGCCGCCCCCCTCTCCTTGTCCTATTCGGACTAGGGGGAGGGGCGTGCGGTCCTGCCCTGGCCGCCTCTCCTCTTCTCCACAAAGGCCGACTATGGCCCATTAAGCCCCCGGGGGGTTCCGGTAACCCCTCGGTACTCCGGTAAAATCCTGATTTCACCCGGAACACTTCCGATATCCAAATATAGGATTCCAATATATCAATCTTCATGTCTCGACCATTTCGAGACTCCTCGTCATGTCCATTATCACATCCGGGACTCCGAACAACCTTCGGTACATCAAAACATATAAACTCATAATATAACTGTCATCGAAACGTTAAGCGTGCGGACCCTACGGGTTCGAGAACTATGTAGACATGACCGAGACACGTCTCCGGTCAATAACCAATAGCGGAACCTAGATGCTCATATTGGCTCCCATATATTCTACGAAGATCTTTATCGGTCAAACCGCATAACAACATACGTTGTTCCCTTTGTCATCTGTATGTTACTTGCCCGAGATTCGATCGTCGGTATCTCAATACCTAGTTCAATCTCGTTACCGGCAAGTCTCTTTACTCGTTTCGTAATACATCATCCCACAACTAACTCATTAGTTGCAATGCTTGCAAGGCTTAACTGATGTGCATTACCGAGAGGGCCCAGAGATACCTCTCAGACAATCGGAGTGACAAATCCTAATCTCGAAATACGCCAACCCAACAAGTACCTTCGGAGACACCTGTAGAGCACCTTTATAATCACCCAGTTACGTTGTGATGTTTGGTAGCACACAAAGTGTTCCTCCGGTAAACGGGAGTTGCATAATCTCATAGTCATAGGAACATGTATAAGTCATGAAGAAAGCAATAGCAACATACTAAACGATCGAGTGCTAAGCTAACGGAATGGGTCAAGTCAATCACATCATTCCCCTAATGATGTGATCCCGTTAATCAAATGACAACTCATGTCTATGGCTAGGAAACATAACCATCTTTGATCAACGAGCTAGTCAAGTAGAGGCATACTAGTGACACTCTGTTTGTCTATGTATTCACACATGTATTGTGTTTCCGGTTAATACAATTCTAGCATGAATAATAAACATTTATCATGATATAAGGAAATAAATAATAACTTTATTATTGCCTCTAGGGCATATTTTCTTCAGTCTCCCACTTGCACTAGAGTCAATAATCTAGTTCACATCACCATGTGATTTAATACCAATAGTTCACATCACCATGTGATTAACACCCATAGTTCACATCGTCATGTGACCAACACCCAAAGGGTTTACTAGAGTCAATAATCTAGTTCACAACACTATGTGATTAACACCCAAAGAGTACTAAGGTGTGATCATGTTTTGCTTGTGAGAGAAGTTTAGTCAACGGGTCTGCCGCATTCAGATCCGTATGTATTTTGCAAATTTCTATGTCAACAATGCTCTGCACGGAGCTATTCTAGCTAATTGCTCCCACTTTCAATATGTATCCAGATTGAGACTTAGAGTCATCTGGATCAGTGTCAAAATTTGCATCGACGTAACCCTTTACGACGAACCTTTTTGTCACCTCCATAATCGAGAAAACTATCCTTATTCCACTAAGGATAATTTTGACCGCTATCCAGTGATCTACTCCTAGATCACTATTGTACTCCCTTGCCAAAATCAGTGTAGGGTATACAATAGATCTGGTACACAGCATGGCATACTTTATAGAACCTATGGCCAAGGCATAGGGAATGACTTTCATTCTCTTTCTATCTTCTGCCGTGGTCGGGCTTTGAGTCTTACTCAATTTCACACCTTGTAACACAGGCAAGAACTCTTTCTTTGATTGTTCCATTTTGAACTACTTCAAAAAAATTTCAAGGTATGTACTCATTGAAAAAACTTATCAAGCGTCTTGATCTATCTGTATGGATCTTGATGCTCAATATGTAAGTAGCTTCTCCGAGGTCTTTCTTTGAAAAACTCCTTTCAAACACTCCTTTATGCTTTGCAAAATAATTCTATATTATTTCTGATCAACAATATGTCATTCACATATACTTATCAGAAATGTTGTAGTGCTCCCACTCACTTTCTTGTAAATACAGGCTTCACCCCAAGTCTGTATAAAACTATATCGTTTGATCAACTTATCAAAGCGTATATTCCAACTCCGAGATGCTTGCACCAGTCCATAGATGGATCGCTGGAGCTTGCATATTTTGTTAGCACCTTTAGGATTGACAAAACCTTCTGGTTGCATCATATACAACTCTTCTTTAATAAATCCATTAAGGAATGTAGTTTTGTTTATCCATTTGCCAGATTTCATAAAATGCGGCAATTGCTAACATGATTCAGACAGACTTAAGCATAGATACGAGTGAGAAACTCTCATCGTAGTCAACACCTTGAACTTGTCGAAAACCTTTTGCGACAATTCTAGCTTTGTAGATAGTAACACTACTATCAGCGTCCGTCCTCCTCTTGAAGATCTTTAATCTCAATGGCTCGCTGATCATTGGGCAAGTCAATCAAAGTCCATACTTTGTTCTCATACATGGATCTCATCTCAGATTTCATGGCCTCAAGCCATTTCGCGGAATCTGGGCTCATCATCGCTTCCTCATAGTTCGTAGGTTCGTCATGGTCAAGTAACATGACCTCCAGAACAGGATTACCATACCACTCTGGTGCGGATCTCACTCTGGTTTACCTACGAGGTTCGGTAGTAACTTGATCTGAAGTTACATGATCATCATCATTAGCTTCCTCACTAATTGGTGTAGTAGTCACAGGAACAGATTTATGTGATGAACTACTTTCCAATAAGGGAGCAGGTACAGTTACCTCATGAAGTTCTACTTTCCTCCCACTCACTTCTTTCGAGAAAAACTCCTTCTCTAGAAAGGATCCATTCTCAGCAACGAATATATTGCCTTCGGATCTGTGATAGAAGGTGTACCCAACATTTTCTTTTGGGTATCCTATGATGACGCACTTCTCCGATTTGGGTTTGAGCTTATCAGGTTGAAACTTTTCCACATAAGCATTGCAACCTCAATCTTTAAGAAACGACAGCTTAGGTTTCTTACCAAACCATAGTTCATACGGTGTCGTCTCAACGGATTTAGATGGTGCCCTATTTAACGTGAATGCAGCTGTCTCTAATGCATAACCCCAAACGATAGTGGTAGATCGGTAAGAGATATCATAGATCGCACCATATCTAATAAAGTATGGTTATGACGTTCGGACACACCATTACACTGAGGTGTTCCAGGTGGCGTGAGTAGTGAAACTATTTCACATTGTTTTAACTGAAGGCCAAACTCGTAACTCAAATATTTCATCTCTGCGATCTTATCGTAGAAACTTTTATTTTCTTGTTACGATGATTCTCCACTTCACTCTGAAATTCTTTGAACTTTTCAAATGTTTCAGACTTGTGTTTCATCAAGTAGATATACCCATATCTGCTCAAATCATCTGTGAAGGTCAGAAAATAACGATACTTGCCGCGAGCCTTAACACTCATCGGACCGCATACATCAGTATGTATTATTTCCAATAAGTCAGTTGCTCGCTCCATTGTTCCGAAGAACGGAGTCTTAGTCATCTTGCCCATGAGGCATGGTTCGCAAGCATCAAGTGATTCATAATCAAGTGATTCCAAAAGTCCATCAGCATGGAGTTTCTTCATGCGCTTTACACCAATATGACCTAAACGGCAGTGCCACAAATAAGTTGCACTATCATTATTAACTTTGCATCTTTTGGCTTCAATATTATGAAAATGTGTATCACCACGATTGAGATCCAACAAACCATTTTCATTGGGTGTATGACCATAGAAGGTTTTATTCATGTAAACAGAACAACAATTATTCTCCAACTTACATGAATAACCGTTTTGCAATAAACATGATCCAATCATATTCATGCTCAACGCAAACACCAAATAACACTTATTTAGGTTCAACACTAATCCCGAAAGTTATATGGATTGTGCGATGATGATCACATGAATCTTGGAACTACTTCCAACACACATCGTCACTTTATCCTTAACTAGTCTATGTTCATTTTGCAACTCCTGTTTTAAGTTACTACTCTTAGCAACTAAACCAGTATCAAATATTGAGGGGTTGCTATAAACACTAGTAAAGTACACATCAATAACATGTATATCAAATATACTTTTGTTCACTTTGCCATCCTTCTTATCCGCCAATTATTTGGGGTAGTTCTGCTTCTAGTGACCAGTCCTTTTGCAGTAGAAGCACCCAGTCTCAGGCTTAGGTCCAAACTTGGGCTTCTTCACTTAAGCAGCAACTTGCTTGCTATTCTACATGAAGTTCCCTTTCTTTCCCTTTGCCCTTTTCTTGAAACTAGTGGTCTTGTTAATCATCAACACTTGATGCTCTTTCTTGATTTCTGATTTCATCATCATGAAAAGCTCAGGAATCGTCTACGTTATCCCTTGCATACTATAGTTCATCACGAAGTTCTACTAACTTGGTGATGGTGACTAGAGAATTCTGTCAATCACTATCTTATCTGGAAGATTAACTCCCACTTGATTCAAGTGATTGTAGTACCCAGACAATCTGAGCACATGCTCACTGCTTGAGCTATTCTCCTCCATCTTTTAGCTATAGAGCTTGTTGGAGACTTCATATCTCTCAACTCGGGTATTTGCTTGAAATATTAACTTCAACTCCTGGAACATCTCATATGGTCCATGATGTTCAAAACATCTTTGAAGTCCCGATTCTAAGCCGTTAAGCATGGTGCACTAAACTATCAAGTAGTCATCATATTGAGCTAGCCAAACATTCATAACGTCTGCATCTGCTCCTGCAATAGGTCTGTCACCTAGCGGTGCATCAAGGACATAATTCTTCTATGCAGCAATGAGGATAAACCTCAGATCACAGATCCAATCCGCATCATTGCTACTAACATCTTTCAACTTAGTTTTCTCTAGGAACATATAAAACTAAACGGGGAGCAACATCGCGAGCTATTGATCTACAACATAGATATGCTAATACTACCAGGACTAAGTTCATGATAAATTAAAGTTCAATTAATCATATTACTTAAGAACTCCCACTTAGATAGACATCCCTCTAATCCTCTAAGTGATCACGTGATCCATATCAACTAAACCATGTCCGATCATCACGTGAGCTGGAGTAGTTTCAATGGTGAACATCATTTATGTTGATCAAATCTACTATATGATTCACGCTCGACCTTTCGGTCTCAGTGTTCCGAGGCCATATCTGTTATATGCTAGGCTCGTCAAGTTTAACGTGAGTATTCCACGTGTGCAACTGTTTTGCACCCGTTGTATTTGAACGTAGAGCCTATCACACCCGATCATCACGTGGTGTCTCAGCACGAAGAACTTTCACAACGGTGCATACTCAGGGAGAACACTTATACCTTGAAATTTAGTGAGAGATCATCTTATAAAGCTACCGCCGAACTAAGCAAAATAAGATGTATAAAAGATAAACATCACATGCAATCATAATATGTGACATGATATGGCCATCATCATCTTGTGCCTTTGATCTCCATCTCCAAAGCATGGTCATGATCTCCATTGTCACCGGCATGACACCATGATCTCCATCATATTGATCTATATCAATGTGTCATCACATGGTCGTCTCGCCAACTATTGCTCTTGCAACTATTGCTATCGCATAGCGATAAAGTAAAGCAATTATTTGGTGCTTGCATCTTATGCAATAAAGAGACAACCATAAAGCTTTCGCCAGTTGCCGATAACTTCAACAAAACATGATCATCTCATACAACAACTTATATCTCATCACGTCTTGACCATATCACATCACAACATGCCCTGCAAAAACAAGTTAGACGTCCTCTACTTTGTTGTTGCAAGTTTTACATGGCTGCTATGGGCTGAGCAAGAACTGTTCTTACCTACGCATCAAAACCACAATGATAGTTCGTCAAGTTAGTGTTGTTTTAACCTTCTCAAGGACCGGGCATAGCCACACTCGGTTCAACTAAAGTTGGAGAAACTGACACCCGCTAGTCACCTGTGTGCAAAGCACGGCGGTAAAACCAGTCTCGCGTAAGCGTACACGTAATGTCGGTCCGGGCCGCTTCATCCAACAATACCGCTGAAGCAAAGTATGACATGCTGGTAAGCAGTATAACTTGTATCGCCCACAACTCACTTGTGTTCTACTCGTGTACATAACATCAACGCATAAAACCTGGCTCGGATGCCACTGTTGGGGAACGCAGTAATTTCAAAAAAATTCCTACGCACACGCAGGATCGTGGTGATGCATAGCAACGAGAGGGGAGAGTGTTGTCCACGTACCCTCGTAGACCGATAGCGGAAGCGTTAGCACAACGCGGTTGATGTAGTCGTACGTCTTCACGATCCGATCGATCAAGTACCGAACGCACGGCACCTCCGAGTTCAGCACACGTTCAGCCCGATGACGTCCCTTGAACTCTGATCCAGCCGAGTGTTGAGGGAGAGTTTCGTCAGCACGACGGTGTGGTGATGATGATGATGTTCTACCGACGCAGGGCTTCGCCTAAGCACTGCTACAGTATTATCGAGGTGGACTATGGTGGAGGGGGGCACCGCACACGGCTAAAAGATCAAACGATCAATTGTTGTGTCTCTAGGGTGCCCCCTGCACCCGTATATAAAGGAGCAAGGGGGAGGTGCGGCCGGCCAGGAGGGGGCCGCCAGGTGGAGTCCTACTCCCACCGGGAGTAGGACTCCCTCCCTTTTCCTAGTTGGATTAGGAGTGGAGGGGAAAGAGGAGGGAGAGAGGAAGGAAAGGGGGGCGCCGCCCCCCTCTCCTTGTCCTATTCGGACTAGGGGGAGGGGCGTGCGGCCCTGCCCTGGCCGCCTCTCCTCTTCTCCACAAAGGCCCACTATGGCCCATTAAGCCCCCGGGGGGTTCTGGTAACCCCTCGGTACTCCGGTAAAATCCCGATTTCACCCGGAACACTTCTGATATCCAAATATAGGCTTCCAATATATCAATCTTCATGTCTCGACCATTTAGAGACTCCTCGTCATGTCTGTTATCACATCCGGGACTCCGAACAACCTTCGGTACATCAAAACATATAAACTCATAATATAACTGTCATCGAAATGTTAAGCGTGCGGACCCTACGGGTTCGAGAACTATGTAGACATGACCGAGACACGTCTCCGGTCAATAACCAATAGCGGAACCTGGATGCTCATATTGGCTCCCACATATTCTACGAAGATTTTTATCGGTCAAACCTCATAACAACATACGTTGTTGCCTTTGTCATCGGTATGTTACTTGCCCGAGATTCGATCGTCGGTATCTCAATACCTAGTTCAATCTCGTTACCGGCAAGTCTTTTACTCGTTCTGTAATACATCATCCCACAACTAACTCATTAGTTGCAATGCTTGCAAGGCTTAAGTGATGTGCATTACCGAGTGGGCCCAGAGATACCTCTCCGACAATCGGAGTGACAAATCCTAATCTCGAAATACGCCAACCCAACAAGTACCTTCGGAGACACCTGTAGAGCACCTTTATAATCACCCAGTTACGTTGTGACGTTTGGTAGCACACAAAGTGTTCCTCCGGTAAACGGGAGTTGCATAATCTCATAGTCATAGGAACATGTATAAGTCATGAAGAAAGCAATAGCAACATACTAAACGATCGAGTGCTAAGCTAACGGAATGGGTCAAGTCAATCACATCATTCTCCTAATGATGTGATCCCGTTAATCAAATGACAACTCATGTCTATGGCTAGGAAACATAACCATCTTTGATCATCGAGCTAGTCAAGTAGAGGCATACTAGTGACACTCTGTTTGTCTATGTATTCACACATGTATTATGTTTCCGGTTAATACAATTCTAGCATGAATAATAAACATTTATCATGATATAAGGAAATAAATAATAACTTTATTATTGCCTCTAGGGCATATTTCCTTCAGTTTTGTCCCCTTCCTGCTATGAGGCGTTGGATTTCCAATCCATCCGTTCTTCCGAGGGCTTCTGGAGTATTACGGCCTCCAGCTGCACAACTTCACTCCGGCCTCTATTCTGCACATTGCGGGTTACGTCGCTTTATGCGAATTATTTTTGGGCGTCGAGGCTCATTTCGAGTTGTGGAGGAAGTTGTTCTGTCTCGTCCCGCTCAATCACGAAGGGTCGATATTTGAAGTGGGCGGAGCCGAAGTATGGCGCGTCGCCAATACCGGATATCTATCCGGCACTCCAAGGAAGGTGCCTGATGAATGGCCCTCTGAATGGTTCTATATTGAGGACGTCGCGCTTCCCTACCCGGTTCGAAAGGGTCTTCCTAAATTTGCATGCGTCCCGCTGAAGAAACGCCACAGTTGGCGTCCCCGGAGCCTTGAAGAGGAGGACGGCACGGAGGTTCGTCAGCTGATGAGCAAGATAAAAGAGCTCGCTCAGTCCGGGCTCACAGTTATTGAGGCTATGGCGATCTCCATAGCGCGAGGGGTCCAGTCGCTCCAATATAGAGGGATTCCAATGTGGCACTACAATGGGAAGGATGACGCCTCTCGCCGCGGGCGGAAAGGTCCGGACACCCCTGCCGCTTTGGCTAAGATATTAGCCGAACTGTTCAAAGGGGAGGAAAAGGAATTTCTTCGCATCAAACTCAGAGACGGGTACTCTATGTATAATCCTCCCAGTTGGGTAAGGCCCAACCCCTTTGTTTTTGCTCCTTCCATCTCCGAATTGCCTTTGATAAATTTCTAGCTTGTTTGCTTATGACAGCACTGGCGAAAGGTCACCGAGGGATTTCATAATCCCGCCCCGCAGCCGGAGGATCACAACCGAGAGCTTGATCCCGGGTTTGAAGAGGATCCAGATATATTTGTGGTGCTCGCGGAGGGGGTGTTTTACCAGACGAGCTATGATGGCACAGAAGTGGCCATCATCGCCGACTACCCTGGTCTTCTTCCTACTTCACAGGTAAGTAATCAAGAAACACCTTCTCTGAAAGGGTGCTCTTACTCTACCTCACCTACCGCATTGTCGCACGTTCTACAGGGGAGGCGTTCGGTGATACCGAGGAAATCGGTTCCTGCGCCGGACAGATCTTCGAAGAGGAGGGCCGTTGAAGGCGCCGCCAGGTCTTCATCGAGGAGGTACGGATAAATATATTTTCCAGTGGCCGTATCCAACTGTGACCTATGCGCCTGTTTGATTACAGGAAAAAGGTTCGCCGAACTGTGTCCGGGGGTCCGGCCGGCCGCGTTCCCAACAACCAAGATTTAGATCCGGTCGGGGAGACGGGGGCCGTTGTAGGAACAAAGCCGGACTACCCTTCGGCCGAGGGTTCGGACATTATGTCTGTTACCAACTTGGAAGTAGAGAGCGCCATGAATCATTGGCGCTGCAGGGCTGTTTTACGAGACCCAGAGTTCTCGGACGAGGCATTTAATGCCTTTAGCTCGGGCGACGCAAACATTCGAGCTGCTCGAGACGGGCTTAGAAAAGCCACGAGGCAATATCTAACAGATGTGCAGGTAAGGTTACTTTGTCAAAAAAGGATAGCCTATGCCAGTAGCCCCCGGGACTGAAAGCAGTTGGTACAACTGATTTAAGGACCGTTGTATGACCAGGTTCTTACAGAGAAGAACAGCCTGCTATCCCAAGAGCTGGAACAATGTCGGACGCAGCTAAATGCTGCTACCGCCGAACTAAAAGAGTTCAAGAAGGCGTCACCTGGTAATATTCCCCTCCAACGAGAAAATATACTTATATGCTCAGAATACTAACAGTCTTGCTTATACCATGACATAATGGTCAGGGGGACTCAAAGAGGCGTTGGAAGTCGCGCAAGCGAATGGGTAAGAAGCCAAAAGGCTACAAGCTACAGGCGATCGTGTGCTGAAGCAGGCCATTATTGAGAAAAACCAGCTCCAGGATTGCAAGACCCAGCTAGGCGAAGAGCTGAAAGATGTGCGGGCCCAGCTAGCTGATACCATGAAGGAGAACAAGAAGCTGCGGGGCGGCATATTCGGTACGTATCTGAACTATTTGAAAGTAGTTCGGAAGTTTATGAAACTGATATAGTTGTGATCGCAGGTATATTGACGGGCCGTCCTGAAGAGGAGGTGTCCGGATCATCGAGTGATCTGCTGCAAGGGCTATCGCGAGTGCACGAACAAGCTCGGCTGGCGATGCGGAGTGTTGCCAAGGCTCTATGGCCATCTGCCTCCCCTCCACGAAGTATGGAGGAGCTTGTAGAGATGTTTAAAGGAGCGCGGCGACGTATCCGGCTATGGAAGATATCGGCCTGCCGAGAGGGTGCGCGAGAGGCTTGGGCCAGGGTGAAAACTCGGTACACCAAGCTTGATCCTAACCACATGGCGTGGGTCGGACCGGTAGGGTCGAATGCGGAAGAAATTCCCGTTAGTTTAGTATATGACCAAGTAGAGGTGGCCACCAAATATTCCCAACAGGATTGTAAATTAGACTGCGTGTTAGATGGTATAGAGGCAGAAGTGTTTGAGTCCAAGTGACTATGTACTTGCCTCACCATGTGGAATTTCTAGCCGAATTGTATATCATTTGTCATGGCAGACCTTTTCGCTTCGACCTCCGGACCCGAAGGTGCGGAGTGTTCCCGAATACCGTCACGGCCGAATAGGCCGGGGTATGCGTGGAAAACTAAGCGTAGGGGTCATAGTTGCTTGAACAGACAAGTTGTATCCGGCTAGTTATGTTATATTACATTGAGATTGTAAGAAACATCTTCCAGGGAGAATAGTTCCGTTAAGGGTTCCTTTCCCTGGGTGTGCATGCATTAGTAGACATGTCCGAATTGTGATGTGAAAATCACAGTGTGCATAACTTCTGGGGATTCACAATAGAGTGAGTGCAAAAAATAGTTTTCATCCACCGACCGAATATTCCCTTAAGAACGCTAGCTTTCGGCTTCACCTAGTCTGAGGTACACATCCGGATGACCCGGCAGTAACAATCGCAGAGGTGCTCCCTTTACCACCTAGCCAAACAATCGGGAACGTAGGGGTAAGCACAGGAGCTAGGCAACCCAGCTTGGCCAAAACTTAAGTCATCTTGATGCATATAATGGTGAAGAAAAGACATACGGGAAAGACGCGTATGTGTGATGAGCTTAATGCTCGCTAAGTAATATTAACAAGCTTCTGTTAAAAGAAGCCCCCGGGTATAATGGGCGTACATTTGTAAAAATGTGTACGTCAGCAGTATTCGGTCAAGCCGAATGAGAGCTTTAAAGCAAAAAAAATTGTGTAAAAGGGGGAAAGAGTTATGGAAATTGTAGGGGAGAAGGAAATTAACAAAGGGTTCGGTGCTAGGCATAGAACCTTCGGAGTCTGGCCGCGTTCCAGGGGTTCGGCTCTAGGCGATTGTCTGATGCGTCACGAAGACGGTACGCTCCTCCGGTAAGAACTTCTTCAATTATGAAGGGACCCTCCCATTTGGGCTTGAGTTTGTCCTTTTTCTTCTCCGGCAAGCGTAGAACGAGTTCGCCAACGTTGTAAGTCTTGGCCCGTACTTCTCTGCTTTGATATCTTCGAGCCTGCTGTTGATAAAATGTTGAACAGGCTTTGGCGACATCGCGCTCCTCCTCCAGGGCATCTAGGTTGTCCTGCCGATCCAACTCGGCCTCTTTCTCTTCGTACAAACGCACTAGATCTGAGTCGTGTATAATATCGCAGGGCAATACAGCCTCTGCACCGTACACCATGAAGAAAGGTGTGTATCCGGTAGTACGGTTGGGCGTGGTCCGTAGTGTAACGCCCATGATGCGGCTATATCTCCCACGTGTCGAGGCACGACTTAGAGGCATAACCGCATTGTGGTTTTGTCGCAAGAAGGGTCATCTTCACACAATCCCATGTAATGAACAAGAATGGGATAAAGAGTTGGCTTACAATCGCCACTTCACACAATACATAACTAAATCATACATCAATCAGAACACACACATAGGTCCGACTACGGAACCAAAAGAAAAGAAGACAACCCAACTACTAGATCCCTGATCGTCCCAACTGGGCTCCACTACTGATCAACAGGAAACGAAACAACTCAACGCACAAGATCTTCATCGAGCTCCCACTTGAGCTCAGTTGCGTCACCTGCACTGTTATCATCGGCACCTGCAACTGTTTTGGAAGTATCTGTGAGTCACGAGGACTCAGCAATCTCACACCCGCGAGATCAAGACTATTTACGCTTATAGGAAGGAAAGGGTAATGAGGTGGAGCTGCAGCAAGCACTAAGAATATATGGTGGCTAACATACACAAATAAGAGCGAGAAGAGAAGCAACGGAACGGTCGTGAACTAGCAATGATCAAGAAGTGATCCTGAACTCCTACTTATGTCAAACATAACCCAGAAACCGTGTTCACTTCCCGGACTCCGCCGAGAAGAGACCATCACGGCTACACACGCGGTTGATGCGTTTCAATTAGGGTCAAGTGTCAAGTTCTCTACAACCGGATATTA
Organism: Aegilops tauschii subsp. strangulata; assembly: GCF_002575655.3. Classification (NCBI taxonomy): domain Eukaryota; kingdom Viridiplantae; phylum Streptophyta; class Magnoliopsida; order Poales; family Poaceae; genus Aegilops; species Aegilops tauschii. The sequence goes on from NC_053037.3 coordinate 348,826,702, forward strand.
ACAAATTCCCATCTTCCACATAACCGCGGGCACGACTCTCGAAAGTTTATACCCTGCAGGGGTGTCCCAACTTAGCCCATCATAAGCTCTCACGGTCAACGAAGGATAAACCTTCTCCCAGGAAGACCCGATCAGTCTCGGAATCCCGGTTTACAAGACATTTCGACAATGGTAAAACAAGACCAGCAAAGCCGCCCGATGTGCCGACAAATCCCGATAAGAGTTGCACATATCTCGTTCTCAGGGCAACACCGGATGAGACATCCTACGAGTAAAACCAGACCTCGAGTTTCCACGAGGGGGCCCCGCAGTCTACTCAGTTTGGACTAACACTCGAAGGAGCACTGGCCCGGGGGGGTTAAAATAAGATGACCCTTGAGTTTGCAGAACCCAAGGGAAAAGGGGATAGGTGGTAGCAAATGGTAAAACCAAGGTTGGGCCTTGTTGGAGGAGTTTTATTCAAAGCGAACTGTCAAGGGGGTCCCATAAATCACCCAACCGCGTAAGGAACGCAAAATCAAGGAACATAACACCGGTATGACGGAAACTAGGGCGGCAAGAGTGGAACAAAACACCAGGCATAAGGCCGAGCCTTCCACCCTTTACCAAGTATATAGATGCATTAAATATATAAGAGATATTGTGATATCCCAACATATCCATGTTCCGACATGGAACAAACTTCATCTTCACCTGCATCTAGCAACGCTATAAGAGGGGCTGAGCAAAAGCGGTAACATAGCCAAACAACGATTTGCTAGGAAGGGTGACAAAGGTTAGGGGCTGACATGGCAAAAAGGGAGGCATGACATAACAAGTGGTGGGTAGCGTAGCATAGCAATAGAACGAACAACTAGCAAGCAAAGATAGAAGTGATTTCGAGGGTATGGTCATCTTGCCTGAGATCCCGCTAGGAAGAAGAACGAGTCCATGAAGAAGACAAACGGATGTAGTCGAATGAATCCTCACAACTCCGGAACGAAACCGAAGGTAACGAGAGACGCAACCCGGAAAGAAACAAACAACATAGTAAACAACCATCACATACACATGGCATGATGCAAAAACAAATATGATGCATGTCCGGTTTAATGAGGCATGGCATGGCAAAGTGCAACAAACAACACTACAAATTAAGTGGAGCTCAATATGCAACGAGTTGCATATTGACGAAACACCACATCTAATTATTTAGTTCTCTCTCGTTTATGTACCCAACAATATTAAAGGTTATTAACCATGGCAAGAGGTGAAGCATATGGGAACTACCTATTTAAGCAAGTTAAATGAGGCCGGAAACAAACAACAACAATTCCGGAAAATCCTCATATGCATATTATATATTTGGTACTGTTCTGCCATAACACAATTTTAATGTTGTTAAACAGCAAAATAAAGTGCACCATGTCAAACTAGGCATTTTTCTACCCCATTTACATATATAATTTATTAAAATCCGAGCTACGGTTATTTAGTTATGAAATAAATCATTTTAACATGGCATTTGAGCAAATTTAAACAAACAGCATTTTAAACATTTTTAACATGGTTGAAAGTGGCATATTATGAAACTAGACAAAATTCTAAGCATCTTACATATATAAATTATTTTAATATGATGCACGATTCGTGAGTTATTAATGCATGAACATGAAGGACTTTTCTGCAAAACTGGCAGTCTTTGGATAATTGGACATATCGCAGCACACAGAAAAAAACATATGCGGGCTGAAACTGAGGTGAACTGGGCTGGTTGGGGCTGCTCACATCGGGCCAAGGCCTGGCTGGAAGAGCGGAGGAGGCCCAAGCGGCGCAGAGCTGGGCTTCAGGCGAGCTTGCGGCCCAGGAGGCTGGCCACGCTGGCGCGGTAGAGGACGGGGTCAACGCGGGCGAGGCGTTCGTCTCCTCGTTCGTGAAACAGGGGATCGGGCAGTAGGAGGAAGGAAGCGGCAGCGCTGGAGGGTCCTGGTGGCCGGATTCGGCAACGCGGCGGGGCAGACGAGGTCCTGGAGGTGCTCGGGCAGAGGTGGGGGAAGTCCATGGCGCTGGAGCCTTGTCGGTTCTTGCACACGACGCACAGGCAGGAGGCGGCTTGGCGACGCGGGACTTGAGGCGCAGGGGCGAGGCGAGCTCGAGCAGATCCAGCGGTCTACGCGGCGGGGAGGTGGCCGGAGGAGGCGGACCGGGGGCCCTTGGGCAGGGAAGCAGCGGTCAGCTCCTGGTGGTGGTGGTCGACACCTTGGTTCTTGCAGGTTGTCGCGCGAGCCGGCGAGGAACTCGGGCGACGGGTGGCTGACGGTGACGCGAGCACCAGCAACGGGCAGAGGGAGGCGGATCCGGTGAAGCTCAACTCCGGCGAGCTACTGCTCGTTGTCGGCCGGACGGAGACGGGTCGAGGGCGGCGGCGCTCCTGCTAGAACAAGGTGAGAGAGACAGAGGGGTGAGACGATGGAGAAGCACGGGAGAAAAGGAAGGCACGGAGCGACGGGACTGGCCTGGTCGCTGCTGCAGCTGGTTGGAACCTCCGGCGGGGGATCACCGGCAAGGAGGAGGTCGTTGGGAGGCTCGGGGTCGAGCTCCTCTCGATCTGGATCGATGAGGGAGCAGGAGGCGCGGCTGCGGTGGTGAAATCGAGGGAGAGTAGGTGGCAAGCGCTGCTTGGCCCGGCGCTGAAGACGAGGGGCGTTGTCGGGTCGGCTGGGTGGAATGAATGGATTGGATCGGGGAATCCTGAGGAAGAGGGTGGCGGCGGCAGGGAATAGGTGGATGGGACAGGTTAGGACTAGGGTTAGGCTGTTTAAATAGCTAGGTGGACTAGCTTAAGGCAAAACAGGCCCTCCGATCAAAATTGAACGGTCGAGAAAAAGGCTGTGGAGAGTCCAACAAAGAAAACGGTGATGTTTTGTAGATGTTTGGGGATGATCCGAATCCAACGGTGACAACAACCCGGGTCGGGTTCGGGGAGGTTACGGACGCGCGAGAGGGGTCTATGCACTGCGCAAGGAGGGGTTCGGTGGTTGTGCAGAGAGGATCAAACGGTCAGACAAGAGAGAATCAAAAATCTGGTTAGACTCAGAATGGTCAACGAACGCAAGGGGAACGCGGCAACTATGAGCGGATGCAAGTTTTAAAACATGATGGCAACGAAGTGCCGATGCAATGCAAATGATGCGATGATGAATGCAACACACAAATAAAACACACGCCGAACACGAAATATATGGAAGGCGTCTGGAGCGTCGGTCTCGGGGCGTTACAACACTCCACCACTACAAGAGGATCTCATCCCGAGATCTAGGATGGCACCGGAGAGAAACGGAAGAGGAAGAGGTAAAACAAATTGCTTCTTTGACAAACGAGTGAAACCAAAGAACCTTGAGAGGTTGAAAACTTGAAAGAAAGAATACAACGAAGACAAACAAGATTGCAAACACTCTGTTGGCAAAGAGGAACAAGGAACATCACGAGAACCTTGTAGGTTGCAGAGCTATGAGTGACGAGAACAAAGGACGAGAAATACAAGCAAGCACTCCGGTTGAAACGAGATGTACAAGGAACGATAATGATCAAATACGATAACGCTCCGGTTGGAAAATGGAAGGGGTGAATAAGGACTTGGCAAAATGAAAGCACTTGGATGAGACTCGGGTTAGAAGAGGAATGATAGACACCAACACTCCGGTTAAAACAAGATAAATAAGGAATGAGAATGATATAATTTGGGCAGCACTCCGACTGTAAATGGAAGGAATTGAACATGAACTTGACAAGATGAGAGGATACTCGATGAAATTACCAACACATTACCTCCGGAACTAATGAAAGAATGGCACAAGGGAAAAGAAAGATTTCAGACCGCACTCCGGTTGGAAAAGGATAAGCACGAAAAGAACACGGTCCTCACAAACCGAGAAGATGAGTGAAGAGAGCAACATCACAATGCCTCCGGAAGATAGATCCTTGGAATAAAGAATGTAGAAGAAAATGAAAACTTCTGCCACAAATGAGCTTGGAAAACATCCTTCCAAGAAGGTAATAACGGAGTTGTTGGGAAATCAACAACGAAAAGAACAAGCTTGTAGTGGGCTTATGGAACACATCTCAAAATTATGAGGTGACGAACGGCCACTAAAGGAAGCCAATGGTTTGAGTGAGAGCACCAAGGCGATGAAAACCTTCTTTCACCAAGAGGAGAAGGAGAAATTTGGATCATTGATAACCACCACAAATAGCTACATTCCTTAGGGAAGGCTTTAGGTGAATTATAACCCAATATAACTCCAACAAAAAGATTGATTGGTTGAAAAGATCTCTTGAACGAAACAGAACATGATGGATTTAAATATGTCACCCTTGAAAACTTGTGAATCATGAAACGCGAAGGGAAATTATCAAGAATGACATAACACCATCTCAAAAGATAAGATAGAGAGAATTGCACTTCGGAATGCGATATGAAGAATGCTTGAACTCCTCAAATCAAACATGTGTTAAGCACCATGTTTATTTTAGAGTATAGCTTGACGGATCTTAACTCCGAGAGAAATCTTGAAGAACAATTGAAGAATGAAAAGAATCCTTGACGAAGCACCATGTAGAACCTCCATGAAGAACTCCGATAATAAAAGAATGATCAAACGAAATGGAAAATTGAAAAGAACTCCGGGAGAAGCCTTGCAATGATTAGATGAAGCTTCGGGATGATATAACCGATAAAACTTGGAACTCCGGAAAGAAAGGATTAAACACTTGGAGGAAACAATAAATAAGAATTACATTATGCTTAGCCTTCACCAATTTAGATTGATGACAAGCAATGGATTTTGCATACTACTTATTGTCGTAGAAAGGATTAAGATAGATATTGCGCAAACTTGGGAAGGTCTTCATCGAACCACCGGTAGGATTGAAACAACGAATAAATTGATATGATAACGAGGGAAGAGAAATCTTGAACGAACCACCGCGAGAATTGAAAACAATTGAAGAAAAGAGGACGAAACACCGGTAGAATTAAAGAATGCGCGAAAATACTCGAGGGAATTTGATACACGAGAACGAAGAGATCACGAGCTGATTAGAGAATACTTTGAACGATGCACCGGAAGAATAAGGAGATGAACGAAGAGACATCAATTTTGAATAATTGGAGCGAGGCTGAAAACTTAGAACGAAGAAATCTACTGAGATGATGGCCTTTGGATGATCAAGAAATGAAAACAACTCTGAAATGCTCCGGATGGGTAAGAAAAGAATTCTCACACTCGAAAACAATTATGAGAGGATGGCATAAGCTAGAACCACGCATCTTTAAGAGAATGGACAAGATTTAAGGGAAACTCTTCTTCGGTCTTCAAAATCCGAGAATGACGATGAGAAACACCACCATGAATTGTTGAGGCACTCCGGATGAAAAATTAGAAAGATTGAACCAACGATGAAAAGAATTTGAAAGATCTTGGAGAAAGACATTTGACTGATGATAATTCATTCTTACGTCAAACTTTGCAATGAAATTGAGAATAACTCCAGAAAAATTAGAAGAGTCAGGTAAGATCCTGAAAAAGACCTGTTGGTTAGGGCCCACTCAAAAGAAACACCGTTGGAATGATTTTAAAAGAGAGATCGCACTAGTTGAATTAAATGGCTTGAATGAGATAACAACCTCGAGATAGCTTGAACGGATTGGGAATGGAAAAGCAAGTCTCCTGAGATATCTTCAGCACTCCGGAACACATGGAAAGCGAGAGGTGAATGATTAAGAGATGCACCGACATGAGAAAGCATTTGAAACGAGGAAAAGAATACGATCAACACTGAAAGCTTGACTTTAGTCCACCGGAGAAGAAAAAGAATGAAGAATGATAAACTTGAAGCACATCTTCATGAGAACCACCGGGTAAGAACATTGATTTAAAAGAATGAAGGGACTTCACGTGAATAAAAATGGATACTTGGTTACGACATCTGATTCCTTGAAGGAAAAAAGGGTGGGAGGGCGGGAAAACAAAGGCAACTTGGGGCAGATGGAATAAACAACGTTGAGAAAACTTATTATTGATCTTCCCAATGGGGAGAATGATGGGATCATCTCGAAGAGAAACGCACCGGTTGGAAATAGAATTAAGATGGCAAACTCGATGATCAAGAAGGATTATCATCCACATAGAAATATGAGAACACCGCTTAGGAAAAGGTATGGATCAACACTTGTCATTGAAGCAACTCGAATACCACAAAACAAAACAAAACAAAGGATTGGCTTGCAGAATAAGCTGGAACAAACATATGATAGAGATTTCGTCCGAAGTTTTCGTGGTGGGGCCCACACGGGCTCGATCGTACAGCACCATCATGTACAAGGCAGTGCACATGACATACGAAGCGTCCCCGAGTCGGCATAGCCAAGGGCTCTTTAAGACACTACGAGACCATTGTAAAACCAACCGTGTACAGGCGGACCACTAGACGTCGAACCCCAATCTCACATCATGCGTCTGTCGGAAAGATATCCTAAGAGCTACTTGAATTCCCACTTATAAACTCCCGAAACTTTCTGGTTATGCAATCAGGTGTTGGGGATACAGGGGACACAAAATATATCACCCAAACTAACAATACCTAGATCCAGCTGTATCCATCCGTCAACACATAACCAAGAAAAACTCCGGAAATCGTTTACCTCAACCTTCGAAAAGCATCCGTTATACTAGTTATGGCAATACTCCCGAACTCCCGCCCCAGTGCTGGGTGGCGTCGAGGTGATCTCACCAACAACTGCATAAAAGAGATTTCGATATCGGCGAAACTCAGGTATTCCAGAACTGCAACGATAAAATTGAGACAACAACACCTCGGAGCTCAACTCCCCGGGACACTGCCACAACCCCTAAATGTCAGGAGGCACCAAGAACAATGTTCTCGTCACAAAACCATCGGAACGATTCTAAGATACCCGCGTGATCCTAAAAATTTTTTTAGTGAAATTTGAGGAGAGAAGAGTCAAAACTTCTACGTCAGGGGACCTCACCAGAGCGACGAAGGGACTGAGGAGTAAAAAGAATCCTACTCTCCGATATATATAATCCTAAGACTCAAAACATTTTTGTTCTAGACTCAACAACGCCAGCGATTCGATCAAGCAGGGGGCTCCTAAGTCGGGGATGGCTCTGATTACCAACTTGTAACGCCCACGATGCGGCTATATCTCCCACGTGTCGAGGCACGACTTAGAGGCATAACCGCATTGTGGTTTTGTCGCAAGAAGGGTCATCTTCACACAATCCCATGTAATGAACAAGAATGGGATAAAGAGTTGGCTTACAATCGCCACTTCACACAATACATAACTAAATCATACATCAATCAGAACACACACATAGGTCCGACTACGGAACCAAAAGAAAAGAAGACAACCCAACTGCTAGATCCCTGATCGTCCCAACTGGGCTCCACTACTGATCAACAGGAAACGAAACAACTCAACGCACAAGATCTTCATCGAGCTCCCACTTGAGCTCAGTTGCGTCACCTGCACTATTATCATCGGCACTCGCAACTGTTTTGGAAGAATCTGTGAGTCACGAGGACTCAGCAATCTCACACCCGCGAGATCAAGACTATTTATGCTTATAGGAAGGAAAGGGTAATGAGGTGGAGCTGCAGCAAGCACTAAGCATATATGGTGGCTAACATACACAAATAAGAGCGAGAAGAGAAGCAACGGAATGGTCATGAACTAGCAATGATCAAGAAGTGATCCTGAACTCCTACTTACGTCAAACATAACCCAGAAACTGTGTTCACTTCCCGAACTCCGCCGAGAAGAGACCATCACGGCTACACACGCGGTTGATGCGTTTCAATTAGGGTCAAGTGTCAAGTTCTCTACAACCGGATATTAACAAATTCCCATCTGCCACATAACCGCGGGCACGGCTCTCGATAGTTTATACCCTGCAGGGGTGTCCCAACTTCGCCCATCATAAGATCTCAAGGTCAACGAAGGATAAACCTTCTCCCAGGAAGACCCGATCAGTCTCGGAATCCCGGTTTACAAGACATTTCGACAACGGTAAAACAAGACCAGCAAAGCCGCCCGATGTGCCGACAAATCCCGATAGGAGCTGCACATATCTCGTTCTCAGGGCAACACCGGATGAGACATCTACGAGTAAAACCAGACCTCGAGTTTCCACGAGGGGGCCCCGCAGTCTACTCAGTTCGGACCAACACTCGAAGGAGCACTGGCCCGGGGGGGTTAAAATAAGATGACCCTTGAGTCTGCAGAACCCAAGGGAAAAGGGGATAGGTGGTAGCAAATGGTAAAACCAAGGTTGGGCCTTGCTGGAGGAGTTTTATTCAAAGCGAACTGTCAAGGGGGTCCCATAAATCACCCAACCGCGTAAGGAACGCAAAATCAAGGAACATAACACCGGTATGACGGAAACTAGGGCGGCAAGAGTGGAACAAAACACCAGGCATAAGGCCGAGCCTTCTACCCTTTACCAAGTATATAGATGCATTAAATATATAAGAGATATTATGATATCCCAACATATCCATGTTCCGACATGGAACAAACTTCATCTTCACCTGCATCTAGCAACGCTATAAGAGGGGCTGAGCAAAAGCGGTAACATAGCCAAACAACGATTTGCTAGGAAGGGTGACAAAGGTTAGGGGCTGACATGGCAAAAAGGGAGGCATGACATAACAAGTGGTGGGTAGCGCAGCATAGCAATAGAACGAACAACTAGCAAGCAAAGATAGAAGTGATTTCGAGGGTATGGTCATCTTGCCTGAGATCCCGCTAGGAAGAAGAACGAGTCCACGAAGAAGACAAACGGATGTAGTCGAACGAATCCTCACAACTCCGGAACGAAACCGAAGGTAACGAGAGACGCAACCCGGAAAGAAACAAACAACATAGTAAACAACCATCACATACACATGGCATGATGCAAAAACAAATATGATGCATGTCCGGTTTAATGAGGCATGGCATGGCAAAGTGCAACAAACAACACTACAAATTAAGTGGAGCTCAATATGCAACGAGTTGCATATTGACGAAACACCACATCTAATTATTTAGTTCTCTCTCGTTTATGTACCCAACAATATTAAATGTTATTAACCATGGCAAGAGGTGAAGCATATGGGAACTACCTATTTAAGCAAGTTAAATGAGGCCGGAAACAAACAACAACAATTCCGGAAAATCCTCATATGCATATTATAGATTTGGTACTGTTCTGCCATAACACAATTTTAATGTTGTTAAACAGCAAACTAAAGTGCACCATGTTAAACTAGGCATTTTTCTACCCCATTTACATATATAATTTATTAAAATCCGAGCTACGGTTATTTAGTTATGAAATAAATCATTTTAACATGGCATTTGAGCAAATTTAAACAAACAGCATTTTAAACATTTTTAACATGGTTGAAAGTGGCATATTATGAAACTAGACAAAATTCTAAGCATCTTACATATATAAATTATTTTAATATGATGCACGATTCGTGAGTTATTAATGCATGAACATGAAGGACTTTTCTGCAAAACTGGCAGTCTCTGGATAATTGGACAAATCGCAGCACACAGAAAAAAAACATATGCGGGCTGAAACTGAGGTGAACTGGGCTGGTTGGGGCTACTCACATCGGGCCAAGGCCTGGCTGGAAGAGCGGAGGAGGCCCAAGCGGCGCAGAGCTGGGCTTCAGGCGAGCTTGCGGCCCAGGAGGCTGGCCACGCTGGCGCAGTCGAGGACGGGGTCAACGCGGGCGAGGCGTTCGTCTCCTCGTTCGTGAAACAGGGGATCGGGCAGTAGGAGGAAGGAAGCGGCGGCGCTGGAGGGTCCTGGTGGCCGGATTCGGCAACGCGGCGGGGCAGACGAGGTCCTGGAGGTGCTCGGGCAGAGGTGGGGGAAGTCCATGGCGCTGGAGCCTTGTCGGTTCTTGCACACGACGCACAGGCAGGAGGCGGCTTGGCGACGCGGGACTTGAGGCGCAGGGGCGAGGCGAGCTCGAGAAGATCCGGCGGGCGACGCGGCGGGGAGGTGGCCGGAGGAGGCGGACCGGGGGCCCTTGGGCAGGGAAGCAGCGGTCAGCTCCTGGTGGTGGTGGTCGACGCCTTGGTTCTTGCAGGTTGTCGCGCGAGCCGGCGAGGAACTCGGGCGACGGGTGGCTGACGGTGACGCGAGCACCAGCAACGGGCAGAGGGAGGCGGATCCAGTGAAGCTCAACTCCGGTGAGCTACTGCTCGTTGTCGGCCGGACAGAGATGGGTCGAGGGCGGCGGCGCTCCTGCTAGAACGAGGTGAGAGAGACAGAGGGGTGAGACGATGAAGAAGCACGGGAGAAAAGGAAGGCACGGAGCGACGGGACTGGCCTGGTCGCTGCTGCAGCTGGTTGGAACCTCCAGCGGGGGATCACCGGCAAGGAGGAGGTCGTTGGGAGGCTCGGGGTCGAGATCCTCTCGATCTGGATCGATGAGGGAGCAAGAGGCGCGGCTGCGGTGGTGAAATCGAGGGAGAGTGGGTGGCAAGCGCTGCTTGGCCCGGCGCTGAAGACGAGGGGCGTTGTCGGGTCGGCTAGGTGGAATGGATGGATTGGATCGGGGAATCCTGAGGAAGAGGGTGGCGGCGGCAGGGAATAGGTGGATGGGACAGGTTAGGACTAGGGTTAGGTTGTTTAAATAGCTAGGTGGACTAGCTTAAGGCAAAACAGGCCCTCCGATCAAAATTGAACGGTCGAGAAAAAGGCTGTGGAGAGTCCAACAAAGAAAACGGTGATGTTTTGTAGATGTTTGGGGATGATCCGAATCCAACGGTGACAACAACCCGGGTCGGGTTCGGGGAGGTTCCGGACGCGTGAGAGGGGTCTATGCACTGCGCAAGGAGGGGTTCGGTGGTTGTGCAGAGAGGGTCAAATGGTCAGACAAGAGAGAATCGAAAATCCGGTTAGACTCAGAATGGTCAACGAATGCAAGGGGAACGTGGCAACTACGAGCGGATGTAAGTTTTAAAACATGACGGCAACGAAGTGCCGATGCAATGCAAATGATGCGATGATGAATGCAACACACAAATAAAACACACGCCGAACACGAAATATATGGAAGGCGTCTGGAGCGTCGGTCTCGGGGCGTTACACGTAGCCCCCAGAGTACGGAGTCGAGCTCCTCGACCCAGTGCTTGTTTGATTCTTTCAAAGACCGCACTAGTCTGGGTTTGATGCCGCTCATAGTAAGACCATTAGCTCGCTCGACTTGACCGTTTGTTTGCAGGTGGTAGACAGAGGTGTAATCGAGCTTAATGCCCAGATTAGCACACCAGGTTTTCACCTCATCGGCTGTGAAATTCGAACCGTTATCGGTGATGACGCTGTGCGATACACCGTAACGGTGTACCACATCGGATATAAATGCAATCACCGGTCCGGACTCGGCCGTTTTAACTGGTCTAGCCTCTATCCACTTGGTGAATTTGTCCACCATGACCAACAGATATTTTTTCTTATGGCTTCCCCCTTTAAGGGGTCCGACCATGTCCAAGCCCCAGACTGCAAAGGGCCATGTAATGGGGATTGTTTGTAGAGCGGTTGGGGCATATGGCTTTGGTTGGCGAAGAGTTGGCATCCGACACAGCGCTGGACGAGGTCCTGTGCGTCTGGCCGGGCCGTAGGCCAGTAAAATCCTGTATGGAAGGCCTTGCTGACAAGTGCCCGGGCTGCGGCGTGGTGCCCACCGAGACCAGCGTGAATTTCTGCCAAGAGTTGCCGCCCCTCTTCCTCGGAGATACACCTTTGAAGGACTCCGGTAGTGCTTTTCTTGTAGATCTCTCCTTCGTGAACTTTATAGGCCTTCGAACGCCGAACTTTGCGGCGAGACTCATTGTGATCTTCTGGGAGCTCCTTCCTATTAAAGTAGGCCAAGAATGGTTCGGTCCATGGGGCAATTATTGCCATGATGAGGTGGGCTCATGGTGTTACTTCGGTGGTTGAGCCTTCGATGATATCGGCGTGTTCGTTATCTGTGTTTGTGTTTGGAACGGTACTGTCGTTGCTATCTCCCCCTTGCCATGCCACAGATGGCTTAAAGAGCCTTTCGAGGAAGATGTTAGGTGGGACGGGGTCGCGCTTAGCGTCGATGCGAGCAAGGACGTCTGCCGCCTGGTTACTTTCGCGGGCGATGTGATGAGATTCGAGTCCCTCGAACCGAGCAGACATCTTCAAAACGGCATTGCGATAAGCTACCATCTTTGGATCTTTGGCATCGAAGTCTCCATTAATTTGGGATATTGCGAGGTTTGAGTCCCCGCGCACCTCCAGGCATTGTATGCCCATTGATACGGCCATCCGGAGGCCATGTAGCAAGGCCTCGTATTCGGCTGCGTTAATGGAGTCTGTGTATAATATTTGGAGTACGTACTGGACGATATCTCCCGTGGGGGACGTTAATACGATGCCCGCCCCTAGCCCTGCCAACATCTTGGAGCCGTCAAAATGCATCACCCAGTTGGAATACGCGCCGTACTCTTTAGGGAGTTCGGCTCCTGTCCATTCGGCGACGAAGTCAGCCAGTACCTGGGATTTGATGGCTCGACGTGGTTTGTACGTGATGTCGAATGGAAGGAGCTCAATGACCCATTTGGCAATCCGGCCCGTTGCATCCCGGTTGTTAATTATATCATTGAGGGGCACTTCGGAGACCACCGTGATAGAGCACTCCTGAAAGTAGTGTCGCAATTTTCGAGATGCCATGAAGACTGCATATGCTATTTTTTGATTATGAGGGTACCGGGATTTGCATGGTGTGAGGACGGTGGATACGTAGTATACCGGCTTCTGGAGCGGAAATTTGTGTCCGTCCTGTTCTCGTTCGTCGATGAGTACGGCGCTCACCACCTGTGTGTTGCCGATATGTATAAGAGCATTGGTTTGCCGGCATTTGGCGCGGCCAGGATTGGGTTGCTTGCCAGAAGGGCTTTTATTTCTTCCAGTCCGGCCGTCGCCGCGTCCGTCCACTCGAAGTTATCGGTGCCCCGTAGAAGGCGATAGAGCTGCAGCACCTTTTCTGCCAACCTGGAGATAAAGCGGCTTAAAGCTGCCACGCACCCAACAAGTTTTTGGACCTGCTTGAGTTTGGTTGGCGTAGCCAGTTGTGACAGAGCTCGGATTTTGGCTGGATTTGCTTCAATTCCTCTATTGGAAACGATGAAGCCCAGTAGTTTACCGGCGGGGACGCCGAAGACGCACTTTTCTGGGTTAAGCTTGATGTCGTATGTGCGGAGGTTGTCGGATGTGAGACGCAAGTCGTCTATTAGTGTTTCGACGTGTCTAGTTTTGATGACGACGCCGTCCACGTAGGCCTCCACTGTTTTGCCGATCTGTTTCTCGAGGCATGTTTGGATCATGCGCTAGTAGGTGGCGCCGGCGTTCTTGAGCCCGAAAGGCATGGTGTTGAAGCAAAACGGCATGTATGGTGCAATGAATGTTGTTGCGGCTTGATTGGACTCCTTCATTTTGATTTGATGGTATCCGGAATATGCGTCAAGGAAGCACAGTGAGTCATGACCTGCGGTAGCGTCAATGATTTGATCGATGCGGGGAAGAGGGAAGGGATCCTTAGGGCAAGCCTTGTTAAGGTCCTTGAAATCGACGCATAGGCGCCAGGATTTATCCTTCTTTGGTACCATTACCAAGTTTGCCAGCCAGTCCGGATGTTTAATGTCTTTGATGAATCCGGCCTCGATGAGTTTGGCTAGCTCCTCCCCCATAGCTTGTCGTTTGGGTTCGAAAAAGCGCCGCAGAGTTTGCTTGACCGGCTTATATCCCTTTAGTATGTTAAGGCTATGTTCGGCCAACTCGCGCGGGATTCCTGGCATATCGGAACGGTGCCAGGCGAATATATCCCAGTTTTCGCGTAGGAAGTCTCGTAGTGCGGCGTCGACTGCAGGGTTGAGTTGCGCTCCGATAGACGCTGTCTTCTTCGGGTCTGTTGGATGGACCTGAAATTTGACTATTTCTTCTGCCGGCTTGAAGGAAGTGGATTTGGATCGTTTGTCCAGGATCACATCATCCTTATCCACGATGGAGCGTAGTGCGGTTAGTTCTTCGGCTGCGAGGGCCTCAGACAATGCCTCGAGGGCCAAGGATGCGGTTTTGTTTTCAGCGCGGAGTGCTATGTCCGGATCGCTGACGAGGGTGATTATTCCATTAGGCCCGGGCATTTTTAGCTTCATATATCCATAATGAGGTATGGCTTGAAAGCGCATGAAGGCCTCTCGCCCTAACAGGGCGTGGTACCCACTGTTGAAAGGGGCCACCTGGAAAGTTATTTCTTCAGACCGATAATTCTCCGGCGTGCCGAACACCACATCAAGTGTAATTTTTCTAGCACACCGAGCTTCCCGACTGGGAATGATACCTCAAAAGGTTGTGCTGCTTTTCTTGATGCGGCTCCTGTCTATTTCCATCTTGTGGAGTGTGTCCTCGTAAATGAGGTTTAGTCCGTTGCCGCCGTCCATGAGGACTTTTGTAAGTCGAAAGCCGTCCACGATGGGACTGAGGACTAGGGCAGCTAGCGCTCAGACTGTTCTGTATTTAGGTTCGTCACTGGCGTTAAAGGTTATGGCCGTGTCGTTCCAGGGGTCAATTGCAGCGACCTGGCAAACTTCGGCGAGATCGCGCAGGGCCCTTTTATGCTTATTGTTTGAAGCGAATGTCTTGAAGACTGTCAATATTCTATTGTCGTCGTTTGCTGGAGGGTGTTGTTCTGGGGTGTCCTTGGTAAGGATGTCCTCGCCGCTCTTGGCTACCTGCCGAAGTATCCAACATGCTCTAAGGCTGTGGGTTGCCACGATATCCGGCGTCGTGTGTATTTTGCATGGGCCATTGAGCCATCCCTCCAGAACGGTGTCGTACAACGTAATGGGTTTATGTTTTTTGACTGTTCGGCTGGGCGTGCCACGAGGGTGCGCCCTTTTCGCTTGTAGGGGGAGTCGGGATGGCTCCCAGCAAGCTGCCTGAGTTTTCCAGGCGCTTTCCATCACGCTGTATTTTTGCACGATAGTTGCTAAATCAGCGAACTTTGTTATGCTGCGGCGATTGATGGCGTTAAGGATACCTTCGTCCGTGCAGTTGTTGCAGAATGCTGCTATCGCGTCTTCGTCGCGGTAGTCTTTTACCTTGTCTTTGACAAGGAGGAATCTGGCCTAGAAGTGGTGGACCGTTTCCTGAGACTGTTGTTTGATGCTCCTGAGAGCGTCTATGTCCGGGTGGGTGGGTGGAATTAAATCCGAACCCTGACCCAATTTTGGATCCGGAGTTAGGAGATCTACCGGGGCTGACAATTTGGGCTCCTGGATATCGACTGATTCCTTGGGCTCGTCGTCCAACTCTATGTTCAGAGGAAGAGACATGCCTTTCTGTCGGAAGGTATCCGGCTCTTCAAGATCGGAAATCCGAACATAGTTCGTCTTCAATATAGTGGAAGAGTTGCTCTGCTCCTCAACTACCGCTATCTGATGGGTGATCGGTGGAGTTCTGATTTCTCTCTGGTCAGGTTTAAGCCCGATCCGATCGTAGTCTGTAGCAATCTCCAATGCATCCATGCGATCCAGGAGCTCGTTCAACGACGATAACTCCCTTGGATCCATGCGGGCGGAGTATTCGGGATCGACGCGGAGGCGATTTTCGATGACTTGAGAGGTCATCGTCGGCTTAAGGGCCGAGCCGGCGGTCATGACGAAGCCGCCGAGCCGGAGGGTCTGGCCTGGGGCCAGGGCTCCTCCGGAGATGATATTATCCTTGACAACAAGGCGAGCCATCAACCCTATTGGCGACGGCACAGTGGAACTCTCAATGAAAGCACCAATGTCGGTGTCAAAACCAGCGGATCTCGGGTAGGGGGTCCCGAACTGTGCGTCTAGGATCGATGGTAACAGGAGATGGGGGACACAATGTTTACCCAGGTTCGGGCCCTCTCTATGGAGGTAATACCCTACTTCCTGCTTGATTGATCTTGATGAATATGAGTGTTACAAGAGTTGATCTACCACGAGATCGTAATGGTTAAACCCTAGAAGTCTAGCCTATGAGTATATGGTAATGAATCTGTCCTCTCCGGACTATGCTCTCCGGTTTATATAGACACCGGAGAGATCTAGGGTTACATGGAGTCGGTTACATCAATGGGAATCTACATAGTCGGTTGCCAAGCTTGCCTTCCACGCTAAGCAGAGTCCAATCCGGACACGGGTACAGTCTTCGATCTTCATGTCTTCACAGCCCATCAGTCCGGCCCAGTAGATAACAGGTCGGACGCCCGAGGACCCCTTAGTCCAGGACTCTCTCAACTAGGAAAGGGGGAGTCCTACTCCTACTAGGAGGAGGACTCCTCCCCTCCTTGGCGCGCCCCAAGGGCCGTCCGTCCTCCCCCTTGCTCCTTTATATACGGGGGCAGGGGAGCACCCTAGAATACACAAGTTGATCATTGATCTCTTAGCCGTGTGCGGTGCCCCCCTCCACCATAATCCACCTCAGTCATATCGTTGCAGTGCTTAGGAGAAGCCCTGTGCTGGTAGCTTCATCATCACCGTCATCACACCGTCGTGCTGATGAAGCTCTCCCTCGACACTCTGCTGGATCGTGAGTTCGGGGGACGTCACCGAGCGGAACGTGTGCAGATCGCGGAGGTGCCGTACTTTCGGTGCTAGGATCGGTCGATCGTGAAAACGTACGACTACATCAACCGCGTTGTCATAACGCTTCCGCTTACGGTGTATGAGGGTACGTGGACAAGTGTTCCGGGGGTACCGGGTACATATCGGGTCACCGAAAGGGGTTCCGGGCATCCCCCCGGCAACTACATGGGCCAAGAGGGGGACAGACCAGCCCCAAAGGGGCTGGTGCGCCCCATGTAGGCCAAAATAGGAGGGGAAGGAAAGAGGAGAAGAGAGAAAGGAAGGGGAGGGATTTGGCCTCCCCCTTCCTTACCTCCTCCCTCCTCCTTCCTTCCCCCTCCGGATGTTAGGGTAAGGGGGGCGAATTGCACTAGGGCCCCAAGTAGGATTCCTCCTACTTAGGCGCCCCCTTTGGCTTCTCCCTCTCCCTCCCACCTATATATATATATGAGGGGGGAGGCGCCTAGAACACACAACAATATCTGTTAGCCGTGTGCGGCACCTCCCTCCACAGTTTACGCCTCCGGTCATATTCACGTAGTGCTTAGGTGAAGCCCTGCGCGGATCACTTCACCATCATCGTAACCACGCCGTCGTGCTGATGGAACTCTCCCTTGACACTTTACTAGATCAAGAGTTCGAGGGACGCCATAGAGCTGAACGTGTGTAGAACTTAGCGGTGATGTACGTTTGGTGCTTGATCGGTCAGAATGAGAAGAAGTTCGACTACATCAACCATGTTGTCAAACGCTTCCGCTTTCGGTCTACGAGGGTATGTGGACACACTCTCCCCCTCTCATTGCTATGCATCTCCTAGATAGATCTTGCGTGAGCGTAGGAATTTTTTTAAATTGTATGCTACGTTTCCCAACATGATGGACGCACTGCCACCCCATCGCTGACTCCGGCGGCTGCTTCGTCTTCCCATGCTCGCCATGGACCGGCGAACGCGCGGGCTGCACTACTCACGGCACGCGAGCTTATGTGTTATCGCCCGACCGATGACCTCTACGAGGATTGGCTGGACCGCATCGCCGAGCTCGTTAGCGCCGCAGGGGAGGCCCCTGCGCCGTCTTACTTACTGCCTCCCCCGCCGCCTCTTGCGGGCGACGTGGCCCACGGTGCGCCTCCTCCACCTCCCAGACAAGATGTTGTCCTCGAGCTAAGGCGTGAGGCCCCTCGGTGCGACCCGCCTCGCAGGGCGCCGGTGCGCGATGAGGAAAGCTGCCAAGTGGCACAGCGGCCTCAAGGAGAGGCGGCGGCGCACGAGCGCCAGGACCAGGCTCCACCTCTGCAGCGGGCTCTGATGTCGCTTGAAGGTACGTCGGTATTTCCCCAAAGAGGAAGGGATGATGCAGCACAGCGGCGGTAGGTATTTCCCTCAAATATGAAACCAAGGTTATCGAACCAGTAGGAGAACCAAGCAACACAACCTAAACAGCCCTTGCACACAGATAAGAAATCCTGGCAACCCGACGTGTTAAAGGGGTTGTCAATCCCTTCCGGGGTACGGCGCCTCAAGTAGGCAAATGGACGTGAGATAAATTTGTAGTAAATTGATAGATAAAACGCCAAATAAAATAAATAAGGATAAATTGCAGCAAGGTATTTTCGTACTTTTGGTTTAATAGATCTGAAAATAAATGCAAGGAAAAAGTAGATCGCAAAGGCAAATATAAGAGAAAGAGACCCGGGGGTCGTAGGTTTCACTAGTGGCTTCTCTCGAGAAAAATAGCAAACGGTGGGTGAACAAATTACTGTTCGGCAATTGATAGAAATTCAAATACTCATGACGATATCCAGGCAATGATCATTATATAGGCATCACGTCCAAGATTAGTAGACCGACTCCTGCCTGCATCTACTACTATTACTCCACACATCGACCGCTATCCAACATGCATCTAGTGTATTAAGTTCATGAAAAAACAGAGTAATGCAATAAGAACGATGACATGATGTAGACAAGATCTATCTATGTAGAGATAGACCCCATCGTTTTATCCTTAGTAGCAACGATACATACGTGTCGGTTCCCTTTTTGTCACTGGGATCAAGCACCGTAAGATCGAACCCACTACAATGCACCTCTTCCCATTGCAAGATAAATAGATCAAGTTGGCCAAACAAAACCCAAATATCGGAGAAGAAATACGAGGCTATAAGAGATCATGCATAAAAGAGATCATAGAAAATCAAATAGTTTCATGGATATAAAAAATTAGATCTGATCATAAACTCAAAGTTCATCGATCCCAACAAACACACCGCAAAAGAGTTACATCACATGGATCTCCAAGGGACCATTGTATTGAGAATTCAGCGAGAGAGATGAAGCCATCAAGCTACTAACTACGAACCCGAAGGTCTACAAAAACTACTCACGCATCATCGGAGAGGCACCGATGGAGGTGGTGAACCCCATCCGAGATGGTGTCTAGATTGCATATGGTGGTTCTGGACTCTGCGGCGGCTGGATGAATATTTTGTCGATGCCTTTAGGGTTCTGGAAATATTGGGGTATTTATAGAGCAAAGAGGCGGTCCGGGGGCACCCGAGGTGGGCACAACCCACCAGGGCGCGCGTGGCGTGCCCTGGTGGGTTGTGCCTCCCTCGGGGCACCCCCAGGCGCAGCCAGGGCCCGTTGTGTTCCTTCTGGCCCATAAAAATTCTCCATAAAGTTTCGTGGCATTTGGACTCCGTGTGATATTGATTTTCTATGATGTAAAAACATGGAAAAAACAGCAACTGGCACTTGGCACTATGTCAATAGGTTAGTACCAAAAATGATATAAAATGACTATAAAATGATTATAAAACATCCAAGATTGATAATATAACAGCATGGAACAAGCAAAAATTATAGATACGTTGGAGACGTATCAGCATCCCCAAGCTTAACTCCTACTCGTCCTCGAGTAGGGAAGTGATAAAAACAGAATTTTTGATGTGGAATCCTGCCTATCATGTCATATCATATTATTTTCTTTATAGCATGGACATTTGGACTTTTATATTGTTCAAAGGAATAGTCTAGTTTTGACATGATAATTTAAATACTCAAGCCTATCAACAAGCAACCATGTCTTTCAAAATATCAACGCTAAAATAAGTTATCCCTAGCCCATCATGCTCAACCATTGATCCATTCATGAAACACACTCGAATATTAGTTACACCCAGTACTTAAGTACGATCATATTGCCTCCTAGTTGGTGCTTTTGTAAGAGAAGATGGAGATTCAAATTCAAAAATAAAAATTGCATAAAGTAAAAAAGAAAGGCCCTTCGCAGAGGGAAGTAGGGATTTGTAGAGGTGCCAGAGCTCAAAGCGAAAAATTTAGAGTTAAAAACATTTTGGGAGGTGTATCCATCCCACCAACGAAAACGACTTAGAGTTCCCAACACTTTCCATGCTAGATACATCATAGGCGGTTCCCAAACAGAAAATAAAGTTTATTCCTTTCTCCACCATACTTTCACTTTCCATGGCTAACCGTATCCATGGGTGCATTCCATACCAACACTTTCCAAGTAATTTATTATTTGACAACATAAAGTAAATTCATTTTTCATTTCGGGACTGGGCATCCCTAATACCTTTGCCTTACTCTCGTGTAATGACAAGTGAATAAATACTCATCTTGAGAATAACATATCTAGCATGGAAAATATTACCCACCCCTCACCGCTCCGCGAACGAAACAAACACACAAAACAGAAGTTTATTTTGAAAATTAGAGATGGCACATACAAATTTGCTTAGAACGGCAAAAGAATACCGCATATAGGTAGATATAGTGGACTCATGTGGCAAGACTGGTTTAATGGTTTTTGGATGCACAAGTAGAGATCATACTTAGTGCAAAATGAAGGCTAGCAAAAGATTGAGAAGCGACCAACCAAGAAACGAATAATCTCATAAGCAAGCATTAAGCATAAATAACACCGAATAATGCACCACAAGTAGGATATAATTTCATTGCATGACTATTTACTTTCGTACTTGCATAGGGAGTCACAAACCTTAACACCAATATTCTTACTAAAGCATAATTACTCATCAACATAACACACATATCACATCATCATATCTCAAAACTATCACTAAGAATCAACTTTATTTTGTCCAATGATCTTCATGAAAGTTTTTATTATATCCTTCTTGGATATCTATCACTTTGGGACTAATTTTCATGTGTTTCTTTTCATAAGCTCAAACAAATATAAGTGAAGAACATGAGCATAAGTTTTTCTTTCTCTCAAATTAATTTAAGTGAAGCAAGAGAGAATTTCTTGAAAATTTTAATAACTCTCAAATAAATCTAAGTGAAGCAAGAGAGAATTTCTTCAAAAATACTAAAGCACACCATGCTCAAAAAGATATAACTGAAGCACTAGAGCAAGTCCATAGCTCATAAAAAATTAAGTGAAGCATAGAGAGCAATTCTAACAAGTCATGACATAATTTTAGCTCTCTTAAATAGGTGTGTCCAGCAAGGGATCAAGACTTAAAACACAAAATAAAACAAGCAAAGACACATATCATACAAGACACTCCAAGCAAAACATATATTATGTGACGAATAAAAATATAGCTTCAAGTCAAATACCGATGGTCGTTAGAAGAAAGAGGGGATGCCACTCGGGGGCATCCCCAAGCTTAGTTGGTTGCTCATTTTTGGATAATAGCTTGGGATGCCGGGGCATCCCCAAGCTTAGGCTCTTCTATCCTTTATTCCTTCATCCATCGTAAGATAACCCAAAACTTGAAAACTTCAATCACACAAAACTCAACAAAACCTTTGTGAGATCCGTTAGTAAAAGAAAGAAAATCACTACTATAAGTACCAAACCAATTCATATTTTGTTTTTGCATTATATCTACTGTATTCCAACTTTTCTATGGCAAAAACTCATCAAAGAAAACCATAGAGCCATCAAAATAAGCACACAACGCAAAGAAAACAGAATCTGCCAAAACAGATCAGTTTGTAGCAATCTGACTATTTCGAAAACTTCTGGAACTCCAAAAACTCTGAAAAATTAGGACGACCTGAGCAATTTTTATATTGATCTTCTGCAAAAAGAATTGGTATTTATCACGCTCTGGTAAAAAAATGAGAATTGTTTTTGTGAGCACAAAAGTTTCTGTTTTTCAGCAAGATCAAACAACTATCACCCAAGAAGATCCTAAAGGCTTTACTTGGCACAAACACTAATTAAACACAAAAAACACAATCATAACAGTAGCATAATTGTGCAAACACTCAAGAACAGAAAGAAAAAAGCAAAAATAATTTTTATTCATTGGGTTGCCTCCCAACAAGCGTTATAGTTTTACGCCCTTAGCTAGGCATAAAGCAAGGATCTAAGTTTTTTCATCTTTGTCCAACTCTTCAATCAAACACTTAGAATCCTTCAAAGATTTAGCATAAAGATATTCAATAGCAATACTTCTAGGAATAAATTTAAAGATTTCATTCTTGCAAAAAGGATCTCTTATCACTTCAGCAAAATCTGGGTGAATACTAATCATATTAAGATCTTCTTTATTACTTTTACTAGAAGTTGCACCCTTGTTCTTAGTAACTTGAGTAACTTTGCCAATCTTTACAGGAGTTTTTTCGATAGTTTTAGCGGAAGCGAAAGCCGTGCTTAGATTACTAAAAATTTCTTCTAATTTATCTATCCGAGACGGGCTTTCTTCTATTCTTTCATGGATTACGGTACCCTTTTCTTTTAACAACTTAAAATTATCTCCCGCTTTTGACCAAATATTGGTGGCAAAATTATGCATCTTTTTATCTATAATTTCCATATGATCTTTGGTGAGAATTTTCTTTTCAATAGCATCTAGCCTTTCCATAACATGCTCAAGAGTCAAAGTTGTTTCATTAATCATCAGAGGTGGTGAGCCCACTAAATTTCCCATAGCATTAAAAGCATCAAGAGAAGGGCACATCAAGAAATTTCCACCCTTAATCGTATAAAGGATGAATCTATACCAAGTGGTGATGCCAACATAAAAACAACGAAGGAGAAGTATAGTAGATTGCTTACGGATAGATCTATTATGAGCATTGCAAATCCTATACCAAGCATCCTTTAGATTTTCTCCTCCCCTTTGTTTAAAGTTGAGAACCTCATTCTCGGGAGTGCAAGCAATAGGGGAAGAACTATCCATGATGATAAAAATGGCAAACAAGATTGCACACAAAACAAATCCAGCAAGAAAACAGCGAACGAAAAAGAGAGGCGAATAAAACGGCAATTTTTTATGAAGTGGGGGAGAGGAAAACGAGAGGCAAATGGCAAATAATGTAAATTACGAGGAGATGAGATTTGTGATTAGGAACCGGGTATATATTTAAGATCCTCCCCGGCAAGGCCGCCAAAAATTCCTTTTGATGTCGCTTGAAGCTACTTTGGTATTTCCTCAAAGAGGAAGGGATGATGCAGCACAGCGGCAGTAGGTATTTCCCTCAGATATGAAACCAAGGTTATCGAACCAGTAGGAGAACCAGGAAACACAACGTAAATAGCCCCTCCACATAGATAACAAATCCTCGCAACCCGACGTGTTAAAGGGGTTGCCAATCCCTTCCGGGGTACGGCGCCTCAAGTAAGCAAACGGATGTGAGATAAATTTGTAGTAAATTGATAGATCGAACGCCAAACAAAATAAATAAGGATAAATTGCAGCAAGGTATTTTTGTATTTTTGGTTTAATAGATCTGAAAATAAATGCAAGGAAAAAGTAGATCGCAAAGGCAAATATAAGAGAAAGAGACCCGGGGGCCGTAGGTTTCACTAGTGGCTTCTCTCGAGAAAAATAGCAAACGGTGGGTGAACAAATTACTGTTGGGCAATTGATAGAACTTCAAATACTCATGACGATATCCAGGCAATGATCATTATATAGGCATCACGTCCAAGATTAGTAAACTGATTCCTGCCTGCATCTACTACTATTACTCCACACATCGACCGCTATCCAGCATGCATCTAGTGTATTAAAATCATCGAAAAATGGAGTAATGCAATAAGAATGATGACATGATGTAGACAAGATCTATCTATGTAGAGATAGACCCCTTTGTTTTATCCTTAGTAGCAACAATACATACGTGTCGGTTCCCTTTCTGTCACTGGGACAAGCACCGTAAGATCGAACCCACTACAAAGCACCTCTTCCCATTGCAAGATAAATAGATCAAGTTGGTCAAACAAAACCCAAATATCAGAGAAGAAATACGAGGCTATAAGAGCTCATGCATAAAAGAGATCAAAGAAACTCAAATACTTTCATGGATATAAAAAGATAGATCTGATCATAAACACAAAGTTCATTGATCCCAACAAACACACCGCAAAATAGTTACATCATATGGATCTCCAAGGGACCATTGTATTGAGAATTCAGCGAGAGAGATGAAGCCATCTAGCTACTAACTACGGACCCGGAGGTCTACAACGAACTACTCACGCATCATCGGAGAGGCACCAATGGAGGCGATGAACCCCATTCGAGATGGTGTCTAGATTCGATCTGGTGGTTCTAGACTCTGCGGTGGCTGGATGAATATTTCGTCGATGCCTTTAGGGTTCTGGAAATATTGGGGTATTTATAGAGCAAAGAGGCGGTCCGAGGGGCACCCGAGGTGGGCACAACCCACCAGGGCGCGTCGGGCGTGCCCTGGTGGTTGTGCCTCCGTCGGGGCACCCCCAGGCGCAGCCAAGGCCCGTTGTGTTCCTTATGGCCCATAAAAATTCTCCATAAAGTTTCGTGGCATTTGGACTCCGTCTGATATTGATTTTCTATGATGTAAAAAACATGGAAAAACAGCAGTTGGCACTTGGCACTATGTCAATAGGTTAGTACCAAAAAATGATATAAAATGACTATAAAATGATTATAAAACATCCAAGATTGATAATATAACAGCATGGAACAAGCAAAAATTATAGATACGTTGGAGACGTATCAGGCTCCCATGAGCACAGCGGGCTGCCGCACGTTCTCCCCGGAGCTGCGCCGCGTCGTCTGGCCCAGGAAGTTCAAGCCGGAGCTGCCTCCACGCTACGACGGCACCCCTGACCCTGCCGAGTTCCTCCAGCTCTATGAGGTGTGTCGGATGTGGGGTTCCGGCAAACCCTTAAGGTTCGAACACTGGGGTGCACGCGAAGTCTTTCCCTCCTACCGATCTACGCCCTAGCTCACTAAGATCTCGCGGACGAACTCGCGACACAGAAAGACACGGGATTTATACTGGTTCGGGCCACCGTTGTGGTGTAATACCCTACTCCAGTGTGGTGGTGGTGGATTGCCTCTTGGGCTGATGATGAACAGTACAAGGGAAAGAACAGCCTCCTGAGGTTGAGGTGTTCTTGTGCTTGGTGACTTAGTGGGTGAGAGCTAGGTGAACTGCTCCATCCCCCTACTGTGGTGGCTAGCTCTACTTATATAGGCCTTGGTCCTCTTCCCAAATGTTGAGCGGGAAGGGAGCCAACAACGGCGGGCAAATTTAAAGGGGGACAGCTAGTACAAGCTATCCTGACAAAAGTGGTCTTCGCCTGCGAAAGGCTCTGGTGGTGATGCCGTCTTGGGCTCCACGATGACCTCCACCTTGCCGTCCTCCTGGTCTTGGTCTCGTTGCAACGATATAGCAACCTCTGCCTGATGCCTCGGTACTCCTCGCTTGCGCTGGCCTCCTTAGCACCAAAGAGGAAACAAGGACGCTGCGCGCGCTGGCGCCCGCCTGGTGTCGATCATCATGGCTCACGTCACGAGAGCCTCGTGAGGTTCGCCCTGCCTTGATATCTCCACTCCTCGTGAGCCTGCCCGACTAGGCCACTCCCGAGGAGGTCTTGAGTCGCCCGCCTCGCGAGGCTTGGCCCCTCGCGAGGGTTTTGGATGCCTTGTTGATGAAGATGGGTCGTACGGCCTGGTGACTTAGCCACGCCGTGGGCCGCAGGCAGGCAAGTCTGGGGACCCCCATTCCCAGGACGCCGACAGTAGCCCCCGGGCCCAACGTGTGCTCGGGCTTGGCTTCGCGGCGAAGCCAAGGGTCAAGTACGGAGCACCGCGGGCCCCAAAAGCCTGCGGCCTCGGTTGACGCGTGGCGGTTGATTGGACGTGGGCGTCTCCGCTTCCCCACGCTGCCTCGGCAACTGCACGACTTGACAAGTCCCTGTGACATGCAAGGAAAACCATCATTACCTGCGATCGTGGGAGGCGCCGGTTGGCCTTCTTCTGTTATAAATGGGGAGGGGGGCGGAGCCCCCGTCGCCCATCTCTTCCTCGCTTGCTTGCTTCTTCTCCCTCGCTCCATTGCTTGCGGCGCCACCAATGGGGCCACAAAGGAAGTTCTCCGCCGCCAAGAAGGGAAAGGCCCCTCGCGAGGGACCCGGCTCCCCGGCACCCAAGCATGGGCGCGGCCGTCCGTGCAAGCACGCCGCGTCCTCTGCCGTGGCCCACCGTCGAGGCGACGCCGCGGCACGCGGAGGGGGTCGTCCCAACCATGGCGGTCCAGTTGACGAGGGGAGGTGTGCTATGGTGGCGCGACCTCCCCATCCGCGCTTCCATACTGCGGAGGTGTCACCGGAATTTGTCGTCTGGTCGGAGAACCCGACCGGCAACTGGCTCCAGCTTCCGCGCTTCTTCGTCGACGAATTGCCGGCCCCTGGTCCAGGCGGGCTCTAGTTGCAGGCAGATGGCTGCTGCAGTAAGGCCTCTTGGGCCGTGGTCGAGACTTCCGCCGTGGGCAACATAGCCCTGGCCCGCGGTTGGCAGACGTTCGCCCGCGCGCGCGGCCTAGGCAGGCGGTGCACCCTCCACTTCAAGTACGACGGTGGATCGACCCTCTATGTGAGGGTGTTTGGGGAAGATGGTCGCCACGCCGGGTGCTGCCCCGAGACGAACGACGGTGAGGAGGTGCTCGGCCTTGGTGACGGTCGCGACGAGGATGAGGGCGAGCCTGCCCTCAGCGGCGACTGTGTCTCTTCCAGCTACGACAGCTCTTCCTCTGGCGACAGCTCCAGCAGTGTGGCTACGACTAGCCGCCGCGCCACCGCGCCCGTTTCGAAGGTGGTAGAGGGTCATCTCGTCGCCACGCCTCCGTGAAGCACGAGGAAGGGTCTGGTTAGGCTCGGGGCGTTGCTAGGGGCTTGCCTTCGCGGATCGCCGCAACGCCGCTTTGTTTTGCTCTTTTTTCTGCATCAAAAAATGAAACCAGTATGGGCCTAGAGGGGCGTGTATCAAATTGTGGTTCCTTGGTTATTGCACTGTGCATGTTATTCCCGTGCCGTGTTATTATTTTGCGCAAAGATAACTTAACCTGGTGCGTTCAGGACGCCCTCTTCCTTACGAGGCGTTTGTTTCCTCGTGTCCACCTTAACCTGGTGGCCTGTGTTTGCTCAGAAACTGCAAAATTTCGTTAGGAAGTGCGCTAGAGGATTTGCCGTCCGCCCAGGCCTCGACCTGGCGCTTTGTATCGCGGTACCCGAGGGGCACGGATTAGGAGAGATGCGCCAGCTTTCAGGCTCGAATGAGGGTGGCTCGCGAGAAGGCAGAGAGGAGAAAAATGCTCGTGAGGGCACCTGCCTAGCCCCCTCGCGAGGTATGCGAGAGAGAGAACACGAGCAAACCAGAGCTGGAAAATGTAGTAAGAGGCGAGGGAATCAAATCAGCAAGGAACACCAAAAGCAAATTCGATTAAGGAAAGGTGAGCCAACTACGGAAAGCAAATGAAAAGCCGCGTCCGGCACCTAATATAGTCTTCAAGTCTTCTCACCAGCGCGGAGCTAAGTGCTGCCACTAGGCGTGGGCGGGAGCCCCAGGGCCTGAGGCCGGCGCTCCTGAGACTCCGGGGTGTGTACATCCCCAACTCATTATTACGTGAGAGTGTCACGGGCGGCGATTCTTCACAGGCACCGGGCCTTCTTCACAGGCTCTGGGCCTTTCTTCACAGGCTCTGGGCCTTCTTCACCAGCTCTGGGCCTTTCTTCATAGGCTCTGGGCCTTGCTTCATGGATAGAACTTCCGGAGGTGCTGGATGTTCCAGGCGTTGTAGATAGGTACCCCGTCTTGTGTCTCCAGGCGCACGGCGCCAGGCCTGGAGATGTGGACGACCTTGAACGGGCCCTCCCACATTGGTGAAAGCTTATGCAGCCCTTCCCTGGAGAGGACCCACCTCAGGACGAGGTCGCCCACCTCGAGCGTCCTGGAGTGGACGTTGCGGCAGTGGTATCGCCACAGCGCTTGTTGGTACCTTGCCGCCCTTAACGCAGCTTCGCGACGGCGTTCCTCCCCCAACACGAGATCCATCCCCCGCGTGGTGTCCTGCTGCGTTTCGTCGAACGCCAGGACCCGTGCGGAGTGATGCTTGACCTTGTGAGGGAGGACTGCTTCAGCTCCGTAGACGAGGAAGAATGGAGTCTCGCCCGTTGGCTTGGTGGCGGTGGTGCGGATGGACCACAGCACGGACTGGAGCTCATCGTGCCAGCCCCTGCCGCAGGCCTCCAGCTTCTTCTTGAAGGTCCTGGTCTTGAGGCCCCTCAGGACCTCCATGTTGGCGTGTTCGGCCTGGCCATTGCTCCTGGGGTGCGCTACCGAAGCATAGCAGATCTGCGTTCCAAGGTTAGCACATTAGGTTTTGAAAAGGTTGCTAGTAAACTGTGAGCCGTTGTTTGTGATGATGCGGTTGGGGACCCCGAAGCAGCTCACGAGGCCCTTGATGAACTTGACAGCAGAGCTGACTGGGATGGTACGGACGGCTTCTACTTCCGCCCACTTGGTGAACTTGTCGATGGCAACATAGAGACAGCGGTAGCCCCCTAGCGCCCGAGGGAACGGGCCTAGGATGTCCAGCCCCCAGACCGCGAACGGCCATGTGAGCGGGATGGTTTGGAGGCCCTGAGCAGGCTGATGGATTTGCTTGGCGTGGAATTGGCAAGCTTCGCAGGATTTCACCAACTCAGCTGCATCGTTGAGTGCTGTAGGCCAATAGAATCCACTGCGGAACACCTTGCCGACGAGGATCCGTGACGGCGAGTGGTGTCTGCAGTCCCCGCCGTGTATGTCAATCAACAACTCCCTTCCTTGGTCGCTGGAGATGCAGCGCAGCGTGACATCGTTCGGTCGTCTCCTGTATAACTCGCCGTCTTGGTACAGTATGCCGTGGCTTGCCGGGCCACGCGCTCCGCGTCCTCTTCCTTCTCTGGCAGCGTCCCATGCGTCAGGTACTCCTTGAATTCCTTGGTCCAGCATTCCTCCTGGGGCTCGAGCGCCAAGAGCAGCCGAGCTCCTGAGGTCGGGCAATAGACTGGGGCTCTCGTGGCCGGAGGCTGTGGGAGCTCCTCCCGAGGCTGAGTCATGCTTGAAAGGGGTGGCATAGCTGATGGCTTGAAGAGCCACTCCTCAAAGACACCGGGCTCCTGCGGCTGCCGCTTGGATGCTCTCCTGGCAATGACGTCGGCTTCCTTGTTGGTGCCCCGGGGCACGTGCTGCAGCTCCAGGCCCGAGAATTGCTTCTCCATCTTGCGCACCTCCGCAAGGTAGGCCTCCATATGCTCGTCCTTTGGCTCGTACACCTTGTTGGAGAAGTTGACGAGGAGTTGCGAGTCGCCTCTGACGGTGAGGCGCTTCACCCCTAGAGCCGCCGCAGCCTTCAGGCCAGCTATGAGGCCTTCGTATTCTGCGATATTGTTGGAGACCTTCTCGTCGTGTTGAAAGCAGAGCTGCACGGCGTAGTAGAGCTTGTCCTGAGTGGGCAAGCTGAGCACTGCTCCAGCCCCCGCACCCTGGTGCGTGGAGGCGCCATCGAAATACATGACCCAGCCGTCTGGAGCCTCGCTTCCTGGGAAGGTGGACCGGTCTTCTCCTTCCTCAAGTGTCGGGGCATCCGTCCATTCTGCCACAAAGTCAGCGAGCGCAGCCCCCTTGATGACCCTGGTGGTGCTGAACTCCAACTGGAATGCTTGCAACTCGATGTTCCACTCGGCGACCCTTCCGGCTGAGTTAGGGCTCCTGAGTACCCTCTCCAATGGGTAGGCTGAGACGACCTTGATGGGGTGGCCCTGGAAGTAGTGTCGCAGCTTGCGTGAGGCCACCACGAGTGCGAGCAGGAGTTTCTGGGGCATTGGGTAGCGTGCCCTCGCGTCCCATAGTACGGTGCTCAAAGTACACCGGGTGTTCAATGAGGGCTGGCACACTGTCGAGGCTCGTGTCCTGCGGAGACCGGGACATATCCTGAGGTGGAGGGGTTCCTGAGACCTGACTGTCCTCAGGAGCTTCTGCGATGTTGCCCTGCCGAGCTTGGTCTTCCCCCGCTGACGCCCTCGCTACACCTTCCTAACCCTGCGCCACTTCAGCTCCGGCTTGGCGCGGCGTGCCCTTGGCTTGGCGCTCCTCCCGAACCGCCACCAGCACCGTGCTGGCGGAGTACGGGGTGGCGGCAAGATAGAGTACCAGAGGCTCGAGAGGCCGTGGTGCCACCATCACCGGGGGACTGGTAAGGTACTTCTTGAGGTCTTGGAAGGCCTGGTCGGCCTCCGGGGTCCACTCGAACGGGCCCTTCTTCTTCATGAGCTTGAAGAATGGCAAGGCGCGCTCTCCCAGTTTGGAGATGAAACTCCCTAACGCGGTCACCCGCCCCGCTAGCTTCTGCATCTCTTTTAGGGTCTGTGGCGGGCTCATGTCCTCGATGGCCTTGATCTTTTCTGGGTTCGCCTCGATCCCTCTGTGGGATACGAGGAAACCCAGTAGCTTGCCGAAGGGGACGCCGAACACGCACTTCTCCGGGTTAAGCCTCAAGTTCACTTGGCGCGGGCTCTCGAAGGTCTCCTCCAAGTCTTGAATCAATGTCCTCGCTTCGCGAGACTTTACCACTATGTCATCGATGTAGGCCTCTGTGTTTCTCCCGAGCTGCCGCCCCAGGGCGATGTGCATCAACCGCTGAAAGGTCGCGCCCACGTTGCGCAGTCCGAAGGGCATGCAGGTGTAGCAGTACACCCCACATGGTGTCAGGAAGGCTGTCTTCTCCACATCTTCCACTGCCATCTTGATCTGATGATACCCTGAGAACGCGTCCAGGAAGCACAACAGGTCACACTCGGCGGTGGAGTCGACGATCTGGTCGATGCGCGGGAGTGGGAATGGATCTTGGGGGCAGGCTTTGTTGAGGTTGGTGAAGTCGACGCACATCCGTTCCTTTCCGCCTTTCTTCGGCACTATGACGGGGTTCGCCAGCCATTCGGGATATCGAACTTCTCGGATGGCACCCGCCGCCTCTAGCTTGCGAGTCTCTTGGACGATGAAGGCTTGCTTTCCAGTGGACTGCCGTCTTACTCGCTGCTTCACGGGGCGTATATTGGGGCACACCCATAGATGATGCTGGATCACCTCCCTCGGGACCCCTACCAGCTGGTTAGGCTCCCACGCGAAGATCTCCTTGTTCGCGCGCAAGAACCTCACCAAGGCTTCTTCTTGTTCTGGGTCGAGGCAGGCTCCTATGGTAAAGGTGGCTCCTGAAGACCCGTCCTCGTCGACCGGCACCTACTTGGTTTCTGCCTTGTCTTGGGTGAACAGCTGCTTCTTCTTGGTAGGCGCGGCCTCCTTGGCCTCGGGGGTACCGGCGCCGGCGGGCTGTGCTGCTGCCGCGATCTTGAAGGCGAGCCTGAGTGCCGTCACGGCCTCCTTAGTGTCCCCCTTGATGGTGAGGACGCCCTTGCTTCCTGGCATCTTCATGAGGTTGTAAGCCGGGTGAGTCGCCGCCATGAACTGAGCAAGAGCCGAGTACCCGAGGATGGCGTTGTACGGGAGACCGATGCGGGCGATGTCGAAGTCCACCAGCTCGGTGCGGTAGTTGTCGCGTGTGCCGAAGGTGACATGGAGGCGGATCTACCCCAGAGAGTGAGCAGCTCCACCACCCACTCCCGAGAAGGGCTTGCTGAGGCCGAGCCGCTCAAGCGGCATGTGAAGAAGGCTAAAGGCTTCTACGGAGAGCAAGTTGAGGCCTGCACCACCGTCGATGAGGGTCTTGGTAACGGCCACGTTGCAGATAGTGGGCATGCAAAGCATTGGGAGCATTCCGGAGCCGGCGGTGGAGTCGGGGTGGTCTTCTCACCCGAAGGTGAGGTCAGCCTCTGGCGCGGCCCAACCCGGCGTAGCCCCCGGGCGCTTGGACATGGCTCCGATCTGACGCAGGAACGGCTTGACGTGGCGGTCTGAAGGTGGTGCTTGAGAGCCACCCAGCAGGGCTGCGACTGCGTGGTGCACCGGCACCGTGTAGCGAGCGGTGAAGAGGTCGCAGAGTTCCCCCCAGGAGGCCACCGTGGATCCCGGGAGGTTGAGCAGCCAGGCGCGCGGCTCGCCGGCGAGGGCCATGGGGAACCAGTTGGCCATGATCTTGTCGTCACCCCCGGCTTCGAGGACAGCCTCCTCGTATGCCAGCAGGAACGGCGTCGGGTCTGCCGCGCCATCGTAACGCGGCGGCATCTCTGGCTTGAACTTGGTTGGCCACCACACTCGCCGCAGGGCGGGGGCCAGGGATCGGTACCCTGATGCCCCGCTGTCGATGTCGGCCGCAGAAGTGGGTGGTGGGGCACCCGTCATGGGAGCGAAGTGCGGCGGAACGGGGGACAGGTTGGTGGAGAGGAGCTCCGGCACACCCCTACCTGGCGCGCCAAATGTCGGATGTGGGGTTCCGGCAAACCCTTAAGGTTCGAACACTGGGGTGCGCGCGAAGTCTTTCCCTCCTACTGATCTATGCCCTAGCTCGCTAAGATCTCGCGGACGAACTCGACGAACTCGCGACACAGAAAGACACGGTATTTATACTGGTTCGGGCCACTGTTGTGGTGTAATACCCTACTCCAGTGTGGTGGTGGTGGATTGCCTCTTGGGTTGATGATGAACAGTACAAGGGAAAGAACAGCCTCCCGAGGTTGAGGTGTTCTTGTGCTTGGTGACTTAGCGGGTGAGAGCTAGGTGAACTGCTCCATCCTCCTACTGTGGTGGCTAGCTCTACTTATATAGGCCCCGCTCCTCTTCCCAAATGTTGAGCGGGAAGGGAGCCAACAACGGCGGGCAAATTTAAAGGGGGACAGCTAGTACAAGCTATCCTGACAAAAGTGGTCTTCGCCTGCGAAAGGCTCTGGTGGTGACGCCGTCTTGGGCTCCACGATGACCTCCGCCTTGCCGTCCTCCTGGTCTTGGTCTCGTTGCACCGATATAGCAACCTTTGCCTGATGCCTCGGTACTCCTCGCCTACGCTGGCCTCCTTAGCACCAAAGAGGAAACAAGGACGCTGCGCGCGCTGGCGCCCGCCGGGTGCCCGCCTGGTGTCGATCGTCATGGCTCACGTCACGAGAGCCTCGTGAGGTTCGCCCCGCCTTGATATTTCCGCTCCTCGTGAGCCTGCCTGACTAGGCCACTCGTGAGGAGGTCTTGAGTCGCCCGCCTCGCGAGGCTTGGCCCCTCGCGAGGGTCTTGGATGCCTTGTTGATGAAGATGGGCCGTACGGCCTGCTGACTTAGCCACGCCGTGGGCCGCAGGTAGGCAAGTCTGGGGACCCCCGTTCCCAGGACGCCAACAAGGTGAGCATCGAGGCGGCCAACGACGACGAGAAGGTCATTGCGAACTGGTTCCCCATGGCCCTCAAGGACGGCACGCGCTCGTGGCTCCTGAACCTCCCCAGAGGATCGATCTCCTCCTGGGATGAAATGCGAGAGCGCTTCGTCGCCAACTTCCAGGGCACTCACGACTGCGTTCCAGCAATAGGTGACTTGTGGCGCATCAAGTAGCAGCCAGGGGAAACCTTACACAAATACATCCAGCGCTTCACCAATGTTCGCCTTGAGATTCCCAAGGTGTCGCATGAGGCCATCATTTCGGCATTCACTGATGGCGTCTGGGATGTCAAGATGAAGGAAGAGCTCGCCATACACGAAGACCTATGCTCGGCCCTGGAAATTTTCAACATGGCAACCAGGTGCGTGAGGGCCGAGGAAGGTCGCCTCTCCCTCCTCGAGCTCCCACGGGCCGATCCAGAAGATAAGAAGGCCAAGGCCAAGGACGTGAAGCGCAAGGGTCCAGCTGTGCTCGCGGCCGAACCTGAGATGAAGCGCGGCTGCGACCACCCAGAGTCCTCCAAGGGCAGCCACCCGTTCTGCGTCTTCCACTACGTGCACAGCCACAACACCAATGACTGCCAAGAGCTCACGGCCATCAGAGACGGGCACCTTGGCCGGTGCTCCGAGCGCAATGACCGTGGCTACGGCCGCGGAGGAGGCCAAGGTGGGGGACGCTGGGACAACCGCGACCCTCGCCAGGACTGGCGCGATCAGCCTCGTGAGGATCGCTGGCAGGGACAGCCTCGCGAGGGCCCCTGGAGGGACCAGCCTCGTGAGGACCGCCCTCAGGGCAATGCTGGTCTCCCTCCACTGCCACCACCACCAAGGAGGAATGACGACCACCGCCAAGATGATGGGGCTGGGGGCTTCCAAGAGCCTCGCGCCATCGCTTGCATCCTAGGCGGCCCTCAGGCACCCGCCTCCCATCACGTCTTCAAGCAGTTCGCTCATGAGGTGAACGCGGCCCTCTCCAAGCTCGAGGCAACGCGTCTGCTCAGGTGGTCCAAGTATGCCATCACCTTCGACTCTACTGACCAGCTCAAGTGCGCGGCCACTACCGGCGCGCACCCGATGCTCTGCTCGCCCACCATCAGCAACGTCCTCGTCACCAAGAGACTTATTAATGGCGGCGCGGGGCTCAATGTCCTCTCTGTCGAGACGTTCGACATGCTCCAGGTGTTGTATGACTAGCTTCGGCCTATTAGGCCCTTCTCAGGGGTAACCGATGGCTCCACCGTCCCCATAGGGCAGATCCGCCTTCCTGTCACCTTCGGCAAGCGCGACAACTACTACAGTGAGCTCATCGACTTTGACGTCGCCCACATTCACCTCCCGTACAAAGCCATCCTTGGATATCCAGTCCTGGCCAAGTTCATGGCCGCGGTTCACCACGGCTATAATGTCCTCAAGATGCCAGGGAGCGGCGGCACCATCACAGTCGCCTGTGATGGAAAGGACGCGGTGTGCTCCCTCGAGCGCGCCTACCAGGCCGCGGTGGTCGAAAACCCATATGGTGAAGGTGCCATCCACCCCCCTGAGGTCCTCCCCAAGAAGAAGAAGCTGCTGCTCCACCGAGGGTCTCAGGAGGATGGGGCGTCTGATGGGGCGCCTTCCCTTCTCACATAGGAAGGCGCGCCCGGCGCCCCTCTCAGGTAGGGGTGGGCATAAAAACCGAGCAACCGAATACCGAACCGATGCCGAAACCGAAAAAAAAATCGAATTTTCGGTTTTTGCTGCTGGAATATTTAAAATCGGTTTTGATGATTAATAACCGAATTGTAATCGGCAGATTCGGTATTTAACCGATAACCGAAGGAAAACCGAAGTTGACGCTATTCCAGTACGAGGCTCCAGCACGGCCGCACATCTCTCCTAGCGCCTACACGTAGTCCACGCAACTCCACGACCCCATGTCTCGCCAGATCCACACATCTCGGCAGTGCTAGAAGCCAACCCTTCACGGTCGCGTGCGCGTCGGCGCGGTGCAGCAACATAGCGTACGAAGGCCCAGCCAGCTATACCTGGTGTGATAAGGCCCATCCACCTAAGGCCCAAATAGAATAACTAGTACTACTTCTGTTGGCTAAGGAGTGTGCAGTAGCAGGAGATTGTTTAGTCCCACATCGCTTAGTTAGCTTCAAGGGACAAGGTGCTCAGCTATATAAGAGGACGGGAAGAAGTGTTCATTGTAACTTCTCAGCGACGACGCAATCAGTCGGTATAAACTGAAAACTGAACCGAATTGGTCGGTTAACCGAATTTTTGGTTAGTCATTTTGGATAACCATTTTTGGTTATTGGTTTTGCTAACCGAAGTTGGCAAAAAACCGAACGGTATAAACCAAATTTTCGGTTTCTACCGAATGCCCACCCCTACGAGTCTCAGGTTGGGCTCGGGGGCTCTCCTATAGAGGGCCTCAGACCTGGCCAATGTCACGAGGGAGGCGTTCGGGTACTATGTGGAGGCGTGCTTCAACGCACGCTTTCGTGAGGTAAGCACGGGGCGCAAGGCGCCAGGCACTTAGGAGTTCATCACCAAGGCAATCAAAGATCTTCAGGAAGCGAGAGCCATGTGAGGCGAGCGTCGCCCCGCACCACCTGGCGCAGCTCCCTCCCCCGACGAGGATAGTGAGCTGCGCGCCTGCGTCAACATCCCAGGGCTCAACGGGGCCGCGTCTTAGGAGCTCTTCTGACCGTCCCACATGGGCCGGTGCAAGGGTCCCCCTCATAGCTACATTCGCATGCCTTTCGGTCTGCCGAGCGTGGCTGCTGTGCACCAGCGCCACACGCGGGCCGTCCTATAGGCTCACGAGGCCCGGCGCAAGGCGGTCTAGGCAGAGGAGGTGACGAACCCTCGCAAGCCCCCCAGGCCGTCGGAGCCTCACGAGGTTCGGGAGCTGGACAGCTCGTGAGGAACGACTTTAGCGGAATGTGTCTTCAGCTACTCCAACACTTCTTCAGCAATGGTGCCAGGTGACATTTTTTGGGTTGTTCAGTTGGGGGCACCCCTCGGGCTGCATTATCCCCAAGCCGCCTGGGTCAGCCCCGCGGCCGCACCACTTTATTTTCTGTATTCTGGACTAGTATGCATGCTCATGTTATCATTGTTATCATCGCTATCCCTGTTGATTGGTTATCCATGGAGTTGTCCCCCCGACCTCCGCGTGTTGCTAGACCCGCCTCTTGCTCGTCCCGCAGCGGGAGCTGCTGGCATGACACCTGTGCACGGGTCTGTCCCTGCAGCGTCGATAAATCTGAGTGATCAAGCTCTGGCTCGCGGCCTGCCCCGCGCACGTCACCTCACCAAGTCCTCAGTGCCTTCATCTTCTTGCGGAAAGATCAAACGGTAGGGCAGCAAGCGTGGCTAAGTGCTATGTTCGATTCTCCCGACTAACTCGCAGGGGCCACCGGAGCCAGAACCACAAGCGGACCCATCTACACCTCAAGTCACGGCCCCTCCAGTGCACCCTCACAAGGCCAGCCGCTCCTTCTTCACGCAATTCGCTTGCACGTTAAAGGGGGGCTCCTGAGCATCGCGCCTCAGGGTCTCCTACTGGCTCTCGAGCCCTCACCCCATGGCCTTGACCACGGCATCGCAGCCTGGCATACAAGCAACGGCTGAGTCTCGCTCGAGGGCCGAGACCCGAGGACGTAGAGCATCTAGATGAGCATGGGAAAGGGGATCGGCATGAACCCTCCCTGGGAGCACCATCATCGGGACATGGTTGGGCACTGCGCAACAACTGTCTTCGCAGCAAAGGAACCGACACAAGCTCGCTAAGATAAGTCACCCCATACGTGCCGGTGTAAACCTCACAGCTCAGTATTTTGACTCTCACGGTCTTGCTCTGGCAAGGCCGTTTTCCCTTTCGGCCTTCTGGGAGCTACTTGCACGCTAAAGGGGACCTCCTGAGCATCGTGCCTCAGGGGCTCTTACTGGACCTCAGGCCGCTCACCTCCTAGCCTTGACCACGGCATCGCGACCTGGCATACCAGTGATGGTTGAAGCCTGCCTAGGGACTGGGACCTGTCGGTGTAGAGCGCTAAAGCTACCGCAAGAATGAAAGGGGGGACCGTGCCGAGGCAGGATACGCAACCGCAGCACCGAACCAAGAACAATAGCATTAAGGCAAAAGCATTACAGTTTTTTACATACCCCCGCGGGGCTTGTCATGATGTCGCGCAGGAAAGGCAAAAAGGGACCCTGAAGAACCCCGGCCTCAGTGACGTCACCGTCGGCGCCAAGTCGACGCTGCTACCATGCTCCGGGCGCGGCGAGAGCTCGATGGCTCATAGTTGTCATCGTCAGTGGACTCCAGAGAATCGCTGGATTCCGGAGAGTCACTGCTGCTGTCGGAGGAGCTGCTGGCAAGGCCAAGGGCAAGTTCAACGCCCACGGCCGCGCCACGTGGATCGCCTCTTCCGGAGCAGCACTCCAGGTGCCGACCGTCCTTGCCGAATACCTTGAAGAAGAGCATCGAAGCTCCGTCATATTCGAAGTGGATGACGAGAGCCCCTTCCGGATAGCAGGTGCGGGCGATCTCGCCCCATCCACGGGTCATGAAGACGTCGCCTGGGGGGACAACTTCGACCTCCGCTTCAGTAGCTTGGCTGCAGCACCCGCGTGTTACAGCCACAGCTCGGCGGGCCCCCTCGACGGTATCTCGTCTGCGAAGAACCGCGGGAGCCGGATCCATGTGCGCGGCGGCATTGCCGCCCACACCACAAACTCATGTGCCGGGCCGCGAGCCGGGTGGCCGCGCCGCCACCGCATATCCTCCACCATGGCCCTGCCCCTCGCGGCGTCGAGCGTCGTCCCAGCGCGTGGGGCTCGGCACGCGAGCGTGCACAGGAAGCGGGAAGCTCGGCGGAGGCCACTCGTGCCAAGGCCGCGTCACCTCCCACTCCTCGTCGGCGTCGCGAAGCCTCTTCTTCGGTGGGAGTGGCCTGAGCCCCTCCATGGGGGCCTTCCCCTTCTCGGCTGCGTAGAACCTCCTCACCGGCACCATGGATGCTCCGACGAGACGGCAAGACAAGAAGGAAGAAGAAGGAGCAAGCAGCGAGAAGACGGAGCTGAGCAGGGGCTCCCCCCCCCCATTTATAGCAGGAGGGAGGCCAACCGCCGGCCTCCCACGATTCCCAGTAATGATGATCTTTTCTGCATGCAGCAGGCTGCTGTCAAGCCGAACGGTTGCCGAGGCAGCGTGGGCAAGCGGAGGCGCCCGCGTCCCATCAAGCGCCACGCGTCGACCAGGTTCGCAGGCGGTTGGGGCCCGCGGCGCTTCGCCCTTGCCCTTTGGCTTCGCCTCGAAGCCAAGTCCGAGTGCGCCTTGGGCCCGGGGGCTACTGTCGGTGTTCTGGGAACCGGGGTACCCAGACTTGCCTGCCTGCGGCCCACGGCGTGGCTCCATCAGCGTCCTGGTACGGCCCACCTTCAACATCGACAACACAAGACCCTCGCGAGGGGCCAAGCCTCGTGAGGCGGACGACTTCAAGACCTCCAGAGGGAGCAGCCTCCCTAGGCTGGCTCCTGAGGAGCGGAGACTTCTATGCAGGTACCCACCTCGCGAGGTCCGGATGAAGCAAGCCATGACGACCAAGGCCAAGCGGGCGCCAGCAGGCACAGTGCTGCATGTCTCCTCTTTGGTGCTAAAGAGGCAAGCACAGGTGCGGAGTCCCGAGGAATCAGCCAAAGGTTTCCATTTCCATGCTACAAGACCAAGACCGCTAGGACAGCGGGACGGAGGTCATCGAGGAGCCCACCACGACGTCACGATCAGAAGCTTTGCAGGCAAAGACCACCTTTCATCAGGATAGGATGTACTATTTGTCTCCCTTCAAACTTGACCGTTGTGGGATCCCTTCCCGCCTTCGTTTTGGGGGAAGAGGACCAAGGCCACTATAAATATAGGTTAGCCACCACCATTGAGGGGGATCGGATCGAATCCACTCCATCCCCACCAGCACACTCAAACACAAGAACACGCTGCCTGAGGTGGTTCTTCCTCTGTACTAGTTCATCCTCAGCCCACCTCAAGGCTAATCCACCACAAAGCAGGAGTAGGGTTTTACACCGCAAGGTGGCCTGAACCTGGGTAAATTGTCGTTTCTCTTTCCTTCCCCGTTCATCGAGCTAGGCCATGAGATTGGCAACAGGTTGGCAGACTGGGGAGATCGAGTTCTTCGCACGCACCCTAGAGTTCGAATCTTTCTTGGGTCTGCGGAGCCCTGAATCCGACAGATTCCTTGTAATAGTTTTGCGATATGTTGATATAATATGTGAGTCATGTTGATGAGTAATTATGCTTTAGTAAGAATATTGGTGTTAAGGTTTGTGATTCCCTATGCAAGCACGAAAGTCAATAGTTATGCAATGAAATTACATCCTACTCGTGGTGCATTATTCGGTGTTAGTTATGCTTAATGCTCGCATATGAGATTTTTTGTTTCTTGATTGGATGCTTCTCAATCTTTTGCTAGCCTTCATTAGCACTAAGTATGATCACTACTTGTGCATCCAAAATCCTTAAACCCAGTTTTGCCACATGATTCCACTATACCTACCTATATGCGGTATTCTTTTGCCGTTCTAAGCAAATTTGTATGTGCCATCTCTAATTTTCAAAATAAATTTCTCTTTTTGTGCTCGTACTGCTCATGAAACGGTAGGGGGTGGCTGATATATTTCCATGCTAGATGTGTTATTCTCAAGATGAGTGTTTATTCACTTATCATTGCACGAGAGTACGGCAAAGGTATTAGGGATGCCCAGTCCCGAAATTGAAAATGAATTTACTTTATGTTGTCAAATAATAAATTCTTTGGAAAGTGTTGGTATGGACGGCACCCGTGGATTCGGTTAGCCGTGGAATGTGAAAGTATGGTGTAAAAAGGAATAAACTTTATTTTCTGTTTGGGAACCACCTATGATATATCTAGCATGGAAAGTATTGGGAACTACTCGATCGTTTTTGTTGACAGGAAAAGCATGCCACCCAAAATGTTTTTATCTCTATCTTTTTCGCTTTGAGCTCTGGCACCTCTACAGATCCCTACTTCCATCTGCGAAGGGCCTTTCTATTTACTTTATGCAATTTTTATTTTGAGTCTCCATCTTCTCTTATAAAGCACCAACTAAGCGGCACTATGATCGTACTTGAGCATTGGGTGTAGCTAATATGCGAGTGTGTTTCATGAATGGATCAATGATTGAGCATAATGGGCTAGGGATAACTTGCTTTAGTGTTGATATTTTGAAAGACATGGTTGTTTGTTGATATGCTTGAGTATTAAAATCTTCATGTCAAAACTAGACTATTGCTTTGAATCATATAAAATTCCAAATGTCCATGCTACAAAGAAAAGAATATGTGATGAACATGTTAGGCAGCATTCCACATCAAAAATTCTTTTTTTATCATTTACCTACTTGAGGACGAGCAGGAATTAAGCTTGGGGATGTTGATACGTCTCCAACGTATCTATAATTTTTTATTGTTCCATGCTGTTATATTATCATTCTTGGATGTTTTACAATCATTTTATAGCAACTTTATATCATTTTTTGGGACTAGCCTATTGACATAGTGCCCAATGCCAGTTGTTGTTTTTTGCTTGTTTTTTACTTCGCAGAAAATCAATACCAAACAGAGTCCAAACACAGCGAAACTTTTTGGAGATTTTTTTGGACCAGAAGACACATGTTGGGCCAAAGAAGTACCAGAGGGGGCTCCAATGGGAGCACAACCCACCAGGGCGCGCCTGGGATCCCAGGCGCTCCCAGGTGGGTTGTGCCCACCTTGGTGGCCTCCTGCACTGCCTCTTTGCTCTATAAATACCCCAATATTCCAGAAATCCTAGGGGAGTCGACGAAAATCAATTCTAGCCGCCGCAAGTTCCAGAAACCACAGATCCAGTCTAGACACCATCACGGAGGGGTTCATCATCCTCATTGGT
The DNA here is from genome assembly GCF_002575655.3 of Aegilops tauschii subsp. strangulata. Classification (NCBI taxonomy): domain Eukaryota; kingdom Viridiplantae; phylum Streptophyta; class Magnoliopsida; order Poales; family Poaceae; genus Aegilops; species Aegilops tauschii. The sequence continues at coordinate 348,867,984 of NC_053037.3, forward strand.
GCCTCTCTGATGATGCGTGAGTAATTCATTGTAGACCTACAAGTCCGTAGTTAGTACCTAGATGGCTTCCTCTCTCTTTTGATTCACAATGCAATGGTCTCTTGGAGATCTATTTGATGTAACACTTTTTGCGGTGTGTTTGTTGGGATCCGATGAACTTTGAGTTTATCATCAGATCTATGTTTTTATCCATGAAAGTTATTTGAGTCTTTTGATATCTTATATGCATGATTACTTATAGCCTCGTATTTCTTCATCGAATCTTTGGTTTAGTTAGGCCGACTAGATCGATTTTTCTTGCCATGGGAAGATGTGCTTTGTGATGGCTTCGATCTTACGGTGCTCGATCCCAGTGATAGAAGGGGAAACGACACATATGTATTGTTGCTATTAAGGATAACAAGATGGGGTCTATTTCTACATAAATAGATCTTGTCTACATCATGTCATCGTTCTTATTGCATTACTCTGTTTCTCCATGAACTTAATACACTAGATGCATGCTGGATAGCGGTCGATATGTGGAGTAATAGTAGTAGATGCAGGCAGTACTCGGTCTACTAATCTCTGACGTGATGCCTATATAATGATCATTGCCTGGATATCGTCATGATTATTTGAAGTTCTATCAATTGCCCAACAGTAATTTGTTTACCCACCGTATGCTATTTTTCTCGAGAGAAGCCAATAGTGAAATCTACGGCCCCGGGGTCTCTTCTTTATTATATTTTCCTTCGAGATCTATTTTTATTCGCTTTTATTTTCAGATCTATATTTCCAAAAACCCGAAATACCTTGCTGCACTTTATTTTATTTTGCATTTATTCGAGACCTATTTATCCAATCTATCATATTTTTATTCCATCAACTCGACAATTTCTGGCACCGTTACCTGAAAGGGATTGACAACCACTTTAAACGTAGGGTTGCAAGTATTTGTTCTTTGTGTGCAGGTATTGTTTACGTAGTGTTGCGTGATTCTCCTACTGGTTCGATAACCTTGGTCTCAACACTGAGGGAAATGCCTACCGTCGATGTGTTGCATCATCCCTTACTCTATGGGGAAATACCGACGTAGTTCAAGCCGCAATCAGTGAACACGGGGTCCCTGCCAGAAACGATAGACCCAGGGAAACCATGGATACTATAGATGCTGGACATGTAGAGGAGAGCCACCTTAGAAGCTGTGTACGGGTGTGCCAGAGGTACAAAATGAGCAGACTTGGTCCTTTTGTCCACTACCACCCAGAGGCAATTGAACTTTCCTAATTGCGGAAGACCGAAAAATAAATCCATAGTGATCATCTCCCAAGGTTGTTGTGGGATTGTTAGAGGCACACTAACAGTTCGGGGGACGCTGCTCGGTCCGGTTTGGCCTGCTGGCACACAGAGCAACATCGCACGCATTGCAGGACGTGCGCCTTCATCTTTAGCCATGCAAATAAGGGGCGGACACGGCGGAAGGTGACTGGAAATCCATTGTCCCCCCCCCCCCTATGTGGCTGTCATGGAAAGCTGCTATGATCCTTTGTTGCATAGCAGTGGAGCGTCCCAGCCAAATTTTGTCCCTGAAATGCAAAACTCTGTCCCATAGTTTGAATCGTTGCTTGGGGTCTTTACGAAGAGCAAATTGCTGGAGCAGTTTCGGGGCTTGAGGGTTGCAGTTCTAGCTGGCAATCACATCCTCGAGCCAGTTGAGTTGACAAGAGGTGACATTGAACAACAACTCGGGGGTTTGCGAGCGAGAGAGCGCGTCAGCAGCCATGTTATCGGACCCCTTCTTGTAGGGGATGATGTACCATAGGCCGAGCAACTTAGTAAACGCCCGCTGCTGCCAAGGAGTTGTCAAGCGCTGTTCCTCGAGATGTACCAGACTCTTCTGATCCGTGTAGATGATAAACTCGCTATGCTGAAGGTACGGTCTCCACTGATCAATGGCCAACACAATGGCTAGATACTCCATCTCGTAAGTAGACAGGCCCTGGTAGCGCGGACTAAGGCTCTCGCTCGTGAAGGCAATAGCGTCCCCCCTCCTGCTGCAACACTACCCCTATGCCTTTGTCACAAGCGTCAGTCTCGATGGTGAACGTTTTGTTGAAGTCCGAAAGAGGCAAGACCGGCGCCGACAACATTTGTTGTTTCAGTAAGCAGAACGATTGGTTGGTGTTGTCGGTCCAGACGAAGGGAATGCCTTTCTTCAGGAGGTTGAGAAGGGGGCGAGCTATGATCCCGAATCCCCGGACAAATCTGCGGTAATACTCCGCGAGTCCCAAGAAACGACGTACTTCTTTAGCATCCGTGGGTGTAGGCCATTCCTCCACCGCCTTGATCTTTCTCGGCTCAGTGGCCACTCTGTCGCTGCTAATGACGTGGCCCAAATAGGACAATTGTTGTTGCCCGAACTCGCACTTGGATCGCTTCACCTTCCATTGATCCCGACGCAGAAGCTCAAGGACCTGTCTCAGATGGATCAAATGGTCTGCCCATGTTTTGTTGAAGACGAGGATATCGTCAAAGAAGAGAAAGACACGGTGCCTTAAGAGAGGGTGCATCGTGTCAGTCATCGTGCCATTGAAAGTCTCCGGTCCTCCCGCAAGCCCGAATGAGAACACTTTGAATTCATACTGGCCCGAGTGAGTCTGAAAAGTTGTTTCGAATTCTTCCCCTTCAGCCAGCCAGATTTGGTGGTACCCAGCGCGTAGGTCCAGTTTGGAGAACCGGCGTGCGATGTGCAACTCATCTAGCGGCTCCTCGATGATGGGTACAAGAAACTTGCTGACACGAGTCATGGCGTTGAGATTCCTGTAGTCAACACACAGCCGCCAGGTTCCATCCTGAAGGAAATATGCCCTGGAGGCAATAATAAAGTTGTTATTTATATTTCCTTATATCATGATAAATGTTTATTATTCATGCTAGAATTGTATTAATCGGAAACTTAGTACATGTGTGAATACATAGACAAAATGAGTGTCTAGTATGCCTCTACTAGACTAGCTCATTAATCAAAGATGGTTAAGTTTCCTGACCATAGACATGTGTTGTCATTTGATGAACGGGATCACATCATTAGAGAATGATGTGATGGACAAGACCCATCCATTAGCTTAGCATAATGATCGTTTAGTTTTATTGCAATTGCTTTCTTCATGACTTATACATATTCCTCTGACTATGAGATTATGCAACTCCCGAATACCGGAGGAACACCTTGCGTGTTATCAAACATCACAACGTAACTGGGTGATTATAAAGATGCTCTACAGGTGTCTCTGAAGGTGTTTGTTGAGTTGGCATAGATCGAGATTAGGATTTGTCACTCCGAGTATCGGAGAGGTATCTCTGGGCCCTCTCGGTAATGCACATCACTATAAGCCTTGCAAGCAATGTGACTAATGAGTTAGTTGCGGGATGATGCATTACGGAACGGGTAAAGAGACTTGCCGGTAACGAGACTGAACTAGGTATGGGGATACTGATGATCGAATCTCGGGCAAGTAACATACCGATGACAAAGGGAATAACGTATGTTGTTATGCGGTTTGACCGATAAATATCTTCGTAGAATATGTAGGAGCCAATATGAGCATCCAGGTTCCGCTATTGGTTATTGACCGGAGATGTGTCTCGATCATGTCTACATAGTTCTCGAACCCGTAGGGCCGCACTGTCGGCGTTCTGGGAACGGGGGTCCCCAGACTTGCCTGCCTACGGCCCACGGCGTGGCTATGCTAGCGGGCCTGTACGGCCCATCTTCATCAACAAGGCATTCAAGACCCTCGCGCGGGGCCAAGCCTCGCGAGGCGGACGACGCGGGACCTCCTCAGGAGCGGTCTCTCCAGGCAGGCTCGCGAGGAGCGGATATATCAAGGCGGGGCAAACATCACGAGGCTCTCGTGACGTGAGCCATGACGATCAGGATCAGACGGGCGCCAGGCGGGCACCAGCACGCGTAGCGTCCTTGTTTCCCCTTTGGTGCTAAGGAGGTCAGCACAGGCGCGGAGTACCGAGGCATCAGGCGAAGGCTTCCATATCGGTGCAACGAGACCAAGACCAGCAGGCCAGCAGGACGGAGGTCAGCGTGGAGCCCAAGACGGCGTCATCACCAGAGCCTTTCGCAGGCGAAGACCGCTTTTGTCAGGATAGCTTGTACTAGCTGTCCCCTTTCAAATTGGCCGCCGTTGTTGGCTCCCTTCCCACTCAATATTTGGGGAGAGGACCATGGCCTATATAAGTAGAACTAGCCACCACAGTAGGGGGCATCGAGCCCTCACCCCCGCAAGTTTGACAAGTACAAGAACACCTCGACCTCAGGAGGCTCTTCTTCCCCTTGTACTGTTCATCATCAGCCCAAGAGGCAATCCACCACCACACACTTGAGTAGGGTATTACACCACAACGGTGGCCCGAACCAGTATAAATCTCGTGTCTTTCTGTGTTGCGAGATCGTCGAGTTCGTCCGCAAGATCTTAGCGAGCTAGGGCGTGGATCGGTAGGAGGGAAAGAACTTCGCGCGCACCCCAGAGTTCGAACCTTAAGGGTTTTGCCGGAACCCCAGATCCGACATTTGGCGCGCCAGGTAGGGGTGCCCCAATGTCCGACAATCCAAGGCCAGACTCTGACCGCTGGGCAGCTTGGCCAGCCCGAGCGGTGTCACCTGCCCATGAAGATCTCGACCCCGCGCTCCAGGCGGCGCGAGCGCCGCCCAACGCGGGACGCGGGCGGCGCGGCCAGGCGTCGTCCACCCTCACTCCATGGCAAGTGCGAGCCGCTGCAAGGGCAGCAAGCCATGCCGCAGCAATGGCGCCACACACACGGCGGGAGCAGGCGAACATGCGGGCAGCGCTCACGGTGGCGCGAGAGCTGCTGCAGTGCCGGCTGATGGAAAGCGGTCGGGATGCATTGCTGGAACGCGTCGCCGAGCTGCTGGATGCGGCGGCATCGGGAGCGCCGCCCTTCTGCTATCAGCTTCCTCCTCAGGCCACGTCGGGGTCTCACGGCGGGCCTCGTGGCAGCCACGCGCCCTCAGGTGTGCCTGGGGGCTTCGTCAACGCCAGCACGGCCGGAGGCGCCGGGGGCTTCACCGCCCCCGTGCCGCCCGCGACAAGCATGGGTACAAGCGTCGCCTCCCATGGTCCCAGGGGGATGCCGCGTTACCATCCTCAGGACGCCACGCTGGGCCGGGCAACATGGAGTGTGGGGCACTATGGCGAGGTGTTCGGGGTGACGGCCCCGGAAGCCTACGTGCCCCGCATGATGGACCAGGAGTACGCGCCGGAGGACGACCCTGGCTCGTTTCTCGGAGAGGATTGGGAAGAAGGGACGCTAGAAGTTGAAGCCTTCCAGGAACCAATGGAGAACCGCGACGATTGCGCCAGCAACGACAACTATAGGGTACCACTAATCTCTCAGGAGCAGGCTTATGCTAACCATGGGCTACAAGTGAATCAGGTCACAACGTCGGTCGACGACCCCGGCACAGCAACATCCCTTCCGCCGGGGGAAGCACGCTGGGGGCCACGAGGAGGGAGACAGGAGCAAGGCCCCTCCCCACGTCGCGTGAAGCCAGGCAACGGCCGGAGGTAGGCCCTCTACCGGGGAGGTGCCAGCGAGCCTTCCCCCGGCAAAGGACATGTGGTCGCCAAGGGCACCGCTGGCGTCCCCTTTCCCCCCTTTGTGTCGTCCAGGCTGCCGGTCGGCTCAAAGGTGGTCGAGGGTGGCGCCACCGTCACCGACGTCCCCATCAGCGGCGACCACCACCGCGTCATCCTCTGAAGTGAAGGCCCTGACCAACGCATCCACGTTGTCCTCTACCCACCGCGCCAGGTCATCCCGAATGACCGTAGGAACGGGGGCGATGGCGGCATCGAAATCGAAGTCGGGGTTGGCGTTCAGGAGATGGCTGAAGACACAGGAGAAAGCGCGCTCGAGTAGGCCGCGACTCCTCTCTTCCACGAGCCTACGAGCTTCGTCAGATCGGGCCTCCAGGCGTGTCATCACATCGGTAAAGAAGCAGAGGTGACTGGCGTAGTCATTCACCTGAGGATGAGGGGCGTTCGCATCACAGACATGGCCCAGGGCAGTGTTGGCCCCATTCCGAAGATCCTGAAGCATGGGAGCGTGAACACGCTCCAGCGTCCGCCTCTCCAGCACTTCCTCCCTATTTTGCCGCGCGACGGCCTCGGCGTCATCAACCCGTTTCTGAAGCAAAAGCAGCTCGGCGCGGGCGGAGGCCAAGTCCGCCTGCACCGTGGCCAAGGCGGCAGTCGTGTCCTCCCCACATCTCTCCGCCTCGTCTAACCTGGGCCTGAGAGCGGCGGTCCTGCCCGCCACCTCAGTTCCTAGAAGCTTCAGCTTCAGGTCGTACCAACCTTCAAGATCCGCGTGAACCCGGGCCACCTGGTGATCGACTTCCTCCTGGACCTTGGCCTCGCGAGCCCCGACGGCATCTTCCGCCTGAGCAACTTGACGCTCCCTCGTCTCCAGTCGTTCGAGCTCAAGGCCGCGCTCCACGGCTTCCAGAGCCAACGCCTCCTCACGCCTCCGGACCTCCTCTTCTTCTGCGGGCGTCCCCCTGAGCGACGCAAGGGCGGCTCTGCGCGCCTCCACCTGGCGCTCGAGGGATGCGCTCCAAGCCTGGAGCTCCCACGCGCGCTTCTCTGCAGCCTCGCGACGACGGTCAGCCTCGCGCGCCTCCTCCAAGGCCCGGGCGCAAGCCTCGCGGGAAATCTTGAGGGTTGCCTCGGCCTTCGCATTGTCAAGATCACGCTGATAGCAGCCAAGGTTGATGGCCACTCTCAGCTTACGTCGTTCCTCCACCAGCCGAAGACCTTTAGCCTCAAGGCGCGAGTCGACACCTGTGAGTTCTTCGCCGAGTCGACTCATCGCGTCCATCGCCTTATGGAAGAGCTCATGACGAACGACGCTCCGCCCGCGTTCCAACTCCAACGCACGCCCCACCTCATTCTCCGCCACGGGGGCTGTGGGCGGGGCGTTAAGCGGTGCAACCCCTCTCAGCAGGGGGCTGGGGGCTGATGCCGCTCCAGGCACTAGCTCGACCTGACGAGGGGCCCTGGCTGAATGGGGCCCGCTGCTTGAGGAGGAGCTAAAGGCCGAAGCCAACCAGCTATTGTCCATAACCAGAGGAGGAGACCGGTGAACGCTCGCCAGGCTCCAAGCCAGACCGTGCAGGAAGGGCAACGAAGCTGCAGAATCGAGGCTCCATGAAGGCGAGCGCACCCCCTCGACCAGCCCGGATCTAGGCGCGGCATGCAGGCTCGGGGTGCACAAGGCCAATGTGGGTGCCGAGGAAGGCGAGGATTGCTTCTCGGAAGGCTCAACGGCCCTGGCAGAAGGGGTCCTGAAGAGCCGGCGTCAGGAAGGAAAAGCAGCAATCAAGAAACCGCAAGGTGCAGTACTTACACGTCAACGACGATGTACTTCCTTCGCTTCAGCGGCCCGAAGATGTTGTTGCCGCTCGGGGATCCTTTCCTCTTGTGGAGCTCCTCGAAGTCCACACAAAGCCGACCGAAGCGCTAGACCTGGCGGCCAGCGCGGGGCGTGGCCGAGGAAGAGCTAGGAGGGACAACTTTAGGGGTGCCCGGCTGCGGTGAGCAGTCGGACGCCGTCTCACCATGACCTCCCGAGGCTTCCGGGGCTTTGACCTCGGGAACCGCATGCTGCAGCGCCTCAGTAACCAACGCCCCATGGGAGGGATCGCGGGTTCCCGAGGACGAGGCCCCAGGATCACCATGCGGCATGTGCTCCTCAGCACTTGGGCCACCGGCTTCCGTCGGAGCTCGCCCTCCTGCACCGTCACTTGGGGCGAGCTCGGCATCGGTGGCAAGGAAGGGAACCACGTCGACGGGGTTCTCGCGGGGCCCCACCAGGCCGATCGGGCGCAGCCCCCACTCATCAAAGGAGGGCATGCTCGCGGCAAATTCGGCTTTGTTCTTGCAGCGGTACAGCAGACAGCTCTTCCTGGGCATGTTGTCCGGCAGAGGGGCACCCGTCAGGACCGCAAGCACCGTTTGCCGCGTCTTAAGAGAAAGCCCCTCCTCCTGAAACCTCATATGGTCTTGACTGCTGAGCAAGGCCCACATCGGGCGGGAATGGCACTGAAGCGGAGCGACTCAACGCTTGACGAACTCCTTCACCACTATAGGCGCGGTCACGCCGCAGTCCTTCAACCTCCTCAGCCTGAGCCAGGCAGGGACGAGACGGGGGCTCGCGAGCATCTGGTGGCCCCAACTGGAGTTGGGAACGGCAGGCCCCAGCGAAGCATGGAGCAGAGGGCTGAGCACACCGGCGTCGACAAACACCCATCGCGTCCGAAACTCGCTCGTGGATGGAGGAAGCTCAAAGTCGATCCCCGCGCCCGCTGTCGCGGCCACGACCTAGAAGCTCACGCACCCCGAGCTCTGCCGAGGGTCAGTCAGATGCAATGAGAATAAATGGCGAAAGAGGGCCATCGAAGGAGCGATGCCCACCATGGCTTCGCACACAAAGGCGAAGACGGCGAGAAGGGTCACAGATTGAGGGTCGAGATACAGCATGTGGATCTAATAATGCTCGAGCATCGCGTTGAAGAAGGTGGAGAAGGGGGGAATCAGGCCAGCCCAAAGGGCATCTATGAAGATTGGGACCTCAGTGGCTGCCCGAGCAATGCGGGAACGAGATGCGGGCCAAGCCACCGTCTCTCCCCACTCGTTGAAACTAGAAGCAAGCATGGGGTGCACCTTGTCCATGGCCTCGTCGTTGAGCACCAGGGGTCGGCCAAGCGCAGGCTCGAAGGACGGAGGCGCACTTGGTGAAGACAGAGGTTTCTTCCCCTTGTCAGCCTGTTTTGGCGCCATGGCGATGAAGCAGGCGGAGCGCGGGTCAGATTGGAAGGGAGGAGCAGAGTCTCGAGGAAGCAGAGAGATTGGGGGAGCCAGGCGTGGGCGGAGGAAGAAAAACTGTGTAGGCTGCAGGGGCCGCATAGCCAGGCGGATTCAAAGGCAGTGTGGGGAAGCGGAGACGCCCACGTCCAATCAACCGCCACGCGTCGACCAAGGCCGCAGGCTTTTGGGGCCCGCGGCGCTCCGTACTTGACCTTTGGCTTCGCCTCAAAGCCAAGCCCGAGCGCACCTTGGGCCCAGGGGCTACTGTCGGCGTTCTGGGAACGGGGGTCCCCAGACTTGCCTGCCTGCGGCCCACGGCGTGGCTATGCTAGCGGGCCTGTACGTCCCATCTTCATCAACAAGGCATTCAAGACCATCGCGCGGGGCCAAGCCTCACGAGGCGGATGACGCAAGACCTCCTCAGGAGCGGCCTCTCCAGGCAGGCTCGCGAGGAGCGGAGATATCAAGGCGGGGCAAACCTCACGAGGCTCTCGTGACGTGAGCCATGACGATCAGGATCAGACGGGCGCCAAGCGGGCGCCAGCGCGCGCAGCGTCCTTGTTTCCCCTTTGGTGCTAAGGAGGCCAGCGCAGGCGCGGAGTACCGAGGCATCAGGCAAAGGCTTCCATATCGGTGCAACGAGACCAAGACCAGCAGGCCAGCAGGACGGAGGTCACCATGGAGCCCAAGACGGCATCATCACCAGAGCCTTTCGCAGGCGAAGACCGCTTTTGTCAGGATAGCTTGTACTAGTTGTCCCCTTTCAAATTGGTCGCCGTTGTTGGCTCCCTTCCCGCTCAATAATTGGGGAGAGGACCAGGGCCTATATAGGTAGAACTAGCCACCACAGTAGGGGGCATCGAGCCCTCACCCCCGCAAGTTCGACAAGTACAAGAACACCTCGACCTCAGGAGGCTGTTCTTCCCCTTGTATTGTTCATCATTAGCCCAAGAGGCAATCCACCACCACACACTGGAGTAGGGTATTACACCACAACGGTGGCCCGAACCAGTATAAATCTCGTGTCTTTTTGTGTTGCGAGATCGTCGAGTTCGTCCGCAAGATCTTAGCGAGCTAGGGCGTGGATCGGTAGGAGGGAAAGAACTTCACGCGCACCCCAGAGTTCGAACCTTAAGGGTTTTGCCGGAACCCCAAATCTGACACGCACGCTTAACGTTCGATGACGATTTGTATTATGAGTTATGTGTTTTGGTGACCGAAGTTTGTTCGGAGTCCCGGATGAGATCACGTATTTGACGAGGAGCCTCGAAATGGTCGAGAGGTAAAGATTGATATATTGGACGAAGGTACTCGGACACCGGAAAGGTTTCGGGACGGTTCGGATATTTATCGGGGACTGAGGGGTTACCGGAACCCCCCCGGGGAAGTTATGGGCCCTAATGGGCCATAAGGGAGTAGGAGAGGGCATGCCACAAGGTGGCGCCCCCCAAGGCAGTCCAAATTGGACTAGGGGGAGTGGGCGCGGCCCCCTCTTGGCTTTCCCTCTCCCTCTCTTTCCCTCCTTCCCCCTCTTGGAATAGGAAAGGGAATCCAACTAGGATTGGGAATCCTAGTTGGACTCCCCCCTTGGCGCGCCCTCCTTGGCCGCCGGCCTCCCCCCCCCCCTCCTTTATATACATGGCTAGGGGGCCTGAGGGAGTCCTGGACTAAGGGGTCCTCGGGCGTCCGGCCTGTTATCCATGGGCCGGACTGATGGGCTATGAAGACATGAAGGACGAAGACTGTACCCGTGTCCGGATTGGACTCTCCTTGGCGTGGAAGGCAAGCTAGGCGACCAACTATGAATATTCCTTCTTATGTAACTGACTCTATGTAACCCTAGATCCCTCCGGTGTCTATATAAACCGGAGGGGGTAGTCTGAATAGCGGCAATATTCATTACCATAGTCATACAGGCTAGGCCTCTAGGGTTTAGCCATTACGATCTCGTGGTAGATCAACTCTTGTAACACTCATATTCATCAAGATCAATCAAGCAGGAAGTAGGGTATTACCTCCATAGAGAGGGCCCGAACCTGGGTAAACATCGTGTCCCCCGTCTCCTGCAACCATCGACCTTAGGCGCACAGTTCGGGACCCCCTACCTGAGATCCGCCGGTTTTAACACCGACATTGGTGCTTTCATTGAGAGTTCCACTGTGCCGTCGACGAAAGGTTCGATGGCCCCTTCGATCGTCCATAGTGACGCTGTCCAGGGAGAAACCTTCCTCCCCAGACAGATCGTCGTGTTCGGCGGCTTCATACTGCGGGCCAACTCGCTTGGCCATCTGGAGCAGATCGATAGTTACGCCCCTGGCCATCAGGCCAGATTCAGAAGCTTGAACTACGTCGCGGACATCCGCGGAGACTTGATCTTCGATAGATTCGAGACCGCGACGATCGCTCCCCCTCGCTTCGATGAGCATGAGTTAAATCTGTCATCGGGTCACATCCAGGAGATGGTTCCTGTTGCTGCAACGGCCTTAGAGCCAGAGCAGATCATCCCATCCGAGGCCATAGAGTCCGCGGCATTGGAGCCGCACACGGACTCGACACCCTGCAATATTTGCGACAACGAAACTCCGGACTCGTCTCCGGCTATAAGTTTCGGACCATGTACGCCTGCGGACACCGAGCTGGATCGGTTATTGATTTTCGAATTCAGCACCGCAGACATCTTCCAGCACTCACCTTTGGGTGATGTGCTAAACTCTTTAAAGAATTTGTCCTTGGAGAAGGACTCACAGCCGAACTATGTTCGGTTCGAGCTAGAGGCTGATGATGAGGAATTTTGCTTCCCACCCGCCACCCACTTCATAGCCACTGTCGATGACTTAACCGACGTGCTTGATTATGGCTCCAAAGACATCGACGGTACGAACGACGATGCCGACAAGGAGCAAGGCCAAGACCCGCCATTCACTGGACGTTGGACGGCCACCTCTTCGTACGATGTGTACATGGTTGACACACCTAAAAGAGCTAGCAACGATGACAAAGAAAATCCAGTTGCGAATAAACTTTCTGAGACACAGTCCAAACGCCGGCGCCCTAAACGCCGTTCTAAGCCTCATCACTCAAAAGATGGCAACACTGGCACCGGAGAAAATAGTACTCCGGGCAACGCCGAAAACAATGAAGACCCTGTTGGAGTTAGATCCAAACAGGAGGAACAAGACAACGGGCAAGATAACCCTGATAAACAGACCATGCCCAATGACCCGGATGACGACAGTTATTGTCAAGTCACCGAGGATGAGGAGAGCCTCGGCAGCGAGGATTTCATCGTGCCTGAGGCACCCCTAGAGCAAGAGCGCTTCAAGCGCCAATTAATAGCTACTGCAAGAAGCCTGAAGAAAAAGCAGCAGCAGCTCCAAGCCGATCAAGACCTACTCATTGGCAGATGGACCGATGTCCTGGCAACCGAAGAATACGGCCTCAAGCGCCCAGCCAAGAGTTACCCGAAGCACAGACTGCTACCTCAGTTCAATGAGGAGGCACCAGATCCCATACCCCCCTCGCGCAATGCGGAACGACCACCGCGTGGTCGGGAAAGTGCGGCGGACCGACCACCCCGCGGTCGGGACAAAATGGCAGCTCATGCCGAACAACAGAACGCCCCACTGCCCCGAAAAACAGAGACAATTCAGCTCGGGACTATACATACGACCTTCGGCAGGAACTGGACAGTAGAGCAGGACACACCAGATCAATCTACTGATCGCGAGCACGCTTTTCGACTCGGGACAACGGCTACCTATTCGGACGTGACAAACCTAGTCACACCCGGGCCGACAACCGCAGACGGACTTCATTGGAGGTGCGCCGTGACGCGGCCCGATATAGAGGCGCCGCACACCCTCTCTACTTCACAGATGAAGTACTGGATCACGAATTCCCCGAGGGGTTCAAGCCCGTCAATATCGAATCATACGATGGAACAACCGATCCCGCAGTATGGATCGAAGATTTTATCCTCCACATACACATGGCTCGAGGAGATGACCTCCGCGCCATCAAATACCTCCCACTAAAATTAAAAGGGCCAGCTAGACACTGGCTAAATAGCCTGCCTGAAAATTCTATCGGCAGTTGGGAGGACTTGGAAGAAGCTTTTCTTGACAACTTCCAAGGCACTTATGTCCAGCCACCAGACGTCGATGGCTTAAGTCATATAGTTCAACAACCTGGAGAATCAGCCAGAAAATTCTGGACTAGGTTCCTAACCAAAAAGAACCAAATCGTTGACTGTCTGGATGCCGAAGCCCTAGCGTCCTTCAAACACAGCATCCGCGACGAATGGCTCGCCCGCCACCACGGCCAAGAAAAGCCGAAATCCATGGCAGCCCTCACGGCACTCATGGCCCGCTTTTGCGCAGGTGAGGATAGTTGGTTGGCTCGTAGTACAAACACAGCCAATGAGACAGGCCCCTCTGAGTCCAAAAGCAGCACCGGCAAGCTCCAGCGCAATAAACACAAACGCCGAAGTAATGGCGATAACACCGATGACACGGCAGTTCACGCCGGATTCAATGGCTCCAAGTCCGGCCAGCGGAAGAAGCCTTATAAAAGGAACAGTGAGGGACCATCAAGCTTGGACCACATACTCGATCGTCCGTGCCAGATACAAGGCACCCCAGACAAAGAAGCCAATCACACCAACAGAGATTGCCGGGTTTTCAAGCAAGCCAGCAAGTCAAATGCAGAAAGCAAGAAAACGGGATCGCAAAGCGAGGACGACGACAAAGAGCCCCAGCAGCCGAACACTGGAGGACAGAAAAAGTTTCCCCCTCGAGTCAAAACGGTGAATATGATATATGCTACACACATCCCCAAAAGGGAGCGCAAGCGAGCGCTCAGGGATGTCTACGCGGTAGAGCCAGTCGCCTCAAAATTCAATCCGTGGTCGTCATTCTTGATCACCTTCGATCGCCGAGATCATCCAACCAGTATCCGCCATGGCGGTTCGGCCGCACTAGTCCTCGACCCAATCATCGAAGGATTTCACCTAACAAGAGTCCTGATGGACGGTGGTAGCAGCCTCAACCTGCTCTACCAGGATACAGTGCGGAAGATGGGCATTAATCCCTCACGAATTAAACCCAGAAAGACTACCTTTAAAGGAGTCATACCAGGAGTAGAGGCCCGTTGTACGGGCTCAATCACGCTGGAGGTGGTCTTCGGCTCTCCGGATAACTTCTGAAGCGAAGAGCTAATCTTCGATATTGTCCCCTTCCGCAGTGGCTACCACGCACTGCTCGGACGAACCGCATTCGCTAGATTCAACGCGGTGCCACACTATGCTTATCTCAAGCTCAAGATGCCCGGTCCACGTGGCGTCATAACAGTCAATGGAAATACAGAGCGCTCTCTCCGTACAGAAGAGCACACCGCCGCCCTAGCAGCAGAAGTACAGAGCGGCCTTCTCAAGCAGCACTATAATGCGGCTGCCGAGCCCCTGGACGTCATTAAGAGGGTTCGGACTACACTGCAACAGGACAGCTCGGCTTGTCAAGAGCTCAATTAACAATTCAGCCTCCATCCCAGCCCCGACGAGGGACTGGCATTCGCGCCGCGCATACATAATTACGCACTCAAAACCCCATGGGTACTGACGGAGGCATACTAAGCTCACGACCCACAGTGCGGCTCAACCGACCCCGGGATTTGCACACCTTTTTCTTTCCCTTTTTACTTAGGGCTTTTCGAGGTCTATTCGGATGACCCACTGGCAGAACACACCAAGGAGGCAAGGAGCCCTGGCGTACAAGGAAATCCCCAGGTGATCTCTACTAACGATTGCCGTACTTGTTTTACATACCCAGCTCACCCTTGGTCATTGCATGTTAAATAGCCTTACTCGCTTATCGCACTACTTGTACAAGTACGCCTCGGCGTGTCAATCACATCACAAATAAAGGGTAGCGTCAGCTTATTACTTAATTTTTCTCCTTTTTTCTTCGTATTCATTACTCATTGCACACGTACACTCTGGTACGAATTATTATGCCAGGAGCTTCATCACGCCCCACATTACGACAATAAAAGTCCGAACACTTTTACAGTATAGTTCGGCACCCCGAACTTATAGCATTATATGCATCGGCTCCGAATCATGTCTTTGGTCAATAGTTGGGTTGCCCGGCTCCTGTGCTTACTACCTTACGTTCCGCTATATCGGCTAGGGTAGTAAAGGGAGAACTACTGCGATTGTGTACCGGTTCTTCCGGACGAGCACCTCAGTAGAGAAAGCCGAAAACTGACTGTCATGATGCAGCGAGAGCTGGTCAGCTGTTCGAGAGGTCCCAAATCGTTAGAGATTTTCTCCGCTTCATGCGAAGAATCGGTTTCCCCGATTAGGCGTGTACCACGCCCCTAGTTCGGTCTTCCGAATACCAGGGGCTTCGCCGAATTCCTTATTATCAAACTCCTATGGCTAAGTGAGGGCGGTAAAGGCCGCATAGTATGATTGCCTTGTTCGTTGCGCTAAACACCTCCTTTAAGGACCATGATGTGGAATAAAGAGTGTTTAGATTTATCCCGAACACCCCCGTACTACCTACGTGGGGGCAGAAGCCGACGACTGGTCAACCCTCAAATTTCATAAACGGCCGCACAGGAGGTAAAATTTAAATCGCAAGCATTATATTACACAACATCATTGTTCCATATTACAGGACAGGATAATACGAATGTTTTCATGGGAATATAACATCCTTCGAACATTGCTCCGCCACAAGGCGAGACCCCTCCAGGACACTATCAAAATATAGCTCGGGTCAACGATGCTCCTTGCCCTCAGGCGGCCCCTCGGTCACCAGCTTCTTGGCATCTAGCTTCACCCAATGCGTCTTAACGCGGGCAAATGCCATCCATGCACCTTCAATGCAGACCGATCGCTTCACGGCTTCGAGCCGTGGGCAGGCACTCACGAGCCGCTTTACAAGTCCGAAGTAACTGATGGGTATGGGCTCGGCAGGCCACAGCCAGACTATCAGGTCCTTCATGGCCAGCTCGGCCAACCTATGTAGCTCGACCAGCTGTTTCAGTTGGTCGCTAAAGGGCACCGGATGTTCTGGTCCAAAATATTGAGACCAGAACAACTTCTCCGTAGACATCCCCTCTTCGGCTCGATAAAACTCGGCAGCATCTGATATGCTGCGCGGCAGATTCGTAAACGCCCCTGGAAAACGCAAATTCGGGCCAGTACAAGGAATGTTTCCTTTGCCTATTGGCTTTGCATAGCGAAAGACTTACCCGCCGTAATCTTCTTGGCCGCCTGAATTTCTTGGTGGGCGCTCTGGGCTTCGGCTCTGGCATCCTGTGCGCTCTGACGGGCCACCGCAAGTTCGGACTCTTGCGTCTTAAAATCGCGCTCCAAGGACTCGAGCTTCTCGACACCGTCCTGGAGCTCTTGCTGGGCCTTGCTAACCAGGGCCTCGTGCTCCTCGCGCGCGGCGCGTTCCTTGGCCGCTTTGTCCTCGGCCTCGGCTAACGCCTTTTTGAGGGCTGCCACCTCGGTCGTGGCCCCTGAAAAAGTTCATGACACTTTAGTCAGTTTGAACAATTTACTCTTCAATATACACGCAGGTTACTGCATACCTTGGCTATCCTCCAGCTGCTTCTTCACGAGGCCGAGCTCTTCCTCGGCCTGCTCCAGTTTCTGCTTCAGTCCGGAGACCTCCGCGGTTTGAGCGGTAGCAGCCCGCAACAAGGCCTGCTTACTCACATAGACACCTTATGTTAGACTCCTGCGAAAATTAATTTTGATCCTCTGTTCGGCTTTTCTTTCTGGACACTGAACAGAGCATCAGGGGCTACTGTCTATGCTGTGATATTCTTCTTACAATTATGTACTCACCTCAAAGCCTGCTAGAAGGCCAATGCAGGCTTCGGTTAGCCAGTTTTTGGCGGACTAAACCTTTTCAGTCACTGTACCCATATGGGCACGGTGCTCATCCACAATGGAGGCGCCTTGCAGCGCCTCCAGTAGATGATCCGGCGCCTCTGGTTGGACAGAGGACACCGGTAGCACGCCCCCTCCTTTCGGGAGGGGCTGTTTGCCGGACTCCAAAGCCGTATAGGTCTCCGGAATAGAATCCGGCTGAGGGTCGAATAGAACTCGGCCCACACCGTCCGTCTCCGTAGGGGCTTTTTTCCCCGTGTATCCGACGGTCCGGGAGTCATCCTGGGGCTCCGCCCTGGCGATCTTCGGAGCCTTCCCCCGGTCCGAGGAGGCCCTTTGAGACGCCTCCTCATCATCACCCTTGGTCGAAGGGGAGTAAGCGGGCGGCGGTGACATGTTGGCCCTCTCCTTTGGGTCCAGCGAACCTTCTGATGAAGATAGCGGAGAGTTGTCCCGAGCCGGACTGCAATAACACGATTCAAACATTGCAAGGCAGAAAGGACGGACGTTCGGGCGTGCATAAGGATTTCTGATACTTACGATGTGGCTCGAGGCTTGGCCCGGGAAGGCCGCTCCGGACTGCTATCGACATCCCACGCGGAGTTATCCGCGGGGGAGCCTTTACCCTCTTGGGCGCCTTCACCTCCATATTCTTAGAGGTCACCCTCTTCTTCCTCCCCGCCTCAGGTGGGGAGTCATCTTCCTCTTCCTCCTCTTCGTTGTCGTCTTCGGCGGACAAAGAGTGAGTGTCGTCTTCGGACATCACGTCCGAAGCTCGTTTTCGGCGAAGGCCACTCCTGGTCCCTTTGGCCGCTTTCTTGGCCTTCTTCTCCGGCACGTCATAAGGCACCGGAAACAACATCTTCGTCAGAAGTGGGAATCTTGCTCCTCAGGAAGCGGAGCCGGACAGCTAATCCGCCCCGCCACCTCGATCCAGGCCTGGCGAAGTGGATGGGAGAGCTTAGGATCCATCCTCCAAATATGCCGGTGAAGGATGTACCTTGAAAACATTAAAAGACTTACCGAATTGGCCTGGCGTTTTAAGCTAAGCCCGCGATCTTCGGTCATGGGCGGTGGCGTCTCGCCAGCCTTGAAGAGCACTTTCCAGATATCTTCGTGCATCGCGCCGAAGAGCTCTAGTAACGTCTGGTGCTTGGCTGGGCCATACTCCCACAAATAGCAAGTCCGACGTTGGCACGGAAGGATCCGGCGAATAAGCATAACCTGGATCACATTGACAAGCTTGATCTTCTTGGTTATCATGTTCTGGACGCACGTCTGGAGCCCAGTTATCTCGTTCGAAGATCCCCAGATCAGGCCCTTCTCTTGCCAGGAAGTGAGCCGCATCGGAACTCTGGATTGGAATTCGGGGGCCGCTACCTAGTTGGTGTCACGCGGCTCGATAATGTAAAACCACCCCGATTGCCATCCCTTCACCGTCTCCGCAAAGGAGCCTTCGGCCAGGTGACATTGGGCATCTTGCCCACCATGGCGCCTCCGCACTCTACTTGTTGACCGCTCACCACCTTCGGTTTCACATTAAAGGTCCTTAGCCATAGGCCGAAGTGAGGTGGGATGTGGAGAAAGGCCTCGCACACGACAATAAATGCCGAGATATTGAGGATAAAATTGGGGGCCAGATCGTGGAAGTCCAGCCCATAGTAAAACATCAATCCGCGGACAAATGGGTGGAGAGGGAATCCCAGCCCGCAGATAAAGTGTGTGAGAAACACGACCCTCTCATGGGGTCGGGAGTAGGGACGATTTGCCCTTTTGCCGGGAGTCGGTGAGCAATCTCCTTGGCTAAATATCCGGCCTCCCGAAGCTCCGTGATGTCCTTCTTCTTGATAGAGGAGGCCATCCACTTGCCTCCAGCTCCGAATCCGGACATGTTTGGAGTGCTTCCTCGAACGGGGAAAAGCTAAAGCTTGGGCGCTGGAGCTCAAGGACGGAAGGACTAAAGGAGAGAAAGGGTGTGGGTGAAAGAAGAGAATCCTAATCCCCTTATAAAGGCCGCGAATATCAAGCGCCTCCCCACTCGCCTTAGAATTCGCCTATTCCCAAGGGTTGTATAAACGGCACGGTTGGGTTACCCATACCCGCATTGATGAGAATCCCGCAATAAAGGGACACGATCTCTGCTTTGACAAGACGTGCCAATGGCAACCGCGTCTCGAAACGTGGAACGGTGAACACAAAACGGTCCAAAGTTATGACCGGGCTAACGTAATATCATGTTGTAAAAAGCTGTCAGCGGATGCGATCCATGCAAGTATTATATTCTCCCTGTGGTTGTGTGTGGTACATGTTACAGGTCCGGATATTATCATTGCGTCCAAAGACTATCTTGGAGTTCGGATAGAAGGGAACCTGCCTTGCAATGCCGAAGACAATCTGCGCGCCGGACTCCTTGTCATTGAAGCCAGGTTCAGGGGCTACTAAGGGAGTCCTGGACTAAGAGGTCCTCGGGCGTCCGACCTGTTATCCATGGGCCGGACTGATGGGCTGTGAAGACATGAAGGCCGAAGACTGTACCCATGTCCGGATTGGACTCTCCTTGGCGTGGAAGGCAAGCTAGGCGACCAACTATGAAGATTCCTTCTTATGTAACCGACTCTATGTAACCCTAGATCCCTCCGGTGTCTATATAAACCGGAGGGGGTAGTCCGGATAGCGGCGATATTCATTACCATAGTCATACAGGCTAGGCCTCTAGGGTTTAGCCATTACGATCTCATGGTAGATCAACTCTTGTAACACTCATATTCATCAAGATCAATCAAGCAGGAAGTAGGGTATTACCTCCATAGAGAGGGACCGAACCTGGGTAAACATCGTGTCCCCCGTCTCCTGCAACCATCGACCTTAGGTGCACAGTTCGGGACCCCCTACCCGAGATCCGCCGATTTTGACACCGACAGGGCCCCCTCCACAGTTTACCACCTCGGTCATATTGTCATAGTGCTTAGGCGAAGCCCTGCGCGGATCACATCACCAACACCATCACCATGCCGTCGTGCTGACAGAACTCTCCCTCGACCCTCTGCTGGATCAAGAGCTCGAGGGACGTCATCGTGCGGAACGTGTGCTGAACACGGAGGTGTCGTACGTTCGGTACTTGGATCGGTTGGATCGTGAAGACATTCGACTAGATCAACCGCGTTACATAACGCTTCTGCTTTCGGTCTACGAGGGTACGTGGACACACTCTCCCGTCTCGTTGCTATGGTTCTCCTAGATAGATCTTGCGTGATCATAGGAATTTTTTTGAATTACTACGTTCCCCAATAGTGGCATCCGAGCCAGGTCTATGTGTAGATGATATATGCACGAGTAGAACACAAAAGAGTTGTGGGCGATAATAGGCATACTGCTTACCACCAACGTCTTACTTTGATTCGGCGGTATTGTTGGATGAAGCGGCCCGGACCGACATTACATGACCACGTTCATGAGACTGGTTCTACCAACGTGCTTCGCACACAGGTGGCTAGCGGGTGTCTGTTTCTCCAACTTTAGCTGAATCAAGTTTGACTGCGGCCTGTCCTTGTTGAAGGTTAAAATAGCACACTTGACGAAAAATCGTTGTGGTTTTGATGCGTAGATAAGAACAGTTCTTGCTAGAAGCCCGTAGCAGCGATGTAAAACTTGCAACAACAAAGTAGAGGGCGTCTAACTTGTTTTTGCAGGGCATGTTGTGATGTGATATGGTCAAGAAGTGATGAGATATAAATTGTTGTATGAGATGATCATGTTTTGTAGAAGTTATCGACAACTGGCAGGAGCCTTATGGTTGTCGCTTTATTGTATGAAATGCAATCGCCATGTAATTGCTCTACTTTATCACTAAGCGGTAGCGATAGTCGTGGAAGCAATAGTTGCAAGACGACAACAATGCTACGATGGAGATCAAGGTGTCAAGCCGGTGACGATGGAGATCATGACGGTGCTTTGGAGATGGAGATCAAAGGCACAAGATGATGATGGCCATATCATGTCACATATTTTGATTGCATGTGATGTTTATCCTTTATGCATCTTATTTTGCTTAGTACGGCAGTAGCATTATAAGATGACCCCTCACTAAATTTCAAGGTATAAGTGTTCTCCCTGAGTATGCACCGTTGCTACAGTTCATCGTGCCGAGACACCACGTGATGATCGGGTGTGATCAGCTCTATGTTCACATACAACGGGTGCAAGCCAGTTTTGCACGTGCAGAATACTCGGGTTAAACTTGACGAGCCTAGCATATGCAGATATGGCCTCGGAACACTGAGACCGAATGGTCAAACATGAATCATAAAGTAGATATGATCAACATAGTGATGTTCACCATTGAAAACTACTCCATCTCACGTGATGATCAAACATGGTTTAGTTGATATGGATCACGTGATCATTTACATAACTAGAGGGATGTCTATCTAAGTGGGAGTTCTTTAGTAATATGATTAATTGAACTTTAATTTATGATGAACTTAGTACCTGATAGTTTTTGCATATCTATGTTGTTGTAGATCAATGGCCCGTGCTACCGTTCCCTTGAATTTTAATGCGTTCCTAAAGAAAACTAAGTTGAAAGATGATGGTAGCAACTACACGGACTAGGTCCATAACTTGAGGATTATCCTCATTGCTGCACAGAAGAATTACGTCCTGGAAGCACCGCTAGGTGCAAGACCCGCTGCAGGAGCAACTCCGGACGTTGTGAACGTCTGGAAGAGTAAAGCTGATGACTACTCGATAGTTCAGTGTGCCATGCTTTACTGCTTAGAATCGGGACTTCAAAGATGTTTCGAATGTCATGGAGCATATGAGATGTTCCAAGAGTTGAAGTTAATATTTCAAGCAAATGCCCGAATTGAGAGATATGAAGTCTCCAATAAGTTCTATAGCTGCAAAATGGAGGAGAATAGTTCTGTCAGTGAACATATACTCAGAATGTTTGGGTACCACAACCACTTGACTCAACTGGGAGTTAATCTTCCTAATGATAGTGTCATTGACAGAGTTCTTCAATCACTGCCACCAAGCTATAAAAGCTTCATGATGAACTATAATATGCAAGGGATGGATAAGACAATTCCCGAGCTCTTCGTGATGCTAAAGGCTGCGGAGGTAGAAATCAAGAAGGAGCATCAAGTGTTGATGGTTAACAAGACCACTAGTTTCAAGATAAAAGGCAAAGGGAAGAAGGGGAACTTCAAGAAGAACGGCAAGCAAGTTTCTTCTCAAGTGAAGAAGCCCAAGTCTGGATCTAAGCCTGAAACTGAGTGCTTCTACTGCAAAGGGACTGGTCACTGGAAGCGGAACTGCCCCAAGTATTTGGCGGATAAGAAGGATGGCAAAGTGAAAGGTATATTTGATATACATGTTATTGATGTGTACCTTACTAATGCTCGTAGTAGTGCCTGGGTATTTGATACTGGTTCGGTTGCTCATATTTGCAACTCGAAATAGGGGCTACGGATTAAACGAAGATTGGCTAAGGACGAGGTGACGATGCGCGTGGGAAATGGTTCCAAAGTCGATGTGATCGTCGTCAGCACGCTACCTCTACATCTACCGTCGGGATTAGTTTTAGACCTAAATAATTGTTATTTGGTGCCAGCGTTGAGCATGAACATTATATCTGGACCTTGTTTGATGCGAGACGGTTATTCATTTAAATCAGAGAAAAATGGTTATTCTATTTATATGAGTAATATCTTTTATGGTCATGCACCCTTGATGAGTGGTCTATTTTTGTTGAATCTCGATTTTAGTAATACACATATTCATAATATTGAAGCCAAAAGATGCAAGGTTACTAATGATAGTGCAACTTATTTGTGGCACTGCCGTTTAGGTCATATTGGTGTAAAGCGCATGAAGAAACTCCATGCTGATGGGCTTTTGGAATCACTTGATGCTTGCGAACCATGCCACATGGGCAAGATGACTAAGACTCCGTTCTTTGGAACAATGGAGCGAGCAACTGAATTATTGGAAATAATACATATTGATGTATGCGGTCCAATGAGTGTTGATGCTCGCGGCGGGTATCGTTATTTTCTTACCTTCACAGATTATTTGAGCAGATATGGGTATATCTACTAGATGAAACATAAGTCTGAAACATTTGAAAAGTTCAAAGAATTTCAGAGTGAAGTGGAAAATCATCATACAAGAAAATAAAGTTTCTACGATCTGATCGTGGAGGTGAATATTTGAGTTATGAGTTTGGTCTTCATTTGAAACAATGTAGAATAGTTTCGCAACTCACGTCACCTGGAACACCACAGCGTAATGGTGTGTCCGAACGTCGTAACCGTACTTTATTAGATATGGTGCGATTATGATGTCCCTTACTGATTTACCGCTATTGTTTTGGGGTTATGCTTTAGAGACGGCTGCATTCATGTTAAATAGGGCACCATCTAAATCAGTTGAGACGACACCATATGAATTGTGGTTTGGCAAGAAACCTAAGCTGTCATTTCTTAAAGTTTGGGGCTGCCATGCTTATGTGAAAAAGCTTCAACCTGATAAGCTCGAACCCAAATCGGAGAAATGTGTCTTCATAGGATACCCAAAGGAGACTGTTGGGTACACCTTCTATCACAGATCCGAAGGCAAGATATTCGTTGCTAAGAATGGATCCTTTCTAGAGAAGGAGTTTCTCTCGAAAGAAGTGAGTGGGAGGAAAGTAGAACTTGATGAGGTAATTGTACCTTCTCCCGAATTGGAAAGTAGTACATCACAGAAATTAGTTCCAGTGATTCCTACACCAATCAGTGAGGAAGCTAATGATGATGATCATGAAACTTCAGATCAAGTTACTACTAAACCTCGTAGGTCAACCAGAGTACGGTCTGCACCAGAGTGGTACGGTAATCCAGTTCTGGAGGTCATGTTACTTGACCATGACGAACCTACGAACTATGATGAGCCCAGATTCCGCGAAATGGCTTGAGGCCATGAAATCTGAGATGGGATCCATGTATGAGAACAAAGTGTGGACTTTGGTTGACTTGCCCGATGATCGGCAAGCAATAGAAAATAAATGGATCTTTAAGAAGAAGACTGACGCTGACGGTAATGTTACTGTCTACAAAACTCGACTTGTTGCGAAAGGTTTTCGACAAGTTCAAGGAGTTGACTACGATGAGACTTTCTCACCCATAGCAATGCTTAAGTCTGTCTGAATCATGTTAGCAATTGCCGCATTTTATGATTATGTAATTTGGCAAATGGATGTCAAAACTGCATTCATTAATGGATATCTTAAAGAAGAGTTGTATATGATGCAACCAGAAGGTTTGGCGATCCTAAAGGTGCTAACAAAGTGTGCAAGCTCCAGTGATCCATTTATGGACTGGTGCAAGCCTCTCGGGGTTGGAATATACGCTTTGATAGTGTGATCAAAGCATATGGTTTTATACAGACTTTCGGAGAAGTCTATATTTACAAGAAAGTGAGTGGGAGCTCTGTAGCATTTCTAATATTATATGTGGATGACATATTATTGATTGGAAATAATACAGAATTTCTGGATAGCATAAAAGGATACTTGAATAAGAATTTTTCAATGAAAGACCTCGGTGAAGCTGCTTATATATTGGGCATCAAGATCTATATAGATAGATCAAGACACTTAATTGGACTTTCACAAAGCGCATACCTTGATAAAGTTTTGAAGAAGTTCAAAATGGATCAGTTAAAGAAAGGGTTCTTGCCTGCGTTACAAGGTGTGAAGTGAGTCGGACTCAATGCCTGACCACTGGAGAAGATAGAGAGAAAATGAAACTCATTCCCTATGCCTAAGCCATAGGTTCTATCATGTATGCAATGTTGTGTACCAGACCTGATGTGTGCCTTGCTATAAGTTTAGCAGGGAGGTACCAAAGTAATCCAGGAGTGGGTCACTGGACAGCGGTCAAGAACATCCTGAAATACCTGAAAAGGACTAAGGATATGTTTCTCGTTTATGGAGGTGACAAAGAGCTTGTCATAAATGGTTACGTCAATGCAAGCTTTGACACTGATCCGGATGACTCTAAGTCACAAACCGGATACGTATTTATATTGGATGGTGGAGCTGTCAGTTGGTGCAGTTCCAAGCAGAGCATCATGGCAGGATCTACGTGTGAAGCGGAGTACATAGCTGCTTCGGAAGCAGCAAATGAAGGAGTTCATATCTGATCTAGGTGTAATACCTAGTGCATCGGGTCCAATGAAAATATTTTGTGACAATACTGGAGCAATTGCCTTGGCGAAGGAATCCGGATTTCACAAGAGAATCAAACACATCAAGAGACGCTTCAATTCCATCCGCGATCAAGTCAAGGAGGGAGACATAGAGATTTGAAAAATACATACGGATCTGAATGTTGCAGACTCGTTGACTAAGCCTCTCTCACGAGCAAAACATGATCAGCACCAAGACTCCATGGATGTTAGAATCATTATTATGTAATCTAGATTATTGCCTCTAGTGCAAGTGGGAGACTGAAGGAAATATGCCCTAGAGGCAATAATAAAGTTGTTATTTATATTTCCTTATATCATGATAAATCTTTATTATTCATGCTAGAATTGTATTAACCGGAAACTTAGTACATGTGTGTACATAGACAAACTGAGTGTCCCTAGTATGCCTCTACTAGACTAGCTCGTTAATCAAAGATGGTTAAGTTTCCTGACCATAGACATGTGTTGTCATTTGATGAACGGGATCACATCATAGAGAATGATGTGATGGACAAGACCCATCCGTTAGCTTAGCATAACGATCGTTTAGTTTTATTGCAATTGCTTTCTTCATGACTTATACATATTCCTCTGACTATGAGATTATGCAACTCCCGAATACCGAAGGAACACCTTGTGTGCTATCAAACGTCACAACGTAACTGGGTGATTATAAAGATGCTCTACAGGTGTCTCCGAAGGTGTTTGTTGAGTTGGCATAGATCGAGATTAGGATTTGTCATTCCGAGTATTGGAGAGGTATCTCTGGGCTCTCTCGGTAATGCACATCACTATAAGCCTTGCAAGCAATGTGACTAATGAGTTAGTTGCGGGATGATGCTTTACGGAACGAGTAAAGAGACTTGCCGGTAACGAGATTGAACTAGGTATGAGGATACCGACGATCGAATCTCGGGCAAGTAACATATTGATGACAAAGGGAATAACGTATGTTGTTATGCGGTTTGACTGATAAAGATCTTCGTGGAATATGTAGGAGCCAATATGAGCATCCAGGTTCCGCTATTGGTTATTGACCGGAGATGTGTCTCGGTCATGTCTACATAGTTCTCGAACCCGTAGGGTCCGCACGCTTAACGTTCGATGACGATTTGTATTATGATTTATGTGTTTTGGTGACCAAAGTTTGTTCGGAGTCCCGGATGAGATCACGGACATGACGAGGAGTCTCGAAATGGTTGAGAGGTACAGATTGATATATTGGACGAAGGTATTCGGACACTGGAAAGGTTTCGGGATGTTTCGGATATTTATCGGGGAACCGAGGGGTTACCGGAACCCCCCAGGGAAGTTATGGGCCCTAATGGGCCATAAGGGAGTAGGAGAGGGCAGGCCACAAGGTGCCCCCCCCCAAGGCAGTCTGAATTGGACTAGGGGGAGGGGGCGCGGCCCCTTCTTGCCTTTCCCTCTCCCTCTCCTTCCCTCCTTCCCCCTCTTGGAATAGGAAAGGGAATCCAACTAGGATTGGGAATCCTAGTTGGACTCCCCCCTTGGTGCACCCTCCTTGGCCGCCGGCCTCCTCCTCCCCCTCCTTTATATACGTGGCCAGGGGGCACCCCAAAGACATAACAGTTGTTCCTTAGCCGTGTGCGGTGCCCCCCTCCACAGTTTACCACCTCGGTCATATTGTCATAGTGCTTAGGCGAAGCCCTGTGTGGATCACATCACCAACACCGTCGCCACGCCGTCGTGCTGACAGAACTCTCCCTCGACCCTATACTGGATCAAGAGCTCGAGGGACGTCATCGTGCTGAACGTGTGCTGAACACGGAGGTGAGATACGTTCGGTACTTGGATCAGTTGGATCATGAAGACGTTCGACCACATCAACCGCGTTACATAACGCTTCCGCTTTCGGTCTACGAGGGTACGTGGATACACTCTCCCGTCTCGTTGCTATGCTTCTCCTAGATAGATCTTGCGTGATCGTAGGATTTTTTTTTTGAATTACTACGTTCCCCAACACATCCTTCTCTTTTGACCAGAATGAGCAGTGATGAGAAGGTGTTATGGCTGCACTGAATTATCCCAGACTGGAGAAGTTCCTGCACTTGTCGTTCGATCTCTGTTTTGTGTTCTGGTTTATGGCAGTACGGTCTGATGTTAACTAGTTGAGCCCCCGACATAAGTGGGATAGTGTGGTCGCAGGCGCGGCGCGGTGGTAGCCCTTCTGGTTCACCAAAAACATCTGCAAACTCTGCTAACAGTGATTGTAGATCACGCGGTTCAGGTATGGGAGCCCCCTGCTCCTTGCTAACAGGGTATAGCAGACACATGTGCAGGAGAGACCCCTGGCGATGCAGCTGATGCAACTGTGCGCTGTTGATCACATTGCACTGGGTGGACGGAGCTTCATGACCGAACAAACTGGCAGGGCCGAATGCAGTTGGAATACGAAGATGTTTGTTCTGCCAGTCCACAGTCATTGGGTTGTGTTGTTCCAAACAGTCCATCCCAAGGATGGTGTCATACACCCCAAGCTGCAAAATCTTCATATCTGTGGTGAAATCCAGCCCTTGGGATGACCAGCAACACGCTGGTATGGATGCAGAACAGAACAATTCACCCCCGTCAGCCACTCGGACACGACAGGGTTGACGCAAGGCTTGGGTGCCTGACAAGCGGTCGGCCAGCCGCTGGTTCATGAAGGACGTAGAGCTCCCACTGTCGACCAGAATGAGCACCTCCTGATCTTGCATGGTGGCCAATAGTTGGAATGCTTTGGGTGACACGCCGCCGTCGAGAGCAGGGTGCGAGATGGCATGTACTTGCTGGACGACCCCCTATTGGTCAGATGAAGAATCAACACCGAAGAGTTCGAGCATTTCCTCAAGGACATGTAGCTGGACGGAGGTGGGGCAGACATGGTCAGGGCCCCATCACTCGCCGCATTTGAAGCACAACCCTCGGGCGCGTCGGTAGTCACGGAGGGCCTTGACCTTGGAGGTATCTGCTCGCGCGGCGTCGGTGTCGCGGTGGTCCGTAGCGCCCGTTGCAGCCGCAGGACAGAGCGGTGGGGGAGGCCGGGGAAGCGCCATCCCTGACCATGGCGCTGGCTCCGGTGGTCAGGGAAGGGTGCCGAAAGCACCATCGGCTACCTCCTCTTGTAGCAGGGCGAGGGCACACGCCGTGTCCAGGTCCGGTGGCCATTGGACCAAGACCACCGCGCGTATATCCTTCTGCAGCCCCTCCACAAAGCGCGTGAGGAAATAAAACGGGTGAATTGTGTCAGAGTAAGGACTCATGATTAATGATCAATTCAAACTTCTTAATGTAATCAGCAACAGTAGTGGTCTGCTTGACGGTGTAAAATTGCCGGATCAGCATTTGATGTCGATCGCGGCCGAAACGCGTGCAAAGCAACGCGGTGAAAGCATCCCAATCATACTCATAGTGGCGTTTCTGAATAGACTGCAACCAAATTGATGCTAATCCCAAAAAATTAAGGGCTTCCATGGGTACCCAAAATGAAGGAAGGATCGCGAACATGTGGAAATATTGCTCGCAGAGCGTCTTCCACAGGTTCGGGTTCTCCCCTGAGAACTACGGGAAGGAAATGGAGGGGTGTGCCTGGCCAAGCCCTGTGAGGAGTTGATTAGCATGCGCGAAGGGCCACAAGGCAGAGGGAGAGGATGGGCGTCACACTGACTGTTTGCCGGGAGCGACGGTGGGGTCTGGAACGACGCCACCGACGGCCCCCGTGTGATGTTGAACTTGTTGCGGTCCTCAGACCCGTGGGATCGCCCGTCGCGCCGGTCCCGGCGCCTGGACGAGCATCGAGCGTCGCTGGCGGTGGCGGAACGAGAGTCGTACCCGCCGTTGCGTCCTCACTCGCTGGCTGCGTCGCCGACACCGCAGATTGCAGCGCCGCAACCGTCGTGCCAGCTCGGAGACGCGTTGCTCCAGATCGGGTCGCCATGTCAAGAGATCGTCGATCTTGGCCTCCGTGGCTTGTTGGGCCTTGGTGTTGGCTGCGATGAGTGACTCCCACCGGTCGAGGAAGGACTGGATCGACGGATCCATCGATTCCAGGAGAGCTCGGCCTTGACGAGTGCTTCTGGTTTCCACAAATTGCGCCAGATCGACGAGCGGAAGAGGTGGTGGACTAGTCTCTGATACCAGATGTAAGGGAACTGGATGTAGTCTCTCAATTACTCACTTCACATGGATGATTCGATTACAGAGTAGCCATTACAAGAGAAACAAGGAACCGGTAAAGAGGAAGGGAGAGAGCTGAGGTAGGAGATTGTCACGACTTAGGGGCGGTAGGAGTTCGCCGGTGGCGAGGGAAGGTAGAGAGGGATCTCAGAGATGAGCGAGAGAGGTGAGAAGCTAGGAGAAGGCAGCGAGAGGAGGAGAGGAGCCTGTGGCTCAGAATATTTCATTTCAAATCTTCGATGCCTATCCACAGTGGCTCGCCTCGCTTATATACCCGCGAGTGCCACCCGAACTCACATGGCCCACGGCCCACTCTATTACAAGGCTCACGGCCTACAACCCACACACTTGAATTCAAACACTCTCGCGAGCCGACGCCGCCGCCTTGTCGCTTCCCTTGCGCCTACCTGCCTTGGCGATCCCTGTCGTGAGCACCGCGGTGCTTACAGTACCTGCCCTGAAGAACCAGCTTGTCCCCAAGCTGGTGTAGTGGGATAATGTGCCTTGAGCACCTCATAATCCTCCCAAGTCGCTGATGACGCATCAACCGTAGCCCACTTGATCAACACTTGCAGATGAGATGTGTTCCCTTTCTTGACCAAACGGTGATCTAGAATTGCTTCAGGAAACAGCCCGGGCAGCGACAGGTCCAAGGGTTTAGGCAACTGGGCAAACACTGGAGTATGATCCGGAACGTGCCCTTTTAGCTGTGAAATATGGAAGACCGGGTGCACCAAACTGCCTCGAGGCAACTCCAGCCGATATGCAGCTGCGCCAATCTTGTCCAGTATTTTGTATGGGCCAAAGTATTTGAGTGCAAGCTTTGGATAGGGACGGTTGACCATAGTGGACTGTGCATACGGCTGCAGTCAAAGGTAGACCATTTCTCCTACTGTAAAGACCCTCTCTGATCTCTTTCTGTCCGCAAAGTGCTTGTACTTGCATTGAGCTCGAGCCAAGTGGTCCTTCAACATTGCTGTGTGGTTTGAATGTTCAGATAGCCATGTCTGCACCTCATTGTTCAGGTAATTGGAGGAACCCATCAATTGCCCCAGATTTGGATCATGGCCATACAAAGCTTTGTAGGGAGTGCATCCCAGTGAGGAGTGGTATGAGGTGTTATACCAGAATTCTGCTTGAGGTAACCAAGTCGCCCATTTTGCTGGAATATCGTGCACTGCACAGCGAAGGTACATCTCCAAACATTGGTTAACCCGCTCGGTTTGCCCATCCGTCTATGGGTGATAAGCTGTACTCATGTGCAGTTCAGTGCCCCATACTCGGAACAACTCTCTCCAGAAGGCGCTGGTAAAGATTTTGTCTCGATCCGATACAATTACCAGAGGCAGACCATGCAGTTTCACTATATTGTTGAGGAATACTTTTGCAACAGAGGCAGCAGTAAATGGGTGCTTCAGAGCCAGAAAGTGACTTACTTTCGTCAGACGATCAACCACCACCACCACCAATATTGCATTGTAGCCGTCAGACTTAGGCAATCCTTCGATGAAATCCATGTTGATTGCCTGCCATGGTCTGTCAGGTATGGGTAGAGGTTGCAACATCCCAGGAGATTTACAGAGCTCGTGTTTTGCCTACTGACAAATGCCACACTGTTTTACAAAGTTTTCCATGTTTATTTTCAGTCCTTGCCAACTGAACAATTGCTTCACTCGATGATAAGTAGGAAGAATGCCCGAGTGACCCCCTATAGGACTAGAATGAAAAGCCTGAATTAGCTTGGTTTGCAACCCAGCATTAGCCCCTATCCATATCCTTCCTTCATGTCTGATTAATCCTTCTTGTAGCTGAAACCCAGGGCATGCAGTCTCATCCACCGCTAACTTCTGAAGCAAGAGTTGAGCAGCTGGGTCTACAGTATATGAGTTCAAAATGTCCTAAATCCAGACTGGCTTGCTGGAAGAAACTGTTTGAGCAGCAAACAAATGTGCTACCCTAGACAGGGCATCAGCTGCAGTGTTCTCTACTCCTCTTTTATATTGAATAGTGAACTGGAGGCCTACCAACTTAGTCATAGCTTTCCTTTGCAGATCTGAGGTTAGGTTTTGATCTCCCAAGTGACACAAGCTCTGATGGTCAGTTTTTATGACAAATGGTGCCCTGGACAAATAGGATCTCCACCTGTCAATGGCCATCATTATGGCCAGAAACTCCTTTTCATAAATGGATGTCTTCTGACTGGCTGTTCCTAAGGCCTTGCTGTAGAAAGCAACTGGATGGCCCTCTTGCGTTAGCACAGCTCCAATTCCAGTGTTGCAGGCATCAGTTTCCACTGTGAATGTTTTGTTGAAATCAGGGAGTGCTAACACTGGAGTAGTTGTCATTGCTTGCTTGAGCAATTGAAAAGCCTGCTGAGCTGATTCAGACCACACAAATGCTTGTTTCTTGAGCAAGTCTGTAAGGGGTTTAGCTAGCAGTCCATAGTTTCTTACAAACTTTCTGTAATAGCGAATCAGTCCCAAAAATCCCCTCAATTCAGTTATGGTTGATGGCACTGGCCACTGCAACATAGCTTCTATTTTGGCTGGGTCGGTGGCCACTCCTTTGTCAGAAATGGTATGTCCCAAATACTCCATGGACTGTTGAGCAAAGGCACACTTGCTCTGCTTTACAAACAACTGATGCTCTTTCAGAATGTCAAACACTGACTGCAAGTGCTCCAAATGTTCTTCAAAAGTGTGGCTGAATACTAAAATGTCATCCATAAAGACCAGCACATATTTTCTGTTTTTTCCTGCAAATATGAAATTCATTACACACTGAAAAGTGCCAGGAGCAGTAGCCAACCCAAAAGGAACAACTCTGAACTAAAATTGTCCATGGTGGGTTTTGAAAGCAGTTTTAAACTCATCTTCCTCTTTCATTCTGATCTGGTGATAGCCAGCCCTAAGGTCCAGTTTAGAAAACCACTTAGTGCCCCCTAACTCATCCAGTAACTCATCAATCACTGGCAGAGGAAATTTGTTCTTGATTGTTAGTGCATTCAGTCTTCTATAATCCACACAAAATCTCCATGTTCCATCTTTCTTCTTGACCAACAGTACAGGAGAAGCAAAAGGGCTTATACTGGGTGTTATCAGACCAGCCTGTAACATTTCTGACACTTGCTTTTCTATCTCACCCTTTTGTTGTGGGGAATATCTGTATGGTCGACAATTAACGGGTACAGCATCAGGAACCAGATGAATTGCATGGTCAAACTGTCTGTGGGGAGGTAGTGACTTGGGTTCCTGAAATACAGTCTGATTTTTTTCCAACAGGTGTTGTACAGCAGGAGGAATGTCCACAACAGGTGCCATAACTATGTGATTTAGTATGGCAGTCGCCCAGACATCATTTCCTTTTTCCCATTTAAGTAACTGATCCACTGACACTTCCTTCGGAACTTCTTGTTGCACAGGTAACACTCCCTGCAGTTTGATCTCTTTCCCTTCATGTTGGAATTGTATCCACTTTTCTGCCCAATGGCATTTCATTACTCCCCACTGTTCCAACCAATCCATGCCCAAAATGATATCATGTCCTCCAAGAAGAAACACCTGCATTGGATTAGTGAAGTTGTGCCCTTGCATCCACCAAGTCAATTGAGGAACAATCTCTGTACACTGTACAATGTGACCATTAGCTACCTTAACTTGGAGTGGAACTGGTAACTGTTTGGTAGTAACTGAAATCCTACTCAGCAGTGCCTGATCCACAAAAGTGTGGGTGATGCCTGAGTCCACCAGAATAAGCACAACCTGATTTCCCACCAAGGCCCTTAACTGAATTGTTCTTGGGTGTTGTGCCCCTGACAGAGCAATGGATGAAATAGTAGCACATTCTGCAGGTTCTCCAGTGATCAATGCATCCAAAACTGCATCAGATATAATCTCATGTGGGTCTACTACTTAAGCTGCCTTCAGTTGACCTGCTGGAGCTGCTGCAGGCTGATTACATAAATGTCCAGGAAGAAATTTCTCTCCACATTTGTAGCAGAGGCCATTTGCACGGCGATACTCTTTGAGCTGCTTGGCTTTCCATAGTTCTCATGTGGCCAGCTGAGGTTTGGGATCACTCTTGGTGTATGAGTTTCTGAAGGAACTGGTTTTTGCAACCTTGCTTTCTGCCAAAAGCCCTTCCTGAACTGAAGCATACAGTGCTGCCATCTGCACTGTACTGGGTATCTGAAACTCTACTGCAGACCTGAGCTCATCCTTGAGACCCAGCACGAACCGTGTAACCAGGAAAGTGTCACTGATTGTTGGTTCATACAGTTTCACAGTATACACCAGTTGCAAAAATTGCTGTTTATATTCCTCCACTGTTTCCACCTGTTTCAACAGCATCAGCTCTTTCATCTTCTTCCTGTATACATCCACATCAAACTCTAGGATGATCGCCTGACAAAACTGTTCCCATGTATGAAATTCTCCAGACTGTTTGAACGCCTGATACCAACGACCCGCATTATCAGACAAATACAGAGACGCTGATGTGACTTTGAAACTGCCTGGAATATGATACCGCCTGAAGAACGCTTCACACTTGTCTAACCAAATCCGCACCTCTGTGCCATCGAACTTAGGGAAGTCCATTTTGGGCATCCACTACCCCTTGCCCACTCCCTCATCCACAACAGGCAGCACCCGTTGCTGTTGAACAAGAAACATTTCAGGTACCTGAATTGGCCGTGGAGGTGGACGACCGACTGGCTGCGGCCTTGCTCCCAGAATGCCATCGAAGACCTCCGAAGCGGTTGGTGACGAAACCTCAGGTGCTCCATGTTGCTTGCCCATCTGCGCGGCATGGGCCTGGCTCTGCTGCACCTGCCCCAGGGTGTTGCAGGAGAGATCCACCTTGACCTGCACCTGATCAAGACGGGCGGACTGCTCGCTCAGCTTGCCATCGAGGGCCTCCAATTGCGCGCTGATTCCGTCCACGACGGCCAGCTTGCTCTGCGCGGCACGGATCTCCGCGAATTCCTTTAGCATCCGCTCCTGGAACGCCTCCATCTCGTCCGCGAGGAAGCGCGACTGTGGGTTGGGCTTCAATGTCGTCGTGGTCGCCAATTTCCCCCGAATCAACCCACCTCAGGACAGGGATTACGCAGATCGAACCCTAGGGGTGATCCGCTACCGTCGCCTCGGATTTGCTGGGTGCGAAACGGGGGGAAAAATTCGGGCACGGCACGGCGGAGAGGACCGGTAGCTCTGATACCAGATTGTCACAACTTAGGGGCGGTAGGAGTTTGCCGGCGGCGAGGGAACGTAGAGAGGGATCTCAGAGACGAGCGAGAGAGGTGAGAAGCTAGGAGAAGGCAGCGAGAGGAGGAGAGGAGCCTGTGGCTCAGAATATTTCATTTCAAATCTTCGATGCCTATCCACAGTGGCTCGCCTCGCTTACATACCCGCGAGTGCCACCCGAACTCACACGGCCCACGGCCCACTCTATTACAAGGCTCACGGCCCACAACCCACACACTTGAATTCAAACACTCCCGTGAGCCGACGCCGCCGCCTTGTCTCTTCCCTTGCACCTACCTGCCTTGGTGATCCCTGTCATGAGCACCGCAGTGCTTACAGAGATGAGCCGCCGCCGCCAGGTTTCGTTGATCCACTGGATGCCCGACTACTCCCTCGAGTTGCCTCAAGTAGTGGCTGCCGTAGCTGGGCTTCACTGCGCCCACTCCAGCCCAACCACCTGAGAGTTGGGCTTCTTGGCCCGTGGTGGTCGTTGGGCAGCAGGCGAGTGATGCGAGCCGCTGCCCTGTGGGCCCTGCTGGTCGGTGACGCCGGCTAGGCTTGGTGCAGGAGTGGCACTGACATGGACGCTACACTTTCCTCTCGAAAGATGAGGTCGCAAGTTCAATCCTGTCGCCAGCACCTTTTGGCGAGCGGAGCGGAGGTGTGCGCCCATTTGCTATTAGAGCATCTCCAATAGATGGTCCAAAATTTGGCGGTCCAAAACCAGAGATGTAAAATTTGGACCGCCAAAAAATGCGTTTTGTAGCTCCGAAAAAAGCTCATCTCCAACAGATGGTCCAAATTGATGGTCCAAAAGAGCAACTCCAATAGATGGTCCAAAATGAAGATATAAAAACGACATACTACTAGTTCATTCAACATAGTTCAAACATCAAATTCAACATAGTTTCATACATCAACTTCAACTACTACTTATTCAAACTGCTAGATAAACTACTCCTCATCGGAGCTACGGAACTGCTCCCAGAACTCCTCCTTCGTCGGGTCGTCGCACCCCTCCTCCTCCTCCTCCTCCTCCGAGAAGTCTGCCCAGTCCTCCTCGGAAGAGGACTCGATGGGGATCACCGTCGAGGGACCGGCCTCATCCTCCTTCTTCGGCCCCTTCTTATTCTGCTCCGCCTCACGCTTCCAGTAGTACTCCAGCTCGGCCTGGACGTACTTCGGATTCTCCCGAGCAAATCTTGCCATCGCCTCCTCATCGGTCTCGCCAGCACTATCGACAACCGACGGCTTCTTCTTCTTCTTCTTCTTCGTCGTGATCTCCTTCATGTTGATGCCCTGCGGCACAAGCATCTCCGCTACCGCCCGACTCTCGATCTTTGGAAAGTTGAGGTGCGATCGAGGCCTCTCGGCACGCCACACCACCACGTCGTAGGCACGCGTAGCCTCGTGGGCGGAGGGGTACGTGCCGATCTACCAACGCCTTCCGGCGTCGGAGAACTCCACACCCCAGTTGCTGGAGGGCTTCTGCCTCACACCGAAGAAGCCCAACTTGCCCTTCGGCGCCATCGGGAGCGGCGTGCGGCCGGGGCGGTGCCGGACGGAGCCGGGCGGGGCGGTGCTGCGGGGCGGTGCTGCGGGGCGGCGGTGGCGGGCGGGGCGGTGGCGGACGGAGCCGGGCGGGGTGGATCTGCGGGGCGGCGACGGCGTGCGGGGCGGCGGCGGCGTGCGGGGCGGAGCTGCGGGTTGGCGGTCGGCGGGCGGGGCAGTGGTGGAGCTGCGGGCGAAGCTACGGGGAGGCGGTCGGCGGAGCTGCGGGGCGGGCGGGCGGCGACGCGGCGTGGAAACAGCGGCGGGCGGCGAGGCCGGATCCGCGGCGGGCGGGCGGCGGGGCGGCGTGGAAACAGCAGCGGGGGGCGGGGCGGCGCCGGATCTGATGCGGGCGGCGTGCGGCGGGGCGGCGGCGGGGTGTGGAGGCGGCGGGGCGGCGGCGGACGGGCGGGAGGTCGCGGGCGGGCGGGCGGGAACGGAAATGAAGTGGCGGTTGGGCGTTCGCGGGCGGCGGCTGGTTTTGGACCAGATGCATCTCATGATGTAATTTTCATCGCGAGGTGTTGCATTTTACATCACGAAGAGGCCGCGGTCCAATTTTTTTTTCATATGGACCGTCCGTTGGAGCAGCGTTTTTTGCCCCAGACAGTTTAAAAGTTAGTTATTTTTACATTTGGACCATTTATTGAAGATGCTCTTATAGCGAAGAAATAGGAAATGCCAAGGACACGCTGTGAAACGACAGCTTCAGGCCATGGCAAGGTCCCGGACACAACTTGTGTCATGGGCAATGGCAGATCAGCCACGTTCTGGGACGGCCGTTGGATGGATGGCGCCGCGCCTCGGACACTGGCGCCGGGTCTGTACGTTGTGGTCTGGCCGACCAAGAGGCTGGCTTCGGTGCAAGATGGTTTGCATCGCGGTAGTTGGATCAGCAACATAAAAGGCGAATTCACTGCAGCCATGATATTCCAATTTTGTCAACTTTGGGTCGCCGTCAATCATCGGAGAGCAGTTATGACTGACTCGGCAGACAACTTCCGCTGGATCTGGACGAGCTCGGGAGGTTACTCTGCCAGGACTGCCTACCGGACCTTGTTCGAGGGATTAACTAGGATACCCGGTGCAGAACGACTGCGGAATTCGGCAGCACCACTACGGCAGAAATTCTTTGGATGACTTGCAATTCTGAACAGATGTTGGACTGCCGATCGCCTGCAAGGCCGAGGGCTGCCTCACCAACCGCTCTGTACTGTGTCTTCAGAAGCTGGAGACGTTTTGAATCATCTTCTCATGCAATGTTTGTTTGCCAGGACGTTCTGGTCGTCTGTTGCTGCGCCTCTGAATATTGTTCCTTGGTGGGAGGAGGTGTCCACCAATTGCCCGATGGCAAATAGAAAAGAAGTCAGCGCAATCATCACGTTGGTCTCATTCTCCATCTGGAAGGAGAAGAACCGGCGAACCTTAGATAACATATCAACCACTAGCAGCATGGTGGTAAACAAAATTATTGCGGAGTAGAGACTGTTGAAGCTAGCTTGGAATGTAAGGCCTTATACAATGCTAGGTGCTTAGAAAAATAAACCAGACTGTTAAGCGTCTCTCCTGTAGAAATAAGCACCGATAAGACAGTCTGGTTTATTTCTCTAAGCACCTTGCATTGTACAAGGCCTAAAGAGGGTTGGGGTAGGACTAGTGGGCGATCATGAAAGATGAAATTCTGAGGCCGGCGGTTGGGTGTGGACTGCTAGAGGTTCCCTCCACTAGCATATTGCAATTTTTACTCTGTACTCATTCCGTTCTTAATCAATCAACACACAAAGCTCTTGCATGTTCCAGGAAACAATCAGCGTGCACCTTCATCCTTCGCCTTCCCTCTCCCCTCCCAGCCACCACACACCATGGACTAGGGAGAGTCTCGTCCAAGAAAGGAATGCACCCCCCACCAAAATAGGCAAATAAAAGGCAGTAAATCAACTGCAGGGCAAAAACTTTCGAAAAAAATCCCCACTGCATCTGACCATATATGTGAAAAATCAGGCGAGCAACAAAAAAAAGTAGAAAATTTTTGGCTACTGTTGGCAAAATTTTGACTACTGCATCTGATCTGATCGCTACATGATTCCTACAGCGCAAAATCTTCTGTTTGTTGGCAAAAGATTCCTACAACAGACTTGCTTCTGGATCTTGTATGTTATTCATGTTATTGCCCCCTCTTCTACCGATTCACTCACTCTGGTGGATTCACTCTGTTTTTTGTTGCTTTTTAATTCCTTACGCCTAGCCCTGGCCCCTGCAAACAATAATAAAAATTTGAGAAAAAGAGTTGCTTAGAGGCCTGTAATTGCTTTAAAACACACAAAAAAAGTAGTAGGTCCCCTAAATGTTCTACAAAATGAAGTAGACAAAGTTACAGGACATCCTCAGTAATAAGTTGACGTTAACAAAATGATGTAAGCAAGTTGATGCAAAAACAAAATGATGTAGGCGTTGCAGGATACCCTCAGCAATGAGTAAAAAAATTGCTAAAAGAATCTGTTTATTTTTGCAAAAAGGAACAACCCTTGTAGGCTCCCTGTGTTGCTCATGGGACAGTAGTTCCCTATGTTTGTTCGAAAATAAATGTAGGTGAACTAGAGAAGAGCTGAACTAAAAAGAGTTGCTCACAGGACCAACCTGTTTTGTTGATAAAAAATGATGCAAAAACTATTCTTGAGAATTGCGCAAGGTTGGTCACAAATATCTGTTGATTCAAACTTGATGTGTGTAAAAAAAATCTTAAAACCAACATGTTTGCTAATCTTTCTTGAAAAAACTGGAGAATTTAACACAGAATTGCTTCTGAAAAAAATTGTTTGTGAAAATGAAAATGTCCCCCCCCCCCCTGTTTGCTAATCTTTCTCCCTTTTTGTTTTCTTCATAGATGGTTGACTTTGATCTGAATAGTCTCTCTAATGATTATGATGAAGATGTTGATGCCCTTCTCTATTACACGCCCCCCCCCCCCCCCCCCCCCGCCAAGGTTTGCCTACATCGATTGAGCGTGTGGGCGAGTCAACGGACTTTGGTTGATGGCCAAAATGCAACACAAAAACATGGCAGATTATGCAAACCCTAGTTGCTTATATGCCGCCTACCCCACTGGATAAAAACAGATAGAGCCCTCTTGTCATCTTCACCCTTATCATGCCGCACTAGAAAAAAAAACTAAAAAATCATCTTTTATTGCCTAATTTATATCTACTGTTGTTTTTTGCCCCCTGAAAATTATACGCTAATGCTTGCTTGTACACCCCATCTATTTTGTTGCCTGAATAGAAGGCCTCTTCTATTGCCTAAAAACATATGCTGAAAATAGCTACCCAATATGAAACACAGGTTGTTACAGTATTGCCTGCTGTAACATAAAGCTGAGCATATATTGCCTACTGAACACATTGTTCAGCTTCCAATACAATATTGCCTACTGGAAAAACATATATTGCTTACTGAAGCAACAGATGCTGAAAAATAACCACCAATATGAACGCAGACTTTTACGGTGTTGCTTGCTCGGACACATATATTACCTGCCCCCTACCCCTAAGTATGTTGCCTACTGAAGAAAAACAGATGCTGAAAATAGCTATAGGAGCACAGATATTACAGTATTGCCCACGGAAAAAAATCTGTTGCCTACTGAAGAAAACAGCTACTGATAAATAGCTACCAATATGAACACAGATTACTATAGTTTTGCCTGCTGAACACATATATTGCCTGCCCACACCCCAAAGAAACCCGCAGCAGGTCTGTATTTTTTTTGGCAGTATTCGGGTGCCATTTGGTACCATTTGGCAGGAGTTCAGGGTTGATATATGCACTTCTCTCATTCATGAATCATGACAACATATTTTATTAGTTCATCCCGCATGAGCACTTGCTGCTGGCTAATAAACCCATGGACACATAAAGAGATCTACCTTATTTTGGATGTTCACTTCCATCAAGTTGCGGACCTTGTCAGCTTTTGTCATCCTTCACCTAAAAGACATCAAACATCATATATTAAAGGAGCAAAACACAGTGCACCTTGTAATACATGCAAAATTTGTAATATCAGTGAGCTTTTTACCAGGTGGTATTTCCACTCTTCGAGTCCTGGGCTGCCTTGGATGTGGTGGCAATGAAGCTATCAATTGCGGTTCAACAGGCAGCGAGCTTTCCCCTGAGTGATCTTCTTCTCCACTTTGGGAGCTTGATGATTCCTGCTGTGGAAAGACTTGGACAGACACTCTCGTCTTTCTTTGCAGTTTTGGTTGAGCTTGCTTCTCCTTGAGCCTCGAACTTGATCTCAGACCAGCTGCGGGCTTCTTTTGAGCAGCAGCACCAGATTCCTTGACCGCATTAGCAGCAGACAGACTGGAACTCGCTCTTGAGGTTTTCCTTGAGTGATCTTCTACTTCTCCAATTTGGGTGCATGATGATTCCTGCTGTGGGAAGACCTTGACAGACAGTCTCGTTATTCTTCGCATTTCTGGTTGAGTTTGCGTTTCCTTGAGCCTTGAACTTGATCCCAGACCTGCTGCAGGCTTCTTTTGAGCAACAGCACGAGATTCCTTACTCGCATTAGCAGCAGACAGACTGAAGCTTGCTCTTGAGGTTTCCCCTGAGTGATCTTCTTCTCCACTTTGGGAGCTTGATGA
This sequence comes from Aegilops tauschii subsp. strangulata, assembly GCF_002575655.3. Classification (NCBI taxonomy): domain Eukaryota; kingdom Viridiplantae; phylum Streptophyta; class Magnoliopsida; order Poales; family Poaceae; genus Aegilops; species Aegilops tauschii. Next base: position 348,908,629 of record NC_053037.3, read on the forward strand.
TTCCTGCTGTGGAAGGACTTGGACAGACAGACTCATTGTTCCTCGCAGTTCCGGTTGAGTTCGCTTCTCCTTGAGCCTTGAGCTTGATCTCAGACATGCTGCGGGCTTCTCTCGAGATTCCTTACCCGCATTAGCAGCAGACAGACTAAAACTTGCTCTTGAGGTTCCTGAAGCTTTCTCCTGCATTCCCTTTTCCGGAACAAGTTCTTTTATTCTCAGCTTGGAACCTGAATTTTGCGGAGCCTTCTTCTCAGAAGCAATAGATTGGAGCTTATCGAGAATTGAATTTATATCTTCACAATCATAAATATAAGGTTTCCCTTCATCCTGAACCAACACATCCACCTGTCTTTTGATCACTTGGATGAACCCTGTTGAAACAAGAGCAATTTTCTGTGAGAAAGCAAAAAGAATCAACATAGTTTCGTTTAGTTAAGACATAAGATATAATTATTTACCTTCGATATTTGCCAGGGGCATTGATTGATCTATAGCCAATTTCAGCATCTCTGTTCTCATAATTATTTCCTTCCTCTTAACAACCTGAGCTTTGACATTTGAGATCGCCTCTTTCAACTTCTTGCGTGCAGAAAAATAATCTTTATTCGACTCAACTGAAAATGATAAAATATTACGTCACAAATATTGTAAAGAGGAATGACGATGCCATAGTTGGGGAGCTAAGCAGCTGCTTTAATGATGTGCTTGCAAAAAGTACTTGATGCCAATACGCAAAGCAAGATTGATCAACTAGCTGTGCTCTATGAGGCCCATCGAGGAGTCTTTTCTAATGTGTTGGCAATTGAAATAAGTCCATGTGCAGTTTAAAAGACAGCGCAAGAGACCTACAACAACACTTCCAGCACTGCTTGAAGATGGGGAAGAGGACTTGGAGCAAGAGCAGCACTCAAGTATCCCCAACCGCAATGAAGAGGAGCGGGATTCAGACTATGTGCAGGATGATGATGACGATGTGAGCAATGATGAAGAATATCCAAACAATGATGACCAGCAATTCAAGGTATGTCTATCTCACTAAATGGTACTCTATTCTACTGCCATCATCAACCAGTAACATGTTCAGATCAGTCTAAAAATGTCAAAAATTCAAGAACAGTAAAGCCACCAACAGATTACCTTTCATTTCAAAAACAAAATCCGCCAGACTCAACTGAAGATGGTTCTTGTGAATCAGAGAAAACAACTTATTCTTGAGCCTGTCAAACTTTCCTTTCAATTTCTTCAGCTCTAGTGAGTTTTGCAAAAGAATTTCCTTATTTATCTGCTCGAATAGGTAGCATTAGTTTAGGGACTGAAACAAATCTACCTTCTTTATTGAATCAACTGAAACAAATTCTACCTTCTTAATTGAATCAATGTTGAGAGCTTTGCTTCCAGTGAGCTGTGTGGATGACTCTGTTGCCGATGCAGCATCATAAAATGCTAAGGCTTCTGAAAAATCAACGATTCTTGATGCTGGTGCATCGTTTGATTTCCACTGTTGTATGACCTTAGTCCCACACTCTTTCAGCTGGAATATACAGACAATATCATGATGATAGAGAATATGCGACAGCATGATGATAGAGTTGATATTGATGTCTCAAGAAAAATAAAACTGATCAAACACCATGACATTTGGTTAATAAGAATGACATGACAGCCCACATCGAAATATAAATGCAATAACAACACTTTGTGCATATGCTCGTTCATGATTATCCAACCAAATGTCTCGCATACAGTTTTGAAACCAGATCCTTCACATGATTGGAAAGGAACGGGAACATGGACTGTATCTCCTGAAGAAGGCAACCACTTGGAGAATTGAAAATGGAAGGGGCATCAATAAATGGAGGAATGACTGACTTCCGAGGAATGGTCTCATGAAACCTGAGTTCAGCAAGAAATTTACAAGACTGAAAAAGTCTAAATCATCAGACCAGGCAAAAAGGATTGTAATGAGGCTACGAAGTTTTTCTACCCTCACGATGCTGAAATGATCCTAAACCTCAAGATACCTGAAATTGATCTGTAGGATTTTCCAGCTTGGAACCCTGGAAAAAGTGGCATTTTCACTGTTTTGTAGTGCCTACAAGCTAAGCCTACAACATTGATTAATACTAACCAGGGAAACAATAATGGTACGAGAACTGCTAGTGCTTCAAGAGACCATTGGAAAACAATCTGGACAACCCCAGTGTCAAACAAAATTTAAAAAATTCTCTGGACAGTTCAGCAACCAAAGAGCAAGTGGAGAAGAACTCTCGATGGTGGTCATTCGTGCAGCATTTGTGGAAACTGGGATACACTAAAGCAAGAAGCGTTCGAGCTAGTATGAGCAAATTCTGGCATTTACCAAGCGAAAAGAAATTTCTCAGAACGGGTCGACGGATGATGCTTTTCACAACAAAGGGTACGCTAGCATAAATTAAAGTACACTACCGTTGTCCTTCTGAATTACATTCAGACGCTGCGTCTCAATACCATCTAGAAGACAAGAAAGGGAATGTTCAGTGAACAGGACCAACAACGGTATTTTCAGAATGCTCGTGTTAAGTGTCCTTGGACTGCGCCCTCACTTGGCTCCATAAAAACCCTTTGTACCTTAAACAAGGTGAGGCAAGTGTGGGACTAATTGTCCGAGATCATATTAGCAGCATTGCATTCCGGAAGTATATAACCCTGAAGAAGCCAAAGCTGCAGCATACCCTCTGAACCTATCTCTTACCTAGAAAACAGGATTGTGCCGTGGTGCTTAACAGTTAACATTGTCCAGAAAGTTTTTCAGGATTTAATAGAGCACGTTTGGACAACCTGTACACTGCAATCAAATATTTAAAGAAGTGCCTACATGCTTAACCAGGTCCCTCACGTTTGTCTAAATTTGCAACGATTCTCTCTTTTCCCTAAATAAACTTGATCATGTATAACGTCCATTGTCCTGAAAGAAGTAACGTCAGATCATGTCACTCTGGACCTATCGGACACTGTTCTGGCCAATGTGCGTACTCTGACTGGGCCTGAACTCAATATCAACCCATGAGCGGATAAACCCCTACCCACCCAAATCGTCGACATATCAAATGACAGAGGGACTCACAATTATGGACCTAACAATTAACACCAACAAACATCAAGACGGTAAACTGATCGGATTGCACGCAGGAACTTCACCAATTTTCAGCAAAAGTAGCAGTCGAATCAATGTTTATTACCTGCTTATATCTCTCATCTCTGACCTCAAGTAGCGTCTGTATCGTCCGCTCTAATCTGCTCTCGACCGTTTTCCATTCTATCGTTCCCTCGTCAAGCTCCTCCCATTGACCCAGTTCTTTTAACTTATCTTCGAAGTTTGTGTCCAAAACCTTGCAGAGGGAACGCATCACCTCAATACGACCCTTCATTCTGCAAGAACAGAGAAGCAATGAATTTCCAAGCAGAAGGTGTTGAACATAGGAGGGCGAAGAAGACAATTATCTTATAATTTTGAAGCGCCTGACACAGGGATATCATGAAATTGGCGCATATATAGACAGGCTGCAGGCGACGGCCGACGAACAGACCCATCACCACCCGACGCTGGCGATGCCCTAGGCCCGCACGCGGGGGCGACAGACGATGAAGACACGAATCGCCGCCGGAAGCTGGCGATGCCCTAGGCCCTAGCACACGGGGGCGACAGACGACGAACACACGCATCACCGTCGGATACTGGCGATGCCCTAGGCCCTAGCACACGGGGGCGACATTCGACGAACACACGCATCGCCGCCGGACGCTGGAGATAGTGCACGGGGGCGACGGCTGGTAGTCTCACTTTTTTTTTCTAGAAGATCGACGGCTGGTAGTCAAGCAATAATCGCTCATCCTTTTTTTAAGGGGAACTAATCGATCATCCTAACGGGCCAACAACATGGGTTGCTTCCTAGGGTTGGGCCTTTGCCCAACTTGGAGCGGCTTGGGCCGAGCGATGGGGTCTGGCCCCCGCTAGCCTCCCCACTGTCTCCGCCACCACAGTGGAGCAGAGACGCCGTGGTGAACTGAACCCAGCCCGCTGCAAAAACGGCGACGAATTGAAGAACGAAACCCGCTACGCAGAAACGATGAAGTTAGAGAGAGAGAGAGGGCAGGAGAAAGGGAGAGAGAGACCTGACCACCCGCGCTGATCGCCGGTGTGGCTGCAGAAGAAAATCAGCGGAACTTGCGCTGGTCGCCGATACTCGTCGCCGGCCTCCTGCTGAACTGGTGTGCGTCCCCAAACCTCGCTGCAGAGAAAAATCGACGGAAGTTTATTAGCTATGAGAGAGAGAGAGAGGAGGAGGGAGAGAGAGAGAGAGGAGGGAGGGAGAGAGAGAGAGAGAGGAGGGAGGGAGAGTCCACGACACCCACGCTGGTCGTCTATGTTCGTCGCCGGCCTTGAATCCGGTGTGCGTCCCCGTCCCCGACCCTCGCTGCAGAAGTAAAATCGCCGGAAATTTATTAGCTATGAGAGAGAGAGAGAGAGAGAGAGAGAGAGAGGGAGAGAGAGAGAGACCACGCTACCGCGCTTGTCGTCGATGATCGTCGCCGGCCTTGAATCCGGTGTGCGTCCCCGTCCCCGACCCTCGCTGCAGAAGAAAAGTCGCCCGGAAGTTTATTAGCTGAGAGAGAGGGAGGGCGGAAGACACCACACGCCAGCCTCACTGATCGCGCGCCGATGTGCGTCGCCGACCTCGCTGCAGAAGGAGAGATCGGCGAGAGAGAGGGATGCACCTTCGTTCGTGTTTGTTGGTTTCGCCGGAAGGGGAGGGGAGGGTAGGGGAGAGGGTGAGGAGAGGACCACTGGCCGCAATGGGTGGGAGGATCGGAGGGGTACTTGTAGAGGTACCTGAAGCCGTGGGGATTTTGCTTACTTGCGGAATAAGCTCATCGATGGACACAATTGTACACTGTGTTAAGATACGGCCGCGATACGCTAATTGTAGATGCACATTCGAATCAATATAGCCTCTTTCAATTTCAAGCAGCCAGAACTGAAGATGCTGAAGCGCATGCGCAGTCTACAGCCTTAAGGAATGTGGCAGATCAGGCAATTAATGATCCTAACCGAGTTGCCACGGAAATGCAACAAGATTTCAGGTTTAATTAACAGTATGGATCGTGAATAATAAATAAGACCCCCGCAGAAAACAGAATAATAAATACAGAACTAACTTACCAGACGTGCCTGATCACGTAATCAACCTACTTAGTACGTGGCCCCACAGCCGATAAGTTCCCAACTAGTGTGAGGATTCAGAAGAACAAAGTAAAAGCAGCTGGGGATGGATTATAACAAAAAGATCTCCCATATTCTTTGGTGACTTGTCTGGCTCCCTATGCATAGCGGCATATGGATCTAAAAACCAACTAAAAAAGGAAATGCGGATCTAAAACACCACACCATAAGAAAACATGCGTCTTTAATTTGCATGTTGCATAATAAATCAACAATTGACCATGGATGAACAATTGGAGAAAGCCACTAACAGGTCAGCTAGCTCTTAACGTTGATGCCTCTTTTGTCGAGGAGGACTATTCAGGATCATGTGGAGCAATTATACGAGATCACCGAGGTATGTTCATAGCTGCTTCGACTTCAAAGTTAGAGCATGTTCGCACTTGCGGAGGACCTCAAGTTGGCACTGGATATTGGATGCAACTCCATATGTATTCAAATGGAAAATTAGGTGATGTGTTGAATCACTTAAACAAAACAGGGGATGCTCGATGGTCGCTACCCCTATACTTGACGAATGTCGAAGTTTTCTAGAGGAATTTAGGAGGTTCTTATTGAGCATTGTAATCGGAAATCTAATTTGGTAGCTCATGTGCTAGCCCAGCAGGGCCATGTTGATCCATCACGGTGTGGTTGGACGCACCCTTTGGCTTTATTTCGAGCTTCTTAGCGGATGATGTAACTTTTATTTGAGTTAATAAAGCTAGCCGTGAAGGCCTTTCCGTCAAAAGAAAAACAATTGGCCTATATGGCACTAATTAAAGACCTAATTATTGTTGGCGTCCCAGTAAAGCATCTTGCATAAACACATTGACCTAATAGCTCATCAATTGAAGATGTTTTAAACTATATAAAGGCCAAGCCACCTCCAACGGCTTAGAGAGTTCACCCACATTGGGATGCTCCTGGCCGTTGGATCGTGTTGAATCTGGTCAACCAATCAGCTTGGCCGTTGGATCTCTACTCCTGTTTTCACCCTCGCGGTTAATTCTTTAGGCCGCTGACTGGTGGGCTCAGGGTATGTCCCGATTGCCTGGGTGAAAGTTTGCTGGGTCAAACTGGATTTTCACCGCCCGACACGTCGGGCTGCCTCCCAATGCACTCCCCCCGCACGCATATATATAAACAACGAAAGACAAGTGAGCTGAGTGGTTCTTGAACTGGACTGTGTTGAGAGCCTTTGGAATTCTCTTTTTTTCGGGGGAATAGTATTTCGCTAATTAGTTGATCCTAGAGTTACAATCGTTCAGAATGACAGTGCTAATCCCCTGAGAAACATTTGCAAGCCAACAAGCTGTCCTTTGTTGTCCACGACCAATGGCAGCCTTGTTTTGTGTACGGTTTATCTTTTGAACCTGGGAGTGTCGTTCTTTTTAGCAGCTCCACAATCTCAGTAACCACATGCATGTTGCTGGAGCGATCCCTTTTGGAAGTCTCTTTGACTCGTGGGATTTTCAAAACACAAGAATATGAAAAAAAAATACAAGATTGAAGTGACGTGTACGTCCACTTGAATCCTGTCGGATTAGTAAACCACTATAATATAGATCGATGAGTGTTTGTTGCTAGTGGAAAAACAAAGGATTTGAACAAAGATGCTCGAGGCGATGGAAATTTTCCTTCAAAATAGAGTGCAAAGCTATCCTTAGGAAATTTTCCCGAGCATTCCATTTTATGAATCAAACAGACTACACATAGAAGATCCTTAAGGATCTGGACCCTCTAAAAAATACTCCCTCCGTCCCATAATATAAGAGCGTTTTTGACACTACACTAGTGTTAAAAATGCTCTTATATTATGGGACGGAGGGAGTATATGATAATTCTTAAGGCTTTTCCCTGTTTTGCTCTTTAAGATGTAGTGATGGATAGGGCGTGGAATATCTGCTCCCGAGCTCAAATGCTCCCCGTGAACAGTAAAATTGAAAAAATAGTAAAAAATTCAAACAATTCTGATTTTTTTGGATAAATTTTGACACATGTTTTTTATGCTTGAAAATTTTCAGCACAAAATGACATTCGTGGAAGTTGTGGCAAAAAAAAAAAGAAACTCGTTGTTCTAGAAATACAAGTTCTGAAAATATTTTGGAGTGTTGATATTTTTTGCCACGCTTTTCACAAATGTCATTTCGTGCTGAAATTTTGCAAACATACAAAACATTTGTCAAAGTTTACCACAAAAAATCTGATTTTTTGAATTTATTTACTATTTTTTTATTTTACTATTTATTGGGAGCATTTGAGCTTGGGGTCGGAATAAAACTTTCAGTGAGGGATATGGCTTTTGAACATGGGTTATATATTGGTAAAAAGGGTGTGTATGAATGTCACTTGAGCTCATTTTTCGCATCCCGACTATCCTCTCTTGTTAGTGTGGTATCCCGATAACTCAAGAAATAAGATATATGCTACACTTTAATAGCCTCTTGAAAACCTTTCTTGAGCATAATAATTTTCACCAGTTGTCGATCCACGTCAATAGCCAACAATGGAACTAACACATGTATAAACACTTAGCGGCCATCATTAGTCCCACTAATTTGCTGTCATCAATACCAAAACAATAATTAAAGGGCATTTTCACTTTCAACAAGGGACAATGAAGAAGAATAAGAACTTATGATTTTTTTTGCTACAACCATTTGTAGTTAAACCCACGTACATTCTGGGTAGTATTTATCACATTGGAGGGTATAAACATGTAGTACATAGTATATGAAAACATTTAGATAGTTTATGTACTACTCCAAAGAACTTGATTGCATTTTTTACTATGTACCATATTTTTATCATACTATTTTTTATGTATAAATAAATATGATCGTATTCTTGAAATCTTTCCTACTTATAAAGGTTGGAGTTGATGATGAGTTCACATGTGGGACCATGCAAATAAACAAATGCACTTCTACCCATACCTGAGACTAGAAACCTTACAAAAGATATAATAAACAAATATTACTTTTACTTGGTGTGAGACGTACCCAAATAAACATGGACCCTGATAAGTGTCACACGTGTAGCACGAACACATGGCAACTCCGAACGTTTTTTATGGCAAGTTTCGTGACGTGAGGATGACAACTTTAGTTGTCAAGTATGGCAACTTTTTTTAGATGGCAAGTTTCAGTTTTTTGGGTTGTTTTTTTCTTTTCAGATGACAACTTTAGTTTAAAAAACATCAGGGTTGGAGTGCTTCGTGCCACACGTGTGACATCTATCATTTGGGATAAACAAATACACTCTACCCTAATGTGGTAACAATACTCTCATAAAAACACATATTAGATTCCAATTCAAAATCATAGTCTTGATACTAATTTCTATGCCCAATCAATTCTTCCAGTTCTATAGCATAGCAGAAGACATCGAACACATTAAAATTTCAACGTTGTCATAAAAATTGTCCTTCTACCCAACCCAAAATCTTGTGCGTCAAAGTTACTCATGCTCATTCTCCTATGTTTTAAATTTTGAAACATTATTTCCTATTCAAGATACAAATGGTCCTTAAAAAATCATCAATGAGTATGACATGACATTTCGTTATATTTATACTCTTTTTTTAATCATAAACCATGCAGTAGCCGTAAGACACCATCATCTTTTGATATCCTCTGAGCCGGTAGTATCTCATTGTCTTATTATGGTTCCGTAGCAACGCACGAGCATTGTGCTAGTATACTGAAAACTATGGGCTTATTTACAGTTTTTTCACGTACTTCATTTTGGAATATCTTAGAACTAGCATATGAACATACTCAAAATGATAAAGTGTACGCTAGGAACAAAATCATGTTTACCGAGAACAAAATATCTACAACGAACGTGAAAAAAAATTAGTTTGTTTTGCGTCAAAAAAGTAAAACGAAAAGTAAAAATATCCAAGAATTAGTTAGTGATGATATAGTTGTCTGGAGCCTAAAAGTTGACATCATCAATTTATCATGTACCTTTTTATTAAGTAATAGGACTTTATTCATCACATGACTGAGAGATTGTATATAAGCACGGATGAAATAAAGTTAGGGTTAGTAGCATCCCAAAATGAAGAGGATCTAGTACTAAAAGCAGTCTTAGCTAGGCAATTCACCACTTCATTCGCTTCTCGAAAGTAGTGTTGAAACTCAACATGGCTAAAACCACTTGCTAATTCCTTGCATTTCGTGATCACAGAAACTCTTCCTCCATCAAAAGTATTTCAACAGCAAACAAGCTATCAGACAAAAAACCAATGTTAAAACCAATGTTCAAAGCCAAATATAAGCCATCATGATAAACAATTGAAGGAAATATGCCCTAGAGGCAATAATAAAGTTATTATTTATTTCCTTATATCATGATAAATGTTTATTATTCATGCTAGAATTGTATTAACCGGAAACATAATACATGTGTGAATACATAGACAAACAGAGTGTCACTAGTATGCCTCTACTTGACTAGCTCGTTAATCAAAGATGGTTATGTTTCCTAGCCATAGACAAAGAGTTGTCATTTGATTAATGGGATCACATCATTAGGAGAATGATGTGATTGACTTGACCCATTCCGTTAGCTTAGCACTTGATCGTTTAGTATGTTGCTATTGCTTTCTTCATGACTTATACATGTTCCTATGACTGTGAGATTATGCAACTCCCGTTTACCGGAGGAACACTTTGTGTGCTACCAAACGTCACAACGTAACTGGGTGATTATAAAGGTGCTCTACAGGTGTCTCCGAAGGTACTTGTTGGGTTGGCGTATTTCGAGATTAGGATTTGTCACTCCGATTGTCGGAGAGGTATCTCTGGGCCCACTCGGTAATGCACATCACTTAAGCATTGCAAGCATTGCAACTAATGAGTTAGTTGTGGGATGATGTATTACGGAACGAGTAAAGAGACTTGCCGGTAACGAGATTAAACTAGGTATTGAGATACCGACGATCGAATCTCGGGCAAGTAACATACCGATGACAAAGGGAACAACGTATGTTGTTATGCGGTTTGACCGATAAAGATCTTCGTAGAATATGTGGGAGCCAATATGAGCATCCAGGTTCCGCTATTGGTTATTGACCGGAGACGTGTCTCGGTCATGTCTACATAGTTCTCGAACCCGTAGGGTCTGCACGCTTAAAGTTCGATGACGGTTATATTATGAGTTTATGTGTTTTTGATGTACCGAAGGTAGTTCGGAGTCCCGGATGTGATCACGGACATGACGAGGAGTCTCGAAATGGTCGAGACATGAAGATTGGTATATTGGACGACTATATTCGGACACCGGAATGGTTCCGGGGGTTATCGGATATATACCGGAGTACCGGGGGGTTACCGGAAACCCCCGGAGGTTATTGGGCCTCATGGGCCCAAGTGGTGGAAGAGTAGAGGTGGCCAAGGGGCAGCCGCGCGCCTCTCCCTCCCCCCCAAGTCCAAATTGGACAAGGAGGGGGGCGGCGCCCCCCCTTCCTTTCCCCCTCTCTCTCCTTCCCTCTCCTCTCCTACTCCAACATGGAAGGGGGGGAGTCCTACTCCCGGTGGGAGTAGGACTCCTCATGGGGCGCACCAAGGGTGGCCGGCCCCCTCCCCCTCCTCCACTCCTTTATATACGGGGAGGGAGGCACCCCCTAGAGACACAACAATTGATCCCTTGGATCTCTTAGCCGTGTGCGGTGCCCCCTCCACCATAATCCACCTCGGTCATATCGTAGCGGTGCTTAGGCGAAGCCCTGCGTTGGTAGAACATCATCATCATCACCATGCCGTTGTGCTGACGGAACTCTCCCTCAAAGCTCGGCTGGATCGGAGTTCGAGGGACGTCATCGAGTTGAACGTGTGCTGAACTCGGAGGTGACGGGCGTTCGGTACTTGATCGGTCGGATCGTGAAAACGTACGACTACATCAACCGTGTTGTGCTAACGCTTCCGCTTTCGGTCTACGAGGGTACGTGGACACACTCTCCCCTCTCGTTGCTATGCATCACCATGATCTTGCGTGTGCGTAGGAATTTTATTGAAATTACTACGTTCCTCAACAGTGGCATCCGAGCCAGGTTTTATGCGTTGATGTTATATGCACGAGTAGAACACAAGTGAGTTGTGGGCGATACAAGTCATACTGCTTACTAGCATGTCATACTTTGGTTCGGCGGTATTGTTGGATGAAGCGGCCCGGACCGACATTACGCGTACGCTTACGCGAGACTGGTTCTACCGACATGCTTTGCACACAGGTGGCTGGCGGGTGTCAGTTTCTCCAACTTTAGTTGAACCGAGTGTGGCTATGCCCAGTCCTTAAGAAGGTTAAAACAACACTAACTTGACGAACTATCGTTGTGGTTTTGATGCGTAGGTAAGAACGGTTCTTGCTCAGCCCGTAGCAGCCACATAAAACTTGCAACAACAAAGTAGAGGACGTCTAACTTGTTTTTGCAGGGCATGTTGTGATGTGATATGGTCAAGGCATGATGCTATATTTTATTGTATGAGATGATCATGTTTTATAACCGAGTTATCGGCAACTGGCAGGAGCCATATGGTTGTCGCTTTATTGTATGCAATGCAATCGCCCTGTAATTGCTTTACTTTATCACTAAGCGGTAGCGATAGTCGTAGAAGCAATAGTTGGCGAGACGACAACGATGCTATGATGGAGATCAAGGTGTCGCGCCGGTGACGATGGTGATCATGATGGTGCTCCGGAGATGGAGATCACAAGCACAAGATGATGATGGCCATATCATATCACTTATATTGATTGCATGTGATGTTTATCTTTTATGCATCTTATCTTGCTTTGATTGACGGTAGCATTATAAGATGATCTCTCACTAAATTTCAAGATAAAAGTGTTCTCCCTGAGTATGCACCGTTGCCAAAGTTCGTCGTGCCCAGACACCACGTGATGATCGGGTGTGATAAGCTCTACGTCCATCTACAACGGGTGCAAGCCAGTTTTGCACACGCGGAATACTCAGGTTAAACTTGACGAGCCTAGCATATGCAGATATGGCCTCGGAACACTGATACCGAAAGGTCGAGCGTGAATCATATAGTAGATATGATCAACATAGTGATGTTCACCATTGAAAACTACTCCATTTCACGTGATGATCGGTTATGGTTTAGTCGATTTGGATCACGTGATCACTTAGATGATTAGAGGGATATCTATCTAAGTGGGAGTTCTTAAGTAATATGATTAATTGAACTTAAATTTATCATGAACTTAGTACCTGATAGTATTTTGCATGTCTATGTTTGTTGTAGATAGATGGCTCGTGTTGTTGTTCCGTTGAATTTTAATGCGTTCCTTGAGAAAGCAAAGTTGAAAGATGATGGTAGCAATTATACGGACTGGGTCCGTAACTTGAGGATTATCCTCATTGCTGCACAGAAGAATTACGTCCTGGAAGCACCGCTAGGTGCCAAACCTGCTGCAGGAGCAACACCAGATGTTATGAACGTCTGGCAGAGCAAAGCTGATGACTACTCGATAGTTCAGTGTGCCATGCTTTACGGCTTAGAACCGGGACTTCAACGACGTTTTGAACGTCATGGAGCATATGAGATGTTCCAGGAGTTGAAGTTAATATTTCAAGCAAATGCCCGGATTGAGAGATATGAAGTCTCCAATAAGTTCTACAGCTGCAAGATGGAGGAGAATAGTTCTGTCAGTGAGCATATACTCAGAATGTCTGGGTATAACAATCACTTGATTCAACTAGGAGTTAATCTTCCGGATGATAGCGTCATTGATAGAATTCTTCAATCACTGCCACCAAGCTACAAGAGCTTCGTGATGAACTATAACATGCAAGGGATGGATAAGACAATTCCCGAGCTCTTCGCAATGCTAAAGGCTGCGGAGGTAGAAATCAAGAAAGAGTATAAAGTGTTGATGGTCAATAAGACCACCATTTTCAAGAAAAAGGGCAAAGGGAAGAAGAAGGGGAACTTCAAGAAGAACAGCAAACAAGTTGCTGCTCAGGAGAAGAAACCCAAGTCTGGACCTAAGCCTGAGACTGAGTGCTTCTACTGCAAGCAGACTGGTCACTGGAAGCGGAACTGCCCCAAGTATTTGGCGGATAAGAAGGATGGCAAGGTGAACAAAGGTATATGTGATATACATGTTATTGATGTGTACCTTACCAGAGCTCGCAGTAGCACCTGGGTATTTGATACTGGTTCTGTTGCTAATATTTGCAACTCGAAACAGGGACTACGGATTAAGCGAACACTGGCTAAGGACGAGGTGACGATGCGCGTGGGAAACGGTTCCAAAGTCGATGTGATCGCCATCGGCACGCTACCTCTACATCTACCTTCGGGATTAGTATTAGACCTAAATAATTGTTATTTGGTGCCAGCGTTGAGCATGAACATTATATCTGGATCTTGTTTGATGCGAGACGGTTATTCATTTAAATCAGAGAATAATGGTTGTTCTATTTATATGAGTAATATCTTTTATGGTCATGCACCCTTGAAGAGTGGTCTATTTTTGATGAATCTCGATAGTAGTGATACACATATTCATAATGTTGAAGCCAAAAGATGTAGAGTTGATAATGATAGTGCAACTTATTTGTGGCACTGCCGTTTGGGTCATATTGGTGTAAAGCGCATGAAGAAACTCCATACTGATGGACTTTTGGAATCACTTGATTATGAATCACTTGGTACTTGCGAACCATGCCTCATGGGCAAGATGACTAAAACGCTGTTCTCCGGAACTATGGAGCGAGCAACTGATTTATTGGAGATCATACATACTGATGTATGTGGTCCAATGAATGTTGAGGCTCGCGGCGGGTATCGTTATTTTCTCACCTTCACAGATGATTTAAGCAGATATGGGTATATCTACTTAATGAAACATAAGTCTGAAACATTTGAAAAGTTCAAAGAATTTCAGAGTGAAGTTGAAAATCGTCGTAACAAGAAAATAAAGTTTCTACGATCTGATCGTGGAGGAGAATATTTGAGTTACGAGTTTGGTCTACATTTGAAACAATGCGAAATAGTTTCGCAACTCACGCCACCCGGAACACCACAGCGTAATGGTGTGTCCGAACGTCGTAATCGTACTTTACTATATATGGTGCAATCTATGATGTCTCTTGCTGATTTACCGCTATCGTTTTGGGGTTATGCTTTAGAGACGGCCGCATTCACGTTAAATAGGGAACCATCAAAATCCGTTGAGACGACGCCTTATGAACTGTGGTTTGGCAAGAAACCAAAGTTGTCGTTTCTTAAAGTTTGGGGCTGCGATGCTTATGTGAAAAAGCTTCAACCTGATAAGCTCGAACCCTAGTCGGAGAAATGTGTCTTCATAGGATACCCAAAGGAAACTGTTGGGTACACCTTCTATCACAGATCCGAAGGCAAAACATTCGTTGCAAAGAATGGATCCTTTCTAGAGAAGGAGTTTCTCTCGAAAGAAGTGAGTGGGAGGAAAGTAGAACTTGATGAGGTAATTGTACCTGCTCCCTTATTGGAAATTAGTTCATCACAGAAACCGGTTCCTGTGACGTCTATACCAATTAATGAGGAAGTTAATGATGATGATCAAGAAACTTCAGATCAAGTTGTTACTGAACCTCGTAGGTCAACCAGAGTAAGATCCGCACCAGAGTGGTACGGTAATCCTGTTCTGGAGGTTATGTTACTGGACCATGATGAACCTACGAACTATGAAGAAGCGATGGTGAGCCCAGATTCCGAAAAATGGCTTGAGGCCATGAAATCTGAGATGGGATCCGTGTATGAGAACAAAGTGTGGACTTTGGTTGACTTGCCCGATGATCGGCAAGCCATAGAAAATAAATGGATCTTCAAGAGGAAGACAGACGCTGATAGTAGTGTTACTATCTACAAAGCTAGACTTGTCGAAAAAGGTTTCGACAAGTTCAAGGTGTTGTCTACGATGAGATTTTCTCACTCGTATCGATGCTTAAGTCTGTCTGAATCATGTTAACAATTGCCGCATTTTATGATTATGAAATTTGAAAAATGGATGTCAAAACTGCATTCCTGAACGGATTTCTGGAAGAAGAGTTGTATATGATGCAATCGGAAGGTTTTGTCGATCCAAAGGAAGCTAACAAAGTGTGCAAGCTCCAGCGATCCATTTATGGACTGGTGCAAGCCTGTCGGAGTTGGAATAAACATTTTGATAGTGTGATCAAAGCATATGGTTTTATGCAGACTTTTGGAGAAGCCTGTATTTACAAGAAAGTGAGTGGGAGCTTTGTAGCATTTATGATATTATATGTGGACGACTGTCGGTGTCAAAACCGGCGGATCTCGGGTCGGGGGTCCCGAACTGTGCGTCTAAGGCGGATGGTAACAGGAGGCGGAGGACACAATGTTTACCCAGGTTCGGGCCCTCTCGATGGAGGTAATACCCTACTTCCTGCTTGATTGATCTTGATGATATGAGTATTACAAGAGTTGATCTACCACGAGATCGTAGAGGCTAAACCCTAGAAGTTAGCCTATGGTATGATTGTTGTTGTCCTACGGACTAAACCCTCCGGTTTATATAGACACCGGAGGGGGCTAGGGTTACACAGAGTCGGTTACAAAGGAGGAGATCTACATATCCGTATTGCCAAGCTTGCCTTCCACGCCAAGGAGAGTCCCATCCGGACACGGGACGAAGTCTTCAATCTTGTATCTTCACAGTCCAACAGTCCAGCCAAAGGATATAGTCCGGCTGTCCGAGGACCCCCTAATCCAGGACTCCCTCAGTAGCCCCCGAACCAGGCTTCAATGGCGATGAGTCCGGTGCGCAGATTGTCTTCGGCATTGCAAGGCGGGTTCTTCTCCAAATTCTGAATACTTGTTTGAGTAGTGTCCGGCTTCCCATAAATGTTGCACTCCTTGGCTTCCGCGCCTAATAATGGATATTCTCCACGCGTCGAGCGAATGCGAGAAGTCGAGGCATTTTTACAATTGCCACCCTAGCCATGTGGGTAAATCGTCTATTAAAGAGACGGGGATTCTCAGATCTAGATCACGCCATCCTCCCACAACGAGTATCCATCGGAGCGCGCCCGGAAAAAATCCATTCCAACATGGCCAGTCGTCGCAGCTCCTCCTCTCGCTCCCGTAGCCCTAAGCCTGGCAATTGGAAGAAGTGTTCCGTCCCTCACAGCCAATTAGTAGAGTTACAGACCCAGGGGTTTCTCCCTCCAGCGTATATGGTCCCCGTTCGAGTCGGGCTCGCCACCTATAACAGCGGGGAGCAAGCGGAGATCTTTCCCAACCCATCCATGGGGGAGCGGGTATGCCTCGTCCCTTACTTATTAAGAGGGCTTGGATTTCCAATTCATCCGTTCCTCCGCGGGCTCCTGGAGTTCTATGGCCTCCAGCTGCATAATTTCACTCCCGCCTCCATATTACACATTGCTGGCTATGTCGCCCTTTGCGAGCTGTTTCTGGGCTGCGAAGCTCATTTTGAGCTATGGAAGAGGTTATTCTGCCTCGTACCCCGTACACAGGAGGGGTCACTGTACCAAGTGGGCGGAGCCGAAATATGGCGCATCGCCGGGACCGGATACCTGTCCGGTACTCCGAAGAAGACATCCAAGGACTGGCCTTCGGAGTGGTTTTATATGGAGGACGTCCCCCTTCCGGACCCTATTCGGATGGGCCTCCCTGAGTTCGACAACGCTCCCCTGAAGAAACGCCGCAGCTGGCGCCCTCGGAGCCCTCAGGAGGAAGATAACGGAGAAGTCCTTTACCTGATGGGCCGGATAAAAATGCTGGCTCAATCTGGATTGACAATAATCGAGGTTATGTCAATATGTATAATGCGGGGGGTACAACCACTTCAATATCGAGGGCACCCCATGTGGCACTTTAATGGGGAAGATGATGCCACCCGCTGCGGGCGTAAGGGACCGGACTCAGTTGCTGCTCTAGCAAAAATCCTGTCCGATTTGTACAAGGGAGAGGAAGAGGAGTTCATCCGCATTAAGCCACGGGATGGATTCTCCATGTACAACCCTCCGAGCTGGGTGAGATGTCACCTTTTACTCCCAACCTTGCCGCATTCTTCGTCATAAGTACTTACCTTGCCGTTTTATGGCAGGAACTGCGAAAAGCTGTAAGGGAGGTCCACAACCCGCCTCCACAACCGGAGGACCCCGACTGGGCCCTCGATCCCGGACTCGAAGAGGATCCGGTCATATTTGTGGAGCTGATCGACAGGACATTCTATCAATTGAGTTGCGATGATGCCATGGTGGCCATCATAGCCGACTATCCTGGGCTACTCCCTGCATCGCATGTAAGTAAAACCGGAGTCCCGACTTCCGAAAAGGATCCCCTTTTATGCACTTCACCTACCGTACACATATGGTGTCTTACAGGGAAGGCCCTCGGGACGCCATGCCGAACCCGCAGCGACTCGCCAACAAGGGGCACCGAAGCCGGGTAGGCTAAAAAGGAAGGCGGTCAGGACTGAGATGCCGTCACAGAGGTATGATACAGAACCTTGCTCTGTGGTTGTCATCTTTTAAAACATAATAACGTCCATGTTTCCTAGTAGAAAAAACACTCGCCGGACTATATCCGGAGAGGTTGCCGATCACGCCTCCACCAGTCGGGCTCCAGCGCCGGACATAGATGCGGAAGCTAACACGGGACGAACGCCGGATGCTCCTCCTACAGAGGATGCGGATAGACTATCCGCTACAAATTCCGAAGTGGAGAGCGCCATGAATCACAGGCGTCGCCGGGCCGTACTCTGTGACGCTTGTTTCTCCCCAGAGGCGTTTGATGCCTTCAACTCAGGAGACGTGTACATCTGTGCTACTCAAAATGGTCTTGCCAGAGCCACAGACCAGTATGTAAAGGATATACGGGTAAGAAAATCTAATGATTATATATATCAGTAGCCCCTGAGACTTGAAACAGTTGACACAACTGATTTAAGGATCATTATGTGTGCAGGTTCTTACAGAGAAGAATACCCAATTGTCTCAAGAGTTGGAAGAGTGCAAAGCCCAGCTACGGACCGCAGTTGCAGGAGTCCGAGAAGGCCCCCTCTGGTAACACTTGTCTCTATTGTAAAGAATGATAGGTACCAGATAGTATGCGGCATGCGTGCAAATCTAACAATAGATTCTGCAGATGACTCCGGAGCGAATCCGGAGGTCGTGACAGGGAACGAGCTAATGAGGACATGTACCTAGGGTAGGGTCACAAGCCTGACCTAAATACCTTCCCCAAGGACATCACTCTAAAGCCAGAAGCATTCGAGGGGTACCATCACCCACTCGACCAGAAACATTTCCACTCGGAGGAATCAAGATCACTCGACCGTAACAAGAAACACTCGACGGACAGAAGACCTAAAGTCACTCTACACAGCAACGGTCGAGCATTAACTCCTAGACTTAATAGCCATTTATAACACTTTATTACAGACGTTACCAGTAACGCCCCCCTCTTGATGTACCTTAAATCCCTTGTAATGTGGGCTGACCGGGGTGCTGGCGCACTCTATATAAGCCACCCCCCTCCACATGCACAAGGGTTCACACCCCCTGTAACACACACGCATATAATCCAGTCGACCGCCTCCGAGCTCCAAGACGTAGGGATGTTACTTCCTCCGAGAAGGGCCTGAACTCGTAAAACTCGTGCGTACAGCTTCTCCATAGCTAGGATCTTGCCTCTACATCCCTGCCCCCCATTCTACTGTCAGACTTAGAACCACGAAAGTTGGCGCCCACCGTGGGGCAGGTGTCTTAGCGAATTGTTGGAGAAGTTGCAATTTTTCCGATCCCCATCAGCATGGTTTCAGGCGGAGGATTGGCCGAGGGCCGCGAGATCCGTCTCAGCGCGCTCGTGTTCGTTGCCGACGACTCTGCTTGGCTCCAAGAAGCTCCACTCGATGTCGAGGCGCTCCCCGTCCGCGGGGCAACGCACTTTCGCGCGTGCGTCCGCGGCGTCCTCCTGCGGCAGCCGTCGACCCAGTATCGGTTGGTTCCGGTGGCGTCTTCACTCCCTGCTGCCCGCCGGCACAAGCGTTCCGGTCGGTCGAGGCTCCAACGGTGGGTGAGGCACGCGGTGGCTCGCCAGTCGGCCACCCCCCAAGCCGCGGCAATCGAGCCCGACGAAACTCTCTACGGCCTGTTTGACCTGTCGACTGGCTCCGTTGAGACCGCATCCGAGTGCGACAGCAGTGACCCTACGGCGGAAGTCCTGATCGTCAACGGACTGCGCAGTCCTCCTGGCTTCCCCCACGACGACGGTGGTGATGGCGGAGGCGATCCGTCGCGTGTCCACGTGGAGTACCGCTCCGAGCCCCTCTCTTTGCAGCAGAGGGAAGAGCTTCGCCGCCGTAACATGGATGCACTTCACACTCCTATCGTCGGAGAAATCCCCAAGGCCCGGGCCTTGGAGGAGGTGCGCCTGGCCAACTTGGCTGAGCGCACTCGACTGGAGAATCTCCAGCACGCACTCGACGAGCGTGCTCGACAGCGAGTTCCTGAATCCAGTCGACGACAACTTTTTCCGCCTCCAACCCAGGTATATCGAACTCCGATCCAGAATCTCACAACTGCTGCCCGAATAGCAGAGTCGATTCAGCCTTCCCAGTCGGAGGCTGGTAGGGGTTTGATGCAGATCCGGGCTTTGCTCCGGGCGGCGGGGGAGCAGAACACAGCAGTGTCACAGTCTTGGAATAGGATTCATAGTAGATATGTAATGGCAGCCACAGTTCAGTTGGCTCACAGCCCAAGATCACCTCCAAGGCATGAGGGACGTGGAGATTGACAGGATCAGTACAGAAACCGTGAGCAGTGTGATCGTCGTCGAGTACCCACGCCTCCCCCAAGGAGTGGGTCATACGCGCCTCGGCAACACGATGACAGGCGCCCTCACAGTGGTGGGCGAAGGATTCCAGTCGACCCCCGGGAGCCGGGCTTTGACGCGAGATCCATTCTCGTTCAAGGTCTGGTTGACAGGAAGAGAGCACACAGAGATGGCCACGATAGAGATTACCCGACCGGCAGCAGGGTGCATGTTTCAGGTCCCGAGTGTTTCAGCAGAGCCATCAGAGCAACAGTGATTCCTCCCAACTTCAGGTTGGCGACTGGAGTCAGCAAGTTCACTGGTGAGTCCAAGCCTGACACTTGGCTTGAGGACTACCGAGTGGCTGTGCAGATTGGTGGCGGCAACGATGAAGTGGCCATGAAGCACCTTCCTCTGATGTTAGAGGGCTCGGCCAGAGCGTGGTTGAATCAGTTAGCACCTGGCAGTATTTATAGCTGGGAAGAGCTTGCCCGAGTGTTTGTCAGAACATTTGAAGGTACATGCAAACGGCCAGCAGGGCTAACAGAGCTACAGTCTTGTGTGCAGAAGTCGAATGAAACTTTGAGAGATTATATCCAGAGATGGATCACGTTGCACCACACGATGGAGAATGTGTCTGATCACCAAGCAGTTTGTGCCTTCAAGGAAGGCGTCAAGTATCGAGAATTGAATATGAAGTTCGGTCGGACCGGAGATATGTCTCTGAGTCGAATGATGGAAATTGCCACCAAGTATGCTAATGGTGAAGAGGAGGATCGGCTCCGGAGTGGCAAGCACAAAACAGTCGCCCACGAAACCGGGGGAGGGAACTCCAGTCGGAAGCAGAAGCGTAAAGCCGAGCCGGCTGCTCCCGGAGAAGCCTTAGCCGTGACTCAAGGAAAGTTCAAGGGGAAGCCCAAAGGGCCATGGAACCCCAAGAAAGTAAAAGATCAAGATGGAAATGATGTGTTGGATTTACCATGCCACATTCACACCAAAAAGGATGAGGAGGGTAATGTCATTTATCCGAAACATACCACTCGACAATGTCAGCTCCTAATCCAGCAGTTCCGAGAGAAACAGCCCAAATAAAAGGAGAAAGAATCGGACAAAGTTGAGGATAAGGAAGAGGACGATGATGGTTACCCCCACGTCAATTCCACTCTGATGATTTTTGCTGATGTTGAGAGCAAGAGTCGACTGAAAGTCATCAACAGAGAAGTGAACATGGTCGCTCCGGCGACGCCCACTTATTTGAAGTGGTCCCAGACTGCCATTACATTCGACCAGTCTGATCACCCGACACACATAGCCACCCCTGGGAGGAAAGCGTTGGTGGTCGCCCAGTCGTCGAAGGCACTCGGTTGACTAAGGTTCTGATGGATGGTGGCAGTGGCCTGAATATACTGTATGCGGAGACCTTGAAAGGAATGGGCATTCCGATGTCCAGACTCAGTGAAAGCAATATGAGTTTCCATGGGGTTATTCCTGGCAAGAAGGCTGAGTCACTCGGCCAGATCGCCCTCGATGTGGTTTTCGGTGATTCCAAGAATTACCGCAAAGAAAAGTTGACGTTTGAAGTCATCGATTTCCAGAGTGCTTATCATGCTATTCTAGGCAGGCCGGCTTATGCACGTTTCATGGCTCGACCATGTTAAGTTTACCTCAAATTGAAGATGCCTGGTCCTAAAGGAGTGATCACTATCACTGGCAATCGGAAGAAGGCAGAAGAGTGCTTCCAGAAGGGCTCAAAGATCGCCGATGCGCAAATGGCGGTAGTGGAATTGCAGGAGTATCAAAAAAATGCAGATCCGAGTGATTTGTTGTGAGCTAAGAAGCCTGCCATGGATTCAGCATTTCAGTCGTCTGGTGAAACGAAGCCGATTCATATTCACCCGACCGATCCCAATGCTGCTCCGACTCACATTTCGACAACACTCGACTCCAAATAGGAAGAAGCACTCATCCAGTTCCTCCATGAGAACTGGGACATCTTTGCATGGAAACCTTCTGACATGCCGGGTGTTCCCAGGGGGCTGGCTGAGCACCGTTTACGAGTCGACCCAAAAGTGAAACCAGTCAAAGAACATATTCGACGGTCCGCCGTACAGAAGAGAAAATCAATTGGTGAAGAAGTGGCTCGGCTCCTAGCAGCTGAGTTTATCCGAGAGATTTACCACTCCGAGTGGCTAGCCAATGTTGTCATGGTACCCAAGAAGGACGACTCACTTCGCATGTGCATTGACTTCAAGCATATCAATCAGGCCTGCTCGAAAGATCACTTTCCTCTCCCCCGCATCAATCAAATAGTCGACTTGACTGCAGGGTGTGAGCGCTTGTCCTTTTTGGACGCCTATTCCGGGTATCATCAGATCCGACTGTATGGGCCCGATGAGATAAAAACAGCTTTCATCACTCCATTTGGGTGCTTCTGTTATGTCACCATGCCATTTGGCCTGAAGAATGCTGGAGCCACATTCATGAGGATGATTCAGAAGTGTTTACTCACTCAAATCAGTCGGAATGTGGAAGCATACATGGATGACATTGTGGTCAAGTCACGTAAAGGTTCCGACCTGTTGGCTGACCTTGCTGAAACTTTTGCCAACCTCAGAAGGTATGATATCAAGCTTAATCCATCAAAGTGCACATTCGGAGTTCCGGGCGGAAAATTACTCGGTTTTATCATTTTCGAACGAGGGATCGACGCTAATCCAGAGAAAGTTGGTGCCATTCTCCGAATGAAACGCCCTGTGCATGTGCACGATGTCCAGAAGCTTACAGGTTGTTTGGCCGCCTTAAGTCGATTCATTTCTCGCCTCGGTGAAAAGGCATTGCCTCTTTACCGACTGATGAAGAAGTCTGATAAGTTCGAGTGGACTCCTGAAGCTGATACAGCATTTGCAGATCTCAAAGCCCTACTTTCCACCCAGCTGGTGCTTGCTGCCCCAATCAGCAAAGAGCCTTTACTGCTTTACATTGCATCCACTGGACAAGTCGTCAGTACAGTACTTACGGTCGAGCGAGAAGAAGAAGGAAAAGCCTGTAAAGTTCAGCGCCTAGTATATTATGTTTCTGAAGTTTTGACTCCATCAAAGCAAAGATATCCACATTATCAGAAGCTTGTTTATGGGATTTATATGACTACGAAGAAGGTTGCACATTATTTCTCTGACCACTCCATTACAGTCGTCAGCGACGCTCCATTATCAGAGATTCTGAACAACAGAGATGCAACTAGTCGAGTGGCAAAGTGGGCGATTGAACTCCTTCCCTTGGATATTAAGTTTGAGGCAAAGAAAGCTATCAAGTCCCAAGCAATAGCAGATTTCCTCGCCGAGTGGATCGAACAGCAACTGCCGACTCAAGTCCACTCGGAGCACCGGACCATGTTCTTTGATGGTTCCAAGATGCTGAATAGTTCCGGTGCTGGGGTGGTACTGGTATCCCCCCGAGGAGACAAGCTCAGATATGTTCTCCAGATTCACTTTGATTCCTCCAATAACGAAGCGGAATATGAAACACTCTTATATGGGTTACGTATGGCCATCTCGCTCGGCGTTCGTTGCCTCATGGTCTACGGTGACTCAGATCTGGTAGTCAATCAAGTGATGAAGGAGTGGGATGTCAGAAGCCCAGCTATGACTGGTTACTGCAATGTGGTGAGGAAGTTGGAAAAGAAGTTTGAGGGGTTAGAGCTCCATCATATACCCCGATTGAAAAATCAAGCAGCCGATGATTTGGCAAAGATAGGCTCCAAGAGGGAAGCCATTCCCAGCAACGTGTTTTTGGAACACATTCATACACCTTCAGTTCAAGAAGATCCTTTCACTGAAGAGCCCCCGCGGCCTAAGAGTGCCACAGATCTGACTGAAGTCGAAGTCCCAGCCGTGGTCGACCTGATCACGGACGTTTTGGTCATCACTCCCGACTGGACAGTGCCATACATTGCGTATATCCTTAGGAAGGAACTCCCAGAGGATGAAGAAGAGGCTCGACAGATCGTCCGTCGATCCAAAGCCTTTACTGTGATAAGAGGACAACTGTTCAGGGAAAGCGTAACCGGAGTCAGCCAGAAATGCATAACACCAGAAGAAGGTCGTGTGATCCTCAACGACATCCACTCGGGGACCTGTGGTCACCACGCGTCCTCTCGGACCATTGTGGCCAAAGCATACCGAGCTGGATTTTATTGGCCACGAGCAAATGAAATGGCGAAAGATATAGTCGACAAATGTGAAGGCTGCCAGATTTACACCAATATGTCCCACAAGCCTGCGTCAGCCCTGAAGACTATTCCACTCGTCTGGCCCTTTGCTGTTTGGGGATTGGATATGGTTGGACCCCTGAGGACTGGTAGGAGCGGCTTCACTCATGTGCTTGTAGCAGTCGACAAGTTTACCAAATGGATTGAAGCCAAGCCTATCAAGAATCTTGAAGCCAGTACTGCCGTCAGCTTCATCAAAGAATTGACATTCAGATATGGAGTTCTGCACAGCATCATCACTGACAACGGGTCGAACTTCGATTCTGAGGAGTTCAGAGCCTTCTGTGCTTCCCAAGGCACACGAGTCGACTATGCTTCAGTCGCCCACCCCCAGTCGAATGGACAAGCAGAAAGAGCAAATGGCTTGATTCTCAAAGGACTAAAACCCCGACTGATGCGTGATCTCAAGCACGCAGCAGGCGCCTGGGTCGATGAACTTCCATCAGTTCTTTGGGGATTGAGGACAACTCCCAATCGGTCGACTGGCCGAACTCCATTCTTCTTGGTTTATGGAGCTAAAGCTGTTCTATCGAGTGACTTGCTTCACAATGCACCCCGAGTCGAGCTCTTCTCTGAAGATGAAGCAGAACAGGCCCGACAGGACGCAGTCGATCTCCTAGAGGAGGAAAGATAGATGGCTTTAATCCGGTCGACCATTTATCAGCAAGACTTGCATCGATTCCACGCCAGAAACGTGAGGGGCCGAGCCTTTCAAGAGGGAGACTTGGTTCTTCGAGTGGACCAGCAGAAACCACACAAGCTCGCCCTTGCTTGGGAAGGTCCCTTCATTGTCACTAGAGTTCTCCACAATGGAGCATACCATCTTTACAATGTCGAGCATCAGAAAGACGAGCCACGGGCTTGGAACGCGGAGCTGCTCCGCCCCTTTTATACTTAAGTACTCATTCGGATGAGATGTAGTAAGAAATACCTTTGTAGTTTGTTTATCAAAGACAAGAGCTTTACAGTCTTCCTAAATGGTTGTTGTTTCTTTTGTTTGCGTCTGAAATCCCACAGTGGGTGACTTTGCCATGAAACCGTTTCGCCTAAAGTTTGAAAAATCCTACTGAGTGATGAGCAAGCCTCTCACTCGGGGGCTTAGCCGCGAATCCGTTTCACCTAAGTTTGAAAAATCCTACCAAGTGATGAGCAAGCCTCTCACTCGAGGGCTTAGCCGCGAATCCGTTTCGCCTAAGTTTGAAAAATTCTACCGAGTGATGAGCAAGCCTCTCACTCGGGGGCTTAGCTGCAATCCAGTACTCGCCTAAGTTTGAAAAATCCTACCGAGTGATGAGCAACCCTCCCACTCGGGGGGCTTAGCTGCAGTCCAGTACTCGCCTAAGCTTGAAAAATCCTACCGAGTGGTGGGAAACCATCCCACTCGGGGGCTTAGCTGCAGTCCAGTGCTCGCCTAAGTTTGAAAAATCCTACCGAGTGGTGAGAAACCCTCTCACTCGGGGGCTTAGCTGTAGTCCAGTACTCGCCTAAGTTTGAAAAATCCTACCGAGTGATGAGCAAGCCTCTCACTCGGGGGCTTAGCTGTAGTCCAGTACTCGCCTAAGCTTGAAAAATCCTACCGAGTGGTGGGCAACCATCCCACTCGGGGGCTTAGCTGCAGTCCAGTGCTCGCCTAAGTTTGAAAAATCCTACCAAGTGGTGAGCAACCCTCTCACTCGGGGGCTTAGCTGCAGTCCAGTACTCGCCTAAGTTTGAAAAATCCTACCGAGTGATGAGCAAGCCTCTCACTCGGGGGCTTAGCTGCAGTCCAGTACTCGCCTAAGCTTGAAAATCCTACCGAGTGGTGAGCAACCCTCCCACTCGGGGGCTTAGCTGCAGTCCAGTACTCGCCTAAGTTTGAAAAATCCTACCGAGTGGCGAGCAACCCTCCCACTCGGGGGGGGCTTAGCTGCAGTCCAGTACTCGCCTAAGCTTGAAAAATCCTACCGAGTGGTGGGAAACCATCTCACTCGGGGGCTTAGCTGCAGTCCAGTACTCGCCTAAGTTTGAAAATTCCTACCGAGTGGTGAGCAACCCTCCCACCCTCGGGGGGCTTAGCTGCAGTCCAGTACTCGCCTAAGCTTGAGAAATCCTACCGAGTGGTGGGCAACCATCCCACTCGGGGGCTTAGCTGCAGTCTAGTGCTCGCCTAAGTTTGAAAAATCCTACCGAGTGGTGAGCAACCCTCCCACTTGAGGGCTTAGCTGCAGTCCAGTACTCGCCTAAGTTTGAAAAATCCTACCGAGTGGTGAGCAACCCTCTCACTCGGGGGCGTAGCTGCAGTCCAGTACTCGCCTAAGTTTGAAAATCCTACCGAGTGGTGAGCAACCCTCCCACTCGGGGGCTTAGCTGCAGTCCAGTACTCGCCTAAGTTTGAAAATCCTACCGAGCGGTGAGCAACCCTCCCACTCGGAGGGCTTAGCTGCAGTCCAGTACTCGCCTAAGCTTGAAAAATCCTACCGAGTGGTGAGCAACCCTCCCACTCGGGGGCTTAGGTGCAGTCCAGTACTCGCCTAAGTTTGAAAATCCTACCGAGTGGTGAGCAATCCTCCCACTCGGGGGCTTAGCTGCAGTCCAGCACTCGCCTAAGTTTGAAAAATCCTACCGAGTGGTGAGCAACCCTCCCACTCGGGGGGCTTAGCTGCAGTCCAGTACTCGCCTAAGCTTGAAAAATCCTACCGAGTGGTGAGCAGCCCTCCCACTCGGGGGCTTAGCTGCAGTCCAGTACTTGCCTAAGTTTGAAAAATCCTACCGAGTGGCGAGCAACCCTCCCACTCGGGGGCTTAGCTGCAGTCTAGTACTCGCCTAAGTTCGAAGTCCATCCCCATTCGCAAGGACGACGAGGTGCAGGTCGACTGCAACCTTATCCTGCAGAGCTGCACCACAAGTACAACGTGCGCTCCATCCCTATCCGCAAGGACGACGAGGTGGAGGTCGACTGCAACCTTCTCCTTCGGAGCTGCGCCACAAGTACAACGTGCGCTCCACCCTTATCCGCAAGGACGACGAGGTGCGGGTCGACTGGAGCATCAACCTCAGAGCTGCATCTCAAGCACAAAGATTATTCCGTGTGAAGAACAAATTCCACTCGAAGACAAATACAAGCATATTCAGAGATGAATCAAGTTCAGATAAATCCTAAAGTTCAAGACCACGGATCAAAGTACTCGGGCATTCAGCCCGAAGGAGTTTAACGGTTACAAAATCACTCGGCATTCCGAGGCAAATTTAAGGCAGAGCATAAAAGTTTGTTCACTCCGCAGGAGGAGGGCTGGCAGGCTCGACGAATTCGTCCAGGTCGATCCCGTCAGCAATCCGAGTGGCGGCAGCAATGAAAGTCTCCATGAAGGACTGGAAGTCGTGCCTCTTGGTGTTAGCAACTTTAATCGCCGCCAGCTTCTCTTCCCGAGCTTCTCGACAGTGGACGCGAACCAGAGATAGAGCCACATCAGCGTCGCACCGGGCAGAAGACTTCTTCCATTCTTGAATTCGACTGGGAGCTTCATTGAGCCGAGTCATCATAGACTCGAGGTCATTCTGAAGTGTTGCCATGGGCCAGAGAGCTGTGTCAATCCGCGACATCGCGACTTTCAGTCGGGCGAGATAATCGACAACACCAGTGATGCGGGATTCCAGTCGGAGCACGTTCATGGCAGCTTCATCCTTCACTGGATAATTGATGGGGTCCAAGCTTGTTCAATTCGCCCGGTCTCTTCCTCGAAGTCCTGGCAAAACTCTGCATACACAATTCAAGAGTAAGCCAATGATCACATGTCGAGTCGACAAGAACAAACCAGTCGGATCAAAGGAAACACCTTCAAGCATGACGAACAACTTCTTAGCAAGGCTTCCCAGATAACTCTCCAGATCGTTCCTCTTGCAGGCAATACCTTCCATCTTCTCGTTCAGATTTTCCTTGTCCTTCTTCAGGCGAGTCGCTTCCTTATTGGCTTCGTCAAGGGCAGTTTTCAGCCTGGAGTTTTCTTCCTCCAATTTGCCGACTGAAGCCAACTTCTGTTCAGCGAGCGCGGTTTTCTCATCAGCTTTTTTCTGCGCCGCCGCCAGATCTTGATCCTTTCGCCAGAGCTTGGTTTAGTTTCTCTGAAAGAAATAATGTTGGATTCAGAAAAAGCAGAATGAAATGCGGTTCAGGGAAAACTCAGTCAACATGTCTTCCTTACCAGTGGCGTCATCCTTGGCTTTCTGCAGTTCTGTCTTGGCCAGCTCCAGATCGAGGTTGAGCTGAATCTGCTGCTTCTCCAGGTCAGCAAAACGAGCTCCAAGATCACAAGATTTCTTCAACCAAAGAACAGGTCAGTCGACTGGTGAAAAGATTGGTTATTTCGGAGAGGTAAAAGGATAAAGCCAACAAATTCTAAGACTACTGCCGAATCAAACATCCAACAGTAGTCTCGGGGACTACACCCAGTGGGTGCACTTAGCGTGCCCCCACTAGTTCAGTTTACACTCGACAAGGCCTGTCCAGCACGAGTGCAAAAAAACAGAGTCTTCAGACCATAGTCGACTGCCAGCAGTCGACCACGGTCTCGAGGTCTACACCCAGTGGGTGCACTCAGCGTGCCCCCACTGGTTCAAAGTTCCACTCAACATGGCCCGACCAGACCGAGTGAAGAAATTCAAATTCTGATGCTCAGACCATAGCCGACTGCCCGCAGTCAATTATGGTCTCGGGGAATACACCCAGTGGGTGCACTCAGCGTGCCCCCACTAGTCAAAAGATCTACACCCAGTGGGTGCACTCAGCGTGCCCCCACTGGTTCAAAGTTCCACTCGACATGACCCGACCAGACCGAGTGAAGAAATTCAAATTCTGATGCTCAGACCATAGTCGACTGCCCGCAGTCAATTATGGTCTCGGGGACTACACCCAGTGGGTGCACTCAGCGTACCCCCACTGGTCAAAAGATTCAATTGACAACAACATTATCAGCTCAAAGTGCGAATCTGTTCAGTGACAAATCAAAACACCCAGTGGGTGTACAGATGCAAGGCGCAGACAGATGCAAAGATTCTTGGAAAGAAAGTTTTCAGGTACCATATCCTAACAGAACAAGCCAGAAGAGTAAGTCGACGATCTACTAACCTGGACGTTGCTCTGGAGAGCGGAGCTGGCATCATAAGCAGCTTGGCTGGCTTCCTGCACCATCTTCATCTTCTCCATCATAATGCCCGCCTGGCGTATAGCCTCTTTTGTAGCACCCACTTGGTCCTCTGGGACGTGATGTGTAGCAAAAAGTGAAGGTGGATCGGTGGGAGTCTGCGCAGCTGACGAGGAAGGCCGAGCACTCGACAGCGGTATGGCGAAGGAGACGGAAGTCCCATTGGCATCGCCGGCGTCCTGAATTACCGGTTCCGCCACCGGTGTCGATTGAAGCGTCTTGCCAGCGGACGTTTTCCTGTTTCTTCTCCCCAAGGACCTCTGTGGCTCGTCCTCGTTGTCGTCAGGGAGGTCAATGACGTTGAGGGCTGTAAAAAGATCAGTCGCCAAAGTTTCATCACCCGATTGCATATATCGCAGTTCAATCGACAAATCGAAGACAAAATCACGAGGATTGTACCCGGATTGGAGGTCACCGCATCTTCCATTTCCTCATCCTCGTTCTTATAAGCAGAGGTCCCAGAGGTAGCGGCACTGCCAGTTTCAAGATTCATTCGGTCAAACCAAGGGAAAAATAAACAACACAGAACGTCGAGTAAAAGCGAAAGAAGAACACACACGCAGAAGCAACAGGAACGTCAATTTTGATTCTCGGCAGCGCCTTCCGAGTCTTCTACACTACAACCTTGGACTGCTTTGGAGCTTTTCCAGTTGGTGCCGGAGAGGACGTCCGAGGATGCTTTGACGACTACCCGGTCTGAACGGTCGCCTTTCACGGGCGCTCGCCGGGTCGTGAGTAAGTTTGGATCGCCTTTCCCTGCGGGGAGGAGAGTCGACCTCTTCTTCGTCACTCGGGTCGTCGCTCTCCTCGTCCCCCTCTCCGTCGGAATGCCACTCGCCGCTTTCACCTCCGCTTGCCTCCCCCTCCGGGTCTCATCCTCCGGGAGCCGCGCCGATCCGTGAGGAATCAGCCCTTCCTCCGCCAGATCGCCGAGGTCATCCTGACTGACCGTCGACCGGATCCAGCCGTGCGGCAAACCGGACCGCGACGAGGATCCGCCCTGGCTGGACCTTTTCCCCTTCGCCTTCGTCGTCGCCTTCTTCGCGCGCTCCGGAGCCACCGTCTTTTCTTTCCCCATCGCCGCGGACGAAGCTCGAGCGGAGCGGCGGCGCTGGAGGAGCAGGCGCAGTGGGGAAAACTGAGAAGTGAGAAGAAGAATGAGGACGCACTGTTCAAAAACCCCGGTCCGGTGCCTTATATGGGGTTGCTTCCGAGTGACTGACCTGTAGGCCCGGGCAATCTTATCAAATCCCGCAACAGTCGTGCGCGTGATACGTGGCAAAAAAGGCGGTGCGGGAATCGAGGCGGCCTTGCCTTATCCAGCCCGATTACTGCGGCCTCCTCCGCCCCGCGCGCTTCCCGAAATTCAAATCCCGCGAGATCCGCGGGCAGCAGAACAACTTGTCAGACGGAAGATCTCCACCACATTAGCACTCGGACCTCTTCCAGCAAAAGTTCACTCGACAAAACCTGGAATGGATCAAGGCGACTGAAAAAGAAGTTGGTGTCACCACCTCGGTTCGTTGATCCAAAACAAGACACACCCAAAGCGCGAAAAATGAGTTGGAAGTATTTTCAACTCCTTCTCCACTCAAACCCTGATCCATTCGGGGGCTAATGATGAGGACATGTACCTATGGTAGGGTCACATGCCTGACCTAAATACCTTCCCCAAGGACGTCACTCTAAAGCCAGAAGCATTTGAGGGGTACCATCACCCACTCGACCAGAAACATTTCTACTCGGAGGAATCAAGATCACTCGACCGTAACAAGAAACACTCGACGGATAGCAGACCTAAAGTCACTCTACACAGCAACGGTCGAGCATTAACTCCTAGACTTAATAGCCATTTATAACACTTTATTACGGACGTTACCAGTAACACCCCCTCTTGATGTACCTTAAATCCCTTGTAACGTGGGCTGGCCGGGTGCTGGCGCACTCTATATAAGCCACCCCCCTCCACATGCACAAGGGTTCGCACCCCCTGTAACACACACGCATATAATCCAGTCGACCGCCTCCAGGCTCCGAGACGTAGGGCTGTTACTTCCTCCGAGAAGGGCCTGAACTCGTAAAACTCGTGCGTACAGCTTCTCCATAGCTAGGATCTTGCCTCTACATCCCTACCCCCCATTCTACTGTCAGACTTAGAACCACGACATGAGCCGCATGCCCAACGACAGCTAAAGGCTGGTGAGCGCGTGCTTAAAAAGGTTAGGCAGGAGAAAAACAATCTCCAAGATGCCAATATCCAGCTGGGCATGGAACTGAAGGTGTTCGGGCCCAGCTTGCTGACTCTGTAAAGGAGAATAAGAGGCTTCGACGTGGCATTTTCAGTAAGTGCTTGAACGAACTTTTAAAGAGTTCGGCGAAGAGCCCGGCTAACAGATTTATATCTGCAGGTATGCTGACGGGTCGTCCCGAGGAGGAGATGCCCGGGTCCGCGGGTGATCTTCTGCCAGAGCTCTCACAACTGCACGAACAAGTTAGGCAGGTGATGCAAGGCATTGCCCAAGCCTTGTGGCCATCCGTCTCCCTGCCAGGGGGCATGGGGAGCTTGTAGAGAAGCTCAAGGGAGCGCGGCGGCGCTTCCGATTATGGAAGATATCAGCCTGCCGACAAGGTGCGAGGGAAGCCTGGGCCATGGTGAAGACGCGGTATACCAAGGCTGACCCTAACCACATGGCCGAGGTCGGACCCGTGGGGCCTGACGGGAAGGAGATCCCCGTCAGTTTGGTGTATGACCAAGTAGAATTAGCCGCAAAGTATTCCCAACAGGATTGTAGGCTAGACAGCCTGTTGGATGGTATAGAAGAAGAATTTAGTCAGTCTAAGTGACCGTGTACTTCAAGTGACATATATTGTCCCTAGCCGGATTGTAAATCATTTGTCATGGCGGACCTTTTCGCTTCGACCTCTGGACCCAATAGTCCGGAGTGTATCCGAATACCCGCTCAGTTATGTAAAAACCGGGGTACACGTGGAGACCAGGCGTAGGGGTCATAAGTGCTTGAACAGACAAGTACCCAACTAGCTATGTTATATTACATGGGTAGTAAGAAACATCTTCCAGGGAGAATAGTTCCATTAAGGGTTCCTTTCCCTGGGTACGCATGCCCTAATGTGCATGTCTGAACTGCGAAAAGAGACGCAGGCTATAAATATCTGGGGGCATGTATTAAAATAAATAAAAGTCATCTTTTGTTCACCGACCGAGTATTCCCTTAAGAACGCTAGCTTTTGGCTTCACCCAGTCTGAGGTACACATCCGGCTGACCCGGCAGTAACAATCGCAGAGGTGCTCCCCTTATGCCCTAGCCGAATTAACGGGAACGTAGGGCATAAACACAAGAGCCAGGCAACCCAGCTTGGCCAAAACTTAAGTCATATCGATGCATATAATGGCGAAAAAAGTTACATGTGGAAGAATAACACATGTGTGGGGCATAAAGCCTGGAAAATGGTTATATTAAGCTTCTATATAAGAAGCCCCCAGGTATAATGAGTGCGGTTAGCGCATCAAGATTGTGTAGTCAAGGCATAATTTAGCCTTTTAAGGCCTTGAAGAAAGGGGAAAAAAGGAGAGAAAGAGAGAAAAGATAGATAATGGATATGTAAAAAATTGATGGAGGTAGGAGACGAACATAGAGTCCGGCACTAGGCGTAGAACCTTCGGAGTCTGGCTGCGTTCCATGGGTTTGGCTCGAGTCGATTATCCGATGCATCCCGCAGACGGTACGCTCCACCGGTCAGAGCCTGGTCAATAATGAAGGGACCTTCCCATTTGGGCTTGAACTTGTTCTTTTTCTTCTCCGGTAGGCGTAGAACGAGTTCGCCAACGTTATAACTTTTGGCCCGTACTTCTCTGCTTTGATACCTTCGAGCCTGTTGCTGATAGAATGCGGAACGGGCTTTTGCCACGTCACGCTCCTCCTCCAGGGCGTCCAAACTGTCCTGCCGATCGAGCTCGGCCTCTTTTTCTTCATACATGCGCACTCGAGGTGGAGTCATGAATTATGTCGCAGGGCAGTACCGCCTCTGAGCCGTACACCATAAAGAACGGTGTGTATCCGGTAGTGCGACTCGGCGTGGTCCGCAGCCCCCATAGTACGGAGTCGAGCTCCTCTACCCAGTGCGTGTTTGATTCCTTTAAGGACCGCACTAATCTGGGTTTAATGCCGCTCATGATAAGACCATTTGCTCGCTCGACTTGACCGTTAGTTTGCGGGTGGTAGACAGAAGCATAATCGAGCTTGATGCCCATGTTGCTGCACCAAAGTTTCACCTCGTCGGCTGTAATGTTCGAGCCGTTGTCGGTGATGATGCTGTGGGGGATGCCATAACGGTGTACAACCCCAGATATGAAGTCTATCACCGCTCCGGATTCAGCCGTTTTGACTGGTTTGGCTTCTATCCATTTGGTGAATTTGTCCACCATGACCAATAGGTATTTTTTCTTATGGGTTCCCCCTTTGAGGGGTCCGACCATATCAAGCCCCCAAACCGCAAAGGGCCAAGTAATGGGGATTGTTTGGAGAGCGGTAGGCGGCATATGGCTTTGGTTTGCAAAAAGCTGGCAACCGACGCAACGTTAAACAAGGGCCTGTGCGTCTGCTCGGGCCGTCGGCCAATAGAAACCTGTACGGAAGGCCTTGCTTACAAGGGCCCGGGCTGCGGCGTGGTGGCCGCCGAGTCCAGCATGGATTTCTGCCAAAAGCTTCCGCCCTTCCTCTTCGGAGATGCACCTTTGAAGGACTCCGGTAGTGCTTTTCTTATAAAGCTCTCCCTCGTGGACCTTGTAGGCTTTAGACCGCCGCACTATGCAGCGTGCCTCATTTTGGTCCTCGGGTAGTTCCTGCCTGGTTAGGTAGGCCAGGAATGGTTCTGTCCACGGGGCGATGACGGCCATTATCACGTGGGCTGAAGGTGTTATTTCGGTGGCAGAGCCTCCGATTGTGTCAGAGTGTTCGGTATCTGGTGTTGTGGCCGGGTCCGGACTATTGTTATCGGTGTCCCCTTCCCATACCACAGATGGCTTAAACAGCCTTTCCAAGAAGATGTTAGGTGGGGCAGGGTCGCGCTTAGCGCCGATACGGGCGAGGATATCCGCCGCATGATTGTTTTCCCGAGCCACATGGTGGAATTCAAGCCCCTCGAACTGAGCTGACATTTTGAGGACGGCGTTGCGATAAGCCGCCATTTTCGGATCCTTGGCGTCGAAGTCTCCATTTATTTGAGATATTGCGAGGTTCGAGTCCCCACGCACCTCCAGGCGTTGAATGCCCATGGAAACTGCCATCGGGAGACCATGTAACAGGGCCTCGTATTCGGCTGCATTGTTGGAGTTTGTGTATAGTATTTGGAGTACGTATTGGACTGTATCTCCGGTGGGGGATGTCAGGACGACGCCAGCCCCCAGACCAGCCAGCATTTTAGAGCCGTCGAAGTGCATGATCCAATTGGAGTACGCGCAGTATTCTTTAGGGAGTTCGGCTTCTGTCCACTCGGCGACAAAATCGGCCAGTACTTGCGACTTAATGGCTCGCTGTGGTCTATATGTTATGTCGGACGGGAGGAGCTCGATAGCACATTTGGCAATCCGGCCCGTGGCATCACGGTTGTTTATTATGTCGTCGAGTGGTACTTCCGAGGCCACCGTAATTGAACACTCTTGAAAGTAGTGTCGTAATTTCCGGGATGCCATAAATACCGCGTATGCTATATTTTGATAATGTGGGTACCGTGATTTGCATGGAGTGAGGACAGTGGATACATAGTATACCGGCTTTTGAAGTGGGAATTTATGTCCGTTCGTCTCTCGTTCGACGACGAGCACTGCGCTTACAACTTGGTGAGTTGCTGCTATATATAACAGCATTGGTTCGCCGATATTTAGCGCGGCCAAGATTGGGTTGGTGGCCAGGATGGCTTTTATTTCTTCCAATCCGGCCATGGCCGCATCTGTCCACTCGAAGTGTTCGGTGCGCCGAAGAAGGCGATAAAGGGGTAGTGCCTTTTCTCCTAATCGGGAGATAAAGCGGCTTAAGGCCGCCACGCATCCAGTTAGTTTCTGAATTTGCTTGAGGTCTGTTGGGATAGCCAACTGTGACAGAGCTCAGATTTTAGCCGGATTTGCTTCGATTCCTCTACTGGAGACGATGAAGCCCAGGAGCTTTCCGGTGGGCACGCCGAAAACGCATTTTCCGGATTGAGCTTGATGTCGTATGTTCGAAGATTGTCAAACATGAGCCTCAAGTCGTCTATTAAGGATTCGATGTGTCTGGTTTTAACGACCACATCGTCTACGTATGCCTCCACTGTTTTGCCGATCTGTTTTTCCAGGCATGTCTGAATCATGCGTTGATACGTTGCACCGGCGTTCTTAAGCCCGAAAGGCATGGTGTTAAAACAGAAGGGGCCGTGTGGGGTGATAAATGCCGTTGCGGCTTGGTCGGACTCCGCCATCTTAATTTGATGGTATCCGGAGTATGCGTCGAGGAAACACAATGAGTCGTGTCCTGCAGTAGCGTCGATAATTTGATCGATGCGGGAGAGGGGAAAGGGATCCTTGGGGCAAGCCTTGTTGAGGTCCTTGAAATCGACACATAGGCGCCAGGATTTATCCTTCTTTGGTACCATCACCAGGTTTGCTAGCCAGTCCGGATGTTTTATTTCTCTAATGAATTCGGCCTCCAGTAACTTGGCTAGCTCCTCTCCCATGGCTTGTCGCTTAGGTTCAGAGAAACGCCGAAGAGTCTGCTTGACCGACTTGAATCCCTTTAGAATGTTAAGGCTATGCTCGGCCAGCCTGCGTGGGATTCCTGGCAGGTCTGAAGGATGCCAGGCGAATATGTCCCAATTCTCGCGCAGGAACTCCCGTAGTGCGGCGTCTATAGCGGGGTTTAACTGTGCCCCGATGGATGCTGTTTTTGTAGGGTCCTTTGGGTGGACTTGGAATTTGACTATTTCATCCGCTGGTTTAAAAGAGGTGGACTTGGATCTTTTGTCGAGTATCACGTCATCCCTGTCCACTATGGAGCGCAGCGCAGTTAATTCCTCGGCCGCGAGGGCTTCGGATAATGCCTCGAGGGCCAGTGCGGCTGTTTTGTTTTCGGCGCGGAGTGCTATGTCCGGATCACTAGCTAGAGTGATGATTCCATTGGGCCCCGGCATTTTGAGCTTCATGTACCCGTAATGGGGTATGGCTTGGAAGGTCGTGAATGCCTCCCGCCCTAGAAGGGCGTGGTATCCGCTACTGAACAAGGCCACTTGGAATGTGATTTCTTCGTACCTATAATTCTCCGGCGTGCCGAATACCACATCTAGTGTGATTTTCCCGGCGCATCGTGCCTCCGGACTAGGGATAATTCCTCTGAAGGTCGTGCTGCTTTGCTCAATGTGGTTTCTGCCTATTTCCATTTTTTGAAGAGTCTCCTCATAGATGAGGTTTAATCCGCTGCCGCCGTCCATGAGCACTTTATTAAGCCGAAAGCCGTCCACAATTGGACTAAGGACCAAAGCGGCTGGTGCTCGGACTGTTCGGAATTTAGGTTCATCACTGGCATTGAAGGTGATAACCGTGTCGCTCCATGGATTTATTGCTGCCACGTGGCAAACTTTGGCAAGGCTGCAGAGTGCTCGCTTACGCCTATTATTTGAGGCGAAGGTCTCGAAGGCTGTCAATACTGTATTGTTGTTATCCACGGGATGGTGCTCTGCGGTATTTTTAATGAGGAGATCCTCACCGCTCTTGGCCACCTGCCGGAGTACCCAACATGCTCTAAAGCTGTGTGTTGGTATGGTATCCGTTGTACTGTGAATTTTGCATGGCCCATTAAGCCATCCCTCCAATACGGTTCCACGCCCTGTAGTGGGCTTTTGCTTCTTTGTAATTGGGTCGGGCGACTTACGAGAGTGCACCCTTTTAGTTTGGACTGGGGTTTTGTCAGAGCCGGAGCATTCCAAATTTTTTTTGGGTTTTCCAGGCGCTTTCCATCGCACAGTACTTCCGTACTATGGCCGCCAAGTCAGTGAAGTGTGCTATGTCACGGTGACCTATGGCGTTGAGGATTCCCTTGTCCGTGCAATTATTGCAAAAGAATGAAATTGCGTCTTCCTCGCGACAGTCCTTGACCTTGTTCATTACAAGGAGGAATCTGGCCCAATAGTGGTGTACTGTCTCCTGGGGCTCTTGTCTAATGTGGGAAAGATCGTTTATATCTGGGTGGGTGGGTGGATTTAAGTCCAAACCTTGACCCGATCTGAGACCCAGGGGCGGAGAAGTTTTCGATCTTGGAAGTTCGGGCTCCGGGATGTTGCCCGATAGGTCTGGCCCGCTGCCTGATTCTAGGTTCAGGGTTTGGGCCATGTCCTCCCGTAGACGGGTATCCGGCTCAGAGAGCTCGGGAATCCGGACATAGTTTGTCCTCAAGATAGAGGAAGAATCGCCGCATTGCTCCTCCACCACCGCTATCTGATGGGTGACCGGCGGGGAGTTAATCTCCCTTTGGTCGGGTTTAAGCCCGATCTGATCATAGTTTGTAGCGACTCCCAAAGCGGCGATGCGATCCAAGAGCTCGTTCAAAGAAGAGAGTTCTATTGGATCCAACTGCTGGGCGAGCCCCGAGCTGACGTGGAGGCTGTTTTCGATGACCCGAGAAGTCATCGTCGGCGCAGCGGCCGAATAGGCGGTCATGACTAAACCGCCTAGTCGGAGAGTTTGGCCTACATCCAGGGCTCCCCCAGAAGTGATGTCGTCCTTGACAACGAGGCGAGCCATCCAGCCTTATGATGACGGCACAGTGGAACTCTCAATGAAAGCACCAATGTCGGTGTCAAAACCGGCGGATCTCGGGTAGGGGTTCCGAACTTTGCGTCTAAGGCGGATGGTAACAGGAGGTGGGGGACACAATGTTTACCCAGGTTCGGGCCCTCTCGATGGAAGTAATACCCTACTTCCTGCTTGATTGATCTTGATGATATGAGTATTACAAGAGTTGATCCCGCTACCAAGAGGCTAAACCCTAGAAGCTAGCCTATGGTATGATTGTTGTTGTCCTACGGACTAAACCCTCTGGTTTATATAGACACCGGAGGGGGCTAGGGTTACACAGAGTCGGTTACAAAGGAGGAGATCTACATATC
Organism: Aegilops tauschii subsp. strangulata; assembly: GCF_002575655.3. NCBI lineage: Eukaryota > Viridiplantae > Streptophyta > Magnoliopsida > Poales > Poaceae > Aegilops > Aegilops tauschii. The sequence continues at coordinate 348,947,284 of NC_053037.3, forward strand.
CGTATTGCCAAGCTTGCCTTCCACGCCAAGGAGAGTCCCATCCGGACACGGGACGAAGTCTTCAATCTTGTATCTTCACAGTCCAACAGTCTGGCCAAAGGATATAGTCCGGTTGTCCGAGGACCCCCTAATCCAGGACTCCCTCAACGACATATTATTGATCGGAAATGATATAGAATTTCTGGATAGCATAAAGGGATATTTGAATAAGAGTTTTTCAATGAAGGACCTCGGTGAAGCTGCTTATATATTGGGCATCAAGATCTATAGAGATAGATCAAGACGCTTAATAGGACTTTCACAAAGCACATACCTTGACAAAGTTTTGAAGAAGTTCAAAATGGATCAAGCAAAGAAAGGGTTCTTGCCTGTGTTACAAGGTGTGAAGTTGAGTAAGACTCAATGCCCGACCACTGCAGAAGATAGAGAGAAAATGAAAGATGTTCCCTATGCTTCAGCCATAGGCTCTATCATGTATGCAATGTTGTGTACCAGCCTTATGTGTGCCTTGCTATTAATTTAGCAGGGAGGTACCAAAGTAATCCAGGAGTGGATCACTGGACAGCGGTCAAGAACATCCTGAAATACTTGAGAAGGACTAAGGATATGTTTCTCGTTTATGGAGGTGACAAAGAGCTCATCGTAAATGGTTACGTCGATGCAAGCTTTGACACTGATCCGGACGATTCTAAATCGCAAACCGGATACGTGTTTATATTTAACGGTGGAGCTGTCAGTTGGTGCAGTTCTAAACAAAGCATCGTAGCGGGATCTACATGTGAAGCGGAGTACATAGCTGCTTCGGATGCAGCAAATGAAGGAGTCTGGATGAAGGAGTTCATATCCGATCTAGGTGTCATACCTAGTGCATCGGGTCCAATGAAAATCTTTTGTGACAATACTGGTGCAATTGCTTTGGCAAAGGAATCCAGATTTCACAAGAGAACCAAGCACATCAAGAGACGCTTCAACTCCATCCGGGATCAAGTCCAGGTGGGTGACATAGAGATTTGCAAGATACATACGGATCTGAATGTTGCAGACCCGTTGACTAAGCCTCTTCCACGAGCAAAACATGATCAGCACCAAGACTCCATGGGTGTTAGAATCATTACTGTGTAATCTAGATTATTGACTCTAGTGCAAGTGGGAGACTGAAGGAAATATGCCCTAGAGGCAATAATAAAGTTATTATTTATTTCCTTATATCATGATAAATGTTTATTATTCATGCTAGAATTGTATTAACCGGAAACATAATACATGTGTGAATACATAGACAAACAGAGTGTCACTAGTATGCCTCTACTTGACTAGCTCGTTAATCAAAGATGGTTATGTTTCCTAGCCATAGACAAAGAGTTGCATTTGATTAATGGGATCACATCATTAGGAGAATGATGTGATTGACTTGACCCATTCCGTTAGCTTAGCACTTGATCGTTTAGTATGTTGCTATTGCTTTCTTCATGACTTATACATGTTCCTATGACTATGAGATTATGCAACTCCCGTTTACCGGAGGAACACTTTGTGTGCTACCAAACGTCACAACGTAACTGGGTGATTATAAAGGTGCTCTACAGGTGTCTCCGAAGGTACTTGTTGGGTTGGCGTATTTCGAGATTAGGATTTGTCACTCCGATTGTCGGAGAGGTATCTCTGGGCCCACTCGGTAATGCACATCACTTAAGCATTGCAAGCATTGCAACTAATGAGTTAGTTGTGGGATGTTGTATTACGGAACGAGTAAAGAGACTTGCCGGTAACGAGATTGAACTAGGTATTGAGATACCGACGATCGAATCTCGGGCAAGTAACATACCGATGACAAAGGGAACAACGTATGTTGTTATGCGGTTTGATCGATAAAGATCTTCGTAGAATATGTGGGAGCCAATATGAGCATCCAGGTTCCGCTATTAGTTATTGACCGGAGACGTGTCTCGGTCATGTCTACATAGTTCTCGAATCCGTAGGGTCCGCACGCTTAAAGTTTGATGACGGTTATATTATGAGTTTATGTGTTTTGATGTACCGAAGGTAGTTCGGAGTCCCAGATGTGATCACGGACATGACGAGGAGTCTCGAAATGGTCGAGACATGAAGATTGATATATTGGACGACTATATTCGGACACCGGAATGGTTCCGGGGGTTATCGGATATATACCGGAGTACCGGGGGGTTACCGGAACCCCCCCGGAGGTTATTGGGCCTCATGGGCCCAAGTGGTGGAAGAGGAGAGGTGGCCAAGGGGCAGCCGCGCGCCCCTCCCCCCAAGTCCGAATTGGACAAGGAGGGGGGGCGGCGCCCCCCCTTTCCTTTCCCCCTCTCTCTCCTTCCCTCTCCTCTCCTACTCCAACATGGAAGGGGGGGAGTCCTACTCGGTGGGAGTAGGACTCCTCATGGGGCGCGCCAAGGGTGGCCGGCCCCCTCCCCCTCCTCCACTCCTTTATATACGGCGAGGGAGGCACCCCCTAGAGACACAACAATTGATCCCTTGGATCTCTTAGCCGTGTGCGGTGCCCCCCTCCACCATAATCCACCTCGGTCATATCGTAGCGGTGCTTAGGCGAAGCCCTGCGTCGGTAGAGCATCATCATCGTCACCACGCCGTTGTGCTGACGGAACTCTCCCTCAAAGCTCAGTTGAACGTGTGCTGAACTCCGAGGTGCCGTGCGTTCGGTACTTGATCGGTCGGACCATGAAGACGTACGACTACATCAACCGCGTTGTGCTAACACTTCCGCTTTCGGTCTACGAGGGTACGTGGACACACTCTCCCCTCTCGTTGCTATGCATCACCATGATCTTGCGTTGAAATTACTACGTTCCTCAACAACAATGCTTTCACCCGAGTCCACAGTAGCCACATGAGGTATAGACCATGTGGTAGATTATGCTTAGGTCCACACCTTTCCCCTCGTCCAACTTGGGCCTGCGAGCAGGGGAGAAACTGGTGTGGCATCGTGATGGGTGCTGACTCCCATAGTTGTTGGGATTCTCCAAAGAGGAATGGTGAAGTAGAATAATAACAAAGTATTTCCCTCAGTTAGAGAATCAAGGTTATAAATCCAGTAGGAAGCTCTAAGCTAACAATGTAAACAACACTTGTACACAAACGAAATACAAGTTTGCACCCAAGGTGGCAAAGAGGGTTGTCAAGCAGATGATGGAAGATTTTATGGGCGTGAGTGCATTGGTGATGGAAGGGATACATCACCCGCAATGTGTAGAACTGTTGCTTGTCGAGAAGCTATATGTTTGTGGAAGGATCTCCATGTAGGACTGCCGTAGTAGCATCAAACAATGCTCATATGGTCCGCAACACACCTGAAGAAACCAAGGGGCAAAACACTATCGTAATAAGGGAAATTAGACGTCTGAAGAATGATGCTGGAGACGTCTACTTCCAACATGACATCAAGAGGCAAACGCTGATGTCCATAATATTGCGAAGAACATCTTAGAACTGTATAACTAGGCCAATATGTTTGGCTTTTGGAGCCCCATGATATTAAGAAAACTCTATGATTATTAGTTAATAAAGCTCGGGTATTCTTAAATACAAAGGATATGTTGTGTTATGTCTCTGAGTATTATTTCTCCTAAATGACCATTTTTCAAACTTGATTGTTTCACTGGTCTTCAACTTATATTGGAACCTGACCCGTATAAACGTCGTTTAACGTTTGACACTACTGAATGTATTATAAACATTGAATGGTTTGACTTATAGTAACTTAGATCAGATTTTTTAGATAACAAACTGTTTGACTGAATATAAAAAAGAACATGTTTGAAGTTTTTTCTGAAATAAGTTTAAGAGGTCAGCGAATCAGTTATAAATAAATTCGAGAAAAAGGACGACCCAGGAGAGACAAACAATACAACGAGCCGAGGGAACGAAGAGGATCAAGCAAAGCTGCCTGACCTGTCCTCAGATGTCAGCGGCCAATCCGTCCTAAACTCGGTTCCCCGGACAGTTCAGCCCCAACCCCCTTCCATCCCCGGCTCGTGCGCGATCCGGCCGCGCTCCGACCTCGCCGCGGGCGATGTCCTCCTCCGTCTCCGTCGCGGCGGAGTGGGACCTCCTCTCCGACCGTTTCTACCGCCGCATCACCATCTACTCCCCCCTCCCCTGGTCCTCCCCGGCCACCACCACCGCCTCCTCCTCCGGCGGCGGCAGCTCCGGGGTCGGCCGCCTCGACCTCTCGACCCACATCGTCGCCGCCGCCCCCTTCGGCGGCCCGATTGCCGCCGTCCGCGACGACTCAAAGATCGTGCAGCTCCACTCCGAGCCCTCGCGCCGTCGCCTCCTCCTCTTCTCCTCATCCGGCCACCCACTCGCCTCCTCCCCTTGGACGCCCCACCTCCCCCGCCTCCACTCGCTCGCCTTCTCCAGCTCCCTCAACCTCCTCGCCCTCCTCTCCGATGGTTCCCTCCTCCGTTTCCGCCTCCCCGATCTGAATCCCATTACTAGCTCCAGCCCCGTGCCCCTGCTGCCGCCTGCCTCAGGCGGCGTCGCGGACGCTGTTTTCTGGGGAGGCGGCGTGGCTATCCTCACCGAGGACAACCGCGTCGTCGTCACCACCGACATCGAGGTCGACGACCCGCACCCGCGGGAGCTCGCCGACCCGGGCGTTGCCGAGGACGAGCAAGTGCTGTGTATGGCCGTGGTGGAGCCACAGTTCGTCATGTCCGGCAGTCCAGAGGTTCTGCTTGCAGTTGGCGATCGGGTAGTGGCAGTTGACGAGGATGGCGTGCAGGTGCTCGGAGAGGCCCTGGAGATTGGACCCGTGCAGAAAATGGCGGTGTCACCAAACGGAAAGCTGCTTGCAGCGTTTGCACATGATGGGCGCTTGCTCGTAATCCCCACGGATTTTTCCAGGATCATATTCGAGTACGAGTGTGATGTAAGTATTGGATTTGCTGGGCTGTTTGTCTGTAATCTGTATATCCAATTATGTGCTAACATTGGTGCATTCGATCATTATCTAGGCATGAATTGGCAGGAGTTATCTTTTGCACAATTATTCACTAGTATTTTTGTAATCTTGTAGTCTGCATTACCACCGGATCAAATTGCTTGGTGTGGGTTGGACAGTGTGCTCCTTTACTGGTCTGAAGTGCTTTTGATGGTTGGACCCAATGGAGATCCAGTGCAGTACAATTATGATGAACCTGTAATGCTCATTCCAGAGTGTGATGGTGTAAGAATCCTCACAAATTCAAGTATGGAATTTCTACACCGAGTTCCAGATTCTACTACATTAATTTTTGGCATTGGAAGCATGTCTCCAGCAGCATTACTGTATGATGCTAGAGATCACTACGACAAACAAAGTGCCAAGGTAATGTTTAATTCCTTTTCTTATGTAGATAATGTGCGACTCTAATGGTATAGCACGTCTGTCTTTTACTACTGCCATCCACTTGTTGCTAGCTTAATGTTTACATGTAGCATATAGTCACTTGAGATGATGTGCACCTTGATTCGCACCGAGATAATTACCCAAGAGATAGAAATAGAAGAGATAATTATTTCCTCTTGCTTGGCTGTACTAAGATACTGGAATCCTTCAATGGGGTAAACTAGACTAGACTTAACATGGTTGGAGTCCAATTACAACTAGGTATCCAAGTAATCCCCAAAGGCCCAACCACTTAACTAAATCTGACCCGAGCTCTCCTAGTTCCCATAAAGTACCCCTAGTGTTTTACTCTTCCTGGACTCTCCTCCTTTCCGACTTGTCGGTAGACTGGATTCATGTCACAACATGGACTTTAACAAATGCTACCATGCTAAGGTAAATACCAATAAGTCTAGTCTAGGTATAGTTAGAAATTTTGGCAGAATTCCCCTTTTCTTTTAATAAAGACATAGACAACAAGCAAATAAGAATATATCCATCCAACGGGACAACAAGCAAATAAGAGTAATCCGTCCACACGGGTATAACGTTCAACATGACTCCATATGAACCAACTCTGGAGGTAATTAACATATGACAAGTCTCGACACTATAGAATAAGCATCTAATAACTTATAGTGGGCATAATTAAGCAACTTGATTTGTATTAAGTCTGCATATATGTGATGGTAGTGTGTGTCCAAGCATGTCAAGGTGCTGCTCCCAGTCCCATGCATGCCGGCATGCTGCTATCGCCTGTTACCTGAAAGCCAAATAAAAGACAAGAGTGAATAAAATCTAAAATACTCAGCAAGTACAGATTTGAGCCATACAAACAATAAACAATGTGACAATAAACTCACAGTCAACTCGTTCAAATAGAGCCTTATCAAATAGAAGCATTTCTTTGGATGAGCATTAGGATCATTCACACTATTTCTTCACCAAGAACACTGGACTAGTCCAACGTTTACGAGTCGACGAGTCGATGAGTCGTTCGAAGGTTGAGACTCATAGACTAATCATGACTAGTCTAGACTACTGCTGGACTAGTCGACATGGTACTGTAGTTCACAACTGCAGTAATCAATTACCAAAACCTAGTATTAATATGTAATATATACTATAGAAAGTGCATTGGAGCGTCAATTTGTCCTGCAGATTAGGCCAATAAGCATATTTCCATGTTGGGTCCTTCCTCCTAGTTGGCTTCTTGCAGGATCCTTCGATGGATCATGTTGCTCATTGGCCTGAGCTGCAGCTGCTGAAACAATACTTGAGATATTTCCGGCGTAGACATTGCACTTCAGACCTAAGGATCTTGAAACTAAAGCAAACAAAACGAAATAAGGAAGAGGGTAGGGGGTAAAAATCGAATTAAAGAAGGGAAGAAGAGAAGGGAGAAATTACTTTGCTAGTATGCTTTCTTGCTTACTGCAACCTGAGGGACGAGCGGATCCAGTAGCCAGAAGGCAGCAGAGGGAGGGAGGCCGTAGGGGCAGATCTAGGGAGAGCAGAAGCAGTGGAGGGAGAGGGCCAGAGCAGAGGAGTGCAAATCCATGGAGAGCAGAAGCAATGGAGGGAAAGGGGCAGGGTGGCTGGCTCACTTATCCCCTCCCAATCCCTAAAAAAATTGAGTCGAACGACTCAAGGTGCACGACTAGTCTACGACTAGTCTACGACTAGTCCTTCGACTCCTCGACTCGGCGAACTAGTCTACACAAGATTTCTAGTCGACACCCAGAATGCGACTCATAGACTAGTCTAGCGACTAGTCTCGACTAGTCCCTCGACTCGTAATCAATGGACTAGTCACAAAGTAACTTACTCACTGACATTAGGTCATTAGAAAATTAGCTATGTTTGATTTACTCACTGAGATGGCTTTGTATAGAAGTTCCGAATACTCAAAATATGTGGGACCACTAGTAGATGCCCGTGCTACGCTACGTAATCAAAAAATCAAGGTGGAAACTAGTTTAATCAAACTATAGTTCAATTTATTTACTTTAATACTTTCATTTATTAATCGGCTATGGAACAAAGAATATAGCTAAAATTATTGCAAAGGGAATTAGGACAAGGATGATATCGACGTTACGCAATTCCAAGCGAGCACGAGGATGATATCGTCGGCCCTACAAAAGGTGACAATGGGTCTCCGATCCCTGTTTACCCATGGGAAAATCACCTAGCGTATGACGTGAATGGGATAATTAGTGTTTCCGCAGGAAGACTAATGAGAAAGAAGTAATCCACATTGAGTGAGACAGGTGCATGAATATTCTTCAGTTCCCATCCCTGTGCCCCATTTTCCATGATAATCCTTCTGTTTTTTTCCTTGAGAGAAACCTATGTTTTGTTCTCTGGAAAGAGAGGAACTTGATTTTTTGTGTTCTTTTAGGAAAAAATTAGTGAGAAGAGAACCTACTTAAGCTAAGGTAGCCTACCTGTGCAAAACGAACTGACCTATTCACTCTTTTATGCTGGTCCATTTACCCTTAGTTTACATAGGTAACTCCACGTCGTCTCCCACTCTCCCTTACATAAACAGATGCCACCCGTAAACATCTGCTACCAGCACTTTGCATCTCACGCTGCAACGCAACAGTGCCGCTGTTCGCTCTTCTCCTCTGACCTTCTCTTCTGCGCCTTGCTGTTTGCTGGTCCCTAGATGTTGTTGCTTCTCGACTGCTGGGGCTGTTGTCTGTTGGCACTGGATACTGCTATCTGTGCAGCCTGCCGGGGCAGGTCAGGGGTCCCTGCAGGGTCCCTGGGCAAGGAAAAATGGCACAGACATCAGTGACCGGGCGGATGACAGGTTACTTTTGCTTCACCAGGAAATGGGAGAAAGAGCAATTCCAGCTGGGGATGTCCCGCATGCGGTCTCCAGGGGTGCCATCCAGCGGACGCGTTCATGCGTCTTCATGAGATTCCAGAGACGGCAAGCGAGCACGGTGGTCTCGAGCTGCACTGCCAGACTTGAAGCATGGTAACAAGGAATTAAAATTTTAACCCAGGTTAGCAGAGATTGTACATGAGAAGAAGCATTGGAGACACAGGAGGCGAGATGACTCGGGATGGGATCCCTTGCTGCTGTTGTGCATGCAGATTTGTGTGATCCCACTTTTGCCAGGGCTGACGGGTGGAAGATTGTAAAGGGCAAACGGACGACCTCCAACTCGAATCATTATAAGTATATAGGAAAGAAAAGATATGCACAATACTACTGAATTAGAACCATTAACTCCAAAATCACTAACAATGGGCAGCCATACAAAGATGGGGATCATGATACACTTGTGCTAAACCTGACGACAACTGAAAGATTTACCTTCAGTACCAGAAGTCAAAAACCTCCCAAACCTGTAGAGCGAACCACAATTAAGAAATGATACCAAAAGAAACACAAGAACTAATAACACTGTACGACAAATCCCTCGAAATGCAACTTCCTGTCTCAAATAAACCTTGCCTATCCTCTGCTTTTTCGCTGTTATTTTCATATCTTCTAATCCACCTGTCCAAAAACAGCAAACAATACCAATTGGACATTTACCGAGAATCTCCTACACCTTTCGTGTTGTGACCAAAATTTAATTCTGAGTCCATCAACGATCAAAGCTTGATTAACGGAGAACGGCACCTATTAAAATTGCTGGAACACATGCATGCAAACCTGGATTCTTGGATGAACATGTGTGAGTATGCCCTGGCCAATCTAGATTCTTGAAAAAACACATGCATGTATGGCTCCTGCTGCTGCATGAACTGTATGTATTTGCTGTAATTCCCGTACATGTTCTGTTATGTCATTTGTGTTGCTGCCGCTGGCCCTTATATGCACAAATTAGGTTGGCTGGATTGTGTTCCAATGCTGAGTTCTGGAATATATGTCCACAAGTTGTGAAATGTTACCTATGTAACTAACATGGTGATAAGTTGTGGACTCTTTTGGGAGGAATTAGCATTGGTCTTGGAAAGAGATAGGGCCACAATTCGAATACTCTTGGTTGCGGAATGATGTCATGTCGATAATATTGCCAGGTTTGTGTCGGCATTGTTTTCCTGATTGGTCCAAGCTGAATTTGGTTAATGAAGTAGTGGTCCTCATGCTATCCTGATTGCATAGCAGTATTAGATAAGTCCAGACCATGTCATCTTGCTATTGAAACAAGGAAGTCCAGAAGAGTATCAGGGACTCTTGCGACGGAAGGGGACAAGCTCCGTCAGCAAGGAGGGTGACTATTCACCCTCACATTACCATTTGCTCTCCAACCCCAGCTCCAGACCATCTTTTTCTGGGTTCCGCCTCCCCCGCAGCCCCGCAAGTTAAACCATAGTAGGTGCATGGTCCATGTGGGGTTTACTCAGTGCACCCCTCAAATTTTGAGTTCTGCCACAAAAATGGGAACTGAAGGATATGCTTTTTTTGGTCGTGGTGCCTACCTCAATACTACCTCATTCCAATGCAGATGTTTTTCTAATTAGCTGGTTTGGTTGGAATACTTGTCATTTGTTTTTTCTTTGAGGGAACACTTTCCATCAGATACTCCTAGTAATTTCTTATTCAGTTATTGGTGATGGTGCTGCTACAGTGATGCCTATTCAATTAACAGGGGAAAATCACACCAAAACTAAGACTTCAATTTCGTCCTTGTTCTATGTGTTGGGAGCTGTAGCTACAAGTAATTTTAATATAGGGAGTCCTAAAGAACATAAACAATTTATTTTTGACCATCCTACCTGTCATTGTTCCTGTGCAATCTTACACATACATGGTAAGGTATCATATATTGGTCCCTGTTTATTTCACACTTTATTGGCATTTACTGAGAGTCAACATAATCGTCATTTTTATTGGAGTGCACTTTATGGCATTCAACATGTGCGACTTGTGAATTATATCTGCGCTGTTTGATATCTAAATATTATAGAAATATTGTCAACCATTTTGGAAATTGTTCTTATGTCATCTCATAAATAGGTCCCCTTTCCCTTGAAAACCAAAGATGGGACATTAACGAAGATCTATACTCGCAGGCTTATGATAACTATCAGCTAATATCATCTTCCTTGCCCGAGGCGATTGAAGCATGTATTGATGCTGCTGGATATGAATTCGATGTTTCACGCCAACATACATTACTGAGAGCTGCGACTTATGGTCTAGCTTTCTGCAGGTTATTTTTTGACTGTCTTTGGGATGCTGTTTTTACATATTTGTTTTTCCTTATTGCAAGCAGTCACATAAAGGACAGACCCAGTGCTAGAAGCTCCCACACCAGGTAGGGTCTGGGGAAGGATTATACCAGCCACACCTTAGCCCTGCACAGTGCAATGCAGAGAGGCCACGTCAAACCCAAGACCTCTTGGCACAAGTGGGGAGTAATTTACCACTGTGCCAGCCCTGTCCTTACTGTTGTGGAACCAGTACATATTAGTTATCACTTACTAATGCCAAGCTGAATCCATATGAACACTATATAGCCTCCATAGGTACAACTTAATGTAAAATTAACATATACCCTCTCCATTTCATATTATAGGCCTAAAAGGCGTTTCGCTCTTGTCATGGAGATTAAGATGCATCAAGAGTAGTAAAAAGACTCCACTCACCCTCACATAAGAGCTTTGCATTAAGATTAATGTACTTCTAATATAATTCTTCCCCAGACCCCACCTGGTGTGGGAGCTTCTAGCACTGGGTCTGTCCTTTAATATGAGCATGCTAGCTGTGCGTGCAGTTCAATTGATTTCTTGGTGAAAAACCATTGTCGACCACTGCATGCATCTGCCAACTTTAATTCTATTGAGCTTTTCTTGGAGCCTTTACATCATGCGTGATGAGTGAAGAGAAGAAGGCAATGGAGTGCAGAAAAGAGAAATAAGAGTTAATGTCACATTGGTGGTGGTTGTGCGCCCTGTAAAACAAAATATCATGCTCAAATTCATACACCTAGTAAAATGAAAAGGCGAGCCTTTAATAAAGTATACCAGTATCTTGTGTTTATGTGAATAAAGTATATGTACCTTGTAAAATGCAGTAATGCACCTCTAATATAAGCCCTTAATCCCTTAGTGTATTTTTTGGAAGATATTCCCCTGTGAGCTCAGATGTATAATTCCCTAGTTTTCTTTCAGTGCCTCCATAGTATTTATGATATCATTAACTCCAGTAAATTCTTCTTTACATTGCTGTGGCACTGCTGCATACAGATGAGCCATCCAACTATATGTGCATGAATGTTGGATTGCTTAGGGAACTAATTTGACTAGCATCGTTAACACTTCCGATTCTAATTTATAAACCATGGAAAATGCCCTGGGTAGGAGAGCTTAACAGAGGTGGTGATGCTCAATGATTTTTCTTATCTACTCCCTCCGTTCCAAAATAGATGACTCAACTTTGTACTAACTTTAGTACAAAGTTGAGTCATCTATTTTGGAACGGAGGGAGTACTTCCCATCGTTCTAGGCAAAGAATGCATGTGTTCGCTGATTTGAGGGTAGTTTCTTTTCCACTATAGTAAAACCTTCTCAGCCTGGTGGAGCTTAAGGTCTTCTATTGTTAAAAAGTTAGGCTAAGTATTTTGCTTATCGCATCACGTCCTTACATTTCTGAACTTCCTGGATTTATCGACCACCTTTGATAATCCTTGCAACCAGGAGGTCGTAATAGTGTATGACATATGTTTTAACTTGGACGGTAGTATATGATGTGCTGCTGCTACTGTCACACCTCATGCATCTTGCAAGATTGGGATGTTATAGCTCTCTAGTTCTGTCATACAAAAATTAGACCATCTTATTAAATTACCACCAATGATCATTACTTTATTTGTAACACTTTTTTAGCCACTAGTATTTATTTTTAGAGAATAATTTATTGCTGATATTTTGAACTTGGTATTGATACCCAGTTGGCTTTGGCAGTCGATTTCCACACGGACGCTTTCAAGAAATGTGCAAAATTTTACGCGTTCTAAATGCTGTTCGTGACCCTGAGATTGGAATGCCGCTTACCGTGAAGCAGTACAAAGTTTGTATCGCTTTCAGATTCCGTATTGGACATTTCCTTTATCTTTGTTAGCTTATATATTCTATGGGTCTGTTTGCCTTTTGTGTTCCTTAGCTGCTTACTGCAACTGTGCTCATTGGACGTCTAATTAATGCTAATCAGCATCTTTTGGCACTTCGCATCTCTGAGTACCTTAACCTAAATCCGGTAAGCACCTTTTTCTTCTCCTTCGCCTTTTTCTGTTGTGATTTTTGCTCTGGTATAGATAAGTACTGTGTTGACTGTTACATAATATTGTTCTTAATAACTCACCAAATGCACAATGAAAATCCGTTGGTAATTAATACCAGTTCCATTTGCACTTGCATCTTTTATAGGAGGTTGTGATTATGCATTGGGCATGTGAGAAGATAACAGCCTCAGCTGCAATTCCAGATGTAGTTCTTCTTGAAGGTTTGCTTGACAAGGTTTGTGTTTCTTGTAGTCAGACTTGATAATTGATGATGTTAACTGTCAATACTTATGCAATCGCAATTGCAGCTCAGGTTATGCAAAGGCATATCGTATGCTGCAGTGGCAGCTCATGCAGATAACAGTGGCCGGCGAAAGTTGGCTGCCATGCTCGTTGACCATGAGTCCCAGTCTTCGAAGCAGGCAAGTTTTCTTTTGGCTTAAAGATATGTTTTTTTTTCTGGCTTGCGAGTAAGGTGGACACATATAACTTACTAAGGTAGCAATCAGGCCTTTCAGCACTTTTTTGGCTTTGGATATTTAGGTAACAGCTTTGATGGTTCATGTAACATGTTTTCGTTATCTTCATATGTTTGCACCATCCTTCTTCTCTTCCTAAATATGAGAATATACTTCCAAATTGGAGTATGCCATATAGGTGGGACAGGAGTAAGGATCTTTCGAATTATGACACATCATACTTTTCAATGTATATGCAAGACTGTATTAGAAATAGGAGAAATTTGTAATTAACTATGTACGAACTAGCAACAAGAGAAAGAAAGAAATGAATAAACAATAGTATATGCCATCCTCTCATTTTTTAAATTTTAATTGTGTAGATTCCTTTGTTGCTAAGCATCGATGAACAAGACAAAGCATTACAGAAGTCAATTGACAGCGGTGATACTGATCTTGTGTACCTTGTGCTTTTCCATATCTGGCAGAAGATATCTGTAGAAAAGGTAAATTAAATCTCCCTCACTTCCTAATTACGTCCAGATAAGTCACTGCTGCTGAGAATCAATATGAGCCAACTATGAGCATGCTGTAGTTATGGGTGTGCCACCTTTGATCTTCTAACTTGTTTTTGGGAACTGGGATGAAAATGGCTTCCATTCATCAAGTTCTTGTTGATGTTCGTTGACATTATTTTATTTTACAGAGTGCTCCTTTGGATTTTTTTGGTGTAATCAACGCAAGGCCTTTGGCTAGAGATTTGTTCATAGCATATGCAAGGTGATGCACTTGTCATGTTTCTGGTTCTTCTTTTAAATGTGTAGCTGTGTTGAACATTGTTCCATGTCTCTATTATGCACAGACACTCTAAGCATGAAGCTTTGAAGGACTTCTTTCTATCAACAGGGAGACTCCAAGTAGGTTGCATATGTGATAACCTGTTACTGTCCATTATTCTAATGTGTCATAAATACTGTTTTCCGTACTATTCAGTGAATAACTTTTTAAATAAGCACAGTGAGATATTTTTGCTTCCCGTGAACTAAGCAATCAGCTCATATATTAGCTGTTGGAAACGTGGAATACATGGCAAATTTAACATGCTAGTATCTCCTAGCATGACTTATTATTTTGCGTTGCAAATCTGCTTCCCTAAACAATTGAGAGCAATCTGCAGGATGCTGGCTTCCTTTTGTTGAAGGAGTCGAGAGAATTAGAGAGGAATCCAATGGCAAGCAAGGGGTCTCCTCTCCATGGTCCACAAGTGAGGCTCGTTGAGCAGGCCCACAGGCTTTTTGCTGAGACCAAAGAACATCTTTTTGAATCCAAATCTGCTGAAGAGCATGCCAAATTGCTAAGGTATGAGATTATTTATCAGACTACCCTGCGATTTGAGGACACTATCGCCTCATTGTTTGGACGAAGTTACACAATTTGGTTGTTAGCATCATGCAATATCCACAAATGAATTATTTCCTGATTCTTTATCTTATTCAGGGTGCAGCATCAACTAGAAGTTTCCACGAAGCAAGCAATATTTGTTGGTTCTAGTGTCAGTGATACAATAAAAACTTGTATTGTAATGGGAAATGAGCGAGCTGCAGTCAAAGTGAAATCAGAGTTCAAGGTATTGTGAATGTCTTAAAAGGTAGTGCTAATGAATATTGTAATTTTCGACTTTCTAATGCCCTTGTGCTGCTTAGGTTCCTGATAAAAGGTGGTACTGGTTGAAGTCGTGTGCTTTAGCAACAGTTGGTAATTGGGATGCTTTGGAAACATTCTCGAGAGAGAAGAGGCCACCAGGAGGTAGGTTTACCTATCTGACTTGGATTTTCATGAGAAGTAAAGTTGTACCAAAGAAATATCAAGTTCATGTTTCTTCCATGCAAATTATAATTTCCATCATAACAATATTATGTGTTTTTAATATGTTATTATCCTCTTTTTTTTTTTTTACTTGCAGGCTATAAACCATTTGTGGAAGCATGCATTGATGCCGGTCAAAAAACTGAAGCTCTCAAATATATTCCAAAATTAACAGATCCTGGTGAAAGATCTGAGGTATGATTATGTATAGCCAAAATTTACGGGTCATCTAACAAATGAGGGAGCATATAGTAAGCTTTTTGCATAGCAGAAGCTGTTGTTGCCCTTTTCAGTTACTTTTATTTTGGTTCATCCAGCTTGGCAGATCAATGTTTTAGGTACTGGTACGCATTAGGGTAGATACAGCTTGTTGAGGACTCTTGTGTGAAATTTGATGGAATAGATCAATTGGAACATGGGTAAAACAAATAGAAAGTTTAATACTGTATCAACCCTGGTTTACATGATTGGCCGGTAGATGATCTCCTTGGTAGTTTGTTTTAGAGCAATAGCATGGCCATTTTAATTTGAGCATTACATCAGCATAAAATATCTGAGACGACAGTCTACTGAACCTTGAACAGTTCAGGTTTAAATATTCAAGGAAATAGAGGGAAACAATAAATTTACTGTGCATTGTCACTTCTATATATATATATATATATATCCTTTTTGCCTATGCAAATGCACATCTAATGATCTTGGTCATGGTTCTTCTACAGGCATATGCGCGTCTCAATATGACCGAGGAAGCTAAAAAGGCAGCATCAGAGGCTAACAATGGCGACGAGCTATTTGGTCGCCTAAAGAGTACTCTGGCGCAGAATACTCTTATCGACACACTACGGGATCGACTATCGTTCCAAGGAACGTACTGAGAATGTGCAAGCATAGGTCGCAATGCCTTCTGTTTGTGTTAACTTTTTCGTTTTGTATGAATCTCCACTGTGAATACCCCATCTGTAGAAACTGAGGATTTCCAGCGCGATGGAAAATGTGTAGAGGAGGGAACGCTGGACAAATAGGTGGTTTTGAAATGTAAATGTGGAATATAAACATGTGGTTTCATCGATCTCGCGGACCATGGAGTATATTTTAATCCAAATTCGTAAGTGGAACTATCCAAGCTGATTTCAGATGGCTCAGAGATTGGAAACGATCCGTATCAGGCGACTGATGTAGGGGAAAGAATCGATCTCCTCAACATGTTTATTGCCACCTTCCCACAAACATGTTTAGCTCCTCCACTTCCTGTGGTTTCTCCCCCGAAGCATACTCCCAACCACCATGATACCTCGTTCAGATAGAAGTCTTATCGCAGTCAACGGGCCCTAGGTCACCAGATCTACCTCCGATGGAACTCCGGCTAGCCGGATTTGTGGCCAGCGAGCCTGAATAGACAGGTAACGCCTCCATTGTTGTACGTCGAGAGGTTGGTGGAAATCGATAATTTTTATGTTGAAAGGTCCACGGAAACATGAATTCATGAAGCGGAAGCGGAAACAGGAAGTTTCTCGGGGAAACTGAAATGAGATGTTGCTTAAACGATATTTTCATAGTTGCATTGCACGTGCAGATTTTTCATCTATTCTTTGGGTGACGCTACGCATCCGCCGACTGATTTTCTGATTTTATCCGTCGCCTCGACGACCGTTGGATGCCCGATCTGATAGCTGCCTGATCTACTGTCGGCGCCCCGCATGCCCACTAGTTATTTTCCGCAACAACCGCTCTATTGCAGAAACATTAGCACTCTTGCTCTCGGCCCCGATAGATCTGCGCCCCGCACGGTTTCGCAACAAGAGCATTTCCTGCAACAATGCTCTTGTTGCAAGATCTGGTCTTCTCTGATTTCCTGCAACAATGCTTTTGTTTCCTGAAGCTCCATCTAGTAAATCCCATCAACAATCTTCGATGAGCTCTTGTTTCTGAAACACTAGCTCTGTTCCACTCTGAATCATGAACACTTGCGTGAAAAAACACTCTGTTTCGGAAACAATAGCTCTGTTTCAGAAACAATAGCTCAGTTTCAGAAACGGCTCCGGCGAAGCTGTGATGCACTGGCAGATGTTGCGACAACGGCGGAGCGGGAGGCGGGGCCGCTGTTGTGCTTCTCTATTGCGCTTGAAGCGACGATAGATGCAGAAGCAGAAGCGGCAGGCTGGGAGCACGTGGGCCGGAGTTGCAGCAAGCATCAGCAGCCGTGGTAGACGGCTGATGTGGGGTCAGCGGGTACACGAGAGAGAGGAGAGGAAGAGATGAGGATGAAAATTCTCGGTGGAGAGGATGGATAAGGTTGGGACGTGGGGAGTGGGACGGGACCACCGGGGCACGTGGCGGACACCAAAGGCGGCTGATGGAGCGGTGGAAATCAGCCGGTTGAATAGGATCGTTTCCCTTATTCTTTTTCTATATTGTTCACTCTAGCCCAACTATTACACTTTTGAAAAGAAAAAAATATGAGTTGAGCATAGAAGTAGCTATGCTCAAATTTAATTTACTTTTTTGGGGATATGCTCAAATTTTAATAGAAGGTGAATCCGGGCTGCTTAGCCCACCAACTTGTGGTAGTAAGGACTCAAGGTATTTTCTCAACTCATATACACTCTTGGCCCAACTAATCTTATATATGGGTGTCAGGACCCCGATTCCAAGTCACACCGATCTAGCCTGTAACACCTCATATCACATTGCGGCCTCACGCACGGTACTCCCACGGGTGTCGCCTTACCATGGCCCGGGACCGTTTGCGCCTTTTGGCTCACGTATATGACAATGTCGCTAGCATCCATATGACAGAGAACCCGGGCCGACATGGCTAGTCGTGAACCCAAAGCGGCACTAACGTATGGGGACAGGCATACATGAATCAACATCGAACGTGTCGGTCAGCAGCGTGTGAATCCGGGCTGTAGCACTGGGCTAACAGGACTCCAGGAACCCGGGCTGTAGCAGGCTAGGCAGGACTCCGGATGTCACCGCGTGACATTTCCCCGAAGGGACAGACACAGGAACGATATGACTCACATGCCGGCCAGTCAAGTGTCCAGAGCGGTAGTGCTGGGCTAGCAGGACTCCGGTGAACCGGGCTGTAGCGGACTACTAAGGCTCATGGAAGCACCAGACTACATTTCCCCATAAGAGAGGCTACCAAGGATAAACCACTAGGTTGTCGGATCCCACACATACCAAGCATTTCAATCATACACACAATATGCTCGATATGTGCAAATACAACATGGCATCACAACAAGACTCTACGACTCAGAGTATTTATTCATTAGGCTCCGAAGAGCCAGATATTACAAACATGGGTCTCATGACCCAACATTCAGAGCATACAAGTCAAACACATGCGGAAGCTTAACATGTCTGAGTACAGACATCTACAAATGAAAAAGGCTGAGAAGCCTGACTATTTACTAGATCCTGCCGAGGGCACAAGATCGTAGCTGAGGTATCAAGCTAAACGTCGAAGTCCACACGGGACTACTAGCGAGACTGACGTCTCTCTGCAAAACATAAAATAAGCAAACGTGAGTACAAATGTACCCAGCAAGACTTACATCAGAACTAGCTACATATGCATCGGTATCAACAAAGGGGGGTGGTGGAGTTTGACTGCAGCAAGCCAGCTTTGACTCGGTGGCTATCCTGAACTACGACTGCAAGTAACTCTTTTGAGGTGGCGCACACGAGTCCACAAATTCGCCATACCAATACACCACCATGGATCCGCTCCCGTCCCCCTACGAGAACGCCATCCATAGCACTCACGCTTATCTTGCGCATATTAGAGTATCCACTTTCACTTGTCTATGAACTGTTATAGGCAACCCAGAAGTCCATTTCCGCGGACACGGCTATTTGAATAGATCATATTAACCCTGCAGGGGTGTACTTCATCACACACGCTCTCGCCACTTACCACCATGTACACGTCGTGTACCTCGGCAACCTTCAAGCGGAAGCCTGGCGAGGGAGTCGGCCACAGCCTACCTAAACACTCAAGTCTCTAGTCCAGGTTTATCGCCTATTCAGGTTCCATCCGCAGGGAGTCCGGCCGAGGTTTCCACATACGGCCCCGAACGATGTGTGCAGGGTTCCCGAGACACCAAACGGGCGCCCGGTACACCGTGCCACGTGCCTACCGCATCACAGCCCACCCCTCGGTCAGCGCTGTCCACGGCCTCCAGCATACTACAAACACCAGAAACTACTTGCAACTCCTGGACAGAGGACAAGGGTGATTAAGAAGCCGAGAGGGTCCATTGGTTTCGGGCCCAATGCGTGGTAGTAACTGTATCATGGATCACAAACACAGAACTCAGTTCCTGAGGACGGCTTCAATGAGACAACCCACCATGTACTCCTACATGGCCTCTCACCGCTACCTTTACCAAATCGTGTTCACACACTTAGCTCACACACAGTAGGACATGTTCATCACCATTCCAATTCATCCCCGATGAATCAGACCTGACTCAACTCTAAGCAATAGCAGGCATGACAAACAAGCATGAATGAGTAGGCACATCAGGGCTCAAACAACTCCTACTCATGCTAGTGGGTTTCATCTATTTACTGTGGCAATGACAGGTCATGCAGAGGATAAGGGGTTCAACTACCGCAACAAGTAATAGTTGAATCGTTGTTGTCCTAATGTAGTAAAAGAGAGCAGGAGCGAGAGAGTGGGATTGTATCGGAATGAACAAGGGGGTTTTGCTTGCCTGACACTTCCGAAGATAGTATAGCTCTTCATCGGTGTCATCGATCTCATCGTCGGAATCACGGCTACCGAGAGGGGACAATCACCGGCAAACAAGGAAGAACACAATCAATGCAATGCACAATATGATGCATGATCATGACATGGCAATATGACGTGATTTGGCCTAATGCAACTAGTAACAGAAAGGTTTGGGTTGATTTGAACTCAAGGTTCAAATTCAAATTCAAACTATGAATTCAAATAGTGCATTATCATGTTTTCACCTATACAGCAGGTATAACTTAGTTTGACATGCATGAAAATGATACAGATGGATAGATTGCATTTTTCTGATAATTTTTCATATATAATTTGTTTCATTTGGAGCTACAGTTGAATTTATATGATTTTTAGAAGTTTAAGCCTTTTTCTGGATTTTCTGAATTGTTTTAAATACAGAAACTATTTACTGCGTCAGCATGACATCGGTATGACGTCAGCAGGTCAACTGGGTCGGCCAGGTCAAACCTGACCTGGGGGCCCACTGGTCAGTGACAACGCTAGTTAACCGAGTTAATTAGCACTAAGCCAGATTAGTTAGCGAGGTGGCCCCCACACGTCAGTGACTCAGGCGGTCAAACTGTGGTCAACCCCGGGTCAAACTCACCGGAGTTGACCCGCGGCTCATCGCCGGCGAGGCCAGAGACGGTGGAGGGCTTCGGGTTTTTGCTCCGGCAACCAAATGGCCGGCGGAGACCACCTACGTGACGCTGGCGATCCCGCGCGTCGAGTGGTGCAGTCAGTTATGCCGGGGACGACCTATATCGACGGCGGCGAGCTCAAAGGCGGCGGCCGGAGTTCGGGTCTCAGCGGAAACGGTGTTGCGGGGCACGAGCGAGCAAAGTAAAACGCTGCGCAGCCTCCTGGGGTCACCAGGAGCTCGGTGAGGTGCACGGGCGCGACCCGTTCGAGCTCAGGCCACGACGGCGACAAGGCCGGGCGGCGGTGAGCTTCTGGCGCGGTGGGGATCGATGGCTGCGGCATGAATTCGTCAAGGGGAGCAGGGGTAAGTGGTCAGGGGCTCACAGCGATGACGAGGGGACGCTCGGCGAGGTCGGGGACGGCCCGGAGCCGACGAATTTGACGGAAATGGCCGGCGGTCCCGAGGTTGAACAAGGCATCGATGGCGGTGTTGCGGTGAGACCCGGCTTGCGTGGCTCGTCGAGGAGATGCTTCGCGTCCTTGCGGAGCTATTGGTCACGGTGGTTGGGCTAGGGGATGGCCGTGGCTGCGGCGGTGCTCGTCGGTGTGCCACGGGGTGTTCGGGCGCGCTGCGGAGAGGGAGCAGAGGCGGGGAAGGGCAAGGGAGTGGGAGAGAGGGACCGGGGTGGCGCGTGGCGTCGTCCAGACGCGTCGGGGAAGCGACAGGCAGGCAGGGAGGAGCTGGCCTCCTCGGCCGCGCGCGTGCGAGCACGCAGCTGCTCCTACTGGCAGGAGGAAGGCGACAGGAGGCGCCAGGTGGGCTGGGCCAGCTGGGCTGCGAGAGGTGAGGCCAGGTAGGTTTCCTTTCTCTCCTTTTTTATTTGTTTCTGTTTTCTAATATTCTGTAGTCTTTAGGGCTTTATTAAAAATACTTAGACACTTCCAAAAATCATGAAACTACTCATGATCACTGTTGGGAATATATCCTACAGTAAACATTTTAGTTTATGATTATTTGAGCATTTAAAATATTTAATAGCGTTTAAATGCCCAAATGCAAATAGAGTATGATTTAATCCAGAGCCCAAATATGTCATGGAAAAATGTGCATCACCTCTGGTTACTGTTTCCAGCAATTTCCAAGAATGATGAACATTTTTTAAAGCCATTTGGATTTACTGGAAATATTTTGGTTGAACCTAGTGAATTCCTTTAATGCTAGGGTTTAGGCAATCCCCATTTCAAGTTTCTTTCAAAGTTTAAACATGATGCACACATGAAGTTAGCCTAGTGCAATGTCAGAAGCTAGGGATGTGACAACTCACCCCCACTAAACAAAAATCTCGTCCCGAGATTTAAGCGTAGGGTAAGATGAAAGGGGAACGCAAAGTAACATAGTCTTCACGATCCAATCGTTCTTCTCGAAGATGTTGACTCATTGCATCATCCTGATCTTGACATCTTTCTTTCGAGAGCTTCATCCAACGATGATGACGGAAGAGAGGGAAACTCTACAGGATTGATCTTCTCGAAGATCGGGCTATACAAGATCAACTCGCGGAATGAGATGTTGACACATCTCGAGTTGAGACACAAAACACATCGAGAGGGATGGAAGAACAAACGATGAGGTTTGAGTTGGTGGGCAACAATCCCACGCTTAGATAATATGGTGCATGGGTTCCAAAGCAGCGAGGAGTTAATTTCCATGACTCCATAACGGGGCACCTTAGGAAAGGTGACTCGTAGAAATATTCCCTTAAGTGGCAAAAAGAATTACTTTTGATTCAGAGATCATTGAAACTCTTCATACCAGCCTAAGGCAATCACAAGCGATCGTGAGAACGAATTCGAAGGAATGGTACACTCAATTTGGAAAGGAAACTATGGTTATAGAACAACTCGGCAAATGGAAGGCACATTCCAGTTGATACCAAGGATATAACCTGGTGACTGAGCGTGCTTTCAAGAACTTGAGCATTTCCATATTCATCAAGTTTTACCAATATCCGTGTCGAGGATCCTGGCAGCACAACATACTACCATGTTGAACGGTGATGGAGGATGCAGGTGCAAAGGAGGACAACACTTTCTCAGATTTCACCTTAGCGAAGCCAAGGGAGCAAAATCTGGATGATCGACCGAGAGACATTTAGCACTCCGCTTCTAATGTTCTCCTTGATGTACTGGCTACCATTGTCATGCTTAAAAGCTCAACATGGCCATCAAGTAAAGGTCGGACTTCGGGAGCACAAGAATCCATAAGGAAAACTACGGAAGTAAATCCTACGAAATCCTTATGGGGAGGTGGCCAACTTTCTCAATCAAGATACTACAATAATAGGTCTTCCGGTTGGGTGTGTTGGCCACGACATCCACTTACCGGTAACAAAGAGACCATTAGTATAGTTCTTGGCAAACGTTCAACCATCACATCTGCCTGAGATTCAGATCTGGTTGGCGCCAGGATATCCAGACTCAGCATGTCTGAAAGTGAAAGGTTGCAACACAAATCGACGAGATGACGTTGCAAGATTCTCGGGAAATGAACTACGATAGCAAGCTCCAGAATATGAGTTGGTTCTGCTACAAACCTGTGAACACGCTATCCAAGACAAGCATGACCACGTGGTAGTCTTATAATAAAACACTACCGAGTTCAGGTGGGGAACCATCATCGCGGATAACGAAGTCCTTCTATAAGCCTGGGTTAGCTCTTAGGAAGGAGCTTCTTCTCCTTGAACAAATCAGTTAGTGGCTTGAGGTGCTAGGGAATACATGTGGAGTGGAGGTAATTAATCTACCAAACCATGGTATACTTTGCACATGCATGACTGACTTGGGACGATTCCAGAGGAAGCAAAACTAACTTTCTCAAATTCACTGCGGTAGCTTGCACCTAATGCACGTGAACTTGGAGAAAGTCACTTCTTACACCAAACATATATTTCATAAACGGAACATGAAGATAATGCTTACAAAAGTTTCCAACACTAGCTTGATGTTCCACATGAATTAAGGAGGAGACAAGATGCTGTTGATGGGGTCAATAGCAACTCATCGGAATTCCCATATCACTGGACTTCCACCATCATGTGAACACGGTGATAGCATTGGTCAGACCAAAAGATGTAATGGTGTATGCTCGAGGGATCAACCACGAGTAAGACAACATCACGAACATCGTTGGTTCTGATTTGATTTGATAATAGCCCATACTCAAATCAAAGTTTGGTTAAGATGATAGGTCCATTAATTGATCACGAGAACCAATCGATGAAGAAATTATCTTTCTACGACAAACACACACAAAAGAGATATCCTTTGGAAAGAACTAAGCCAGGCAAGCTTTATCTTCCAACTCTCCAAGTTGTTGCTTAGCTTGACCAGCTAGCTCAGGGGTATCCAACACGGATTCTTGGAGGCGGGGTGGTTTATAAGAAAACCAACTTGTTCACAAACTCAACATATCGGTCAGGGACAACCTGGTGGTACTTCCAAGAAGATATTTGGAAAATCACGATCCACCGACATGTTAGTAAGATCGAGAACAATCTTGCTTTTCAGAGCAAGACGATATGACCGAATAAGCAAGGACTGACACTATCCTAACTCATTGATCGAAAGGTGCACCGGGAATAAGGACTGGGTAGCACGATCAACCTCAGGATGGTGATTCAATAACCAACACGCTAAGGATGAAATTATTGTCCTTTAACTACCAAGCAACGGAGTTGCTAGGAGTATAGATTTCACACATCATAGTTCACCTGTCGGTATTCCGGTTGTGACAACACGGGACCGAGGAATAAATAATGATGGCGAGAAGTATCACTGCGTCAAGAATTCATAAGAGATGGTGCAATTCTCATGACACTCTTGGCATAAAGATGGTAACACTCCGAGGTAGAGCAGAGCAAAAGCTGGATTGGCATTTTGGTCTGCGGAATACAATTGCTTTGACCCAATCCTAGATATGGACGAGCTCCTGGAGTTTGTTTCTCCTAGTCATTCTGAAATAGAACGACTTGACGGACTACAAGGATGGTACGCATCGATAACACGGATGTACAACTAGTCCTGACTATCAATTGATAGACAGAGGTCAGAATACAACTAAAGAGAGACAACTCAGAGGGACATATGGTTTTCTGAGTTGCGGATGCATAGATTTAGTATGTCAACAAGTTTCACATATTTCTTCCAGATAATCCATGCAGAGGAGGAAGGACTGGCAGAGTCACAATATGAATGGAGTACTCCTCAAGAGCGCCCTGGTTGTGATCTTTTGGTTCAAAAGAACTCCTGCCAAGAATGGTTCATGGTATTTGGAAGATCGATATACCACGGACCTCGAGGGCAAATGCAAGGTTACTAATAACCTAAAGGAACGAGCAAACACTAGCTACACGAGTTAAGTAAAGTGAATCTTGGGTTCAAGAACCCAGGAATAGAATACCTACTAACTAAATGGCATCACGGGATGCTTTCGAGAATAGTGGCCAGAATCATCACACTGGGGATGCGAGCATTGCTAGATTACTAAGTGGTCCTCTAAGACATCTAGGGTCATAATAATAACCCCAACATACACGACGAGGTAACGGAGTACCTCAACAGACCGGTTAGTGTGCTTAATCCGGCCCAAAAGGACATCAGGTACGGGAGGAAGGGATTTGCAAATGCATCAGACTATTAGAAACCTGGGATAACTCGGACAACATAACGGCTGTAAATGCTCAAAGGATTTGAGACATCCTACAAAATGGTGGCATAACCACTTAGAGGCACAATATCAAGGTTCCGAGACCAACTATGAACACACGGAAGTAGTAGAAACTGAACTGGGGCTTCAGACCAACAATCCTACGAGTCTACGGATTAGTAACACGTGATCCTGATAGAAAGATGAGAAGCCTAGTTCTTAATCCCCGTAGAAGAGAAGAGGGTGACTCAGATCAGAAGGGCATAAGGTAAAGGAGTAAAAAGAGCCATACGTTCCCTCCCACAATCAATTCCCTTATATAACTAAAGCATTTCTAGACTCAACTTCGACCAGTTTGGCTTGGTAATCCTACAGGCAGTCAGGCTCTGATACCAACGCTGTCAGGACCCCGATTCCAAGTCACACCGATCTAGCCTGTAACACCTCATATCACATTGCGGCCTCACGCACGGTACTCCCACGGGTGTCGCCTTACCATGGCCCGGGACCGTTTGCGCCTTTTGGCTCACGTATATGACAATGTCGCTAGCATCCATATGACAGAGAACCCGGGCCGACATGGCTAGTCGTGAACCCAAAGCGGCACTAACGTATGGGGACATGCATACATGAATCAACATCGAACGTGTCGGTCAGCAGCGTGTGAATCCGGGCTGTAGCACTGGGCTAACAGGACTCCAGGAACCCGGGCTGTAGCAGGCTAGGCAGGACTCCGGATGTCACCGCGTGACATTTCCCCGAAGGGACAGACACAGGAACGATATGACTCACATGCCGGCCAGTCAAGTGTCCAGAGCGGTAGTGCTGGGCTAGCAGGACTCCGGTGAACCGGGCTGTAGCGGACTACTAAGGCTCATGGAAGCACCAGACTACATTTCCCCATAAGAGAGGCTACTAAGGATAAACAACTAGGTTGTCGGATCCCACACATACCAAGCATTTCAATCATACACACAATATGCTCGATATGTGCAAATACAACATGGCATCACAACAAGACTCTACGACTCAGAGTATTTATTCATTAGGCTCCGAAGAGCCAGATATTACAAACATGGGTCTCATGACCCAACATTCAGAGCATACAAGTCAAACACATGCGGAAGCTTAACATGTCTGAGTACAGACATCTACAAATGAAAAAGGCTGAGAAGCCTGACTATTTACTAGATCCTGCCGAGGGCACAAGATCGTAGCTGAGGTATCAAGCTAAACGTCGAAGTCCACACGGGACTACTAGCGAGACTGACGTCTCTCTGCAAAACATAAAATAAGCAAACGTGAGTACAAATGTACCCAGCAAGACTTACATCAGAACTAGCTACATATGCATCGGTATCAACAAAGGGGGGTGGTGGAGTTTGACTGCAGCAAGCCAGCTTTGACTCGGTGGCTATCCTGAACTACGACTGCAAGTAACTCTTTTGAGGTGGCGCACACGAGTCCACAAATTCGCCATACCAATACACCACCATGGATCCGCTCCCGTCCCCCTACGAGAACGCCATCCATAGCACTCACGCTTATCTTGCGCATATTAGAGTATCCACTTTCACTTGTCTATGAACTGTTATAGGCAACCCAGAAGTCCATTTCCGCGGACACGGCTATTTGAATAGATCATATTAACCCTGCAGGGGTGTACTTCATCACACACGCTCTCGCCACTTACCACCATGTACACGTCGTGTACCTCGGCAACCTTCAAGCGGAAGCCTGGCGAGGGAGTCGGCCACAGCCTACCTAAACACTCAAGTCTCTAGTCCAGGTTTATCGCCTATTCAGGTTCCATCCGCAGGGAGTCCGGCCGAGGTTTCCACATACGGCCCCGAACGATGTGTGCAGGGTTCCCGAGACACCAAACGGGCGCCCGGTACACCGTGCCACGTGCCTACCGCATCACAGCCCACCCCTCGGTCAGCGCTGTCCACGGCCTCCAGCATACTACAAACACCAGAAACTACTTGCAACTCCTGGACAGAGGACAAGGGTGATTAAGAAGCCGAGAGGGTCCATTGGTTTCGGGCCCAATGCGTGGTAGTAACTGTATCATGGATCACAAACACAGAACTCAGTTCCTGAGGACGGCTTCAATGAGACAACCCACCATGTACTCCTACATGGCCTCTCACCGCTACCTTTACCAAATCGTGTTCACACACTTAGCTCACACACAGTAGGACATGTTCATCACCATTCCAATTCATCCCCGATGAATCAGACCTGACTCAACTCTAAGCAATAGCAGGCATGACAAACAAGCATGAATGAGTAGGCACATCAGGGCTCAAACAACTCCTACTCATGCTAGTGGGTTTCATCTATTTACTGTGGCAATGACAGGTCATGCAGAGGATAAGGGGTTCAACTACCGCAACAAGTAATAGTTGAATCGTTGTTGTCCTAATGTAGTAAAAGAGAGCAGGAGCGAGAGAGTGGGATTGTATCGGAATGAACAAGGGGGTTTTGCTTGCCTGACACTTCCGAAGATAGTATAGCTCTTCATCGGTGTCATCGATCTCATCGTCGGAATCACGGCTACCGAGAGGGGACAATCACCGGCAAACAAGGAAGAACACAATCAATGCAATGCACAATATGATGCATGATCATGACATGGCAATATGACGTGATTTGGCCTAATGCAACTAGTAACAGAAAGGTTTGGGTTGATTTGAACTCAAGGTTCAAATTCAAATTCAAACTATGAATTCAAATAGTGCATTATCATGTTTTCACCTATACAGCAGGTATAACTTAGTTTGACATGCATGAAAATGATACAGATGGATAGATTGCATTTTTCTGATAATTTTTCATATATAATTTGTTTCATTTGGAGCTACAGTTGAATTTATATGATTTTTAGAAGTTTAAGCCTTTTTCTGGATTTTCTGAATTGTTTTAAATACAGAAACTATTTACTGCGTCAGCATGACATCGGTATGACGTCAGCAGGTCAACTGGGTCGGCCAGGTCAAACCTGACCTGGGGGCCCACTGGTCAGTGACAACGCTAGTTAACCGAGTTAATTAGCACTAAGCCAGATTAGTTAGCGAGGTGGCCCCCACACGTCAGTGACTCAGGCGGTCAAACTGTGGTCAACCCCGGGTCAAACTCACCGGAGTTGACCCGCGGCTCATCGCCGGCGAGGCCAGAGACGGTGGAGGGCTTCGGGTTTTTGCTCCGGCAACCAAATGGCCGGCGGAGACCACCTACGTGACGCTGGCGATCCCGCGCGTCGAGTGGTGCAGTCA
The DNA here is from genome assembly GCF_002575655.3 of Aegilops tauschii subsp. strangulata. NCBI lineage: Eukaryota > Viridiplantae > Streptophyta > Magnoliopsida > Poales > Poaceae > Aegilops > Aegilops tauschii. The sequence goes on from NC_053037.3 coordinate 348,975,673, forward strand.
GTTATGCCGGGGACGACCTATATCGACGGCGGCGAGCTCAAAGGCGGCGGCCGGAGTTCGGGTCTCAGCGGAAACGGTGTTGCGGGGCACGAGCGAGCAAAGTAAAACGCTGCGCAGCTTCCTGGGGTCACCAGGAGCTCGGTGAGGTGCACGGGCGCGACCCGTTCAAGCTCAGGCCACGACGGCGACAAGGCCGGGCGGCGGTGAGCTTCTGGCGCGGTGGGGATCGATGGCTGCGGCACGAATTCGTCAAGGGGAGCAGGGGTAAGTGGTCAGGGGCTCACAGCGATGACGAGGGGACGCTCGGCGAGGTCGGGGACGGTCCGGAGCCGACGAATTTGACGGAAATGGCCGGCGGTCCCGAGGTTGAACAAGGCATCGATGGCGGTGTTGCGGTGAGACCCGGCTTGCGTGGCTCGTCGAGGAGATGCTTCGCGTCCTTGCGGAGCTATTGGTCACGGTGGTTGGGCTAGGGGATGGCCGTGGCTGCGGCGGTGCTCGTCGGTGTGCCACGGGGTGTTCGGGCGCGCTGCGGAGAGGGAGCAGAGGCGGGGAAGGGCGAGGGAGTGGGAGAGAGGGACCGGGGTGGCGCGTGGCGTCGTCCAGACGCGTCGGGGAAGCGGCAGGCAGGCAGGGAGGAGCTGGCCTCCTCGGCCGCGCGCGTGCGAGCACGCAGCTGCTCCTACTGGCAGGAGGAAGGCGACAGGAGGCGCCAGGTGGGCTGGGCCAGCTGGGCTGCGACAGGTGAGGCCAGGTAGGTTTCCTTTCTCTCCTTTTTTTATTTGTTTCTGTTTTCTAATATTCTGTAGTCTTTAGGGCTTTATTAAAAATACTTAGACACTTCCAAAAATCATGAAACTACTCATGATCACTGTTGGGAATATATCCTACAGTAAACATTTTAGTTTATGATTATTTGAGCATTTAAAATATTTAATAGCGTTTAAATGCCCAAATGCAAATAGAGTATGATTTAATCCAGAGCCCAAATATGTCATGGAAAAATGTGCATCACCTCTGGTTACTGTTTCCAGCAATTTCCAAGAATGATGAATATTTTTGAAAGCCATTTGGATTTACTGGAAATATTTTGGTTGAACCTAGTGAATTCCTTTATTGCTAGGGTTTAGGCAATCCCCATTTCAAGTTTCTTTCAAAGTTTAAACATGATGCACACATGAAGTTAGCCTAGTGCAATGTCAGAAGCTAGGGATGTGACAATGGGGCTGTTTGGTTTCTGCCCCACCCCGCCCTTTGAAATTATTGGTGTCATGGGCGCGCCAAATAATTGGCGGCCGATTTGGCCACCCTCGTTCCGCCCGTAATTTGGCGGAAAAGATAGAGATGAATGGCTGAAGCTTGCTGGCGTGCCAAAATTTTGTCCTGCAACCAAACAAGCAGCGACACCTTGGTCAACGCCAATATATTGGTAGGGGTGCGATGGCTCCCATCCAAACAGCCTCTATAAGCCAAACAAACATAACACTTTCCCGTAGTACTAAATTCCTTGAAAGCCCGTATACGCCTCTTGTCCCAAGCGAAGGCGACTAGGGTTTAGCCTCCGATCTGCCTCGTTTCCTGTGGCCTTAGGGCCATGGGGACGCAGTGGATCTCGGTCTTTGTCAGCGGGAGGGCTCCGTTTTTGGACGTTTTAGATTTTGTTAGGGTTTGTGTCCCGCACAGGAAGACGAGATGCCGGCGGTTCTCCGAAGATGGAATAATTATTGAATTTGTTGATATTTACCTATATATCAATGATATATGATACTAGTATTTATTTGTAGTCTTGTTAACTATTGAATTTGTTGATTTTTTTATTTATGGTTCAATAGGTTTTTGAGTTTAGCTTTGTATGCGTGTCTGCATATTTTACTATGTATTTGGTTCCAAAAATAGCCGCCTAGAATTTTTGTATTTAATTATGTTTACGCTAAAAAATACTCAATCTATTCACAAATATAAGATGTTTTTCATGAATCAGATGTATGTAGACAAGTTTTAATGTGTTTGTTCACACGTTTCAGTTCATATGTAGTTTGTACCGAAATATCCAAAACATCTTATATTTATAAACTACAAGGAAGTAGAAGTGTTAAGTGTAGGAACATGTAGTTCCACCCCAAATCACACACGGGGTTAGAGCGAAGCATAGAGAATACGGAATCTCTTTGCATTTGATACCTTGGCTACCGATTTTCGTATGGCTGCAGCCCATGAAGCAAAAATATTGGATTAAAGATATCATACGTGGAGAGGATGCATAGCATCTCAGTTCGAGCTCATATGAGCTCGGATGAACAGTAAAATCCGTAAAATGAAAAAGGAAAATAAAAAAAGTCTCTATTTTTCTAGCAAACGTTGAAAAATGTTTTGATTGGTTGCAAAGTTTCATTATGGAATGACATTCGTGAAAGTATTAGCAAAAAAAATCGATGCTTCAAACATGCTACTTCCTCAGTTCCAAATTATAAAATGTTTTGGTAGGCTAAAATAGCCTAACAAAATGTCTTACAATTTGGGACAGAGGTAGTATTTTCAAAAGCATTTTGGATCACTGATTTTTTTTGGCAACGACTTTTTTTTTGAACGGACCAGCTGATGGCTAGCATATATTGAAATCATAGCAGAGAGCAGGCGGAAAAAACAGAAGGTGGTGTTCGATCTAGCGATCAAGGAAGAAAGAAGAAGAAAGCTGAAAAAGTTCAGCAAAAAGAGCTAGCTGAAGGCTAGACTAGCAAGTTAATCTCTCATGGAGGTTCCCAGAAAGGGTGCTCAAGGTGAACTGCTCCTGCTTGGCGCCATAGCTCGATAGTCCTTGTTATGCTCGCCATAGTTTCAGTTATGTTTGCTGTCTTTTGTCTGAAAGTGCACTCGTTTCGTAGTTGCCAAATGCCTCCCAGCACCAGAACGATCAGTGTCTTGACTCCTTCTTGTGCTCAGGCCTTGCACCGTTTATGATCTCATTTATAATCTCCACGGCTTTGTTTTTGTGGTGCCAGCTTGTGGGGTGCATGGAGCTGCATCCGTTCCCTTGGGCAACTCTTGTCCAGATTGCGGCTGAGAAAGGGCACTGCCAGAAGAGATGTTGCGAGGTCTCCAGGTTTCTGAGGCAGAGCTGGCAGAAATACTCGTTCGGCCATCCTCTTCTTTAGAGCCGGTCATTGCACCATAGCCTATTCTTGAGCAGCAGCCAGACCAAAAATTTCAGCTGTGCCGGTGCCCAAACCTGCCATGGCATCTTTCTGAAGTTTGTCTTGATCATCCCGTGGAATTGGCAGCTGTAGGCCGAGCTGGTGGAGAAAAAGCCCGAGGCCGTGTGCTTCCATGTAATTGTGTCTTGCAGCTGGTCGTTTAGGTTTAGGTTCTTGGAGATGAGCCATCTGCTCAGGCGAATCGCCTCAGGCCATAGTTGTTGCGTGTTCCCGTGGGCCAGGTCAGCAATCCAAGTGTCATTTAGTAGTGCAGCATGGACGGTCCTGTTCTTTCTTCTTGAGTGCTTGTAGAGCTCAGGGAACTCCATTTTCAGAGTTCTTGCGCCAGTCCAGGAGCAGTCCCAGAAACTGGCCGTTTTCCCATCTCCCAGCGTCACCGTTGTTGAGGCATTGAACAGATCTTTGTCACCTTGATCGCATGGCAGCTGCATGCCCACCCAAGGCCTGTTTGGTGTTACCCAGGAGAACCAGAGCCATCTAAGTCTGAGGGCGCGGCTGAAACGGTGCAGGTTTGGAATGCCAAGCCCACCGTTGTCAATCGGAGAGCACACCACAGGCCAGTTTACTTTGCATTTCCCGCCACTGACCTCCTCCTCTTGAGCCCATAGAAAGCGTCTTCTGATCTTGTCCACCTCGGCTAGGAGTTTCTTTGGTACCTTCAGAACAGCCAGTGCAAAAGTGGGGAGTGCACTGAGCACGCTTCTGACGAGAACGCGCCTTCCTGCAATGGACAAGAGCCGTCCTTTCCATCCTGCCAGGCGCGCTCTGATTCTGTCCAGGATGAACTGCAGATGCACTATGCGCAGTCTAGAAATGGTGACAGGCAGCCCAAGATAGCTCAGGGGGAATTGGGTTTGTTGCCCGCCGAAATTCTGAAGCACATGCTGCAGGTCGATGAGGTCGCACCTGATGGCAGTGACTGAAGATTTTAGCAGGTTCACTTTCAGACCTGAAGCTTGCCCAAACTCGTGGATGATATCCATCAGGGCGTCGATCTCCTCTTTCACCGGGTTCGCAAAAATGATGGCGTCGTCAGCATATAGACTCACGCGCAGCGAAAGATCTCTGCCCGACAGCGAGTCGAGCTGGCCTAGTTCCATGGCGCGCTGTAGAAGTCGATGCAGGGGGTCAATGGCGATGATGAACAGAAGCGGGGATAGGGGATCGCCCTGCCTGAGCCCGCGGTAGTGTAATATTTTCTTGCCGTCCGCGTCATTCAGCAGAAAAGAGGAGGTCGAAGACGCTAGAAGCATGGTGATCCAGTCTCGCCATCTCGCCGAGAAGTCTAGGGCTTGGAGGAGCTCGAGAAGGTACTCCCAGCATACATTGTCGAAGGCTTTTGCTATGTCAAGCTTGATCAGGAGCACTGGAGTTTTTCTTCTGTGTAGAGACCTAACTGCATTTTGGACGTAGAGGAAACTATCATGCGTGCTCTTCTTTGCCAAGAAAGCAGATTGCGCCGGTGAGATTATGGAGTCGATGATGTTGGAGAGCCGCATGGAGAGGACTTTGGTGATTAGCTTAGCTATGGAGTGCACTAGGCTGATTGGCATGTAGTCTGAAACTGTTGCCACGCCATCCTTTTTGGGGATCAAGACTACCAGGGCGGAGTTGAGCGTAGCAAGATTGTCGCCGGCAATGCAGTAGAACTGGTGGAAAACCTTCATGATGTCATGCTTGATAGTTTGCCAACAACTACGGAAGAAAACGCCAATGAAGCCGTCCGGGCCCGGGGCTTTTTCTGCTGGCGAGGCTTTGATCGCCTCCCAGACTTCTTCTTCAGAAAACGGGTTGTCGAGGCCTCCTCCTCTTATTTCCGGCAGCTGTAGCTGGCTCCAGTCTATGGCTCTAGTCCGGGCTCCTTTGGAGCCGAGGACGGAACTGAAGCGCTCGAAGATGGCTGCCTCTTTATCCTCGTGTGATGTGGCGACTCCGTTGCTCGTTTGTAGGCTGTGGATGAAGTTTTTCCTTCTTCTTGATCGCATCTTCGCATGGAAGAACTTGGTTCCCGCGCCGCCTAGCTTGAGCCAGGTTAGCCGGGAGGCTTGGCGCTTGAGCGCACGCTCGATCGCAGCTAGGCCGAGCAGCCGTTGCTTGAGGAGTCGACCGAGATTGAACTCTGGTGTGGAGAGGTTGCGGGACTCCTGGGCTATGTTGAGGCGCAGAATGATCTCTGTAGCTATGTGGAATTGGAGCTTAGCATCACTAAAAAGGGAGGAGCTCCATATCTTCAGGTCTCGTGCAGTACGCGCCAGCTTGATCGACAAAGATTTGAAAGCGCAGTTGCTCTGCAGAGGTCTGTTCCAGGCATGATCAACCGTCTCGTGGAAGCGCGGGAACTGCGGCCAAAAACTTTCAAATTTGAATTTGGCGCGACGGCGGGGAGCAGCTGCGTCGGCTAGAAGCAGAGGGCAGTGGTCCGAGCACGCCGTGGATGCAGCCATCAGCATACTAGAGGGGAACAGATCTTCCCAGCTGCAGTTGCAGAAAAATTTGTCGATGCTAACGAGTGTTGGGTTCTCCCGCTCGTTACTCCAGGTGAAGCGGCGATTTTTGCATTTGATTTCTTTCAGGCCGGCGTTGTCGATTGCCCGCCTAAACTTGCCCATGATCCTACGGTTCAGGAGGAGATTGTTTTTGTCCCTTGCCTCGTAGATCAGATTGAAGTCTCCGTTTATGAGCCAAGGATCGGTTGGTGGTGGAGCTGTTCTAGCTAATTCAACAGGGAAAGCATTCTTCCTGGCGTCGTCAGCTGGGCCGTACACGATGGTGAGCCAGAAGCTTTTGTATTGCCGGAGAAGAGTTACTTTTGCAGTGATCGCAAACTCGCCAATGGCGTGCGATGCAATGCTGACCAGCTCGCTGTTCCAGAAGATAGCAGCTCCACCGCGGGAGCCGATCGCAGGGAGGACTACACATTCAGTCAGGGCGGCTCCGCCGATTTCCCTAACGAGGCTGGGCGTCCAGATATCTATCTTGGTTTCTTGCAGGCATAGGATTGCAGCCCTGTTTGCCGTAACTACTTCGCAGATTGCCGCGCGCTTCGCCGGCTGATTAAGGCCGCGAACATTCCATGACAAGATTGGACAGAGACTGTCATTCATTTGGAAACAGAAATTGCTCCGATGGCTGAAACATACTAGATGGCCTCAGGCCCAGTACAAACACATCCGAACTAGCAGGGGCACGCCGGCGTCCACCAATAGCGCCCAACTCACGCCGGCGAGAAGCTATCCACTCTACTGACAGCAAGGAAAGGCAACGACTTCTATAATGTCATTTCAGAAACTTTGCAAGCACTCAAAACTTCTGTCAATGTTTGCCATGGAAAAATCAGATTTTTTTCTCTTCTAATTGTTTGTTTACTTTTTTTACTTTACTGTTCATGCCGTGCTCATATGTGCTTGAGCCTTTTTTTATAAGAATCGTATGAGCTTGAGCTGAGATGGTGACTTTCCACGTGGAGAGCATTACCCTTTCTGTCCCGGCATTGTCGCGAATTTGTGACGAATGTGCATGTGAAATCACTACCTTTTCTTATCGATGCTGCATTATGACAAGGAGACAATATCAGGTGAAAACCCAGCCTTCAGTGGAAGCGTGGAAACCTTACCACAGGCTGTTGGATCTTGTATGTATGGACTAGATTCATTCATAACTGCTACATGCAGTTTTGCAAAAAACGCCCGCTCCCAGTGAAGCTATTCTGCACATAACCCCCTGATGCATACAAGTATCACAGCTAGCTCCTCGTCACATGTGATGCTTAGTCACATGCCCTTCCTTGCGTCTGTGCTTTCTCCAAGTATATGAGCCTCATGTCACAGCTAGCTTAATTAGAACCATGTCCAATGAAACTCTGCCAAAAAATATTGAAGTCTGCCCAGTTCCTTGTAAATTCAAATAGAACAAATAGTATAATAGAACAGCTTAAACCATTGCCCAGATCAATGCCGAAACTACAACCAAACCATTGCCCAGTTCAAGAACTCCTGACATAGCATATTCCAACAATTGAGACCATTGCCTAGAATAGATTTAAGTAAGGCCAACAGTACAGTTGCACATAGTGTGATTATGCAACATCAATCTGATTCAGTCACTCAAGATAATGCCTCACTCCAGTACACACTTACAAAATAGACGCGTCATTAAAATCTACACCTTTATATACATCAGTCATTGAGCACACAGCTCTAGTACACTAGCTTACAACTTGCAGAAGTCTGGCACCAACAACTAATAGCTCCATTACTCTAGCCAAGAACACACCAATGGAATAATTTTAGTCCTAATAACTTGCAGAAGTCGGTAGGGCCACCAAGCAACCTGAAACAAAAAAGTTTAATTGGTCAAGCCATAGGAAACATCGCTAGAAATTATACAAAAAAATTATAAACAGTTTTTTAATACTAATCTATGAATATAGTTACACCAGTGTGTGTTGTATTTATTAGCAAGCAAAATTTTAGAACTATTCTCTAAACTAAGTCCAGAGGAATGTACCATAATCATGTCTGCTGCATTTCCTTGTCCTTGTTCTTGTTCTTCTCTTTCTGTCTTTGCTTTCCACCCTTATCCCTGTACCCCTTTAGTCTTTTGATTCTACCCCTTGATCGAATATCATTTGGAGGATGGATATGAACCTCACTTGGAATGGAACAACCTAAAAATTCCTCAAATTCTTCTGTTTGAGTTTGTTTTTTCGCTGGAACTTGGGTAGACAATTTCTCTCCAAGTGCAAAAATGTGATCTCTCAAGAATTACATGCCGACCTGAGATTACTTCGCTTGTACTAAAAGGTCTTCCATCTTCTTCCATCTTCTTATATGTGTCTTCCAGAATAGCATAAAATAAAATAAATGGTAGAAGGAACATTCAAGTGCTACCATTACCTAATCTCAGCTCACTTTACCAATCAATTGCAATAGAAACTTACATCATCTAGTTCACTGTCAGCAACACTAGTAGCAGTGGGACACACACACATCTGTAGTACCATCTACATCCCATGGACGTACTACTGGTTTCTAGAACCATTAGCATATCATTAGTGTGTGAAAATTTCACCTGGCTGTAGCTGGTCATGAGAGGTCAGACGGGCTGTGAGTGCCCACACCGGCTGGGCCGATTCAGTTTACATACTTATCATCATCTAAATTCCATCTAGACAGTAGCAGTAGCAGTTTATATACAAATATCAATTTTCAATAGACTACTGTCACACGCAGCACACACGCCAGGCAGTGACACACGTATAGTCATAGATGTATATAACACTTAATTAGGAGCAAGTAAATTATATCTCGCCAATTTCTGTTGGAGTTATTGGCCATAACCCATATAATAAGTCATATTTTGTGCCAATAATTCAAAGTAAATCCCAGAGGCTCATGTGGCCCATCCATGCATGACAAGGTTGTGTGGAAAATTGACCAATGCCACGTGTATACGTTGTTTTATTACGCGAGAAGAAAGTTGAAACAATTGACACATAAATGGGAGAAGAAATTGAACACTTCGTGTGAGTTTTAGTGCGCTCGTTTCTTCTCTCCTTAATGGTTTTTAGTGTGTCTGTTTAATGGTGTTTATTGCACCGGTTTCTCTTCTACTAATGAAGGCCAGTTTCAACTCTTCTCACGTATATAAGAGGTCGCTCCTCTGTTGTTCCAAGCAGCACAACAACCTTTCGTCTCATTCCAAAGCATTGAGCCGCCTATCTCTTTCCCATCTCTCTTCCTGGCGTGCACCGGGAAGTGAGACAGCAGGCCACCGAAACCCCGCCTCTTGTGATCCGGTACGGGAGAGGGGCGATCAGGTTTTTGGGGAGCGTCCTTACGCGACTGCTGGAGTCTTGTTCATCGTGGCTGCGAACGGCGACATCACTGACGACGAGTTCCCTAACGACGACTTCTTCCCCGACGTCAACGACCTCTTCAGCGACATGACGATCGGGACATCTGCACCTTCTGCTACTGTGCCGTATGCCATCTTATCCTCACTGTTAGGGCTAGCATTTGTTTTATTGCTAATAGCAATTGACATGGATATGATGCATTTTGCTTATGATTTTGATTGCATGACTAGTCTCAACGAATTGTTGCTAGTTTCTAGTTTCATCAATATATTGCTATTCATGTTTTATCCATTATTTTTCTGGATTAAACTAAACGGGAAAATGCCTAATTATTCAACAATCCAAAAACCTGATTTGTGTTGGCAATTTTCTCCAACTGCATTTGTTGCTACTCTTAAGCTTTCTGTGTTCGAGGGTGTGAACTATAAGAGGTGGCGTGCGAGGGCAGTTCTTTGGCTTACCACCATGAATTGTTTTCACGCCTCTAAGGGCAAGCCAGAGGGAGAGCTAACTGATGAACATGAGCAAGCTTTCCAGGCTACGGACACCCTCTTCCGAGGTGCTGTTCTGAGTGTTCTTGGCGACAAGATTGTCGATCCCTTCATGACCATCATGGTCGGTAAGGATATATGGGATGCGCTTGAGGCCAAATTTGGAGTCTCAGACGCAGGAAGTGAGTTGTACGTCATGGAGCATTATGACTACAAAATGACTGATGACCGCTCCGTTGTAGAGCAGGCTCATGAGATTCAGTCGCTCACAAAAGAACTTGAGCATCTTAATTGTGTGTTACCGGACAAATTCATTGCCGGAGGCATCATTGCCAAGCTTCCTCCTTCATGGAGGAATTTTGCTACCTCTCTGAAGCATAAGAGGCAAGAGTTTACTGTTGTCAATCTAATTGGCACTCTTGATGTAGAAGAGAAGGCGAGGGCAAAAGACACACGTGCTCGTTTCCATGAGGGGAATTCCAGTGCCAATTTGGTACAAAAGAGAAATTTTCAAACCCACAAACCCAAGAACAAAAACTATGCGGGCAAAGGAAAATTTAGTACAAAGCTCCACAACATGTCAACTTCAAGAAGAAGAAGGAGACTTATAAGAAGAAAGGAAAGTGCCATGTATGTGGCAGTGAAGAACATCGGGCTTCATCCTGCAAGGACCGCTGGGACATGTAATGTTGTTATTGGCGATGTTGACATGAAAGATGTCGGGTACGGTAAATTTCCTACCATTCTTTCAGTATGTCATTCTCCTGATTGGTGGATTGACACCGGTGCCAATGTACATGTGTGTTCTGACATAAACATGTTTTCTTCTTATCAGGTCGCAAGAACTACACCCGTGCTGATGGGAAATGGGACACATGCTTCTGTTCATGGTGTTGGTACGGTCCATCTGAAGTTTACTTCGGGAAAGATCATGCGACTGAAGAACGTGCAACATGTCCCTGCTATAAATAAAAATCTCGTCAGCGGTTCTCGTTTGTGTCGAGATGGTTATAAATTGGTATTTGAGTCCAATAAGGTTGTAGTATCTAAGTGTGGACAATTTGTTGGGAAGGGCTATGAGAGCGGAGGCTTGTTCCGCTTATCTTTGTCAGACTTTTGCACTAAAGTTATTAATCATGTTTGCAGTGAAACCGAATCAAATGTTTGGCATTCACGACTTTGTCATATTAACTTTGGTGTTATGACGCGGCTAGCAAATTTGAGTTTAATCCCGAAATTTACAATTGTCAAAGGTTCTAAGTGCCAAGTTTGTGTGCAAGCAAAGCAACCTCGCAAGTCCCATACGACTGTTGAGGCGAGGAATTTGGCACCACTTGAACTCATACATTCAGATCTTTGCGAGATGAATGGTGGTGTTGACAAAAGGTGGAAAAAGATATTTCATGACTCTAATCGATGACTCTACTAGATATTGCATGATATATTTGTTGAAAACAAAAGATGAGGCTTTGCGCTACTTTAAAATCTGTAAAGCCGAAGCAGAGAATCGACTCGATCGAAAGATCAAAAGGCTTAGGTCGGATCGCGGTGGAGAGTATTTTTCCAACGAGTTCAATTTATTTTGTGCGGAACATGGTATAATACATGAGAGGATGCCTCCTATTCTCCCCAGTCAAACAGGGTTGCCGAACGAAAGAACCGAACTCTAACTGATTTGGTTAACGCCATGTTAGATACAGCGGGACTTTCCAAGGAATGGTGGGGGGAGGCTTTGATGACTGCAAGTCATGTCCTAAATAGAGTTCCGACAAAGAATAAAGAGATTACCCCGTTTGAAGAATGGGAAAGGAAAAGGCTTAAACTTTCCTACTTAGGAACTTGGGTTTGTTTGGCTAAGGTCAATGTACCAATTACCAAGAAGCGTAAGCTTGGGCCAAAAATAGTTGATTGTGTTTTCCTGGGTTATGCATTCCATAGCATTGGCTATAGATTTCTAGTGGTGAAATCTGAGGTACTTGACATGAATGTTGGTACAATCATGGAGTCGAATGATGCGACTTTCTTTGAGGATATTTTTCCTATGAAGGATATGCCTAGCTCATCTAGTCAGAGGTTAGAGACAACTCCTGCACCTACTGTTACATTGGAACATTCCGAGAAGAAATACACATATATTCCCGAGGATGGCAATGAAACTCCTAGAAGGGGCAAGAGACAAAGGACCGCGAAATCATTTGGTGAAGATTTCATTGTGTATCTCGTGAATGATACTCCCACTTCTATTTCAGAAGCTTATTCATCTCCGGATGCTGACTACTGGAAAGAAGCTGTGCATAGTGAGATGGATTCCATCATGGCTAACGGGACATGGGAGATCATTGATCGTCCTTATGGGTGTAAACCTGTAGGGTGTAAGTGGGTGTTTAAGAAAAAGCTTAGGCCCGATGGTACAATTGAAAAGTACAAGACGCGGCTTGTAGCCAAGGGATATACCCAAAAAGAAGGTGAAGATTTCTTTGATACTTATGCGCCTGTGGCCAGATTGACCACCATTCGAGTACTACTCTCATTGGCCGCCTCACACAATCTTCTTGTCCATCAAATGGATGTTAAGACAACTTTCCTAAATGGAGAGTTGGAGGAGGAAATTTACATGGAACAACCCGATGGTTTTGTAGTAGATGGTCATGAAGGAAAAGTGTGTAAATTGTTGAAATCTTTGTATGGTTTGAGACAAGAACCTAAGCAATGGCACGAGAAGTTCGAAAGAACTTTGACTTCTACGGGCTTTGTTGCAAACGAAGCCAACAAGTGTGTGTACTATCGCCATGGTGGGGGCGAAGGAGTTATATTATGTTTGTATGTTGATGACATACTTATATTTGGAACAAATATCAAGGTCATTCAGGAAGTGAAAGATTTTCTGAATCAAAACTTTGAGATGAAAGACCTTGGAGTAGCTGATGTTATCTTGAACATCAAGCTTTTAAGAGGTGGTGATGGTGGGATCACTCTCTTGCAGTCTCACTATGTGGAGAAGATTCTGGGTCGCTTTGGATATTCAGATTGCAAACCTTCTCCGACACCTTATGATCCGAGTGTTTTGATTCGGAAGAACGAAGGAGAAACAAAGGATCAATTGAGATATTCTCAAATCATTGGCTCGCTTATGTATTTAGCTAGTGCTACGAGGCCTGACATCTCGTTTTCTGTGAGTAAACTAAGCCGGTTTGTTTCAAACCCGGGAGATGTTCATTGGCATGCACTTGAGAGAATAATGCGCTATCTGAAAGGTACTGCGAGTTATGGGCTTCACCATACCGGGTATCCAAGAGTACTTGAAGGTTATAGTGATGCAAATTGGATATCTGATGCTGATGAGCTTAAAGCGACAAGCGGTTATGTGTTTACACTTGGTGGTGCTGCTGTTTCCTGGAAGTCTTGCAAGCAGACCATCTTAACAAGGTCAACAATGGAAGCAGAACTCACAGCATTAGACACGGCAACAGTTGAAGCAGAATGGCTTCGAGAACTTTTGATGGACTTGCCGGTGGTTGAAAAACCAATACCAGCTATTCTAATGAACTGTGATAATCAAACAGTGATCGTCAAGGTAAACAGTTCTAAGGATAATAAGAAGTCATCAAGACACGTGAGAAGGAGACTGAAATCTGTCAGGTTCATGAGAAACTCCGGAGTTATAGCGTTGGACTATATAAACACATCGAAGAATCTGGCAGATCCCTTCACAAAAGGTTTATCACGAAATGTGATAGACAATGCATCGAAGGAGATGGGATTGAGACCCATTACATAAGTTGTTCATGGTGGTAACCCATTCTTTGTGATCAGAGATCCCGTGAATTAGAATTGGCGAGACAAGCTATTGGATAACTGAGAGGAGAATATTTATTTGACAAAAATCCACTCCGCCATGATGCAATTCTCTCCTAATCTGTATGGTAGGCTGATATTTATCTTAATGTGTTCTGAATGGCTTGGGTAGGCAAAGATGTTGTCCTACAGAACATCTAGAAAGAACACACATATATGAGTTAGACTGTTAAACGTCGCGGTCTGTGAGAGTTGGGTGTTCTCTAAAAACTCATGAAGAGGCCCCGTATATGCTCCTACCCACGGGAAAGTTTTCAGCGGTCTAGTATCGGTCAAGGCTTTTACGTGAAACTTGTTTGCACAAAACTTGCAGTTCAAGGCGTAGTCCACTGTTCAAGTTGTGAATGAGTGTAGCGTGGAGTTCTAGGTGGAACTTCAACTTAACAGTCTCCACCGAAACACCGGTATATAAACAATGTTTTGGAATGGTAGGCAAATTTATGTGCCTCTGGGATCCGGTGGGGGCTTGTTGGAGTTATTGGCCATAACCCATATAATAATTCATATTTTGTGCCAATAATTCAAAGTAAATCCCAGAGGCTCATGTGGCCCATCCATGCATGACAAGGTTGTGTGGAAAATTGACCAATGCCACGTGTATGCGCTGTTTTATCACGTGAGAAGAAAGTTGAAACAATTGACACATAAATGGGAGAAGAAACTGAACACTTCGTGTGAGTTTTAGTGTGCTCGTTTTTTCTCTCCTTAATGATTTTTAGTGCGTCTGTTTAGTGGTGTTTATTGCACCGGTTTCTCTTCTACTAATGAAGGCCAGTTTCAACTCTTCTCACGTATATAAGAGGTCGCTCCTCTGTTGTTCCAAGCAGCACAACAACCTTTCGTCTCATTCCAAAGCATTGAGCCGCCTATCTCTTTCCCATCTCTCTTCCTGGCGTGCACCAGGAAGTGAGACAGCAGGTCTCCGAAACCCCGCCTCTTGTGATCCGGTACGGGAGAGGGGCGATCAGGTTTTTGGGGAGCGTCCTTACGCGACTGCTGGAGTCTTGTTCATCGTGGCTGCGAACGGCGACATCACTGACGACGAGTTCCCTAACGACGACTTCTTCCCCGACGTCAACGACCTCTTCAGCGACATGACGATCGGGACATCTGCACCTTCTGCTACTGCGTCGTATGCCATCTTATCCTCACTGTTAGGGCTAGCATTTGGTTTATTGCTGATAGCAATTGACATGGATATGATGCATTTTGCTTATGATTTTGATTGCATGACTAGTCTCAACGAATTGTTGCTAGTTTCTAGTTTCATCAACATATTGCTATTCATGTTTTATCCATTATTTTTCTGGATTAAACTAAACGGGAAAATGCCTAATTATTCAACAATTTCTTCAAGACAAAAATCTGGACAGTAAACTCTAGGAAAATAAGCAGTTGCTGGCAAGATGCCACTACCTCGTCCCCTCTCCTATTTCCTTTTTAGATGTGCTGAACTTGGAGTAGACAACCCAATGAGCCACGAGCTACTCGCCTCCTCTGTTTGCTTTGCAAATCTAGCAAAATCTAGAGAAGAGGAGACCACTAGATGAGCCATTGGGACAAAGGAGAATGGGGCAAAGCAGAAAATATGAAGGGTACAAATCCTCATACCTAGGGACCCAAATCCAGTTGGGGATTGAGCACGGCTGGCCGGACAATCGCCGGAGAGGTATCAGCCGCGCCGCTCGCTGGCCGTCGGCCCAGCACGGAACGCTCGGAATAGGGCTGCCATTTAGTGGGACAATCACCAGAGAGGAATCACCGGCGCCGCCCGCCGCTCGCCATCTAGCGCCGAACGAGAGGGTCTGGCCGGCTCGTCTCCTAACCCTAGCTTCTCACGGTAGGAGATAGAATGGGGATTGGCATACTGCTATGGGGAAAGGTACATAAGGGCTCAGGTTCTGTACGAAGGAGCAGAATTCTTGCGCGGTTTAATTTGCAATTTGTACATCCTTCCATCTCGCACCACACGTTTTCTATCCAACGGCACATGGCCAAGTTTCCATGTTTTCGCTGAATGTACGGTTTTCATCAGATATGTACTCTATGACAAGTGACAAACATTCAACATGGAGAGTTCTTGCTGAGCCAGGTAAGGGGTCTAACACCGCCTTCCAATGCCGAAGGAACCGACACGCGCGATTACGCGTTCTTTCCTTCTACCGGACGAGGAATCCGAGTGCCAGCCTTGTACCCCGCCAGTCCGATAACGACTCCAAACTTGCCTCTTCAATACTACAGTAGTATACATGGGAAGTGCATGGGAGGCCTTCTCCCCTCTCACGCCTCCCCAAGATCGATCGATATACAGTTCCCTCCTCGGCTCGATCAGCTCGTTCTCCGTCCATCTTCTTCTCCCCTCCGTTCTCGATGGCCATCGTTTGTGCCCAAGCCGTCGACTCTTGGCCCATCTGGAACCTCCAAGGCTGCGGGGTCGAGGAGATGCCCACCTGGGACCACGAGGACTGCGAGGAGACGCCCATCTGGGAACTCGACGACTGCGTGGAGACGGCCGAGCTCGGCTCCGGGAGCTTCGGCACAGTCACCAAGGCGTGGTCCTACAAGACCGGCGAGAGCGTCGCCATCAAGACCCTCAGCTCGAGCAGCCATGAGGCGGTCCGGCGGGAGGCCGGCCTCCTCAGGGCGTGCCATGGCCACCTCAACATCGTCCAGCTGCGGGCCATGTCCTTCGACCGCAACGCCGACAGGCTCTCCCTCGTGATGGAGTACGTCGGGCCGAGCCTCCACGACGTCCTCCACCGCGCCCGCCGCGGCTGCCCGTTCCAGGAGGACGTCGTGCGCTTCCTCATGCGGCAGCTTCTGAGCGGCGCCAACCACATGCACCGGCTGTGCCACGTCGTCCACCGGGACATCAAGCCCGAGAACGTCCTCGTCGGCGACGGCGTCAAGATATGCGACTTCGGCCTCGCCATGTCCATGTCCCAGGCCCCGCCGTACGGCCACCATGGCACGCGCAGCTACATGGCGCCGGAGATCCTCCTGGGGAAGCCCGACTACGACGCCACCGTGGACGCCTGGTCGCTGGGCTGCGTCATGGCCGAGCTCCTCCTAGGCGAGCGGCTCTTTGGCCGCGCGGCGGACGACGCCGACCAGCTCCTCAGGATCTTCTACATACTTGGCGTGCCGGACCAGGTCTCCTGGCCGTCCTACAACTCCTTGCCGCTCGCCGGCGAGCTGGTGGCGCCGCCGAGCATCCCCCACCGCAACAGGCTGCGCGAGGTGTTTCCAGAGGACTGCCTGTCCAGACAAGGCTTCCAAGTATTGAGCGGCCTCCTCTCCTGCGACGCACGCAAGAGGCTGTATGCGGGTGAAGCCCTCGAGCTTCCATGGTTCACCACCAACTAGATATGACCACGCTCCGGAAACTTTGATTTGATAGCGTGCCGACAAACGTTCTTGTGTCGACAGACAGACTGCAATATTTCTGTAGCTGTGCTGTCTGAGTTTGTTTGTAAGGAATTGTCGACGTTCGTTCGGGTAAAAAAACTTGTGCTCGTTACTTCATCATACTGTACATCAATAGGAAGTGCGGCCATGTGTTTGGGTTGTGGCACATTGAATGCTTTTGTATCCACAAGCCGAAGCAGCGGCGGAGACAGGCCCAGGCAGCCGCCGCAGCCCTGCGGCGGCTGGGGCGTGAGACCATTTTCCTTCGTTAACTGTAGCGAACAGTGTAGCTACACAGTGCTTGAAGACTGCCTGGGACGGCCTGGGTCCTCGCCCCAGCCTGGCGCTGCCACTGAGCCGAAGTGAAGTTCGTGTGGATTCCAGACTTCATTTTTCAGAAGACTAGGAAGGCTTCCCCCATTTCATTGCAACCAAACCGTAGAATCCAAATTTGTTTTCGGTTTGGCTATTCATCTGTAGTCCGAAATTATAATTTGTCGATTTTGCTCGAAGCCCCGACGAAGCGGCAAAGAGACCGAGCGAGGAGCTACACGGAGCCGTGTGGATGAGCTCATCCACACCACTGACCTGACCAATGTACTTATTTGGGGTTTGTGAAAATAAATTGGCCCAAATAAGCCACAAAAAAATTGACCTTAAATAAGGGTTACCTTTTGGGAGAGCCCGCAATGCTTACTTTTTTTGAGAGGGCGCCTCAAATGATAGAGTGAGGAGTGATATTTGCAAGAGGTAACCATTAACATGATTTTGACCAAGCGGCAAAGATACCTAGCGAGGAGCTACATGAAGCTGTGTGGATGAGTTCATCCACACCACTGAGCTGACCAATGTTTTTTTTTGAGACAAACCAATGTAGTTCTTTTGTGGCTTATTTGGGGTTGTGTGGGTTGTGAAAATAAGTTGGCCCAAATAAGCCACAAAAGAATTGGCCTTAAATAAGGGTTACCTTTTGAGAGAGCCCGCAATGCTCTCTTTTTTTAACGTGATTTTGAACAAAAAAAGTCATTGCCGCGAAGGACTTTCATTGCCGGCCCAGACAGAAGTTGGGCTTGTGGTAAATACTTTTGGATTTTTGGTTTCCAACCTATGTTGCGAAATTTATAAAAATGAAAATATTATTATTATTTTTTAAATCGATAAAACACCCGCTGCAAGTTCCCTAAAGCCTGAACACCCAGCAAGGATCACAAGAGAAAAGTGATCTCTCTGAAATTTGTTGCATGTTTATCTTAAACATTCTTCTGACATTGTTGAAAATTCATCTTCAAATGAAGGTATACAAATTTAAACTTGTTGCAAGCATCCTCCTGTAGCGACCAGACCTCAAACAGTCTGATCTCTGTGCATCAGTGTCATCCCTGGATCGGTAATGCTGACACGCACAGTACTTGAAGGATTTATAACAGAGTAGCAATCACACACTTATTACATTGAATGTCTCAAAAGAGAACTTATTACAATAAATATGGCTTAAGGCCATCTAATACGATAACAGCGGAAGGCTTGGAAGATAAAGTGAGTCCATCAACTCCAACGGCATCACTGAGTGAAAGACCACGACCTAAGGCTCCTTACACGTCGTCTGAAAAGTTTGCAACATGATACGTTGCAGCCCGAAAACGGGTCAGCACATGGAATATGCTGGCAATGTAACACAAGAGAGTAATGAACAGAATAAAGCTATCACTATATGCATATATGGCTGGTGGAGGCTGTATGGTTAATATGTTTTGCGAAAAGCCAATTTTTCCCTACAACAAAGGAATATATTTTATTTAACTGTCATGGTGGTTGTTAAACATTGAGAAGGTTCACCCAACTCAATCCCAATTAAAAAGTAATTAATAACCCAATCAAATTTTTATAATTAAGAGTGATGAGATCCACATGATAATCCAAGAGACTAGATACTCAAGATGTCCATAACCGGGGACACAGCTAACCATGATTAGTTTGTACACTCTGCAGAGGTTTGTGCACTTTTCCCCACAAGACTCGATCTCCTCTGTTGGTTTTCTCGCACTACATGATGTTTGAGAAACGGAAGACCGAGACACAGTCTTTCCGAAGAGGTCCCCTTAACCGATAGATAGGCCGGTACACCTACAATCCCCTACATCTGCTAGCCCATCATGGAAAGGTTTCCCACAACTTACTCAACTATGCCAGAGCCCATAATGGCATGTGGCTGCACACGGAAGTTTCTAGCATGAATAATCTTATGATCCCTTTGAGCCTGGGTGGCAGTCCATAGGAGAATCACACGGTACCCCGGGATTTCCAAAAATACAGGCAATCACTGGAATTCCCCAGGTGCCTCAATCCACCCAGATGTGTATTAAAGTTGCCACCTTAAGTTAACCATTAATTAAAAATCTCACATCTGTCATGAATACTCTCAAACCCAATCCACGTCTATGAGCATAGCATAGCAATATAAGCACGTAGAAGTAACTCCCATAGGTTTGATAATAAACAGGTGAATAGGTACTACCTCATCTACTTCCCAAAACCCACATATTAAAAATTAGATCCTAACCATGCAATTGTTTGAGGATTGATCTCATGCAGTAAAACTGGGTATGAAAGAGGTATGATCAAAGTGTTACTTGCCTTGCTGATGATCCGCGAAACCTAGAGACTCGTAGTAGCACGCTTCACACTCCGGGTACTCTATCGCAAAGAAACAAGCATACAATAAGCAATCAAGCAGAGGCACGGGTAAAACTCAAATAAGAGATCTAACTAGAAAGTTCAACTTAAGAACTCCGGTTTGTAAAAAGAATCAAACCAAACGAAGCAACAAAACTCAAACGGCGAAAGAAACAAGCTTCGTTTACTAATCTGGACTAATGTCAAATTTTACAGTAGCAAAATCTTGTTTAAGTTGGTTAAACAGAAAGAGGGTTTCGAGATGAAACTCTAGGCGCTTGAATCGCCTGATTCCGATAAACGAGCGAAAAATTATACTAGAACGAAAATCAGGGCAGAAATCGCGATCGAAAATAATCGCGGAAAAACCCTGGAAAAAGAAAAACTGACGAACAGGCTAACGAACGAACGTTCGCTGTCTGCGGCTAACGAGTGAACACTGTTCGTTAAAACGAACGTACGGACGAACGTCCGCTAAATAAATAAACCGAAAAAACTAAAACCGAACTAATCTAAAAAAACGAAAACCTAAACCGAAAAAAAACCGGCGGCGAAACGGATCGGATCGGAACGGCGGCTCCGGCGGGGCAAAGTGGGGCTGCGGGGTGGCGGCGACGGCGGGGTGGTGCGGCGCGGCGGCTGCGGGCGCTGCTGCTGCTGCTGCGGCTTGGGTGGCGATGTGGGGCGGCGGCGGCTGGTATTTAAGAGGGGGAGGGGCGGGGTCGGCTTGGGGGAGGGGCAACCCGAGGCGGCGGCGGTCTCCCGGACTCTGGCGGAGTCCGGTGCGAGCACGGGGCGCGCGAGGGAGGCAGTGGCGTGGGGTTGGGCCGGCCAGCTCGGCTGGGCTTCGGCCAAGTCGGGCGCTGACTTTTTTTTTAATAATGTTCCGACGAAAATAAATCCTAGAAAAATAAATAAAAATGTAAAAGTGCCAAAACAAATTTTCACCGTCAAATAAAATATTTAGAACAAGATGAACATTTTCTTGGCCCTAAAGTGCAATTTTGAAAACGTGCAATTTTTCTAATGCAAATAAAATTGCAATAAAATCCAAATAAAACATTTATTTGATTTTAATATTTTTCCTCTAATATTTCATCTAACTTGGAGAAGTCATTTTATCTCCTCTCATATATTTTTATTTTAGAAATATTAGGAAGGAAAAATAATCAAAACCAAATTATCCTCTTTTCAAAATTTGAGAAAACTCAAATATGAAATTAACGAAGTCCCCAACTCTCTCCGTAGGTCCTTGAGTTGCGTAGAATTTCTAGGATCAAGCCAAAATGCAATAAAATATGATATGCAATGATGACCTAATGTATAACATTCCGATTGAAAATTTGGGATGTTACAAACCTACCCCTCTTAAGATGAATCTCGCCCTCGAGATTCGGGTTGGCTAGAAAATAAGTGATGATCCTTCCGTAGGTCTTCCTCTCGTTCCCAGGTGGCTTCATCCTCGGTATGGTGGCTCCACTGAACCTTGCAAAAATTGATGACTTTGCTGCGAGTAACCCGGCTGGCAAACTCGAGAATCTTGACTGGTTTCTCCTCATAAGTCAAATCATTATTCAACTATATCGCTTCCAGCGGTACTGTATCTCTCAGAGGAATGTCAGCCATCTCTGCGCGGCACTTCTTCAACTGAGAAACGTGGAACACATCGTGAACTCCTGACAATCCTTCGGGTAATTCCAACTTGTAAGCAACTTCTCCCATACGTTCCAAAACTTTGTATGGTCCCACCAAATGTGGCGCTAACTTTCCCTTAACTCCAAAGTGCTTTGATCCTCGAAGTGGTGTGTAGCGACCCGACCCGAATGGATCAAGTCTCTGTGCTTAAGTGTCATCCCTGGATCGGTATGCTGACACACACAGTGCTCGAGGATTTATAACAGAGGTAAATCACATGTATAAAGTAACGTAAATACTATTACCTCAATCCAAATAGCGGAAGTAACAAGGTTGTGGATTCCCATCAACACCAACGGCAAAGTTGAGTGTAGAAATCGTAACCCTAACGTATCACTTACTCGTCGTAAGATATCCTGCAACATGAAACGTTGCAGCCCGAAAACGGGTCAGCACATGGAATATGCTGGCAAATTCACACCATAGAGAAATGATGAACAAAGGCTATCACTACATGCATATATGGCTGGTGGAAAAGCTCTATGGTTATAATGTTTTTGCGAAAAGCCAATTTTTCCCTACTGCAAAGGAATAAATTTTAATTAACTATCATGGTGGTTGTGAAACATTGAGATGGTTGACAGCATCTCAATCCTAATTAAGTATCATCATTAACCCAACAAGATTAATTAAAGTAACATGATGAGATCAATATGAATATCCAAAGACCAGAGACTCAAAATTGTCCATAATCGGGGACACGGCTAATCATGATTAGTTTGTACACTCTGCAGAGGTTTGTGCACTTTTCCCCACAAGACTCGATCTCCTCCGTTGGATTTCTCGCACTACATGGTGTTTGAGAAACGGATGACCGAGACACAGTCTTTTAGAAGCGTTAGCACCTTACGATGGGTAGACCGTATCACGGGGAGGTGCGGCGCGGCGAGGCGAAGGCGACGGCAGCATCGGCGTTGGGCGAGGAAGGCGGAACGGGGCGCGGTGGCGGCGGCAGATCTCGACGGAGCTCGCAACTCCGGCGAGGCTTTGCGCGGGCGGCGGCGGCGCGAGATGAGGGGGAGAGAGAGGGCCGGGGTCCTCGCCTTTTAAAGGCGGAGGGGGAGGCGGTGGCGTGGGGGAGGGGCAAGTCGAGGCGGCGGCGGAGTCCGGCCTCCTCACGGCAGCGGCGCGGGATGCGTGCGGGAGCCGGACTCGGGGACGAACGGGCGAGCGGAGGGGCTGGCTGGAGATGGGCCGGCCCAGTCGGCGGGGAAAGTTTTTTTTAAAGACAGACAAAGAAAAAATAATATAAACTAAATAAAATGAAAACAAACTATAGGCATATAATATATCAAAATTTTCAGAAAAAGAATTTTTTACAAGTTGAACATTTTTCCAACATCAAATAAAATCCTCACAAATCCAAATAAATCAAAGAGTGCTACTGGTTCAATAAAACCTTATAAAAATCATTTTAAAAATACCAAAATGATTTCAAATTTATTTCTCTCCAATTTTCTATTGTAGGGAATCATGTTACCGTATTTTCCATATATTTTTATTTTGGAGAAAAATAATTTGAATAAAACCCAAATACTCCAAATTGAAAATAATTTCCAAAGGACTTTAAATTAGATCCTTTTAAACTTCCAACTCATATTTCATATGTTTTGAAGAAGTCATTTGTAACATCCCAAATTTTCAATTTGGTATGTTATACATAGATCATCATTGCATATCATATTTTATTGCATTTTGACAAATCCTCGATAAATCCTAAGCAACTCAAGGACCCTCGGAGAGAGTTGGGGATTTTCTCGAATTTTCATATTTGATTTTCATCAAATAATAAAACGAGGATTTTGGTTTTAATTATTTTCTCTCCGGAAAATATTTCATTTTAAAAATAAACGAGAGGAGAAAATATGACTTCTCCAAAAAAATTGAAATATTGGAGGAAAAGTGTTAAAATCATTTATTGGAATTTATTTGGATTTTATTTGCAATTTTAATTGCATTAAAAAATATTGCATGTTTTCAAAAAAATTATTGTTGTGTCAAAAAAATGTTCACCCTATTCTAGATTTTCTAACTAGACGGGGAAAATTTATTTTATCTTTTTTGGACTTTTATTTATTTTTCTACGAATATTTTTCCGCGAAACGTATTTAAAAAAAAAATATTCCGCCGCGCCCGACCGGGCCGAAGCCCAGCCGAGCCGCCGGCCGCCCGCGCCGTCTCCTTCCCCAGCACGCCACCCGCCGCCGCCGGAGTCCGGCTTGGACACGGGAGCCGCCGCCGCCGGAGTCCGGCTTGGACACGGGAGCCGCCGCCGCCGCCTTTGCCCCTTCCCCAAGCCACCTCCCCCCTCTTATATACCCCCCGCCTCCTCCCTCTCACCCCGCCGCCCGCTGCAGCCCGCGCCGCCGCCGCCTTGCGCCGCCGCCGAGCTCGCCCGAGTCGTCGCCGGAGCCGCCCCCGCCGCCCGAGCCGCCCCTCGCCGGAGCTAGCCGGAGCCCCGCCGGAGCCCACCCCCGACGAGGTATACCTCGCCGCCGTTCGGTTGCCGGTTTTGTTTAAAAAAAACCGTTCATTTAAAAAAAAAAAACCTAGATCGGTTTTTTTTCGGTTTTGTTATTTTGTGAACGTTCACGGACTTGTTCGTTTTAGCGAACGCGTTCGTCGGATTTTCTCTGTTAACGAACGTCCGTTCTTTAACCGTTCGTCCGTTTTTCTTTTTCGTCGGATTTTTCCGTGATTATCTCAGATCTCGATTTCTGATCGAATCTTCGTTTATGTTTAACTTTTCGCTCGTTTATCGGAATCAGGCGATTCAAGCGCCTAGAGTTTTGTCTCGAAATTCTCTTTCCGTTTAACCTACTCAAACAAGTTTTTGCTACTGTAAAATTTGACCTAGATCCAGATTAGTAAACGAAGCTTGTTTCTTTCGCCGTTTGACTTTCGTTGCTTCGATCGAGTTGATTCTTTTTGCAAACCGGAGTTCTTAAGTTGAACTTTCTGGTTGGATCTTTCATTTGAGTTTTACCTGTGCATTAGATGAGTACTGATTGTCTGCTTGTTTGTTTGCGATAGAGTACCCGGAGTGTGCCGCTTGTTACTTCGAATCGCTAGGTTTTGCGGATCATCAGCAAGGCAAGTAACACTTTGATCAAATTTTCCATACCCAGTTTTATTGCATTAGATCTATTCCTCAAACAATTGCATGATTAGGATCTAATTAAATTGTGGGTATTGGGAAGTAGTTGAGGTAGTACCTATTACCTGTTTTCTTATCAAACCCTTGGGAGTTACTTCTACGTTTGCTATTATATTGCCATGCTATGCTCGTAGACGTGGATTGGTTTTTGAGAGATATTCATGACAGATGTGAGATTGTTAATAATGGTTTACCTAAGGTGGCAACTAAAACTCACATCTGGGTGGATTGAGGCACCTGGAGAATCCAGTGTTGTATGTTTGTATAAGGACCGCCACCCAGGCTCAAAGGGATCATAAGATTATTCATGCTAGAAACTTCCGTGTGCAGCCACAAGCTATTATGGGCTCTAGCATAGTTGAGTAGGTTACATGATCTCTTGAAGAGGTGGGCTAGCAGATGTAGGGGAAAGTAGGTGTACCGGTCCACCCGGAGTAAAGAGTGATTGTTCCTGAAAGACTGTGTCTCGGTCATCCGTTTCTCAAACATCATGCAGTGCGAGAATCAAGCGGAGGCGATCGAGTCTTGTGGGGAAAAGTGCGCAAACCTCTGCAGAGTGTACAAACTAATCATGGTTAGCCGTGTCCCCGGTTATGGACAACTTGAGTATCTAGTACCTGGATTATCATTTGAATCTCATCATCATGTTACTTTTAATTAATTTTGTTGGGTTAATGATGACACTTAATTGGGATTGAGATGCTGTCAACCATCTCAATGTTTCACAACCACCATGATAGTTAAATAAATTTTATTCCTTTGAAGTAGGGAAAAATTGGCTTTTCGCAAAAACTTAAACCGTAGAGCTTTCCACCAGCTATATATGCATGTAGTATAGCCTTATTATTGTTCAGTATTCTCTATGTGTTACTTTGCCAGCATATTCTATGTGCTGACCCGTTTCGGGCTGTAGCGTTTCATGTTGCAGACTTTTCAGACGACGAGTAAGGTGCCTTAGGTCGTGGTCTTATACTCAGTGATGCCGCTGGAGTTGATGGACTCACTTATCTTCCAAGTCTTCCGCTGTTATCGTTTTTAGATGGCCTTAAGCCATATTTATCATACTTAATCTCTTTGGAGATATTCGATGTAATAAGTGTGTGATTGCTACTCTGTTATAAATCCTCCATTTGTACTGTGCGTGTCAGCATTACTGATCCAGGGATGACACTGGTGCACAGCAGCACAGACCATTTGAGGTCTGGTCGCTACAAAGGTGGTATCAGAGCACACGCTGACTGTAGGACACGACCACTAAGCTTAAGCCCTAGAAAGCTTCTCTCTTCTCATTTCTGACCCCTCTCCTTTTTCTACTCTTTTAGGAATGGCGGATGCAAGGAGCAAGTTCATGCAACTAGATGAAGACACACCTTTTGGATGACACTTGAAGGAAGTCACAAAGTATTTGAACATAGGAATACCAAGCATCACCGGAACCTACAACGCCACATTACCTGAAGAGGAGAGCTGGAAGATTCAAGTTCACATTCCAGGAAGAACGTTTGTGCCAGTTACTGAACCCATAAGATTGGTTTTCGAAGCACCAACCTGGAGTTTAGGGAAGAGCATGGCCGCACACATCGCCATGGGACGCATTGGAGAAGTCTACCACCAGGAGCTTAAGGATACAATTTATCAGATTTGTGGACGCCGAGACGCGCAATGGGAGATGATCAGAACCAAGAAGGATGGATCAATCGCAGCTTTCATCCAGGAGCAAAACCAACATATTCATCGCCAGGAGAACCAGATGTGCACGGACAAGGAAGAACTGAAGAAGGCATTAACCAAGATCAAGGAGCTGGAGGAAGAACTCAAGGCTACACGCGAGGATTATATGGAGGAAATCATCGCACTAGTAGGGAAGAATGACAACCTGGAGAAGAAGATTGGAGTATTCATGGGAAATCCAGTGCCAAAAGCAAAGGATGACGAATGCACTTGTCCGGATAACTACATCATCATCAACGACACCGACTCGGAACCAAGTGAAGATGACTTTGTTGACGAAGCTGGAGCAGACATCATGGAGTCTTCAACGGATCAGAATTTCTAGTAGACCACCATATCAATAGTAGTTTTTCCCCCATTTAATAGTATAGTTCAAGCACTTTGTAACGCTAGTTAGATCGATTGTTATGCCTTGTTTGAATTGATTGAGTGATATTGATTGTATTTGTCTCATGAGCATATGGGTAGTGTTTTCCCTCTAGACCTCATTCTATTCTTAACTCTCATCTTTTCTAACCCATCAGATGCCTCCGAGACGCGACACCGGATTTGTTTTCCCACCGGAGATCACCTAGTTGATTCAGCAACAGAATGCCCTGATGCAAGTGTTAGTGCAGAACCAAGGCAACAACAACAACAACCCACCGCCACCACCACCTGTTGATCACTTAGCCCGTTTCTTAAGGCTAAACCCGCCGGTGTTTTCCAGTAGCACCGAGCCGATTGTTGCAGATGATTGGCTCCGCAAAGTTGGAAGGGAGTTGACCACTGCAGGATGCACAGATGCGGAAAGAGTGCGATTTGCCGCACATCAGCTTGATGGACCCGCAGCATCATGGTGGGAGAATTATACAGCCACGCACCCTATTGACACTGTCACATGGGACCAGTTTCAGCAAGCTTTCCGTACAGCTCATGTTTCAGCAGGAGCTATGGCTATGAAGAAGCGTGAGTTTCGCAACCTACGCCAAGGAGGACGCACCGTAGGCCAGTATGTGGAGGATTTCAGTAAGTTAGCACGTTATGCACCAGATGACGTTGCTACAGATGCTGCCAAGCAGGAGAAATTTTTGGAAGGACTGAATGATGAACTGAGTATGCAGTTGATGGTAGCAACCTTCAGCAACTACCAGGAGCTGGTAGATAGAGCTCTCATGATTGAAGGGAAGCAACAGCAGATTGAAAATCGTAAGAGGAAGTATGGACAAGGGAAGTACAATTCCGGAGCTCAGCAGAAGCCACGATTTGCCCCGAAACCGGGAGGACAGTTTCAGCATACCCATGGAGGAGGTAGTTCGCACAACCATAATGGCTCCAAGAATGGTAATGGGAATGGAGGAACCAACGGACGGAACCGCACCAACCCATCTACCCCAACCAGGAGGGACCTAAGTCATGTTACTTGTTTCAAGTGCCAGAAGACTGGACATTATGCAACTGATTGTCCTGAAGCCCAAAATGGAAACGGCAATGGAAGCTCTGGGAAGAAGCCGAACCCATTCAACAAAGGACATGTGAACCACGTGAGCGTGGAGGAGGTTGAAGCTCAGCCTGATGCAGTAATAGGTAAGTTTTTGGTTAAGTCATTAACTGCAACCGTTCTTTTCGATACTGGTGCATCGCACTCATACATATCAAGGGGATTTGTGAATAAGTTTAAGCTGTCCACCCAAGTTCTCAAAACCCCTATGTTAGTAACCTCGCCAGGAGCAGAGTATATGGCCAGCCAAGGATGTTTTCAGATACCATTGGCCATTGGTAGGCATGTTTTCCCCTCAGACCTAATAGTTTTGGAGTCGCAAGGTTTGGATGTGATTTTGGGAATGGATAGGCTATCGTTGTATGGAGGAAACATCGATTGTGCCAGCAAGACGATTTTGCTTACCACCCCGGAAGGAAAAAGGATCAAGTATGTATCCCGGCATATGCCGAAGAGGACTCAAGTGAATTCCTTATCAGGAGTTGTACAGGAGGAAGTACCAGTGGTGAAAGAGTACCCGGATGTATTTCCAGAAGAGCTGCCAGGCATGCCACCAGATAGAGACATTGAGTTCTTGATTGAACTTTTGCCAGGCACAGGGCCAATATCTAAGAGACCGTACAGGATGCCCGCAAAAGATTTGGAGGAAATTAAGAAGCAGATCAAGGAGTTACTGGATAAAGGCTATATTCGCCCAAGTTCGTCACCTTGGGGATCACCAGTACTTCTAGTGGAGAAGAAAGATGGATCGCTGAGGATGGTTGTTGATTACCGTGGATTGAATGAAGTGACCATCAAAAACAAGTACCCACTGCCGATGATCAATGATTTGTTTGACCGCCTACAAGGAGCAAGTATTTTCCAAGATCGATCTACGATCGGGATACCATCAGTTAAAGATTCGAGAGCAGGATATACCTAAGACGGCATTTACCACCAGATATGGATTATATGAGTATACCGTTATGTCATTTGGTCTGACTAACGCACCTGCCTATTTCATGAACCTGATGAACAAAGTGTTTATGGAGTTTTTGGATAAGTTCGTCGTGGTGTTCATTGATGATATTTTAGTCTTTTCCAAGAATGAGGAAGAGCATGAGGAACATTTGCGATTGGTACTTGAGAAGCTCAGAGAACATCAGTTATATGCCAAGTTCAGCAAATGCGAATTTTGGCTGAAGGAAGTTGGATTCCTTGGACATGTTATTTCTGGAGAAGGAATAGCAGTAGACCCTGCCAAGGTTGATACAGTGACAAGTTGGGAATCACCCACGACAGTTGGAGAAATCCGGAGTTTTCTTGGACTTGCAGGATACTACCGGAGATTCATCGAGAATTTCTCAAAGATTGCTAAGCCTATGACTGAGCTATTGAAGAAGGACACCAAATTCAATTGGACCGAGGATTGTGAAGCTAGTTTCCAAGAGTTGAAGAAACGATTGGTTACCTCACCAGTGTTGATTCTGCCAGATCAACGCAAGGATTATGAAGTTTATTGCGACGCTTCTCGTCGAGGACTTGGAGCAGTGCTTATGCAGGAAGGAAGAGTTGTGTCATATGCTTCACGACAACTTAAACCCCATGAGAAGAATTATGCTACGCATGATTTGGAGTTAGCAGCCGTGGTGCATGCATTGAAGACATGGAGACATTTTCTCATCGGAAACCATTGTGAGGTGTACACGGATCACAAGAGTTTGAAGTATATTTTCACGCAGAAGGAGTTAAACCTCAGACAGAGGAGATGGTTGGAGCTCATAAAGGACTATGATATGAGATTGCATTATCACCCAGGAAAGGCTAACGTAGTAGCAGACGCGTTGAGCCGCAAGAGTCATGTCAACACCCTCATGACAGGGGAGTTACCTCAGGAGTTAGCCGAGGACCTTCGCGAGCTATGTTTGGAGATAGTCCCAAGAGGCTATTTAGCGACATTGGAGATTCAGTCTACCTTGATGGAAAGGATCAGAGAAGCTCAGAAGACAGACAAGGAGATTGAAGAGATAAAGGAGAAGATGAGCAAAGGAAAAGCCAAGGGATTTCGTGAGGATGAGCACGATACCTTATGGTTTGAGGACCGCGTATATGTGCCAAATGATCCGGAGATCAGGAAGTTGATTTTGCAAGAAGCCCATGATTCACCGTACTCGATACACCCAGGGAATACCAAGATGTATTTGGATCTGAAGAATACTTTTTGGTGGACCGGAATGAAGAAGGATATTGCAGAGTATGTAGCAGTTTGTGATGTATGTCAGAGAGTGAAGGCAGAGCATCAGAAGCCAGCAGGATTGCTACAACCATTACCGATACCCGAATGGAAGTGGGATAAAATAGGCATGGATTTTATCACAGGATTACCCATGACTCGTACAGGCTATGACTCAATATGGGTTGTAGTCGACCGTTTGACGAAAGTGGCTCATTTCATTCCAGTGAAGACCACTTACACCAGTGCTAAGTTGGCAAAGATATACATGACCAGGATCGTATGTTTGCATGGAGTTCCGAGGACCATTGTATCAGACAGAGGAACCCAATTTACCTCGAAGTTTTGGAAGCAGTTACATGAAACATTGGGAACCAGGCTAGAATTTAGTACAACTTCTCACCCACAGACAGATGGACAGACCGAGAGAGTCAACCAGATTTTGGAGGACATGTTAAGAGCTTGTGCACTAGATTATGGATCTAGTTGGGACGACAACTTGCCATATGCGGAGTTTTCTTATAACAACAGTTATCAAACCAGTTTGAAGATGGCCCCTTTCGAAGCCTTGTACGGAAGGAGGTGTAGGACACCGTTGTTATGGGACGAAGTTGGAGACCGTCAGTTGTTTGGACCAGATTTGATTAAGGAGTCTGAACAGAAAGTGAGGTTGATTCGCGATAGGCTCAAGGTAGCCCAGTCCAGGCAGAAGAGTTATGCTGATTCTAAACGAAAGGAGACAGTTCACGAAGTCGGAGACCGAGTTTATCTTCGA
The DNA here is from genome assembly GCF_002575655.3 of Aegilops tauschii subsp. strangulata. Lineage (NCBI taxonomy): Eukaryota > Viridiplantae > Streptophyta > Magnoliopsida > Poales > Poaceae > Aegilops > Aegilops tauschii. The sequence goes on from NC_053037.3 coordinate 349,006,219, forward strand.
GTATCACCACTTCGAGGAGTGAAGCGCTTTGGAGTTAAGGGAAAGTTAGCGCCCCGTTTTATCAGACCATACAGAGTTGTGGAACGTATCGGAGAAGTTGCCTACAAGCTGGAATTGCCCGAAGGGTTGTCTGGAGTTCATGATGTATTTCACGTCTCCCAGTTGAAGAAGTGCCACGCAGAGATGGTTGAGATACCACTGAGAGATACTGTGCCACTGGAAGCGATTCAGCTGGAAAGTGATTTGACCTATGAGGAGAAACCAGTTAAGATTCTCGAGTATGCCAGCCGAGTTACCCGCAGTAAGGTTATCAAGTTTCGCAAAGTCCAGTGGAGTCACCACACGGAAGATGAAGCCACCTGGGAGCGAGAGGAAGATCTACGGAAGGACCACTCCCACCTGTTTTCTAGCCAGCCCGAATCTCGAGGGCGAGATTCATCTTAAGGGGGGTAGGTTTGTAACATCCCAAATTTTCAATTTGGTATGTTATACATAGATCATCATTGCATATCATATTTTATTGCATTTTGACAAATCCACGATAAATCCTAAGCAACTCAAGGACCCTCGGAGAGAGTTGGGGATTTTCTCGAATTTTCATATTTGATTTTCATCAAATAATAAAACGAGGATTTTGGTTTTAATTATTTTCTCTCCGGAAAATATTTCATTTTAAAAATAAACGAGAGGAGAAAATATGACTTCTCCAAAAAAAATTGAAATATTGGAGGAAAAGTGTTAAAATCATTTATTGGAATTTATTTGGATTTTATTTGCAATTTTAATTGCATTAAAAAAATATTGCATGTTTTCAAAAAAATTATTTTTGTGTCAAAAAAATGTTCACCCTATTCTAAATTATTTTTGCCGCCGCCGGAGTCCGGCTTGGACACGGGAGCCGCCGCCGCCTTTGCCCCTTCCCCAAGCCACCTCCCCCCCTCTTATATACCCCCCGCCTCCTCCCTCTCACCCCGCCGCCGCCCGCACCCGCACCCGCCGCCGCCCGCTGCAGCCCGCGCCGCCGCCGCCTTGCGCCGCCGCCGAGCTCGCCCGAGTCGCCGCCGGAGCCGCCCCCGCCGCCCCTCGCCGGAGCTAGCCGGAGCCCCGCCGGAGCCCGCCCCCGACGAGGTATACCTCGCCGCCGTTCGGTTGCCGGTTTTGTTTTAAAAAAACCGTTCGTTTTTTTAAAAAAAAAAACCTAGATCGGTTTTTTTCGGTTTTGTTATTTTGTGAACGTTCACCGACTCGTTCGTTTTAGCGAACGCGTTCGTCGGATTTTCTCTGTTAACGAACGTCCGTTCTTTAACCGTTCGTCCGTTTTTCTTTTTCGTCGGATTTTTCCGCGATTATCTCAGATCTCGATTTCTGATCGAATCTTCGTTTATGTTTAACTTTTCGCTCGTTTATCGGAATCAGGCGATTCAAGCGCCTAGAGTTTTGTCTCGAAATTCTCTTTCCGTTTAACCTACTCAAACAAGTTTTTGCTACTGTAAAATTTGACCTAGATCCAGATTAGTAAACGAAGCTTGTTTCTTTCGCCGTTTGACTTTCGTTGCTTCGATCGAGTTGATTCTTTTTGCAAACCGGAGTTCTTAAGTTGAACTTTCTGGTTGGATCTTTCATTCGAGTTTTATCTGTGCATTAGATGAGTACTGATTGTCTGCTTGTTTGTTTGCGATAGAGTACCCGGAGTGTGCCGCTTGTTACTTCGAATCGCTAGGTTTTGCGGATCATCAGCAAGGCAAGTAACACTTTGATCAAATTTTCCATACCCAGTTTTATTGCATTAGATCTATTCCTCAAACAATTGCATGATTAGGATCTAATTAAATTGTGGGTATTGGGAAGTAGTTGAGGTAGTACCTATTACCTGTTTTCTTATCAAACCCTTGGGAGTTACTTCTACGTTTGCTATTATATTGCCATGCTATGCTCGTAGACGTGGACTGGTTTTTGAGAGATATTCATGACAGATGTGAGATTGTTAATAATGGTTTACCTAAGGTGGCAACTAAAACTCACATCTGGGTGGACTGAGGCACCTGGAGAATCCAGTGTTGTCTGTTTGTATAAGGACCGCCACCCAGGCTCAAAGGGATCATAAGATTATTCATGCTAGAAACTTCCGTGTGCAGCCACAAGCTATTATGGGCTCTAGCATAGTTGAGTAGGTTACATGATCTCTTGAATAGGTGGGCTAGCAGATGTAGGGGAAAGTAGGTGTACCGGTCCACCCGGAGTAAAGAGTGATTGTTCCTGAAAGACTGTGTCTTGGTCATCCGTTTCTCAAACATCATGCAGTGCGAGAATCAAGCGGAGGCGATCGAGTCTTGTGGGGAAAAGTGCGCAAACCTCTGCAGAGTGTACAAACTAATCATGGTTAGTCGTGTCCCCGGTTATGGACAACTTGAGTATCTAGTACCTGGATTATCATTTGAATCTCATCATCATGTTACTTTTAATTAATTTTGTTGGGTTAATGATGACACTTAATTGGGATTGAGATGCTGTCAACCATCTCAATGTTTCACAACCACCATGATAGTTAAATAAATTTTATTCCTTTGAAGTAGGGAAAAATTGGCTTTTCGCAAAAACTTAAACCGTAGAGCTTTCCACCAGCCATATATGCATGTAGTATAGCCTTATTATTGTTCAGTATTCTCTATGTGTTACTTTGCCAGAATATTCTATGTGCTGACCCATTTCGGGCTGCAGCGTTTCATGTTGCAGACTTTTCAGACGACGAGTAAGGTGCCTTAGGTCGTGGTCTTATACTCAGTGATGCCGCTGGAGTTGATGGACTCACTTATCTTCCAAGTCTTCCGCTGTTATCGTTTTTAGATAGCCTTAAGCCATATTTATCATACTTAATCTCTTTGGAGATATTCGATGTAATAAGTGTGTGATTGCTACTCTGTTATAAATCCTCCATTTGTACTGTGCGTGTCAGCATTACTGATCCAGGGATGACACTGGTGCACAGCAGCACAGACCATTTGAGGTCTGGTCGCTACATCATTTTATCTTCTCTCATGAAAATCATTGAGTTGCTTGAAGTTTCCAAATTGGAAATATTTTCAAATGATATTCAAATATTTTCAACACCCCCTTTTCATTTAAATAAATGGAAGAAGTCATGTCATCTTCTCTCTAGGGTTTTGTGGTGAAAAGAATTTGAATTTACGGAGATCATAAAAGCAAAAATGAAAGTTTGGGAAAGTCCTCTTATTCCCTCTCATTTAACTTTCAAAAGTTCCGAATTTCACTCAATTTCACTCAATCAATCAAATCTATCTATTTATTATAACATTCCAAAATTTAGAATTTTGGGATGTTACAAACCTACCACCCTTAAAATGAATCTCGTCCTCGAGATTCGGAGAGGCTAGCAAGTAAATAGGTTAGGTTTGGGGTCTTCTCAGAATCCATCGATCGTCTCAGGGGTCTGGGGTGCTACCACCCTTAGAAACATTGTTACGGTCCCATCAATACTCATATACTCCATCCTTATTCTTGACGGGGCCGGTCTTCTCAAATTCTCGGGAAAATTCCTTCTCTGGGCTCTTCCGGTAGTGACATAACCTTTTCCTCAATACTTCTGTCCTTTTTCTTGGTAAGGTTGTTCCGAGACTGGGTCTTCTTAGCTGACGGGTCTGGCGCCAATACTAAACAACTATCGATATCTCATGGTGGTCTTCCAATTATGGTTTCTCCTGCAGGAAATGGGTCTGGGTTGAACCTCACCGTATAACCTATGATTGGCAAAAGTTGCCTTGTATAAGGGGAAAATACTTATACCATTCTAAGGTTTAAACAAGGTTTAATACCGTCGTCTCTCTACTATAGGTAAGTCACTCAGATTTACCATCTCGTATAGCAAGGCGAACAATAAGAGTAAGTCGGTATGGTGATCAATCCATCCCGCACCCAAATCATTACCTTGTATATGGTTTAGCGAATCTCGCATTCTAACACTCGGTCATCCTCACAAGCATTGCAGAATTTCTCTTGTCGACGAACCAAGTTCGGATAAATCCATGGATTCTGCAAGCCAAACAAACATCTATCGTTCCTTCCCAACCCTCAGGTTTTGCGTAACTCCTATAAGATCGTCTGCTGATAAAATCGTAACTTCTTCCAGGGTTTTTCCTTCAGCAAGAATGTGCTTGCTTCTTGGCAGGTCCTGGGGCCTGTGGGTTATGGCCCATCTCATCACTTGTAGTCCTTGAACTTATCATCGAGCAACTGTTCATTACTCCAACTTCCAACTTCCTAGTATTCTTAAATCCATCCAATGGTACTGTCTCTCTTCCTTCTATTGGTACCAAACTACAACGTGATTACTCAGACCCATCATGCAATTTCCATTGATCCATAATTCCAACATCATATCTCCTTTATATCCCATAGTACTTCATCTCTTCATCCTCGGGGGATATCCCACATACCGAGATAAAAAAACTTATACTTATGAAGTCCATACTCCACTTCGTGGAACATCATTATCCTTTCCAGGGTCAAGCGTCCTTACAGGGGAATATTGGCCATCTCTGCATGGCACTTCTTCAACTGGGAAACGTGAAACACATCATGAACTCCTGACAGTCCTTCGGGTGACTCCAACTTGTTGGCCACTTCTCCCATACGCTCCAAAACTTGGTATGGTCCTACAAATCTCGGGGCTAACTTTCCCTTAAGTCCAAATTGTTTAATTCCTCGCAGAGGGGACACACGAAGGCATGCTCTGTCTCCAATTTCATAGACTACCTCCTTGCGTTTTTGAGTCTGCATAACTCTTTTGCCTGAACTGAGCTACCTTCAGTCTATCTTGAATCAACTTAACATTCTCTTCTGACTCCTTGATCACATTTGGTCCAAACAACTGACGGTCTCCAACTTCATCCCGCATCAACAGTGTCTGGCTCCTTCTCCCATACAAAGCTTCAAAAGGGGCCATCTTCAAACTGGCTTGGTAACTGTTGTTGTATGAGAACTCCACGTAAGGTAGATTATCATCCCTACTAGATCCATAATCTAGCGCACACGCTCTCAACATGTCCTCCAGAATCTGATTGACTCTCTCGGTCTATCCATCTATCTGCAGATGAAAGGCTGTACTGAACTCTAGCCTAGTACCCAAAGTCTAGTGCAGCTGATTCCAAAACTTTGAGGTAAATTGTGTTCCTCTATCTGATATGTTGGTCCTCGGAACTCCATGCAGACATACGATCCTGGTCAAATATATCTTGGCCAACTTCGCACTTGTATAGGTGGTTTTCACTGGGATAAAGTGAGCCACTTTGGTCAAGCGAATCAACTACTACCCGGATAGAATCATATCCCGATCTGGTTCTGGGAAATCCGGTAATGAAATCCATGCCAAGCTTATCCCACTTCCATTCGGGTACCGGCATAGGCTGTAGTAATCCTGCTGGCTTCTGATGCTCTGCTTTTACTCTCTATGGCATACCTCACCTACGACTACATACTCCGCAATATCCTTCTTCATACCAGTCCACTAGAAACGCTCCTTCAAATCCAAATACATCTTGGTGTTTACAGGGCGAATCGAGTATGGTGAGTCATGAGCCTCCTGAAATATTAACTTCCTGATCTTTGCATTATTGGGCACATATACACGGTCCTCGAACCATAAGGTGTCGTGCTCATCCTTACGAAAACATTTGGCCTTTCCTTTGCTCATCCTCTCTTTTACCTCAGCAATCTCTTTGTCATTCTTCTGAGCTTCACGGATCTTTCCCAACAAAGTAGACTGAACTTCCATTGCTGCAACAAAACCCTTGGGAACAATCTCCAACCGAAGTTCCCTGAGATCCTCGGCTCACTCCTTTGGCAATCCTCCGCTTATGAGGGTATTCGTCCTTGTTTTCTTTATGGTTGTGTCCTATTTCTCCACAAAGCTTGTATGCACAAGGTTTCTTCATATCCTTTCCATAAGGCCTCAATTTCTGTGACACAAGCCAAGACTTTTGCAAAGTCAACTTAAATTCTTTCCAAGTGGGTACTCCTTGCCATCCGTTGATGGTTTGGTACATCCTCCACCAAGTAGCAACACCTCTTTCAAAACACTGAAGAGCATGCTGGGCCATATCTTTTCCGGCTATAGGGTTATTCTCCATGTGATCCTCCATGTTCTGAATCCATTGGTCTATCTCCAATTGACTCATCGGTCCACAAAATATAAGCTCATCTCTATTCGTCCTCTATTGGGTCCATGGGTTTGGGGTGAGATAAGAGAGATCGAGAGGGATGCACACAATACAAACAAATTTTTTGAAAAGACAGATTTTTATCGTGGCTGTCGGAAAAAAAACAAACAAATGACAGCTCACAAACGTCGCATCTAACGTAGGTGTATAACCGGGTTTGGTCTTCTAAAGGTCAATAAATCTTCAACGTCGCCAAACTCTTCAAGTCTTGTTCATGCCTACAATGGCTTCTTCCGATCAGACTTGCCCTTCTCAAGTTCTTTTGCCAGATCATCTCTGTTGACGTGAAGTCTCTCGTGACGTCCTTTAATATTTCTGGAGTTGCATTCAAACTTCTAGTTTTCAACATCCTTGGCATGAACCCTGGTCCTACTGTCCTTTAGTTCCTGACGAATCTTTGATGTCTCAAGGTTTTGCTCCTCTAGCTTGGCTACTTTCAGCTTCTGGGTCCTGAGTTCTTCATGAAATGCTTCCTTTCAAATACGGCTTCTTGTAGCTCCATCTTAACTTCTTGATGTAACACTTCAGATCCTGGTGATACACCGGCTAAGGTTAAAACTTCATCTTGCTGATAGGTGCTCCATCAGCCTTCTACCATCCAATCCTTCCATGCATATGCATGCTTAACTCAGCACGGTGACAATAGCATAAGCGGGTGATAACATCATGGATAGCCGTGTTTCTGCTCTTGTCATTTCCATGAGCTATTTCTCCATAGTTGATATCTCCTGCCTTAGGGTTTTCCTTGACAGAACTTTGAGTTTTTTTAACTCTCCATGCTCCGGTCTTTCTCCGATACACCTTGATCTCGGGTATTGACAACTTCCATGGTCTGCCAAGTTCCATAAGGGTAGCCATTCCTAGGTCATAAAAAATCTGGGAATTCTTCAGAGCCTTCAAAATCTCCTAGTCTTCGGAGTCTTCAACCACTGTAGTTTCCATTATCACAATGTATGGTAAAATCCTCTTCATTCAGAATGGTCTTAGTTGTCCGATACCTTGTACTTCTTGGAGTGGTCTCATCAGTCGAGTCTTTGTGTGGTCAAAAGGGAAAAGGGGTATGGTCTCACTAAAAGGGAATATTTGAATAAGACTCGAAAAAGAAGAGAGGTAAAAAATCTTTTTGAAAAGGAAAGTTTTAAAGAAAATCCTTCCTATGGGCATGCCAGTTTCTAGGGTCACGTCCTACAGTCAACATGTGCTCTGATACCATCTTGTAGCGACCCGACCCGAATGGATCAAGTCTCTATGCTTAAGTGTCATCCCTGGATCGGTATGCTGACACACAGTACTCGAGGATTTATAACAGAGGTAAATCACATGTATAAAGTAACGTAAATACTATTACCTCAATCCAAATAGCGGAAGTAACAAGGTTGTGGATTCCCATCAACACCAACGACAAAGTTGAGTGTAGAAATCGTAACCCTAACGTATCACTTACTCGTCGTAAGATATCTTGCAACATGAAACGTTGCAGCCCGAAAACGGGTCAGCACATGGAATATGCTGGCAAATTCACACCATAGAGAAATGATGAACAAAGGCTATCACTACATGCATATATGGCTGGTGGAAAAGCTCTATGGTTATAATGTTTTTGCGAAAAGCCAATTTTTCCCTACTGCAAAGGAATAAATTTTATTTAACTATCATGGTGGTTGTGAAACATTGAGATGGTTGACAGCAACTCAATCCTAATTAAGTATCATCATTAACCCAACAAGATTAATTAAAGTAACATGATGAGATCAATATGAATATCCAAAGACCAGAGACTCAAAATTGTCCATAACCGGGGACACGGCTAATCATGATTAGTTTGTACACTCTGCAGAGGTTTGTGCACTTTTCCCCACAAGACTCGATCTCCTCCGTTGGATTTCTCGCACTACATGGTGTTTGAGAAACGGATGACCGAGACACAGTCTTTCAGAAGCGTTAGCACCTTACGATGGGTAGACCGTACCACCTACATCCCCTACATCTGCTAGTCTACAACTTTAAGAGTTCACACGACTTAATCAACTATGCTAGAGCCCATAATAGCTTGTGGCTGCACACGGAAGTTTCCAGCATGAATAATCTCATGATCCCTTTGAGCCTGGGTGGCGGTCCAAAGAAAAACAGGCAATCCTGGAATACCCAGGTACCTCAATCCACCCAGATGTGTGTTTTAGTTGCCACCTTAAGTTTAACCATTAATTAACAATCTCACATCTGTCATGGTAACACTCAAACCCAATCCACGTCTACTAGCATAGCATAACTATATAAGAAAACGTAGAAGTAACTCCCAAGGGTTTGATAATAAACAGGGCAATAGGTACTACCTCATCTACTTCCCAATACCCACAATTTAATTAGATCCTAATCATGCAATGTTTGAGGATTGGTCTAATGCAATAAAACTAGGTAGTAAAGAGGTATGATCAAAGTGTGAACTTGCCTGCAATGTTGAAGAAGATGATTCGCACTCAAAACTCCTGATAGTTCTACTCGTCACACTCCGGTCAATCTATCATAATCAAGCAATGGTAACCACACATAAGTAATCACTCAAAAGATCAGAAAGAACGAAGAAGATACTTCGGAAAACACCAAAACCAAGTGAATAACTCTTGCAACATAAAACAATTTCTAACAGTACCAAAATTATGTGAATTTGGCCTTATCAGAAAGTTTAGGTCAAGAGCTTCGATTTGCAAAAAGAATCAACTAAATCGGAGTTATAAAACTCAAGTTATGATCAAAAGAAGTTTGAATACAAATCTGTTTGAATTCAAATTTTAAAACTTTCAAAACATGTTCAAGTTGTTTTACTGGATAGAGGGGATCATAACGAATAAGTGGGCGATGGTTTTGTTGGATTTGGACAAACGAGCGAAAAGTTGTGAAGGTTTTAAGATTAAGGACTAATCTGAAAAAAAAACAATCTACAACTAAGTTCCTGGACACGTGTCAGAAAACGACAAGCTGGAAAACCGTTCGCTGCGGGGCTAATAGAGCGAACGTTCACTAACTAACACATACCGTTTCGAAATAAAAAAAACAAGATCGATGGGGAAAGGTTTTTTTAAGACAAACAAAGAAAAAATAATATAAACTAAATAAAATGGAAACAAACTATAGGCATATAATATATCAAAATTTTCAGAAAAAGATTTTTTTACAAGTTGAACATTTTTCCAACATCAAATAAAATCCTCACAAATCCAAATAAATCAAAGAGTGCTACTGGTTCAATAAAACCTTATAAAAATCATTTTAAAAATACCAAAATGATTTCAAATTTATTTCTCTCCAATTTTCTATTGTAGGGAATCATGTTACCGTATTTTCCATATATTTTTATTTTGGAGAAAAATAATTTGAATAAAACCCAAATACTCCAAATTGAAAATAATTTCCAAAGGACTTTAAATTAGATCCTTTTAAACTTCCAACTTATATTTCATATGTTTTGAAGAAGTCATTTTATCTTCTCTCATGAAAATCATTGAGTTGCTTGAAGTTTCCGAATTGGAAATATTTTCAAATGATATTCAAATATTTTCAACACCCCCTTTTCATTTAAATAAATAGAAGAAGTCATGTCATCTTCTCTCTAGGGTTTTGTGGTGAAAAGAATTTGAATTTACGGAGATCATAAAAGCAAAAATGAAAGTTTGGGAAAGTCCTCTTATTCCCTCTCATTTAACTTTCAGAAGTTTCGAATTTCACTCAATCAATCAAACAATCAATCAAATCTATCTATTTATTATAACATTTCAAATTTTAGAATTTTGGGATGTTACATGGTGATACTCGAAGATACACTCTGTCTTCGACTTCGTAAACTGTCTCCTTGCGTTTTGAATCCGCATAGCTCTTCTGCCTAGACTGGGCTACCTTGAGTCTATCGCGAATCAGTTTAACCTTCTCTTCAGACTCTTTAATCAAATCTGGTCTAAACAACTGACGGTCTCCAACTTCATCCCACAACAACGGTGTCCTGCACCTCCTTCCGTACAAGGCTTCGAAAGGGGCCATCTTCAAACTGGCTTGATAACTGTTGTTATAAGAGAACTCTGCATATGGCAAATTGTCGTCCCAACTAGATCCATAATCTAGCGCACAAGCTCTCAACATGTCCTCCAGAATCTGATTTACTCTCTCAGTCTGTCCATCTGTCTGCGGGTGAAAAGCTATACTGAACTCTAGCCTGGTTCCCAAAGTCTCATGCAATTGATTCCAAAACTTTGAAGTAAACTGGGTTCCTCTATCTGATACAATAGTCCTCGGAACTCCATGCAAACATACGATCTCGGTCATGTATATCTTTGCCAACTTAGCACTGGTGTAAGTGGTCTTCACTTGGATGAAATGAGCTACTTTCATCAAACGATCGACTACAACCCATATCGAGTCATAGCCTGAACGAGTCCTGGGCAATCCCATGATAAAATCCATGCCTAGCTTATCCCACTTCCATTCGGGTATCGGCAATGGTTGTAGCAATCCTGCTGGCTTCTGATGCTCTGCCTTTACTCTCTGACATACATCACAAACTGCTACATATTCCGCAATATCCTTTTTCATTCGGGTCCACCAGAAACTATCCTTCAAATCCAGATACATCTTTGTATTTCCTGGGTGGATCGAATATGGCGAATCATGGGTCTCCTGCAAAATCAACTTCCTGATCTCCGGGTCATTAGGCACATATACGCGGTCCTCAAACCATAAGGTATCGTGCTCATCCTCACGAAATCCTTTAGCCTTTCCTTTGCTCATCCTTTCCTTTATCTCGGCAATCTCCTTGTCCGTCTTCTGAGCTTCTCTGATCTTATCCATCAAAGTAGAATGAATCTCCAATGCTGCTACATAGCCTCTCGGAACTATCTCCACACATAGCTCACGAAGATCCTCTACTAACTCCCTGGGTAACTCTCCGGTCATGAGTGTATTTACATGACTCTTGCGGCTAAACGCATCGGCTACTACGTTAGCCTTTCCAGGATGATAATGCAATCTCATATCATAATCCTTAATGAGTTCCAACCATCTCCTCTGCCTGAGATTCAACTCCTTCAGCGTGAAGATATACTTCAAACTCTTGTGATCCGTGTATACCTCACAATGGTTTTCGATAAGAAAATTTCTCCAGGTCTTCAACGCATGCACTACGGCTGCTAACTCCAAATCATGCGTAGCATAGTTTAACTCATGAGGTTTACGCTGTCGTGAGGCATATGAAACAACTCTTCCCTCTTTCATAAGTACGGCTCCAAGCCCTCGACGAGAAGCGTCGCAATACACTTCGTAATCCTTGCGTTGGTCTGGCAGAATCAACACTGGTGATGTAACCAAGCGTCTCTTCAACTCCTGAAAACTGGCCTCACATTCCTCAGTCCATTTGAATTTGGTGTCCTTCTTCAACAACTCCGTCATGGGCTTCGCAATCTTTGAGAAATTCTCAATGAACCTCCGGTAGTATCCCGCGAGTCCAAGAAAACTCCGGATCTCTCCAACTGACGTGGGTGACTCCCAATTTGTCACCGTGGCAACCTTGGTGGGGTCTACTGCTATTTCTTCTCCAGATATAACATGTCCAGGGAATCCAACTTCCTTCAGCCAAAACTCACACTTGCTGAACTTGGCGTATAGCTGATGTTCTCTGAGCTTCCCAAGTACTAAACGAAAATGCTCCTAATGCTCCTCTTCATTCTTCGAGTAGACCAGAATATCATCAATGAACACTACGACGAACTTATCCAAAAACTCCATAAACACCTTGTTCATCATGTTCATGAAATAGGCAGGTGCGTTAGTCAGACCAAATGAAATAACGGTATACTCATATAGCCCATACCTCGTGGCAAAAGCTGTCTTGGGTATATCCTGTTCTCGAATCTTCAGTTGGTGGCACCCTGATCACAGATCGATCTTGGAAAACACTTTAGCTCCTTGCAGCTGATCAAACAAATCATTGATCATCGGCAGTGGGTACTTGTTCTTGATCGTCACCTCATTCAATCCTCGATAATCAACAACCATACTTAACGATCCATCCATCTTCTCCACTAGAAGCACTGGTGATCCCCAAGGTGATGAACTTGGACGAATATAACCTTTATCCAGTAACTCCTTAATCTGCTTCTTAATTTCCTCCAAATCCTTTGCGGGGATTATGTACGGTCTCTTAGATATTGGCCCTGTGCCTGGCAAAAGCTCAATCAAAAACTCAATGTCTCTATCCGGTGGCATGCGTGGCAATTCTTCTGGAAATACATCTGGGAAATCCTTCACCACTGGTACTTCCTCCTGTACAACTCCTGATAAGGAATTTACTTGCGTCCTATTCGGAACATGCCGGGATACATACTTGATCCTTCTTCCTTCTGGGGTGGTAAGCAAAATCGTCTTACTGGCGCAATCGATGTTTCCTGAAGGAAATATGCCCTAGAGGCAATAATAAAGTATTATTTATTTCCTTATATCATGATAAATGTTTATTATTCATGCTAGAATTGTATTAACTAGAAACATAATACATGTGTGAATACATAGACAAACAGAGTGTCACTAGTATGCCTCTACTTGACTATCTCGTTAATCAAAGATGGTTATGTTTCCTAGCCATAGACATGAGTTGTCATTTGATTAATGGGATCACCTCATTAGGAGAATGACGTGATTGACTTGACCCATTCCGTTAGCTTAGCACTCGATCGTTTAGTATGTTGCTATTGCTTTCTTCATGACTTATACATGTTCCTATGACTATGAGATTATGCAACTCCCGTTTACCGGAGGAACACTTTGTGTGCTACCAAACGTCACAACGTAACTGGGTGATTATAAAGGTGCTCTACAGGTGTCTCCAAAGGTACTTGTTGGGTTGGCGTATTTCGAGATTAGGATTTGTCACTCCGATTGTCGGAGAGGTATCTCTGGGTCCACTCGGTAATGCACATCACTTTAAGCCTTGCAAGCATTGTGGCTAATGAGTTAGTTGCGGGATGATGTATTACGGAATGAGTAAAGAGACTTGCCAGTAACGAGATTGAACTAGGTATCGAGATACCGACGATCGAATCTCGGGCAAGTAACATACCGATGACACAGTAATGATCCTTACACCCATGGAGTCTTGGTGCTGATCATGTTTTGCTCGTGGAAGAGGCTTAGTCAAAGGGTCTGCAACATTCAGATCCGTATGTATCTTGCAAATTTCTATGTCTCCCACCTGGACTAAATCCCGGATGGAATTGAAGCGTCTTTTGATGTGCTTGGTTCTCTTGTGAAATCTGGATTCCTTTGCTAAGGCAATTGCACCAGTATTGTCACAAAAGATTTTCATTGGTCCCGATGCACTAGGCATGACACCTAGATCGGATATGAACTCCTTCATCCAGACTCCTTCATTTGCTGCTTCCAAAGCAGCTATGTACTCTGCTTCACACGTAGATCCCGCCACGACACTTTGCTTAGAACTGCACCAACTGACAGCTCCACCGTTCAATGTAAATACGTATCCGGTTTGCGATTTAGAATCGTCCGGATCAGTGTCAAAGCTTGCATCAACGTAACCATTTACGATGAGCTCTTTGTCACCTCCATAAACGAGAAACATATCCTTAGTCCTTTTCAGGTATTTCAGGATGTTCTTGACCGTTGTCCAGTGATCCACTCCTGGATTACTTTGGTACCTCCCTGCTAAACTTATAGCAAGGCACACATCAGGTCTGGTACACAGCATTGCATACATGATAGAGCATATGGCTGAAGCATAGGGAACATCTTTCATCTTCTCTCTATCTTCTGTAGTGGTCGGGCATTGAGTCTTACTCAATCTCACACCTTGTAGTACAGGCAAGAACCCTTTCTTTGCTTGATCCATTTTGAACTTCTTCAAAACTTTGTCAAGGTATGTGCTTTGTGAAAGTCCAATTAAGCGTCTTGATCTATCTCTATAGATCTTAATGCCTAATATATATGCAGCTTCACCGAGGTCTTTCATTGAAAAACTCTTATTCAAGTATCCCTTTATGCTATCCAGAAATTCTATATCATTTCCAATCAGCAATATGTCATCCACATATAATATCAGAAATGCTACTGAGCTCCCACTCACTTTCTTGTAAATACAGGCTTCTCCAAAAGTCTGTATAAAACCAAATGCTTTGATCACACTATCAAAGCGTTTATTCCAACTCCGAGAGGCTTGCACCAGTCCATAAATGGATCGCTGGAGCTTGCACACTTTATTAGCTTCCTTTGGATCGACAAAACCTTCCGGTTGCATCATATACAACTCTTCTTCCAGAAATCCATTCAGGAATGCAGTTTTGACATCCATTTGCCAAATTTCATAATCATAAAATGCGGCAATTGCTAACATGATTCAGACAGACTTAAGCATCGCTACGGGTGAGAAGGTCTCATCGTAGTCAATCCCTTGAACTTGTCGAAAACCTTTCGCAACAGGTCGAGCTTTATAGACAGTAACATTACCATCAGCGTCAGTCTTCTTCCTGAAGATCCATTTATTTTCAATGGCTTGCCGACCATCGGGCAAGTCAACCAAAGTCCATACTTTGTTCTCATACATGGATCCCATCTCGGATTTCATGGCCTCAAGCCATTTTGCGGAATCTGGGCTCACCATCGCTTCTTCATAGTTCTTAGGTTCGTCATGGTCTAGTAACATAACCTCCAGAACAGGATTACCGTACCACTCTGGTGCGGATCTTAATCTGGTTGACCTACGAGGTTTAGTAATAACTTGATCTGAAGTTTCATGATCATTATCATTAACTTCCCCACTAATTGGTGTAGGTGTCGCAGAAACTGGTTTCTGTGATGATCTACTTTCCAATAAGGGAGCAGGTACAGTTACCTCATCAAGTTCTACTTTCCTCCCACTCACTTCTTTCGAGAGAAACTCCTTCTCTAGAAAGGATCCATTCTTAGCAACGAATGTCTTGCCTTCGGATCTGTGATAGAAGGTGTGCCCAACAGTCTCCTTTGGGTATCCTATGAAGACACATTTCCGATTTAGGTTCGAGCTTATCAGGTTGAAGTTTCTTCACATAAGCATCGCAACCCCAAACATTAAGATACGACAACTTTGGTTTCTTGCCAAACCATAGTTCATAAGGTGTCGTTTCAACGGATTTCGATGGTGCCCTATTTAGAGTGAATGCAGCCGTCTCTAAAGCATAACCCCAAAACGATAGCGGTAAATCAGTAAGAGACATCATAGATCGCACCATATCTAGTAAAGTACAATTACGACATTCGGACACACCATTACGCTGTGGTGTTCCGGGTGGCGTGAGTTGCGAAACTATTCTGCATTGTTTCAAATGTAGGCCAAACTCGTAACTCAAATATTCTCCTCCATGATCAGATCGTAGAAATTTTATTTTCTTGTTACGATGATTTTCAACTTCACTCTGAAATTCTTTGAACCTTTCAAATATTTCAGACTTATGTTTCATTAAGTAGATATACCCATATCTGCTCAAATCATCTGTAAAGGTGAGAAAATAACGATATCCGCCACGAGCCTCAATATTCATTGGACCACATACATCTGTATGTATGATTTCCAACAAATCAGTTGCTCTCTCCATAGTTCCGGAGAATGGTGTTTTAGTCATCTTTCCCATGAGGCACGGTTCGCAAGTACCAAGTGATTCATAATCAAGTGATTCCAAAAGTCCATCAGTATGGAGTTTCTTCATGTGCTTTACACCGATATGACCTAAACGGCAGTGCCACAAATAAGTTGCACTGTCATTATCAACTCTGCATCTTTTGGCTTCGACATTATGAATATGTGTGTCACTACTATCGAGATTCATTAAAAATAGACCACTCTTCAAGGGTGCATGACCATAAAAGATATTATTCATATAAATAGAACAACCATTATTCTCTGATTTAAATGAATAACCGTCTCGCATTAAACAAGATCCAGATATAATGTTCATGCTCAACGCTGGCACCAAATAACAATTATTTAGGTCTAAAACTAATCCCGAAGGTAGATGTAGAGGTAGCGTGCCGACCGCGATCACATCGACTTTGGAACCATTTCCCACGCGCATCGTCACCTCGTCCTTAGCCAATCTTCGCTTAATCCGTAGCCCCTGTTTCGAGTTGCAAATATTAGCAACAGAACCAGTATCAAATACCCAGGTGCTACTGCGAGCATTAGTAAGGTACACATCAATAACATGTATATCACATATACCTTTGTTAACCTTGCCATCCTTCTTATCCGCCAAATACTTGGGGCAGTTCCGCTTCCAGTGACTAGTCTGCTTGCAGTAGAAGCACTCATTTTCAGGCTTAGGTCCAGACTTGGGTTTCTTCTCCTGAACAGCGACTTGCTTGCTGTTCTTCTTGAAGTTACCCTTCTTCTTCCCTTTGCCCTTTTTCTTGAAACTAGTGGTTTTACTGACCATCAACACTTGATGCTCCTTTTTGATTTCTACCTCCGCTGCGTTTAGCATTGCGAAGAGCTCGGGAATTGTCTTATTCATCCCTTGCATGTTATAGTTCATCACGAAGCTCTTGTAGCTTGGTGGCAGTGATTGAAGAATTCTGTCAATGACGCTATCATCCGGAAGATTAACTCCCAGTTGAATCAAGTGATTGTTATACCCAGACATTTTGAGTATATGCTCACTGACAGAACTATTCTCTTCCATCTTGCAGCTGTAGAACTTATTGGAGACTTCATATCTCTCAATCCGGGCATTTGCTTGAAATATTAACTTCAACTCCTGGAACATCTCATATGCTCCATGACGTTCAAAACGCCGTTGAAGACCCGGTTCTAAGCCGTAAAGCATGGCACACTGAACTATCGAGTAGTCATCAGCTTTGCTCTGCCAGACGTTCATAACTTCTGGTGTTGCTCTTGTAGGAGGCCTGGCACCTAGCGGTGCTTCCAGGACGTAATTCTTCTATGCAGCAATGAGGATAATCCTCAAGTTATGGACCCAGTCCGTGTAATTGCTACCATCATCTTTCAACTTTGCTTTCTCAAGGAACGCATTAAAATTCAACGGAACAACAGCACGGGCCATTTATCTACAATTAACATAGACAAGCAACATACTATCAGGTACTAAGTTCATGATAAATTCAAGTTCAATTAATCATATTACTTATGAACTCCCACTTAGATAGGCATCCCTCTAATCATCTAAGTGATTACGTGATCCAAATCATCTAAGTGATTACGTGATCATGGTGATGCATAGCAACGAGAGGGGAGAGTGTTGTCCACGTACCCTCGTAGACCGAAAGCGGAAGCGTTAACACAACGCGGTTGATGTAGTCGTACGTCTTCACGATCCGACCGATCAACTACCGAACGCACGGCACCTCCGAGTTTAGCACACGTTCAGCTCGATGATGTCCCTCGAACTCCGATCCAGCCGAGTGTTGAGGGAGAGTTTCGTCAGCACGACGGCGTGGTGACGATGATGATGTTCTACCGACGCAGGGCTTCGCCTAAGCTCCGCAACGATATTATCGAGGTGTAATATGGTGGAGAGGGGCACCGCACACGGCTAAAATATCGTATATCAATTGTGTGTTCAGAGGTGCCCCTCCGCCCCCGTATATAAAGGTGCAAGGGGGAGGCCGCCGGCCTAGGAGGTGTGGCGCGCCAGGAGGAGTCCTACTCCTACCGGGAGTAGGACTCGCCCCCTTTCCATGTTGGACTAGGAGTGGAAGGTGGAGGAGGTGGAGGGGAGGAAGGAAGGGGCGGCGCCGCCCCCCTCTCCTTGTCCTATTCGGACTGGGGGGGAAGGGGGGCGCGGCCGTGCCCTAGCCTCCTCTCCTCTCTTCCACCTAGGCCCAATAAGGCCCATTAAGTTACCGGGGGGTTCCGATAACCTCCCGGTACTCCGGAAAAATCCCGATTTCACCCGGAACACTTCCGATGTCCAAACATAGGCTTCCAATATATCAATCTTTACGTCTCGACCATTTCGAGACTCCTCGTCATGTCCGTGATCACATCCGGGACTCCGAACAACCTTCGGTACATCAAAACATATAAACTCATAATATAACTGTCATCGTCACGTTAAGCGTGCGGACCCTACGGGTTCGAGAACTATGTAGACATGACCGAGACACCTCTCCGGTCAATAACCAATAGCGGAACCTGGATGCTCATATTGGTTCCCACATATTCTACGAAGATCTTTATCGGTCAGACCGCATAACAACATACGTTGTTCCCTTTGTCATCGGTATGTTACTTGCCCGAGATTCGATCGTCGGTATCTCGATACCTAGTTCAATCTCGTTACCGGCAAGTCTCTTTACTCGTTCCGTAATACATCATCCCGCAACTAACTCATTAGTTACAATGCTTGCAAGGCTTATAGTGATGTGCATTACCGAGTGGGCCCAGAGATACCTCTCCGACAATCGGAGTGACAAATCCTAATCTCAAAATACGCCAACCCAACAAGTACCTTTGGAGACACCTGTAGAGCACCTTTATAATCACCCAGTTACGTTGTGAGGTTTGGTAGCACACAAAGTGTTCCTCCGGTAAACGGGAGTTGCATAATCTCATAGTCATAGGAACATGTATAAGTCATGAAGAAAGCAATAACAACATACTAAACGATCGAGTGCTAAGCTAACGAAATGGATCAAGTCAATCACGTCATTCTCCCAATGAGGTGATCCCGTTAATCAAATGACAACTCATGTCTATGGCTAGGAAACATAACCATCTTTGATTAACGAGCTAGTCAAGTAGAGGCATACTAGTGACACTCTGTTTGTCTATGTATTCACACATGTATTATGTTTCCGGTTAATACAATTCTAGCATGAATAATAAACATTTATCATGATATAAGGAAATAAATAATACTTTATTATTGCCTCTAGGGCATATTTCATTCAGTCTCCCACTTGCACTAGAGTCAATAATCTAGTTCACATCGCCATGTGATTTAACATCAATAGTTCACATCACCATGTGATTAACACCCGTAGTTCACATTGTCATGTGACCAACACCCAAAGGGTTTACTAGAGTCAATAATCTAGTTCACATCGCTATGTGATTAACACCCAAAGAGTACTAAGGTGTGATCATGTTTTGCTTGTGAGATAATTTTAGTCAACGGGTCTGTCACATTCAGATCCGTAAGTATTTTGCAAATTTCTATGTCTACAATGCTCTGCACAGAGCTACTCTAGCTAATTGCTCCCACTTTCAATATGTATCTAGACCGAGACTTAGAGTCATCTAGATTAGTGTCAAAACTTGCATCGACGTAACCCTTTACGACGAACCTTTTGTCACTTCCATAATCGAGAAACATATCCTTATTCCACTAAGGATAATTTTGACCGCTGTCAAGTGATCTACTCCTAGATCACTATTGTACTCCCTTGCCAAAATCATTGTAGGGTATACAATAGATCTGGTACACAGCATGGCATACTTTATAGAACCTATGGCCGAGGCATAGGGAATGACTTTCATTCTTTTTCTATCTTCTGCCGTGGTCGGGCTTTGAGTCTTACTCAATTTCACACCTTGTAACACAGGAAAGAAACTCTTTCTTTGACTGTTCCATTTTGAACCACTTCAAAATCTTGTTAAGGTATGTACTCATTGAGAAAACTTATCAAGTGTCTTGATCTATCTCTATAGATCTTGATGCTCAATATGTAAGCAGCTTCACCGAGGTCTTTCTTTGAAAAAACTCCTTTCAAACACTCCTTTATGCTTTGCAGAAAGATTCTACATTATTTCTGATCAACAATATGTCATTCACATATACTTATCAGAAATGTTGTAGTGCTCCCACTCACTTTCTTGTAAATACAGGCTTCACCGCAAGTCTGTATAAAACTATATCCTTTGATCAACTTATCAAAGCGTATATTCCAACTCCGAGATACTTGCACCAGTCCATAGATGGATCGCTGGAGCTTGCATATTTTGTTAGCACCTTTAGGATTGACAAAACCTTCTGGTTGCATCATATACAACTCTTCTTTAATAAATCCATTAAGGAATGCAGTTTTGTTTATCCATTTGCCAGATTTCATAAAATGCGGCAATTGCTAACATGATTCGGACAGACTTAAGCATAGATACGAGTGAGAAACTCTCATCGTAGTCAACACCTTAAACTTGTCGAAAACCTTTTGCGACAATTCTAGCTTTGTAGATAGTAACACTACTATCAGCGTCCGTCTTCCTCTTGAAGATCCATTTTAATCTCGATGGCTCGCCAATCATTGGGCAAGTCAATCAAAGTCCATACTTTGTTCTCATACATGGATCTCATCTTAGATTTCATGGCCTCAAGCCATTTTGCGGAATCTGGGCTCACCATCGCTTCTTCATAGTTTGTAGGTTCGTCATGGTCTAGTAACATAACCTCCAGAACAGGATTACCGTACCACTCTGGTGTGGATCTTACTCTAGTTGACCTACGAGGTTCAGTAATAACTTGATCTGAAGTTCCATGATCATCATCATTAACTTCTTCACTAATTGGTATAGGCGTCACAGAAACTGGTTTCTGCGATGAACTACTTTCCAATAAGGGAGCAGGTACAATTACCTCATCAAGTTCTACTTTCCTCCCACTCACTTCTTTCGAGAGAAACTCCTTCTCTAGAAAGGATCCATTCTTAGCAACGAATGTCTTGCCTTCGGATCTGTGATAGAAGGTGAACCCAACTGTCTCCTTTGGGTATCCTATGAAGACACATTTCTCCGATTTGGGTTTGAGTTTATCAGGATGAAACCTTTTCACATAAGCATCGCAACCCCAAAGTTTAAGAAACGACAACTTTGGTTTCTTGCCAAACCACAGTTCATAAGATGTCGTCTCAACGGATTTAGATGGTACCCTATTTAACGTGAATGCAGCTGTCTCTAATGCATAACCCCAAAACGATAGTGGTAGATCGGTAAGAGACATCATATATCGCACCATATCTAATAAAGTACGGTTACGATGTTCGGACACACCATTACACTGTGGTGTTCCAGGTGGCGTGAGTAGTGAAACTATTTCACATTGTTTTAACTGAAGGCCAAACTCGTAACTCAAATACTCTTCTCAACGATCAGATCGTAGAAACTTTATTTTCTTGTTACGATGATTTTCCACTTCACTCTGAAATTATATGAACTTTTCAAATGTTTCAGACTTCTGTTTCATTAAGCAGATATACCCATATCTGCTCAAATCATTTGTGAAGGTCGGAAAATAATGATACCTGCTACGAGCCTCAATATTCATCGGACCACATACATCTGTATGTATGATTTCCAACAAATCTGTTGCTCTCTCCATAGTTTCGGAGAATGGCGTTTTAGTCATCTTGCCCATGAGGCACGGTTCGCAAGCATGAAGTGATTCATAATCAAGTGATTCCAAAATCCCATCAGTATGGAGTTTCTTCATGCGCTTTACACCAATATGACCTAAACGGCAGTGCCACAAATAAGTTGCACTATCATTATTAACTTTGCATCTTTTGGCTTCATTGTTATGAATATGTGTATCACTACGATCGAGATCCAACAAACCATTTTATTGGGTGTATGACCATAGAAGGTTTTATTCATGTAAACAGAACAACAATTATTCTCTAATTTAAATGAATAACCGTATTGCAACAAACATGATCAAATCATATTCATGCTCAACGCAAACACCAAATAACACTTATTTAGTTTCAACACTAATCCCGAAAGTATAGGGAGTGTGCGATGATGATCATATCAATCTTGGAATTACTTCCAACACACATCGTCACCTCGCCTTTTACTAGTCTCTGTTTATTCTGCAACTCCCGTTTCGAGTTACTACTCTTTAGCAACTGAACCAGTATCAAATACTGAGGGGTTGCTATAAACACTAGTAAGTACACATCAATAACATGTATATCCAATATACCTTTGTTCACTTTGCCATCCTTCTTATCCACCAAATACTTGGGGTAGTTCCGCTTCGAGTGACCAGTCCCTTTGCAGTAGAAGCACTTAGTCTCAGGCTTAGGACCAGACTTAGGCTTCTTCACTTGAGCAGCAACTTGCTTGCCGTTCTTCTTGAAGTTCCCCTTCTTCCCTTTGCCCTTTTCTAGAAACTAGTGGTCTCGTCAACCATCAACACTTGATGTTTTTCTTGATTTCTACCTTCGTCGATTTCAGCATCACGAAGAGCTCGGGAATTACTTTCGTCATCCCTTGCATACTATAGTTCATCACAAAGTTCTACTAACTTGGTGATGGTGACTAGAGAATTCTGTCAATCACTATTTTATCTGGAAGATTAACTCCCACTTGATTCAAGCGATTGTAGTACCCAGACAATCTGAGGACATGCTCACTGCTTGAGCTATTCTCCTCCATCTTTTAGCTATAGAACTTGTTGGAGACTTCATATCTCTCAACTCGGGTATTTGCTTGAAATATTAACTTCAACACCTGGAACATCTCATATTGTCCATGATGTTCAAAACGTCTTTGAAGTCCCGATTCTAACCCGTTAAGCATGGTGCACTAAACTATCAAGTAGTCATCATATTGAGCTAGCCAAACGTTCATAACGTCTGCATCTGCTCCTGCAATAGGTCTGTCACCTACCGGTGCATCAAGGACATAATTCTTCTGTGCAGCAATGAGGATAATCCTCAGATCACAGATCCAATCCGATTCTTTGCTACTAACATCTTTCAACATAATTTTTCTCTAGGAACATATCAAGAATAAACACAGGGAAGCAACAACACGAGCTATTGATCTACAACATAATTTGCAAAATACTATCAGGACTAAGTTCATGATAAATTCAAGTTCAATTAATCATATTACTTAAGAACTCCCACTTAGATAGACATCCCTCTAATCCTCTAAGTGATCACGTGATCCATATCAACTAAACCATGTCCGATCATCACGTGAGATGGAGTAGTTTCAATGGTGAACATCACTATGTTGATCATATCTACTATATGATTCACGCTCGACCTTTCGGTCTCCGTGTTCCGAGGCCATATCTACATATGCTAGGCTCGTCAAGTTTAACCTGAGTATTCCGCGTGTGCAACTGTTTTGCACCCGTTGTATTTGAACGTAGAGCCTATCACACCCGATCATCACGTGGTGTCTCAGCACGAAGAACTTTCGCAACGGTGCATACTCAGGGAGAACACTTTTATCTTGAAATTTTAGTGAGAGATCATCTTATAATGCTACCGTCAATCAAAGAAACATACGATGCATAAAAGATTAAACATCACATGCAATCAATATAAGTGATATGATATGGCCATCATCATCTTGTGCTTGTGATCTCCATCTCCGAAGCACCGTCATGATCACCATCGTCACCGGCGCGACACCTTGATCTCCATCGTAGCATCGTTGTCGTCTCGCCAACTATTGCTTTTACGACTATCGCTACCGCTTAGTGATAAAGTAAAACAATTACATGGCGATTGCATTTCATACAATAAAGCGACAACCATATGGCTCCTGCCAGTTGCCGATAACTCGGTTACAAAACATGATCATCTCATACAATAAATTTAGCATCATGCTTTGACCATATCACATCACAACATGCCCTGCAAAAACAAGTTAGACGTCCTCTACTTTGTTGTTGCAAGTTTTACGTGGCTGCTACGGGCTTAGCAAGAACCGTTCTTACCTATGCATCAAAACCACAACGATAGTTTGTCAAGTTGGTGATGTTTTAACCTTCGCAAGGACCGGGCGTAGCCACACTCGGTTCAGCTAAAGTGAGAGAGACAGACACCCGCCAGTCACCTTTAAGCAACGAGTGCTCGCAACGGTGAAACCAGTCTCGCGTAAGCGTACGCGTAATGTCGGTCCGGGCCGCTTCATCTCACAATACCGCTGAATCAAAGTATGACATGCTGGTCAGCAGCATGACTTATATCGCCCACAACTCACTTGTGTTCTACTCGTGCATAACATCAACGCATAAAACCAGGCTCGGATGCCACTGTTGGGGAACGTAGTAATTTCAAAAAAATTCTACGCACACGCAAGATCATGGTGATGCATAGCAACGAGAGGGGAGAGTGTTGTCCACGTACTCTCGTAGACCGAAAGCGGAAGCGTTAACACAACGCGGTTGATGTAGTCGTACGTCTTCACGATCCGACCGATAAAGTACCGAACGCACGGCACCTCCGAGTTCAGCACACGTTCAGCTCGATGACGTCCCTCGAACTCCGATCCAGCCGAGTGTTGAGGGAGAGTTTCGTCAGCACGACGGCGTGGTGACGATGATGATGTTCTACCGATGCAGGGCTTCGCCTAAGCTCCGCAACGATATTATCGAGGTGTAATATGGTGGAGAGGGGCACCACACACGGCTAAAATATCGTATATCAATTGTGTGTCGAGAGGTGCCCCCTGCCCCCGTATATAAAGGTGCGAGGGGGAGGCCGCCGGCCTAGGAGGTATAGGCGCGCCAGGAGGAGTCCTACTCCCACCGGGAGTAGGACTCCCCCCCTTTCCATGTTGGACTAGGAGTGGAAGAGGGGAAGAGGTGGAGGGGAGGAAGGAAGGGGGGCGCCGCCCCCCTCTCCTTGTCCTATTCGTACTAGGGGGGAAGGGGGGCGCGGCCCTGCCCTAGCCTCCTCTCCTCTCTTCCACCTAGGCCCAATAAGGCCCATTAAGTTACCGGGGGGTTCCGGTAACCTCCCGGTACTCCGGAAAAATCCCGATTTCACCCGGAACACTTCCGATGTCCAAACATAGGCTTCCAATATATCAATCTTTATGTCTCGACCATTTCGAAACTCCTCGTCATGTCCGTGATCACATCCGGGACTCCGAACAACCTTCGGTACATCAAAACATATAAACTCATAATATAACTGTCATCGTAACTTTAAGCATGCGGACCCTACGGGTTCGAGAATTATGTAGACATGACCGAGACACCTCTCCGGTCAATAACCGATAGCGGCACCTGGATGCTCATATTGGTTCCCACATATTCTACGAAGATCTTTATCGGTCAGACCGCATAACAACATACGTTGTTCCCTTTGTCATCGGTATGTTACTTGCCCGAGATTCGATCGTCGGTATCTCGATACCTAGTTCAATCTCGTTACCGGCAAGTCTTTTTACTCGTTCCGTAATACATCATCCCGCAACTAACTCATCAGTTACAATGCTTGCAAGGCTTATAGTGGTGTGCATTACCGAGTGGGCCCAGAGATACCTCTCCGACAATCGGAGTGACAAATCCTAATCTCGAAATACGCCAACCCAACAAGTACCTTTGGAGACACCTGTAGAGCACCTTTATAATCACCCAGTTACGTTGTGACGTTTGGTAGCACACAAAGTGTTCCTCCGGTAAACGGGAGTTGCATAATCTCATAGTCATAGGAACATGTATATGTCATGAAGAAAGCAATAGCAACATACTAAACGATCGAGTGCTAAGCTAACGGAATGGGTCAAGTCAATCACGTCATTCTCCTAATGAGGTGATCCCGTTAATCAAATGACAACTCATGTCTATGGCTAGGAAACATAACCATCTTTGATTAACGAGCTAGTCAAGTAGAGGCATACTAGTGACACTCTGTTTGTCTATGTATTCACACATGTATTATGTTTCCGGTTAATAGAATTCTAGCATGAATAATAAACATTTATCATGATATAAGGAAATAAATAATACTTTATTATTGCCTCTAGGGCATATTTCCTTCAGTCTCCCACTTGCACTAGAGTCAATAATCTAGATTACACAGTAATGATTTTAACACCCATGGAGTCTTGGTGCTGATCATGTTTTGCTCGTGGAAGAGGCTTAGTGAAAGGGTCTGCAACATTCAGATCCGTATGTATCTTGCAAATTTCTATGTCTCCCACCTGGACTAAATCCCGGATGGAATTGAAGCGTCTTTTGATGTGCTTGGTTCTCTTGTGAAATCTGGATTCCTTTGCTAAGGCAATTGCACCAGTATTGTCACAAAAGATTTTCATTGGTCCCGATGCACTAGGCATGACACCTAGATCGGATATGAACTCCTTCATCCAGACTCCTTCATTTGCTGCTTCCGAAGCAGCTATGTACTCCGCTTCAGACGTAGATCCCGCCACGACACTTTGCTTAGAACTGCACCAACTGACAGCTCCACCGTTCAATGTAAATACGTATCCGGTTTGTGATTTAGAATCGTCCGGATCAGTGTCAAAGCTTGCATCAACGTAACCATTTACGATGAGCTCTTTGTCACCTCCATAAACAAGAAACATATCCTTAGTCCTTTTCAGGTATTTCAGGATGTTCTTGACCGCTGTCCAGTGATCCACTCCTGGATTACTTTGGTACCTCCCTGCTAAACTTATAGCAAGGCACACATCAGGTCTGGTACACAGCATTGCATACAAGATAGAGCCTATGGCTGAAGCATAGGGAACATCTTTCATCTTCTCTCTATCTTCTGCAGTGGTTAGGCATTGAGTCTTACTCAATCTCACACCTTGTAGTACAGGCAAGAACCCTTTCTTTGCTTGATCCATTTTGAACTTCTTCAAAACTTATAGCAAGGCACACATCAGGTCTGGTACACAGCATTGCATACATGATAGAGCCTATGGCTGAAGCATAGGGAACATCTTTCATCTTCTCTCTATCTTCCTAAGTGGTCAGGCATTGAGTCTTACTCAATCTCACACCTTGTAGTACAGGCAAGAACCCTTTCTTTGCTTGATCCATTTTGAACTTCTTCAAAACTTATAGCAAGGCACACATCAGGTCTGGTACACAGCATTGCATACATGATAGAGCCTATGGCTGAAGCATAGGGAACATCTTTCATGTTCTCTCTATCTTCTGCAGTGGTCAGGCATTGAGTCTTACTCAATCTCACACCTTGTAGTACAGGCAAGAACCCTTTCTTTGCTTGATCCATTTTGAACTTCTTCAAAACTTATAGCAAGGCACACATCAGGTCTGGTACACAGCATTGCATACATGATAGAGCCTATGGCTGAAGCATAGGGAACATCTTTCATCTTCTCTCTATCTTCTGCAGTGGTCAGGCATTGAGTCTTACTCAATCTCACACCTTGTAGTACAGGCAAGAACCCTTTCTTTGCTTGATCCATTTTGAACTTCTTCAAAACTTATAGCAAGGCACACATCAGGTCTGGTACACAGCATTGCATACATGATAGAGCCTATGGCTGAAGCATAGGGAACATCTTTCATCTTCTCTCTATCTTCTGCAGTGGTTAGGCATTGAGTCTTACTCAATCTCACACCTTGTAGTACAGGCAAGAACCCTTTCTTTGCTTGATCCATTTTGAACTTCTTCAAAACTTTGTCAAGGTATGTGCTTTGTGAAAGTCCAATTAAGCGTCTTGATCTATCTCTATAGATCTTAATGCCTAATATATATGCAGCTTCACCGAGGTCTTTCATTGAAAAACTCTTATTCAAGTATCCCTTTATGCTATCCAGAAATTCTATATCATTTCCAATCAGCAATATGTCATCCACATATAATATCAGAAATGCTACTGACCTCCCACTCACTTTCTTGTAAATACAGGCTTCTCCAAAAGTCTGTATAAAACCAAATGCTTTGATCACACTATCAAAGCATGTATTCCAACTCCGAGAGGCTTGCACCAGTCCATAAATGGATCGCTGGAGCTTGCACACTTTATTAGCTTCCTTTGGATCGACAAAACCTTCCGGTTGCATCATATACAACTCTTCTTCCAGAAATCCATTCAGGAATGCAGTTTTGACATCCATTTGCCAAATTTCATAATCATAAATGCGGCAATTGCTAACATGATTCGGAAAGACTTAAGCATCGCTACGGGTGAGAAGGTCTCATCGTAGTCAATCCCTTGAACTTGTCGAAAACCTTTCGCAACAGGTCGAGCTTTATAGACAGTAACATTACCATCAGCGTCAGTCTTCTTCCTGAAGATCCATTTATTTTCAATGGCTTGCCGACCATCGGGCAAGTCAACCAAAGTCCATACTTTGTTCTCATACATGGATCCCATCTCGGATTTCATGGCCTCAAGCCATTTTGCGGAATCTGGGCTCACCATCGCTTCTTCATAGTTCGTAGCTTCGTCATGGTCTAGTAACATAACCTCCAGAACAGGATTACCGTACCACTCTGGTGCGGATCTTAATCTGGTTGACCTACGAGGTTTAGTAATAACTTGATCTGAAGTTTCATGATCATTATCATTAACTTCCCCACTAATTGGTGTAGGTGTCGCAGAAACTGGTTTCTGTGATGATCTACTTTCCAATAAGGGAGCAGGTACAGTTACCTCATCAAGTTCTACTTTCCTCCCACTCACTTCTTTCGAGAGAAACTCCTTCTCTAGAAAGGATCCATTCTTAGCAACGAATATCTTGCCTTCGGATCTGTGATAGAAGGTGTACCCAACAGTCTCCTTTGGGTATCCTATGAAGACACATTTCTCCGATTTTGGTTCGAGCTTATCAGGTTGAAGTTTCTTCACATAAGCATCGCAACCCCAAACTTTAAGATACGACAACTTTGGTTTCTTGCCAAACCATAGTTCATAAGGTGTCGTTTCAATGGATTTTGATGGTGCCCTATTTAGAGTGAATGCAGCCATCTCTAAAGCATAACCCCAAAACGATAGCGGTAAATCAGTAAGAGACATCATAGATCGCACCATATCTAGTAAAGTACGATTACGACGTTCGGACACACCATTACGCTGTGGTGTTCCGGGTGGCGTGAGTTGCGAAACTATTCCGCATTGTTTCAAATGAAGACCAAACTCATAACTCAAATATTCTCCTCCACGATCAGATCGTAGAAATTTTATTTTCTTGTTACGATGATTTTCAACTTCACTCTGAAATTCTTTGAACTTTTCAAATGTTTCAGACTTATGTTTCATTAAGTAGATATATCCATATCTGCTCAAATCATCTGTGAAGGTGAGAAAATAACGATATCCGCCACGAGCCTCAATATTCATCGGACCACATACATCTGTATGTATGATTTCCAATAAATCTGTTGCTCTCTCCATAGTTCCGGCGAACGGTGTTTTAGTCATCTTGCTCATGAGGCACGGTTCGCAAGTACCAAGTGATTCATAATCAAGTGATTCTAAAAGTCCATCAGTATGGAGTTTCTTCATGTGCTTTACACCGATATGACCTAAACGGCAGTGCCACAAATAAGTTGCACTGTCATTATCAACTCTTCATCTTTTGGCTTCGACATTATGAATATGTGTGTCACTACTATCGAGATTCATTAAAAATAGACCACTCTTCAAGGGTGCATGACCATAAAAGATATTATTCATATAAATAGAACAACCATTATTCTCTGATTTAAATGAATAATCGTCTCGCATTAAACAAGATCCAGATATAATGTTCATGCTCAACGCTGGCACCAAATAACAATTATTTAGGTCTAAAACTAATCCCGAAGGTAGATGTAGAGGTAGCATGCCGACCGCGATCACATCGACTTGGGAACCATTTCCCACGCGCATCGTCAACTCGTCCTTAGCCAATATTCGCTTAATCCGTAGCCCCTGTTTCGAGTTGCAAATATTAGCAACAGAACCAGTATCAAATACCCAGGTGCTACTGCGAGCATTAGTAAGGTACACATCAATAACATGTATATCGCATATACCTTTGTTAAACTTGTCATCCTTCTTATCCGCCAAATACTTGGGGCAGTTCCGCTTCCAGTGACCAGTCTGCTTGCAGTAGAAGCACTCAGTTTCAGGCTTAGGTCCAGACTTGGGGTTCTTCTCCTGAACAGCAACTTGCTTGCTGTTCTTCTTGAAGTTACCCTTCTTCTTCCCTTTGCCCTTTTTCTTGAAACTAGTGGTCTTATTGACCATCAACACTTGATGCTCCTTTTTGATTTCTACCTCCGCTGCCTTTAGCATTGCCAAGAGCTCGGGAATTGTCTTATTCATCCCTTGCATGTTATAGTTCATCACGAAGCTCTTGTAGCTTGGTGGCAGTGATTGAAGAATTCTGTCAATGACGCTATCATCCGGAAGATTTACTCCCAGTTGAATCAAGTGATTATTATACCCAGACATTTTGAGTATATGCTCACTGACAGAACTATTCTCTTCCATCTTGCAGCTGTAGAACTTATTGGAGACTTCATATCTCTCAATCCGGGCATTTGCTTGAAATATTAACTTCAACTCCTGGAACATCTCATATGCTCCATGACGTTCAAAACGTCATTGAAGACCCAGTTCTAAGCCGTAAAGCATGGCACACTGAACTATCGAGTAGTCATCGGCTTTGCTTTGCTAGACGTTCATAACTTCTGGTGTTGCTCTTGCAGGAGGCCTGGCACCTAGCGGTGCTTCCAGGACGTAATTCTTCTGTGCAGCAATGAGGATAATCCTCAAGTTACGGACCCAGTCCGTGTAATTGCTACCATCATCTTTCAACTTTGCTTTCTCAAGGAACGCATTAAAATTCAACGGAACAACAGCAGGGGCCATTTATCTACAATTAACATAGACAAGCAAGATACTATCAGGTACTAAGTTCATGATAAATTTAAGTTCAATTAATCATATTACTTAAGAACTCCCACTTAGATAGACATCCCTCTAATCCTCTAAGTGATTACGTGATCCAAATCAACTAAACCATGTCCGATCATCACGTGAGATGGAGTAGTTTCAATGGTGAACATCACTATGTTGATCATATCTACTATATGATTCACGCTCGACCTTTCGGTCTCCGTGTTTCGAGGCCATATCTGCATATGCTAGGCTCGTCAAGTTTAACCTGAGTATTCCGCGTGTGCAACTGTTTTGCACCCGTTGTATATGAACGTAGAGCCTATCACACCCGATCATCACGTGGTGTCTCAGCACGAAGAACTTTCGCAACGGTGCATACTCAGGGAGAACACTTTTATCTTGAAATTTTAGTGAGAGATCATCTTATAATGCTACCGTCAATCAAAGAAACATACGATGCATAAAAGATTAAACATCACATGCAATCAATATAAGTGATATGATATGGCCATCATCATCTTGTGCTTGTGATCTCCATCTCCGAAGCACCGTCATGATCACCATCGTCACCGGCGCGACACCTTGATCTCCATCGTAGCATCGTTGTCGTCTCGCCAACTATTGCTTTTACGACTATCGCTACCGCTTAGTGATAAAGTAAAACAATTACATGGCGATTGCATTTCATACAATAAAGCGACAACCATATGGCTCCTGCCAGTTGCCGATAACTCGGTTACAAAACATGATCATCTCATACAATAAATTTAGCATCATGCTTTGACCATATCACATCACAACATGCCCTGCAAAAACAAGTTAGACGTCCTCTACTTTGTTGTTGCAAGTTTTACGTGGCTGCTACGGGCTTAGCAAGAACCGTTCTTACCTACGCATCAAAACCACAACGATAGTTTGTCAAGTTGGTGCTGTTTTAACCTTCGCAAGGACCGGGCGTAGCCACACTCGGTTCAACTAAAGTGAGAGAGACAGACACCCGCCAGTCACCTTTAAGCAACGAGTGCTCGCAACGGTGAAACTAGTCTCGCGTAAGCGTACGCGTAATGTCGGTCCGGGCCGCTTCATCTCACAATACCGCTGAACCAAAGTATGACATGCTGGTAAGCAGTATGACTTATATCGCCCACAGCTCACTTGTGTTCTACTCGTGCATAGCATCAACGCATAAAACCAGGCTCGGATGCCACTGTTGGGGAACGTAGTAATTCCAAAAAAAATCTACGCACACGCAAGATCATGGTGATGCATAGCAACGAGAGGGGAGAGTGTTGTCCACGTACCCTCGTAGACCGAAAGCGGAAGCGTTAACACAACGCGGTTGATGTAGTCGTACGTCTTCACGATCCGACCGATCAAGTACCGAACGCACGGCACCTCCAAGTTCAGCACACGTTCAGCTCGATGACGTCCCTCAAACTCCGATCCAGCCGAGTGTTGAGGGAGAGTTTCATCAGCACGACGGCGTGGTGACGATGATGATGTTCTACCGACGCAGGGCTTCGCCTAAGCTCCGCAACGATATTATCGAGGTGTAATATAGTGGAGAGGGGCACCGCACACGGCTAAAATATCGTATATCAATTGTGTGTCTAGAGGTGCCCCCCTGCCCCCGTATATAAAGGTGCAAGGGGGAGGCCGCCGGCCTAGGATGTGTGGCGCGCCAGGAGGAGTCCTACTCCTACCGGGAGTAGGACTCCCCCCCTTTTCCATGTTGGACTAGGAGTGGAAGAGGGGAAGAGGTGGAGGGGAGGAAGGAAGGGGGGCGCCGCCCCCTCTCCTTGTCCTATTCGGACTAGGGGGGGAAGGGGGGCGCGGCCCTGCCCTAGCCTCCTCTCCTCTCTTCTACCTAGGCCCAATAAGGCCCATTAAGTTACCGGGGGGGTTCCGGTAACCTCCCGGTACTCCGGAAAAATCCCGTTTACCGGAGGAACACTTTGTGTGGTACCAAACGTCACAACGTAACTGGGTGATTATAAAGGTGCTCTACAGGTGTCTCCAAAGGTACTTGTTGGGTTGGCGTATTTCGAGATTAGGATTTGTCACTCCGATTGTCGGAGAGGTATCTCTGGGCCCACTCGGTAATGCACATCACTTTAAGCCTTGCAAGCATTGTGGCTAATGAGTTCGTTGCGGGATGATGTATTACGGAACTGGCAAGATGAATAAGTTGCACTATCATTTTCCGGTAACCTCCCGGTACTCCGGAAAAATCCCGATTTCACCCGGAACACTTCCGATGTCCAAACATAGGCTTCCAATATATCAATCTTTATGTCTCGACCATTTCGAGACTCCTCGTCATGTCTGTGATCACATCCGGGACTCCGAACAACCTTCGGTACATCAAAACATATAAACTCATAATATAACTGTCATCGTAACTTTAAGCGTGTGGACCCTACGGGTTCGAGAACTATGTAGACATGACCGAGACACCTCTCCGGTCAATAACCAATAGCGGAACCTGGATGCTCATATTGGTTCCCACATATTCTACGAAGATCTTTATCGGTCAGACCGCATAACAACATACGTTGTTCCCTTTGTCATCGGTATGTTACTTGCCCGAGATTCGATCGTCGGTATCTTAATACCTAGTTCAATCTCGTTACCGGCAAGTCTCTTTAATCGTTCCGTAATACATCATCCCGCAACTAACTCATTAGTTACAATGCTTGCAAGGCTTATAGTGATGTGCATTACCGAGTGGGCCCAGAGATACCTCTCCGACAATCGGAGTGACAATCCTAATCTCGAAATACGCCAACCCAACAAGTACCTTCGGAGACACCTGTAGAGCACCTTTATGATCACCCAGTTACGTTGTGAGGTTTGGTAGCACGCAAAGTGTTCCTCCGGTAAACGGGAGTTGCATAATCTCATAGTCATAGGAACATGTATAAGTCATGAAGAAAGCAATAGCAACATACTAAACGATCGAGTGCTAAGCTAACGGAATGGGTCAAGTCAATCACATCATTCTCCTAATGATGTGATCTCGTTAATCAAATGACAACCCATGTCAATGGTAGGAAATTTAACCATCTTTGATCAACGAGCTAGTCAAGTAGAGGCATACTAGTGACACTCTGTTTGTCTATGTATTCACACATGTATTATGTTTCCGGTTAATACAATTCTAGCATGAATAATAAACATTTATCATGATATAAGGAAATAAATAATAAGTTTATTATTGCCTCTAGGGCATATTTTTCCAGTCTCCCACTTGCACTAGAGTCAATAATCTAGTTGACATCGCCATGTGATTTAACATCAATAATTCACATCACCATGTGATTAACACCCGTAGTTCACATTGTCATGTGACCAACACCCAAAGGGTTTACTAGAGTCAGTAATCTAGTTCACATCGCTTATGTGATTAACACCCAAAGAGTACTAAGGTGTGATCATGTTTTGATTGTGAGATAATTTTAGTCAACGGGTCTGTCACATTCAGATCCATAAGTATTTTGCAAATTTCTATGTCTACAATGCTCTGCACGGAGCTACTCTAGCTAATTGCTCCCACTTTCAATATGTATCTAGACCGAGACTTAGAGTCATCTAGATTAGTGTCAAAACTTGCATCGACGTAACCCTTTACGACGAACCTTTTGTCACTTCCATAATCGAGAAACATATCCTTATTCCACTAAGGATAATTTTGACCGCTGTCCAATGATCTACTCCTAGATCACTATTGTACTCCCTTGCCAAAATCAGT
The DNA here is from genome assembly GCF_002575655.3 of Aegilops tauschii subsp. strangulata. Classification (NCBI taxonomy): domain Eukaryota; kingdom Viridiplantae; phylum Streptophyta; class Magnoliopsida; order Poales; family Poaceae; genus Aegilops; species Aegilops tauschii. The sequence continues at coordinate 349,040,810 of NC_053037.3, forward strand.
GTAGGGTATACAATAGATCTGGTACACAGCATGGCATACTTTATAGAACCTATGGCCAAGGCATAGGGAATGACTTTCATTCTCTTTCTAACTTCTGCCGTGGTCGGGCTTTGAGTCTTACTCAATTTCACACCTCTCGTTGCTATGCATCACCATGATCTTGCGTGTGCGTAGAATTTTTTTGAAATTACTACGTTCCCCAACATTTCCTCCATACATCGATAGCCAATCCATACCCAGAATCACATCCAAACATTGCGACTCCAAAATTATCAGATCTGAGGGGAAAACATGCCTACCTATGGTTAATGGCATCTGAAAACATCAATGGCTTGCCATATACTCTGCTCCGGGTGAGGTTACTAGCATGGGTATCTTAAGAAATCTAGTGGGCAACTTATACTTATCCACAAATCCCCTTGATATGTATGAATGCGATGCACCAGTATCGAAAAGAACAACTGCAGTAAATGACTTAACCAAAAACTTACCTATTACTGCATCTGGTTGGGCTTCAACCTCCTCCACGTTAACGTGGTTCACTTGTCCCCTGTTGAAAGGGTTGGGCTTCTTCCCAGAGCTTCCATTGCCGTTCCCATTCTTAGCTTCAGGACATTCGTTAGCGTAATGTCCGGTCTTCTGGCACTTGTAGCAAGTAACGTGGCTTAGATCTTTCTTGGCGGGTGTTGCCAGGTTGGAACGGTTCTGTCCGCTGCTTCCTCCATTACCATTCCCATTCTTGGGGCCACTATGGTTGTGTGAACCTCCTCCATTATGATGTGGCCTCCATGGTTATGAACAAGTCCTCCCGAGTTCGGGGTGAAACGGGGTCTCTGATGAGCTCCAGAATTATACTTCCCTTGTCCATACTTCCTCTTGCGGCTGTCAATCTGCCGCTGCTTCCCTTCAAGCATGAGAGCTCGATCTACCAACTCCTGGTAGTTATTGAAATTTGCCACCATCAACTGCATGCTCAGCTCATCATTCAGTCCTTCCAGAAACGTCTCCTTCTTAGCTGCATCTGTAGCGACGTCATCTGGGGCATAACGTGCTAGCTTACTAAATTCATCCACATACTGGCCAACAGTGCGCCCTCCTTGGCGTAAGTTGCGAAACTCGCGCTTCTTCATGGCCATAGCTCCTGCTGAAACATGGATAGTGCAAAAAGCCTGCTGGAACTGGTCCCATGTCACAGTGTCAATAGGGGAAGTGACTATGAAATTCTCCCACCATGATGTTGCGGGTCCATCAAGCTGATGTGCGGAAAAACGCACTCTCTCCGCATTTGTGCATCTTGCAGTAGTCAACTCCCTTTCAATTTTGCGGAGCCAATCATCCGCAACAATCGGCTCGGTGCTACTGGAGAACACCGGCGGATTTAGCCTAAGAAAACGGGCTAAGTGATCAACTGGTGGTGGTGGTGGTGGTGGGTTGTTGTTGTTGTTGTTCCCCTGGTTCTGATTCTGAACTAGTATCTGCATCAATGCATTCTGCTACTGGATCAACTGAGTGAGCTCCGGTGGGAAAGCAAATCCATTGTCGCGTCTCGGAGGCATCTGCTGGGTTTAGAAGAGATGAGAAAACAGAAAACAATGAGGTCTAGGGGGAAAACACTACCCATATGCACATGAGAAAAACACAAACAGTTCACTCAATCAATCAAACAAGGGCATACAATCGGTCTATAACTATCGTTACAAAAGTGCTTGGACTATACTATATACATGGTGCAATACTACTACTGATATGGTGGTCGACTAGAAAAATTGATCGGTCGAAGACTCCATGATATCTGCTCCAGCTTCATCAACATAGTCATCATCGCTATCGTTAGGATCCAAGTCGGTGTCGTCGATGATGATGTAGTTCTCCGGGCAAGTGGAATCGTCATCTTCTCCTCCTGGCGCAGGATCTTCCATGAAAACTCCTAGCTTCCTTGTCAGGCCATCATTCTTCTCCACTAGTACGACGATTTCCTCCTCATAATCTTCGCGTGTAGCCTTGAGTTCTTCCTCCAGCTCCGTGATCCTTGTCATCGCCTTCTTCAAATCTGTCATGCCTGTGCACATCTGGTTCTCCTGGCGTCGAATGTGCTGGTTTAACTCCTGGATGAAAGCGGCAATCGATCTATCCTTCCTGGTGCTGATCATCTCCCATTGCTCATCTCGGCGCCCGCAAATCTGGTAGATAGTGTCCTTGAGATCATTGTGGTAAACTTCTCCAATGCGTCCCATGGTGATGTGAGCTGCCATACTCTTTCCTAGACTCCAGGTTGGTGCATCAAAAGAAAACTCTATGGGCTCAGTGACAGGCGTGAATGTCCTTCCTGAAACTTGAACTTGAATCATCCAACGCTCCTCTTCTGGTAAAGTGGCGTTGTAAGTCCCGGTGAAGCTTGGTATTCCAATGTTCAGGTACCTAGTGACTTCTTTCAAGTGGCGTCCAAAAGGGGTGTCTTCATCCGGTTGCATGAACTTGATCCTTGCATCCGCCATCCTAAAGAGTAGAAAAAAAGGAGAGGAGTCAGAAATGAGAAGAGGGTAGTGATCTAGGGCTTTAGCTTAGTGGTCGTGTCCTACAGTCAGCGTGTGCTCTGATACCATCTTTGTAGCGACCAGACCTCAAACAGTCTGATCTCTGTGCATCAGTGTCATCCCTGGATCGGTAATGCTGACACGCACAGTACTTGAAGGATTTATAACAGAGTAGCAATCACACACTTATTACATCGAATGTCTCAAAAGAGAACTTATTACATAAATATGGCTTAAGGCCATCTAATACGATAACAGCGGAAGGCTTGGAAGATAAAGTGAGTCCATCAACTCCAACGGCATCACTGAGTGAAAGACCACGACCTAAGGCTCCTTACTCGTTGTCTGAAAAGTCTGCAACATGATACGTTGCAGCCCGAAAACGGGTCAGCACATGGAATATGTTGGCAATGTAACACAAGAGAGTAATGAACAGAATAAAGCTATCACTACATGCATATATGGCTGGTGGAGGCTGTATGGTTAATATGTTTTGCGAAAAGCCAATTTTTCCCTACAACAAAGGAATATATTTTATTTAACTGTCATGGTGGTTGTTAAACATTGAGAAGGTTCACCCAACTCAATCCCAATTAAAAAGTAATTAATAACCCAATCAAATTTTTATAATTAAGAGTGATGAGATCCACATGATAATCCAAGAGACTAGATACTCAAGATGTCCATAACCGGGGACACAGCTAACCATGATTAGTTTGTACACTCTGCAGAGGTTTGTGCACTTTTCCCCACAAGACTCGATCTCCTTCGTTGGTTTTCTCGCACTACATGATGTTTGAGAAACGGATGACCGAGACACAGTCTTTCCGAAGAGGTCCCCTTAACCGATAGATAGGTCGGTACACCTACAATCCCCTACATCTGCTAGCCCATCATGGAAAGGTTTCCCACAACTTACTCAACTATGCCAGAGCCCATAATGGCATGTGGCTGCACACGGAAGTTTCTAGCATGAATAATCTTATGATCCCTTTGAGCCTGGGTGGCAGTCCATAGGAGAATCACACGGTACCCCGGGATTTCCAAAAATACAGGCAATCACTGGAATTCCCCAAGTGCCTCAATCCACCCAGATGTGTATTAAAGTTGCCACCTTAAGTTAACCATTAATTAAAAATCTCACATCTGTCATGAATACTCTCAAACCCAATCCAGGTCTACGAGCATAGCATAGCAATATAAGCACGTAGAAGTAACTCCCATAGGTTTGATAATAAACAGGTGAATAGGTACTACCTCATCTACTTCCCAAAACCCACATATTAAAAATTAGAACCTAACCATGCAATTGTTTGAGGATTGGTCTCATGCAGTAAAACTGGGTATGAAAGAGGTATGATCAAAGTGTTACTTGCCTTGCTGATGATCCGCGAAACCTAGAGACTCGTAGTAGCACGCATCACACTCCGGGTACTCTATCGCAAACAAACAAGCATACAATAAGCAATCAAGCAAAGGCACGGGTAAAACTCAAATAAGAGATCTAACCAGAAAGTTCAACTTAAGAACTCCGGTTTGTAAAAAGAATCAAACCAAACGAAGCAACAAAACTCAAACGGCGAAAGAAAGAAGCTTCGTTTACTAATCTGGACTAAAGTCAAATTTTACAGTAGCAAAATCTTGTTTAAGTTGGTTAAACAGAAAGAGGGTTTCGAGACGAAACTCTAGGCGCTTGAATCGCCTGATTCCGATAAACGAGCAAAAAGTTATACTAGAACGAAAATCAGGGCAAAAATCGCGATCGAAAATAATCGCGGAAAACCCTGGAAAAGAAAAACTGACGAACAGGCTAATGAACGAACGTTCGCTGTCTGCGGCTAACGAGTGAACACCGTTTGTTAAAACGAACGTACGGACGAACGTCCGCTAAATAAATAAACCGGAAAAACTAAAACCGAACTAATCTAAAAAAGCGAAAACTAGGGTTTAAATAAAAACCGATCGATTTTTACCTAAACCAAAAAAAACTGACAGCGAAACGGATCGGATCGGAACGGCGGCTCCGACGACGAGGCGGCGGCTCCGGCGGGGCGAAGTGGGGCGGCGGGGGTGGCGGCCACGGCGGGGTGGTGCGGCGCGGCGGCGCGGGGCGACAACGAGGCGGCGGCGCAAGGCAGGCGGCGGCGCAGCGGCGCCGACTGCGGGCGCTGCTGCTGCGGCGGCTTGGGTGGTGATCGGGGCGGCGGCGGCGGGTATTTAAGGGGGGGGGGGGGGGGGCGAGGTCGGCTTGGGGGAGGAGCAACCCGAGGCGGCGGTAGTCTACCGGAGTCGGAGGCGGTGGCGCGGGGTTGGGCCGGCCGGCTCGGCTTCGGCCCAGTTGGGCGCTGACTTTTTTTTTTTAAATAACGTTCCGACGAAAATAAATCCTAGAAAAATAAATAAAAATCTAAAAATGCCAAAACAAATTTTCACCGTCTAAATAAAATATTTAAAACAAAATGAACATTTTCTTGGCACTAAAATGCAATTTTGAAAACGTGCAATTTTTCTAATGCAAATAAAATTGCAATAAAATCCAAATAAAACATTTATTTGATTTTAATATTTTTCCTCTAATATTTCATCTAACTTGGAGAAGTCATTTTAAAAATAATCAAAACCAAATGATCCTCTTTTCAAAATTTGAGAAAACTCAAATATGAAGTCAACAAAATCCCCAACTCTCTCTATGGGTCCTTGAGTTGCGTAGAATTTCTAGAATCAAGCCAAAATGTAATAAAATATGATATGCAATGATGACGTAATGTATAACATTCCAAATTGAAAATTTGGGACGTTACACCTCGCCAAATTAGCTCAAAGCTGGGGAGAACAAAAATACAAGAAAAATGAGAAACAGAGCTGTAATGGGTTGGGGTACTTCCAAGTTGCAACAGCTACCTAAAGAAATCCGAATTGCTTCTGGTTACCATAGTGATATGATTATATTCCAAAAACAGTGAAGGCAATCGTAAGAGGAACTACACTTGCACAATTAGCAAAAGATACAAAACAGAACCGCCTCCAAACAGATCCATATCAGATACCAATAGATTGTATGCCGATTACTGATAAGAACACAATCACAAGGTTCACCGACCATGTCTTTAAACGATAAATAAGCAACAAAACACTAGTCTTAATGCATTAGAAGATCCAACATACTAAGAGAACATTTCAACTTTTGTGCTTCTGCCCAACCAAAATACCAGCATCCACCACAGCCCAATCACATGAACAGGTTCGGCCTCGTCACCTTGTAGGTGGTCTTCAGCTTCCTGGTTGGTGGCCTGACCTTTTGGTACACAAGGGGGAACTTGATCTTGGAGTTGTGGAACTGCTTGGTGTTGTCTCTCTTGCATAGCTTGAAGTTGACAGTCGCGGTCTTGATGATCTGAATGCAGGGGGATCTCACACGGTGGCGAGAGGCCATTTCAGTGTACATCTGCTCCACGGCACCATTCAGTGTGGTGTCACGGTACTCCTTGTACATGTTGTGGTAGCCGGTTCTGCTCTGGTAACGCAGCCAAATGCCATAGTTCTTGATCGTGGTTGGGTTCTTCTCAAAGATCTGACAAGAAAAAGAGTAATTCAGTGCAAAAATAACAATCACATGGCATAATTGAGTAAAAAAGAATCAGTGGAAAAATGAGGTTCCAATTGGTTCCCAAACCAAGAAACTATGGATTAACACCAGTCGACCACAACATACACGTTACACGATTAGAAAAAGGAAAATCACAAATCAGAAAGTATACGTGCCCGCATAATCAAGAAATCTAGAGACAACTCATATGGGTCCCTTCAGATGAAACAGGATGTGGCAACAAGAACTCACAGAACTTTTGTGGTCCAAGTCCTTGTAGTGAATACAAATTAGATTATGCAAAACAGAGCCTTCGGACATCAGAATGAAGTATCAGAAGTAATTTACACATAGATAATGTAAATACAACTACAGATACATGTTTTCGCAAGAAAATCACATACATCATGATCACAACAAAATGGAAGGGGCATCACTGCATATGCAAACACAACTAGAATAATTTTATGTTGCATTCCGACTAATTAACGCCACAGAGAGTACAGATAAAACTACCGATGCAGTTGTAAGAATGGATCGATAAAAGGAGCTAATTAAGCCGCTCTCGGTTGGTGATTGTAATGTACAGGAAAGAACCAAAAGGTGGAACATAATCCAAGCTCAGGGCAAAACATAAGAGGAGAAAGGCCCAATACCTCGTTGATGGCGAGCATCTGGCCGTTGCTCTTCTTCACCTTCTTCAGCTTCCTCAGGAAATACCTGCACAGACGAGAAAACAGCGATCAGGAATACCGAATCGAAGACGGACAGATCCTTCAGATGTCGCGAGGAGACGGGGAAGAGCTCACCAGAACTTGCTCTTGGCGCGCACCTCGTTGGTCGCCCAGAGCTTCATGCGGTAGATCTTCGGCTGCTCATCGCCGGGCGTCGGCAGCGCGCGACCCACCACCTGGTACTGATGGAACTGCACACGCACGGACGCATTGAGACGAATCAAAAACACGGATCAAGCGCGGACACGGAGTCGTCGAGGATAGCAACGGCCGGGAGGCAGCACTGGAACTTACCCTGAAGGCCACCATTTCCGCGAGCTCTGCGAAGCCCCTAGCCTAACCTAACCTAAGGAGATGGGGAGGGCAGGAGGCGGCGGGCGAAGGAGGCGTCCGTGAGAGGGAGAGAAGCGTTTATAGGTGGCGAGCTTGGCTGTAAACCCTAATGGGCTTTCTCCGTGTCGTGGGCCTATTTTTTTTAGCTTGTGGGCCTATTGTTGCGCTCTTTTTCATAGATAGAGAGAGGTCCGGGATGCTTTTCGTCGAAATAACTAATTGAAGTACTCCTTCTAAAAATCACTTCTACCTCCTCAGGTTGCCACAAGTGGCGTGACTTATCGCAACGTGTGAGTTTTTCCTTCTTTCTCAATTCGTTTATTCAAAATGTGCTCAAATCCCGAATCGTTTTCATCGTTGAATTCCTCGGGTCGAGATCTTAAAACTAGATCCCGTGTTAATAGGTTTTGACGAAAAAAATCATGAAAAAAACTGAACAAAAAACTTGGAAAAAAGAACCGAGAGCATTTTTTCCTTTCCGGAAGAGGCACGACCGCGCCTCTTGTGGAAGCAATCTGCGTCTCTCGCGAAAGCAAATCCATGGCTCTCTCGGAAGCAAACACGTGCCTCTCGCGGAAAAAAAGTAAACACGTTTTTTCGTTTCTGGGAGGCATGGTCATACCTCTTGCGAAAGCAGATTCGTGCATCTTGCGGAAGAAAAAGAAAAAAAAACACATATTTTTCGTTCCGAGAGGCACGGTCGTGCCTCTCGTGGAAGCAATTTTGTACTTCTCGTGTAAGAAAAAAAAACACGTTTCTTTTTCGTTTTAAGAGGCACGGCCGCGCCTCTCGCGGAAGCAAACACATGCCTCTCGCGAGAATAAAAAGATAACACGTTTTTTCGTTTCTGGGAGGCATGGTCATACCTCTTGCGGAAGCAAATTCGTGCCTCTCATGGAATAAAAAAATAAAACGCATTTTTTCCCGTTCTGAGAGGCGCACGCGCCTCTCGCGGAAGCAAATCCGTACTTCTCGTGCAAGAAAAAAATATGTTTCTTTTTCGTTTTCAAGAGGCACGACTCTCTAAGAAGCAAAGTTGTGCCTCTTGCGAAAGCAAAAAAAGCGTGTTTTTCACGCAAAGAAAAAAAATTGAATTTTTTTGTGTCCAAAACTTAAGAAAGATCGATGAAAAACCAAAAAGCCAAAAAAACATCTAAAATGCTGAAGATGTGTGCGGAAAAAATAAAAATAAAAATAAAATGAAGCGTTCAGAGCACCACACGTGTGCGGCAGGTAAGAGCGCGCCAGGTGACCTTTGAGGAAGCTCCCAAACGAGCGCTCTTTAATTAGTTGCTTCCATGGCCCCTGTCATTGGCCCAATGTGTTAACGTGGGACCCTCATACAAGAACGTGTTAACAACAAAGAGATACTGCTAAAAAAAGATTATTCTCCCAAAAAACAAAGAGATAATTTTCAAGAAAGATATTTCTTTTCTCAAAAAAGGGACATTTCTTTTTCTAAGAAAAGACAAAAAATGTTTCTTAAATAAAAAAGAACAAACAAACGATGTTTTTTTGCTAAAAGGAAAGAGATAATATCCCTAAAGACAAATTAAAGGTAAAAAATAATTTTTGTGCTCTTTTTTTTAGAACACCTCATTGAGTTCCCGTGCTAATTTGCCTCACTCAAATTCTAAGGGTTACGATACGACCCAGGGTGGGCGACATCCGCTGCTTGTGTCACTTCGATCATGATTATGTCATGTTGTTGGGAAACGTTGCATGTAAAACAAAATATTTTCTACGCACACGCAAGATCTATCCATGGAGATGCATAGCAACGAAGGGGGGAGTGTGTCTACGTACCCTCGTAGACCGTAAGCGGAAGCGTTTAACAACGCGGTTAATGTAGTCGAACTTTCTTCTCAATCCAACTGATCGAGTACCGAACGTACGGCACCTCCGCGTTAAGCACACATTCAGCTCGGTGACGTCCTCCGCCTTCCTGATCCAGTAAGACGGCGAGGTAGTGGATGAGTTCCGGCAGCACGACGGCGTGGTGACGGTGATGGTGAAGTGATCTTCGCAGGGCTTCGCCTAAGCACTACAAAAATATGACCGGGGTGTAAACAGTGGAGGGGGCGCCGCACATGGCTAGGCAATTGTCTGTTCTGTGCTAGGTGCCCCCTCCCACATATATATAGATGGGAGGGAAGGAGGAGCAGCCAAGGGGGCGCCCAAGTAGGAGGAATCCTACTTGGGGTCTCTCCCAATCCCCCCTTTCCTTATTTGGAGCGGGAGAGGAAGGAAGGAGGAGGTGGCGCCCCCCCCCCCCCCTTTCCTTTCTCTCCTAAGGAGGGAAAGGTGGGAGGGGCCACCCCTTCCCTTTCCTTCCCCTTAGGGCCGGCCAGCCAAGGAAGGGGCGCGCCAGCCCCCTTGTGGGCTGGTCTGTCCTCTCCTTTGGCCCATAAGGCCCATATCTTCCCGGGGGTGCCCGGCACCCCTTTCGGTGACCCGATTTCTTCCCGGTGCGTCCCGAAACACTTTAGTTGTCCAAATACGGTAGCCCTATATATCAATCTTTAGCTCTCGACCATTTTGAGACTCCTCGTCATCTCTGTGATCTCATCCGGGACTCTGAACAACATTCGGTCACCAAAACATATAGCTCGTATAACACTATATCGTCAACGAACGTTAAGCGTGCGGACCCTACGGGTTCGAGAACTATGTAGACATGACCGAGACACCTCTCCGGTCAAGAACCAACAGCGGAACCTGGATGCCCATATTGGCTCCTACATATTCTACGAAGATCTTTATCGATCGAACCGTTATGACAACATACGTAATTCCCTTTGCCCATCGGTATGTTACTTGCCCGAGATTCGATCGTTGGTATCTTCATACCTAGTTCAATTTGGTTACCGGCAAGTCTCTTTACTCGTTCCGTAATACATCACCTCGTGACTAACTCCTCAGTCATTTGCTTGCAAGCTTATGATGTGTATTACCGAGAGGGCCCAGAGATACCTCTCCGATACTCGGAGTGACAAATCCTAATCTCGATCTATGCCAACTCAACAAACACCTTTGGAGATACCTGTAGAGCATCTTTATGATCACCCAATTACGTTGTGACATTTGATAGAACACAAGGTATTCCTCCGGTATTCGGGAGTTGCATAATCTCATAGTCGAAGGAATATGTATTTGACATGAAGAAAGCAATAGCAATAAAACTGAACGATCATTATGTAGCGACCCGACCCGAATGGATCAAGTCTCTGTGCTTAAGTGTCATCCCTGGATCGGTATGCTGACACACACAGTACTCAAGGATTTACAACAGAGGTAAATCACATGTATAAAGTAACGTAAATACTATTACCTCAATCCATATAGCGGAAGTAACAACCAGGTTGTGGATTCCCATCAACACCAACGGCAAAGTTGAGTGTAGACATCATAACCCTAACGTATCACTTAGTCGTCGTAAGAATCCTGCAACATGAGACGTTGCAGCCATGTAGGTCAGTACATTGAATGTACTGGCAATTTCACACTGTAGAGCAATGCTGAATAATGGCTATCACTACATGCATATTTGGCTGGTGGAGGCTCTAAGTTTAATATTTGCATAAAGCCAATTTTTTCCTACAACAAAGGAATGGATTTTACTTGCCAAGTTTATGTAATTATTGAGAAGGTACCCCCAACTCAATCCCAAAATAATATTAATAACCCAATAGATTCATTAAGTAAAAGTGATGAGATCAAATCAATAATCCAAGTATCAGATACTCAAGATGTCCATAACCGGGGACACGGCTAACCATGATTAGTTTGTACACTCTGCAGAGGTTTGCGCACTTTTCCCCACAAGACTCGATCTCCTCCGTTGTATTTCTCGCACTGCATGATGTTTGAGAAATGGATGATCGAGACACAGTCTTTCCGAAGAGGTCCCCTTAACCGATAGATAGGCCGGTACACCTACAATCCCCTACATCTGCTAGCCCATCATGGAAAGGATTCCCACAACTTACTCAACTATGCCAGAGCCCATAATGGCTTGTGGCTACACACGGAAGTTTCTAGCTTGAATAATCTTATGATCCCTTTGAGCTTGTGTGGCATTCCATAGGAGGACCACACGGGTACCCCAGGATCTCCTAGGACAACACTGGATTCCCGAGGTGCCCGGGCAAGCCACTAGTATATCCCCAGGGTGCCCCAACCATTCCATCCAGATGTGTATTAAAGTAGCCACCTTAAGTTTCCCTTAGATAATATTACTCTCGCAACTTTCATGAATCTCACATACCAATCCACATCTACGAGCATAGCAAAGGAGTATGAGCGTAGCGTATAAACCCAAGGTTGATAAAAGATAATAGGTTCCTACCTCAACAACTACTACTTCCCAAATACACATGTTACCAATCCTACTCATGCAATGTTTGAGGGTTGAAACTAATGCATAAAAACTGGGTATGAAAAGTATGATCCAAGTGTGAACTTGCCTTGTACTGTTGATGAAGATTCGTTGCAATCATAACTCATGATAGATCTACTCGTCACACTCCGATCAATCTATCGTAAGCAAGCAATTGCATACATAAGCACTCATGCAAAAGAATCGAAGAAAAGATCTCGGAAAACTTCAAAAACAAGCAATTAACTCTTGTAATAGAAAACAATTTCTAACAGTACCAAAATTATGTGGATTTGGTCTTATCAGAAAGTTTAGGTCAAGAGCTTCAATTAGCAAAAAGAATCAATTAAATCTGAGTTATAAAACTCGAGTTATGAACAAAAGAAATTCAAATTCAAAACTGTTTGAAATCAAATTTTAAAATTTCAAAAACATGTTCAAGTTGATTAACTGAACAGAGGGGATCAAGACGAAGAATTTGGCGTTGGTTTCACTGGATTTGGATAAACGAGAAAAAGTAGTGAGGGTTTGAAGATCAGGGACTAATCTATAAGAAAACTATTCGCAGGTAGGTCCCTGGCCGTAAATAAACAGAAAAAGAAAATCTACCGGACGAACGTTCGCTAACAAATAACGAACGAATTCGTTCGTTAACAAAACGAATCGGGTTAACGTTCGCTAATTAACAAAATAAAATAAAAACCGATCCATCCTATCTAAACCGAAACTAAAAAACCGAAAAAGTAACTGGCGGACCGGGACGGTTTTTACCGGTAAAACGGGGTTCGGCCGACGGCGAGCAGGCGGCGGCTCCGGCGAGGCGGTGCGGCACGGCAGCGGGGCGACAGGGAGCGGCGCAGCGAGGCAGGCGGCGGCGGGATGGGGCGGCTCGGGCGGCGCGGCTTGGGGTGGCGGCGAACTGGGGTCCAGGGGGGCCGGGGTCCGCTTATAAAGGGGGGGCGGTGCTGGCCTCGGGAAGAGTCCCGACCGGACTCGGGCGGCGGCGCGGCGTTGTGGGGGACTTGGTCTCCCCGGCGATGTCGGTGGAGCGCGGCTGGGCTGGCGCGACGCGGTCGGCTGGGCCCTGGGCCGGCCCAGTCGGCGGCGGAGTTTTTTTTTAAGAAAATAGAAAAGGAAAAACTAAATAACGAAAATAAAAATAAAATTTTACATAGGCATGTTATATATCAAAAAATTCAGATTTTTTTCTAAAACATGAACATTTTTCTAGCGTCAAATAGAATCCACAAAAATTCAAATAAATCAAACAGTGCTACTACTGCAATAAAACCAAATAAAAAATTATTTTAAAAATACCAAAATGATTTCAAATTTATTTCTCTCCAATTTTCTACTATAGGGAATCATTTTACCCTATTTTACATATATTTTATTTTTTGGAGAAAAATAATTTGAATAAAAACCAAATAACTCCAAATTGAAAATAATTTCAAAGGGATTTTAAATTTGATTCTTTTAAACTCCCAACTCATATTTCATGTGGTTTGAAGAAGTCATTTTATCTTCTCTCATGAATATTTCCAAATGAAATTCAAATATTTTCAAAAATCCTTTTCATTTATTTAAATGGAAGAAGTCATATTATCTTCACTCTAGGGTTTTGTATTTGAAAAGAATTTGAATTCATGGAGATCAGAAATGCAAGGTGAAAGTTTGGGAAAGTCATTTTATTCCCCTGTCATTCAACTTTCGAAGAGTTTCAAATTTCACTCAATTTCACACATCATAATTAAACAATCAATGAAAACTATTTATTTAATATAACATTCCAAAAATTAGAATTTTGGGATGTTACACATTATGCTAAGCTAACGGATGGGTCTTGTCCATCACATCATGCTCCTAATGATGTGAACCCGTTATCAAATGACAACACATGTCCATGGTTAGGAAACCTTAACCATCTTTGATCAACTAGCTAATCTAGTAGAGGCTTACTAGGGACACGGTGTTTGTTTGTGTATTCGCACTTGTATTTAATTTTTCGATTAATACAGTTCTAGCATGAATAATAAACCTTTATCATGAATAAGGAAATATAAAATAACAACTTTATTATTGCCTGTATGGCATATTTCCTTCAGTCTCCCATTTGCACTAGAGTCAATAATCTAGATTACATTGTAATGAATCTAACACCCATGGAGTCTTGGTGCTGATCATGTTTTGCTCGCGGAAGAGGCTTAGTCAACGGGTCTACTACATTGAGATCCGCATGTGTCTTGCAAATCTCTATGTCTCCATCCTTGACTTGTTCATGAATGGTTGAAGCATTTCTTGATGTGTTTGGTTCTCTTTTGAAATCTGGATTCCTTTGCCAAGGCAATTGCTCCAGTATTGTCACAAAAGGTTTTCATTGGACCCGATGCACTAGGTATTACACCCAGATCGGATATGAACTCCTTCATCTAGACTCCTTCATTTGCTGCTTCCGAAGCAGCTATGTACTCCACTTCACACGTAGACCCCGCCACGACGCTCTGCTTGGAATTGCACCAACTGGCAGCTCCACCATTCAATATAAATACGTATCCGGTTTGTGACTTAGAGTCATCCGGATCATTGTCAAAGCTAGCATCGACGTAACCATTTACAACGAGCTCTTTGTCAACTCCATAAACGAGAAACATATCCTTGGTCCTTTTCACGTACTTCAGGATGTTCTTGACCGCTGTCTAGTGATCCACTCCTGGATTACTTTGGTACCTCCTTGCCAAACTTATGGCAAGGCACACATCCGGTCTGGTACACAGCATAGCATACATGATAGAACCTATGGCTGAGGCATAGGGAATGACTTTCATTTTCTCTCTATCTTTTGCAGTGGTTGGACTTTGAGTCTGACTCAACTTCACACCTTGTAACACAGGCAAGAACCCTTTCTTTAACTGGTCCATTTTGAACTTCTTCAAAACTTTGTCAAGGTATGTGCTTTGTGAAAGTCCTATTAAGCGTCTCGATATATCTCTATAGATCATGATGCCTAATATATAAGCAGCTTCACCGAGGTCTTTCATCGAAAAACTCTTATTCAAGTATCCTTTTATGCTATCCAGAAATTCTATATCATTTCCAATCAACAATATGTCATCTATATATAATATTTGAAATGCTACAGAGCTCCCACTCACTTTCTTGTAAATCCAAGCTTCACCAAAAGTCTGTATAAAACCATATGCTTTGATCACCTCATCAAAGCGTATATTCCAACTCTGAGATGCTTGCACCAGTCCATAGATGGATCGCTGGAGCTTGCACACTTTGTTAACACCTTTAGGATCGACAAAACCTTCTGGTTGCATCATATACAACTCTTCTTTAAGAAATCCATTAAGGAATGCAGTTTTGACGTCCATTTGCCAGATTTCATAATCATAAAATGCGGCAATTGCTAACATGATTCGGACGGACTTAAGCATCACTACGGGTGAGAAAGTCTCATCATAGTCAACCCCTTGAACTTGTCGAAAACCTTTTGTGATAAGTCGAGCTTTGTAGGCAGTAACATTACCATCAACGCCAGTCTTCTTCTTGAAGATCCTTTTATTCTCTATGGACTGCTGATGATCGGGCAAGTTCACCAAAGTCCACACTTTGTTCTCATACATGGATCCTATCTAAGATTTCATGGCCTCAAGCCATCTGTCGGAATCTGGGCTCATCATAGCTTCTTCATAGTTCGTAGGTTCGCCTTGGTCTAATAACATAACTTCCAGGACAGGATTACCGTACCACTCTGGTGCGGATCGTGCTCTGGTCGACCTACGAGGTTCAGTAGCAACTTGATCTGAAGTTTCTTGATCATTATCATTAGCTTTCTGTCTAGTTGGTGTAGGCATCATGGGAACACTTTTTTCTGGTGTGCTACTTTCCAATTCGAGAGAAGGTACAACTACCTCATCAAGTTCTACTTTCCTCCCACTCACTTCTTTCGAGAGAAACTCCTTCTATAGAAATGACCCATTCTTAGCAACAAAGATCTTGCCTTCGGATCTGTGGTAGAAGGTGTACCCAATAGTTTCTTTAGGGTATCCTATGAAGACGCACTTCTCTGATTTGGTTTCGAGCTTATCTGGCTGAAGCCTTTTGACATAAGCGTCGCATCCCCAATCTTTAAGAAATGATAGCTTAGGTTTCTTGCCAAACCATAGTTCATATGGTGTCGTCTCAACGGATTTAGACGGTGCCCTATTTAACGTGAATGCGGTTGTCTCTAATGCATAACCCCAAAACGATAGTGGTAAATCGGTAAGAGACATCATAGATCGCACCATATCTAATAAAGTATGGTTACGACGTTCGGACACACCATTACGTTGTGGTGTTCTAGGTGGCGTGAGTTGTGAAACTATTCCGCATTGTTTTAAATGAAGGCCAAACTCGTAACTCAAATATTCGCCTCCACGATCAGATCGAAGAAACTTTATTTTCTTGTTACTATGGTTCTCCACTCCACTCTAAAATTCTTTGAACTTTTTAAATGTTTCAGACTTGTGTTTCATCAGGTAGATATACCCATACCTACTCAAATCATCTGTGAAGGTCAGAAAATAACGATACCCGCCGCGTGCTTCAACACTCATCGGACCGCATACATCGGTATGTATTATTTCCAATAAGTCATTAGCTCGCTCCATTGTTCCGGAGAACGGAGTTTTAGTCATCTTGACCATGAGGCATGGTTTGCAAGTATCAAATGATTCATAATCAAGTGATTCCAAAAGTCCATCCGCATGGAGTTTCTTCATGCGCTTTACACCAATATGACCTAAACGGCAGGGCCACAAGTATGTTGCACTATCATTATCAACGTTGCATCTTTTGGTATCAATATTATGAATATGTGTATCACTATGATCGAGATTCAATAAACCATTCACATTGGGTGTATGACCATAGAAGGTTTTATTCTTGTAAACAGAATAACAATTATTCTTTGACTTAAATGAATAACCGTATTGCAAAAAAACATGATCAAATCATATTCATGCTCAACGCAAACATCAAATAAAATTTATTTAGGTTCAACACTAATCCCTAAGGTAGAGGGAGTGTGTGATGCTGATCGTATCAACCTTGGAATCACTTCCAACACACATCGTCACCTCGCCCTTAACTAGTCTCTGTTTATTCTGCAACTCCTGTTTCGAGTTACTAATCTTAGCAACTGAATCGGTATCAAATACCCGGGGGCTACTACGAATACTAGTAAGGTACACATCAATAACATGTATATCAAATATACCTTTGTTCACTTTGCCATCCTTCTTATCCGCCAAGTATTTGGGGTAGTTCCGCTTCTAGTGACCATTCCCTTTGTAGTAGAAGCACTTAGTGTCAAGCTTAGGTCCAGCTTTGTAACGCCCACGATGCGGCTATATCTCCCACGTGTCGAGGCACGACTTAGAGGCATAACCGCATTGTGGTTTTGTCGCAAGAAGGGTCATCTTCACACAATCCCATGTAATGAACAAGAATGGGATAAAGAGTTGGCTTACAATCGCCACTTCACACAATACATAAATGAATCATACATCATTCAAGATACACACATAGGTCCGGCTACGGAACCAAAATAAAAGAAGACAACCCAACTGCTAGATCCCCGATCGTCCCAACTGGGCTCCACTACTGATCAACATGAAAAGAAACAACACAACGAACAAGATCTTCATCGAGCTCCCACTTGAGCTCGATTGCGTCATCTGCACTGGTCTCATCAGCACCTGCAACTGTTATTGAAGTATCTGTGAGTCACGAGGACTCAGCAATCTCACACCCACGAGATCAAGACTATTTAAGCTTATAGGAAAGGATGGTGTAATGAGGTGGAGCTGCAGCAAGCACTAGCCTATATGGTGGCTAACATACGCAAAGGAGAGCGAGAAGAGAAGCAACGGAACGGTCGTGAACTATCAATGATCAAGAAGTGATCCTGAACTCCTACTTACGTCAAACATAACCCAGAAACCGTGTTCACTTCCCGGGCTCCGCCGAGAAGAGACCATCACGGCTACACACGCAGTTGATGCGTTTTAATTAAGGTCAAGTGTCAAGTTCTCTACAACCAGACATTAACAAATTCCCATCTGCCTCATAACCACGGGCACGGCTTTCGAAAGATATAACCCTGCAGGGGTGTCCCAACTTAGCCCATTATAAGCTCTCACGGTCAACGAAGGATAAACCTTCTCCCGGGAAGACCCGATCAGTCTCGGAATCCCGGTTTACAAGACATTTCGACAATGGTAAAACAAAACCAGCAAAGCCGCCCGAATGTGCCAACAAATCCCGATAGGAGCTGCACATATCTCGTTCTCAGGGCACACCGGATTGTCCAAGCTTCCGGTAGGCCAGCCCAGAGTTGCCCCTGGTGGCCACCGGCGACTGACGGGTTGGACCAACACTCAGAGGAGCACTGGCCCGGGGGTTTAAAATAAAGATGACCCTTGAGTCTGCAGAACCCAAGGGAAAAAGGCTTAGGTAGCAAATGGTAAAACCAAGGTTGGGCCTTGCTGGAGGAGTTTTATTCAAAGCGAACTGTCAAGGGGGTCCCATAAATCACCCAACCGCGTAAGGAACGCAAAATCAAGGAACATAACACCGGTATGACGGAAACTAGGGCGGCAAGAGTGGAACAAAACACCAGGCATAAGGCCGAGCCTTCCACCCTTTACCAAGTATATAGATGCATTAATTAAGATAAGAGATATTGTGATATCCCAACATAAACATAATCCAACATGGAGCAATCTTCATCTTCACCTGCAACTAGCAACGCTATAAGAAGGGGCTGAGCAAAGCGGTAACATAGCCAAACAACGGTTTGCTAGGAAGGGTGAAAAGGTTAGGGGCTGACATGGCAGTATGGGAGGCATGATATAGCAAGTAGTAGGTAGCGCAGCATGGCAATAGAACGAGCAACTAGCAAAGCAAAGATAGAAGTGATTTCGAGGGGTGGTCATCTTGCTTGAGATCCCGCTAGGAAGAAGAACGAGTCCATGAAGAAGACAAACGAATGTAGTCGAACGAATCCTCACAACTCCGGAACGAAACCGAAGCTAACGAGAGAAGCAACCCGGAAAGAAACAAACAACCTAGTAAACAACCACCACATACACATGGCATGATGCAAAAACAAATATGATGCATGTCCGGTTTAATGAGGCATGGCATGGCAAAGTGCAACAAACAACACTACAAATTAAGTGGAGCTCAATATGCAACGAGTTGCATATTGACGAAACACCACATCAATTATTTAGTTCTCTCTCATTTATGTACCCAACAATATTAAATGTTGATTAACATGGCAAGAGGTGAGACATAAGTAAACTACACATTTTAGGCAATTTAAATGAGGCCGGAACAACAAACAACAATTTCCGGAAAATCCTTATGTCCATAATTTAGATTTGGTACTGTTCTGCCATAAACGCAATTTAATCTTGTTAAACAGCAAAATGAAGTGCACCATGTTAAACTAGGCATTTTTCCAAGCAAGTTACATATATAGTTTATTTAAATCCGAGCTACGGTTATTTAGTTATGAAATAAATCATTTTGACATGGCATTCGAGCAAATTTAATCAAACAACATTTTAAACAATTTTAACATGGGTGAAAGTGGCATATTATTAAACTACACAAAATTCTAAGCATTTTACATATTTAGTTTGTTTTAATCCGATGCACGGTTGTGGAGTTATTAAATGCATGAAGTGCAAGGGTCTTTCTGTAAAACTGGCAGTCTCTCGATAATTAGGAAGTTTGCAGCAGCGGTAAAAAAAATCACTGCGGGCCTAACTGGCTGGCCCACTGGTGCACAGGAGCGGGCGCTGGGCGCTGCTCACCATGGGCTGAGGCCCGGTCGATGGAGGAGGCCCAAAAGGGCGCATGCAGGCCGGCTGGAGGGAAGGCCGAGGTGGGCGCTGGACTGGGTCAACGCGAGCGGGGCGCGGTCGAGACGAAGCAAAGGATGCAGGGGGCGACGGCCGCGGCCGGACTTGGCAAAGGGCAGCGCGAGGTAGGAGGCGCCGGCAGCGGAACTTGGCGAGGCGACGGAGGCAGGGCTTGCCGGCGGCGTGGCCGGATGCGGAGGTCAACGCGGGCGGGGCGGGCGCGCTCGATCCCGACCTGCCCCTCGAAGCAGGGGACGCAGCGGCCGCGGCAGGCGAACTCGGTGGTGGCGGCGCCTCCTTGCTGCAGCAGCTACAGGGAGAGAGAGAGATGTGAGCCGAGTGGGAGAAGGAGAGGAAAGAAGGGCGGGCGAAGAGGAGCAGAGGGGCGGCCAGCAGGGTCTGTGACGCTCGGGCGCGAGGGCTACTGCTCCGCGGCTGTGTCCACAGGGACGAGGAGGTAGGCGCTGGCATGGGGAGAAGCTGCTGCGGGAGGAGTGCGGCGTGCTGAGACACCGACGCGACGAGGTGGAGGTGAGGTCGAGGCGCGCGACGACGGGCGAGCTCGGGCGCATGGCCAGAGGAGGAGCAGCGGGGACCCCGAGCCGACACGGCCGGAGCCTGCCGGCGTGGACTCGGACGAGCGCAAGACAGAGGAGGCGAGGACGGCGCTGCGGAGCTCGGGCGAGGCGGCTTGGACTTGGCGGATCCAGGTGGTGGAGCAAGGACGAGGCGGCACTGGAAGCTCGCACGGGCGTCCTGGCGCGGGACGCGGGGCGGCGAAGGAGCAGGAGGCTGACGAGGTCCCGTACGGGCGGCTTCGTGGATCCATCGGGGACGAGCGGGTGACGTCGCGCACGTCGAGGACGCGACCAGGGATGGGGTTCCTGCCCAGCAAAGAGAGAGTAGAGAGATGAAACGCAGGAAGAAGAAAAAGAAGTGAAGAGAGCAAGGGAGACGGGGCGCAGCACGGGCCTACTGGATGTGGTCGTCGTCGGCGAGGCGCGAGGTTGCGAGTCGGAGGAGCTCGGGATCGAGGGGCTCTGGCGACGAGGATAGCTTGGCTTGTGGTGTCCACGAGCTGCAGCGGCCGTCGGGCAGAGGCAAGGCGGTGGTGGCGAGATCCGGGCGTGGGGTTGGACGATGAGGATCTGGGAGGATCCCGAGGAGGACGAGGAGTGGCGGCGGGGAGGGATTGATGGGACAGCTCCCCTAAAAATTAGGGTTGGGTCATTATTTATAGCAGATGGATTTTGGGGATGTGCTAATTCGGTCCCTCCGATTAAAATTGAGCGGACGAGAAAAATAGGCTAGGAACTCCAAATAAGAAAACGGAGATGTTTTGTAGATGTTTGGGGATGATCCGAATCCAACGGTAACAACAAACCGGGTCGGGTACGGGACAACTTTCGGACGCGCGCGAGGGGGTCGGGCTGACGAGAGAGGTTAGTTGGTTTGACAAGATGGAACCGAAAACACGGTTGGTCTTGGAATGGTCAACGAAGACAAGGGGAACGCGGCAACTACGAACGAATGCAAAAAATTTAAAACATGACGGCAACGAAGTGCCGATGCAATGCAAATGATGCGATGATGAATGCAACACACAAAATAAATAACCGAGCTGACACGCAAAACATGGAACGCATCTGGAGCGTCGGTCTCGGGGCGTTACAACACTCCACCACTACAAGAGGATCTCGTCCCGAGATCTAGGATGGCACCGGAGGGAAACGGAAGAAGAGGAGAAGAGGTAAAACTAAATTGCTTCTTGACAACCGAGTGAAACCAAAGAGCCTTATGGGGTTGAACAAATCGAAAGAAATGACACAACGGAGATAAGCGAATTGAGAGCACTCCGTAGTAAACGGAAAACAAGGAACACCATGTGAACTTTGGAGTTTGCAAAGCTATGAATGACGAGAACAAAGGACGAGAAGTACATGCGAGCACTCCGGTTGAAACGAGATGTACAAGGAACGATAATGATCAATTACGAAAACGCTCCGGTTGGAAAATGGAAGGGGGTACAATATGGACTTGGCAAAATGAAAGCACTTGGATGAGACTCCGGTTAGAAGAGGAATGATAGACACCAACACTCCGGTTAAAACAAGATAACGAAGGAATGAGAATGATATAATTTGGGCAGCACTCCAATTGTAAATGGAAGGAATTTAACATGATCTTGACAAGATGAGAGGATACTCGATGAAATTACCAACACATTGCCTCCGGAACTAATGAAAGAATGATACAAGGGGTAAGAAAGATTTCCGACAGCACTCCGGTTGAGGAAGGAGACAAAACTTGATAAGATGAGAGAACTCGAATGAAAACACGACACTCCGGCTAAACGGATAAGAAAGGAAAAATTACATGATCTTGACAAAACAAGATGATTGGTCGAAGAGAGAAACATCACAATGCCTCTGGGACAAACGAATAGAAGATAGATCGTCGGAATAAGATAACGGAGAAGAAATGACAACTTCTGCCACAAATGAGCTTGGAAAGCATCCTTCCAAGAAGGTTATAACGGAGTTGTTGGAAAAAACCAACAACAAAAGGATATGATCCTCGTGGGCTTATGGAGACATCTCAAAACATGAGTTAAAAATTTGCCACTAACGAAAACAATTGCTTGCTTGAGATCAACGAAGAGATGAAAACTTCTCTCGCCGAGAGGATAGGAGAAAACTTGGATCATTGTTAGACACCACAAATTAGCAACATTCCTTAGGGAAGGCTTTAGGTGAAACATGACACAAATAACTCCAACAAAGAGATTGGTGGATTTAAAATATCTCATTCTTGACAACATGTGAAACATTAAACACGAACTCAAATTGTCAAGAATGACATAACACCACCTCGAAAGATAAGGTAGGAAGAATTGCACTTCGGAATGCGAGCATGCTTGAGCTCCAATAAGAATCTTGAAGAACACTTCGAGAATGAATTAAATCCTTGATGAACCACCATGTAGAGCCTCCATGAAGAACTCCGGTAATAAAAGAATGATCAAACGAAAGGGAAAGTTGAAAAGAACTCTGGGAGAAGCCTTGCAATGATTAGATGAAGGTTTGAAATGATATAATTGAAATAACTTGGAGCTCCGGAAAGGAAAGATAAACAACTTGAAATCAAGAATTTGATATCATGAACGAACTCCAAAAGAAAGGATTAAACACTTGGATGAAACAAGAATAAGAATTACATTATGCTTAGTCTTCACCAATTTAGATTGATGACAAGCAACGGATTTGGCATACTACTTATTCTCGTAGAAAGGATTAAGATAGATATAGCGCAAACTTGGGAAGGTCTTCATCGAACCACCGGTAGGATTGAAACAACGAATAAATTAATATGCGGACATAGGAAAAGGAATCTTGAACGAACCACCGTAAGAATTGGAAATGAAAGTAGCAAAGGCACAATTCACCGGGAAGAATTGGAAAACGAAAGAAGATACTTGAGGGGATTTAGATACAAGTGAACGAATAGATGACGAGCTGAATAGAGAATACTTGAATGATGCACCGGTAAGATTTGGAGAAGTACGAAGAGACATCAACTTAGAATAGTTGGAGAACGAGGCTGAAAACTTAGAACGAAGAAATCTTCTGAAAAGATGGCCTTTGGATGATCAAGAAACGAAAACAACTCATGAAATGCTCCGGATCGGTATGAAAAGAATTCTCACAATCGAAAACAACTATGAGAGGATGGCATAAGCTAGAACTATTAGTCTTCAAGAGAATGGATAAGATTTGGAGGGAAAACTCTTCTTCGGTCTTCAAATGTTGAGAATGATGACGAGAAACACCACCATGAATTTATGAGACACTTCGGAACCATGAAGAATAGAAAGGTTGAATCAACAAAGAAAATAATTTGAAAGATCTTGGAGAAAGACATATGACTGATGATAATTCATTCTTACGTCAAACTTTGCAATGAATTTGAGAATAACTCCGGAAAAATTAGATGAGTCAGGTAAGATCCTGGAAAAAAAACCCTGTGGGTTAGGGCCCACTCAAAAGAAACACCGTTGAAATGATTACTTGAAAAGGAGATAGCACCGGTTGAACGATTTAAAAGAAAGATTGCGCCGGTTGAATTAAATGGCTTGAATGAGATAACAACCTCGAAATAGCTTGAACGGATCTTGAATGAAAACACGAATCTCTTGAGATATCTTCAACACTCCGGAACACATGGAAGCGAGAGGTGAGTGATTAAGAGATACACCGGCACGAGAAAAACATTTGAAACGAGGAAAGATATGATCGACAAAGCTTGAATTAAATTCACCGGAGAAGAATAAAAGAATGATGAATGATGAACTTGAAGTTTCGTGAGCATCTTCATGGAAAATCACCGGATAAGAACATTGAAAGAAAAGAATGAAGAGACTTCGCATCAATAAAAAAGGATACTTGATTAAGAAATCTGAGTGTTTCAAGAAAAAGGGTGGGAGGGCGGGAAAACAAAGGCAACTTGGGACGGATGAAGCAAACACCGTTGCAAAGAACTAAGAGTTGATCTCGCGAATGTTGAAATGATAGGATCCACTTGAAGAGAAGCACACCGGTTGGAAAAGAATTGACATGACAATCTCGATAATCAAGAAGGATTATCATCGACATAGAAATATGAGAACACCGTTTAGGAAAGGTATGGAATCTACACTTGTCATTGAAGCAACTCGAATACCACAAATAAAACAAAACAAAGGATTTGGCTTGCAGAATAAGCCGGAACAAACATATGATAGAGATTTCATCCGAAGTTTTCGTGGTGGGGCCCACACGGGCTCGATCGTACAGCACCATCATGTACAAGGCAGTGCACATGACATACGAAGCGTCCCCGAGTCGGCATAGCCAAGGACTCTTTAAGACACTACGAGACCACTGTAAAACCAACCGTGTATAGGCGGACCATTAGACGTCGAACCCCAATCTCATATCATGCGTCTGTCGGAAAGATATCCTAAGGCTACTTGAATTCCCACTTATAAACTCCCGAAACTTTCTGGTTATGCAATCTGGTTTGGGGATACAGGGGACACAAAATATATCACCCAAACTAACAATACCTAGATCCAGCTGTATCCATCCGTCAACACATAACCAAGAAAACTTCGGAAATCGTTTACCTCAACCTTCGAAAAACATCCGTTATACGAGTTATGGCAATACTCCCGAACTCCCGCCCCAGTACTGGGTGGCGTCGAGGTGATCTCACCAACAACTGCATAAAAGAGATTTCGATGTCGGCGAAACTCAGGTATTCCAGAACTGCAACGATAAAATTGTGACGACAACACCTCGGAGCTCAACTCCCCGGGACACTGCCACAACCCCTAAATGTCAGGAGGCACCAAGAACAATGTTCTCGTCACAAAACCATCGGAACGATTCCAAGATACCCGCGTGATCCTAAATTTTTTTTAGTGAAATTTGAGGAGAGAATAGCCAAAACTTCTACGTCAGGAGACCTCACCAGAGCGACGAAGGGACTGAGGAGTAAAAAGAATCCTACTCTCCGATATATATAATCCTAAGACTCAAAACATTTTTGTTCTAGACTCAACAACGTCAGCGATTCGATCAAGCAGGGGGGCTCCTAAGTCGGGGATGGCTCTGATTACCAACTTGTAACGCCCACGATGCGGCTATATCTCCCACGTGTCAAGGCACGACTTACAGGCATAACCGCATTGTGGTTTTGTCGCAAGAAGGGTCATCTTCACACAATCCCATGTAATGAACAAGAATGGGATAAAGAGTTGGCTTACAATCGCCACTTCACACAATACATAAATGAATCATACATCAATCAAGATACACACATAGGTCCGGCTACGGAACCAAAATAAAAGAAGACAACCCAACTGCTAGATCCCCGATCGTCCCAACTGGGCTCCACTACTGATCAACATGAAAAGAAACAACACAACGAACAAGATCTTCATCGAGCTCCCACTTGAGCTCGATTGCGTCATCTGCACTGGTCTCATCGGCACCTGCAACTGTTATGGAAGTATCTGTGAGTCACGAGGACTCAGCAATCTCACACCCGCGAGATCAAGACTATTTAAGCTTATAGGAAAGGATGGTGTAATGAGGTGGAGCTGCAGCAAGCACTAGCCTATATGGTGGCTAACATACGCAAAGGAGAGCGAGAAGAGAAGCAACGGAACAGTCGTGAACTATCAATGATCAAGAAGTGATCCTGAACTCCTACTTACGTCAAACATAACCCAGAACCGTGTTCACTTCCCGGACTCCGCCGAGAAGAGACCATCACGGCTACACACGCGGTTGATGCGTTTTAATTAAGGTCAAGTGTCAAGTTCTCTACAACCGGACATTAACAAATTCCCATCTGCCTCATAACCACGGGCACGGCTTTCGAAAGATATAACCCTACAGGGGTGTCCCAACTTAGCCCATTATAAGCTCTCACGGTCAACGAAGGATAAACCTTCTCCCGGGAAGACCCGATCAGTCTCGGTATCCCGGTTTACAAGACATTTCGACAATGGTAAAACAAAACCAGCAAAGCCGCCCGAATGTGCCGACAAATCCCGATAGGAGCTGCACATATCTCGTTCTCAGGGCACACCGGATTGTCCAAGCTTCCGGTAGGCCAGCCCAGAGTTGCCCCTGGTGGCCACCGGCGACTGACGGGTTGGACCAACACTCAGAGGAGCACTGGCCCGGGGGTTTAAAATAAAGATGACCCTTGAGTCTGCAGAACCCAAGGGAAAAAGGCTTAGGTAGCAAATGGTAAAACCAAGGTTGGGCCTTGCTGGAGGAGTTTTATTCAAAGCGAACTGTCAAGGGGGTCCCATAAATCACCCAACCGCGTAAGGAACGCAAAATCAAGGAACATAACACCGGTATGACGGAAACTAGGGCGGTAAGAGTGGAAAAAAACACCAGGCATAAGGCCGAGCCTTCCACCCTTTACCAAGTATATAGATGCATTAATTAAGATAAGAGATATTGTGATATCCCAACATAAACATAATCCAACATGGAGCAATCTTCATCTTCACCTGCAACTAGCAACGCTATAAGAAGGGGCTGAGCAAAGCGGTAACATAGCCAAACAACGGTTTGCTAGGAAGGGTGAAAAGGTTAGGGGCTGACATGGCAGTATGGGAGGCATGATATAGCAAGTGGTAGGTAGCGCAGCATGGCAATAGAACAAGCAACTAGCAAAGCAAAGATAGAAGTGATTTTGAGGGGTGGTCATCTTGCCTGAGATCCCGCTAGGAAGAAGAACGAGTCCATGAAGAAGACAAACGAATGTAGTCGAATGAATCCTCACAACTCCGGAACGAAACCGAAGCTAACGAGAGAAGCAACCCGGAAAGAAACAAACAACCTAGTAAACAACCACCACATACACATGGCATGATGCAAAAACAAATATGATGCATGTCCGGTTTAATGAGGCATGGCATGGCAAAGTGCAACAAACAACACTACAAATTAAGTGGAGCTCAATATGCAACGAGTTGCATATTGACGAAACACCACATCAATTATTTAGTTCTCTCTCATTTATGTACCCAACAATATTAAATGTTGATTAACATGGCAAGAGGTGAGACATAAGTAAACTACACATTTTAGGCAATTTAAATGAGGCCGGAACAACAAACAACAATTTCCGGAAAATCCTCATGTCCATAATTTAGATTTGGTACTGTTCTGCCATAAACGCAATTTAATCTTGTTAAACAGCAAAATGAAGTGCACCATGTTAAACTAGGCATTTTTCCAAGCAAGTTACATATATAGTTTATTTAAATCCGAGCTACGGTTATTTAGTTATGAAATAAATCATTTTGACATGGCATTCGAGCAAATTTAATCAAACAACATTTTAAACAATTTTAACATGGGTGAAAGTGGCATATTATTAAACTACACAAAATTCTAAGCATTTTACATATTTAGTTTGTTTTAATCCGATGCACGGTTGTGGAGTTATTAAATGCATGAAGTGCAAGGGTCTTTCTGTAAAACTGGCAGTCTCTGGATAATTAGGAAATTTGCAGCAGCGGTAAAAAAAATCACTGCGGGCCTAACTGGCTGGCCCACTGGTGCACAGGAGCGGGCGCTGGGCGCTGCTCACCATGGGCTGAGGCCCGGTCGATGGAGGAGGCCCAAAAGGGCGCATGCAGGCCGGCTGGAGGGAAGGCCGAGGTGGGCGCTGGACTGGGTCAACGCGAGCGGGGCGCGGTCGAGACGAAGCAGAGGATGCAGGGGGCGACGGCCGCGGTCGGACTTGGCAAAGGGCAGCGCGAGGCAGGAGGCGCCGGCATCGGAACTTGGCGAGGCGACGGAGGCAGGGCTTGCCGGCGGCGTGGCCGGATGCGGAGGTCAACGCGGGCGGGGCGGGCGCGCTCGATCCCGACCTGCCCCTCGAAGCAGGGGACGCAGCGGCCGCGGCAGTTGAACTCGGTGGTGGCGGCGCCTCCTTGCTGCAGCAGCTACAGGGAGAGAGAGATGTGAGCCGAGTGGGAGAAGGAGAGGAAAGAAGGACGGGCGAAGAGGAGCAGAGGGGCGGCCAGCAGGGTCTGTGACGCTCGGGCGCGAGGGCTACTGCTCCGCGGCTGTGGCCACGGGGACGAGGAGGTAGGCGCTGGCATGGGGAGAAGCTGCTGCGGGAGGAGTGGGGCGTGCTGAGACACCGACGCGACGAGGTGGAGGTGAGGTCGAGGCGCGCGACGACGGGCGAGCTCGGGCGCATGGCCAGAGGAGGAGCAGCGGGGACCCAAGCCGACACGGCCGGAGCCTGCTGGCGTCGACTCGGACGAGCGCAAGACAGAGGAGGCGAGGACGGCGCTGCGGAGCTCGGGCGAGGCGGCTTGGACTTGGCGGATCCAGGTGGTGGAGCAAGGACGAGGCGGCACTGGAAGCTCGCACGGGCGTCCTGGCGCGGGACGCGGGGCGGCGAAGGAGCAGGAGGCTGACGAGGTCCCGTACGGGCGGCTTCGCGGATCAATCGGGGACGAGCGGGTGACGGCGCGCACGTCGAGGACGCGACCAGGGATGGGGTTCCTGCCCAGCAAAGAGAGAGCAGAGAGATGAGACGCAAGAAGAAGAAAAAGAAGTGAAGAGAGCAAGGGAGACGGGGCGCGGCACGGGCCTACTGGATGTGGTCGTCGGCGGCGAGGCGCGAGGTTGCGAGTCGGAGGAGCTTGGGATCGAGGGGCTCTGGCGACGAGGATAGCTTGGCTTGTGGTGTCCACGAGCTGCAGTGGCAGTCGGGCAGAGGCAAGGCGGTGGTGGCGAGATCCGGGCGCGGGGTTGGACGATGAGGATCTGGGAGGATCCCGAGGAGGACGAGGAGTGGCGGCGGGGAGGGATTGATGGGACAGCTCCCTTAAAAATTAGGGTTGGGTCATTATTTATAGCAGATGGATTTTGGGGATGTGCTAATTCGGTCCCTCCGATTAAAATTGAGCGGACGAGAAAAATAGGCTAGGAAGTCCAAATAAGAAAACGGAGATGTTTGGGGATGATCCAAATCCAACGGTAACAACAAACCGGGTCCGGTACGGGACAACTTTCGGACGCGCGCGAGGGGGTTGGTCTGACGAGAGAGGTTAGTTGGTTTGACAAGATGGAACCGAAAGCACGGTTGGTCTTGGAACGGTCAACGAAGACAAGGGGAACGCGGCAACTACGAACGAATGCAAAATTTTTAAAACATGACGGCAACGAAGTGCCGATGCAATGCAAATGATGCGATGATGAATGCAACACACAAAATAAATAACCGAGCTGACACACAAAACATGGAACGCATCTGGAGCGTCGGTCTCGGGGCGTTACAAGCTTTGGGCTTCTTCATGGGAGTGGCAACTCGCTTGCCATTCTTCTTGAAGTTCCCTTTCTTTCCCTTTGCCCTTTTCTTGAAACTAGTGGTCTTGTTAACCATCAACAATTGATGCTTTTTCTTGATTTCTACCTTCGCTGATTTCAACATCGCGAAGAGCTCGAGAATCGTTTTCGTCATCCCTTGCATATTATAGTTCATCACGAAGTTCTTGTAGCTTGGTCATAGTGACTAGAGAACTCTTGCAATCACTATATTATCTGGAAGATTAACTCCCACTTGATTCAAGCGAATGTAGCACCCAAACATTGTGAGCACATGCTCACTGGCTGAGCTATTCTCCTCCATCTTGCAGGCAAAGTATTTGTCAGAGGTCTCATACCTCTTGACACGGGCATGAGTCTGAAATACCAATTTCAGCTCTTGGAACATCTCATATGTTCCATGGCGTTCAAAACGTCTTTGGAGCCCCGATTCTAAGCCGTAAAGCACGACACACCAAACTATCAAGTAGTCATCAGATCAAGCTTTGTCAAACGTTCATAACATCTCAACCTGCTCCTACAATAGGTCTGTCACCTAGCGGTGCATCAAGGACACTAGTGGAATGCCCGTGCGTTGTCACGGGCCAACAAATGGATCTATCCCGAGCCCTCAACTTCAGCTCGTCGATCATTGTGTTTATTACTTCGCTATGTTGTCACCCTACTCCAAATTTGTGTTCATATCATTGCTACCTCTTGAGCACTGCGTTGGTTTTCCCTTGAAGAGGAAAGGGTGATGCAGCAAAGTAGCGTAAGTATTTCCCTCAGTTTTTGAGAACCAAGGTATCAATCCAGTAGGAGGCTACGCGCAAGTCCCTCGCACCTACACAAACAAATAAATCCTCGCAACCAACGCGATAAGGGGTTGTTAATCCCTACACGGTCACTTACGAGAGTGAGATCTGATAGATATGATAAGATAATATTTTTGGTATTTTTATGATCAAGATGCAAAGTAAAATAAAAAATAAAAATCAACGGAAATAGCTAAGTGTTGGAAGATTAATATGATGGAAGATAGACCCGGGGGCCATAGGTTTCACTAGTGGCTTCTCTCAAGAGCATAAGTATTTTACGGTGGGTGAACAAATTACTGTTGAGCAATCGACAGAATTGAGCATAGTTATGAGAATATCTAGGTATGATCATGTATATAGGCATCATGTCCGAGATAAGTAGACCGACTCCTGCCTGCATCTACTACTATTACTCCACACATCGACCGCTATCCAACATGCATCTAGAGTATTAAGTTCATAAGAACAGAGTAATGCCTTAAGCAAGATGACATGATGTAGAGGGATAAATTCATGCAATATGATAAAAAAAACCCATCTTGTTATCCTCGATGGCAACAATACAATACGTGCCTTGCTGCCCCTACTGTCACTGGGAAAGGACACCGCAAGATTGAACCCAAAGCTAAGCACTTCTCCCATTGCAAGAAAGATCAATCTAGTAGGCCAAACCAAACTGATAATTCGAAGAGACTTGCAAAGATAACCAATCATACATAAAAGAATTCAGAAGATTCAAATATTGTTCATAGATAAACTTGATCATAAACCCACAATTCATCGGTCTCAACAAACACACCGCAAAATAAGATTACATCGAATAGATCTCCACGAGAGAGGGGGAGAACATTGTATTGAGATCCAAAAAGAGAGAGGAAGCCATCTAGCTAGTAACTATGGACCCGAAGGTCTGAGGTAAACTACTCACACTTCATCGGAGAGGCTATGGTGTTGATGTAGAAGCCCTCCGTGATCGATGCCCCTTCCGGCGGAGCTCCGGAACAGGCCCCAAGATGGGATCTCGTGGGTACAGAAGGTTGCGGTGGTGGAATTAGGTTTTTGGCTCCGTATCTGATCGTTTGGGGGTACGTAGGTATATATAGGAGGAAGGAGTACGTCGGTGGAGCAACGTGGGGCCCATGAGGGTGGAGGGCGCGCCTGGGGGGTATGCGCACCCCCCTACCTTGTGGCTTCCTGGAAGCTTCCTTGACTTAGGGTCCAAGTCTCCTGGATCATGTTCGTTCCAAAAATCACGTTCCCGAAGGTTTCATTCCGTTTGGACTCCGTTTGATATTCTTTTTCTGCGAAACTCTGAAATAGGCAAAAAACAACAATTCTGGACTGGGCCTCCGGTTAGTAGGTTAGTCCCAAAAATAATATAAAAGTGAATAATAAAGCCCAATAATGTCCAAAACAGAAGATAATATAGCATGGAGCAATCAAAAATTATAGATACATTGGAGACGTATCAAGCATCCCCAAGCTTAATTCCTGCTCGTCCTCGAGTAGGTAAATGATAAAAACAGAATTTTTGATGTGGAATGCTACTTGGCATAATTTCAATGTATTCTTCTTAATTGTGGTATGAATATTCAGATCCGAAAGATTCAAGATAAAAGTTCAATATTGACATAAAAATAATAATACTTCAAGCATACTAACTAAGTAATTATGTCCTCTCAAAATAACATGGCCAAAGAAAGTTCATCCCTACAAAATCATATAGTTTAGTCATGCTTCATTTTCGTCACACAAGAATGATCTCATCATGCATAACCCCGATGACAAGCCAAGCAATTGTTTCATACTTTAGTAATCTCAAACTTTTTCAACCTTCACGCAATACATGAGCATGAGCCATGGATATAGCACTATGGGTGGAATAGAATATGATGATGGGGGTTATGTGGAGAAGACAAAAAAGGAGAAAGTCTCGCATCAACGAGGCTAATCAATGAGCTATGGAGATGCCCATCGATTGATGTTAATGCGAGGAGTAGGGATTGCCATGCAACGGATGCACTAGAGCTATAAATATATGAAAGCTCAACAAAAGAAACTAAGTGGCTGTGCATCCAACTTGCTTGCTCACGAAGACCTAGGGCACTTGAGGAGGCCCATTGTTGGAATATACAAGCCAAGTTCTATAATGAAAAATTCCCACTAGTATATGAAAGTGACAAAACAAGAGACTCTTTATCATGAAGATTATGGTGCTACTTTGAAGCACAAGTGTGGTAAAGGATAGTAACATTGTCCCTTCTCTCTTTTTCTCTCATTTTTTTGGGCCATCTCTTTTTTTATGGCCTTTCTCTCTTTATTTTTTTATTCCTCACTTGGGACAATGCTCTAGAGAATGATGATCATCACACTTCTATTTATTTACAACTCAATGATTACAACTCGATACTAGAACAAAGTATGACTCTATATGAATGCCTCCGGCGGTGTACCGGGATATGAAATGAACCAAGAGTGACATGTATGAAAGAATTATGAACGGTGGCTTTGCCACAAATACTATGTCAACTACATGATCATGCAAAGCAATATGACAATGATGAACGTGTCATGATAAACGGGATGGTGGAAAGTTGCATGGCAATATATCTCGGAATGGCTATGGAAATGCCATAATAGGTAGGTATGGTGGCTGTTTTGAGGAAGATATAAGGAGGTTTATGTGTGAAAGAGCGTATCATATCACGGGGTTTGGATGCACCGGCGAAGTTTGCACCAACTCTCAATGTGAGAAAGGGCAATGCACGGTACCGAAGAGGCTAGCAATGATGGAAACGTGAGAGTGCGTATAATCCATGGACTCAACATTAGTCATAAAGAACTCACATACTTATTGCAAAAATCTACAAGTCATCAAAAACCAAGCACTACGCGCATGCTCCTAGGGGGATAGATTGGTAGGAAAAGACCATCGCTCGTCCCCAACTGCCACTCATAAGGAGGACAATCAAAGAACACCTCATGTTTCAAATTTGTTACATAACGTTTGCCATACGTGCATGCTACGAGACTTGCAAACTTCAACACAAGTATTTCTCAAATTCACAACTACTCAACTAGCACAACTTTAATATCACTACCTCCATGTCTCAAAACAATCATCAAGCATCAAACTTCTCTTAGTATTCAAAACACTCATAAGAAAGTTTTTACTATTCTTGAATACCTAGCATATTAGGATTATTTAATCAAATTACCATGCTATTTAAGACTCTCAAAATAATCTAAGTGAAGCATTAGAGATCAATAGTTTCTATAAAACAAATCCACCACCGTGCTCTAAAAGATATAAGTGAAGTACTAGAGCAAAACTATATAACTCAAAAGATATAAGTGAAGCACATAGAGTATTCTAATAATTTCCGAATCATGTGTGTCTCTCTCAAAAGGTGTGTACAGCAAGGATGATTGTGGTAAACTAAAAATCAAAGACTCAAATCATACAAGACGCTCCAAGCAAAACACATATCATGTGGTGAATAAAAATATAGCTCCAAGTAAAGTTACCGATGGAAGTAGACGAAAGAGGGGATGCCTTCCGGGGCATCCACAAGCTTTGGCTTTTCGGTGTCCTTAGATTATCTTGGGGGTGCCATGGGCATCCCCAAGCTTAGGCTCTTGCCACTCCTTGTTCCATAATCCATCAAATCTTTCACCCAAAACTTGAAAACTTCACAACACAAAACTCAGTAGAAAATCTCGTGAGCTCCGTTAGCGAAAGAAAACAAAAGACCACTTCAAGGTACTGTAATGAACTCATTCTTTATTTATATTGGTGTTAAACCTACTGTATTCCAACTTCTATATGGTTTATAAACTATTTTATTAGCCATAGATTCATCAAAATAAGCAAACAACACACGAAAAAAGAATCTGTCAAAAACAGAACAGTCTGTAGTAATCTGTAACTAACGCAAACTTCTGGAACTCCAAAAAATCAGACAAAATAGGAAAACCTAGACAATTTGTTTATTGATCAGCAGCAATTGGAATCAATATTTTATCACGTTCTGGTGATTTTTAACAATTATTTTCGTGAACAGAAAGTTTCTGGAATTTTCTGCAAGATCAAATAACTATCATCCAAGAAGATCCTATAGGTTTAACTTGGCACAAACACTAATTAAAACATAAAAACACATCTAACCAGAGGCTAGAACAAATATTTATTCCTAAACAGAAGCAAAAAGCAAAAAAAACTAAAAAGAAAATTGGGTTGCCTCCCAACAAGCGCTATCGTTTAACGCCCCTAGCTAGGCATAAAAGCAAGGATAGATCTAGGTATTGCCATCTTTGGTGGGCAATCCATAAGTGGCTCTCATGATAGATTCATATGGTAATTTTATTTTCTTCCTAGGGAAGTATTCAATGCCTTTATTTAATGGAAATTGGAATCTAATATTCCCTTCCTTCATATCAATAATTGCACCAATCGTTCTAAGGAAAGGTCTACCAAGAATAATAGGACATGAAGGATTGCAATCTATATCAAGAACAATAAAATCTACGGGCACATAGTTCCTATTTGCAACAATAAGAACATCATTAATTCTTCCCATAGGTTTCTTAATAGTGGAATCCGCAAGGTGCAAGTTTAAAGAGCAATCATCAAAATCACGGAAACCTAGCAAATCACATAAAGTTTTTGGAATCATGGAAACACTAGCACCCAAATCACACAAAGCATAGCATTCATGATCTTTAATCTTAATTTTAATAGTAGGTTCCCACTCATCATAAAGTTTTCTAGGTATAGAAACTTCCAACTCAAGCTTTTCTTCATAAGATTGCATCAAAGCATCAACGATATGTTTGGTAAAAGCTTTATTTTGACTATAAGCATGAGGAGAATTTAGCACGGATTGCAACAAGGAAATACAATCTATCAAAGAGCAATTATCATAATTAAATTCCTTGAAATCCAAAATAGTGGGTTCATTAATATCTAAGGTTTTGTTCTCTTCAATCCCACTTTTATCAATTTTAGCATCAAGATCTAAAAACTCCGAATTTTTGGAACGCCTTCTAGGTAAAGGTGGATCATATTCAGTCCCATCATTATCAAGATTCATATTGCAAAACAAAGATTTAATAGGGGACACATCAATAACTTTTAGATCTTCATCTTTATTTTCAAAGAAATTTGAAGAACACGCTTTCATAAAGCAATCTTTCTTAGCACGCATCCTAGCAGTTCTTTCTTTGCACTCATCAATGGAAATTCTCATGGCTTTGAGAGACTCATTGATATCATGCTTAGGAGGAATAGATCTAAGTTTCAAAGAATCAACATCAAGAGAAATTCTATCAACGTTCCTAGACAATTCATCAACTTTAAGCAATTTCTCTTCGAGCAAAGCATTGAAATTCTTTTGCGAATTCATAAACTCTTTAACACTAGTCTCAAATTCAGAGGGCATCTTATTAAAATTTCCATAAGAATTGTTGTAGGAATTACCATAATTATTAGAGGAATTGCTAGGATAAGACCTAGGATTAATGTTTCCTCTATACGCATTGTTACCAAAATTATTCCTACCAACAAAATTCACATCCATAGATTCATTATTATTCTCAATGAAAGTAGACAAAGGCATATCATTAGGATCAGAAGAAACACTCTTAGTAGCAAATAATTTCATAAGTTCATCCATCTTTCCACTCAAAACATTAATTTCTTCTATCGCATGCACTTTTTTATTAGTAGATCTTTCAGTGTGCCATTGAGAATAATTAACCATAATATTATCTAGGAGTTTAGTACCTTCTCCTAAAGTGATTTTCATAAAAGTGCCTCCCGCGGCCGAATCTAAAAGATTTCTAGAAGCAAAATTCAATCCGGCATAAATTTTTTGTATAATCATCCACAAATTCAAACCATGAGTAGGGCAATTACGTATCATTAATTTCATTCTCTCCCAAGCTTGTGCAACATGTTCATGATCAAGTTGCTTAAAATTCATAATGTCGTTTCTAAGAGAGATGATCTTAGCGGGAGGAAAATACTTAGAGATAAAAGCATCTTTGCACTTATTCCAAGAATCAATACTATTTTTAGGCAAAGACGAAAACCAAGCTTTAGCACGATCTCTAAGAGAAAAAGGAAAGAGCTTCAATTTAACAATATCATTGTCAACATCTTTCTTCTTTTGCATATCACACAAATCAACGAAGCTATTTAGATGAGTAGTGGCATCTTCATCGGAGAGGCTATGGTGTTGATGTAGAAGCCCTCCGTGATCGATGCCCCTTCCGGCGGAGCTCCGGAACAGGCCCCAAGATGGGATCTCGTGGGTACAGAAGGTTGCGGTGGTGGAATTAGGTTTTTGGCTCCGTATCTGATCGTTTGGGGGTACGTAGGTATATATAGGAGGAAGGAGTACGTCGGTGGAGCAACATGGGGCCCATGAGGGTGGAGGGCGCGCCTGGGGGGTATGCGCACCCCCCTACCTTGTGGCTTCCTGGAAGCTTCCTTGACTTAGGGTCCAAGTCTCCTGGATCATGTTCGTTCCAAAAATCACGTTCCCGAAGGTTTCATTCCGTTTGGACTCCGTTTGATATTCTTTTTCTGCGAAACTCTGAAATAGGCAAAAAACAACAATTCTGGGCTGGGCCTCCGGTTAGTAGGTTAGTCCCAAAAATAATATAAAAGTGAATAATAAAGCCCAATAATGTCCAAAACAGAAGATAATATAGCATGGAGCAATCAAAAATTATAGATACGTTGGAGACGTATCAATCATAAGCACATATGTCATGAAATAGGAACATATAGCCCATGCATTTATACATTTCTTTAAGACTCGTACCATGATCCCAAAATATGTTGTCATCCCTCATGCTGCTCCCATGGATCTGTTCTACCAAAAGAGAATTAAAATAGACATGGCTGGAAACATACAATTGGTATCAGTATTTCTATATTATTATTTTTGACTATGTACTGTCAAGCATGGCTCCACAGTTCGATTTTTCTATATTGGCAGTGAAACCACTAAATATTATCCAATAGAAATAAAAAAATAAAAAATATGTTCTACTATAATTACCTTGTTATTATACCTTTCCGTCACAATGACTATGCTTGGCGAAGATGGCGACTCCGACACTGGTTTCATCGGCTATGGTGGAGATCAAGGATCCTCGCCTTCGGTGTGATGGTTTTAGTATATCCTTGCAGGCATCATGATAAGTCATGCGAGTTTCATCAGATCATAAAGGAAGCAGCTTGCTGGATACATTGAAGGATGATTTTAGAATTCAGAGTGGATCTTTTTTTGTTCTTTTACATGTTTTAAGTGTTATTTTGGAGCAGTTTTCCAGGTTGTTTTCATGCATAAGCAGGTAGTTCTAGTACTGTGTTTAGTATGCATCGGGGACTCAAAAATCTTCGGTTTACAGATGTGTTTAAGATAATAGAAATAGGAAGCTAGGTAAAAGAAACAATCGAAAAACATCCCAACACTTTTATTCTTCTTATTTAGACCAAAAAAAGTTCTACAAATACCGTGTCAATGATAAATCTACAACCACAATAATATATTAAGAGAAAAAATTGTACCATATAATTAAAATCGCATGAATCATAAAGGACAAATAGCTCACCAAATCCCATTTTATAATGTAGTAAAGATATACATAATTTTTTGACTCCCTCTCCACGAGCATAAGCTATTCATCGTTGTTGCTGTTCATGTTCGTGGTGGGTAGGCGGCACACGCCCGCGACTTCCTTCTCTGCCCCACCTTTTCCACCTTCCATCAAGGTCGCTTCTTGTGCTGCAAAAGAGATGCATGTTGGTGGTTATGTTTGCCTCGCTTTACAAGTTCGTGCCCACGTTTAGTGAGACACAAGGCCCAATCCAACCCACAAAATGAACCCGTGAAAAAAGGAAATAAAAAAATGATTTTGGAATGTTATGGCCAATGGCCGATCGAAATAGCTCAACATAAAGTCCCCATCTTTCCAATCAACGGAGGTTGCACCACATGAAAAAATCATTGTATTGTCACAACAAACCGGATCAAACAATCGAGCGATTGGAGCAATCATTCAGATAGGAAACTGAGGATAGTTCATCACCTATCTTTGCTGCATCTACTTGAGGTTATTGTTGGTGCTCCATGCGATCTCCGACCTTCTTCAATAACCTACTGACTGAATGGTAATGCGGGCTTGTATGAGAAGTCGTCAGTATCATCTGCATAGTAAATGCCACTACTATTTATGGAGCAAGTTTTCCTTTCTTAGTTCACCCGTTTGCTCACAAAAAAGGAAGCTTAGAATATTTGATATCTAGATCAACGTGGGAACAATATAAGCTTGAGTACAACCCACAAATAACTTAGTATAGACTGAGACAATAAAGCTCCTTTAAACCATGGACATACATTTTCATTATAAGCAGTGATCAACATGTACTTAATAATAACAATTATTCAAACCTTCATGTAATAACAATTACAGTAGCAAAGAACTTCGAGGTAAGCACAGCTAATCAATAGTTACAACCAAGAATTGTGTGGTTCTATTTTCTAAACGGTATATCAATTAGCTCGGTCTCACAATTGCTCATGTTCTACTTATGTTTGAGATGATGTGTTTAGTAAAAAAATCTAATGTCGAGTATCAAATTATTTGAAAACATTAATCAGAGAAAGTTAGATACCTGTGTACTCCAAATGCATGAAATGCCTGAAAAATGAATCAATTCTTTAGAATCTGCAGAAGCTAGAGCACCAAAAATAAGTATTATCATCAGATAGAGTTGCTTAACCACATTATCTCAAAATTTCATTAGATACCACAACAGCAGCAAGAAAGCATCATGGTTCAGCTTATGCAAGTATCATAATGTGATCTCATGGAAGAAAAGAGTAAATTGGTCAGCTTAGGCAACTACAAGAATTTCACCTTACACCATTTTGTTATAGTTTCAGGCAAAAAAATACGCCACAAGTGCACAACCTTTAGGAGCTAAAAATTACTGGATAACATCTCAATGAAAAGCCGCTGTAACACAACTGCACAAAAAATATTATGCCGAGAGCACCAGCCCACGACAAAAATTGATATTGGTGCCTATTAGTGCTTGCCTGGTTGATGGGGTACACGCATCAGGAACTGAGACAATTTCAATTCAATTTTCTGAAAATGTGTTTGTGAAGTAAAGTTCAGACCATTGTCTTATATTTACAGCTTTAGCTAGTTCAACAATATCCATCATCGGAACACCAGGAAGATGGACCTATCCACACAGCGACGTGCTCACTGTTGCCGTCCTCCACACTACATCCACAGTACTATCGTCGCCGCCTCAGTCGATGGCATGCCGCGTGTATTGTACAGTGAGGCGTGCAGTTTGATATGATTTGTCTGCTGTCTTGTCTTTATGAGTCACGGTTAGCAGAGTCCTTAAGGGTATTCTTGTCATGGAAAGAAAACAGAGCGCAAATTCCTATTTGTTTGTTTCTCCTTGTGTGTATGCACTCATCTTACCAAACTTCACATGTTTTTTGAGATTCCTTCCAGGCTTGCCAAATACTACAATTGCTTAACTTTTTTGTATATAATATAATACAAAGAATAACCATTGTCGAGGTTAATATCAAGTTCAACTCAATACTGAAGCAAATCTAGATCAAAGCAAATGGGAGCACAATGAGCTTGTGTTATTTTTTACCAAATAATATAGAATGTTTACAAATGAAAATCCAAAAGATAAATAATGAACCTCGCTAAAATCCCAATTATAGTGCACATTATGAGTAGCACATGTATAATCCTAAAGTGAGATGAAGAACACCAGATGCAACTCTTTTTCGCAATCAAAGATAAAGCAAACACAAAAGATAATGAATCAATTATTAGGATCCATAACAGTTTTAGGGTATATGACTTATGGCTCCGCATGTACAATCTTACCTGATATCGCAAGGGCACGCAAATTTTCATCTTGGATAAGCAGATCTTTTTTCTTCTGATAAGCAGCTCGTAACTGGGCGTTTATCTGCTCCTTCTTTTCTTGTGACAAGGTATCTGCAATGTACCACACGTTTTCCCCTAGTTTGTTTGGGGTCATTCAAGACATCTCCTGGTGTCATTCAGGACATAATCGGAAGCCAAAAATAAGATAAACATAACTTGACATTGAATGATTACCAATTACGTCCAATATAATTGACGACATTGCAAAATTTCACAAGTGTACCTGATATCACATGTGAAGGTTGATGAACATTCGTGATATCACAGAGAGGGGGGAGGTGAACAATATGCCCATCGTCTTGTTGCTTGATCGTATCATCCGACTTTTTATTCTGATAA
This sequence comes from Aegilops tauschii subsp. strangulata, assembly GCF_002575655.3. NCBI lineage: Eukaryota > Viridiplantae > Streptophyta > Magnoliopsida > Poales > Poaceae > Aegilops > Aegilops tauschii. The sequence goes on from NC_053037.3 coordinate 349,081,355, forward strand.
GCTGCCCGCCTCCGCGCATTGATAAGATCCCTTTTGTCTACCAGTGATATGAGAGTTAGTCGAAGCCGAAAAAGTATGAGTATGTCTTATGTGAGAAGTCTTCCAAGCGAGACATATTTGTGCTGTCTGATTGAACAATAGGTTTCTCAACATAATTGCTAAACAGTAATAAAGTAAGCATACTCAATTTAATTTAGTCAGCACCTAAACATTAAACAACCTTACCAGACATCGAAAGGGAAGGCTGGTTTTCATCCTGGAACCTAACCGCATCCTCCTCATTTTTCTTCCAATAAGCAGCCCTCCTCCGTGCGTTTAACTGCTCCTTTTTTCGTCAGTGAAGTGGTTGTTGTGTTCATTCAATACGTCTGCTGTTGTCTGCTGCTCGGATGTTGGATTACACAATGAGCCTTCACGAGATAGAGCATTAGGCCCTACCTGGTTTCCAACATCAATATGGGAAGATCTTCTGAAACAATAGAAACTTTGTAAGCTGACTAAATATATGAAGATGAACCCCCAGAAGCACTTATTAGTTCATACGAAAGACATATCGGGTAATACCATCTGAACTTTGTGGTACATTTGTAGCATAAACCATGGTGAGATTACTGGGAGCCGGCAACGATGGATCATTATGCATGTATGAGACCGTTGGGTCGTCTGCATCATGTAAAAATAACAAAGCAGAAACCCCACAAAGCTTCACAATGCGTGAAGGAGAATTCAAAAAACCTGTCACAATGCTTTTAAATACATATATTATCAATGCCAAGTGTACCTGACATCGCATTGGAAGGTGGATCAACATTATTGATATAAAGGAGAGCATGTCGGGGAATACTCTGCGCATCATCTTGTGGGTTTAGACATAGCCTACGATTAATCATTAGACAAACTTACCAGATATCGTAAGTGAAGGTTGATCTTCATATTGGACATTGACCGTACACTCATCTTTTTTCTTCTGATAATCAGCTCGCGTGCGGGTATTAACGTGCTCCCTTCCATTATCACTCAAGACCACTCTTGTTGTATGGTGCTTGGATGTTGAAGTAGACACTGGACATTCCCTCCCACTTGCATCAAGCCCTACCTGATTCCCCTCATACGTATGATCAAAACCTACAGGTAATAGAACAACAAAATTCCGTAAGCTGTATACATACATGAAGATGAACACCCATAAGCATAAATTGTTTCATATGAAAGGCGGATCGGGCAGTACCATTTGAATTTTGTGGTACATCTGTGGCATAAACCTGTGTGAGATTACTCGGAGCCGACAATGAAGCATCATGATGCACTCCTACCCGTAGCAAAACTGATCCATATGATGTGTTGTTGCCTGGAGCAATACAAGGCCAATGATATATAGGTGACAAAGTGTGCAGGCAATGTTCACACAGACTTATACCTGGATCTATTGAGTAATTATCGTCAACATTCTCAGCTACGGGTATGAAATATGTGTTGTCTTTGTCAACATTTGTCCCATCTATATGGCCTGCAAGGCTGCAACACATTATGTACGCCATGTCACTGTCAGAAGGGCATGATGCTTGCCATGCGTATGAAATTTTGATAGCGGGAAATATACCTGTAGGTACGTCTCTGTCTGGTTGATGTTCACTTGCCTTGCTTTTTGACTTCCCCATACGTACCTATCAAATGGCAGCTCCCTGAGACGAAAAGATCATTGCTTGATGTATATACGCATTGCCTTTGTTCTATTTGTAGATTTAACTGTTTTTCTTGCTTTTCAGACGACATGGACCGGGACAAAGTTTTTTTTCTTGATTTTCATAAGGCAAGGACCAGGACCAAAGCAAACTTCCTGAATCTAAAAGGAACTATAACCTAAGAAGACTATATAACAGTAATGTGCTTGTACAGATTATAAAACAGACCAGGGTTTCTGCTTACACCACGCTTGCCATTAAACTCCAAGATAGTTTTTTAGTAGAAAGTAAAGATCATTTGTGTATTAATCCTGGTACCCTTTCAGTTTTATAGATCTCATGCATGAATGAATGGAGGGGGGCGACGCATAAGGTCTGCCAGGAGGCGTTAATGGATAGCACATTATTGGCTGTGTGTTCAAGCGAGACGTATGAACTGTGTATAAATTTCATATAATACCTATCTCCGACCGTGACTTGGATGGTCCGCAATGATCTCATCGGCGTCTCTTCAAGGGTCAATGAATCTTGGCCACCAAGATTGTCGGCGGCGAAGGGATCGACAGGGGCGGACGGATCTGTGATGTCTACTATGCAACTTTATTCTTGTAGACATGTGTTGGGCCTCCAAGCGCAGAGTTTGTAGGACAGTAGCAATTTTCCCTCAAGTGGATGACCTAAGGTTTATCAATCCGTGAGAGGTGTAGGATGAAGATGGTCTCTCTCAAATGACCCTGCAACCAAATACAAGAAATCTCTTGTGTCCCCAACACACCCAATACAATGGCAAATTGATAGGTGCACTGGTTCGGCAAAGAGATGGTGATAAAAGTGTAATATGGATGGTAGAAATATATTTTCATAATCTGAATAAATAAAAACAGCAAGGTAGCAAATAGTAAACAGGCACAAAAACAGTGTTTCAATGCTTAAAAACAAGGCCTAGGGTCCGTACTTTCACTAGTGCAATCTCTCAACAGTGCTAGCATAGTTGGATCATATGATTATCCCTTAAAGTACAATAAAGAATAACTCCCGAGTTCCTATTAGTGGAGAACAAAAGATAGGAATTGTTTGTAGGGTACGAAGCCATCTCAAAGCTATTCTTTCCGTTCGATCTATTCAAGAGTCCGTACTAAAATAACACAAAGCTATTTTTTCCATTCGATCTATCCTAGAGTACGTACTAAGATAACACCAAAGCAAGTTCATATTCATAATACTCAATCCACACAAAGAACTGATACGTCTCCAACGTATCTATAATTTTTGATTGTTCCATGCTGTTTTATTATCAATCTTGGAGGCCCAGGCGCGCCCTGGTGGGTCGTGCCCACCTCAGGTGCCCCCCGGACCGCCTCTTTGCTCTATAAATACCACAATATTCCAGAAACCCTAAAAGCGTCGACGAAATATTCATCCAGCCGGTGCAGAGTCCAGAACCACCAGATCCAATCTAGACACCATCACGGAGGGGTTCACCACTTCCATTGGTGCCTCTCCGATGATGCGTGAGTAGTTCCTTGTAGATCTTCGGGTCCGTAGCTAGTAGCTAGATGGCTTTATCTCTCTCTCTCGCCGAATTCTCAATACAATGGTCTCTTGGAGATCCATATGATGTAACTCCTTTGCAGTGTGTTTGTTGGGATCTGATGAACTTCGAGTTTATGATCAGTCATATCTTTTTATACCCATGAAAGTTATTTAAGTTTCCTTGATCTCTTATATGCATGATCTCTTATAGCCTCGTATTTCTTCTCCGATATTTGGGTTTTGTTTGGCCAACTTGATCTATTTATCTTGCAATGGGAAGAGGTGCCCGGTAGTGGGTTCCATCTTATGGTGCTCGATCCCACTGACAGAAGTGAAACAACACGTATGTATCGTTGCTACTAAGGATAAAAAGACGAGATCTATATCTACCGCCATATAGATAAACGGATCTTGTCTACATCATGTCATCGTCTTATTGCATTACACCGTTTTTTTTCATGAACTTAATACACTAGATGCATGCTGGATAGCGGTCGATGTGTGGAGTAATAGTAGTAGATGCAGGCAGGAGTCGGTCTACTAATCTTGGATGTGATGCCTATGTAATGATCATTGCCTGGATATCGTCATAATTATTTGAAGTTCTATCAATTGCCCAACAGTAATTTGTTTACCCACCGTTTGCTATTTTTCTCGAGAGAAGCCACTAGTGAAACCTACGGCCCCGGGGTCTTCTTTCTCATATATTTGCCTTGCGATCTACTTTTCCTTTGCATTTTTATTCAGATCTATTAAACCAAAAAATACAAAAATACCTTGCTGCGTTTTATCTTTATTTATTTTATTTGGCGTTCGATCTATCAATCTATTACAATTTACCTCACGTCCACTTGCCTATCTTGAGGCGCTGTACCCCGAAAGGGATTGACAACCCCTTTAACTCGTCGGGTTGAGAGGTGTTGTTGTTTGTGTGCAGGTGCTGTTTATGTTGTGTTGCTTGGTTCTCCTACTGGTTCGATACCTTGGTTTCATAACTGAGGGAAATACCTACCGTCGCTGTGCTACATCATCCCTCCCTCTTCGGGGAAATACCGACGTAGAAATACCGACATAGTTCCTGCTACCATCAAGGAGAATTTCTGGCGCCGTTGCCGGGGAGGATAAAGTCAAGATAGTCTCCCGGCCACGTGCCAATTTCTGGCGCCGTTGCCGGGGAGGATCTTCAACATAACCAGGTTGCCAATCACAAATCTCATCTCCTTGCAATTTACATTATTTGCCATTTGCCTCTCGTTTCCTCTCCCCCACTTCACAAAAATTTGCCGTTTTATTCGCCTCTGTTTTTCCGTTCGCCGTTTTCTTGCCAGATCTGTTTTTGAGTGCAATCTTGTTGTGTGGTCATCATGACTCAAGAGAACACCAAATTATGTGATTTGTCAAATAGCAACAACAATGATTTTATTGGCACTCCGCTTGCTCCTCCCGCCACTAGTGCGGAGACTTGTGATATTAATACCGCTTTGCTGAATCTTGTTATGAAAGACCAATTTTCCGGTACTCCTAATGAGGATGCCGCGTCCCAGATTAATACCTTCGTGGAATTATGCGATATGCAAAAGAAAAAAGATGTGGTCAATGATGTGGTCAATATGAAATTATTTCCGTTCTCTTTGCGTGATTCTGCAAAAATTTGGTTCTCTTCTTTGCCTCGTAATAGTATAGATTCTTGGAATAAGTGCAAAGATGCTTTTATCACTAAGTATTTTCCTCCCGCAAAAATTATTTACCTTAGAACCCAGATCATGAATTTCAAGCAACTTGAACATGAGCATGTTGCACAATCTTGGGAAAGGATGAAAATGATGCTAAGGAATTGCCCAACTCATGGGTTAGATCTGGATGATCATACAAAATTTTTATGCGGGATTGAATTTTGTTTCTCGTAATCTTTTAGATTCCTCCGCGGGTGGTACCTTTATGGAAATTACTTTGGGTGAAGCCACCAAATTGCTTGATAATATCATGGCAAATTATTCACAATGGCATACTGAAAGAGCTCCTACTAGTAAAAAAGTTAATTTGGTTGAAGAAATTTCTTCTTTGAGTGATAAAGTTGATGCTCTTATGAAATTAGGTGCTAGTAAAAGTGCTCCTATTGATTTTAATGATATGCCTTTGTCTACTTTGATTGAGCAAAATAGTGATGCCATTGATGTGAATTTTATTTGTCGCAATAATTTCAACAGCAATGCTTATAGAGGAAATTTTAATCCTAGGCCTTTTCCTAGTAATTCCTCTAATAATTATGGTAATTCCTATGGAAAATCAATCTTACAATAATAATAGGAACACCTCTGATCTTGATAATAATATTAAAGAATTTATCAACACACAAAAAGTTTTCAACACTTCCATAGAAGAAAAGTTGAATAAGATTGATGATTTGTCTAGAAGTGTTGATAGAATTGCTCATGATGTGGAAAATCTCAAGATGAAATTTTTGTGTGCCTAAAGTAGATGAATAAATTAAAGCTCTTTATGTTTCTATGAATGAAAGTAAGAAAAGAACTGCTATGCTCAGAGCTAAAAGAGAATTTTTAGAGAAAGCTTTTTCTAGTGATTATTCTTGCAAAAGTGATGAAGATCTTAAAATGATTGGTGTTTCTTCTATTGATTCCTTGTTTAGTAAAGTTAATAATGATGAAAAGGGACTGGAGAAGAGTCAACTTTAGGTAGAAGGCGTCGCAATATTTTGGAGGGTGAAAATCTTGTTGAGAAAATTGATGAAAGTTGGTTTGGAGAGGTTAAAACTTTAGCTAGTGATGTGCCCACTCTTTTGAATTACAAAGACTTTAGTTATGATAGTTGCTCTTTGATTGATTGTATTTCTTTGTTGCAATCCATGATAAATTCACCCCATGCTTATGAACAAAACAAAGCTTTTACTAAACATATTGTTGATGCTATGATGAAAGCTCTTGAAGAAAAGTTGGAATTAGAAGTTTCAATTCCTAGAAAATTGCATGATGAATGGGAACCTACTATCAAATTCAAGATTAAAAATTATGAGTGTTTTGCTTTGTGTGACTTGGGTGCTAGTGTTTCCACAATTCCAAAATCTTTATGTGATGTGCTTGGTCTTACCAATCTTGAAGAATGTTCCTTGAATTTGCAGTTGGCGGATTCTACTATTAAAAAGCCTATGGGAATAATTAATGATGTTCTTATTCTTGCAAATAGGAATTATGTTCCCATAGATTTTATTGTTCTTGATATTAATTGCAATCCATCTTGTCCAATTATTCTTGGTAGACCTTTTTTTACGCACTATGGGTGCCGTAATTGATATGAAAGAAGGCAATATTAAGTTCCAATTTCCTTTGAGGAAGGTATGGAACACTTTCCTAGAACTATAATTAAGCCACCTTATGAATCAATTATGAGGGCATCTTATGGATCTCGAACCAAAGATGACAAAACTTAGATCCTTGCTTTATGCCTAGCTAAGGGCGTAAAACTATAGCGCTTGTTGGGAGGCAACCCAAGGAATAAAATTTATTTTTGCTTTTTGCTTTCTGTTCTTGAGTGTTAGCACAATTATGATACTGTTATTATTGTGTTTTTATGTTTTAATTAGTGTTTGTGCCAAGTAGAACCAATAGGATCTTCTTGGGTGATAGTTGTTTGATCTTGCTGAAAAAGACAGAAACTTTGTGCTCACAAAATTAATTACCATTTTTATTCAGAAAGATATTTTTCCATGATTATTTTTGCAGAATATTAATATACAAATTTCCCTGGTCTTCCTATTTTGGTAGAATTTTTGGAGTTCCAGAAGTATTAGTTTAAATCAGATTGCTACAGACTGTTCTGTTTTGACAGATTCTGTTTTCTTTGTGTTGTGTGCTTATTTTGATGGCTCTATGGTTTCTTTGATGAGTTTTTTCCATAGAAAAGTTGGAATACAGTAGATATAATACAAAAACAAAATATGAATTGGTTTGATACAACACTTATAGTAGTGGTTTATTTTTCTTACACTAACGGATCTCACGAAGGTTTTGTTGAGTTTTGTGTGATTGAAGTTTTCAAGTTTTGGGTTATCTTACGATGGATGACGGAAGGATGTAAGATCCTAAGCTTGGGGACGCCCCGGCATCCCAAGCTATTATCCAAGAATGAGCAACCAACTAAGCTTGGGGATGCCCCCGAGTGGCATCCCCACTTTCTTCCAACAACTATCAGTATTTTACTCGAGGCTATATTTTTATTCGTCACATGATATGTGTTTTGCTTGGAGCGTCTTGTATGATATGTGTCTTTGCTTGTTTTATTTTGTGTTTTAAGTCATCAATCCTTGCTGGACACACCTATTTGAGAGAGCCAAAATTATATCATGACTTGTTAGAATTGCTCTCTATGCTTCACTTAAATCTTTTATGAGCTAGGACTTGCTCTAGTGCTTCACTTATATCTTTTTGATCACGGTCTGCTTTGTTATTTTTGAAGAAATGCTCTCTTGCTTCACTTAGATTTATTTGAGAGTTAGTAAAATTTTGAATAAATTCTCTCTTGTTTCACTTATATTATTTTGAGAGAAAGAAAATTTGTTATGCTCATGATCTTCACTTATATTTGTTTGAGCTTATGAAAAGCAACACATGAAATTAGTCCCAAAGTGATAGATATCCAAGAAGGATAAAGTAAAAGAAAATGTCATGAAGATCATTGGACAAAATAAACTTGATTCTTAGTAATAGTTTTGAGATATGATGATGTGATATATGAGTTATGTTGATGAGTAATTGTGCTTTAGTAAGAATATTGATGTTAAGGTTTGTGATTCCCTATGCATGCATGAAAGTCAATAATCATGCAATGAAAATTATATCCTACTTGTGGTGCATTATTCGGTGTTAATTATGCTTAATGCTTGCTTATGAGATTATTCGTTTCTTGGTTGGTCGCTTCCCAATCTTTTGCTAGCCTTCATTTTGCACTAAGTATGACCTCTACTTGGGCATCCAGAATCCTTTAAACCAGTTTTGCCACATGAGTCCACTATATCTACCTATATGCGGTATTCTTTTGCCGTTCTAAGCAAATTTGCATGTGCCATCTCTAATTTTGAATATAAACTTCTATTTTGTGTGTTTGTTTCGCTCGCGGGACGGTAACGGGTGGCTAATATTTTCCATGCTAGATGTGTTATTCTCAAGATGAGTGTTTATTCACTTGTCATTGCAGGATAGTAAGGCAAAGGTCTTAGGGATGCCCGGTCCGGAAATGCAAAAAATATTTACTTTATGTTGTCAAATAATAAATTCCTTGGGAAGTGTTGGTATGGAGGGCAACCGTGGATACGGCTGGCCATGGAATGTGAAAGAATGGTGGAAAAATGAATAAACTTTATTTTCTGTTTGGGAACCGCCTATGGCATATCTAGCATGGAAAGTGTTGGCAACTCTAAGTCGTTTTCGTTGGTGGGATGGATACACCTCCCAAAATGTTTTTATCTCTAATTTTTCGCTTTGAGCTCTGGCACCTCTACAAATCCCTACTTCCCTCTGCGAAGGGCCTTTCTTTTACTTTATGCAATTTTTATTTTGAAATTTGAGTCTCCATCTTCTCTCATAAAAAGCACCAACTAGGAGGCAATATGATCGTGCTCAAGTATTGGGTGTAGTTAATATTCGAGTGTGTTTCATGAATGGATCAATGTTTGAGCATGATGGGCTAGGGATAACTTAGTTTAGCGTTGATATTTTGAAAGACATGGTTGCTTGTGATATGCTTGAGTATCTAAATTATTATGTCAAAACTAGACTATTGCTTTGAATCACATAAAAGTCCAAATGTCCATGCTATAAACAAAAAGAATATGATATGACTTGATGAACAACACTCCACATCAAAAATTCTGTTTTTATCACTTACCTACTCGAGGACGAGTAGGAGTTAAGCTTGGGGATGCTGATACGTCTCCAACATATCTATAATTTTTGATCGTTCCATGTTGTTTTATTATCAATCTTGGATGTTTTATAATCATTTTATATCATTTTTTGGTACTAACCTATTTGACATAGTGCCAAGTGCCAGTTGCTGTTTTTTCCATGTTTTTTACATCGCAGGAAATCAATATCAAATGAAGTCCAAATGCCACGAAACTCCATGATGATTTTTTATGGGCCAGAAGGAAGGCAATGGGCCTTGGTTGCATCTGGGGGGTGCCCGAGGGGGGAAAACCCACCAGGGCGCGCCCTGGTGGGTTGTGCCCACCTCGGGTGCCCCCCGGATCGCCTCTTTGCTCTATAAATACCACAATATTCCAGAAACCCTGAAAGCATCAACGAAATATTCATCCAGCCACCGCAGAGTCCAAAACCACCAGATCCAATCTAGACACCATCACGGAGGGGTTCACCACTTGCATTGGTGCCTCTCCGATGATGCGTGAGTAGTTCCTTGTAGACCTTTGGGTCCGTAGTTAGTAGCTAGATGGCTTTCTCTCTCCCTCTCTCTCTCTGAATTCTCAATACAATGGTCTCTTGGAGATCCATATGATGTACTCCCTCCGTTCCGAATTACTTGTCGCAAGTATGGATGTATCTAGATGTATTTTAGTTCTAGATACATCCATTTCTGCGACGAGTAATTTGGAACGGAGGGAGTAACTCTTTTGCGGTGTGTTTGTTGAGATCTGATGAACTTCGAGTTTATGACCAGTCATATCTTTTTATATCCATGAAAGTTATTTGAGTTTCTTTGATCTCTTATATGCATGATCTCTTATAGCCTCGTATTTCTTCTCCGATATTTGGGTTTTGTTTGGCCAACTTGATCTATTTATCTTGCAATGGGGAAGAGGTGCCCGGTAGTGGGTTCGATCTTACGGTGCTCGATCCCAGTGACACAAAGGGAAACGACACGTATGTATCATTGCTACTAAGGATAAAAAGACGAGATCTATATCTACAGCCATATAGATAAACAGATCTTGTCTACATCTTGTCATCGTTCTTATTGCATTACTCCATTTTTTCATGAACTTAATATACTAGATGCATGCTGGATAGCGGTCGATGTGTGGAGTAATAGTAGTAGATGCAGGCAGGAGTCGGTCTACTAATCTTGGACGTGATGCCTATGTAATTATCATTGCCTGGACATCGTCATAATTATTTGAAGTTCTATCAATTACCCAACAGTAATTTGTTTACCCACCGTTTGCTATTTTTCTCGAGAGAAGCCACTAGTGAAACCTACGGCCCCGGGTCTTCTTTCTCATATATTTGCCTTGCGATCTACTTTTCCTTTGCATTTTTATTCAGATCTATTAAACAAAAAAATACAAAAATACCTTGCTGCATTTTATCTTTATTTATTTTATTTGGCGTTCGATCTATCAATCTATTACAATTTACCTCACGTCCGCTTTGATACGTCTCCGTCGTATCTATAATTTTTGATTGTTCCACGCCAATATTCTACAACTTTTACATACTTTTGGCAACTTTTTATACTATTTTTGGGACTAACATATTGATCCAGTGCCCAGTGCCAGTTCCTGTTTGTTGCATGTTTTTTGTTTCGAAGAAAATCCATATCAAACGGAGTCCAAACGGGATAAAAACTGACGGAGATTTTTTTGGAATATATGTGATTTTTGGGAAGTGGAATCAATGCGAGACGATGCCCGAGGGCCCCACGTGGGTGAGGGGCGCGCCCCGGGGGTCAGGCACGCCCTGGGCCCTCGTGGCCACTCCGTAAGGCGGTTGGTGCCCTTCTCTCGCTGCAAGAAAGCCTATATCCGGATAAAAATCGTGTCCAAATTTCAGCCCAATCGGAGTTACGGATCTCCGGGAATATAAGAAACAGTGAAAAGGCAGAATCTGGAAAGCAGAAACAGAGAGAGACAGAGAGACAGATCCAATCTCGGAGGGGCTCTCGCCCCTCCCATGCGATGGAAGCCAAGGACCAGAGGGGAAACCCTTCTCCCATCTAGGGAGAAGGTCAAGGAAGAAGAATAAGAAGGGGGCTCTCTCCCCCTCTCTCCCGGTGGCGCCGGAACGCCGCCGGGGCCATCATCATCACCGCAATCTACACCAACACCTCCGTCATCTTCACCAACATCTTCATCACCTTCCCCCATCTATCTACAGCGGTCCACTCTCCCGCAACCCGCTGTACCCTCTACTTGAACATGGTGCTTTATGCTTCATATTATTATCCAATGATGTGTTGCCATCCTATGATGTCTGAGTAGATTTTTGTTGTCCTATCGGTAATTGGTGAATTGCTATGATTGGTTTAATTTGCTTATGGTTATGTTGCTGTCCTTTGGTGCCCATCATATGAGCGCGCGCGTGGATCACACCATAGGGTTAGTTGTATGTTGATAGGACTATGTATTGGAGGGCAAGAGTGACAGAAGCTTCAACCTAGCATAGAAATTGATGCATCCGAGATTGAAGGGGGACCAATATATCTTAATGCTATGGTTGGGTTTTACCTTAATGAATGTTAGTAGGATGCTTGCTAATAGTTCCAATCATAAGTGCATAGAATTCCAAGTCAGGGATGACACGCTAGCAGTGGCCTCTCCCACATAAAACTTGCTATCGCTCTAGTAAAGTAGTCAATTTCTTAGGGACAATTTCGCAACTCCTACCACCACTTTTCCACACTCGCTATACAAACTTTATTGCTTCTCTATCTAAACAGCCCCTAGTTTTTATTTACGTGCTCTTTATATTCTTGCAAACCTATCCCACAACACCTACAAAGTACTTCTAGTTTCATACTTGTTCTAGGTAAAGTGAACGTCAAGCGTGCGTAGAGTTGTATCGGTGGTCGATAGAACTCGAGGGAATATTTGTTCTACCTTTAGCTCCTCGTTGGGTTCGACACTCTTACTTATCGAAAGAGGCTACAATTGATCCCCTATACTTGTGGGTTATCAAGACCTTTTTCTGGCGCCGTTGCCGGGGAGTTATAGCGTGGGGTGAATATTCTTGTGTGTGCTTGTTTGCTTTATTACTAATCTGACGCCCGCGATTCAATCGTACACTAATCATGCACGCAAATGTGTACGATCAAGATCAGGGACTCATGCGAAGATATCACAACACAACTCTAAACACATAATTAAGTCATACAAGCATCATAATACAAGCCAGGGGCCTCGAGGGCTCGAATACAAGTGCTTGATCATAGACGAGTCAGTGGAAGCAACAATATCTGAGTACAGACATAAGTTAAACAAGTTGCCATAAGATGGCTAGCACAAACTGTGATACATATCGAAAGAGGCGCAAGCCTCCTGCCTGGGGTCCTCCTAAACTACTCCTGGTCGTCGGCGGCCTGCACGTATTAGTAGGCACCCGCGGTGTAGTAGGAGTCGTCGTTGACGGTGGCGTCTGGCTCCTAGGCTCTAGCATCTGGTTGCGACAACCGAAAAGAAAGGAAAGGGGGAAAAGGGGGAGCAAAGCAACCATGAGTACTCATCCAAAGTACTCGCAAGCAAGGATCTACACTACATATGCTTGGGTATCTGTGTAAAGGGGCAATATCAGTGGACTAAACTGCAGAATGCCAGAATAAGAGGGGGATAGCTAGTCCTGTCGAAGACTACGCTTCTGGCAGCCTCCATCTTGCAGCATGTAGAAGAGAGTAGATGGTAAGTTCACCAAGTAGCATCGCATAGCATAACCCTACCCGGCGATCCTCCCCTCGTCACCCTATGTGAGAGCGATCACCGAGTTATATCTGGCACTTGGAAGGGTGTGTTTTATTAAGTATCCGGTTCTAGTTGTCATAAGGTCAAGGTACAACTCCAAGTCATCCTGTTACCGAAGATGACGGCTATTCGAATAGATAAACTTCCCTGCAGGGGTGCACCACATAACCCAACACGCTCGATCCCATTTGGTCGGACACACTTTCCTAGGTCATGCCCGGCTCGGAAGATCAACACGTCGCAGCCCCACCTAGGCACAACAGAGAGGTCAGCATGTTGGTCTAAATCCTATGGCGCAGGGGTCTGGGCCCATCGCTCATTGCACACCTGCATGTTGCGTGGGCGGCCGGAAGCAGACCTAGCCTAGCAGGCGTTCCAGTCCAATCCGGCGTGCGCCGCTCAGTCGTTGACGTCACGAAGGCTTCGGCTGATACCACGACGCCGAGTGCCCATAACTGTTCCCGCGTAGTTGGTTAGTGCGTATAGGCCAGTGGCCAGACTCAGATCAAATACCAAGATCACGTTAAGCGTGTTATTATGAAGTAACCGCGGACGCCGACCAGGGCCAGGCCCACCTCTCTCCTAGGTGGTCTCAACCTGCCCTGTCGCTCCGCCACAAAGTAACAGCCGGGGGCCGTCGGGAACCCAGGCCCACCTCTACCGGGATGGAGCCACCTGCCCCTTCAGCCCCCATCTCCGAACAATATCATAAGTAATGTAACAATATAAAGTATATAGCATATGTTTGTGATCACCTCCCGAAGTGATCACGGCCCAGAAGTATAGCATGGCAGACAGACAAGAGTGTAGGGCCACTGATGGAATACTAGCATCCTATACTAAGCATTTAGGATTGCAGGTAAGGGTAACAACTGTAGCAACAATGACAGGCTATGCAGCAGAATAGGATTAACCGAAAGCAGTAACATGCTACACTACTCTAATGCAAGCAGTAGAGAGAAGGAATAGGCGATATCTGGTGATCAGGGGGGGGGGGCTTGCCTGGTTGCTCTGGCAAGTAGGGGTCGCCAACAATGTAGTCGGTCGGGGTACGAGCAGCGGCGTCGGTCTCGTAGTCTACTGGAGAGAAGAGGGGGAAGAAACAATGAATACAATGCAACCAGATGCATCACGATGCATGACAAAGCAAACAGCGGTGTTAGGTGTGCCCTAACGCGGTAAGAGGTGATACCGGCGAAGGGGGGAAACATCCGGGAAAGTATCCCCGGTGTTTCGCATTTTCGGACAGATGAACCGGAGAGGGAAAGTTGAGTGTTCGATATGCTAGGGGTGTGTGGTGGACGAACGGGCTGCGTATTCGGATCCGTCTCGTCGTTCTGAGCAACTTTCATGTAGAAAGTATTTCGATCCGAGTTACGGTTGAATTCCTATGAATTTCCGAAGTTTCCTGAAAATCTCCGAAATTCTGCCAAGTCTGAGAAGCCCTCAGTTTTAAACACCACTTAGCCGTTTTCCGGAGGAAATTGCTATTGATCTGTACATCCTATGATTTTGTGCCTTATATCAATTGTGAGCATTTTTCTGCGATCTACACGTTAGTGTCACTTTTATCTATATTAGTGCTCATTAGCTTGATCATCAACGGCTCTAAAGTAGTCATGAAAATAAAGCTGCTTTCAGTCTTTCACTTAAGAGAACTTAGACTTTTGTCATTTTCATAGCATTTAAACCTCACACCTTTTGAAATTGGTCCAATGAAATGTTTTGAACCTTGTCAAGTGTACTACATATCCATATAATTTTTACTCACATTGGGAAAAGGTTTGTTGTTGTTTTGCTGCTGTACAAATTGGCATCAAGTGTAGATTTGCAAAAGCTAGCACGCGCTACAGTGACACACACTCACGCACACACACCACGCTGCTCAACACCACGGCCATGGCTAGCGGCCGCAGCAGTGCAGAGCATCCGTAGGGGTTAGGCAGCAACAGCAGAACAAACGGCACCAAGGGGAGGCAGCCGCAGCACGCAACAGCAAGCATCAGGTGGTGGCGAGGCCGCGCGCGCACATCCATGAGGGCGCGGGTAGTGGCGCTAGCAGTAGCAGAGCATGTCGCGGCAAGGAACAACAAGCAGCAGACTAGCAGCGTGGCCGCGGCGTTCGGCCAGAACGGCACATGAGCTCGGAAACGAGCAGGGCAACGGGTTAGGCGGCATATACTGGGTGTCTCGTGCACGCGGGCAGGAGAGGCCAGGGGGCGCGGGTGCGGCTACGTCGGGGCGAGCAGAGGCGGGGCGACACGTGAGCGCGGGGGGAGCAGAGCTCCGGTGCAGCCGCGGGAGGTTGAGGGCGACAACCGCGGCGAGCAGCAGGGCAGCAGTGACAACGCACGCGAGCGGGAGCGACAACAGGCTAGCGTGCGCGCACTGGAGGCAAAGGGCGCGACGAGGTGCGGGTGAGCACGAGCGGGAGCAGAGCTCCGGTTCAGGGCGACCGAGGCGAACAGGCGCGACTACGGCGATGCATGCGTAAGGGAAATAGGGAGGAAAGGACCGGCAGCTCACTGGGAAGGCACACGATGGCCCGACGAAAGGTTAGTAGCGCAGGGGTGGCCGGATTTGAGGAAGAACATCGGCGACCGAAGGATGAAGACGCGCTCGATCTGCTCGGTGAAGTCCTTCCCGGCTCGAGCTCATCGTTGTAGTCGAATGGGGGCAAGCGAGGCGCGAAGGAGTCCGTCGAGAGGGAAGACGGGGACGACGGCGGAGACGGGCGACGGTGGCGGTGAGGCGACTCCGGCGAGGACGAACGGCGTCGGCGTCGGGCGCCCGGGGCGCGGGCGGGCGTCAGGCTCGAGGAGAGAAGGGGGATCGTGGGAAAAGGTTAGGGTTTGGGGGTGGCCGTGGTTAAGTAGGCCGCGAGCGCCGGTGGATGGCCGCCACGGCGCCGGCCGGTGCCGTGGCAGGCATCGGCCACAACCACGGCGACAAGGAACAGGGGAGCGGGGGTGAGTTCGGCCTGGTAGCGTAGCTGGGCCAAGACCCAGTTGGGCCAGAGGGTTCCCCCCTTTTCTGTTTTTTCTTTTTTTTTCTTTTATTATATCTTCCTTTTTCTTATCTTTCCTTTTACTGTTTTGTTTTATTTCAGTTTCATAAAACATAAAAGTTGTACCTATAATAGTATAACTAATTATACCTCTGCTACAAAAAGTTTTAACCCCCAAATAATATAGTTTAGTATTTTATAAAACACAAGCAACATTTACTTAATTGTTTTACCTATTGTTTTAATTATTTTAGAGCAGTTAAACATTTTAAAAAAATGTGGTTTCTCCACCATAATCACTTAAGATTTATTTGTCACCGTTTGTACTTTTTAGTTTTGACTTTTGAAAACTTTTCTAGTTCGACTTTATTTTAAATTTGAATTTTGAATCGGTTTTGAACTACGCGAGAATATCAACAGTAACCGACGTGACCTGGCATCATTAGCAGAGGTTCACTGTAGCTTAATTATCCGGGGGTCACAATTCTCCTCCACTACAAGAAATCTCGTCCCGAGATTTAAGAGGTAGAGTTAAAGGGAAGGAATTGGTTACGAAATCCTAACGAGTCTTCTCGCTCTTGGTTGCTCTTCCCGAAGTAGTTGATCCTTTTCGTTGATGTCTTTATTTCTCTGCTTCAGGTCATCATGATGAGGTCAGCATCCTTTCTTCGGGAACTCTATCGTACTTATGAAAGAATAAAGGGTGGGTATTCCGAGAGAACGAACCGTTGCAAGGTTGACTATCTGGTCGATAACATCGGGGAAGGTGGCGGAAAGTAACTCTCGAATTGAAACTTAAGAGATTATCGAGAGCAAAGTAAGGAGGTATCATGGGAAGATTCGAGTGGGTAGGCAATCGTTCGATGCCTGAAACAGGGCGTGAAAGGGGTTCAAAGCAACGGGAATA
This sequence comes from Aegilops tauschii subsp. strangulata, assembly GCF_002575655.3. Taxonomy (NCBI): domain Eukaryota; kingdom Viridiplantae; phylum Streptophyta; class Magnoliopsida; order Poales; family Poaceae; genus Aegilops; species Aegilops tauschii. The sequence goes on from NC_053037.3 coordinate 349,098,187, forward strand.
AGTATTGTGTCTGATAACAGAATTGATCACTAGGGCGGTGGCCCATGAACTACATATGAGGCCACGCGCGAGGGATAACTTTGGAAACCATGGGTGTACAGGAGAGTCAGGTTTCGATCCTGTGGAACTGTGAGTTATGGGCCCACCATGTGGGTTAAAAGTAGGAAGGACGGTGACGTCTTGCACGATCATGTAAGCAAGGCATGTAAGAGGATAGCCTGTCAGTTATGTCGGCAACAACATCGGTACCAAGGGCGAGGGACGAAGAGAACCATTTTCCTGCTCGTTGAACAAGGCGGACCAGTAGGCAAAGTTCTCGTCCATCAGTGGTTACCGAAATGTTATCAACAGTAGTAACAGGGTCCTACTAACACGGTTGTACACCAAGGTGTTTACATAAGCAGAAGAATATTACTGCTTAGATCTTATAGATCACAAGAAAGGTTAAACAAAACAATGGAAAGGAAAAGGTGATCATCAGATTAAATAGAACAATGGAACGGAAGATGTGTTTAAACACATATTTCAGGGGTATATCCTTCCCAAGGACAAGCAGAGCATGATATCCACGACGGGATATAAAGTAGAAAATCCTTTAGGTAAGGGGAGAGAAATTTCATGAAATTACCCATACATCGGTGTTTGGATAATTGAGCAGGAAACATTTAGCATTGGGCTCCAAATGTTCTTGTTGAAAATCGGAGTACCACAAACATGCTTCGAGATAGTATCGACATGGTCTTCAAGCAAAGGTCAGACTTTGGATACACAAAGGATCCATCAGAATAACTTATTAAACAAGGCATTCAATTTCCTCATGAAAAAAATGGTTAACCTTGTTAAAAAGGAAACTATAACACTAGGTCCTCCGGTCAGGTGTGCTAGGCATGACATCACCTTACCGGGTCATATGAGGATCAATGTTATAATTCTTGAAAATATGTTCCAACCATCATATCTGACCGAGATTCAGATCTGATTGGTGTCAGGATACCTCAGACTTAGGGTGCCTGAGAAGAAAAGGTGCAACACAAATTGACGAGACGGCATTGTAAGATTCTCGGGAAATGAACTATGGAAGCGAGTTCCGAAACAAGAGTTCATCAGTAAACCAAGGAGAGGATGAGGAGGTGGCTGATGGACTCAACAACAATTCATGGAGAATTTCAAAGGATGGATTTCCACAATTATGTGAACAAGGAGATAACATTTGTCAGATCAAATGATATAATGAGATATGCTCGAGGAAAACATACCCAATTAAACATCAGTTGAAAGGTGCACCCGAAATATGGGCTTATGTAGCATGACCGATGTTAGAATGGTGATTCGATAACCAATGGTCTAAGAATGAAATGTCGACCATTAACTTCAACGCAATAGGGTTACTAGAAGTTTTGAATTCACACCTCATAGTTCAATGATTGGTAATCTGGTTAGAAACAACACAGGACCAAGATATGAACGGAGATGGCGAGAAGTATTACTGCATCAAGAATTTCCTAAGAGGTGGTGAAACTCTCACAACATTCTTGACATAAAAGATGGTAATACTCCAGTGTAAAGAACAAATGCTGGATAGCAAGGAACTCAAGGTATAACACAAAACACAAACAAGTTTGTGTTGGGGGAAGGCAAAAATGTTGTCGATGATAACACAAATCATCGAGGGGCAAGGATGGTATTTCCCATCATGAATTCGATTGATATACTGGAAGAGCTCAAAATGTTGATGATGATCACGACAGAATTGTCGAGAGATTTCATGAAGGTGTAATCGTTCGGCGATGACATCAAGTCAAAGGATTGATGAAGCAAGAGGTTATTGGAACCACAGGTACGACACAAACTCGAAATCAAGCTTGTTGTTCAAGGCGAAATGGTATGACAAGGAAGATCGGCGTAAGCTTAGCTCATCGTCGAAAGTTGTGCTCCGGGGTTAAGGACCAGGTAGCACAGTTAAAATCGACACGATAATGATATAGCCGAGCAGGCTAGGACTTACGTGATCGAGTTCAAATTCATAAGTAATGAAGGTTACCAAGAGTTGTTTAATCACGGTGAGAACTCGATTCAGTTATCGGTGTCTTTGAGTGTTTAATAACTCAGAGCCCGTGATTTTTTTGGAATCAGTGAGAATGTAGTACTTGATGAAGAACTCATAAGAAGTTATGCAGTTCTGTGATAATCTCGAGATACCAGGGGGCAATACTCGACGACACATCAAACTAGAGGTTGGACTCGGGTATTGCTCTTCAGAAGACAAGTGCTTAAACTTGCACGAGAAATGGTATTTAAAGGAGAACATGGTCGGAACCACGATTGCAAAAGGCCAGATCCTAGATATAAGATGAACTTATACCAAAGGAATAATTAATTTAAGAGAAGCTTTAATGATAAGATCTACATCGTGTCCATGGGCATGAACACAAAGTTCAAGGTCGACTCCCACTTCTTCAATGCATAACCTTTCATTCACTTCTCACTTTCGAAGAAGTTGTAGTGTTGAAATTTTATCTGGCAAAACACCATAAGAGTATGACTCGTGACTTTCGGGTTCACACAGATTAAGGAAGATAAGTTCAACCCATCGGGGCATCTTAGAAACATATACCTCAAGCTTCGAGAGTAATTATCACTAGCTCGAAAGCAGAGCATGGTTGAGAAAGCAGATGATACAATTTACCAAAGGCTTTATATATCCGTGGAAAGGCTCACAAGGTTATTTGAATATGGAGGACACTGCCGGATAATAATCCAACAAGAGGTCTGGTGGTCTACAACGGAGCTGATGTGAGTATCGGTACTCTATCAAAGGAAGAAGTAATGCAAGTGCATCGGATTATGGAAACAACTGACTAAATCAAAGGTCAAATGCAAAGGAATTATGAATTCCAAGACAAGGGATCAGAAGCAATGCTCTGATCAAAAGATAAGTAAGTCGAATAGACTTAGAGGCACGAACGGTGGCAATTCGATTGGTCGACAACCAGCTCATGTTCAAAATGACGTCCGAGCCGGAAGGATAATTTTCAAGGAATACTGATGATTTGTGCATTCACATGCATGCTGAATCAACAAGATCAGAATGTCGATCACAAAGTATTTTAATGAATATTGCTTGACATATGGAAGTAACCATTATGCAAGCAGGTAAAGAAGATCAAGAGCAATAGGCTACTGAGGATTTCGGAAGATCGAATGGCATTTCAAAGAATTTTGTGAAACACCTGAACAACTGGGGATGAACGAATCCCCAATAAGGGTGAGGAATTATTCATACATGTATTCATGAGGAAAAGGAGCTGCAAGGCAGTAAGCACAAAGGATTCTCATAACAGCGGGAAGTAGTTCAGGGTATCTTGTACTAACAAGAGTAATCGAGAATGAAGGTATGGATGGCAAGTATAAGTAGCTATCCATAGGGATGTCTCGGTGGTAGTGAATTTACAAAGGCGGTGGGCACAAGTGTCTCGGTAAAACATCGAATAGCATCTTCGGAAACTTCTGGTGCAGCAGGCGATCATCTGTAATAAGGGGCTCTCCGGGTGTAAGTAGTTACGAGAACCTAGAGTCAGAGTAAGTAAAAATCGTTTAACCCGAATAGAAGATATGTCAGAGTCCCGGAGTATAGGTCGAGAAATAAAAGATCCTAATACCACCCAATGGCGACGTGGGCCCGTAAGCTGCACAACCATGTTAGTAAAAACTTTTTCAATGCCTAGACTCAACTTCGGCCAAGGAGTTGGAAAGGGGGATTCCTATAGGCAGTCGGCTCTGATACCAACTTGTGACGCCCCCGATTCAATCGTACACTAATCATGCACGCAAACGTGTACGATCAAGATCAGGGACTCACGGGAAGATATCACAACACAACTCTAAACACATAATTAAGTCATACAAGCATCATAATACAAGCCAGGGGCCTCGAGCGCTCGAATACAAGTGCTTGATCATAGGCGAGTCAGTGGAAGCAACAATATCTGAGTACAGACATAAGTTAAACAAGTTGCCATAAGATGGCTAGCACAAACTGTGATACAGATCGAAAGAGGCGCAAGCCTCCTGCCTGGGGTCCTCCTAAACTACTCCTGGTCGTCGGCGGCCTGCACGTATTAGTAGGCACCCGCGATGTAGTAGGAGTCGTCGTCGACGGTGGCGTCTGGCTCCTGGGCTCCAGCATCTGGTTGCGACAACCGAGAAGAAAGGAAAGGGGGAAAAGGGGGAGCAAAGCAACCGTGAGTATTCATCCAAAGTACTCGCAAGCAAGGATCTACACTACATATGCTTGGGTATCTGTGTAAAGGGGCAATATCGGTGGACTAAACTACAGAATGCCAGAATAAGAGGGGGATAGCTAGTCCTGTCGAAGACTACGCTTCTGGCAGCCTCCATCTTGCAGCATGTAGAAGAGAGTAGATGGTAAGTTCACCAAGTAGCATCGCATAGCATAACCCTATCTGGCAATCCTCCCCTCGTCACCCTGTGTGAGAGCGATCACCGGGTTATATCTGGCACTTGGAAGGGTGTGTTTTATTAAGTATCCGGTTTTAGTTGTCATAAGGTCAAGGTACAACTCCAAGTCGTCCTGTTACCGAAGATCATGGCTATTCGAATAGATAAACTTCTGTTGGGGAACGTAGTAATTTCAAAAAAATTCCTACGCACACGCAAGATCATGGTGATGCATAGCAACGAGAGGGGAGAGTGTTGTCCACGTACCCTCGTAGACCGAAAGCGGAAGCGTTAACACAACGCGGTTGATGTAGTCGTACGTCTTCAAGATCCGACCGATCAAGTACCGAACGCACGGCACCTCCAAGTTCAGCACACGTTCAGCTCGATGACGTCCCTCGAACTCCAATCCAGCCGAGTGTTGAGGGAGAGTTTCGTCAGCACGACGGCATGGTGACGATGATGATGTTCTACCGACGCAGGGCTTCGCCTAAGCTCCGCAACGATATTATCGAGGTGTAATATGGTGGAGGGGGGCACCGCACACGGCTAAAATATCGTATATCAATTATGTTTCGAGAGGTGCCCCCTGCCCCCGTATATAAAGGTGCAAGGGGGGAGGCCGCCGGCCTAGGAGGTGTGGCGCGCCAGGAGGAGTCCTACTCCTACCGGGAGTAGGACTCCCCCCTTTCCATGTTGGACTAGGAGTGGAAGAGGGGAAGAGGTGGAGGGGAGGAAGGAAGGGGGGCGCCGCCCCCTCTCCTTGTCCTATTCGGACTGGGGGGGAAGGGGGGCGTGGCCCTGCCCTAGCCTCCTCTCCTCTCTTCCACCTAGGCCCACTAAGGCCCATTAAGTTACCGGGGGGTTCCGGTAACCTCCCGGTACTCCGGAAAAATCCCGATTTCACCCGGAACACTTCCGATGTCCAAACATAGGCTTCCAATATATCAATCTTTACGTCTCGACCATTTCGAGACTCCTCGTCATGTCCGTGATCACATCCGGGACTCCGAACAACCTTTCGGTACATCAAAACATATAAACTCATAATATAACTGTCATCGTAACGTTAAGCGTGCGGACCCTACGGGTTCGAGAACTATGTAGACATGACCGAGACACCTCTCCGGTCAATAACCAATAGCAGAACCTAGATGCTCATATTGGTTCCCACATATTCTACGAAGATCTTTATCGGTCAGACCGCATAACAACATACGTTGTTCCCTTTGTCATCGGTATGTTACTTGCCCGAGATTCGATCGTCGGTATCTCGATACCTAGTTCAATCTCGTTACCGGCAAGTCTCTTTACTCGTTCCGTAATACATCATCCCACAACTAACTCATTAGTTACAATGCTTGCAAGGCTTATAGTGATGTGCATTACCGAGTGGGCCCAGAGATACCTCTCCGACAATCGGAGTGACAAATCCTAATCTCGAAATACGCCAACCCAACAAGTACCTTTGGAGACACCTGTAGAGCACCTTTATAATCACCCAGTTACATTGTGACTTTTGGTAGCACACAAAGTGTTCCTCCGGTAAACGGGAGTTGCATAATCTCATAGTCATAGGAACATGTATAAGTCATGAAGAAAGCAATAGCAACATACTAAACGATCGAGTGCTAAGCTAACGGAATGGGTCAAGTCAATCACGTCATTCTCCTAATGAGGTGATCCCATTAATCAAATGACAACTCATGTCTATGGCTAGGAAACATAACCATCTTTGATTAACGAGCTAGTCAAGTAGAGGCATACTAGTGACACTCTGTTTGTCTATGTATTCACACATGTATTATGTTTCCGGTTAATACAATTATAGCATGAATAATAAACATTTATCATGATATAAGGAAATAAATAATACTTTATTATTGCCTCTAGGGCATATTTCCTTCAACTTCCCTGCAGGGGTGCACCACATAACCCAACACGCTCGATCCCATTTGGTCGGACACACTTTCCTGGGTCATGCCCGGCCTCGGAAGATCAACACGTTGCAGCCCCGCCTAGGCACAACAGAGAGGTCAGCACGGCAGTCTAAATCCTATGGCGCAGGGGTCTGGGCCCATCGCCCATTGCACACCTGCATGTTGCGTGGGCGGCCGGAAGCAGACCTAGCCTAGCAGGCATTCCAGTCCAATCCGGCGTGCGCCGCTCAGTCGCTGATGTCACGAAGGCTTCGGCTGATACCACGACGCCGAGTGCCCATAACTGTTCCCGCGTAGTTCGTTAGTGCGTATAGGCCAGTGGCCAGACTCAGATCAAATACCAAGATCTCGTTAAGCATGTTATTATGAAGTAACCGCGGACGCCGACCAGGGCCAGGCCCACCTCTCTCCTAGGTGGTATCAACCTGCCCTGTCGCTCCGCCACAAAGTAACAGTCGGTGGCCGTCGGGAACCCAGGCCCACCTCTACCGGGATGGAGCCACCTGCCCCTTCAGCCCCCATCTCCGAACAGTATCATAAGTAATGTAACAGTATAAAGTATATAGCATATGCCCGTGATCACCTCCCGAAGTGATCACGGCCCAGAAGTATAGCATGGCCGACGGACAAGAGTGTAGGGCCACTGATGGAATACTAGCATCCTATACTAAGCATTTAGGATTGCAGGTAAGGGTAACAACTGTAGCATCAATGACAGGCTATGCAGCAGAATAGGATTAACCGAAAGCAGTAACATGCTACACTACTCTAATGCAAGCAGTAGAGAGAAGGAATAGGCGATATCTGGTGATCAAGGGGGGGGGCTTGCCTGGTTGCTCCGGCAAGTAGGGGTCGTCAACAACGTAGTCGGTCGGGGTATCAGCAGCGGCGTCGGTCTCGTAGTCTATCGGAGAGAAGAGGGGGGAGAAACAATGAATACAATGCAAACAGATGCATGGCAAAGCAAACAGCGGTGTTAGGTGTGCCCTAACGCGGTAAGAGGTGATACCGGCGAAGGGGGGAAACATCCGGGAAAGCATCCCCGGTGTTTCGCGTTTTCGGACAGATGAACCGGAGGGGGAAAGTTGAGTGTTCGATATGCTAGGGGTGTGTGGCGGCGAACGGGCTGCGTATTCGGATCCGTCTCGTCCTTCTGAGGAACTTTCATGTAGAAAGTATTTCGATCCGAGTTACGGTTGAATTCCTATGAATTTCCGAAGTTTTCTGAAAATCTCCAAAATTCTGAACTTGTAACGCCCACGATGCGGCTATATCTCCCACGTGTCGAGGCACGACTTAGAGGCATAACCGCATAGTGGTTTCGTCGCAAGAAGGGTCATCTTCACACAATCCCATGTAATGAACAAGAATGGGATAAAGAGTTGGCTTACAATCGCCACTTCACACAATACATAAATATAATTCATACATCATCCAAAATACATGCATATAGACCGACTACGGTCAAAATCCAGATGAAAATAAGATAACCCCAAATGCTAGATCCCCGATCGTCCCAACTGGGCTCCACTACTGATCATCAGGAAAAGACACAGAGTAACGACCACGTTCCTCGTCGAACTCCCACTTGAGATCGACCCCATCATCTGCACTGGTATCGTCAGCTCCTGCAACTGTTTTGGTAGAATCTGTGAGTCACGGGGACTCAGCAATCTCACACCCGCGAGATCAAGACTATTTAAGCTTGTAGGAAAGGATGGTGTAATGAGGTGGAGCTGCAGCGGCAATAAGCATATATGGTGGCTAACATACGCAAAAGAGAGCGAGAAGAGAAGCAACGGAACGGTCGTCATCTAGCAATGACCAAGAAGTGATCCTGAACTCCTACTTACGTAATACATAACTCAGACTGTGTTCACTTCCCGGACTCCGCCGAGAAGAGACCATCACGGCTACACACGCGGTTGATGCGTTTTAATTAAGGTCAAGTGTCAAGTTCTCTACAACCGGATATTAACAAATTCCCATCTGCCTCATAACCGCGGGCACGGCTTTCGAAAGATAATACCCTGCAGGGGTGTCCCAACTTAGCCCATCATAAGCTCTCACGGTCAACGAAGGAGAAACCTTCTCCCGGAAAGACCCGATCAGTCTCGGAATCCCGGTTTACAAGACATTTCGACAATGGTAAAACAAGACCAGCAAAGCCGCCCGAATGTGCCGACAAATCCCGATAGGAGCTGCACATATCTCGTTCTCAGGGCACACCGGATAAGTCAAGCTACGAGTAAAACCAGACCTCGAGTTTCCCCGATCTGGATCTGTTCGGTACTGTAGCGTTGACTTTCCCCGACCCCCTAATTTTCTGTCTGTGATTTTTCTCAATATGTGTCCATGTTCTTCAGTGCATAACTTCTTGCATGTAGCTCCGATTCACGCGTGTAATATGTCAAATTGTTTGTCTCGTGATGCTCTTCATTTTGTTCAATTGCACCATGTTCATTAGAGGTCATCTTGATGCCCAAATCTCTGTTGGAAGATTGCTAGTTGCTGTTATCTGCTGGTTCTTAGCAGAACTTGGAGATTTCTCATTTTTGTATCATTTAATCTGTGCACCTTATGGGAATGAGCTCTACATATGTTTTGAAGTATGCCATGCCATCCGTACAAGGGTGTATGCCATGTATTTTTGTGATCTCCGTGGTGACTAGCACAAGCATGCAAAGTAGGCTCCGTAATGTTTCTGATTTCAGGGACATTAATTTCTCTAAGTCTTTGTGTGCTGTTATTTTGTTGCCATGTAAACTTGATGCTAAAGAGAGATCCATGCATATTTTGGTGATGCTCAGTAAGGATGTTTTGTAGCTATTGTTGTAATTGATCCATTCCTGCCTTTGTTTGCAATTATGGAGTGCCATATCATGACTCAATCTTGCTCTACTTTTGCTATAAAATATTTCTGGCAGATTCTTAACATGATATGCAATTTTGCCAAGCTTATTGTAGTTGATCCATACATGCTATGTAATTGTTCTTGCCATGGATAGCTTCATAAGCATGCCATCTTGCTGTAGGTATGCTTGTTTTGTCATGCATTGCTCTGTAGTGAGTGCATCAAGCTCACCAACATGCCTACATATTATTATTTCTGCCATGCTCTGTTTTCTGCCAAGTCTGAGAAGCCCTCAGTTTTAAACACCACTTAGCCATTTTCTGGAGGCAATTGCTATTGATCTGTACATCCTATGATTTTGTGACTTATATCAATTGTGAGCATTTTTCTGCGATCTACACGTTAGTATCACATTTATCTATATTAGTGCCCATTAGCTTGATCATCAACGGCTCTAAAGTGGTCATGAAAATAAAGCTGCTTTCAGTCTTTCACTTAACAGAACTTAGACTTTTGTCATTTTCATAGCATTTAAACCTCACACCTCTTGAAATTGATCCAATGAAATGTTTTGAACCTTGTCAAGTGTACTACATATCCATATAATTTTTACTCACATTGGGAAAAGTTTTGTTGTTGTTTTGCTGCTGTACAAATTGGCATCCAGTGTAGGGGCGCTACAGTGACACACACTCACGCACACACACGACGCTGCTCAACACCACGGCCATGGCTAGCGGCCGCAGCAGTGCAGAACATCCGTAGGGGTTAGGCAGCAACAGCAGAACAAACGGCACCAAGGGGAGGCAGCCGCAGCACGCAACAACAAGCATCATGTGGTGGCGAGGCCGCGCGCGCACATGCATGAGGGCGCAGGTAGGGGCGCTAGCAGCAGCAGAGCATGTCGCGGCAAGGAACAACAAGCAGCAGACTAGCAGCGTGGCCGCGGCGTTCGGCCAGAACGACACATGAGCTCGGAAACGAGCAGGGCAACGGGTTAGGCGGCATATACTGGGTGTCTCGTGCAGGCGGGCAGGAGAGGCCAGGGGGCGCGGGCGCGGCTACGCCGGGGCGAGCAGAGGCGGGGCGGCGCGTGAGCGCGGGGGGAGCAGAGCTCCGGTGCAGCCGCGGGAGGTTGAGGGCGACGACCGCGGCGAGCAGCAGGGCAGCAGCGACAACGCACACGGGCGGGAGCGACAATAGGCTAGCGTGCGCGCACTGGAGGCAAAGGGCGCGACGATGTGCGGGTGAGCACGAGCGGTAGCAGAGCTCCGGTTCAGGGCGACCGAGGCGAACAAGCGCGACTACGGCGATGCATGCATAAGGGAAATAGGGGGAAAGGACCGGCAGCTCACTGGGAAGGCACACGATGGCCCGGCGAAAGGTTAGTAGCGCAGGGGTGGCCGGATTTGAGGAAGAACGCCGGCGAACGAAGGATGAAGACGCGCTCGATCTGCTCGGTGAAGTCCTTCCCGGCTCGAGCTCATCATTGTAGTCGAATGGGGGCAAGCGAGGCGTGAAGGAGTCCGTCGAGGGGGAAGACGGGGACGACGGCGGAGACGGGCGACGGTGGCGGTGAGGCGACTCCGGCGAGGACGAACGGCGGCGGCGTCGGGCGCCCGGGGCGCGGGCGGGCGTCGGGCTCGAGGAGAGAATGGGGGTCGGGGGAAAAGGTTAGGGTTTGGGGGTGGCCGTGGTTAAGTAGGCCGCGAGCGCCGGCGGATGGCTGCCACGGCGCCGGCCGGTGCCGTGGCGGGCATCGGCCACAGCCACGGCGACAAGGAACAGGGGAGCGGGGGTGAGTTCGGCCTGGTAGCGTAGCTGGGCCAAGACCCAGTTGGGCCAGAGGGTTTCCCCCCTTTTTCTGTTTTCTATTTTTTTTCTTTTGTTATATCTTCCTTTTTCTTATCTTTCCTTTTACTGTTTTGTTTTATTTTAGTTTCATAAAACATAAAAGTTGTACCTATAATAGTATCACTAATTATACCTCTGCTACAAAAAGTTTTAACCCCCAAATAATATAATTTAGTATTTTATAAAACACAAGCAACATTTACTTAATTGTTTTACCTACTATTTTAATTATTTTAGAGCAGTTAAACATTTTATAAAAATGTGGTTTCTCCACCATAATCACTTAAGATTTATTTTTCACCATTTGTACTTTTTAGTTTTGACTTTTGAAAACTTTTCTAGTTCGACTTTATTTTAAATTTGAATTCTGAATCGGTTTTGAACTACGCGAGAATATCAACAGTAATCGACGTGACCTGGCATCATTAGCAGAGGTTCACTGTAGCTTAATTATCCGAGCGTCACAACTAAGTAGTTTTTATTTTGTGCTCTTGTTTTCTATCTTTAGTTATGGGTAGGAAACGCAAAATACCAAAAAAATTAGTGGTACCTACTGAACCAATGGTTGAATAACCACTCAAAATCTATCACACTCCTGAAGCTTTTTACTTGGATCATCTTCGATCCCTATGTGCTCGGGCTGAAATCCCAACTAGCTTAGTTGAGGGCAAATCTTTAGATGAGCATGCTTGTTATGTGCGACACCGCATATCTGAAAAAGGGAAACTTTTACTGGATCAAATTCATCGTTTGCAGTGCTATGCTTGGAATTTATGTGAAATATATGATTGTACTTGTTGTTCTAAAGACCCTAAGAAACACCTTCCTTACCAATGTGGGTTTAGTGATAATGGAATCATATCTTCGTATACAAAGGGTATTTATAATTATTATGATGTGGAACGAATAGAAGAATTTGTTGCTTTTAAGGGTGCTAGTGAAATTGAATCTGTGTTTAAAGAGTTTGAAGATTTAGTTTATAGACCTGAAAATTTAGCTATCCTTAAATATTGCTATGAGAACTATAAATACAATTATGATATTGATGAATTTATTGAGGAAGTCTCCGCTATCCGAGCAGAGACTAATATTTTGCAGGAGTCTATGGGAGAAGAAATTGATGAAACTGTGAGCTCATTGGATGAAAAAGATGATGAGGAGAGCGAAGAACAAAAGGAGGAAGAGCAGATTAGCTACCCGTGCCCACCTTCTAATGAGAGTAACTCTCCAACTCATACATTATTTAATGTCCCTTCGTTCTTACCGAAGGATGAATGCCATGATAATTGCTATGATCCCGTTGATTCATTTGAAATATCCCTTTTTGATGAACTTGATGCTTGTTATGCTTGTGGCTAAGATGCCAATATGAATTATGCTTATGGAGATGAACTTGCTACAGTTCCTTATGTTAAGAATGACATTGTTGCTATTGCACCCACACATGATAGTCCTATTATCCTTTTGAATTCTCCAAACTACACTATATCGGAGAAGTTTGCACTCATTAAGGATTATATTGATGGGTTACATTTCACTACTACACATGATGATTTTGATAGATATAATATGCATGTGCTTGCTGGTCCTACTTGCAATTATTATGAGAGAGGAACTACATCTCCGCCTCTCCATGTTTCCAATATGATAAAATTGCAAGAAACTGTTTATACTATGCATTGGCCTTTACTATGTGTGCATGAATTGTTCTTTTATGACATGCCGATGCATAGGAAGAGAGTTAGACTTCCTTGTTGCATGATATGTTACTTTGTGCTCAGTACTAAATCACAAACCATTGTTAATTAAAATTGGCTTTGATATACCTTGGGATCCGGGTGGATCCATTACTTAAGCACTTCATGCCTAACTTAATGGCTTTAAAGAAAGCGCTGCCAGGGAGACAACCCGCAAGTTTTATAGAGTCATTTATTTCTGTTGAGTGCTTTTATAAAGTTTAAAAATAAAAAATAATGTGCCAAGATTTGCCTTTAGGATGTTTACTTTGCTCCTTGGTTTGTGCGGTGCAAAACAGAAACTTTGGCTGTAGTGCGCGATTTTACATTTTTTACTGGAACTTCAGACGGTTCTGAAACTTTTTGCACTGTCTTTATATACAATTTTTTTATTTTTCCTAATTGTTTCAGAATTTTTGGAGTACCATAGGTATGGTGAATGTTCAGATTACTACAGACCATCCTGTTTAAGACAGATTCTGTTTTTGATGCATAGTTTGCTTGTTTTGATGAAACTATCGATTTCTATCAGTGGATTAAGCCATGGAAAAGTTATATTACAGTAGCTACAATGTAAAAACAAAATATGAATTGGTTTGGAACAGTACTTAGAGTAGTGATTTGCTTTATTATACTAACGGATCTTACCGAGCTTTCTGTTGAGTTTTGTGTGGATGAAGTCTTCGAAGATCGAGGAGGTCTCGATATGAGGAAAAGGAGGAGAGGCAAGAGCTCAAGCTTGGGGATTCCCAAGTCACCTCAAGTAAATATTCAAGGAGACTCAAGCGTCTAAGCTTGGGGATGCCCAGGAAGGCATCCCATCTTTCTTCAACAAGTATCGGTATGTTTTCGGTTTCGTTTCGTTCATGTGATATGTGCAAATCTTGGAGCGTCTTTTGCATTTAGTTTTCACTTTTCTTTGATGCACCATGCTGGTATGACATAGTCCATGGTTGATTTATAGAATGCTCTTTGCACTTCACTTATATCTTTTGAGTATGGCTTTATAGAATGCTTCATGTGCTTCACTTATATCATTTGAAGTTTGGATTGCCTGTTTCTCTTCACATAGAAAACCACCATTTGTAGAATGCTCTTTTGCTTCACTTATATTTGTTAGAGCGTGGGCATATCTTTTGTAGAAAGAATTAAACTCTCTTGCTTCACTTATATCTATTTAGAGAGATGACAGGAATTGGTCATTCACGTGGTTAGTCATAAAATCCTACATAAAACTTGTAGATCACTGAATATGATATGTTTGATTCCTTGCAATAGTTTTGCGATATAAAGGTGGTGATATTTGAGTCGTGCTAGTTGAGTAATTGTGAAATTGAGAAATACTTGTGTTGAGGTTTGCAAGTCCCGTAGCATGCACGTATGGTAAACGTTGTGTGACAAATTTGAAGCATGAGGTGTTCTTTGATTGCTTTCCTTATGAGTGGCGGTCGGGGACGAGCGATGGTCTTTTCCTACCAATCTACCCCCCTAGGAGCATGCACGTAGTGCTTGGTTTTGATGACTTGTAGATTTTTGCAATAAGTATGTGAGTTCTTTATGACTAATGTTGAGTCCATGGATTATACGCACTCTCACCCTTCCATCATTGCTAGCCTCTTCGGTACCGTGCATTGCCCTTTCTCACCTTGAGAGTTGGTGCAAACTTCGCCGATGCATCCAAATCCCATGATACGATGTGCTCTATCACACATAAGCCTCCTTATGTCTTCCTCAAAACAGCCACCATATCTACCTATTATGGCATTTCCATAGCCATTCCGAGATATATTGCCATGCAACTTCCATCGTCATATACATGACTTGAGCATTCATTGTCATATTGCTTTGCATGATCGTAAGATAGCTAGCATGATATTTTCATGGCTTGTCCGTTGTTTGATATCTTTGCTACGCTAGATCATTGCACATCCTGGTACACCGCCGGAGGCATTCATATAGAGTCATACTTTGTTCTAGACATTGAGTTGTAATATTGAGTTGTAAGTAAATAAAAGTGTGATGATCATCATTATTTCATTATTAGAGCATTGCCCCAATGAGGAAAGGATGATGGAGACTATGATTCCCCCACAAGTCAGGATGAGACTCCGGACTTTAAAAAAAAAAAGAGGCCAAAGAAGCCCAAATAAAAAAAACAGGCCAAAGAAGCCCACCAAAACAAAAAAAAAACAAAAAACAAAAAAATGAGAGAAAAAGAGAGAAGGGGCAATGTTACTATCCTTTTACCACACTTGTGCTTCAGAGTAGCACCATGTTCTTCATATAGAAAGTCTCTTGAGTTATCACTTTCATATACTAGTGGGAATTTTCATTATATAACTTGGCTTGTATATTCCGATGATGGGCTTCCTCAAATGCCCGAGGTCTTCATGAGCAAGCAAGTTGGATGCACACCCACTTAGTTTCCAGTTTGAGCTTTCATACACTTATATCTCTAGTGCATCTGTTGCATGGCAACCCCTACTCCTCGCATTGACATCAATTGATGGGCATCTCCATAGCCCGTTGATTAGCCACGTCAATGTGAGACTTTCTCCTTTTTTGTCTTCTCACACAACCTCCATCATCATATTATATTCCACCCATAGTGCTATGTCCATGGCTCGCGCTCATATATTGAGTGAAACTTGAAAAGTTTGAAAAGGCTAAGTATGAAACAATTGCTTGGCTTGTCATCGGGGTTGTGCATGATAGGAGCATTTTGTGTCACGAAAATGAAGCATGGCCAAACTATATGATTTTGTAGGGATAAGCTTTCTTTGGCTATGTTATTTTTATAAGACATAATTGCTTGGTTGGTATGCTTGAAGTATTATTGTCTTAATGTCAAATGATAGACTATTGCTTTGAATCACTCGTGTCTTAATATTCATGCCATGATTAGATTACATGATCAAGATTATGCTAGGTAGCATTCCACATCAAAAAATATCTTTTTTTTATGATTTACCTACTCGACGACGAGTAGGAATTAAGCTTGGGGAAGCTGATACGTCTCCGCTGTATCTATAATTTTTGATTGTTCCATGCCAATATTCTACAACTTTTACATACTTTTGGCAACTTTTTATACTATTTTTGGGACTAACATATTGATCCAGTGCCCAGTGCCAGTTCCTGTTTGTTGCATGTTTTTTGTTTTGCAGAAAATCCATATCAAACGGAGTCCAAACGGGATAAAAACTGACAGAGATTTTTTTGGAATATATGTGATTTTCGGGAAGTGGAATCAATGCGAGACGATGCCCGAGGGGCCCACGAGGGTGAGGGGCGCGCCCTAGGCCCTCGTGGCCACTCTGTAAGGTGGTTGGTGCCCTTCTTTTGCCGCAACAAAGCCAATATCCGGATTAAAATCGTGTCCAAATTTCAGCCCAATCGGAGGTACGGATCTCCGGGAATATAAGAAACGGTGAAAGGGCAGAATCTGGAAAGCAGAAACAGAGAGACAAAGAGACAGATCCAATCTCAGAGGGGCTCTCACCCCTCCCATGCCATGGAGCCAAGGACCAGAGGGGAAACCCTTCTCCCATCTAGGGAGAAGGTCAAGGAAGAAGAATAAGAAGAAGAAGAATGGGGCTCTCCCCCCTCTCTCCCGGTGGCGCCGGAACGCCACCGGGGCCATCATCGTCACCGCAATCTACACCAACACCTCTGTCATCTTCACCAACATCTTCATCACCTTCCCCCATCTATCTACAGCGGTCCACTCTCCCGCAACCCGCTGTACCCTCTACTTGAACATGGTGCTTTATGCTTCATATTATTATCCAATGATGTGTTGCCATCCTATGATGTCTGAGTAGATTTTCGTTGTCCTATCGGTAATTGGTGAATTGCTATGATTGGTTTAATTTGCTTGTGGTTATGTTGCTGCCCTTTGGTGCCCATCATATGAGCGCGCGCGTGGATCACACCATAGGGTTAGTTGTATGTTGATAGGACTATGTATTGGAGGGCAAGAGTGACAGAAGCTTCAACCTAGCATAGAAATTGATGCATCCGGGATTGAAGGGGGACCAATATATCTTAATGCTATGGTTGGGTTTTACCTTAATGAATGTTAGTAGTTGCGGATGCTTGCTAATAGTTCCAATCATAAGTGCATAGAATTCCAAGTCAGGGATGACATGCTAGCAGTGCCCTCTCCCACATAAAACTTGCTATCGTACTAGTAAAGTAGTCAATTGCTTAGGGACAATTTCGCAACTCCTACCACCACTTTTCCACACTCGCTATACTAACTTTATTGCTTCTTTATCTAAACAACCCCTAGTTTTTATTTACATGCTCTTTATATTCTTGCAAACCTATCCCACAACACCTACAAAGTATTTCTAGTTTCATACTTGTTCTAGGTAAAGTGAATGTGAAGCGTGCGTAGAGTTGTATCGGTGGTCGATAGAACTTGAGGGAATATTTGTTCTACCTTTAGCTCCTCGTTGGGTTCGACACTCTTACTTATCGAAAGAGGCTACAATTGATCCCCTATACTTGTGGGTTATCACGCTTGCCTATCTTGAGGCGTTGTACCCCGAAAGGGATTGACAACCCCTTTAACTCGTCGGGTTGCGAGGTGTTGTTGTTTGTGTGCAGGTGCTGTTTACGTTGTGTTGCTATGTTCTCCTACTGGTTCGATACCTTGATTTCATAACTGACGGAAATACCTACCGTCGCTGTGCTAGATCATCCCTCCCTCTCCGGGGAAATACCGACGTAGTTCCAGCTACCATCAAGAACTATAAAGAGACCCCAAAGTTTCTATCGGAGAAAAACGTGCATCAGCCCCTATGCATAGATTACCCCAATATCACCGCGGGAATCCGCGAATTGAATGCCATAACATATATCAAGTGAATAAATAAGATACCCCAATTGTCACCTCAAGTATGCATACCGCAAGACATATATCATGTGTTCTCATCTCTAAATATTCAATCCGACATGACAAAACTTCAAAGGGTAAAGATTCAATTCATCACAACAAGAGTGTAGAGGGGAGAAACATCATATGATCCGACTATATTAACACAGCCCACGATATAGATCACGAGAGAGAGAGATTAAACACATAGCTACTGGTACAAACCCTCAGCCCCGAGGGTGGACTACTCCCTCCTCATCGTGGTGGCCGCCGGGATGATGAAGATGGACACTGGAGATGATTCCCCCCTCCGGCAGGGTGCCGGCATGGGTCTAGATTGGTTTTCGGTGGCTACGAAGCCCTGCAGCGGTGGAACTTCTGATCTAGGTTAACCACGAAGGATTTTGGAATATTTGGGAATTTATAGTGCAAATAGGGGGTGCGTGAGGCCACCGAGGTGGGCACAACCCACCTGGGCGCGCCAGGGGAGCCTGGCACGCCCTGGTGGGTTGTGCCCCCCTCGGGGCACCCCTAGGTGCTGCTCTTGCCCATCGGGAGTCTTCTGGCCCATAAAAAATCCACAAAAAGTTTTGCGGTGTTTGGACTCCGTTTGATATTGATTTTCTGCGATGTAAAAAACATGCAAAAAAACAGCAACTGGCACTTGGCACTATGTCAATAGGTTAGTCCCAAAAAATGATATAAAATGACTAAAATGATTGTAAAACACCAAAGAATGATAAAATAACAGCATGAATACTTCATAAATTATAGACACGTTGGAGACGTATCAGCATCCCCAAGCTTAATTCCTACTCGTCCTCGAGTTGGTAAATGATAAAAGAAATAATTTATGAAGTGTGAATGCTAGCAAAGTGCACAAGTTTGATCAATAATAATTTCAATCACTTTTCCTAGCATCATATCAACATTTCTTTCTCATAAAATTTCTCATGTTATAGTAGCAACCAATTCACATGTTAAGGTTCAAACAGTGAATTCTCTTGAAACCCAACAACCTATGTTCTCAGTCACCAAGCAATTGCACTTCAACTTATTCAACAGAGTTTAAGTAAGAGCTCCACATACTCAACCATCATATAGTCTTCTATGATTGCTAACACTCACATTGTACACATGAGCAAAATGTTTCAACCAGACACATAGAAAGATAGGGGCTTATTATTTTGCCTCCCAATGTATTCACCTCGAGGGTGATGTCAACAATAATAACTCATGCTACCCATATTCAACTGGACATATGTGCCTAGATCTTTCCTCACCACATGATGCTTGCCAAAAGATAAAAATAAAAAGGAATAGAGAGAAAAACTTTGACTCTTTGCATAAAAGTAAACACTGAAAAGTAAAAGATAGGCCCTTCGCAGAGGGAAGCAGAGGTTGCCATGCGCTTATTTGTTTGTATGCTCAACCCCTTAGTGCAAGAGAACGTCACGTTATATTGCCCCTTATGATAGCAACCTTTATTATGTAGTCCGTCGCTTTTATTGCTTTGCCATCATAAGTTCGTACAACGCTCAATTTTCTCTTACACTAAATGATCTAACACTTTTAGAAGCAATTTTTATTGCCTTATTGCACCGATGACAACTTACTTGAAGGATCTTGCTCAATCCATAGGTAGGTATGGTGGACACTTGAAAATAAGATTTGGGTTTAAGGGTTTTTGGATGCACAAGTAGTATCTCTACTTAGTGCGGAATTTTTGGCTAGCAAAGATAGGGGCAAGCACCACATGTTGAAGGATCTATGACAATATGACTTCTATGTGAATATGAGCAAACATAAATCATTACATTGTCTTCCTTGTCCAGCATCAACAATTTTGGCATATAATATTTTGATGGGGGCTCACAATCACAAAAGATTTCTAGGATAGTATATTTGCATGTGAAAGTTCTCTTCCTTATACCACTTATTCGTGAATTGCTTGTATGACCAATATTGCGATTGTCAAGCCTCAAAAGATTTCACTTTCTAAACCCAATGTGAAGCTACCACTAGGCATGATATGATTTCAACTTCATGACATTCAATTTATTCAACAATTTACTCATAGGATATAAGTGAAGCACAAGAGTAAATGACAAGCTACTCCAAAATGAAATAAGTGAAGATCAAGTGAGTAGTTATGTAAATGGGTAGCTATTTGAGGACTCTCTCTTATTAAGAACTTTCAGATATAAATATTTTATTAAAACATTAAGCAAAAACAAAACAAAATTACATTCTAAGAATAGCACACAACATGTGAAGAAGCAAAAGCTTAGGCTTGACCGATACTAACTGATAGTTGTTGAAGATGAAAAGTGGGATGCCTACCGGGGCATCCCCAAGCTTAGATGCTTGAGACATCTTGCATATTATCTTGGGATGCCTTGGGAATCCCCAAGCTTGAGCTCTTGTGTCTCCTTAATTCTTCTCATATCACGGTTTTCCTAAATCTCAAAAGCTTCATCCACCAAAACTCAACAAGAACTCATGAGATAAGTTAGTATAAACCAATGCAAAAAACTTATCATTCTCTACTGTAGCAAATCACTAAAATTAGTATTCAACATTGCATACTAAATGCCTCTTCATATTTAATACTCCTATCCTCAAATTGATTCATTAAATAAGCAAGCATATGCAAACAATGCAATCATAACAGCAATCTGCCAAAACAGTACAATCTGTAAAGAATGCAAGAGTATCAATACTTATTCAACTCCAAACATTATGAAAATTGACCACACTATAGATAATTTATCAGAGCTTATTATGCAAAAAGTTTCAACATTTTATCACACTCTGACTTTTCTAGGGAATTTTTGCAACAGCGGTAAACTTTCTGTTTTCAAACAGCAACATGTAGACTTGTAAAATAAGCATAGTAAAGGCTATCCTTGATATTTTTATTGAAATAAAAGATGCAAAACATTATTATAAATAACAGCAAGCAAATCCTAACAAAATAAATTGATGCTCCAAGCAAAACACATATCATGTGACGAATGGAAACATAGCTCCAAGTGAGGTTACCGATAATGTTGGAGACGAAAGAGGGGATGCCTTCTGGGGCATCCCCAAGCTTAGTTGCTTGGATCTTCCTTTGATATTAACTTGGGGTGCCTTGGGCATCCCCAATCTTAGGGTTTTGTCACTCCTTATTCTCCTCATATCGATATCTCACCCAAAACTTGAAAACTTCAATCACACAAAACTTAACGGAACTTCGTTAGAGAGATTAGTATGATAAAGAGCAAACCATTCCACTTTTGGTACTGTCAAAGACAAGATTCATAATTGTTCTCATACAATGCCTACAGTAGCATATCATTTCTGCAATTTATATTGAGCAATATAAGCCATAGAAACTAGAAGACAAGCAAACTATGCATTGAAAACAGAATCTGTCAAAAATAGAACAGTCTATAGTAGTCTGTACTCAAACCATACTTCTGCTACTCCAAAAATTCTGAAAATTTAGGACCATGTGAGAAATTTGTATATTAATATTCTACAAAAAGAGTCAACTCAAAATCACTCTTTTGTTAAAAATTAGAATTATTTCCGTGAGGGTAAAAGTTTCCGTTTTTCAGCAAGATCAAATCAACTATCACCCAATATGATCCCAAAGGCTTTACTTGGCACTTTATTGAAACAAAATCTACAAAACATGATTACTAAAATAGCATAATCATGTGAACACGCAAAAATAGTAGGTCAAATTTTTGGGTTGTCTCCCAACAAGCGGTTTTCTTTAATGCCTTTTAAGCTAGGCATGATGATTTCAATGATGCTCACATAAAAGATAAGAATTGAAACATGAAGAGAGCATCATGAAGCATATGACTAGCACATTTAGGTCTAACCAACTTCCTATGCATAGGGATTTTGTGAGCAAACAACTTATGGGAACAAGAATCAACTAGCATAGGAAGGCAAAACAAGTGTAACTTCAAAACAATCAACACATAGAGAAGAAACTTGGTATTATTGAGATATGTAAGGGCATAAGTTCCTTTCTCATAATAATTTTCAGAGGCATCATGAATGGATTCAAAAATATAACCATCAGATACAACAATCTTTTCATGATGCACAAGCATAGAAAATTTATTACTCTTTATGGCATACATGTCATCATAATAATCATCATAGATAGCAACTTTATTGTCATAGTCAATTGAAACCTCTTCCAAAATAGTGGATGTATCACTAAATAAAGTCATGACCAATCCAAATCCACTTTCATTAATATTGTTATAAGATTCAACACCGTCCAAAATAGTGGGATCACTACTACCTAAAGTTGACACTCTTCCAAACCCACTTTCATCAATGTAATCAACATAAATAGGAGGCATGCTATCATCATAATAAATTTTCTTATCGAAAGTAGAAGGAATCAAAGGATCATATTCATTAAGCAAAGCATCCCCAAGCTTAGGACAAGCATTATTTCCAGCAAATAAATCTTCAAACATACCATACTCATCAAACATAACATCCCCAAGCTTGTGGTTTTGCATATCATCACAATCATTCTTATCGATAGCATGAATGGCACCAATAGTATAGCAAACATTATTCTCATATTCTTCCAAGCAAGTGCTAAAAAGATTTTCAAGATCATAAGGGGTATCATTGTCTTCCCAATCATAATCATCACAACAAGCAATAGGCATAACAAAATCATCATCGATATCATCATCCTCCATCAACATATTTGATTCACTTTCATGAGGCACGATGGTGATGGGAGCAACATTATTTGGGAGAGATACCTTTTTACCTCTTTTCTTTCTTCTTTTCTTCTTCTTCACCACATCATGTGTGGGTTTAATTAATTTTTTCAAGCTTCTTGTTGAAGAGATTGATTGGATAGGAAGCTCCTCCTCGTTACCTGATTCATCATAATAAACACTAGGAGGGTTTTGGGAAACATCTTCCCTTTCATTAGTACTCTCTTCATACTCCATTTGTTTTCTTATCTTTAAGTAGTTGGCAATATAAGGATTCTCAATGCAATTTACCGCACAAAACATATAAGTTTCTTCTAGATCAAAATCAAGAAATCTCTCGAGATTAAACTTTGGAATACCCTTAGTTATACGTTTCATTTCTTCGTAGCCCAAAAGGAGACTAAGCTCTTTATGATGCTCAAGGGTAATCAAGTTACCACACATTTTGGACACGATTTGATCATGAAAGAATTTGCATTGGAGTTTTAGATGACCATGTTCATTGCAAAGTTCACAAGGATAGCGAAAAAAATTAAATCTTTTAGCACAATCATCTAGCCTCTCTTGCAACTTTCTCGTTTCCAAATATTTATGCTTCTTACAAAATCTATCTTCCATTTTTGGTGTGCAAAGGCACTCCCAATTCACTCCGCAAAAAGTGACGTGCTCATAAGAAACATTTTTTTCATGACTTGTGCAATCATCATTAGAATTTTGGATATTCAAAGAATTCACACTAACAACATTGCAATCATGCTCATCATTCAAATATTTTGTGCCAAGCATTTTATTGACTTCTTCTTCTAACAATTGAGCACAATTTTCCGAACCATCATTTTCAAGAAAGATATTATATATAAAGATGATCAATAATAGGATGCAACCTAAAATCCATTTTTTGTAGTTTTCTTTTTATAAACCAAACTAGTGATAAAACAAGAAACTAAAAGATTCAATTGCAAGATCTAAAGATATACCTTCAAGCACTCACCTCCCCGGCAACGACACCAGAAAAGAGCTTGATGTCTACTACGCAACTTTATTCTTGTAGACACGTGTTGGGCCTCCAAGCGCAGAGTTTGTAGGACAGTAGCAATTTTCCCTCAAGTGGATGACCTAAGGTTTATAATTCCGTGAGAGGTGTAGGATGAAGATGGTCTCTCTCAAACGACCCTGCAACCAAATACAAGAAATCTCTTGTGTCCCCAACACACCCAATACAATGGCAAATTGTATAGGTGCACTAGTTTGGCGAAGAGACGGTGATAAAAGTGTAATATGGATGGTAGAAATATATTTTTATAATCTGACTAAGTAAAAACAGCAAGGTAGCAAATAGTAAACGGGCACAAAAACGGTGTTTCAATGCTTAAAAACAAGTCCTAGGGTCCATACTTTCACTAGTGCAATCTCTCAACAGTGCTAACATATATGGATCATATGATTATCCCTCAAAGTACAATAAAGAATCACTCCCGAGTTCCTATTAGCGGAGAACAAAAGATAGGAATTGTTTGTAGGGTACGAAACCATCTCAAAGCTATACTTTCCGTTCGTTCTATTCAAGAGTCCGTACTAAAATAACACAAAGCTATTTTTTCCGTTCGATCTATCCTAGAGTCCGTACTAAGATAACACCAAAGCAAGTTCATATTCATAATACTCAATCCACACAAAGAACTATAAATAGACCCCAAAGTTTCCGTCGGAGAAAAACGTGCATCAACCCCTATGCATAGATTATCCCAATATCACCGCGGGAATCTGCGAGTTGAATGCCATAACATATATCAAGTGAATCAATAAGATACCCCAATTTTCACCTCAAGTATTCATACCGCAAGATTATATCATGTGTTCTCATCTCTGAATATTCAATCCGACATGACAAAACTTCAAAGGGTAAAGATTGAATTCATCACAACAAGAGTATAGAGGGGAGAAACATCATATGATCTGACTATATTAACAAAGACCATGATATAGATCATGAGAGAGAGATTAAACACATAGCTACTAGTACAAACCCTCAGCCCCGAGGGTGGACTACTCCCACCTCATCGCGGTGGCCGCCAGGATGATGAAGATGGCCACCGGAGATGATTCCCCCCTCCGGCAGGGTGCCGAATCGGGTCTAGATTGGTTTTCGGTGGCTACGGAGCCCTGCGGCGGTGGAACTTCTGATCTAGGTTAACCCCGAAGGGTTTCAGAATATTTGGGAATTTATAGTGCAAAGAGGGCGTGCGGGAGGCCACTGAGGTGGGCACAACCCACCTGGGCACGCCACGGGGGCCTGGCACGCCCTGGTGGGTTGTGCCCCCCTCAGGGCACCCCCCAGGTGCTGCTCTGGCCCATCGGGTGTCTTCTGGCCCATAAAAAATCCGCAAAAAGTTTCGCGGTGTTTGGACTCTGTTTTATATTGATTTTCTGCGATGTAAAAAACATGCAAAAAATAGCAACTGGCACTTGGCACTATGTCAATAGGTTAGTCCCAAAAATGATATAAAATGACTATAAAATGATTGTAAAACACCAAAGAATGATAAAATAACAACATGAATACTTCATAAATTATAGATACGTTGGAGACGTATCAATCTGCTGGGGTGTGGTTCTCGTCCTCCTCCTCTTATCGAGACGATCAGTCGAGGCAGCGCTAGGATCGGCGGCGGCGGCGGCTTGATGCGAGTGCGAGGGCGGCAGCGGCTTGATGCGTTGTGGTTCTCGCTCGAGGGATCTGCTGATGCGAGTGCGTGCGAGTAGTGGATTTTTATTTGTTTTTTTCGCTGGTTTTCTTTCGCTGGTTTTTGTGGGAGCGGACTACCTGAGGCATCGCTCCCTCGTTCGATGTTGTGGCGTTCGTTGGTTTTGGGTTTTTTGTCGATGGGATCGTTAGGTGCGGGGAATGAGGTGGGAGGAGAGACAAAAAACCCAGCGAAAGGTGGGACGAAAATAAACCGTGAAGACTATTCACCAACTCAGAATTAGGAGTAGAGATAATTCTTCTGTGTAGCAATGAGGATAATCCTCAGATCACGGACCCAGTCCGTATTATTGCTACCATCATCTTTCAACTTAGTTTTGTCTAGGAACATATCAAAAATAAGGGAGCTATATCGCGGGCTATTGATCTACAACATAGATATGCAAAACTATTAAGACTAAGTTCATGATAAATTAAGTTCAATTAATCAAATTACTAATGAACTCCCACTTAAATCAACATCCCTCAAGTTATCTAAGTGATACATGATCCAAATCAACTAGCCCATGTCCAATCATCACGTGAGATGGGGTAGTCATCAATGGTGAACATCTCTATGTTGATCATTTCTACTATATGACCCACATTCGACCTTTTGGTCTCCAGTGTTCCGAGACCATGTCTGTACATGCCAGGCTCGTCAAGTTTAACCCAAGTATTCTGCATGTGTAAAACTGTCTTACACCCGTTGTATGTGAACATAGAGTCTATCACACTCGATCATCACGAGGTGCTTTGAAACGATGAACTTTGGCAACGGTGCATACTCGGGGAGAACAATTTTACCTTGAAATTTAGTGAATGGATCATCTTATAATGCTACCGCCATACTAAGCAAAATAAGATGCATAAAAGATAAACATCACATGCAATCAAAATATGTGACATGATATGGCCATCATCATCTTGTGCTTTTGATCTTCATCTCCAAAGCATCGTCATGATCTCCATCGTTTCCGGCTCGACACCTTGATCTCCATCATTGCGTTGTGGTCGTCTCGCCAACTATTGCTTCTACAACTATTGCTAACGCATAGCGATAAAGTAAAGCAATTACACGGCGTTTGCATTTCATACAATAAGGAGACAACCATAAGGCTCCTGCCGGTTGCCGATAAATTACAAAACATGATCATCTCATACAATAACGTATATCACATAATGTCTTGACCATATCACATCACTACATACCCTGCAAAAACAAGTTAGACGTCCTCTACTTTGCTGTTGCAAGTTTTACGTGGCTGCTATGGGTTTCTAGCAAGAACTGTTTTTACCTACGCAAAAACCACAATGGTGATTCATCAAGTTTGATATTTTAACCTTCTTCAAGGACCGACCGTAGTCAAATTTGATTCAACTAAAGTAGGAGAAATAGACACCCGCCAGCCACCTTTATGCAAAACTAGTTGCATGTCAGTCGGTGGAACCGCTCTCATGTGTGTGGACATGTAAGGTTGGTCCGGGCTGCTTCATCCTACAATACCGTAGAATCAAAAGAAGACGTTGGCGGTAAGCAGTATGACTATTACCGCCCACAACTCTTTGTGTTCTTGATGTCTACTATGCAACTTTATTCTTGTAGACACGTGTTGGGCCTCCAAGCGCAGTGTGACGCCCCCGATTCAATCGTACACTAATCATACATGCAAATGTGTACGATCAAGATCAGGGACTCACGGGAAGATATCACAACACAACTCTAGACACAAATTAAAATAATACAAGCTGTATATTACAAGGCAGGGGCCTCGAGGGCTCGAATACATCAGCTCGAATACACAAGAGTCAGCGGAAGCAACAATATCTGAGTACAAAGATAGGTTAGACAAGCCTGCCTTAAGAAGGCTAGCACAAAAAGCAAAATCGATCGAAAAGGCAAGGCCTCCTGCCTGGGAGCCTCCTAACTAATCCTGGTCGTCGGCGGCCTCCACGTAGTAGTAGGCACCCTCAGTGTAGTAGCAGTCGTCGTCGGAGGTGGCGTCTGGATCCTGGGCTCCACCATCTGGTTGCGACGTCCGAGAAGAATGGAAAAGGGGGAAAAAGGGGGAGCAAAGTAACCGTGAGTACTCATCCAAAGTACTCGCAAGCAAGGATCTACACTACATATGCATCGGTGTCAATGAAATGGGTTGTATCTATGGACTGAACTGCAGAATGCCAGAAGAGAAGGGGAAAGCCTA
This sequence comes from Aegilops tauschii subsp. strangulata, assembly GCF_002575655.3. Lineage (NCBI taxonomy): Eukaryota > Viridiplantae > Streptophyta > Magnoliopsida > Poales > Poaceae > Aegilops > Aegilops tauschii. The sequence goes on from NC_053037.3 coordinate 349,125,609, forward strand.
GCCTATCGAAGACTAGCATCTTCAAGCAGCTCCAAGCATCTTGCAGCATCAGAAGAGATAAGAGTGGCATAAAGTAAAGTAGTAGTAGTGTTATCAACCTCGGCCAGAGATCCTTTCTCGACTCCCTGCGAGAAAGCAATCCCAGAGCCATACTATCCAGTTATCACCTGAAGTATCTAGTTCTAGTTGTATCGATCGGGATACAACTCCAAGTGTCCGTTACCGTAGGACAGGCTATGGATAGATGTTTTCTTCCCTGCAGGGGTGCACCAATTACCCACCACACTCGCTTAACTCCGGCCGGACACACTTTACTAGGTCATGCCCAGCCTCAGCCAAACAATACGCCGCAAACCCGACCTAGGCTTAATAGGGAGGTCAGCACGCCGGACTAAACCTATGCCCCCAGGGGTCATGGGCCATCGCCCCGGCAACTCCTGCACGTTGCGAACGCGGCCGGTGAGCAGACCTAGCTACCTCCTTAAAAAGGCAGGTGCTTACCAGTCCAACCCGGCGCGCGCCGCTCAGTCGCATGACGTCTATTAAGCTTCGGCTGATGCATACGACGCAGAACGCCCATACTATGCCCACGTGATGGTTAGTGCTATCAGGCCAGAGGCCCCTCGGATCAAATATCCAAATCGTAGTGGACTAGGAGCACGCGGTAACGAGCAGAGACTCACGATGGATGTGACCCCGTCGCCCCGTCTCGAGGACTTGCGGCAAGGGCTAAGAACGCCCAGCCACGCCTCGTAAGTATCTCGCGGGCACCTTCCAGGTTAACCTGGCTCCACATCACTCGCAATTAAGCTCGCGCGGGTACCCCTCAGGGCCGACCCGTCTTTAGTAACATTGTTCAGTGTAAAGTCATAGTAACCATAGTAACTGTGTGTCTAACACCAAGGGGAACCCTGAGGAACCACCCTCGGTGGATTTCACTCGATGTAATCATCAAGGTGAATGTAAGAGGAACCACCCTCGAGGTTCACACTTGAGGGGTTGCACGAGAGAGTCGTATCGGAAGTGGTTAAGGAGGAAATCACCCTCGATGACCACGACCGAATAGTTACACTACAAAATTTAACATCAGAAGTGTTGATGAGGTGTCACCCTCGGCACTCGATAGTAACTCTGCAGAGTCGTACAACTAGGGGGGTGATGTGCGGTGTCGGGGCCTAGACGTCATTCACGTTGATCGAGTCATCGAACATAAAGCGGGGCAACTAGAACAAGGTGGGGGTCACTGATGGGTCTCTAACCAGCCTATAGTAAATAGTTCAGGATAAGCAGGTCAGGTACAACATCACGTACAGAAATAGGCTATGCATCAGAATAGGAGCAATCAATTATAGTAGCAAAATCTAATGCAAGCATAAGAGAATAGAATGGGTGATATCGGAATGATTAAAGGGGGGCTTGCCTGGAAGCTCTGCTGAAAAGGAAGAAGGGTCGTCGGAGACATAGTCGATCACAGGGGCAGCATCGGTCTCGGGGTCTACCGAAGAGAAGAGGGGGAAGAAAAAATAAATATAAAGCAAACATAGCATCACAAAGCATAACGTGGCAATATGCTGTGCCGGTGTGACCTAACATATGGCTACACGATATAGGTGAAGGGGGAATTCAACCGGGAATGTTTTCCCGGTTCCGGACCTGTATCAGACAGATGACCGGAGGGGGAATGTTCCATGATCAGATAGTTAGAGGCATCTCACAGGTAAACGGAACGTGTATTCGGATTCGTTGGATTTTTCTGAGCAACTTTCATGTAGAAAACATTTTCATCTGAGTTACGGTTTAATTACTATGATTTTCGAAAGTTTTAAAAGCTTTATGAAATTATTTAAATTAACAGAAATAACAGAAAAGGAAAATATAACGTCAGCATGACATGGAGATGACGTCAGCAAGTCAACAGACTCGCTGATTAGTCAAAGTTGACCAGTGGGTCCAGTGGGTCCCACTGGTCAGTGAGTGGACTAATTAACAGTGGTTAATTTAGCTAAACTAAGTTAATTAGCTAGTAGGCCCCACCTGTCAGTGGCTAATTAGTTTAACTAGATAAGTTCTAATTATTAAAACATTGATTAAGGGAATGGGGCCCGCCTGTCAGTGGCTCTGGGCTGCCCAGTCAGCAAGTTGACTAGGTCAACCCGGTCAACGGGGCCCCCAGGGCCCACTGGTCAGTGACACTAGGGGTGGCCCCGAATCAGCCAGGTCAGCACCCGCGTCAGAGTTGCGTCGGCGAGGCCATTCGCGGCGGACGAGCACCGGAGAGGGCTCCAGCGAGCCTTGTTACGACGGCTCCTCGCCGGAGTTTGCCGGAACGGCGCCACGGTGGTCAGTTCGTTGCGCGCGAGGCGGCGTTCGAAAGCCGGCGACATCGCGCGTCTAAAACGGCGGTTGCAGGGGTCGGGGGTGGTCGGTCGAGGCACCGGCGATGAGTGGAGGCGGTGGTTGCGTTCGTGACCGCGTCAGGATCGCGCTAGGGGGCACGGGGAGGGGCACGGCAAGGTCCGTCCGAACGGCCGTTAGATGCTACGCCGTTTGGTGGCGGTGGGAGCGACTGAGATGGCCGGAGTCGACCGTTGCAGCGACGGTAGGTGACGGCGGCGATCGGGCTTCGACGGGGACGGCACTGCGGCACGCAAACATGCATACGAAAAGGGCTGGGGCGGTCTATGCGACGCGGTGATCACAGCGGTGACGTGCACGGTACCAAAAGGTCACCGTGGCCATGCCGGAGACGAGCGCGGGAAGCGGCGAGCTCGGTTCCAAGGGGGACAACAACTACGCATGCAGAGAGGGGCAGAGAAGAGGGTGAGACGATGTGGAGCTCACCGTGCGGCTAAGAAAAGCCCTTGAAGGATTTGTAGCGCAGGGGAGGTGACAAACGGAGCGGTGGAGCTCCGGTGATCCGAGGCAGACGCCGGTTCGATCCGGGGCCTGCGGTGCGCCCCCCGCAGCTATGACTGGCCCCAGGCGATGAGGACGTACGCAACAGAGCTTGTGGACATGCCAGCTTGGCGCGGGGCGGCCGATGGCCGCGGGATCGATGACAAATGGCGACGGCAGCGTTCGGGAGAAGAGGGGGAAAGCAAGCGAGCGAGAGGGGGGAGAGGAAAATATCTGCGCAGAGGGGGGAAGTGAGGCTGCCGAGGCCGAGAGGGGGCCGTGGCGTCCTTATCCTTGACGGGGCGTCGCCGGCGAGGCGGGTCCGGGCGGGACGGAGCCTGTAGCGACCCAAGACAGAGGAACAGGGAGAGGGAGGTGTCCGGTGCAGGGAGTGGGCTGGATGGGCCGGCTCAGGTGGAGTAGGCCCAGGGGGTAGGGGGACTTTCTCTTTTTCCCTTTTTGCCTTTTGTTTTACTGTTTTTCTTTTTCCCGGTAGCTTTTGCATTTTCTTTTAGCCATAAATGACTTTGCAAAAATATGCCACTGGCCAAAACAAATTCAAAGAAATATTGTGCACTGCCACAAAAAGTTTGGAAACTAATTGCAGCTGTTGGAATTTTGCATAAATGGAAAAGCAATTAATTTGCTGATTTGACACTATTTTAAAATGCTATAGTTCATCTTGGCTTGGAGGTGATGTTGTATTCCTTAACAATTGAATGCTATGGAATTTTGGTTAAAAGATGAACTATTTTGCAACAACTTTTGTGCAACTTCATATTTCACGTTGAATTTGAATAGAATTCAGAGAAAGGACTTGAGTTGAGATATTATCCCAACATGATTAAGCTTTGTAAATCAAGATGACTTGGCACTGATCATAAGGGATTACTGTAGTGTGATGCCGGGGATGTTACAAATCTCCTCCACTACAAGAAATCTTGTCCCGAGATTTAAGAGGTGAAGTAAGGGGGAAAGAGTTGGTTGCGAAATTCTAGCAAGTCTTCTCGTTCTTGGGTGCTCTTCTTGAAGAAGGTGAAACCTTTCATTGATGTCTTCATTTTTTTGCTTCACGTCATCGTGATGAAGTCGTCACGTTTCTTCCGAAACTCTGTTGTACTTATGAAAAGGATAAGGAGTAACTTTGGAAGAACGGACCTCTACAAGGTTGATTAACTGGTAGATAACTCAGGGAATGAGGTAGAAAGTAACTCTCGAATTGATCTTAAGAAAACATCGAGAGCAAATAAGAAGGTACCGTAAGAAGTTTTGAGCGGGCAGACAATTGTCTGATGCCTAATCAGAAGGCCAAAGGGGTTTGGAGCAACGAAAGGAAATATTGCGTCTGAAACCAGACTAGATCATCCATAGGACGGTGGCTCGTGAATTTCATACGAAGCCAAGTGCAAACGATACTTCAGAATCAAGGTTGGATAGGAGAGTCAGGTTTCAATCCTGTGGAACTGTGGGTTATGGGCCCACCATGTGGGTTAAAAGTAGGAAGGGCGCTGACATCTTACACGGTCATGATAGCATGGCAGGTCAGAGGATAGCCTATTAGTTATGTTGGCAACAACATTGGTACCAAGGGCGAGGGACGAAGAGAACCATTTTCCTGCTCGTTAAGACGAGGCGGACCAATAGGCAAAGTTCTCATCCACCAGTGGCTACCGGAATGTCATCAACAATAGTAACAAGGTCTTACTGACAGAGCTTGTACATCGAGGTGTTTTCATAAGCAGGGAACTATTACTGCTTAGATCTCATAAACCCCAAGAAAGGTTAAACAAAACAATGGAAAAGAAAAGGTGATCATTAGATTAATCAGAACATTGGAAAGGAAAATGTGTTTACACACAAGAATTGGGAGTATATCCTTCCCAAGGGGAAGCGGAGCAGGATATACATGATATGACCGCAAGTTCAAAAGCATTTAGATAAAGGGGGCGAGGGAAGAATCATGATATTACCCATACAACGGTGTTTGGATAATAGATCAAGAAACATACAACAATATGCTTCCAATGTTCTTGTTGATATTCGGAATACCTCAGTCATGCTTCGAGGTAGCATTAACATGGTGTTACAAGTAGGGGTTGGAGTTGAAGATCACAAGAAATACTCAAGGAACAATTACAGGAATAGCAAGGAGTCCAAGGTATAAGCAAGACATGATCAAACATGTGTTGGGAAGAAGACAAGGGGGTTGTCGATGATAACTCAAATCATCGAAGGTCAAGAATGGTATTTCTCATCACGAATTCGATTGATATGCTGCAAGAGCTCAGAATGTTGACGAGCACGACACAATTGTCAAGAGATTTTAGGAAGATGTAATCGATCGGCGCTGACATCAAGACAAGTCAAAGGAATGATGAAGCGAAAAGTTATTGGAACCACGTGTTCGACACAAACTCGAAAGCAAGCTTGCTGTTCAAGGCGAAATGGTATGATGAGGAAGATCGACATAAGCTTAGCTCATCATCGAAAATTCTGTTCCGGGAAGAAGGACCAGGTAGCACAGTTAAAATTTAGCACGATAATGACATAGCCGGCCAGGCTAGGAATGACTTAAAGGATTATTAAACTCGTAAGCAATGAAAATTACTTAGAGTTATAGAATCGGAGTGCGGAATCGATTCAACCATTCACTTATCAGTGTCCTTGAGTGATTAATAACTCAGATCCCGGGGGGAATCTGAAATTGGTGAGAAGCAATACTAGATGAAGACTCATAGGAAGCAACACAGTTCTTTGATATTCTCGAGGTACCGCAGGGTAATACTTGAAGGAAGATCAAAATAGAGGTTGCGGAGATGCATTGATCTGCAGAAGACAAGTGCTTTAACTTGTTCGAGAAATGGAACTAAAGGGAAACAATCATGGTCAGAACCACGGTTGCAAAGGACCAAACATAGATACAAGATGAGCTTGTACCAAAAATATAATTATTTTTACGAGCGGCTTCCATGATAAGTTCTACATCGGGTCCATGGGCATGAACACAAAGGTTCAAGGTCGACTCCCACTTCTTCAATGCATAACCTTTCATTCACTCCTTGTTTTCAAAGAAATTGTTGTGCAGAAGATTTATCTGGCGAACTACCAGAAGAGTAGACTCGTGAGAACTCTCGGGTTCACACGGATTATGGAAGGCATAAGTTCAACCCGTCGGGGCATTTTTACGAATCTATAGAACCATCAACCAAGCAAAAGATACGAGTTCGAAAGCAGAGTATCGAAGTCAAAGCAGATGATACAATTTACCAAAGGTATTATGTATTAGGGAAAAACTCACAAGATTTTGGATGTGAAGGACACTATCGGATGACAACCCAACAATGGATCTGGCGATTCACGATAGAGTTGATGTGAGTATCGATAATCAATCAGATGAACAAGGGGATGCAATGGCATCGGCTTATAGAAACGTCTAAATGATTCGATGCTTGGGTACAGAGGAATTATGATTTCAAGACGAAGGATCAGAAGCAGAGACTCTGATCAAAAGATGAGTAAGTTGAATAGACTTAGAGTTGCACCCGATCAAATCTGGATTGGGCAAGAACCAGCTCATATCTGGAACGATGTGTGAGCCGGAAAGAAAATTTCCAAGGATTAATTGATGATTGCGAGTATTCGCACACACGCTGAACCCACAGGAACAGAATGACAATCACAAAGAATTTTAAAGAATATTGCTAGACATATGGAATTAATCCTAACGCAAGCAGGCAAGGAGAATCAAGAGCAATAGGCTGCAGAGGATTTTTTAAAGATCAGATAGCATTTTCATGTATTTTGGAAAGCATATGAACAACTAGGGATGAACGAACCCCGGTTAAGTGAATTATCCGCAGTTCGAAAAGAAGCTGCAAAGCAGAAGGCACAAAGGATTCTCGGAACAACAGAGAGTACTAGTGGTATCTTGTAATAACAGGAGCTACAAGCGGCAAGGATGTAATTCAGGGGGATTATCGGTGGTCAGGAACTGCAAGGCAGTTGGCACAGGGTCTCGAGAAACATCGAGGAGAATCTGCAGAACCTTCTGGCGAAGCAAGCGATCATCGGTAATGTCGGGGCTCTTCGGAAGGAAGTGGGTACGAGAACCTAATGTCAGAGTTAGTAAAATGTTTAACCCGAATAGACGAGAGATCAGAGTCCCAGAGTATAGACGAGGAATAAAAGATCCTAATGCCACCCAATGGCGACGTGGGCCCGTAAGCCACACAGCCAAGTTAGTAAAACAATTTTGGATGACTAGACTCAACTTTGGCCAAGGAGTTTGAAAGGGGGCTACCTAAGGGCAGTTGGCTCTGATACCAGCTTGTGATGCCCCCGATTAAATCGTACACTAATCATACACGCAAATGTGTACGATCAAGATCAGGGACTCACGGGAAGATATCACAACACAACTCTAGACACAAATTAAAATAATACAAGCTTTATATTACAAGACAGGGGCCTCGAGGGCTCGAATACATCAGCTCGAATGCACAAGAGTCATCGGAAGCAACAATATCTGAGTACATACATAGGTTAGACAAGCCTGCCTTAAGAAGGCTAGCACAAAAAGCAACATCGATCGAAAAGGCAAGGCCTCCTGCCTGGGAGCCTCCTAACTACTCCTGGTCGTCGGCGGCCTCCACGTAGTAGTAGGCACCCTCAATGTAGTAGCAGTCGTTGTCGAGGTGGCGTCTGGATCCTGGGCTCCACCATCTGGTTGTGACATCGAGAAGAATGGAAAAGGGGGAAAAGGGGAGCAAAGAAACCATGAGTACTCATCCAGAGTACTCGCAAGCAAGGATCTACACTACATACGCATCGGTGTCAATGAAATGGGATGTATCTGTGGACTGAACTGCAGAATGCCAGAAGAGAAGGGGGAAGCCTAGCCTATCGAATACTAGCATCTTCAAGCAGCTCCAAGCATCTTGCAGCATCAGAAGAGATAAGAGTGGCATAAAGTAAAGTAGTAGTAGTGTTATCAACCTCGGCCAGAGATCCTTTCTCGACTCCCTACGAGAAAGCAATCCCAGAGCCATACTATGCAGTTATCACCTCAAGTATCCAGTTCTAGTTGTATCGATCGGGATACAACTCCAAGTGTCTGTTATCGTAGGACAGGCTGCCGATAGATGTTTGCTTCCCTGCAGGGGTGCACCAACTTACCCACCACGCTCGCTTAACTCCGGCCCGACACACTTTACTGGGTCATGCCCGCCCTCGACCAAACAATACGCCGCAACCTGACCTAGGCTTAATAGAGAGGTCAGCACGCCGGACTAAACCTATGCCCCCAAGGGTCATGGGCTATCGCCCCGGGAACTCCTGCACGTTGCGAATGCAGCCGGTGAACAGACCTAGCTACCTCCTTAAAAAGGCAGGTGCTTACTAGTCTAACTCGGCGCGCGCCACTCAGTCGCATGACGTCTATTAAGCTTCGGCTGATGCATACGACGTAGAATGCCCATACTATGCCCACATGATGGTTAGTGCTATCAGGCCACAGGCCCCTCGGATCAAATATCCAAATCATAGTGGATTAGGAGCACGCGGTAACGAGCAGAGACTCACGATCGATGTGACCCCGTCGCCCCGTCTCGAGGACTTGCGGCAAGGGCTAAGAATTCCCGGCCACGCCTCGTAAGTATCTCGCGGGCACCTTCCAGGTCAACCCGACTCCACATCACTCGCAATTAAGCTTGCGTGGGTACCCCTCAGGGCCGACCCGTCTTTAGTAACATGGTTCAGTGTAAAGTCGTAGTAACCATAGTAACTGTGTGTCTAACACCAAGGGGAACCCTGAGGAACATAAAGCAGGGCAACTGGAACAAGGTGGGGGTCACCGATGGTTCTCTAACCAGCCTATACTAAACAGTTCAGGATAAGCAGGTAAAGTACAACAGCAGGTACAAAAACAGGCTATGCATCAGAATAGGAGCAATCAATTACAGTAGCAAAATCTAATGCAAGCATAAGAGAATAGAATGGGCGATATCGGAACGATCAAAGGGGGGGCTTGCCTGGAAGCTCTGCTGAAAAGGAAGAAGGGTCGTCGGAGACGTAGTCGATTACAGGGGCAACATCGGTCTCGGGGTCTACCGAAGAGAAGAGGGGGCAGAAACAATAAATATAAAGCAAACATAGCATCACAAAACATAACATGGCAATATGCTGTGCCGGGTGTGACCTAACGTATAGCTACACGATATAGGTGAAGGGGGAATTCAACCGGGAATGTTTTCCCGGTTCCGGACCTGTGTGAGATAGATGACCGGAGGGGGAATGTTCCATGATCAGAGAGTTAGAGGCATCTGACAGGTAAACGGACCGCGTAATCGGATTCGCTGGATTTTTCTGAGCAACTTTCATGTAGAAAACATTTTCATCCGAGTTACGGTTTAATTACTATGATTTTTGAAAGTTTTAAAAGCTTTATGAAATTATTTAAATTAACAGAAATAACAGAAAAGGAAAATATGATGTCAGCATGACATGGAGATGACGTCAGCAAGTCAACAGACTCGCCGATTAGTCAGAGTTGACCAGTGGGTCCAGTGGGTCCCACTGGTCAGTGAGTGGACTAATTAACAGTGGTTAATTTAACTAAACTAAGTTAATTAGCTAGTAGGCCCCACCTGTCAGTGGCCAATTAGTTTAACTAGATAAGTTTTAATTATTAAAAAGTTGATTAAAGGAATGGGGCCCGCCTGTCAGTGGCTCTGGGCTGCCCAGTCAGCAAGTTGACTGGGTCAACCCGGTCAACGGGGCCCCCAGGGCTCACTGGACAGCGACACTAGGGGTGGCCCCGGATCAGCCAGGTCAGCACCGACGTCAGAGTTGCACCGGCGAGGTCATTCGCGGCGGCCGAGCACCGGAGAGGGCTCCGGCGAGCCTTTTTACGGCGGCTCCTCGCCGAAGTTTGCTGGAACGGCGCCACGGTAGTCCGTTCGTTGCGGCGAGGCGGCGTTCGAAAGCCGGTGATGTCGCGCGTCTAAACCAGCGGTTGCAGGGGTCGGGGGTGCTCGGTCGAGGCGCCGACGATGAGTGGAGGCGGTGGTGGCGTCCGGGACCTCGTCGGGATCGCGCTAGGGGGCACGGGGAGGGGCGCGGCAAGGTCCGTCCGAACGGCCATTAGATGTTGTGCCGTTTGGTGGCGGTGGGAGCGACTGAGGTGGCCGGAGTCGACCGTTGCAGCGACGGTAGGCGACGGCGGCGATCAGGCTTCGACGGGGACGGCACTGTGATACGTCTCCAACGTATCTATAATTTCTGATTGTTCCATGCTATTATATTATCCGTTTTGAATGTTTAATGGGCTTTACTATACACTTTTATATTATTTTTGGGACTAAACTATTAACCCAAGGCCCAGTGCAAATTGCTGTTTTTGGCCTATTTTAGTGTTTCGCAGAAATGGAATATCAAACGGAGTCCAAATGGAATGAAACCTTCGGGAGCGTGATTTTTGGAACAAACGTGATCCAGAGGACTTGGAGTGGACGTCAGGAAATCAACGAGGAGGCCACGAGGCAGGGAGGCACGCCTGCCCCCTGGGCGCGCCCCTCACCCTCATGGGCCCCTCGTGGCTCCACCGACCTACTTCTTCCTCCTATATATACCCACGTACCCTGAAACCAACCAGGAGCACCACGAAAACCTATTTCCACCGCCGCAACCTTCTGTACCCGTGAGATCCCATCTGGGGGCCTTTTCCGGCGCTCCGCCGGAGGGGGAATCGATCATGGAGGGCTTCTACATCAACACCATAGCCTCTCCGATGATGTGTGAGTAGTTTACCATAGACCTTCGGGTCCATAGTTATTAGCTAGATGGCTTCTTCTCTCTCTTTGGATCTCAATACAAAGTTCTCCTCGATCTTCTTGGAGATCTATTCGATGTAACTCTTTTTGTGGTGTGTTTGTCGAGATCTGATGAATTGTGGGTTTATGATCAAGATTATCTATGAACAATATTTGAATCTTCTCTGAATTCTTTTATGTATGATTGGTTATCTTTGCAAGTCTCTTCGAATTATCAGTTTGGTTTGGCCTACAAATTGATCTTTCTTGCAATGGGAGAAGTGCTTAGCTTTGGGTTCAATCTTGCGTTGCTCGATCCCAGTGACAGAAGGGGAAACGACACGTATTGTATTGTTGCCATCGAGGATAAAAAGATAGGGTTTATATCATATTGCTTGAGTTTATCCCTCTACATCATGTCATCGTACCCAATGCGTTACTCTGTTCTTATGAACTTAATACTCTAGATGCATGCTGGATAGCGGTCGATATGTGGAGTAATAGTAGTAGATGCAGGAAGGAGTCGGTCTACTTGCCACGGACGTGATGCCTATATACATGATCATGCCTAGATATTCTCATAATTATGCACTTTTCTATCAATTGCTCGACAGTAATTTGTTCACCCACCATAATACTTATGCTATCTTGAGAGAAGCCACTAGTGAAACCTATGGCCCCCGGGTCTATTTTCCATCATATTAATCTCCCGTCAACTAGCTATTTCTGTCGCCATTTATTTTGCAATCTTTACTTTTAATCTTTATCATAAAAATACCAAAAATATTATCATCTCTATCAGATCTCACTTTTGCAAGTGACCGTGAAGGGATTGACAACCCCTTTGTCGTGTTGGTTGCAAGGTTCTTATTTGTTTGTGTAGGTACGAGGGACTTGCGTGTGGCCTCCTACTGGATTGATACCTTGGTTCTCAAAAAGTGAGGGAAATACTGACGCTACTTTGCTGCATCACCCTTTCCTCTTCAAGGGAAAACCAACACGTGCTCAAGAGGTAGCAAGAAGGATTTCTGGCACCGTTGCCAGGGAGTCTACGCACAAGTCAAGACATACCAAGTACCCATCACAAACTCTTATCCCTCGCATTACATTATTTGCCATTTGCCTCTCGTTTTCCTCTCCCCCACTTCACCCTTGCCGTTTTATTTGCCCTCTCTTTCCGTTCGCCTCTTTTTTGCTTGTTTCTTGTTTGCTCGTGTGTTGGATTGTTTGCTTGTCACAATGGCTCAAGATAATACTAAATTGTGTGACTTTGCCAATACCAACAACAATGATTTTCTTAGCACTTCGATTGCTCCTCTTACAGATGCTGAATCTTGTGAAATTAATGCTGCTTTGCTGAATCTTGTTATGAAAGATCAATTCGCCGGCCTTCCTAGTGAAGATGCCGCTACCCATCTAAACAGCCATGTTTCGCTTAGAGATCGCACTAAAACTTGGTTTTCGTCTTTGCCTAAAAATAGTATTGATTCTTGGAATAAGTGCAAAGATGCTTTTATCTCTAAGCATTTTCCTCCCGCTAAGATCATCTCTCTTAGAAACGATATTAGGAATTTTAAGCAACTTGACCATGAACATGTTGCACAATCTTGGGAGAGGATGAAATTAATGATACATAATTGTCCTACACATGGTTTGAATCTATGGATGATTATACAAAAAAATTATGCCGGATTGAATTTTGCTTCTAGGAATCTTTTAGATTCGGCCGCGGGAGGCACTTTTATGGAAATCACTTTAGGAGAAGCTACTAAACTTCTAGATAATATTATGGTTAATTATTCTCAATGGCACACTGAACGATCTACTAGTAAAAAGGTGCATGCAATTGAAGATATTAATATTTTGAGTGGAAATATGGATGAACTTATGAAATTGTTTGCTAATAAGAGTGCTTCTTCTGATCCCAATGATATGCCTTTGTCTACTTTGATTGAGAATAATAATGAATCTATGGATGTGAATTTTGTTGGTAGGAACAATTTTGGTAACAACGCTTATAGAGGAAACTTTAATCCTAGGCCGTATCCTAGTAATTCCTCTAATAATTAAGGGAATTCCTACAACAACTCTTATGGAAATTTTAATAAGATGCCCTTTGATTTTGAGACTAGTGTTAAAGAATTTATGATTTCTCAATAGAATTTCAATGCTTTGCTTGAAGAAAAATTGCCTAAGATTAATGAGTTGGCCAGGAACGTGGATAGAATTTCTCTTGATGTTGATTCTTTGAAACTTAGATCTATTCCACCTAAGAATGATATCAAAATGAGTCTCTCAAAGCCATGAGAATTTCCATTGATGAGTGCAAATAAAGAACCGCTAGGATGCGTGCTAAGAAAGATTGCTTTGTAAAAGCGTGTTCTTCTAGTTTTCATGATAATAAGGATGAAGATCTAAAAGTGATTGATAGTCTCCTATTAAATCTTTGTTTTTCAATATGAATCTTGATAATTATGGGACTGGAGATGAGTCAAGTTAGTTTAAAAGGCATCCCAATGATTCGGAGTTTTTAGATCTTGATGCAAAAATTGGTAAAAGTGGGATTGAAGAGGTCAAAACTTTGCATAGTAATGAATCCACTATTTTGGATTTCAAGGAATTTAATTATGATAATTGTTCTTTAATAGATTGTATTTCCCTGTTGCAATCCATGCTAAATTCTCCGCATGCTTATAGTCAAAATAAGGCTTTTACTAAACATATCGTTGATGCTTTAATGCAATCTTATGAAGAAAAGCTTGAATTGGAAGTTTCTATCCCTAGAAAACTTAATGATGAGTGGGAAACTACTATTAAAATTAAAATTAAAGATCATGAATGCTATGCTTTGTGTGATTTGGGTGCTAGTGTTTCCACAATTCCAAAAACTTTGTGTAATATGTTGGGTTTCCATGAATTTGATGATTGTTCTTTAAACTTGCACCTTGCGGATTCCACCATTAAGAAACCTATGGGAAGAATTAATGATTTTATTATTGTTGCAAATAGGAATTATGTGCCCGTAGATTTGATTGTTCTTGATATAGATTGCAATCCTTCATGTCCTATTATTCTTGGTAGACCTTTCCTTAGAACGATTGGTGCAATTATTGATATGAAAGAAGGGAATATTAGATTCCAATTTCCGTTAAGGAAAGGCATGCAACACTTTCCTAGAAAGAAAATCAAATTACCTTATGAATCTATTATGAGATCCACTTATGGATTGCATGCCAAAGATGATAATACCTAGATCTATCCTTGCCTTTATGCCTAGCTAGGGGCGTTAAACGATAGCGCTTCTTGGGAGGCAACCCAATTTCATTTTAGTTTCTTGCTTTTTGGTTCTGTTTAGTAATAAATAATCAATCAAGCTTATGTTTAGATGTGGTTTTATGTTTTAATTAGTGTTTGTGCCAAGTAGAACCTCTGGGAAAACTTGGGTGAAGTCTTTTTTATCTTGCTGTAAGAAACAGAAACTTTAGCGCTCACGAGATTAGCCACAACTTTTTGCTGGAGAGTGCTATTTAGTTGATTCTTTTTGCAGATGATTAATAGATAAATTCCTCACGTCCAGAAATTTATTTTAGAATTTTTGGAGTTCCAGAAGTATGCGTTTGATACAGATGACTACAGACTGTGCTGTTTTTGACAGATTCTGTTTTTCGTGTGTTGTTTGCTTATTTTGATGAATCTATGGCTAGTATCGGAGGTTATGAACCATAGAGAAGTTGGGATACAGTAGGTTTAACACCAATATAAATAAAGAATGAGTTCATTACAGTACCTTGAAGTGGTGTTTACTTTTCTTTCGCTAACGGAGCTCACGAGATTTTCTGTTAAGTTTTGTGTTGTGAAGTTTTCAAGTTTTGGGTAAAGATTTGATGGATTATGGAACAAGGAGTGGCAAGATGATACGGCTCCAACGTATCTATAATTTTTGATTGTTCCATGGTATTATATTATCAACCTTGGATTTTTTATGCATTTATATGCTATTTTATATGATTTTTGGGACTAACCTATTAACCTAGAGCCCAGTGCCAGTTTCTGTTTTTTCCTTGTTTTTGAGTATCACAGAAAAGGAAAACCAAACGGAGTCCAATTGACCTGAAACTTCACAGAACTTATTTTTGGACCAGAAGAAGGCCATGGAGTAAAAGAGTTGGGCCAGAAGAGTCCCGGGCTGCCCACGAGGGTGGGGGGCGCGCCCACCCCCTAGTGCGCCTCCCTACCTCGTGGACAGCCCGGAGACCCCCTGACTTGTTCTCGATGCCAAAACCTCTTATATATACAGAAAACCCCTAGAACATAACCTAGATCGGGAGTTCCGCCGCCGCAAGCCTCTGTAGCCACCGAAAATGAATCTAGACCCGTTCCGGCACCCTGCCGGAGGGGGGAACCCTCACCGGTGGCCATCTTCATCATCCCGGCGCTCTCCATGACGAGGAGGGAGTAGTTCACCCTCGTGGCTGAGGGTATGCACCAGTAGCTATGTGTTTGATCTCTCTCTCTCTCTCTCTCTCTCTCTCTCGTGTTCTTGAGGTGTTATGATCTTGATGTATCGCGAGCTTTGCTATTATAGTTGGATCTTATGATGTTACTCCCCCTCTACTCTCTTGTAATGGATTGATTTTCCCTTTGAAGTTATCTTATCGGATTGAGTCTTTAAGGATTTGAGAACACTTGATGTATGTCTTGCATGTGCTTATCTGTGGTGACAATGGGATATCATGTGATCTACTTGATGTATGTTTTGGTGATCAACTTGCGGGTTCCGTGACCTCGTGAACTTATGCATAGGGGTTGGCACGCGTTTTCGTCTTAACTCTCCGGTAGAAACTTTGGGGCACTCTTTGAAGTTCTTTGTGTTGGTTGAATAGATGAATCTGAGATTGTGTGATGCATATCGTATAATCATACCCACGGATACTTGAGGTGACATTGGAGTATCTAGGTGACATTAGGGTTTTGGTTGATTTGTATCTTAAGGTGTTATTCTAGTACGAACTCTATGATAGATCGAATGGAAAGAATAGCTTCGTGTTATTTTACTACGGACTCTTGAATAGATCGATCAGAAAGGATAACTTTGAGGTGGTTTCGTACCCTACCATAATCTCTTCGTTTGTTCTCCGCTATTAGTGACTTTGGAGTGACTCTTTGTTGCATGTTGAGGGACAGTTATATGATCCAATTATGTTATTATTGTTGAGAGAACTTGCACTAGTGAAAGTATGAACCCTAGGCCTTGTTTCCTAGCATTGCAATACCGTTTATGCTCACTTTTATCATTAGTTACCTTGCTGTTTTTATATTTTCATATTACAAAAACCTATATCTACCATCCATATTGCACTTGTATCACCATCTCTTCGCCGAACTAGTGCACCTATACAATTTACCATTGTATTGGGTGTGTTGGGGACACAAGAGACTCTTTGTTATTTGGTTGCAGGGTTGCTTGAGAGAGACCATCTTCATCCTACGCCTCCCACGGATTGATAAACCTTAGGTCATCCACTTGAGGGAAATTTGCTACTGTCCTACAAACCTCTGCACTTGGAGGCCCAACAACGTCTACAAGAAGAAGGTTGTGTAGTAGACATCAAGCAGTTTCTGGCGCCGTTGCCGGGGAGGTAAGTGCTTGAAGGTATATCTTTGGATCTTGCAATCGAATCTTTTTGTTTCTTGTTTTATCACTGGTTTAGTTTATAAAAGAAAACTAAAAAATGGAATTAAGGGTGCCTCATATGCTTCATCTTTTTAATGTCTTTCGTGAAAATGACGGGAAGGAAAATTGTGCTCAAGTACTAGAAGAAGAATTACATAGAATGCTTGGCATAAAATATGTGAATGATGAGCATGATTGCAATGTTGTTAGTATGAATTCTTTGAATACCCATGATGCTAATGATATGCAAAGCCACGAGCTTGGGTATGCTATGTTTGATGAAGATGATATGTTTAGTCCCCCAAGTTTTAATGAGCAAATTTATTATGATGATAACATGCCTCCTACTTATGATGCCACTTTCTACGCTCATAAAAGACTTCCAGTGCGGCCAGGCCAGGAGATGCGTGCGTGAATGACAGAGGCGAACGGGGCGGAAACGCCGCCACCTGAGGCGGCAGACCCATTCTCGTCGCTGGCGGCCGGCCCTCCGCCGCCGCTGGTAGCCGGCCTTTCGCCACCGCCGTCTCATGCCTCGAAGGGGGAGCCGATGGGTGGATCGCTCAGATCGCACGACTCAAGAGCCTCTTTGGCAGGGGTGTCGGGCAGAAAGGCGACAGAGGCGGGATCGCGCGATGACCACGGCTCCCCGGCGCTGCTTGAGATCGGGCGGGGCCAGGGGAAATTCACGCAATGGCGTGTTCACTTCTGCGCCGAGACGGATCCTAGGAATTGGATTGAAGGCCGCGTCTGTTTTACTCCTCATTCGCGTTGGCTGGCTCTCTTCGATTTGGAGAATGACGTCGTTGCCGGCGACTACTTGTAGGACGACGACTCGATCGAGGTAGGGCGTCGTTTCAAGATTGATGGATTTGACGTGCTGGTTGATGAATGTGTGCAGGTGGATCTTCGTCCGAAGAGACCGGAGCTGATTGATCTGACGGAAACGATGCTTCAGGGAAAACCGGGAGGGCGATTTTGGGCTCTTATTGACAGCGACGATGAAGATCAAGGGGAAGATCACAACTTCTCACGTACTGAGGTGTGTCCACAGGGTACGGAACCGACGGAGACGCCGACGCTCATAGGGGCACCAGATCATCGTCATTCGAAATTTCAAAATGTCAAGCCGAAAATGAAGCCCTGGATCGGTCCAATTCCTAAGGTATTCCGCGAACCCGTCACTTTGTCAGACTTTTTGCCAGATTCTTGGACTCTTGTTACTCGAAAGAAGAAGAAAGGAAAGAAGAGTCGATCGTCACCGCCGCATAGGTCACCGGTGGCGAGGTTGATGAGCGAGATTCGAATTGCCAGACGGGCCCGTTTGAATTCGCTATTGGGTCCTGAGACTGTGTTGGATGCGGAAACGGTCGTGGGCTCCCTAGCCTCGGGCGAGGCCCAGCTAGGAGTCCAAGCCTTGCCCGATCCAGCACGTACATGCGTGCATGTATCGTCACCGCCGCCTATCGTTGCTGCGTCTAGGGTTATCGATCCAGGATTCCCTACGCTAGGCGAGGGTCGCGCGCGGAGGATCTCTTGCACCGGCCGCATGGTTGGACGCGGGCCACCGCCCAGCAAGCGAGGGCCGCCACCCGTCGTTGGTGCCGCTGCCGCCGCTGGTGCTGGGCGTGGCACTCCGCCCGTCGCTGCTGCGGGAGTTGCCGGGGGCGGCCGTGCCGTTCCCATCGCCAATAATGGCGGTGCTGCTGGACGTGGGGGGCTCATCCCGCAGGCGCAGCACACCGGAGCAGCTGCCGGCCGTGGTGCTCAACCACCCGCGCGAGGATCTTTGACGCATCCCCGGGCTATCGCAAGTCAGACTGAGGAAATGGTACAACAGCCAGTAGCAAAGGTGCCGGCCCTTGGCAGGGGTTGCGGTGCTACCAATGGATGGGACGGTCAAGGGCGGGGTGGATACAATAGAGACAGTCCGAGGTACAACCGTTATGGACAGTGGGGAGACGACGGGTATGAAGCATATGGTCCGGGGCTGCACCGTGGATCATCATCCGGTGGCGGCCGCGGTTCCAAGTGGCACAATGGGGACGGTCTGGGACATTTTCAAGGTCCACCCGGTGACTTTGTTGAGGGCGTATCCGGTCCCAATGACCGTTAGCGGGGAGGCTATCGGCGGGGCGGGAGGGGCAGGCGTCCACCTCCACCACGACAGCCTCCACCTCCACCACACGTTGCAGACTCATCTACGGGAGCGGAGCTCGACCACACAGCTGATACGGCAGCCGCTTCATCCTTGTTGCCCGTGGCTGCGGTGGATGTAGTCAAGGCGCTGGCAGCGGTCACCGTTCCGGTAGCATCCGGTGCCGGTAAGATTGACAAAGGGACGGACAAATCTGAGGGAGAGAAACTTTCAAAGTGGGCAATTAAGAAGAAAAAGCTGCCTTGCTATAGATGTGGTGAACCGGGTTATTTCGTGGCAGAGTGTACGAATGAGCTTTGTGATTATTGCCTCCGCTCCCAGCATGTGACCGGGGAATGCCCTCTCCTTTCCGGTCCTAAGCCTGGCATTAACATTTTTGGGGTCTGCTGTAAGGAGCTGATGTTTTTTGAGACACCGGAGGTGGATCCTCTACCACAGATGGTTGAGAGTTCCTTCCCGGTAGTTATCAGAGTCACTAATGGACAGTTGACCGAGGCTCAGATCGTTAGACAGTTACGTGAGTTAGTGCTAGGTAATTATCAGTGGCATCTAGAGCAGTTAGAAGGTCAGTCTTATAAGGTTGACTTTCCCACTAAAGAGGATCAGATACATTTTCTTAAGTGGGGTTTATGCAGAGTTACGAGCACAAACATTGTTATCGCTTTCGACGAGTGGAAGCAGGAGGAACCTGAGGGTACACCTTTGGAGAAGGTGTGGGTTCGTTTTTATGGCGTGCCACCTAAATATGTAAAACATTTTCTGATTGCTTGGAGTTTGGGTGGTCTGATTGGTAAGACAGAAAAGGTTGACATGCCATTCACTCGCGCACAAAATGCTGCGAGGTTGTTGGTCAGTGTTGTGAGTGTTGAGCATATACCAGATGTGGTCAGATGGACACATGCTGGAGTCACTTATGTCTTAGAGCTTGAGATCGAGGATACTGTAGTTTCCGAGGATGGGGATGGGACACAAGACATGGATACGACTGATGGTGGCGGCGCACCCGGGAATCAGGAGAAGGGGGCCGATGATACACTGCCGGAGTCGGATAAGGGGCCTGATACACAGCCAGATGAGGTAGCCAGCTCTACCAAAGAGGCGCCCCCGTCCACTACTCCGATGAACACGCTTCGCTTTGGTTTATTTGCACCGGGGTCGGCTCCTAGCCGGTTATGGAGCACCAGGGTCGAGGCAGACGACCCGACAGAGCTTGAGCTGCCACCAGTGCCGAGTCTAGTCGGCGATGTGACGACTGCGGAGTCTACACCCGGGGCGCGGGTCGACCCTGATGGGTTGGCCGCGGGAGGGGCGCCTGGACAGGAGGTCTATAGCGTTCTTCCCACTTCGTCGTATTCGGTCGAGTTGGGGGTGAGGTGCGGGAAGGAGCCCCGTGCTATAACCCCTCCACAGGACCGCACCATCCACAGTGGCGGGCCGGGGGTGAGATGCGGGAAGGAGTCCCGTGTCGTAACCCCTCCGCAGTATTGGACCGAGCAGGGTGGCCGAGGGACAACGGTTTCCGTGGGTGATAAGGGGGACGGGATCAGTGAGCAGGCGTCTCCACTATCCTCCTCCCCCTTGCCACTTGCAGCGGAGGTTCACTCCACCACGCCCTACCCTCCTTCACCGACGATAAGGGAGGGGCATGGGAGTCCTCACCGCACCCCTCGCGAGAGGACCACGGAGGAGCTCATCGCTTTTGGTGGGATTGCGGATCCGGTGACGGCTGGCAGGCGTGTCAGCAACCGGATCCAGGGACAGCCGGATGCGGACGACCTGCAGCTAGCACGTGCCAAGAGGGCCGCCATGCTTCGTCATGCCGAGACTACTGCAGGTACGTCCTTCGATAAAAGTTGTTCCATTTTACACTTCTCTGAGAATGAAATAGTTGATAAGGCAAACGACTTAGGCATTTCTTTGGGATCAAATGAAACCGAGGTCGTCAAATCCGTTAATGATCTTTTAGACTTGGAAGCGGAGAGGGCTTCTGAGATCATTCGTAATCTTGCCTCTATCCAACCTATGAATGACAATGACATGAATAATTTAGTAATTAATGATCTTGCAAATATATGTAATAATCTATTGCCTAGTGTCGAGGCTGAGGATGAGGAGGATGTTGAGAACACAGATACCGTAGAGCCTCTCTTGATAGATGAGGCTGTGTCTGTCATAGATAATATTATCGTCCCGCAGGGTGTTGAGGAGAAGCCCAAACGACCCTGGAAGAGGAAAATCTATCCTACTTCGGCAGTCCGTAGAAGTGCTAGAGTTAAACTTAAGAAAAAAATTCATGATGACTTATGAAAGGACTCTTTTGGAATAGCAAAGGTCTAGCAGACTTGGCTAAACAAAGGTTCTTAGCAGAGACAACATTAGAGCATCACTTAGATTTCGTTGCACTTTTGGAAACTGGAAGAGATAATTTCACATCCCAATTCCTTCAAACCCTCTCCAGTGGTATCGATTTTGACTGGCACATTCTACCTCCTAGAGGAAGATCCGGCGGGATTTTACTAGGAGTACGGTGTGAGACGTTAGAGGTGCTTAATGTGGTGCAGGGAGACTTTTCGGTTAAATTCAGGGTGAGATCAAAATTGGATGGGTTCCGATGGTCTCTAGTTGCGGTATATGGGGCAGCGCAACCTGAATTTAAACCTAATTTTCTTGCCGATTTAGTGCGGATTTGTGGAGATGAAAATCTGCCACTACTAGTCGGGGGGGATTTTAATATCATTCGGAGACGAGAAGAAAAGAATAATGACAATTTCGATGGACGTTGGTCTATGATGTTTAACATGATTATCGAGAGCCTCAATTTGGGAGAAATTGAGCTCACCGGAGACAGTTTACATGGGCCAATTCGTTACCTGTTCCGACTTATGAAAAGATGGATAGGGTACTTGCTAGTGTGGAGTGGGAACAAAAATATCCGTTGGTGTCGGTTCATGCGATGCAGAGAGCGATCTCGGATCATACACCACTCTTTTTAGATTCGGGAGAGGCTACCCATGTTGCAAACAAAAATACCTTCTCCTTCGAGCAAAGCTAGTTTGAGCGAGAAGGATTTATGGAGATGATTGCACGCGAATGGGCTAAGCCGGTTACGGGAAGGACACATGTCGAGAGATGGCAGAATAAGATTAGACACCTCCGACAATTTCTGAGAGGATGGGCCAGGAATGAGAGTGGGATCTATAAGCAGAAAAAAGAACGTCTAACTCAACTCATTGAGGCACTAGATGTAAAGGCTGAAACCACTCTTCTTTCTGTTAATGAGCATCGAACTAAGTCCGAGGCGGAGCAAGGCCTACGTGCTCTCCTGAGAGAGGAGGAACTCAAGTGGGCGTTGCATGCGAAAACGCTTAAGGTTGTCCAAGGGGACGACAACACACAGTTCTTCCATATGGTTGCAAATGGTAAACATAGGAAGAAGAAGATCATTCAGCTTGAACAGGACGAGGGGACAATAGTGGGGCATGAAAATCTGAAAGCGTATATTTCCAACTATTATAAAAGCCTTTTTGGACCTCCGAATACTTCCACGGTGGCTCTTGATGAGTCTGTGATTGATGATATACCTCAGTTACAGGTAGCGGAGAACGATGTTCTCTCTGCACCGTTTACTGAAAAAGAAGTTCACCTGGCCATAACTCAAATGAAGCCGAATAAAGCACCGGGACCAGATGGGTTTCCAGCTGAATTCTATAAGAAATGTTGGCATATCATTAAAGATGATCTTATACCTATGTTTCACGATTTTTTTGATGGCCATTTGGAGTTGTTTCATCTCAACTTTGGTATGATAACGTTATTACCCAAGAAGAATGAGGCGGTCCGGATAGAACAATTCAGACCCATTTGCCTGCTGAATGTGAGTTTTAAAATTTTCACAAAGGTAGGAACCAATAGATTGACACAAATTGCTCACTCACTGGTTCAACCTAGTCAGACAACTTTCATGCCTGGATGACACATACTCGAAGGAGTGGTTGTCTTACATGAAACACTTCATGAGATTCACTCGAAGAAACTAGATGGGGTTATCTTAAAAGTGGATTTAGAGAAGGCTTATGATAAAGTAAAATGGCCTTTTCTTCAGCAGGCAATGCGCATGAAGGGTTTTAGTGAAACCTGGAGGCACCAGGTGGATACTCAAGTCCAGAAAGGTAGTGTCGGAATTAAGGTGAACGATGACATCGGTCACTACTTCCAGACGCATAAGCGGTTGAGACAAGGGGATTCCATGTCACCTCTTCTGTTCAATATTGTGGCAGATATGTTGGCCGTCATTATTGGCAGGGCCAAGCAACATGGCCATGTAGAGGGTCTAGTTCCTCATCTGGTTGATGGAGGGGTATCCATTCTACAATATGCTGATGAAACTATTCTTTTCATGGAACATGACTTGGCTAAGGCACGTAACATGAAACTTATCCTATGTCTATTCAAACAATTGTCTGGCTTAAAAATCAATTTTCATAAGAGCGAGGTGTTCTGTTTTGGGAAGGCCAAAGACGAGGAACATACTTACAGACAATTGTTTGGATGCGAACTAGGTGCTTTACCATTCAGTTCTTGGGTATTCCGATTCATCACCGTAAACTATCCAATAAAGAATGGAAATGTATCGAAGAACGAATTGAAAAAGAACTCAGCTGCTGGAAGGGCAAGCTGATGTCATATGGAGGTCGACTAGTTTTGATTAACTCAGTACTGACCAGCATGCCAATGTTTTTACTTTCGTTCTTCGAAATTCCGAAAGGGATCCGAAAGCGACTTGATTTCTTTAGATCTCGTTTCTTTTGGCAGTCTGATGAGGCCAAGAGGAAATACCGTCTCGCGCGATGGGATATCCTTTGTCGACCTAAAGACCAAGGGGGTCTCGGTATTGGGAACTTGGAGATTAAGAATAAATGCCTTATGAGCAAATGGTTGTACAGGTTAGAGACAGAGCCGGAGGGCATGTGGTCTCAAATACTGCGCAATAAGTATTTGCACTCGAAAACGCTAGCCCAGGCTACCATCAGACCGACTGATTCGCCGTTCTGGAAGGGACTTATGAGAACGAAGGATATGTTCTTTCGTAGGGTCAAATTCTTGGTTGGCAACGGGATGTCAACAAGATTTTGGGAGGATACGTGGTTAGGAGAGACACCTCCGGCCTTACAATATCCTACCCTTTACAATATTGTGCAACGTAAGGAAGATTACGTAGGTATCGTCCTTCAAACTATTCCCTTGAACATCCAGTTCAGACGTACGTTAGTGGATAAGAGATGGACAGCCTGGATGCACTTGGTTCGGAGATTGATTGAAGTTCGACTCTCCGACATGCCGGACTCAACACAATGGAAGTTAACTAAAAATGGGATATTTACGGTGAAATCCTTTTATACGGATCTAATTAATTCTGGCCCCATCTCATGGTCACTTCATATATGGAAGGTTAAGGTTCCTTTGCGGATTAAAATTTTTATGTGGTTTGTCCACAAGCAAGTCATACTCACAAAGGACATCTTACTTAAGAGGCGATGGGTAGGTAACTCGCCGTGTTGTTTTTGTGCTCAGGATGAGACAATACAACATTTATTCATTGAATGCCCACTTGCCAAGTTACTTTGGAGAACGATTCATATAGCTTTTAATATCAATCCTCCAGTAGATATTGCGTCTTTGTTTGGGACGTGGTTAGCTGGGGTTGAATAGATCACGGCAGCTCGTATTCGGATTGGAATATGTGCGTTACTATGGGCTATATGGAACTGCAGAAACGATATGATTTTTAACAGACAACACAACTTAACTTTTTTGCAGGTTATCTTCAGAGCTACAGCTTGGATCCGTACGTGGTCCTTACTCACTCCTATGGACTCCAGGGAGCCTTTGGTTACTGGGTGCAACCAATGGGAGATGGTGGCTCGGGTTATATTCAACCGGTTCGGATGGCGTTCGCATAACAAGATAGGAGTCTAGGGAGCTTGTCCTTATTATCACCGTATCGGTTGTCTTTGTCCACTTATATTTTTCAGTTTTTGTGCTCTGTTTTGCTCCGGTTGCGAGCTGTAAGACATTTATGATGATACTTTCTGGATTTTTAATAAAAGGGCCGCATGCATCATCATGATGCAGAGGCCGGGGGTATACCTCCATTTCCAAAAACTTATGATGATTATATTGATGAAAGTGGGCTTGGAAGAGTGTCAACTTTAGGAAGTAATGATCCCACTATTTTGGAGGGTGTTGAATCTTATAATATTTATGAAAGTGGATTTGGAGAGGTCATGACTTTATTTAGTGATGAATCCACTATTTCGGAAGAGGTTTCAATTGATTATGATGAGAACAAAGTTGCTACTTATGATGATTATTGTGATGAAACTTATGCTATAAAAAGTAGTGATGATTATATTTATAAAACTTGTCATGATTATGATTACCCTTTTTATGAACATTACTCTTTTAATGTGGAAATAATTTATAGTATTCGAGTTTCTTATGATACTCCCACTATTCTGAATGAGAAGAATTTTGCTTATGTGGAGAGTAGTAAAATTTCTATGCTTGTAGATCATGGAAAGAATGCTTTATGTGACGGTTATATTGTTGAATTCATTCATGATGCTACTGAAAATTATTATGAGGGAGGAACATATGCTTGTAGGAATTGCAATAACATCAAGTTCCCTCTCTATGTGCTTAAAATTTTAAAGTTATGCTTGTTTTGCCTTCCTATGCTAGTTGATTATTGTTCCCATAAGTTGTTTGCTCACAAAATCCCTATGCATAGGAAGAGGGTTAGACTTAAATGTGCTAGTCATATTCTTCATGATGCTCCCATTATGTTTCAATTCTTATCTTTTATGTGAGCATCATTGAAATCATCATGCCTAGCTAGGGGCGTTAAACGATAGCGCTTGTTGGGAGGCAACCCAATTTTATTTTAGTTTCTTGCTTTTTGGTTCTGTTTAGGAATAAATAATTCATCTAGCCTCTGTTTAGATGGTGTTTTATGTTTTAATTAGTGTTTGTGCCAAGTAGAACCTTTGGGAAGACATGGGTGAAGTCTATATGATCTTGCTGTAAAAAAACAGAAACTTTAGCGCTCACGAGATTAGCTACAAATTTTTACTGGAGAGTGCTTTTAGGTTGATTCTTTTTGCAGATGATTAATAGACAAATTCCTCAGGTCCACCAATTTATTTCATAATTGTTGGAGTTACAGAAGTATACGTTCGATACAGATTACTACAGACTGTTCTGTTTTTGACAGATTCTGTTTTCTATGTGTTGTTTGCTTATTTTGATGAATCTATGAGTAGTATCGGAGGGTATAAACCATAAATAAGTTGTAAAACAGTATATATTACACCAATATGAATTTAAAATGAGTTCACAACAGTTCCTAAGTGGTGATTTATTTTCTTATACTAACGGAGCTTACGAGTTTTCTGTTAAGTTTTGTGTTGTGAAGTTTTCAAGTTTTGGGTAAAGATTCGATGGACTATGGAATAAGGAGTGGCAAGAGCCTAAGCATGGGGATGCCCAAGGCACCCCAAGGTAATATTCAAGGACAACTAAGAGCCTACGCTTGGGGATGCCCCGGAAGGCATCCCCTCTTTCGTCTTCGTTTATCGGTAACTTTACTTGGAGCTATATTTTTATTAACCACATGATATGTGTTTTGCTTGGAGCATCATTTTATTTTATTTTGTTTTGCTTGCTGTTTGAATAAAATACCAAGATATGAAATTATTAAATGTTAGAGAGTCTTCACATAGTTACATAATTATTCAACTACTCATTGATCTTCACTTATATCTTTCAGAGTAGTTTGTCATTTGCTCTAGTGCTTCACTTATATCCTTTTAGAGCACGGCAGTGGTTTATTTTGAAGAAATAGATGAACTCTCATGCTCCACTTATATTATTTTGAGTCTTTTAGAACAACATGGTAATTTGCTTTGGTTATGAAATTAGTCCTAATATGATAGGCATCCAAGATGGATATAATAAAAACTCTCATATAAAGTGCATTGAATACTATGTGAAGTTTGATTCCTTATGATTGTTTTGAGATATGAGGATGGTAATATTAGAGTTATGCTAGTTGAGTAGTTGTGAATTTGAGAAATACTTGTGTTAAAGTTTGTGATTCCCTTAGCATGCATGTATGGTGAACCGTTATGTGATGAAGTCGGAGCATGATTTATTTATTGATTGTCTTCCTTATGAGTGGCGGTCGGGGACGAGCGATGGTCTTTTCCTACCAATCTATCCCCCTAGGAGCATGCGTGTAATACTTTGTTTCGATAACTAATAGATTTTTCAAATAAGTATGTGAGTTCTTTATGACTAATGTTGAGTCCATAGATTATACGCACTCTCACCCTTCCACCATTGCTAGCCTCTCTTGTGCCGTGCAACTTTCGCCGGTACCATAACACCCACCATTACCATCCTCAAAACAGCCACCATACCTACCTATTATGGCATTTCCATAGCCATTCCGAGATATATTGCCATGCAACTTACCACCGTTCCGTTTATTATGACACGCTTCATCATTGTCATATTGCTTTGCATGATCATGTAGTTGACATCGTATTTGTGGCAAAGCCACCTTTATAATTATTTCATACATGTCACTCTTGATTCATTGCATATCCCGGCACACTGCTAGAGGCATTCACATAGAGTCATATTTTGTTCTAAGTATCGAGTTGTAATTCTTGAGTTGTAAGTAAATAAAAGTGTGATGATCATCATTATTAGAGCATTGTCCCATGTGAGGAAAGGATGATGGAGACTATGATTCCCCCACAAGTCGGGATGAGACTCCGGACAAAAAAAAAGAGGCCAAAAAAGAAAGAAAAAAAAGAAGAAGAGAAGGCCCAAAAACAAAAAAAAAATGATAGAAAAAGAGAGAAGGGGCAATGCTACTATCCTTTTACCACACTTGTGCTTCAAAGTAGCACCATGATCTTCATGATAGATAGTCTCCTATGTTGTCACTTTCATATACTAGTGGGAATGTTTCATTATAGAACTTGGCTTGTATATTCCAATGATGGGCTTCCTCAAAATGCCCTAGGTCTTCGTGAGCAAGCACTACAAAAAAAAGACACATCCATGACATTTTGGGCCGAACGAAATTTTTTTGTGTCATACATATGACACTTCTATGACAATAATTATGACAAAACACGGTATCATCATAGATGTGGTGGGGTCCTACTTCTATGACAAAAAATCATGACAGAAAATGGGCTTTTCGTCCTGGGCGGGCCGGAGACGCAGCTGCATGACATTCTTTGGGCCGTCCATGACGAAAAAAACCGTGGTAGAAGCGAGGGCGAGGAAAATATCGGGGTGTTCCCGGTTACGGTGGGTGGTCGGGGCCGAGCGATGCGTGTTTCTCTCGTACACGCACGCGCGTGGGTGCGAGGCTTTGGGCTCTAAATAAACCCGAGCGATTGCACTGCAGGCTACGCGTTACTGAACCCGAGCGATCGTTCGATGGCTGTTAACTGAAACCGATCGAGCGATTCCTTCGCTACTGCTGCTAACTGAAGCCGATCGATGCTGCCTCTGGATGAACAGTGAGTGTTGCTGGGGGGTTTGGATGAACATTTCCCGGTGGGGGTGGATGAACAGGACCCCGTGGCGTTGCCTCTGGATGAACAGGACCCCGATCGTTCGAGCCGGTTGGGTCTGGATGAACAGGACCCCGTGGAGGGCAGGATGAACAGGACCACCCCGTGGAGGGCAGGATGAACAGTACACGGTGGAGGGCAGGATGAACAGTAGCCCGTAGAGGGGTGGTTGAACAGGAGCCCGTGGAGAGGGCTGGTTGAACAGTAGCCGGTGGAGTAGCGCGCGGTGGAGGCTGGATGAACAGGAGCCCGTGGATGAACAGTTGCAAGTGGAG
Organism: Aegilops tauschii subsp. strangulata; assembly: GCF_002575655.3. Taxonomy (NCBI): domain Eukaryota; kingdom Viridiplantae; phylum Streptophyta; class Magnoliopsida; order Poales; family Poaceae; genus Aegilops; species Aegilops tauschii. Next base: position 349,154,075 of record NC_053037.3, read on the forward strand.
GCTGGAGGAGGTCGACGGTGGATGAACAGTAGCCCGTGGAGGCTGGAGGGGGTCGACGATGGAGATGAACAGTATCTCGTGGAGTCCTGTTTTGCGGTACACCACACCCCTCCCAATGAACAGGACCCCCGTTCGACCGTAGCGCTCCAACACAAGTCCGTTTCCTCCGTTTTGCGGTACGCCACACCCCTCACGATCAACAGGACCCCCGTTTCGACTGTAGGAGGTCCGTTTCCTCCGTTTTGCGGTACGCCAGACCCCTCCTGATGAACATGATCCCGTTTCGAACGTGGTCGGTCGAACACAAGGCCGTTTCCTCCGTTCTGCGGTATGTCAGGCCTCGTTTCCATCGGCTGTTCCGTCCAAGCTGGTTGGCTCCCACGCGTTCTGTTTCCTCCCGATGAACACGACGCATTCCGTTGCCTCCCCATGAACACGACGACGACGCCGTTTCTCCGTTCCGACCCAGCCATGTACACGAGCCCTGGCCGTACGTACGCGCGAGTAGGCATTCGAGACCCCGCCCGTATGTACGTACGTGGCCGTATTTACTTTCTTGCACCCTGGCCGCTGTACGTACGTGTACATGCTACGTGCGCGCCTCTACATCGACCAGTATGTACGTACACGTTCGCGACCAGAATGACAATGCTACGTACGCTTCGACCAGGTGGGTCCCGACTGTCAGGCACTTCCTTGCCTGCGAAGATGTAGCTGTTGGGTCCCAGCAGTCAGGGGGTGAATCGTTTTTTTATTTTTTGCCCGGACGCACTTCCTTGCGTGCAAAGATGTAGCTGGTGGGTCCCAGCAGTCAGGGGGAAACATTTTTTTGAAATACGGTAGCCCGTCCGGTGGGTCCCCGCTGTCAGGTGGAGGAATAACTATTTTCCGTGTAATAAGGAGGCACTTCCTTGCCGCGGACGTGGACCCAGCTGTCAGCCTCTCCACGTACAGTCCACGTCCGATGGAAGCTGTTCCTTGACCACGTTGACCACGCCACGCCGAGAGCACCTGTGCGGTGGACAACGACGAGGCCTAGGAAGGGGACGACGCGGAGCCGGGGAAGACGCGGCAGTGGAAGCCCGCGCGGAGAGGAGTACGAGGGTTCACTGGTTCGGCTGCGGTGTGAGGCTGCCGTCGCCGCAGGGCCTGGCCAGCGGTGGGAATAGTAGGGGGCGGTGAGGCCTCTGCGGCAGCACAGCCGGCCACGGGAGGCAGGAGCATGCCGCACGACCGGCGCTGCTTTGGGCGGCTGGAGCAACAAGACCAGAGGTTGAAGAAGCACTATGGCCGTTGGATGGACATCGTACGGTCACTGGAGCTAGAATTGTTCATATTGACTAAGTTGACAAAGCACTCTGTCCCCGTCAACTTAGTAGGCCCACAAGTCAGCCTCCCACTAAGGTGGGTCCCAACCAGCAGGGGGAGTATTCATTTTTTTGTGCGTAATAAGGAGGCACTTTCGGTGGGTCCGAGCTGACAGCAGGGGGAACCTTTTTTTCGCGCAATACGGTGGCCCGTCCGGTGGGTCCCAGCAGTCAGGGGGCAAACGTTTTTTCACGAAATACGGTGGCCCGTCCGGTGGGTCCCTGCTGTCAGGTGGAGGAATCATTATTTTCCACTTAATAAGGAGGCACTTCCTTGCTGCCGTCGTGGACCCAGCTGTCAGCCTCTCCACGTACAGTCCACGTCCGATGGAAGCCGTTCCTTGACCACGTTGGCCACGCCGCGCCGAGAGCACCAGGGCGGTGGACGACGGCGAGGCCTAGGAAGGGGACGACGTGGAGCCGGGGAAGACGCGGTAGTGGAAGCCCGCGCGGAGAGGAGTACGAGGGTTCACTGGTTCAGCTACGGTGTGAGGCTACCGTAGCCACAGAATAACAGGGGGTGTGGGTGAGTAGAAGGATGGCCTGGCCAGTGGTGGGAGTAGTAGGGGGCGGTGAGGCCTCCGCGGCATCACAGCTGGCCACGGGAGGCAGGAGCACGCGGCATGACCGGCGCTCCTTTGGGCGGCTGGAGCAAGAAGACCAGAGGTTGAAGAAGCACTACGGCCATTGGATGGACACCGTACGGTCACTGCAACTAGAATCGTTCATATTGACTAAGCTGACAAAGCTCTTGGTATGCGTCAACTTAGTAGGCCCACAGGCCAGCTTCCGAAACGGTGCGCCCCAGATGTCAGGGGGAGGAATCAGTTTTTGGGCGGGTGAAGCTAGAATATCCGAGATTGAAGAAGAAGCACGGCATCCGTTGGATGGACATCCAACGGCCACTACTGCTAGAACCGTGTGTTGACTATAATAAGTTGACAAAGCCTTGCATACGCGTCAACTTCTTTTTTTAGGGGACGCGTCAACTTAGTAGGCCCACAAGTGTGTGGGAGAGAACTTATAGCCCATTTGCGATTTGTAAGAATGTACATCCCATTTTTGAATTCTAATGGAATTTACTACAACCCATTTACAGTTTGTTAAAAGTACAGCCCATTTTCTAGCTAGGACAACGATTAATAATTTCAACCAACCGTTCAAGACAAAATTCAATAAAATTTCCCACATTTTGATGGGATCCGAAATATTTTTATCCCGAAATTTCTAGTCAGATTAAATATAAGTTTGTATTACGTAAAAATCTAACGAAACATTGCGCGCGCAACAATTAAAAATTAAGATTTTCAAAATCCATAAATAATATTTTATAAACTAATTCCGTGCTTGGTGCATTTTTTATAGTTACTGCCCAGTTTTTATAATTACATCCCATTTATTATTTTTTAAAGCCCATTTTCCTGTTAAGCCTAATGCATCCCTCCTAGGAAAGATTTGCAGCCCAGCGGGGCAGAGAATAACACGTTGACCTTACCTGGGTATTCCTCAGAAAAACGTATAGCTGGGCTAGCCATTTTCATCTTGAAAAAATTAATATCTGGGCTAGATATCTCTCCTGGGCTAGACGGGCCACAGCCCGCCCAGTTAATACCCTGCTCTCCTCTGAACAACAACGAAAACATCGCTAAGAAAAACTCTGCAGTGCTCACGCCTCAAAAACACAAATACTGCTCGAGCTGCTTGGTCCCAGCTGTCGGCCGCACCTTGTGCAATTCTCTCGTTTATTGACTATATAGGTTGACAATGGTGTGGGACCGTGATGTCAGGAAACCAGGAGGAAGCAAAAAAAATATAGTTGTACATAATAAGGAGGCACTTGCGTACGTACGGCTATGGCCCTAGTGGTCCTACTGTCAACCAGTCAAAATAAAGTCATCTCCTGAATCCTCATGTTCATTGACCATGTTAACAATGCTCGGCGCCACGGCGAGCGCAACAACTCGAAGGATGACGGAGAGGGCCTCGCGGGCCCTACAGATGGTCTGATACAGCGCCCGCTGCTCATTCAGGAAGCCAAGATCATCGGACACCTATGAGCACCTTCGAGAGACTGAGATGGCATGAAATGGTAAGGCCGCGCTTGGGAGCTCTGGTTTATTTCACAACTGTATTAAGATACAAGTGTAATTTACTCGTCATCGGAAACAACGCGTAAAATACATGGGTAATGAAACCAAGGGCCTGAGGTCTGTAAGTAAAACCGACGGGTTACGCGTGTAATTTGAGAGACCGGTGTATATTTTACTAGTCAAAATCGACCAACCAAGCGCTTCCCCCAAGACCATCTGCTTTTATTTACAAGCGTCAGTTTTACAAGCGGTTTTGGTTGGAAAACGACGATCCAATCATGGCCTAAGATGATGAGTTGGTCGGAAGATCATATGGTTTCACGTCTAACCTACCCGACTTGTCGTATAGGCTATGAATGAAACATAAGACGATGAACTTTTTAAGCACAGAAACAACAGAAGAGGATGATCTTCCTAACAAGCAAATCACTGGCATTAGATCGACATGCAAAACAATACGAAGCATTATTCTCAGGAGGCACGGTGAACAGCTCGTGATGCTGCATGCCACAACATTCCAAGCTCAACTTTGCAATCAAACACAAGGCCTGGCATTACATAGACAATATTCAGAACAAACTCTTAAAATATCTTACATAAGTCAACATTCATGTGACTATGCATCTTAGCAGAGTAAATATTTACTTCTGAACTGAAGACAGGAATAGGAAAAAACGATCGACGTTGCTCACAGCAAAGGGCGTCCCACTCAAAAATATCAAATGCATGTCTTCTGGCTAACATCAATCAGCAAAAATTGACAAGGTTTTCCAATTCCAATATATTAAACTAATGTCAACTTTGACAAGCTTTTCCCATTCAAAATATATAATGCCTATGATTGTGGAATGGGCAGGGTTTGTCATCAGTTTGTCATCTGATAGTCCGGTGGCTCAAGGTGACGACGAATGATTAGAGAACCATTTGATGTATTATGCATGATGAAGTATTATTATGGAGGACATGAACCATCTGAATATTTTGTGCAGTTCCACTAAAATCAAGCTGAGCATCCCTGTGGATTTCGTATTTATATGCTACCAGAAAACAAAGACAAATCAGCACACACATGAATATTGGCCCCAGTGTCAACCCACCAATCAGTGGACTAACAAACTGAAAGTACGGTAAACAGATTACCATACCCAGATGCCCCATCATTATTGCTTAGAGTGAAATTGACAGACTTGGAGTCCTGTCCTGGCTTCTTGGTACTTGTTTGGGCACTTGTTTTCCCAGTGTTCCTCCGAACCACAAGTAAAGCAGCCATCTCTGCAGACTAGTCATGTCACCAGCGTCTACTAATACTCTTTAAAGCTTCTCGATCATTCCTTGTGTAATGTAGCGCAAACAGTGACTGCTTCTTTCTGCAAAGTGGTAAGACCAACTGGACCCACTAATGCAGCAGTTTGCCTTAGACATATTGGCTCCTTTTGTGCAGTTCAACTAAAATCAAAGTCGGAATAAAACCGAGCTTTAATTTTGATATCCCTGTAAGCAACAAAAGGTATAAGGGAAACAATTACTGAGAAATAACAGTTGATGACTTGTACTCCCAGAAGAAAAACATCTACTGATCTACCTTATCTTAATGGGAAACAAAGCAGGAGAGTAGCAATTTTCAATCAGTGTGATTCATTCATAGTAACTGAGACATTATCTTAACAATGCCTTGTTTCAACATGTATAAAGAACGACAAAGCAGAAAAGTATCATTCCTAAAACAATGCGACTGATTCATTTTAACAGAGACATTATCTTAACAATACCTTGGTTAAACATGTAGAAAGAACTACATAGCAGGATAGTACCATTTGTAAAACACTGTAACCGATATATAATAATAGAGACATTATCTGAACAATACATTTCTTAAACATGTACTCTGGCCGATCCCTAACAGAAATGGTACTCCCGCCGATCCCTAACAAGTGTTGCAGTTTTGAACTAAGATTCAGTAGTTAATTCTGAGGAAAGTAGGTACTGACCTTTCAAGACCAAGATTTGAAACAACGCCTGAGGTGGATCTAAAAGAGATCTCAACACATATATGGAAATCCGGTCTCATTTTGTGCAGTTCCACCAAAATTAAGCGAAGCAAAATATCGCAATAGCAACAAGTTGAATAGATATCCCTGTTTTAACAGAGGCAAAAAAGGAATCAATTACTGGCCAATAAAGGAGGATGAAACATGCGGCCACAAAAATGGTAATCCTGCCAATCCTTAACAAGTGTTGTAGTTTTGAAATAAGATTCAGTAGTTAATTTTGAGAGTGGCATTGCTTAATTTTACCAGCGGCATTAGATTAACAAAAAGCATAAACAGTTCCAGGGGAGAGTGGGCACAACAACAACATGTGCTTCCATCTACTTATAAAGGGGGTGATGCAGAGTTTGTTGTAACAAAGCAACAAGCATAATGTCTGGGTTGGTCCCATTTTTGTTCACTACTTAATGGGAAAAGACAGCAATACAATAGCTTCAATTCAACATTTATTTAAAACAGTACCAATACAAGTATCACAACATCTCAAAACATACTGCACGATCATGTGGATGAAGGCAAGTACCAACCTGTCATGACGCACACAAGATCACGTACGAATCTGCCAACACGAATAGAAAATCCAATCTCGTTTTGTGCAGTTACTCTGAAATCAAGTAAAGTCGCCGGTGAGACATTTAAGTTTGCTATAGCAACAAGTTGAATAGATATACCTGATTTAACAGAGGCAAAAAGGAAACAATTACTGCCAATAAAGGAGGATGAAACATACGGCCACAAAAAGAAGCATCTACCTTATCTTGATGGAAAACAAAGTATAGGATAGTAGCATTTCTAAAACGGTTGCATTGATTCATATTAACAGAGAAATTCTCTTAAAATAGTTCAGTAGTTAATTCTGAGAGTGGCATTGCTTAAAATACAATAGCTTCAATTCAACATTTATTTAAAACAGTATCAATACACGTAGCACAACATCACAAAACACACTGCACAATCATGTGGATGGGACATGGGACATGCCAGCACCATGTGCGTCCACATGTATAAATGGGTGATGCAGAGTATGTAGCCAAGCAGCATATCTGCGTTGGTCCCATATTTGTTCTCTTTGAAAATTTTTCCGATGTGAGGGCAGCAAATCTAGTCCTGCACAAACTACCCGACCCCCTAGTTTCTTTCCCTTTTCAAATAAGAGTTGGGTTCCTTACAGATGTGTGTACTGGGTTACCCCCTTTTTCCCTTTTCGACCAACAAAGCGGCTGGATAGCTAGTCTATACTACTTTCCCTCCCTCCTTTCCTCATTGAACCACGTTCGAGATTCATGCTCCACCCCACCGCACCCTTCTTTCCTCTTTGAACCAAGACCTAGATTCGACTACAGAATCAAAAAGATCAGCATGCAGCTAGACCAATGACGGTTTCAAAGAAACTTATACCTTAGGGTCGTCGGGATGTGGCAAGGCGTGCGGCGGGAGGTCGGATCTGCTCACACTACGTACGGCAGCGAGGAAGAAGGGGTCAGTGGCCCTCCTACACAGGCGCTGGGTGAAAGAGAAAAGCGTAGCCGGCAGTGGATTGCCTCCCTCGCCGAAGGCGATAGAGTGAACGCTGCGCCTCCTCCCCTTCCCGGTGCGAGGGGATCCGGACACCTCCTTCGCCAGCTGTCTGTGAGGGCTTGTTTAGATCTGGTGAAGAGGGTGAGAGATAGTGAATATAGCAAACCCTAGCAAAGGAACGCTGAGCCTCCAGCGTGTATATATATGTAGTGCGGCGAGAGTGTGGAGAGTGCAAACCTAGCGAACAAGCGCTGAGGCGCCAGCTTATATATATACCGTAGTACGGACTGAGCTCCGGTGCCTTAACTGCACCTGCTTTTGGCTGTATGACAGGTGGGCCAGCCACATTTTGGGCCCACCTGTCATAAACCCAAAGGTAGGTGCACTAAAGTCAATGAAGCTGCGTCCATATAGTACTCGTGTATACGACTAATATATAGTGGAGTGGTTTTCTTATTCTGTCCATAACAATCGTTTTAAATTGTGTAAGTACGAAACGAAACTCTTTATTTAACGTACCAGTGAAGAAAACTACTACTCCCTCTGTTCCTAAATATTTGTCTTTCTAGAGATTTCAACAAATGACTACATACGGAGCAAAATGAGTGAATCTACACTGTAAAAAAATGTCTATATACATCCGTATGTGGTAGTTCATTGCAAACCACTTGAAAGACAAATATTTAGGAACGGAGGGAGTACTTCCGATGAACTAACGATCCACGCGTCCTAGTCGCACTTCCTGTCCTTCACGTGCGGTACACTACCCTCCCTTAAGTGAACAACCACACATGCGCCAAATTATCGGAAACGTGTGAGAGTGTGTACAAATAAAGAATTTTAATTTCAATTATCGGAAAGGTTTGAGAGTATGTACAGTTTGCCCTCTCTAATAATTATGGTTTGTTGTGTTCGGCCTAAACTTGGTCAAACTTTACAAAGTTTGACTTCAGTCAAATCTAATATGCGGAGTAAATAAAAATGGAGGGCTACTACGTCCATCCGGGTTTTTAGTCCACACCATTTTTTTAGTCAAAGTTAATAGCTAGACAAATAAAATTACAGGGGAGCTGGAGACAAAGTTGTGAGAAGGCTTAGAAATCAATACAAAACTTATGCTCTTAGTACCAATGTCGATCCTTCTTCGAGGAAACATTTGGTTCATAGCCAATTGTGTGATAAAATTGCACCAACGTGAAAGATGACTGCGTCTCCAACGCAACCAAGGTGAACTGACGAAGGATATCATCTTTGTGGATAACAAGCAAAGAGCACTGATGGAAGACAACTTGTTTTTCATTGAAAATCGATCAGCTTCACCAGCCGACGCAACCATGAGGCGCAACCATGAGCATCGATAGGTCATCGTGGTGATGCATCATCCATTTGGCATCAAGTTTGGGTGAGGCACCTATGAAGTTCGACAAATCCTCACTGTGGTCTATTTCTTCTCAGTAGTCAAGCTCGAGGAAGGAAGAACCACGTGGTAGAGGACAGTGAGGCGGAACAACAATGGCCATCCAATTTTGTGCAGTTCCACTAAAATTGAGGAAGACGTGCCCGGGTATGGAGATACGCATCGCTGTTTCCAAAAATATAAAAAAGGGATATAGTGTTGTTACTTTGTTTTACAAGATTAACAACGACATCTCAATTGTCAATAAGAATTATGAAAAGTACACCAACAAACAGAAGCATCATGATTATCTTGATGGGAACTAAACCAGGATACCCGAGAAAAAAAACATTTCTTCATTTAACCAGTGATAGTATTAGATTAGCAGCAGCAATAGGAGCATATGGACAATGACCGCACAACCACCATGTACTTTTCGTCGAAACAAAATGTATACCTCCACCGAGGCATAAATCAGGACAACTTTTCGAGTGGCATTTCCTCTATAATAGTAGGTGATGTTGGACCAGCCGACGAACCCTAGCTACTATACATGGGGAGCTGGGGAGTAGTCGCATAGAAGAAAACCCGCATGCAGCGACCTGGGGAGCTGGACCAGTACAAGAAGTTATACCTCAGGTGGGCGAGATGTCGCTTAGGCGGGCGAGCGGGATCTGCCCACACGACGGCAGCAAACAAGGGCGCGGAGGACCTTCGTCCGCGCTAGCGCCGGCTCCGAGAGGACAGTGCGCATCGGCTTCCTCCATCACCGACGGCGACAACATCAACGCTGCACCTCCTCACCTCCCGCAGTGGATGGGATTCGGCCGGATCTGTGACCACCGGTGAGGAGAGATAGTGTGGACACTGTCATCTTGTTTTGATATGGAGAGGGTGAGAGAGCGAGACGCAAGAAACTCTATCAAACAAGAGGCTATAATGGAGTAAAACAATCTCTCCATAGCAGTGGTTTTAAATAGAATACGCGCATTCCTGGAAATAGAAATGAAAACTGGCGGACAATTTTTTAACGTACCAAGAAACAAAACTCGATCGAAAACACGCCCCCGCTTCCAGGTCGCGAGAGTCGTCGCACACACACACATAGACATAGACATGCATATCCGTGTTTACGTAAAATTCCATTTCCATTTCCATCTCCAATCATATTTGTCCAACTGGCACATTATTTACGTTGTTAATTATATACGCGGCAATATTAACGTACAACATCTCTTGTTTGCGGGCGTCCGGACCGCTGCCACGGCCGCTCCTGACCAACCCGAACCCTCTTCATCACCCGCGCGTGCTTCCCGCCCGAAACGGTCAGTGCCGCATTCATTCCCGGCCAGAGCGGACGCGACCTCTCACTGGCGCCGGCATTGAAGCGGCGCGCCGGCCGAGAGAGCATCGCCCGCGCCGCTTCCTGGTGCACGCGACTGCTCCGCGTTCAAAGCTCGCAATAGCCGGCCACAACATGCATGTAAAAAGTTCTTGGGAGTCCGTGCTACAGCTAGCTGTCCTCCCCAACTAGTCAATCTCTTCCAATAGTACTAGTACTCCATGGCGCGGTCCATCGACAAGCAGGCGGGGAAGTTATCGTATACTCGGTTTGCGGTGAGTGGCATGCCGAGCGACCGTGTGGGGTCGAGCCGTGGAGGAGGGCGAGACATGAACGTGACAAACGTGATTTAAATGTTGGTTTTGCTCGATGGTGCGATCCAACGAAATGAAACGTTGGTTTCTCTCCATTTCCATTTTTTCTCCGGAAAAACGGAAACTTTCCACTCCATTTTCATTCCTACTCCAAGGTTGCCCCGTTACAACATTCCATCAAATACAAAGGAAAACTAACACGCATGCTGATGCATCTCAATGATTCACAGATCATAGCCAATATTTACTTCACAACTAAAGACAAAAGTTGTGAGAGCGTGTACGAAGGAAAAACTACTGATGGGGTCACTACGACTCAAATCCTAAACCCTAAACAGGATTTAATTTCCTGGCCAGGTAGAACCTGTCGAAGGAAAGATGGCTGGCACCCTCGGATCATACGATGCTTTTGTGCAGTTCCACTAAAATCGAGCTGAGCATCCCTGATGGCAAAGATATTGAAGAAGTGTGATTAGAATAATAGTAGAAAAAAAGAATAATAGTACTGGCACTAGTTCATGAGACATAAACTCATCACAAGTAGAAGCCAGTAGAAGTAGAGAAAGATCGACATGGAGATGGAGCTACGTGGGGAGCTGCGACAGTGGAGCAAGCCAGCTCCAAAAGGAAGACGGACTACCTGGGACGTCAGGCTGTAGCTAGAAGGGCGGTTGGGACGCGGCATCGGCCCATACCGCGGTGACCCCCGATTGGGACGCACTGACTGTGGATTTTCTCCCTCGCCGATGTCGACCGCGTCTACGCAGAACATTGTTCCCTTCCCCCAGCTGCGGGATCAGGCCGGATATGTGACCAGCGGTGTGGCCACCGTTGTTCTATGCTTGTGAAGAGAGCAAGCCAAGCAAGCAGGCTTGTAGCTTAGGCTCCTGCTAGTGTATATATAGTGGTTTTCTTTTTCTCCCCATATCAACCATTTTATATTGCGTACGTGTCATTGAAGAGTGAAATGATGGTTGCTTCTTCCGACTAACGTACTGTGTGATTTGACTGCTCCTTTAGTGGCCCCTACACGTACTCCCCCTACGTGTATGCAACAGTCACATGTACACATGGACGCAAAAACGCGCGCGACGCCCTAATGCATGCATGTCCGAGCACACGACGGAACACACACGGTCACACTCAAGTGCTCAACCTACACGTGCATGCACACACATACTCAGCCAGGGTGAGCTAGTGACCGTATAAACACCGGAAAATGTATATATTGAGCGCAATGAGCATATTATGAAGTCCACTGACCATATTTTTACAAATATACAGTGACAGACAGTGTATTTATCTCGTTTGAAATTAAGCCATATTAACCGGAGAGGAGGCAGTATGGACTAGCATTACTTTGTTGTGTCCCGTCAACTTGCCGAATGAGGAGAAGCTTGCAGAACGGGAGAAGCTTGCGCGTGGTGGCTCGCGAGACGAGGAGAAACTTTTGACTAATGCAAGTTGTCCTTCGCTCAGGTGGTGGACGTGCAACAGTTAATTCGGTGTCAGATTGCCAGAAGCATACACTATACTAGTACTATTGTTGTTGCACTTCCCGAAGAGGCGAACAGCCAAGCGCAAAGTTTACTAGTACTACTACTATTGTCTATAGAGGTACTATACTAGTACTAGGAACCGGATGGAGGAGCGTCTGCACTCTTATTATATATTTAAAATGTGATAAAGCAATCTTCAACACATTTGGTTCTCTTCGAGGGTTCTCGCATGTGATAATGGAAGTTGATTGCATGGAACACTCGCCACAATTCTCGCTTAATTCCGGGTCATATCCTGTTACAAATAGGAGCGCTCGGTAATATTTCCTCTCTTTTTTGTTATTCGGCATGTAAACAGGTCAGCAAACCTTGCGGCGCATCTTTGTGCGAATCGTGCTTGCTGCACTTTGAATGTGGCCGAGAGCTGGCTTGATGAAACACCTCGCTTCCTACTTATTTTTTGTGGGGTACCTCGCTTCCTAGTGACCAGTGTCTTGGCTGATCGTCCTAAGAATGCTTATATATGAATAAAGCTCTCCCATTTACCCGCAAAAAAGATTAAGCCATATTAACCGGAAAGGAGGGAGTATGGACTAGCACTACTTGTTGGTGTGTCCTGTCAACTCGCAGAACGAGGAGAAGCTTGCAGGACAAGGTGAAGCTCGCTTACACCTATTGACTAATGCAACGTACCTCACCCAGGCGGTGGACATGCATCAGTTCATTCGGTGTCGGATTGCCAGAGGCAGACACTGTAGTACCGAACATGCGGAGTACCATCATTGTTCGACTTCACGAAGAGGCGAAGAGCCAAGCGCAAGGTTTAGTAGTACGAGTAGTACTACTACTAGAACCGCATGGTGGAGCCTCTGTACTCTTATTTTTCTTAATCTTTGATAAAGTACACATTTATTCTAGAGAAGGGCAGAAAACGGCAGCCCAACATGTAATGATGATATCGATCAACCATGCTCGAATATATCTTGGCCTCCGTGCGAGCCCGTCTGTGTGTTCTCGCTCCTCGTCTCTCTCAAGGAACGGAAGGTTGGCCATTTTGCTGTCAATTGAGATTGGTTTGCTCACACTCCGGTCCCACATGTTAGTGATATGCCAAGACGAGGTGCGTTGACCGACTGGCCATAAGCGTACTTGGTTTTGCACCTTCATACTACTCATCCCTCCGTCACAGTTTACAGGGCGCTTCATTATGATGCATTTCTCTCAATGCATTTCCACCACCAGAGACACTTTAGATGCGTTTGGTTTAATGCTCCATTAATTAGGGCGTGGTAACTGCAATTTTCTCTCGATGTAGTACTACGGAGTGGAGTACGTGCATGCATGTGTCTACCCGGGGTGGAAGCACTGGATGCATGTGTGTACGCATTATTTCCTCTAGTAATAGACGTCGTGCTATAACTACCAATGCTATTTTTCAGGCCGACCGCTAGTCGCCTTGGTCCCAGAGATTTTCTCTTTTTCTGAAGCGCGCTCTATAAACAGTGACGGATGGAGTAGTATGAGCGGATTCAAAGAAGAGCGTATTGATGGTTGCTTCTTCCGAGCAACTTACAGTGGGAAAGGTGGGGCTTATGATTTGACCGCTCATTACTCACTATTAATGTGGCGCAACGACCGGTCTGAGTCTCCCATGCGGCTGTGCACTACCCCCTCGGTTCTTAAATATACTCCGGAGTATTTGTCTTTCTAGAGATTTCAACGAGTGACTACTCAAATATTTGTCTTTTTGGAGATTCAAATGGAGTACTACATACGGATGTATATAGACATATTTTAGAGTGTAGATTCACTCATTTTGCTCCGTATGTAGTCACTTGTTGAAATCTCTAGAAAGACAAATATTTAGGAACAGAGGGAGTACACATACGAAGCAAAATGAGTGAATCTACACTCTAAAATATGCCCATTTGAAATTTGTAAAAAGATAAATATTTAGGAACGAAGGAGTATAATTTTGTGCATGGCACATGGACCCGGATGCCGAAGAGGCTTCTGGCAATGCAATCAAGCTTCCAGCATTTGTTTACATAATTGACGTACTATGCAAATAATTTTCCAGCGACATGAAATTTTACAATGGTGTGAGCTTTCAGCTTTTGTTTCGTGTGTCTTGCCATCGATGCTCTTTCGGAAACAATAAAAAACTAACTTCCTTGCTAATCAGAGCTAATATTTACATCACAACTGAAGACAAAGTTGTGAGAAGGTGTTAAATTAAAATTGATCCATGCTTTCATTGGCAGCAACGTCCCCCCAGCTCTGTCTAAATCAACAAGGCATGTTGGGAAAAAAGTAGCTGTCTGGAGCATGCAACATTCCTATCATTTTGTGCAGTTCCACTAAAATATAGCTGAGGGTCCCTGTTCCAAAGATATTAAGTGTGATTACGATAATAGAGGACTGCTGATGAAACAATAAACACACAAATAGAAGCCGGTCACCTTTGTAGTCTCTCTTAAGACTAACTAGTTGGAGAAGATTAGGCTCGGAGTTGGATGAGGAGGATAGAGCAAAACCAATCTCCCTTTGTGCAGTCGCAATGAAATGTAGAGACGTTGCCCGTGTGACATTTTGGCAGAACTGCACAAAACACTCTTAAGAAAAAAGTGATTTGTGCAGTTCACCAAAAGGTCGCGATAGCAACGAGGTGAAATGGATAGCCCTGTTTGCAAAAAAAGAGGTAGAAAGGAAACAATTACTAGCCAATTACAGTTGATGACACATGCGACGATAAAAAAGAAGCATATTCCTTGTCCTAAGGGAAGATAACAACACGGTTGTGTTTGTCTAAAACGGTGTGAGGACGAGATTGCAATACGGAAAGTACGCCGGACGAGCTACTTTTTGGGCAAAGAACTATGGAAGATCCACATGCAGCGACATGGGAAGACGGGCAGTGGAGCAAGGCCGGAGGGGATACCTGGAGGTCGTCGGGATGTAACTAGGTGAGCGGCGGCGGGCGGAATCTGCCCATACTGCGGCAGCGAGCAGGTGGAGTAGGCCCTACCATGCCAGAGCTTGGTCAGAGAGAACGGCGTGTACCGCAGATCAGGATGTGCCGCCTCGGCGCCGTCGAACGGAGAAACGATGCACGTCCTCCCTTTCCGCCGGCGAACGGGATGCGGCCGGATCAGTGACCAACGGTGAGAGAGAGAGAGAGGCCACCGCAGCCTTGTGTGAGATACTCTGAAGAGAGACAAACCAGGCAGGCAGGCTCCATTGTATATAGTGGAGCGGACTACCTTTTTGTCCATAAAAATCGTTTTATATTCTGTGTACGTGCCATTGAGCGATATAACTTTATTTAAAAATAACGCGCCAACGCATCAAGTTGAACTTTGTTTCATGCATGCGTGGTACACGGCCTCCGTAGGTAAACAACCGCTACACGCGTTCAAATTAGCACGTGGGCTGCCATTTCATACAGAAATGAGCTCCACCGTGTACCCACGCGGGTGTGGGCTGGGCACGAAGCGTGAGTACGTGCACGGTGCACCTATTCTCTTCTTGTATATGTACACCACCTACGTGGGGTTGTGTGAGAGAGATACAAACGTTGAGAGATATAGTGTGTGGGTTCATGAGAGTTTTTTTTGGTGGGGGGAGGGGAGGGTAGGGTCAATCAAAAAAGTAACATATGCAATGTGTGTGAAATAGAGTCCTGGATATATCATATATATAGAGGGGCGATCCACGAGAAGAGAGTGGAGGTATCATCGGCTTGAGGTGTCCATAGAATCGAAGAGAGGGATGATGTGTGTGTGTGTGCGCGCGATCGATAAAGAGTGCCATCGAATTTGTGTGTGCCCACGTCAAAGATATAGAGTGGCTGGCCTACTGGAACGTGAGAGGGGACAGGTGCAGTTTGTCTCTGTGGCATGGATACCTACCTACAGCGCTCGACTATCGGTGTGTGGTGGGGGGGGAGGGAGGCCTAATTAACTATAGAGGTACAATGGCTGGTATATGTGTGGAGGAGGAGAGAGGCCTACCTCATGTATTAAGGGAGATCGATCTACCTCATGTATTAAGGGAGATCGATCGTCATCCATGCATATGTGTAGGAGAGGAATAAGGTTGGGAGAGAGACAGAGCTAGAGTGTTGGAGGGGGTGGTAGTGGAGTTGCTTCTAACAAATGGTGGGATAGGCTTGCTAGACAACCGGAGGGCACGCCTGCAATATCAATAAGAGAGGAGATGGCTGCCTGTCTGTGCACGTGCGTGTGAGAGATGGGTCAAGAGGCATGCACGAATGATGAGGGGGGGCGATATGGATGTGGTAAGCAGACATAACTACATAGGAAGACCAATCGTCCTTTGTCAGAGAAAGGAGAGACATAACTTGTGAGGTACGTCGATCGATGGGGGGGGGGTAGTTAAAGTCGACCTAGGTATATGTTGGGAGATCGATCGGTATACATGCATGTGTGTGTTAGAAGAAAATGAGGCACGGGGAGAAGGATAGAGAGAGAGAGGGATGCATCTAGGAGGTGGTGCGAGAGTCATACTATATCGAGGGGGAGGAAGTGTGCGAGTACGAGATCAATGAAAAGAGTGGTGGGAGTGAGGCATGGACGGTGATAAGAGAAGAGGGGAAGCTTGTGTTTTGTACTAGGCACACCTGGCTAGAGAGGCATATCGATCGATGTGTGTTGTAAAGAAGGAACTGGGGGGGCCTACACACAGCGTGGGTGAACGACCTAAAGTGAAAAGACAAATTTGCACGATGGAGCTAGAGAATGCTGAGGGAGGGTTAGAGGGATGCGGGCGTCTGCATGCACGAGAGAAAGTTAGCGCTAGCTAGCTACAAAGATAAGAGGATTGTGTGGGTGTAAAAGACGAATAGAGATCATACTTCATTATAAAAAGCGAATTCGGATATTTGAAGAATTTATCATAGTGTTTTAAACCGACGCATGTGTGAATATATATAACGGTGATACACATGGTGTGGTTATGAACATGTTATACTACATATAATATATTTTATCTCTACTCTTATAAAAAACGGAGTTGTTGATGATGGTGCCATCCTGCAATATAGGCCGTCCGATTTATATCTGGCGGATAGGAAGGAAACTATGACAATTTTGAAAAAAGATACCCACACCCCTCTCCATATTTGCAAATTAGGCCTCCCCTTGATCATGTTGATGTTTTGTGGAACGCATGGGCATCTTGCTAGTACTACGTATAACATATAGAACATTGATCATAATTTGGGCTAATGTGTGGCTTTTGCAGCTCAGGTATAAATACTTGTCATAATGTAGGGGGCGGGGCACTATACTATGTGTGATAAACACGGTGTACATGTATGGAACATGGTTTAGATTATGAATATATAGTTAGTACATCAGATGTACTATTATTTGGAATCAACATCAAGTGTATTCAAAAAATAGAATTCGAGTTCATGCAGTACACATAGTTCATATCTATCTCTATAGTAATCATGTGGTGTGTCATTAAGGTAATACACGAATGATGGTTGAAGTTGGCAACAATCATGATTGTAGATTTGTTATTGAAATAGAGAAACGAATTCAAATTCAGTTCGAATTGCAGCGGTAGTATAGACATTTGGAATGCACTAAAATGTTGGTATGAGTAGGTTACATGCATTATACAGCAAGCAAAAAAATTTAATTGGACATAACATGGATTCATACTACCGAATAGCATTTAATTGCACTAAATTGTTGGTATGAGTAGCTTTAAATTGCATTTTATTGTAAAACGGGGCAAGACTCTCTCTTTGTGTGGTGCGAATAGTTTTATTTTTTTTGTTTTCTCTTTGGTTGAGGGAAGTGCGAATTGATTTGGTACGTACAAGTACAATATCACACGTTAGGCTTGTCCCTAAAATTCAACCCGCGCCTTGTTATATCCCGAAAATTCAGATATCGTGCTCCCAAAACTGGCGCCTTCACAACCCGCGCCTTGCTATCCCAAAATTACAACGCGCGCGAAAACTCCCTCCAGCTGCCAAATCCCCACACGCGAAATCCCCCTTCTAACCCTGAGCAGAAAGGGCCGCTAGTTCAAATCGGTGCGGGGTACTTTTGTAACACACCCTACATTTTGGACAAGTGCGTCCCTAAGTCATGGTTCACCCCCTCCCATCGCCTCCTTTTTGCCATTCAAAATCCCAAGCCGCCATAACCTCTCCGCTCCAGCCGCGAAACCCCACCCTCCTCCGTCCGCCACCTCACCACTGCCTAGCTGGAGCCTCTTCCCCGACGACGTCGTCCACCGCAACAGATCGACGTCCCTCGTCCACCTCCCCGGATGAGGATCCATCGTCCATCTCGTCGTCCCGCCGGTTCAGCCGCCCCGTCCTCCACCTCCAAGGAGCTGCTCCGACGATCGCCTCGTCTATCGCGGCTGCTCCATCCCCACAGCGCTGCCTTAACCTGCTCCACCGAAACCGCAGCATCCTCACCGACTCCTCGGACGAAGTCGAGGCCTACTCGACGCCACCAAAGAGGTTGTACATTCATCGCATCGCACCTTCTCCTTAGCTCGACCTCCCGGCGCCGACGGTGCTCCATCCCGCACCCCCATGGAGCGGCTACCTTGAAGCCGGCGCCGTGGGCGACATCTCCATGGCGGCTCTCCCCCAGTGCGAGGCCCCTTCGGCGGCGGTGTCCATACCAGCTAGATCTGCTGCTGCTGCTCCGGCTCTCGCTCGCTCGCTCGCACTGCTGCTCCGGCTCTCGCTCGATCGCCCAACTGCTGCTGCTCCGGCTCTCGCTCGATCACTCGCTCGCCAAGCTGCTGCTGCTGCTCCGGCTCTCGCTCGCTCGCGCCACTGCTGCTGCTCTCCCCCTCGCTCATGCTGCTACTCTGCTCCGATTTATCTACACTTCAGTCGACTGAATCGACTTTTGGGTCAGTCGATTTTTAGGGGGTGGGGGGGCTCGCCAGAGTTAAGGAAGAACCACCCGCAGCGGGGACGGGGGCTCGCCGGAGAGGTACCCCACTATTTATCTTAGGGTTCAGGGTGGGGGCGGGGGGCCTATAGGGCTGGTCGGGGTGGCAGCAGACCGGCGGTGGGGAGTTGTTTCGGGGCGGCGAGGCGGCGCTGGGGCCGGCGGTTCGGTCCGTGGTGGCTGGCGGCTCAGGGGGGTGCAGGTTGAAGATGAACTGCAGGCCCTCCCTAAACTACATGTGAAGTGCCTCTCTGCTACCATTGCGTTCAGTTTCGACAGTAACATTTAGATTCCACAGTAAATTTCAGTTTCGACAGTTAAGTTCAGAGTCAACAGTTTTTACCTCATCTGTTGTAGTCAGGTGGTTTTTGGTGATGTAAATTTTACATCTATTTTACATCATCTATTGGAGATGCTATTAGAATCCCACTTCAGATTGACGATGTCTGTCTTGTGCTGCTTCAGCCTTGACGTCTTACGGCTCACCGGGGCTGCTCCAACGACAGAACGATCCATCACAACAGAGCAGTGCCCTGGACGCCGTCTACAGATTCCTCAGATCTTCCTCCACACCTCCGACAACCACCTCTGCCTCAACTGCTTCAGCGACCAACCCAATGATGCTGAGGTTGACACGGCTATAGCAAAGAGGTTGTACACTTGTTGCATCACTTATTACTATACATTCATGTCGATCCATTAGGGCTATCTTGGTTCAACGGAAAAACATAGCAATAGGGAATTTTCCAATGGCACTCTACTATTCAATTATTCATGCATTTTGTTGAAAGGAATGAAGCAAAACATCCACCTGGACCTACTTTTCAAAATCCTATGCATGAAAACAAGACCAAGTGCATTAGTGGCAGAATAACATTCTAACTGTACACGCTTTCATATGGTTTCACTTTATTTTGGCCATGTTTCTTTGCATTCCTCTGCTCTTCCAATTCCTATAAACCAAACACTCAAGTTGACAGAAATCTTGTGTTTACAAATGCTCTGTTTACCATGTGCATTCCTATCCTATTCTGGTGTTTTTCCTATCCCTGCGTTTTTAGAATCATGCAAGCCAAATGAGCCCTTACAGAATTACTTCAGTTACAGGTAGGTGTCGAAGGGAACTTTGTGTGGTTTGTCCTGCTCCTGCCGCGACGTCGTCCACCTCAACTGAGCTGCTCCATCGACAGCAACATCCACCAAACCAGACATCACGACTCCTGACCGTCTTTCATCGCCTCAGATGTCCTTCCCTGCCGCCGGCACCCACCGTAACGGCATCACCATCATCGACTCAGCAGATGAACCTGAGGAGTACACGGGTCCACAAGAGAGGTCACACTCTTTTGTTTCTGCTTATGTTATGCATTGCTTAAAATTACCTACTACTTTATCGTCCTGTTCACCTCTTGGAGTCCAAGTCAGGTCCAAATTAATGTTCAAACTTGAGTTCTAAATTAGTTGTGGGGCACATATCGAGGAAGCAATGAATAGTATCTCTGTCTAATATCTGGTTCATCTTGGGTGGGAAACAAATCATCATCTGTCTTTTTATTAAATTAAAGCAATCACCAGCCTGCTATCATTATTTTTGGATCCACCCACTGGTTGTTACCATCACTCTAAATTTCTGCATGCTCTCCTTACATAATCTCACCATATTTTTTTCGTATGCATGTCAGATATTGTACACAGTCATGCTGAACATGTAGAGAAAAAGAGAAGAGTTTTGTGCGGCAATACAATGTCATGCAGACATCGCTCCATGGTGGATTCAATGGCAAACCCTCCCCACCCCTCTCCAGATTGTAATCCAGAGGAAGATATCTGTTCTGAGGCGGATTCAGACGCCGCTGACCACTCCTATTTACCCCCCAAGGTGTTTGCTCTACCTTGGCATGATGATGTTAGTCATATCATGCATATGTTGCCTTGCAGTGCCTACTTTTGACATCATATATGTCATCTGCTTAGTTTAGACATGTTCTGTAATGCCACCTGTTTAGTTTCTATATCATATATGGGAATTGTGCAGTCTCATGTCTTTTAGCTAGCCATAATATACGTGAAATGTGCAATGCCATCCTGTTTAACCAGGCATCATATATTTGAATGATATCTTGCCCATCCTTTTATTCATTACATTTCCATTTGTCGACAATGTTTGTACATTAAACTACTCTTCCTGTGAATCAGCCATTTGGGTGGGAGATTGAAAAATCTGGAGTGAAAACAAGGCCTTCAGCGCAGACAGTGCTACCTGTCGAAGCAGATCTCTTGTTGGGTCCCGATAGCTCCTCAGAGATGGATTCAGAGACAGATGACCAGTCCTATTCCCCCACCGAGGTGTATGCTCTAACTTGGCACGGTTATACTACTCATATCATGCATATGGTGTCTTGCATTGCATAGATTAGACATCATATACACAATATTCAACACCATGTTCTTAGTTCAGACATCATATCTAATGCCCTATGTTTAGCATATAAATCACATATGTGAATTAAATGATGCGATCTTGATTACTTAGATAACATGTAGGTGAATTATGTCATGCGATCCTGTTTAGTTATTCATCATATCTTTGAATTATGTTATGCTATGCTATCCAGTTTAGATAGACATCATATATGTGAAATTATGTCATGCTATCCGTTTTAGTTAAACAATATACATGTCAACTATTTCATGCCCTCTTTTTTCCACACTATCTATTGCATCTGTCTCTCATACAATGTCTGTACATTCAACTATGTTTCCTGTTTATCAGCCATTTGAATTGGAGCAGGTGATGCCAGCACCTAGCGGACTAAAAACACGGTCTTCAAATAAAACAGTGCTACCTCTTGGTGGAGATAGCACCCCGGTTGTACATGCACGAGAACCAGCCCTACCACACATAACCAAAACTCTCACAGATTGTACCCCTACTGCGATGGACAGAGAACCAGCTTCACCCAATCTAACCCCAACCCCAGCAGATAGTAACCCAGTTCCTGTTGACACAGCACCATCTCCACCACAGAGCTCCCAAACAAGAGCAGTTAGTAAGGCAGCTCCAGTGCCCAAAGGGCCAGTACTACCACGGCGAACCCCAACTCCACCAGTTAGTACGCCTATTCCTGTGGAGGAAGCACAACCAGCTAGTCGTAGTTTAGCATCTATCACATTTGATGTTGTTAAATCGTATGTGCGTATCTTCCCATCTTGGAAATATTATACTGAAGATGAAGGAAAATGCCAGTTGCAGGTGTTTGTCCAGGAGTTATGTGTAAGTAATGTTATTCATGGCAATTACTTTGCTTTGTCCCATACATCCTACCTCCATGATGGTTATGATACCGCAAATTTTCCCATTTTTCTCTATAGAGAAGGACCTATTTGGAAACTCAGGATGAGGTAACCTGTGCTAATACCTCTGCTATCTTCAAGAATGCTTGGTGGCAGTATCGGAATTACCTGAAGAAAACGTACTTCACCGGCAAAGAAACTCATCAAATTCCCTTACGTTCTCCTGAGACACATTTACTGGACGATGACTGGGAACACCTTGTTCTGTACTGGTCCCAAACCAAGAATGTGGTAAGGTCTATGAGCTCATTTTCTATTTTTAAGTACTATATTCTTGCGTCTTACTGTACTCTGTTCATGTAGAACAAGTGACTAAACCTGAAGAACAATTGTTCTAATTTAAGATTCCATTGCTATCATAGTTCAAAAAAGCGCTAGGCGTTAATTGTGCGTTTTGCCACCGCCTTGCGCTTTACTGACCAAAGCGCATGCTTATGCGCAGTTATGCACAGATTAAGCGTAGTTATGCGCAATGCGTTTCGCCAACGCCTAGAGCCTAGGCGCGCTTAAGCGCTCGCTTAGGCGCGCCTTTTTTAACTATGATTGCTATCGTGCATACTGCTTTGCTCTTGTATCACTGTATTTACTCATACAAACTTATTTTAAAATTGAAGGATCCAATCGAAACTTCAATGGCACAACAGGTATGTTCACGCATGTATCTTTAACAGGCTTGCTCTTATCAATAGCTCTGTTGATTTCAATTTCAATTGTGTATACAGTTGACTTCTCATATCATGCACATTACTAGCATCACAACAGAGCCAATAGTGTTGTTGTACATGTAGACCCGTGGTACCCATCTGAAATCTTGTTGTGCCGTGTAGTTTCCCACGCTTTGTATTCTTTCACTGCTGCTTTGTCTTGAACTGATATGATTTGAACCGTGTCTCTCTTTTGATTTGGCAAGACAATGCAGTGACCATAGGACATAGATATATGTTTGTTTGATGCTTTTATTATGTACTAGTACTTGGCAATAGAAGACTTGGTAGTTTAATCCTGTCCACCTTACTAATGAACTGGTTCACCAAAATGAGTTTCATATACTAGTACATGCTAAACTGTTATGTGTCTGCTTGTTTCTTCTTTTAGAATGCTGACAGAATATTGGGGAAGAGTGCCTTATTAAGCAATGGTAAAGGAAGTAATGCAGATAAGGTTCAGGATAGTGACACATCCTTGTTGGTCTCCAACAAAGTTGATAAAACAGCTAAGGAAGACTATCTCGAAGACAGTGAGACAGCCCCAAAGTCTTGTCTTGGTTTAGTGTTGGAGTTACTGGCCACTACCGCTTGCACAAGCTATTGAAACTCACTGTCTGAATCAGTTCGGTTTCTTGAGTCTCAACTACAAGCTGAAAGACATCGATCAGTTGTGCTGCAACAACAAGCGGAAGGACTGCGGAAGTCCCTGGAGCATTCAGATGCATACTTTCTGGTGCAACAGCAAGCATTGGAGGATTTTAGCGCCAAACAGGACAAAGCTAATAAGCTTGCTAAACTTATTGCCAGCATGGTGGATACCACATTTCTTGAGCTCTTATGAAGTTGTTTTAGTTATGCTCTTGTTTTCCTGCCGCGTTTATTTGCATTGGTGGCCAATTTTGACGGCCAGTGTATGTAATATGCTGCTTTGTTCCCTATATTTGCACTGGTGGTGAACTTTGATGCCCAGTGGATGTAATATGTGTAATAGCGGTAATAGGCTAGCGTTAATTGCTTGCTTATTTATTTCCTTATTGTCTTATTTAGTTGTTTGCTTGTAGTCACTGCAGTTATTTTTCTGTGTTTTTCTAGTGGCCACAATAACCTATTTTTGGAAACTAGGCCAAAATAATCATGGCAACACACGGATTGTTGTAACCATGGGCCTTCTACGGGCCGTAGGATCCATTAGCCTTCTATACGGGCCGTAGGATCGATGGGCCTTCTACGGGCCGTACGATCCATGGGCCTTTTGCGGGCCGTAGGATCCATGGGCCTTCTACGGGGCGTATCATCATTTCACCAATCATGGGCCATACTATTCATGGACAATAACGGGCCATTTATTGGCCTTATTTGATAACTCTATGAAAATAGCCAAACGGGTTTTTTTCGACATGAAAACGGCCCAACGTATTAACGGGCCGCAAACGGGCCGACTGTAACCACGAGCTGAATTTGGCCCACAAGAAGAAAATGACAGTAACGGGCCGTAAGTAACCGGATGCTGGAAATGAGCCCAAGAATAAATGGGCCCTAAGAAGGCCGAAAGATATCATGGGCTGGAAACGGCCCAACGGAATAATGGGCCGTTAATGGGTATAAAGTGATACACTGTTCATTACGGGCCAGTTTTACCACGGGCCGTTGAGGAGCCGAGGGTTACCAAGGGCCTCATATGGGCCGAAAGACGTCATGGGCCATACATGGGCCGGAAGTTAAAACGGGCTGGAATTATATTAGACGGCCCAGATGACGCTTCTGGGCCTAATTCGGATAGGCCGTAAACGGGCCCTGGGATAGCGGGTTGTAAATGGGCTATATGCGAACGGGCCGTTAACAGGCTTGCCGTGGGCCGTCCCGCCACCTTTTGACCAAGTCAAACGGGCCAGCCTTTTCACAGGAATGGGCCTCTGTTGGGCCGTGCCACGTGTTGGCGTATCATAGGCGCTTTGGGTCCAATGAGTGGATGACATCCGTCCCAACGGTGAGCCGACACGCGTTTCCTCCAGCCAATGCTGATTTTACACATGGAAAATCCCCATTGGTCGAGGCTGTTAACGGGTTATCGGATCCAAAACCGGACCCGATAGCTTAATGGCGTTCCGTTACGGTGGATGCCACGTGTCGGTCACCCTTGACGAAAGCACTTCTGTGACGCGCAATTTATCGTCATGGAAGTGGACACTTCCGTGATGATAATTTTGGTAATGTCATGGAACACTTCTACGACATCACAGGCATGACTATCTTGATTCTGTCATAAATTTGTCATGGATGTACATGCATGACAAAAAACGCGACCTACTGTGACAAACACGTATCATCACGGAAGTGTATTTTTTGTAGTGAAGTGAGTTGGATGCACACCCACTTAGTTTCTTTTTGAGCTTTCATACACTTATAGCTCTAGTGCATCAGTTGCATGGCAATCCCTACTCACTCACATTGATATCTATTGATGTGCATCTCCATAGCCCGTTGATACGCCTAGTTGATGTGAGACTATCTTCTCCCGTTTTGTCTTCTCCACAACCACCATTCTATTCCACCTATAGTGCCATGTCCATGGCTCACGCTCATGTATTGCGTGAAAGTTGAAAAAGTTTGAGAACATCAAAAGTATGAAACAATTGCTTGGCTTGTCATCGGGGTTGTGCATGATTTAAATATTTTGTGTGATGAAGATAGAGCATAGCCAGACTATATGATTTTGTAGGGATAAATTTCTTTGGCCATGTTATTTTGAGAAGACATGATTGCTTTATTAGTATGCTTGAAGTATTACTGTCTTCATGTCAATATTAAACTTTTGTCTTGAATCTTATGGATCTAAATATTCTTGCCACAATAAAGAAGATTACATTGATAATTATGTTAGGTAGCATTCCACATCAAAAATTCAGTTTTTATCATTTACCTACTCGAGGACAAGCAGGAATTAAGCTTGGGGATGCTTGATACGTCTCCAACGTATCATAATTTTTGATTGTTCCATGCTATTATATTATCAACCTTGGATGTTTTATATGCATTTATATGCTATTTTATATGATTTTTGGGACTAACCTATTAACATAGAGCCCAGTGCCAGTTTCTGTTTTTTCCCTTGTGTTTGAGTATCGCAGAAAAGGAAAACCAAACGGAGTCCAATTGACCTGAAACTTCACGGAACTTATTTTTGGACCAGAAGAAGGCCATGGAGTAAAAGAGTTGGGCCAGAAGAGTCCCGGGCTGCCCACGAGGGTGGGGGCGCGCCCACCCCCCTGGGCGCACCTCCCTACCTCGTGGACAGCCCGAAGACCCCCCTGACTTGTTCTCGACGCCAAAACCTCTTATATGTACAGAAACCCCTAGAACATAACCTAGATCAGGAGTTCCGCCGCCGCAAGCCTCTGTAGCTACTGAAAACTAATCTAGACCCGTTCTGGCACCCTGCCGGAGGGAGAACCCTCACCGGTGGCAATCTTCATCATCCTGGCGCTCTCCATGACGAGGAGGGAGTAGTTCACCCTCGGGGCTGAGGGTATGCACCAGTAGCTATGTGTTTGATCTCTCTCTCTCTCTCTCTCTCGTGTTCTTGAGGTGTTATGATCTTGATGTATCGTGAGCTTTGCTATTATAGTTGAATCTTATGATGTTTCTCCCCCTCTACTCTCTTGTAATGGATTGAGTTTTCCCTTTGAAGTTATCTTATCGGATTGAGTCTTTAAGGATTTGAGAACACTTGATGTATGTCTTGCATGTGCTTATCTGTGGTGACAATGGGATATCACGTGATCTACTTGATGTATGTTTTGGTGATCAACTTGCGGGTTCCGTGACCTCGTGAACTTATGCATAGGGGTTGGCACACGTTTTCGTCTTGACTCTTCGGTAGAAACTTTGGGGCACTCTTTGAAGTTCTTTGTGTTGGTTGAATAGATGAATCTAAGATTGTGTGATGCATATCGTATAATCATACCCACGGATACTTGAGGTGACATTGGAGTATCTAGGTGACATTAGGGTTTTGGTTGATTTGTATCTTAAGGTGTTATTCTAGTACGAACTCTATGATAGATCGAATGGAAAGAATAGCTTCGTGTTATTTTACTACGGACTCTTGAATAGATCGATCAGAAAGGATAACTTTGAGGTGGTTTCGTACCCTACCATAATCTCTTCGTTTGTTCTCCGCTATTAGTGACTTTGGAGTGACTCTTTGTTGCATGTTGAGGGATAGTTATATGATCCAATTATGTTATTATTGTTGAGAGAACTTGCACTAGTGAAAGTATGAACCCTAGGCCTTGTTTCCTAGCATTGCAATACCGTTTACGCTCACTTTTATCATTAGTTACCTTGCTGTTTTTATATTTTCAGATTACAAAAACCTATATCTACCATCCATATTGCACTTGTATCACCATTTCTTTGCCGAACTAGTGCACCTATACAATTTACCATTGTATTGGGTGTGTTGGGGACACAAGAGACTCTTTGTTATTTGGTTGCAGGGTTGCTTGAGAGAGACCATCTTCATCCTACGCCTCCCATGGATTGATAAACCTTAGGTCATCCACTTGAGGGAAATTTGCTACTGTCCTATAAACCTCTGCACTTGGAGGCCCAACAACGTCTACAAGAAGAAGGTTGTGTAGTAGACATCACAAGAGCCTAAGCTTGGGGATGCCCAAGGCACCCCAAGGTAAAATCCAAGGACAACCAAAAAGCCTAAGCTTGGGGATGCCCTGGAAGGCATCCCCTGTTTTGTCTTCGTCCATCGGTAACTTGGAGTTATATTTTTATTCACCACATGATATGTGGTTTGCTTGGAGCGTCTTGTATGATTTGAGTCTTTGCTTTTTACTTCACCACAATCATCCTTGCTGTACACACATTTTGGGAGAGAGACACATTAATCGGAATTTATTAGAATACTCTATGTGCTTCACTTATATCTTTTGAGCTAAACAATTTTGCTCTAGTGCTTCACTTATATCTTTTGAGCTAAACAATTTTGCTCTAGTGCTTCACTTATATCTTTTAGAGCATGTTGGTGGTTTTATTTTATAGAAATTATTGATCTCTCATGCTTCACTTATATCATTTTGAGAGTCCTCTAGAACAGCATGGTAATTTGCTTTGGCTATAAAATTAGTCCTAATATGATAGGCATCCAAGATGGATATAATAAAAACTTCCATATAAGTGCATTGAATACTAGGAGAAGTTTGATACTTGATGATTGTTTTGAGATATGGAGATAGTGATATTAAATTGTGCTAGTTGAGTAGTTGTGAATTTGAGAAATACTTGTGTTATAGTTTGCAAGTCCCGTAGCATGCACGTATGGTAAACGTTGTGTAACAAATTTGAAACATGAGGTGTTCTTTGATTGTCATCCTTATGAGTGGCTGTCGGAGACGAGCGATGGTCTTTTCCAACCAATCTATCCCCCTAGGAGCATGCGCGTAGTGCTTGGTTTTTGATGACTTGTAGATTTTTGCAATAAGTATGTGAGTTCTTTATGACTAATGTTGAGTCCATGGATTATACGCACTCTCAACCTTCCATCATTGCTAGCCTCTTCGGTACCATGCATTTCCCTTTCTCACCTTGAGAGTTGGTGCAAACTTCGCCGGTGCATCCAAACCCCGTGATACGATACGCTCTATCACACATAAACCTCCTTATATCTTCCTCAAAAAAGCCACCATACCTACCTATTATGGCATTTCCATAGCCATCCCGAGATATATTGCCATGCAACTTTCCACCGTTCCGTTTATTATGACACGCTTCATCATTGTCATATTGCCTTGCATGATCATGTAGCTGACATCGTATTTGTGGCAAAGCCACCATGCATATTATTTCATACATGTCACTCTTGATTAATTTCTCATCCCGGTACACCGCCGGAGGCATTCATATAGAGTCATATTTTGTTCTAAGTATCGAGTTGTAATCATTGAGTTGTAAATAAATAGAAGTGTGCAGATCATCATTAATAGAGCATTGTCCCAAAAAAGGCCAAAAAAAGAAAGGCCCAAAAAAATAGAAATAAAAAGGGACAATGCTACTATCCTTTTTCCACACTTGTGCTTCAAAGTAGCACCATGATCTTTATGATAGAGAGTCTCTTGTTTTGTCACTTTCATATACTAATGGGAATTTTTCATTATAGAACTTGACTTGTATATTCCAACGATGGGCTTCCTCAAATGCCCTAGGTCTTCGTGAGCAAGCAAGTTGGATGCACACCCACTTAGTTTATTTTGTTGAGCTTTCATACATTTATAGCTCTAGTGCATGCATTGCATGGCAATCCCTACTCCTTGCGTTGACATCAATTGATGGGCATCTGCCTAGCCCGTTGATTAGCCACGTCAATATGAGACTTTCTCCTTTTTTGTCTTCTCCACACAACCCCCATCATCATTATTCTATTCCACCCATAGTGCTATATCCATGGCTCACGCTCATGTATTGCGTGAAAGTTGAAAAAAGTTTGAGATTACTAAAGTATGAAACAATTGCTTGGCTTGTCATCGAGGTTGTGCAAGATGAGAGCATCTTGTGTGACGAAAATGAAGCATGGCCAAACTATATGATTTTGTAGGGATGAGCTTTCTTTGGCTATGTTATTTTGAGAAGACATAATTGCTTGGTTAGTATGCTTGAAGTATTATTATTTTTATGTCAATATTAAACTTTTATCATGAATCTTTCAGATCTGAACATTCATGCCACAATAAAGAAAATTACATTGAGAAATATGCTAGGTAGCATTCCACATCAAAAATTCTGCTTTTGTCATTTACCTACTCGAGGACGAGCAGGAATTAAGCTTGGGGATGCTTGATACGTCTCCAACGTATCTATAATTTTTGATTGTTCCATGCTATTATATTATCCGTTTTGGATGTTTAATGGGCTTTAATATACACTTTTATATTATTTTTGGGACTAACCTATTAACCCAAGGCCCAGTGCAAATTGCTATTTTTTTGCCTATTTCAGTGTTTCACAGAAAAGGAATATCAAACGGAGTCCAAACGGAATGAAACCTTTGGGATCGTGATTTTTGGAACAAACGTGATCAAGAGGACTTGGAGTGGACGTCAAGAAATCAACGAGGGGGCCACGAGGCAGGGAGGCGCGCCTGCCCCTGGGCGCGCCCCCACCCTCGTGGGCCCCTCGTGGCTCCACCGACCTACTTCTTCCTCCTATATATACCCACGTACCCTGAAACCAACCAGGAGCACCATGAAAACCTATTTCCACCACCGCAACCTTCTGTACCCATGAGATCCCATCTTGGGGCCTTTTTCGGCGCTCCGCCGGAGGGGGAATCGATCACGGAGGGCTTCTACATCAACACCATAGCCTCTTTGATGATGTGTGAGTAGTTTACCACAGACCTTCGGGTCCATAGGTATTAGCTAGATGGCTTCTTCTCTCTCTTTGGATCTCAATACAAAGTTCTCCTCGATCTTCTTGGAGATCTATTCGATGTAACTCTTTTTGCGGTGTGTTTGTCGAGATCCGATGAATTGTGGGTTTATGATCAAGATTATCTATGAACAATATTTGAATCTTCTCTGAATTCTTTTATGTATGATTGGTTATCTTTGCAAGTCTCTTCGAATTATCAGTTTGGTTTGGCCTACTAGATTGATCTTTCTTGCAATGGGAGAAGTGCTTAGCTTTGGGTTCAATCTTGCCTTGCTCGATCCTAGTGACAGAAGGGGAAATGACACGTATTGTATTGTTGCCATCGAGGATAAAAAGATGGGGTTTATATCATACTGCTTGAGTTTATCCCTCTACATCATGTCATCTTACCTAATGTGTTACTCTGTTCTTATGAACTTAATACTCTAGATGCATGCTGGATAGCGGTTGATGTGTGGAGTAATAGTAGTAGATGCAGGAAGGAGTCGGTCTACCTGTCACGGACGTGATGCCTATATACATGATCATGCCTAGATATTCTCATAATTATGCACTTTTGTATCAATTGCTCGACAGTAATTTGTTCACCCACCATAATATTATGCTATCTTGAGAGAAGCCACTAGTGAAACCTATGGCCCCGGGGTCTATTTTCCATCATATTAATCTCCCGTCAACTAGCTATTTCTGTCGCCGTTTATTTTGATTTCTTTACTTTTAATCTTTATCATAAAAATACCAAAAATATTATCATCTCTATCAGATCTCACTTTTGCAAGTGGCCGTGAAGGGATTGACAACCCCTTTATCGCGTTGGTTGCAAGGTTCTTATTTGTTTGTGTAGGTACGAGGGACTTGCGTGTGGCCTCCTACTGGATTGATACCTTGGTTCTCAAAAACTGAGGGAAATACTTACGCTACTTTGCTACATCACCCTTTCCTCTTCAAGGGAAAACCAACGCATGCTCAAGAGGTAGCACACTGCGACGCGCAAACATGCATATGAAAAGGGCTGGGGCGGTCTATGCGATGCGGTGATCACGGCGGTGGCGTGCACGGTACCAAAAGGTCACCGTGGCTACGCCGGAGACGAGCGCGGGCAGCGGCGAGCTCGGTTGCAAGGGGGACAACAACTACGCGTGCAGAGAGGGGCAGAGAAGAGGGGGAGACGGCGTGGAGCTCATTGTGCGGCTAAGAAAAGCCCTCGATGGCTTTGTAGCGCAGAGGAGGCGACAAACGCAGCGGTGGAGCTCCGGTGATCCGAGGCGGATGCCGGTTCGATCTGGGGCCTGCGGTGCTCCCCCCGTAGCTACGGCTAGCCCCAGGCGATGAGGGCAAACGCGGGAGAGCTCGTGGACATGCCAGCTTAGCGCGGGGCGGCCGGTGGCCGCGGGATCGACAGCGAACGACGACGGGAGCGTTCGGGAGTAGAGGGGGAAAGCAAGCGAGCGAGAGGGGGGAGAGCAAAATATCTGCGCAGAGGGGGGAAGTGGGACTGACGAGGCCGAGAGGGGGCCGTGGCGTCCTTATCCTTGCCGGGGCGTCGCCGGCAAGGCGGGTCAGGCGGGGACGGAGCCTGTAGCGACCCAGGACAGAGGAACAGGGAGAGCGAGGTGTCCGGTGCAGGGAGTGGGCTGGATGGGCCGGCTCGGGTGGATTAGGCCCAGGGGGTAGGGGGCCTTTCTCCTTTTCCCCTTTTGCCTTTTCTTTTGCTGTTTTTCTTTTCCCCGGTAGCTTTTGCATTTTCTTTTAGCCACAAATGACTTTGCAAAAATATGCCACTGGCCAAAACAAATTCAAAGAAATATTATGCACTGCCACAAAAAGTTTGGAAACTAATTGCAGCTGTTGGAATTTTGCATAAATGGAAAAGCAATTAATTTGCTGATTTGGCACTATTTAAATTGCTATAGTTCATCTTGGCTTGGAGGTGATGTTGTATTCCTTAACAATTGAATACTATGGAATTTTGGGTAAAAGATGAACTATTTTGCAGCAACTTTTGTGCAACTTCATATTTCACGTTGAATTTGAATAGAATTCAGAGAAAGGACTTGAGTTGAGATATTATCCTAACATGATTAAGCTTTGTAAATCAAGATGACTTGGCACTGATCATAAGGGATTACTGTAGTGTGATGCTGGGGATGTTACATGCAGGGTTTTGTAGGACAGTAGTCCAAGATTAGTAGACCGACTCCCGCTTGCATCTACTACTATTACTCCACACACCGACCGCTATCCAGCATGCATCTAGTGTATTAAGTTCATGGAAAATGGAGTAATGTAATAAGAACGATGACATGATGTAGACAAGATCCGTTTATCTATATGGCAGTAGATATAGATCTCGTCTTTTTATCCTTAGTAGCAACGATACATACGTGTCATTTCCCCTTTTGTCACTGGGATCGAGCACCGTAAGATGGAACCCACTACCGGGCACCTCTTCCCATTGCAAGATAAATAGATCAAGTTGGACAAACAAAACCCAAATATTGGAGAAGAAATACGAGGCTATAAGAGTTCATGCATATAAGAGATCAAAGAAACTCAAATAACTTTCATGGATATAAAAAGATATGACTGATCATAAACTCAAAGTTCATCAGATCCCAACAAACACACAGCAAAAGTGTTACATCATATGGATCTCCAAGAGACCATTGTATTGAGAATCTAGCAAGAGAGAGAGAAAGCCATCTAGCTACTAACTACGGACCCGAAGGTCTACAAAGAACTACTCACGCATCATCGGAGAGGCACCAATGGAAGTGGTGAACCCGTGATGGTGTCTAGATTGGATCTGGTGGTTCTGGACTCTGCGGCGGCTGGTTGAATATTTCGTCGCTTGTTCTAGGGTTTCTGGAATATTGTGGTATTTATAGAGCAAAGAGGCGGTCCGGGGGGCACCCGAGGTGGGCACAACCCAACAGGGCACGCATGGGCCTCCTGGCGCGCCCTGGTGGGTTGTGCCCCCCTCGGGGCACCCCCTGGTGCAACCTGGGCCCATTGCCTTCCTTCTGGCCCATAAAAAATCATCGTGAAGTTTCGTGGCATTTGGACTCCGTTTGATATTGATTTCCTGCAATGTAAAATTTTTGGAAAAAACAGCAACTGGCACTTGGCACTATGTCAATAGGTTAATACCAAAAAATGATATAAAATGACTATAAAAATCCAAGATTGATAATAAAACAACATGGAACAACCAAAAATTATAGATACGTTGGAGACGTATCAGCATCCCCAAGCTTAACTCCTACTCGTCCTCGCGTAGGTAAGTGATAAAAACAGAATTTTTGATGTGGAATGCTATTCATCAAGTCATACCATATTCTTTTCTTTATAGCATGGACATTTGGACTTTATGTGATTCAAAGCAATAGTCTAGTTTTGACATAATAATTTAGATACTCAAGCATACCAACAAGCAACCATGTCTTTCAAAATATCAATGCTAAAATAAGTTATCCCTAGCCCATCATGCTCAAACATTGATCCATTTTTGAAACACACTCGAATATTAACTACACCCAATACTTGAGCACGATCATATTGCCTCCTAGTTGGTGCTTTTTGTGAGAGAAGATGGAGACTCAAATTTCAAAATAAAAATTGCATAAAGTAAAAGAAAGGCCCTTCGCAGAGGGAAGTAGGGATTTGTAGAGGTGCCAGAGCTCAAAGTGAAAAACTTAGAGATAAAAACATTTTGGGAGGTGTATCCATCCCACCAACGAAAACAACTCGGAGCTACAAACACTTTCCATGCTAGATATGCCATAGGCGGTTCCCAAACAGAAAATAAAGTTTATTCCTTTTTCCACCATTCTTTCACTTTCCATGGCTAACCGTATCCACGGGTGCCCTCCATACCAACACTTTGCAAGGAAATTATTATTTGACAACATAAAGTAAATTTTTTTGCATTTCAGGATTGGGCATCCCTAAGACCTTTGCCTTACTCTCGTGCAATGACAAGTGAATAAACACTCATCTTCAGAATAACACATCTGGCATGGAAAATGTTAGCCACCCATTACCGTTCCGCGAGCGAAACAAACACACAAAAGAGAAGTTTATTTTGAAAATTAGAGATGGCACATGCAAATTTGCTTAGAACGGCAAAAGAATACCGCATATATGTAGATATAGTGGACTCATGTGGCAAAACTGGTTTAAAGGATTTTGGATGCACAAGTAGAGGTCATACTTAGTGCAAAATGAAGGCTAGCAAAAGATTGGGAAACGACCAAGCAAGAAACGAATAATCTCATAAGCAAGCATTAAGCATAATTAACACCGAATAATGCACCACAAGTAGGATACAATTTTCATTGCATGATTATTGACTTTCGTGCATGCACAGGGAATCACAAACCATAACACCAATATTCTTACTAGAGCACAATTACTCATCAACATAACTCACATATCACATCATCATATCTCAAAACTATTACTAAGAATCAAGTTTATTTTGTCCAATGATCTTCATGACATTTTATTTTACTTTATCCTTCTTGGATATCTATCACTTAGGGACTAATTTTCATGTGTTGCTTTTCATAAGCTCAAACAAATATAAGTGAAGATCATGAGCATAACGTATTTTCTTTCTCTCAAAATAATTTAAGTGAAGCAAGAGAGTATTTCTTCAAAAATTTACTAACTCTCAAATAAATCTAAGTGAAGCAAGAGAGCATTTCTTCAAAAATAACAAAGCACGCCGTGCTCAAAAAGATATAAGTGAAGCACTAGAGCAAGTCCTAGCTCATAAAAGATTTAAGCGAAGCATAGAGAGCAATTCTAACAAGTCATAATATAATTTTGGCTATCTCAAAAAGGTGTGTCCAGAAAGGATTGATGACTTAAAACACAAAATAAAACAAGTAAAGACACATATCATACAAGACGCTCCAAGCAAAACACATATCATGTGACGAATAAAAATATAGCCTCGAGTAAAATACCGATAGTTGTTGGAAGAAAGCGGGGATGCCACTCGGGGGCATCCCCAAGCTTAGTTGGTTGCTCATTCTTGGATAATAGCTTGGGATGCCGGGGCATCCCCAAGCTTAGGCTCCTACATCCTTCCTTCATCCATCGTAAGATAACCCAAAACTTGAAAACTTCAATCACACAAAACTCAACAAAACCTTCGTGAGATCCGTTAGTGTAACAAAAACAAACCACTACTATAAGTGCTGTATCAAACCAATTCATATTTTGTTTTTGTATTATATCTACCATATTCCAACTTTTCTATGGGAAAAACTCATCAAAGAAAACCATAGAGCCATCAAAATAAGCACACAACACAAAGAAAACAGAATCTGTCAAAACAGAACAGTCTGTAGAAATCTGATTTAAACGAATACTTATGGAACTCCAAAAATTCTACCAAAACAGGAAGACCAGGGAACTTTGTATATTAATATTCTGCAAAAAGAACCAGGGCAAAATCTCTTTCTGAATAAAAATGAGAATTAATTTCACGAGCACAAAGTTTCTGTCTTTTTCAGCAGGATCAAACAACTATCACCCAAGAAGATCCTATTGGTTCTACTTGGCACCAACACTAATTAATACTCAAAAAACACAATAATAACAGTAGCATAATTGTGTTAACACTCAAGAATAGAAAGCAAAAATAAATTATATTCATTGGGTTGCCTCCCAACAAGCGCTATTGTTTTACGCCCTTAGCTAGGCATAAAGCAAGGATCTACGTTTTGTCATCTTTGGTTCGAGATCCATAAGATGCCCTCATGATTGATTCATACGGTGGATTAATTCTAGTTCTAGGAAAGTGTTCCATACCCTTCCTCAAAGGAAATTGTAACTTAATGTTGCCTTCTCTCATATCAATCATGGCACCGATAGTGCGTAAAAACGGTCTACCAAGAATAATTGGACAATACGGATTGCAATCAATATGAAGAAATATAAAATATATGGGCACATAATTCCTATTTGCAAGAATAACAACATCAGTAATTCTTCCCATAGGCTTTTTAATAGTAGAATCGGCCAAGTGCAAATTCAAGGAACATTCTTCAAGATTGGTAAGACCAAGCACATCACATAAAGATTTCGGAATTGTAGAAACACTAGCACCCAAGTCACACAAAGCAAAACTCTCATAATTCTTAATATTGACTTTGATAGTAGGTTCCCAATCATCATGCAATTTTCTAGGAATTGATACTTCTAGTTCCAACTTTAATTCCAAAGCTTTCATCATAGCATCAATAATATGTTTAGTAAAATCTTTGTTTTGTTCATAAGCATGGGTGAATTTATCATGGATTGCAACCAAGAAATACAATCAATCAAAGAGCAACTATCATAATTAAAGTCTTTGTAATCCAAAGGAGTGGGCACATCACTAGCTAAAGTTTTGACCTCTCCAAACCCACTTTCATCAATTTTCTAAACAAGATTTTCACCCCCGAAATATTGGGACGCCTTCTACCTAAAGTTGACTCTTCTCCAGTCCCTTTTTAATCATTCGTAACTTTACTAAACAAGGAATCAATAGAAGAAACACCAATCATTTTAAGATCTTCTTCACTTTTACAAGAATAATCACTAGCAAAAGCTTTCTCTAAAAATTCTCTTTTAGCTCTAAGCATAGCAGTTCTTTTCTTACTTTCATCCATAGAAACATAAAGAGCCTTAATTGGTTCATCTACTTTAGGCACAAAAATTTTCATCTTGAGATTTTCCACATCATGAGCAATTCTATCAACACTTCTAGACAAATCATCAACTTTATTCAACTTTTCTTCCATCGAAGTGTTGAAAACTTTTTGCGTGTTGATAAATTCTTTCATAATATTCTCAAGATCAGAGGGGTTCCTATTATTATTATAAGATTGATTTCCATAGGAATTACCATAATTATTAGAGGAATTACTAGGAAAAGGCCTAGGATTAAAATTACCTCTATAAGCATTATTGTTGAAATTATTTCTAGAGATAAAATTCACATCAATGGCATCGCTATTATGCTCAATCAAAGTAGACAAAGGCATACCATTAAAATCAATAGGATCACTTTTACTAGCAACCAATTTCATAAGAGCATCAACTTTTTCACTCAAAGAAGAAATTTCTTCAACTGAATAAACTTTTTTACTAGTAGGAGCTTTTTCGGTATGCCATTGTGAATAATTTGCCATGATATTATCAAGCAATCTGGTGGCTTCACCCAAAGTAATTCCCATAAAAGTACCACCCGCAGCGGAATCTAAAAGATTACGAGAAAAAATTCAATCCCGCATAATTTTTTTGTATGATCATCCAAAGATTTAACCCATGAGTTGGGCAATTCCTTAGCATCATTTTCATCCTTTCCCAAGATTGTGCAGCATGCTCATGTTCAAGTTGCTTGAAATTCATGATATGGGTTCTAAGGGAAATAATTTTTGCGGGAGGAAAATACTTAGTGATAAAAGAATCTTTGCACTTGTTCCAAGAATCGATACTATTGTGAGGCAAAGAAGAGAACCAAATTTTTGCAGAATCACGCAAAGAGAACGTGAATAATTTCATATTGACCACATCATTGTCCACATCTTTTTTCTTTTGCATATCGCATAATTCCACGAAGGTATTAAGATGGGACGCGGCATCCTCATGAGGTGTACCGGAAAATTGGTCTTTCATAACAAGATTCAGCAAAGCAGTATTAATATCACAAGTCTCCGCACTAGTGGCGGGAGGAGCAAGCGGAGTGCCAATAAAATCATTGTTGTTGGTATTTGAGAAATCACATAACTTGGTGTTCTCTTGAGTCATGATGACCACACAACAAGATTGCACTCAAAAACTTATCCGGCAAGAAAATGGCGAACAGAAAAAGAGAGGCGAATAAAATGGCAAATTTTGTGAAGTGGTGGAGAGGAAAATGAGAGGCAAATGGCAAATAATATAAATTGCAAGGAGATTTGTTATTAGGAACCTGGTTATGTTGAAGATCCTCCCCGGCAACAGCGGCAGAAATTCTCCTTGATAGTAGCCGGAACTACGTCGGTATTTCCCCAGAGAGGGAGGGATGATGTAGCACATCGACGGTAGAGTATTTCCCTTGGTTATGAAACCAAGGTATCGAACCAGTAGGAGAACCAATTAACACAATGTAAACAACACCTGCACACAAATAACAACACCTCGCAACCCGACGTGTTGAAGGGGTTGTCAATCCCTTTCGGGTAACAGCGCCAGAAATTGGCAAGCGGACGTGAGGTAAATTGTAGTAGATTGAAATAATAGATCACAAATAAATAAAGTGCAGCAAGGTATTTTTGTATTTTTTCGTTTAATAGATCTAAATAAAAAATGCAAAGGAAAAGTAGACCGCAAGGCAAATATATGAGAAAGAAGACCCGGGGGCCGTAGGTTTCACTAGTGGCTTCTCTCGAGAAAAATAGCAAACGGTGGGTAAACAAATTACTGTTGGGCAATTGATAGAACTTCAAATAATTATGACGATATCCAGGCAATGATCACTACATAGGCATCACATCCAAGATTAGTAGACCGACTCCTGCCTGGATCTACTACTATTACTCCACACATCGACCGCTATCCAGCATGCATCTAGTGTATTAAGTTCATGGAAAAACGGAGTAATGCAATAAGAACGATGACATGATGTAGACAAGATCCGTTTATCTATATGGCGGTAGATATAGATCTCGTCTTTTTATCCTTAGTAGCAACGATCCACACGTGTCGTTTCCCCTTCTGTCACTGGGATCGAGCACCGTAAGATCGAACCCACTACCGGGCACCTCTTCCCATTGCAAGATAAATAGATCAAGTTGGCCAAACAAAACCCAAATATCGGAGAAGAAATACGAGGCTATAAGAGATCATGCATATAAGAGATCAAAGAAACTCAAATAACATTCATGGATATAAAAAGATATGACTGATCATAAACTCAAAGTTCATCAGATCCCAACAAACACACCTCAAAAGAGTTACATCATATGGATCTCCAAGGGACCATTGTATTGAGAATCCAGCGAGAGAGAGAGATAGAGAGAAAGCCATCTAGCTACTAACTACAAAACCGAAGGTCTACAAAGAACTACTCACGCATCATCGGAGAGGCACCAATGGAAGTGGTGAACCCCTCCGTGATGGTGTCTAGATTGGATCTGGTGGTTCTTGACTCTGCGACGGCTGGATGACTATTTCGTCGCTTGTTCTAGGGTCTTTGGAATATTGTGGTATTTATAGAGCAAAGAGGCGGAATGGGGGCACCCGAGGTGGGCACAACCCACCAGGGCGCGCCTGGGCCTCCTGGTGCGCCCTGGTGGGTTGTGCCCCCCTCCGGGCAACCCCAGGTGCAACCAGGGCCCATTGCCTTCCTTCTGGCCCATAAAAAATCATCGTGAAGTTTCGTGGCATTTGGACTCCGTTTGATATTGATTTCCTGCAATGTACAAAAAGGAAAAAACAGCAACTGGCACTTGGCACTATGTCAACAGGTTAGTACCAAAAGATGATATAAATGATTATAAAACATCCAAGATTGATAATAAAACAACATGGAACAAAAAAAAATATAGATACGTTGGGACGTATCAGCTACTTATGAGGAAGTTGAGTCTTCCATGAAATTAGGCGTCTTGGAGTATACACCAAGTCTTTCGGATCCTTCCGTTTATGCGTCATGGGCCGCCTGATGTGGCCCACTCTGGAACCGACAAAGGGGGTCCTTGATAACCCCCAAGTGCAGGGAATCATCGTAGAAATTCCCAAAGGTGGATGTGATAAGTATGGAGTGTCGAACCCACAAGGAGCAAAAGGTAAGATCAATATTCTCTCAAGTCCTATCTGCCACTGATACGACTCTATGTACACCGAACGTTTGCTTCCAACTAGAAACGAGAAATAAACTACGTTGTGGGTATGAAGAGGATAACTTTGCATAGTATCGGAGAGCTAAAATATAAAAGCACGTGCTGTTATCATAAAGTTAGAATATATTACTATATTTTATAAATAGCGAGTGTGGAATAATGATGGGTCGGTGTGCGGAATTATCCTAGGCAGTTGTTAACAAGACCGGTAGTCGTCATTGCAATTTCATATGAGGGAGAGGCATAAGCTAACATACTTTCTATTCTTGGATCATATGCACTTATGATTGGAACTCTAGCAAGCATCCGCAACTACTAAAAATCATTAAGGTAAAACCCAACCATAGCATTAACATATTAAGTCCCCTTTATCCCATACGCAACAACCCTCTTACTCGGGTTTATGCTTCTGTCACTCAAGCAACCCACTATAAGCGAATCATGAACATATTGCAACACCCTACAGCGGGAATCCCTCACGCTTGCATGACACGGAGGGCACAATAGGACAGCACCAAAATAAAACATACAACTCATACCAATCTAGATCTTCAATCAACCCAAAGACAAAGGATATCTACTCAAAACATCATAGGATGGCAACACATCATTGGATCATAATATGTGGCATAAAGCACCATGTTCAAGTAGGGATTAATTACAGCGGGGAGCGGGAGAGTGGACCGCATAAAATAGATGAGGATGGTGATGATGATGGTGATGTTGACGAAGACGATCACCGCGGCGATGATTCCCCTCCCGATGGAACTCCGGCGCCACTAAGAGAGAGGAGGAGAGGTTCTCCCCCTTGTGCTTACTCCTCCATGGCCTCCCCCCTAGATGGGGAGAGGTTCTCCCTCTGGTCCTTGGCCTTCATGGCGATGATGACCCCTCCGGGACCCTCCTCCATGGCCTCCGGTGATGATGGCCCCCTCTAGCAGGGTGCCAGAGAGGGCCTAGATTGATTTCTCGTGGCTACAGAGGCTTGCGGCGGCGGAACTTCCGATCTAGGTTATTTTCTGGAGGTTTGGGCATTTATAGGAGAGGTTGGCGTCGAGAACAAGTCAGGGGGCCCCACGAGAAGTCCACGAGGCACAGGGGCGCACCCTCCACCCTTGTGGGGCCCATGGGCCTCCCCTCCGATAACTCTTCGTTCCAGTATTTTTTACATTTTCTAAAAAAAATCTCCGTTGTTTTTCATCGCATTCTGAGAACTTTTATTTCTGCACAAAAACAACACCACGGTAGTTCTGCTAAAAACAGCGTCAGTCTAGGTTAGTTCTAATCATACCAAAATCATATAAAACTATTGTAAACATGGCATCATCACTTCATAAATTATAGATACGTTGGAGACGTATCAGCATCCCCAAGCTTAATTCCTGCTCGTCCTCGAGTAGGTAAATGATAAAAGAAATAATTTATGAAGTGTGAATGCTAGCAAGTGCATAAGTTTGATCAATGATAGTTCCAATCATTTTTTCTAGCATCATTATATATCATAACAGTAGCTCAACTCATGAAACTTCTCATGATCAAGTAACACGATATTCACATGTTAAAGTATAGATCATAAACTTTCTTGAAAACTAACAAACTGTGCTCTTAGTCATCAAAAAATTGCAATTCATCTTCTTTTCGGGAAGGGTCTATGTAAGAGCTTTGATTCAGCAAACTCCACATACTCAACTATCATTTAATCTTTCATAATTGCTAACACTCATGTGATATTTATGGGTTCAAAGTTTTAATCAGACACACGAAAAGATAGGGGGTTATAGTTTCGCTTCCCAACCTTTTACCTCAAGGGTAATGTCAACAATAATGATTTATGAAAACTGTCAGTGGAAAACGACACCTATGGAATCACTGGGATCCCTTCTATGGTCGGCGGATGCGGGGTTGTGCAAAGAGTGGGTCTGGTAGTTAGGACAAAGATCGTTTACCCAGGTTCGGGCCGCGAGGATGCGTAATACCCTAGTCCTGCTTTGGTGTATATTTGAGTGTTCTTGAGCTCTCGAACTAGCTGTGGTGCCTGCGTAGTCCAAAAAGTCCAAATCCCTCTCCAGTATGCCTCGGGCCTCCTTTTATAGTCAAAAAGG
Organism: Aegilops tauschii subsp. strangulata; assembly: GCF_002575655.3. NCBI lineage: Eukaryota > Viridiplantae > Streptophyta > Magnoliopsida > Poales > Poaceae > Aegilops > Aegilops tauschii. Next base: position 349,196,092 of record NC_053037.3, read on the forward strand.
GGTCGCCACAGTGGCACACAGGAGGTGGAAAGGTATACAGTGTACAAGCTTATCGCCTGCCATTACGGGACAAGACGCATTAAATGCGCTCCTTAGGTGTCCCGTTGCTTTATTGGGGACGACAATGAGGCCCGTCCCGTCCGTCGCCGCTCCGCCTCGCTCTGACACGCGTCCAGGCCAACGAGGCATGCAGCGCCACGTAGGCTGGTAGGTTGCTGAGATGGCGTGGTGGTTGGGTCTTCACGAAGATCTGCATGCCACCACGCAGGTGCTTGCTGAGTTGGCCTGGGGGCCGCACGTTGCCACGCAGGTGCCTGCCCAGCTGGTTGGGCTGGCAGCTGTATGGGAACGGTGGTAGAGTCTTGGCAGACGTGGGTCTGGCTGCGGCCCTACAGGTGTCTTCGGCAAGGGTCTTGCCGGGGGCCCAGCAAGGGTCTTACCGTGGCATCGCGGTCGTCCCCGGCAAGGATCTGGCCGGGGGTCTCGTGGATTCCCTCGGCAAGGATCTTGTCAAGGGTCTTCGTCTTCTGGTCCTCATCTGATCTTGTGTGCTTATGATCTTCACAAAGATCTGCATGCCACCATGGAGGTACCTCCCGAGCCTTGGTTCCAAAGTGGTTGATGGTGTTGGAAACCTTCGGGCTCGAGGGCGGCGCACTCTGCTGGCGTTGGGCAAGTTGCCCCGGCAAGGCTCTTACCGGGACTGCGGAGGCCGCCCCGTCAAAGGTCTTGTCGGGGGAGTCCACCTGGCCCTCTTGCTCTCTTTGTGCCTCTGGTCTTAGCGTTGCTCTGGTATTCTTGTGCTTCTGTTTCCTCCCTTTGCCCTGCTAAGTGTGGCCGCAGGTGCGGCTCTGACTGCCCGTGCACAAGTAGAGGGGTCAAAAGGAGAGCCCCTACTTTTGTACACCGACAGGAGCCCCCGGGCCTGGGCCACACATAAGCGCAACACGTTGTTGGGCTAGGCCTAGAACGGTGCGTGGGCAGGTAGGGCGGATTTTTACCGCAGTAACTCCTTCGCTCGCTGCGCTTCCCCACGACCCGCAGTCAATGCGCGACGTGGAGGGTCGTGCGTGACGTGGGGGTCGTGCGTGGGGTGGTTGCTGCCCTCATGCATCACATCGCGGTAAATGGTAACGAAGCGGCCCACGCCTTCCCCATAAAAAAGGAGAAAACACAGGCGCGGCGCCCATTTACCCTCTGTGCCTTTTCCAATCTCGGAACCGCCATCCCTCCCTTCTTCCTTCTCAAGCTCTTGCTTTTGCTCGCCGCCGCCGCGCCTTTGTTGTCCCTCATCCCTCGTCTCTCTCAGCCGCCATGGCACCCAAAGCCAGCAAAGGCAAGGGAACGACCAAGGACGCCAGGGGAAGGAGGTGCCGGAGAGCGAGTTGGCGGTGCGGCGGACGCAGCTCGCCTACTTTCCTTCGACGGTCAATGCAGTCCACCTCCAGGACAACTTCAAGCCCCTGTGGGGGTGCAAAACGAAGGGGCACCATGCCACGCGCATCATCCCCGCCGGTTTCACTGAGGCCGGCCCGAATCGGTACCCCTTCTTCGTTGACTACTTTTCCTGTGGGCTCTGCCCCCCTTTCTCCGATTTCTTCAATGATGTCATGCACACCTATGGCTTCCACCTTCTGGATTTCACTCCAAATGCCGTGGCGTGCATGGCCCTTTTTGCCCATCTCTGCGAGGGCTTCGCTGGAGTGCATCCTAGCACTACGCTCTTCCGCCACTACTTTTATCCGCGTATCCAAAAGGGAGGCGCCATTTCCGGTTGTGTCGTCTGGATCCCAAGGAGCCAGGAGAAGGGGGCATATCCGGAGGGCGCTCAGAAGGAGAGGTGGGAGGAGGCGGAGCCGATGGTGCTGGATTGTGGAGGAGGACCCGCAGGAATTTTGCTGGGTTCGCCAGGCGCCGCCGGTTCGTAGAGATGATTGGGGCGAAGTCGGCGCCAAGGATGAGAAGCTCAGGATCGCCACCACCAGGATCCATCGCCTCACCATGGCCGGGCTCACCCTTGAGATGATTGGGGCGGATTTCATCCATCGCCGAATCACCCCACTGCATAACAAGGGGAGGCTAGCCTGGCTTTTCAAGAACGCGGCCGACATCATGAGGCTTCGCCCTGGCTTGAACCACAACTTCACGGTGAAGGGGCACACCCACTTTTGCCAGAGGCTTTCTCAGCTCGACGTGTACCGCGACGGCAGGGCCGAGAGGACCGGCAAGGCTGCGAAGGCCGGCATGGTCATCAAGGGGCCCTTGTTTGGGTTGCCGGCGGGGGTGGTACCGCTGAGCAACAACTCTCGCCAAACCAACATCATTGCCATGATGCCGGACTTCAACGCGCATGGCCTTGACCCAAATTGGGCCGAGCCGGGGGTGGATCAGGTGCAGGAGTTCTTTGACAAGCTGTCGGAGAAGTACGTCCACGCCGAGCCATTGCTCATCCAGGACACCACCCGAGCGGAGCTGGACTACATCGCCGCCAGGGCGGCGGAGGCGGAGCTCGCCAGGGAGGCCGACAACGCCGGCGGCCTGGAGGACGAGGCCGAGGCGGCCACGGAGGAGGAGGAGTTCGTTGGATGGGCGGAGGCCGCTGGGGAGGCCATCAATGCCGACACCGGGGCCCCTCTCATTGAAGATGTGCTCGACGAGTCGACTGAGGAGGAGGCCCGAGGCTGACGACCCTCCGGCCTCGAGAAAAGGCGTGTCCTGCGGCGGGCCAGCTCTGGCGAGCCAGTCCGGCCCGGCAGGACCGAGCAGCGGCAAGAGATCCAGGGGGAGTCCGTGCGCCTAACAAGGGCCGCGGCGGCAAAGAAGGTGGTGAAAGCCGCGGTGGCGAAGAGGAAAGCGACCGCCTCTTCTTCGTCCAAGCGTCCTCGGACTCCACCCGCTTCCCCTCCTCCCGCAGATGTCGACACGGAGGTCGTCTTCGACCCTGGGTCTCTCAGCCCGAGGAGGAAGAGGAAGGAAGCGGAGGATGAGTAAGTATATTGTCTTTTGTCATCTGCGTCCCCTTAGGCTTCACTGCTTTTCTTGACTTGTTTTCATCTTTGCAGGGATGTGGAGACGCTGGCCCAGAGGGTGGCGAAGGGCATCGACGGGCGGCCAGCCCCCGGCGGGCTCCTCGAGTACGCGCTGGTGGTGGAGAGCAGCCCTGATAGCAGCCCCCGGCACAGCCCCCAGCATGCGTTCATCACTCGCTCCCTATCAATGTGTGTTGGGGTATGATCTCTTGGCGCTGACCTTGTCGTGGTTGCAGGAGGAGGACGACAGCAGGAGGAGCCACTGAGGGCCACCCCCAACATGCCGCCCCCATCAACCACGCCGCCCCAAGGGGCGTCCCCGGTAAGGGTGCCAAGCACCGAGCCCATGCGCACGGAGGAGGAGGAGGAGGCGAACCCGGGTGCCGGCGGCTCCGTCCCGACACCGAATGTTGGTGGGGAGGGGGGCACTTCTTCCGAGCCCAGCGTGGGTGAGTTATTTGCCTTCTGTCCCTGTTCGTTCTTCTTCTTTTGAACTTTGATTCGGCTTTGCCTCATCTTCCTTCTTGGCATCTAGGCGTTCCCTCGACGGACCAGGAGAACATCGATACTGTCATCGAGGAGGTCGCCAGGGATGCTGAGGCAGAGGACAACAAGATCGCTGCCGAGGAGGCCGCCATGACCACCGATGAGGACGCCACCAAGGGGCCTGCCGGGGAGGCTGGCAAGGCCACTGCCGAGGAGGCCGACAAGGGCACTGCCGAGGAGGGACGGTCGATGACCAACCTTCCTCCTCTAGCGCCTCCGGCTCGGGTAAATACCTGAAGGTGAGTGATGACTTGTTCGTCCACCTCCTAGGGGCGAGCACCAGGGCGCCCACCGAGGGGGAGGTGTTTGATGACGAGGTGCTCGTCGCCGCCGGGCTGGAGGTTGTCGACGAACCGAGCGCTGGTGGCGGCGGTTCCCAGGAGGAGGAGCTCCTTCGGGGTATGAGCGCCAACTTCCAGAAGCTCCAGGCGCTCCACCGTGCCCGTCTGGACAAGGCAAAGTCCAGGATGGCGGCGGTGGACAAGGCGGAGGCGGACCTCGCGTGGCGCGTCGCTGAGACGCAGGCTTGGTTTCGCCAAGCCCATGAGGAGCTGAAGGTTTCCCAGAACCTGCTGGCCGAGCGCAAGCTGGAGCTTGTCATGAAGCAGACCGACATTGAGAAGGCCCAGGAGCTGGCGAAGGAGTAGGCCGCCAAGGACGAGGCCACTCGGCACCAGCACCAGGCCGAGCTAAACTCCCAGGAGGAGGACCTTGCCGCTCGTGAGGAGAAGCTCGCCACAACACTCCGCGGCAAGGATGAGGAGGTGGAGAAGCTTGTCGTGCAGCGGACCCAGGAGCTGGAGCAGAGGCACGAGGAGGCACTCAATGCTCAGGCCCAGTTCCAGGCTGGCAAGGTGAAAGAGCTGGAGGTGGAGCAGGACGGGCTGAAGGAACAGACCCTGAAGCTGGCGAAGGAGAAGGACACGCTCAACGGCGCTTTGGTTGAGGCGCAGACCGCAGTCCTCGGCAAGGCTGAGCAGCTCTCCAAGGCCAATGACTCCATCAAAGACCTAAAGTAGAAGCTGGAGGTTCTTGAGGGGACGCTTTCGGAGGTCAGGGCCCGGGAGGAGATCAAAGATCTGGAGGCCGAGAAGCAGCTGCGGAGGAATGACGCCGCCAACCACGAAGATTTTGTGAAGGGCGAAAACCTCTGGATCAGCCGCCTCGCTGACGTCGCCGGCAAGATCACCATGCAGCTGGCTACCATGGGGATGCCGAACGTGAGGTACACCCCGGAGCCAAACATGAGTCCCAATGCCAAACTGAACCTGTTCTTTGAGGGCGTTCTTGGAGCTCTGGAGCAGTTCCGCTCCAACCGAGCGGCCTCTCTAGCCAATGAGGCCCGGAAGCATTGCCGGGGTGCCATGATCAAGGTCCTCACCAAGGTGGCGTACTGGAACCCCAACCTCGACTTCGACGCCGCGCTGGAGAGCTTGCCGGAGGATGCGGACCTCGCGGTGATCGAGGAGCGTATTGAGCCCATCATCAGCCATGTCGACGGAGTTCGGAGGGTAGAGGGCCAGCGCCGGGATTAGGCACCCTGTTTCTCATCGCCGCTGCAGGTTCATGACCAAGACAATTTTTATCTTTAGTTAGAACCGCAACAACAATTGATGTAATATAACTCTGCAGTACCTTGAAACGATTCATGTTATTTTCCCGTTTGATCCCCCTTTGTATGTTCACCCTACGTTAATCGGGTAGGCTTGCCGGCGCGTAAACCCAAGCCACGGCACCTTGAGGACGGATCCCCAATAGCCTGCCAGGTGTGCTTGCTGCCAGGCAAACCACGTCACTGCTCTTAACGCGGCCGCTCGAACTGTCAAGCAGACTCGAGACAGAACAAGAGCGTTGCCAATTGCAGAAGGTCACCCTGCCATTCTTGACGCAGCCGCTCGAACTGTTGAGCAGACTCGAAACAGAGCAAGGGCGTTGCCAATAGTGCTAGGGCCCCATTGCGTGCAGGTTTTCCATACATAGGGCAAGATCTTCGAGGACGATAACCTTATATATAAAAAGGAATTGCTCAAAGTTTTGCATGACTTAGCTTTTCTGTCGTTGCGCGGGCGTTCACCGCATCCGCAGATGACGCCGCCTGTTTGGTCGTCTTCTTCCTTGGAGTGACGACCACGATGAAGCCGCTGCTCCAACCAGACCAGATTTCCACAACTATGCCCCCTACTTGGCGCGCCAAAGATGTCGGTGGAAAACGACACCTATGGAATCACTGGGATCCCTTCTACGGTCAGCGAGCGCGGGGTTGTGCAAAGAGCGGGTCTGGTAGTCAGCACAAAGATCGTTAACCCAGGTTCGGGCTGCGAGGATGCGTAATACCCTAGTCCTCTTTGGTGTATATTTGAGTGTTCTTGAGCTCTCGAACTAGCTGTGGTGCCTGCGTAGTCCAAAAAGTCTGAATCCCTCTCCAGTACGCCTCGGGGCTCCTTTTATAGTCAAAAAGGGGTCGCCACAGTGGCACACATGAGGTGGAAAGGTAATACAGTGTACAAGCTTATCGCCTGCCATTACGGGACAAGATGCATTAAATGCGCTCCTTAGGTGTCTCGTTGCTTTATTGGGGACGGCAACGAGGCCCGTCCCGTCCGTCGCCGCTCCGCCTCGCTCCGACACGCGTCCAGGCCAACGAGGCATGCTGCGCCACGTAGGTTGGTAGGCTGCTGAGATGGCGTGGTGGTAGGGTCTTCACGAAGATCTGCATGCCACCACGCAGCTGCTTGCTGAGTTGGCCTGGGGGCCGCACGTTGCCACGCAGGCGCCTGCCCAGCTGGTTGGGCTGGCAGCTGTATGGGAACAGCGGTGGAGTCTTGGCAGACATGGATCTGGCTGCGGCCCCGCAGGTGTCTTCGGCAAGGGTCTTTCTGGGGCCCAGGCAAGGGTCTTGGCGTGGCATCGCGGTCGTCCCCGGCAAGGATCTCGCCGGGGGTCTCGTGGATTCCCTCGGCAAGGATCTTGTCGAGGGTCGTCGTCTTCTGGTCCTCATCTGATCTTGTGTGCTTATGATCTTCACAAAGATCTGCATGCCACCATGGAGGTGCCTCCCGAGCCTTGGTTCCAAAGTGGTTGATGGTGTTGGAAACCTTTGGGCTCGAGGGCGGCGTGCTCTGCTGGCGTTGGGCAAGTTGCCCCGGCAAGGCTCTTGCTGGGGCTGCGGAGGCCGCCCCGGCAAAGGTCTTGTCGGGGGAGTCCACCTCGCCCTCTTGCTCTCTTTGTGCCTCTGGTCTTGGCATTGCTCTGGTAATCTTGTGCTTCTGTTTCCTCCCTTTGCCCTGCTAAGTGTGGCCGCAGGTGCGGCTTTGACTGCCCGTGCACAAGTAGAGGGGTCAAAAGGAGAGCCCCTACTTTTGTACACCGACAAAAACCTACATCCAAGTGGATATATATATCTGGATCGCTCCAACACAAAGTGCTTGCCAAAGGAAAAAGTGTAAAAAGGAAAGGTGATGAACACCATGACTCTTGTATTAGGATAGAAGATAAAAGTAAAAGATAGGCCCTTCGCAGAGGGAAGCAGAGGTTGTCATGCGCTTTTATGGTTGGATGCACAAAATCTTAATGCAAAAGAACGTCACTTTATATTGCCACTTGTGATAAAGACCTCTATTATGCAGTCCGTCGCTTTTATTTCTTCCCTATCACAAGTTCGTATAAAGCTTATTTTCTTCGCACTAATAGATCATACATATTTAGAGAGCAGTTTTTATTGCATGCACCGATGAAAACTTACTTGAAGGATCTTACTCAATCCATAGGTAGGTATGGTGTACTCTCATGGCAAAACTGGTTTAAGGGATGTTTGGAAGCACAAGTAGTATTTCTACTTGGTGCAAAGAATTTGGCTAGCATGAGGGGGAAAAGCAAGCTCAACATGTTGGATGATCCAAGACAATATAACGTTTCGGATATAGGAAAACATAACCCATTAAGTTGTCTTCCTTGTCCAACATCTACCTTTTAGCATGTCATATTTTAATGAGTGCTCACAATTACAAAAGATGTCCAAGATAGTGTATTTATATGTGAAATCTCTCTTCCTTTAATATTCTTTCATGAATTGTTCAAGTGACCAATTCTGTGTTTGCTAACTTTCAAGAAATTTACCACCTATACTTATTATGTGTGAAGTCATCACTCCCCATGGTATAAGCATACGAAACATATATAAATTCAGATTTATTATATTCCATTCATTCAACCATTTACTCATAGGATATACGTGAAGCACGTGAGTAAATGACAAACTACTCCAAAAAGATATAAGTGAAGAACACTGACTAGTCAAATAATTAACTAGCCATGGGAGGATTCTATTTCATTCAAGATTTCAGATCCAATGATTTTATTCAAACAGCAATTAAAATTGAAAATACGCTCCAAGCAAAACACATATCATGTGACGAATAAAAATATAGCTCCGAGTAAGGTATACCGATAGTTTTGAAGACGAAAGAGGGGATGCCTTCCGGGGCATCCCCAAGCTTAGGCGCTTGAGTCTTCCTTGAATATTACCTTGGGGTGCCTTGGGCATCCCCAAGCTTAGTGTCTTTCCACTCCTTATTCTCCTCATATCGGTATCTCACCCAAAGCTCGAAAACTTCAATCACACAAAACTTAACGGAACTTCGTGAGATAGGTTAGTATCATAAAGAGTAAACCATTCACTTTGGTACTGTCAAAGACAAGGTTCATAATTGTTCTCACACAATGCCTACTGTACCATATCATTTCTAAAATTTATATTGATAACTATAAGCCATAGAAACTAGAAAACAAGCAAACTATGCAATGAAAAGAGAATCTGTCAGAAACAGAACAGTCTGTAATGATCTGAACAGCAACCATACTTCTGCAACTCCAAAAATTATGAAATAAATTGGTGGACGTGAGGAATTTTTCTATTAATCTTCTGCAAAAAGAATCAACTCAAAATCACTCTTCTGTAAAAAAATGACAGCTAATCTCGTGAGCGCAAAGTTTCTGTTTTTTACAGCAAGATCACATTAACTTTCACCCAAGTCTTCCCAAAGGTCTTACTTGGCACTTTATTGAAACAAAAGCTATAAAACATGATTACTAAAGTAGCTTAATCATGTAAACACACAAAAACAGTAAGGGTAAATATTGGGTTGTCTCCCAACAAGCACTTTTCTTTAATGTCTTTTAGCTAGGCATGATGATTTCAATGATGCTCACGTAAAAGATAAGAATTGAAAGATAAAGAGAGCATCATGAAGAATATGACTAGCACATTTAAATCTAAGCCACTTCCTATGCCTAGGGATTTTGTGAGCACATAATTTATAGGAACAAGAATCAACTAGCATAGGAAGGCAAAACAAGTATAACTCCAAACTTTAAGCACATAGAGAGGAAACTTGATATCATTGCAACTCCTACAAGCATGTATTCCTCCCTCATAATAATTTTCAGTAGCATCATGAATGAGTTCAACAATATAACCATCACATAAAGCATTCTTTTCATGATCTACAAGCATAGAAATTTTACTACTCTCCACATAAGCAAAATTCTTCTCATTCGGGATAGTGGGAGCAAATTCAACAAAATAACTGTCATGCGAGGCATAATCCAATTGAAAATTAAAATCATGATGACAAGTTTCATGGTTAACATTATTCTTTATAGCATACATGTCATCACAATAATTATCATAGATAACAACTTTGTTCTCATAATCAATTGGAACCTCTTCCGAAATAGTGGAATCATTACTAACTAAAGTCGACACTCTTCCAAATCCACTTTCATAAATATCACACTAATATTCAACACCCTCCAAAATAGTGGGATCACTAATACCTAAAGTTGACACTCTTCCAACCCCACTTTAGATTATAGTATTATTCATACTCCAAAAGATATAAGTGAAGTTCATGGAGCATTCTACAATTAATATAGACTAACCAATATCCAAGCTAAAAATATATAAGTGAAGCACACGAAGCATTTTATAAAACCATACTCAAAAGATTTAAGTGAAGCACAAAGAGCAATTCTACAAGATCATACTTAAAAGTTATAAGTGAAGCACATGAAGTATTCTATAAATAAATGAAGGTCTATCTCATACTAGCATGGTTCTTAAAGGAAAAACAAAAACACGAAGGACACAAATCATGTGAACAAAACAAAGACCGAGGTATACCGATAATTGTTGAAGAAGAAAGATGGGATGCCAACCGGGGCATCCCCAAGTTTAGATGCTTGAGTATCCTTGAAATATTTACTTGGGGTGCCTTGGGCATCCCCAAGCTTGAACTCTTTCCTCTCTTTATTCTTCTCATATTGATAGCTCCTCGATCTTCGAACACTTCATCCACACAAAACTTTAACTAAAACTTTGTGAGATCCGTTAGTATAATAAAGCAAATCACTACCTTTAGGTACTATTGCAAACTTATTACAATTTCATATTAGAACTATATCTACTGTATTCCAACTTAACCATGGTTCATACCCCCTGATAGTACCCATAGATTCATCAAAATAAGCGAACAACACATAGAAAACAGAATCTGTCAAAAACAGGACAGTCTGTAGTAATCTGGAAGTTTAGTATACTTCTGTAACTACAAAAATTCAAAAACAAATATGAAAATTTAAAAAAATTGTACGGAAGTAATGTGCAAAAATATTCAGACCCATTTGACTTTCCAGTAAAAAATGTAAATTCACGCGCTACAGCCAAAGTTTCTGTTTTTGTACTGCACAAAGTAAACAAGCAATCTAATCATCCTAAAACCAAAGCTTGGCACATTACTTTTATAATACAATGGATATATACAAGGGGATAATTATTTTCAGAGAAACTTCCATGAATTTTTTACATTGTTTCCATCAGCATGAACACAAGTGTTCAAGGTCGACCCTCACTTCTCCAATGCATAACCTTCCAACCACTTCTCTTATTGGAAAACTTTTTAGGCATGAGAGGCAAGTATTTTTTTTTGTATTTTCATTCTTTTAATTTTTTTGTATGTTTCACCCACAACTAAGCAAAACTAAAAAGGGAAAACAAAAAATACTTAGTGAAGAAAGCAAACAAGCATACACGAAAATATCAACCCCACGCTATTGCTCCCCTGCAACGGCGCCAGAAAAGAGCTTGATAACCCCCAAGTGCAGGGAATCATCGTAGCAATTCCCAAAGGTGGAAGTAATAAGTATGGAGTGTCGAACCCACAAGGAGCTAAAGGTAAGATCAATATTCTCTCAAGTCCTATCTGCCACTTATACGACTCTACATACACCGAACGTTTGCTTCCAACTAGAAACGAGAAATAAAACTACGTTGTGGGTATGAAGAGGATAACTTTGCATGGTATCGGAGAGCTAAAATATAAAAGTAGGTGATGTTATAATAAATTTAGAATATATTACTAAATTTTATAAATAGCGAGTGTGGAATAATGATGGGTTGGTGTGCGGAATTATCCTAGGCAGTTGTTAACAAGACCGGTAGTCGTCATTGCAATTTCATATGAGGGAGAGGCATAAGCTAACATACTTTCTCTTCGTGGATCATATGCACTTATGATTGGAACTCTAGCAAGCATCCGCAACTAGTAAAGATCATCAAGTGAAACCCAACCATAGAATTAACATATCAAGTCCCCTTTATCCCATACGCAACAACCCTCTTACTCGAGTTTATGCTTCTGTCACTCAAGCAACCCACTATAAGCGAATCATGAATGTATTGCAACACCCTACAGCGGGAATCCCTCACGCTTGCGCGACACAGAGGGCACAATAGGACAGCACCAAAATAAAACATACAACTCATACCAATCTAGATCATTAATCAACCCAAAGACAAAGGATATCTACTCAAAACATCATAGGATGGCAACACATCATTGGATCATAATATGTGGCATAAAGCACCATGTTCAAGTAGGGATTACAGCGGGGTGCGGGAGAGTGGACCGCGTAAAATAGATGAGGATGGTGATGATGATGGTGATGTTGATGAAGACGATCACAGCGGCGATGATTCCCCTCCCGATGGCACTCCGGCGCCACCGAGAGAGAGGAGGAGAGGTTCTCCCCCTTGTGCTTCCTCCTCCATGGCCTCCCCCCTAGATGGGGAGAGGTTCTCCCTTTGGTCCTTGGCCTTCATGGCGATGATGGCCCCTTCGGATCCTCCTCCATGGCCTCCGGTGATGACGGCCCCCTCCAGCAGGGTGCCAGAGAGGGCCTAGATTTATTTCTCGTGGCTACAGAGGCTTGCGGAGGCGAAACTTCCGATCTAGGTTATTTTCTGGAGGTTTGGGCATTTATAGGAGAGGTTGGCGTCGAAAACAAGTCGGGGGGGGGGGGCACGGGAAGTCCACGAGGCACAGGGGCGCGCCCTAGGGAAGTGGGCGCGCCCTCCACCCTCGTGGGGCCCACGGGCCTCCCCTCTGGTAACTCTTCGTTCCAGTATTTTTATATTTTCCAGAAAAATTCTTCGTTGATTTTCATCGCATTCCGAGAATTTTTATTTCTGCACAAAAACAACACCACGGTAGTTCTGCTAAAAACAGCGTCAGTCCGGGTTAGTTCTAATCAAATCATACCAAAATCATATAAAACTATTGTAAACATGGCATGAATACTTCTTAAATTATAGATACATTGGAGACGTATCAGTCCTCCGCCCGACCCATCAGGATGGAAGACTACCTCATGAGAGGCCTCCTGGCCGGGACAATGCCAGTAGCCCCTGAATCGGTCTTCAAGTTTGGATGCACCTTGATCCACCCGAGTTTCCCTTCGTCTTTGGTTATTGATACATCTCCATCGTATCTACTTTTCCTAACGCTTTTGCTCTTGTTTTGGACTCTAATTTGCATGATTTGAATGAAACTAACCCAGACTGACACTGTTTTCAGCAAAACTACTATGGTGTTGTTTTTGTGCAGAAACAAAAGTTCTCCGAATTGGGCGAAACTTTTTGGAAAATTATTTTGGAATATATAATAATTTATGGAACCAAGACCCACTGTAGGGGGGGCAGCTGCTGATACGTCTCCAGCATATCTACTTTTTCTCACGCTTTTCCTCTTGTTTTGGACTCTAATTTGCATGATTTGAATGAAACTAACCCTAGACTGACGCTGTTTTCAGCAGAACTACCAAGGTGTTGTTTTTGTGCAGAAATAAAAGTTCTCGGAATGGAACGAAACTTTGCGAGGATTTTTTATATAATAAAAGAGAATTTCTGGAGCCAAGATCCATCGGAGAGGGGCCCTGATACGTCTCCAATTCCATGCTATTATATTATCCATCTAGGATGTTTTATATGCATTTATATGCTATTTTATATGATTTCCGGGACTAACCTATTAACATAGAGCCCCGTGCCAGTTACAGTTTTTTCCTTGTTTTTGAGTTTTACAGAAAAGGAATAACAAATGGAGTCCAATTGACCTGAAAATTCACGGAGATTGTTTTTGGACCAGAAGAAGCCCACGGAGCATCGGAGATGGACCAGAAGAGTCCCGAGGCCACCACGACGGTGGAAGGTGCACCCTACCCCTGTGGGCGCGCCCCCTACCTCGTGGCTGCCTCGTGGACCCCCCTGACTTGTTCCCGACGCCAACACCTCTTATATATCCCAAAACTTCCAGAACATAACCTAGATCGGGAGTTCCGCCGCCGCAAGCCTCTGTAGCCACCAAAAACCAATCGAGACCCTGTTCCGGCACCCTGCCAGAGGGGGGAATCATCACCGGTGGCCATCTTCATCATCCCGGTGCTCTCCATGACGATAGGGCTGCAAGAAAAGCTCGAGGCTCGTGAGCCGCTCGAGATAGACTCATTTTTTGACTCGACTCGAGATCGACTCGAAAAGAAACAAGCTGAGTTTGAACACTTTATGTAGCTTGATCGAGAAACGAGTTGATCTTGAGCTAATGTTGGCTTGCTCGATTTTAGCTCGATAGCTCGTCAGAATATCATTATGTTAAATGATCATGCCATATATTAAATAAAAATAAGATAATTTATTACCATACATGTTGTTCATAATTTTTTTCCATTTTATTTACCAACGAACATGGAAACTTAATTAAGTGCAGAGAAGATTTAGGCCTAATTATGTCATGTGGTTGACTATGTGTTAAATATCTTATGTTTTTGGCAAAGGTTCCCAGCATATTCACCTTAATTTTTTTTGTTTTTCATCCACAGATTTATAATTTTTACCATCTCATTTAGCTCGAAACTAGCTCGAGATCGACTCGAGATCGTTACAAACTGAGCACGAGTCATGTTCTACAGCTTGATCATGAGCTTCACGTAGTTTGAGCTCGCTCGAATATTCATATGAGTTGAGCTAAGCCAACTCCAACTCGCTCGAGCTTGACTCGTTTGCAGCCCTACATGACGAGGAGGGAGTAGTTCACCCTCGGGGCTGAGGGTATGTACCAATAGCTATGTGTTTGATCTCTCTCTCTCGCGTGTTCTTGATATGGCATGATCTTGATGTATCGCGAGCTTTGCTATTATAGTTGGATCTTATGATGTTTCTCCCCCTCTACCTTCTTGTAATGGATTGAGTTTTCCCTTTGAAGTTATCTTATCAGATTGAGTCTTTAAGGATTTGAGAACACTTGATGTATGTCTTGCATGTGCTTATCTGTGGTGACAATGGGATATTCACGTGATCCACTTGATGTATGTTTTGGTGATCAACTTGCGGGTTTAGTGACCTTGTGAACTTATGCATAGGGGTTGGCACACATTTTCGTCTTGACTCCCTAGTAGAAACTTTGGGGAACTCTTTGAAGTTCTTTGTGTTGGTTGAATAGATGAATCTGAGATTGTGTGATGCATATCGTATAATCATACCCACGGATACTTGAGGTGACATTGGAGTATCTAGGTGACATTAGGGTTTTGGTTGATTTGTGTATTAAGGTCTTATTCTAGTACGAACTCGAGGATAGATCAAACGGAAAGAATAGCTTCGTGTTATTTTACTACGGACTCTTGAATAGATCGATCAGAAAGGATAACTTTGAGGTGGTTTCGTACCCTACAATAATATCTTCGTTTGTTCTCCGCTATTAGTGACTTTGGAGTGACTCTTTGTTGCATGTTGAGGGATAGTTATATGATCCAATTATGTTATTATTGTTGAGAGGACTTGCACTAGTGAAAGTATGAACCCTAGGCCTTGTTTCAACGCATTGCAATACCGTTTGTGCTCACTTTTATCACTAGTTACCTTGTTGTTTCATATTTTCAAATTACAAAAACCTATATCTACCATCCATATTGCACTTGTATCACCATCTCTTCGCCGAACTAGTGCACTATATAATTTACCATTGTATTGGGTGTGTTGGGGACACAAGAGACTCTTTGTTATTTGGTTGCAGGGTTGTTTGAGAGAGACCATCTTCATCCTATGCCTCCCACGGATTGATAAAACTTAGGTCATCCACTTGAGGGAAATTTTCTACTGTCCTACAAACCTCTGCACTTGGAGGCCCAACAACGTCTACAAGAAGAAGGTTGTGCAGTAGACATCAAGCAATTTCTGGCGCCGTTGCCGGGGAGGTTAGTGCTTGAAGGTATATCTTTAGATCTTGCAATCGAATCTTTTAGTTTCTTGTTTTATCACTAGTTTAGTTTATAAAAGAAAACTACAAAAAAATGGAATGGAGGGTTCCTCATATGCAACATCTTTTTAATGTCTTCCGTGAAAATAAGGATTCCGATAATTGTGCCAAAATGTTAGAAGAAGAATGCAATAAAATGTTTGGCATACAATCTCTGAATGATGAGAATGATTGCAATGTTGTTAGTATGAACTCTTAATATCCATAGTACTAATGATGATTGCACTAGTCATGATGAAAATGTCTCTTATAAGCATGTCAATTTTTGTGGAGTGCATAGAGTTTGCAAGTACACACCAAATAGGGAAGATAGATTTTGCAAGAGGCATAAGTATTTAGAAACTAAATGGTTGCAAGAGAGGCTAGATGCTTGTGCTGAAAATTTAAAATTTCTTTGCCATCCTTGTGTACTTTGCAATGAACGTGATCATTTAAATCTCTAATGCGAATTGTTTCATGATCGAATCGTGTCCAAAAATTGTGATGACTTGATTTCCCTTGCACATCATAATGAACTTAGTTTGCTTGTGGGTTATGAAGAAATGAAACGTATAACTAAGGATCTTCCAGAATTTGTCCTTGATAAAGTTCTTGATTTTGATCTAGAGGAAATTTATATGTATTGTGCGGGGAATTGCATTAAAAATACTTATATTGCCAATTACATAAAGACAAGAAAACAAATAGAAGATGAAGAGAATACTAATGAGAGGGAAGAGGTTTCCCAATATCCTCCTATTATTTCTTATGATGAATTAGGTAACGAGGAAGAGCCTTCTAATCAACCAATATCATTAATAAGGAGCTCCAAAAAGAGGATTAAACCCACACATAATGTGGAGAAGAAAAAGAAAAGACGGATAAGCAAAGGTAAAAAGGTATCCCTCCCAAGTGATGTTGCTCCTATTACTCATTGTGATGATGATAATTGTATACTATTGGTGCTATCGATACTATTAATGATGAGAGTGATTATGCTTATGATTGCAAAGGCCCAAGCTTGGGGATGCTATGTTTGATGAGAATGACATGTTTGAGAATTTATTTGCTGCAGTTAATGTTTGTCCCAAGCTTGGGGATGCTATGTTCAATGAATATGATATTTTTAACCTCCCAAGTTTTGATATGCAAATTTATTATGATGATAGCATGCCTCCTATTTATGATGATTATATTGATGAAAGTGGGTTTGGAAGAGTGTCAACTTTAGGAAGTAATGACCCCACTATTTTGGAGGGTGTTGAATCTTATTGTGACAATTATGAAAGTGGATTTGGAGAGGTCATGACTTTATTTAGTAATGATTCCACTATCTTGGAAGAGTTTTCAATTGATTATGATGAGAACAAAGTTGCTACTTATGATGATTATTGTGATGACACTTATGCTATAAAAAGTAGTGATGATTATATTTATTAAAATTGTCATGATTATGATTACCCTTTTTCTGAACATTACTCTTTTAATGTGGAAACAATTTATAGTATTCGAGTTTCTTATGATACTCCCACTATTCCGAATGAGAAGAATTTTGCTTATGTGGAGAGTAATAAAATTTATATGCTTGTGCATCATGAAAATAATGCTTGATGTGATAGTTATATTGTTGAATTCATTCATGATGCTACTGAAAATTATTATGAGGGAGGAATATATGCTTGTAGGAATTGCAATAATATCAAGTTTCCTCTCTATGTGCTTAAAATCTTGAAGTTATGCTTGCTTTGCCTTCCTATGCTAGTTAATTATCATTCCCATAAGTTGTTTGCTCAAAAAAATCCCTATGCATAGGAAGTGGATTAGACTTAAATGTGCTAGTTATATTCTTCATGATGCTCTCTTTATATTTCAAATCTTATCTTTTATGTGAGCATCATTGAAATCATCATGCCTAGCTAGCAAGGCATTAAAGAAAAGTGCTTGTTGGGAGACAACCAAATATTTACCCCTACTGTTTTTGTGTGTCCAAATGATTATGC